>NC_071353.1:156715126-158075126 GCF_943734655.1 Sabethes cyaneus
GGGGTGAGAGGTCTCTAACTATCGTAAAATAAATTCAAGACTCCAAAATCTCCCACATGCCAAATTTGGTTCCATTTGCTTGATTAGTTCTCAAGTTATAAGGAAATTTGAATTTCATTTGTATGGGAGCTCCCCTCTTAAAAGGGGAAGGGGTCGTAATTCACCATAGAAAAACTTTCTGCCATCTAAAATTCCCACATGCCAAATTTGGTTCCATTTGATTGATTAGTTCTCGAGATAAGAGGAAATATGCATTTCATTTGTATGGAAGCCCACCTTCTTAAAGGGGAGATGGGCCATAACTCGCTTTCTAAAAAAGAGAGGGGTCTCAATTCACCATAGACAAAAATCTTGCGTCCAAAACCACTTACATGTCAAATTTGGTTCCATTTGCTTGATTAGTTCTCGAGTTATGAGGAAATTTGTATTTCATTTGTATAGGAGCCCCACCCTCTTAAAGTGGGGAGGGGTCCTTATTTACCATAGAAAATATTCTTGCCCTTGAAAACTTTCACATGCCAAATTTGGTTCAATTTGCTTGATTAGTTCTTCAGTTATGAGGAAATTTGTATTTCATGTGTATAGGATCCCCCCCCCCTCCTAAAACGGGGAGGGGTCCCAATTCATCATAGAAAAAATTTTTGTCTCCAAAAACACCCATATGCCAAATTTGCTTCCATTTGCTTGATTACTTCTCGAGTTATGAGGAAAATTGTGTTTCTTTGGTACAGGAGCCCCCCCTCTTAAAGTGGGGAGGGGTCCTAATTTACTATAGAAAATATTCTTGCCCTCGAAAACCTTCACATGCCAAATTTGGTTCCACTTGCTTGATTAGTTCTCGAGTTATGAGGAAATTTATATGGAAGCCCCCCCCCCCCTTTTAAAGAGGAGAGGAGTTATAATTCCCCTTATAAAGAGGGGAGGGGTCTCAATTTACCATAGAATAAATTCTTGTCACCGAAAACACCCACATGCCAAATTTTGTTCTATTTGCTTGATTAGTTGTCGAGTTATGCAGAAATTTGTGTTTCATTTGTATGGGAGCCCCCCCTCTTAGTGGGGGGAGGAGTTTCTAACCATCACTAAAACCTTTCCGGGCCCCAAAAAACCTCTACATGCATATTTTCATGCCGATTGGTTCAGTAGTTTTCGATTCTATAAGGAACATACGGACAGACAGACAGACAGACAGACAGACAGACAGACAGACAGACAGACAGACAGACAGACAGACAGACAGACAGACAGACAGACAGACAGACAGACAGACAGACAGACAGACAGACAGACAGACAGACAGACAGACAGACAGACAGACAGACAGACAGACAGACAGACAGACAGACAGACAGACAGACAGACAGACAGACAGACAGACAGACAGACAGACAGACAGACAGACAGACAGACAGACAGACAGACAGACAGACAGACAGACAGACAGACAGACAGACAGACAGACAGACAGACAGACAGACAGACAGACAGACAGACAGACAGACAGACAGACAGACAGACAGACAGACAGACAGACAGACAGACAGACAGACAGACAGACAGACAGACAGACAGACAGACAGACAGACAGACAGACAGACAGACAGACAGACAGACAGACAGACAGACAGACAGACAGACAGACAGACAGACAGACAGACAGACAGACAGACAGACAGACAGACAGACAGACAGACAGACAGACAGACAGACAGACAGACAGACAGACAGACAGACAGACAGACAGACAGACAGACAGACAGACAGACAGACAGACAGACAGACAGACAGACAGACAGACAGACAGACAGACAGACAGACAGACAGACAGACAGACAGACAGACAGACAGACAGACAGACAGACAGACAGACAGACAGACAGACAGACAGACAGACAGACAGACAGACAGACAGACAGACAGACAGACAGACAGACAGACAGACAGACAGACAGACAGACAGACAGACAGACAGACAGACAGACAGACAGACAGACAGACAGACAGACAGACAGACAGACAGACAGACAGACAGACAGACAGACAGACAGACAGACAGACAGACAGACAGACAGACAGACAGACAGACAGACAGACAGACAGACAGACAGACAGACAGACAGACAGACAGACAGACAGACAGACAGACAGACAGACAGACAGACAGACAGACAGACAGACAGACAGACAGACAGACAGACAGACAGACAGACAGACAGACAGACAGACAGACAGACAGACAGACAGACAGACAGACAGACAGACAGACAGACAGACAGACAGACAGACAGACAGACAGACAGACAGACAGACAGACAGACAGACAGACAGACAGACAGACAGACAGACAGACAGACAGACAGACAGACAGACAGACAGACAGACAGACAGACAGACAGACAGACAGACAGACAGACAGACAGACAGACAGACAGACAGACAGACAGACAGACAGACAGACAGACAGACAGACAGACAGACAGACAGACAGACAGACAGACAGACAGACAGACAGACAGACAGACAGACAGACAGACAGACAGACAGACAGACAGACAGACAGACAGACAGACAGACAGACAGACAGACAGACAGACAGACAGACAGACAGACAGACAGACAGACAGACAGACAGACAGACAGACAGACAGACAGACAGACAGACAGACAGACAGACAGACAGACAGACAGACAGACAGACAGACAGACAGACAGACAGACAGACAGACAGACAGACAGACAGACAGACAGACAGACAGACAGACAGACAGACAGACAGACAGACAGACAGACAGACAGACAGACAGACAGACAGACAGACAGACAGACAGACAGACAGACAGACAGACAGACAGACAGACAGACAGACAGACAGACAGACAGACAGACAGACAGACAGACAGACAGACAGACAGACAGACAGACAGACAGACAGACAGACAGACAGACAGACAGACAGACAGACAGACAGACAGACAGACAGACAGACAGACAGACAGACAGACAGACAGACAGACAGACAGACAGACAGACAGACAGACAGACAGACAGACAGACAGACAGACAGACAGACAGACAGACAGACAGACAGACAGACAGACAGACAGACAGACAGACAGACAGACAGACAGACAGACAGACAGACAGACAGACAGACAGACAGACAGACAGACAGACAGACAGACAGACAGACAGACAGACAGACAGACAGACAGACAGACAGACAGACAGACAGACAGACAGACAGACAGACAGACAGACAGACAGACAGACAGACAGACAGACAGACAGACAGACAGACAGACAGACAGACAGACAGACAGACAGACAGACAGACAGACAGACAGACAGACAGACAGACAGACAGACAGACAGACAGACAGACAGACAGACAGACAGACAGACAGACAGACAGACAGACAGACAGACAGACAGACAGACAGACAGACAGACAGACAGACAGACAGACAGACAGACAGACAGACAGACAGACAGACAGACAGACAGACAGACAGACAGACAGACAGACAGACAGACAGACAGACAGACAGACAGACAGACAGACAGACAGACAGACAGACAGACAGACAGACAGACAGACAGACAGACAGACAGACAGACAGACAGACAGACAGACAGACAGACAGACAGACAGACAGACAGACAGACAGACAGACAGACAGACAGACAGACAGACAGACAGACAGACAGACAGACAGACAGACAGACAGACAGACAGACAGACAGACAGACAGACAGACAGACAGACAGACAGACAGACAGACAGACAGACAGACAGACAGACAGACAGACAGACAGACAGACAGACAGACAGACAGACAGACAGACAGACAGACAGACAGACAGACAGACAGACAGACAGACAGACAGACAGACAGACAGACAGACAGACAGACAGACAGACAGACAGACAGACAGACAGACAGACAGACAGACAGACAGACAGACAGACAGACAGACAGACAGACAGACAGACAGACAGACAGACAGACAGACAGACAGACAGACAGACAGACAGACAGACAGACAGACAGACAGACAGACAGACAGACAGACAGACAGACAGACAGACAGACAGACAGACAGACAGACAGACAGACAGACAGACAGACAGACAGACAGACAGACAGACAGACAGACAGACAGACAGACAGACAGACAGACAGACAGACAGACAGACAGACAGACAGACAGACAGACAGACAGACAGACAGACAGACAGACAGACAGACAGACAGACAGACAGACAGACAGACAGACAGACAGACAGACAGACAGACAGACAGACAGACAGACAGACAGACAGACAGACAGACAGACAGACAGACAGACAGACAGACAGACAGACAGACAGACAGACAGACAGACAGACAGACAGACAGACAGACAGAAATCCTTCTTTATAGGTATAGATATATATATATATATATATATATATATATATATATATATACCTATAAAGAAGGATTTCTGGATTATATATATATCTATACCTATAAAGAAGGATTTCTGTCTGTCTGTCTGTCTGTCTGTCTGTCTGTCCTGTGTTCCTTATAGAATCAAAAACTACTGAACCAATCGGCGTGAAAATTTGCATGTAGAGGTTTTTGGGGCCAGGAAAGGTTTTAGTGATGGTTAGAGACCCCTCCCCTCACTAAGAGGGGGGGCTCCCATACAAATGAAACACAAATTTCCTCATAACTCGAGAACTAATCAAGCAAATAGAACCAAATTTGGCATGTGTGTGTTTTTGAAGACAAATTTTTTTTCTATGATGAATTGGGACCCCTCCCCACTTTAAGAGGGGGGGGGGCTCCTATACAAACGAAATACAAATTTCCTTATAACTCGAGAGCTAATCCAGCAAATGGAACTAAATTTGGCATGTAGGTGTTTTTGGAGGCAAGAATGTTTTCTATGATGAATAAGAACCTCTCCCCACTTTAGGAGGGGGGGCTCCTATACAAATGAAATACAAATTTCCTCATAACTCGAGAACTAATCAAGCAAATGGAACCAACTTTGGCATGTGAAGGTTTTCGAGGGCAAGAAAATTTTCTACGGTGAATTAGGACCCCTCCCCACTCTAAGAGGGGGGGGGCTCCTGTACAAATGAAATACAAATTTCCTCCTAACTCGAGAACTAATCAAGCAAATAGAACAACATTTGGCATGTGGGTGTTTTTTTTGGTGACAAGAATTTATTTTATGGTGAATTGAGACCCCTCCCCTCTTTATAAGAGGAATTATAACTCCTCTCCCCTTTAAGAGGGGGGACTTCCATACAAATTTCCTCATAACTCGAGAACTAATCAAGCAAATGCAACCAAATTTGGCATGTGAAGGTTTTCGAGAGCAAGAAAATTGTCTATGGTGAATTAGGACCCCTCCCCACTTTAAGAGGAGGGGCTCCTGTACAAATGAAATACAAATTTCCTCATAACTCGAGAACTAATCAAGCGAATTGAACCAAATTTGGCATGTGTGTGTTTTTGGAGACAATTTTTTTTTCAATGATGAATTGGGACCCCTTCCCACTTTAGGAGGGGGGGTCCTATACAAACGAAATACAAATTTCCTCATAACTCGAGAACTAATCCAGCAAATGGAACCAAATTTGGCGTGTAGGTGTTTTTGGAGGCAAGAATTTTTTCTGTGATGAATTAGGACCTCTTCCCACATTAGGAGGGGGGGCTCCAATACAAATGAAATACAAATTTCCCCATAACTCGAGAACTAATCAAGCAAATAGAACCAAATTCGGCATGTGGAGGTTTTTGGAGGCAAAAATATTTTCTACGGTGAATTAGGATCCTTCCACACTTCAAGAGGGGGGGCTTCTACACAAATGAAATACAAATTTCCTCATAATTCGAGAACTAATCAAGCAAATGGAACCATATTTGGCATGTGGGTGTTTTTGGAGGCAACCATTTTTCCCATGATGAATTAGGACTTCTTACCTTTTTAGGAGGGAGGGGGGGGCTCCCATTCAAACGAAATACAAATTTGCTCATAACTTTAGAACTAATCAAGCAAATGGAACCAAATTTGGCATGTGAGAGTTTTAGATGGCAGAATTTTTTTTCTGTGGTGTATTACGACCCCTTTCCCTTTTAAGAGGGTGGGCTCCCATACAAATGAAATACAAATTTCCTTATAATTTGAGTACAAATCAAGCAAATGGAACCAAATTTAGCATGTAGGAGATTTTTGAGTCTTGAATTTATTTTATGATAGTTAGAGACCTCTCACCCCTGTGGTAGGGGGATATGGACTCTCATACAAATAAAACAGAAATTTTTGCGAAACTCAAAAACTAATCCAACTCGAGAAATTCGAGACTCTTCCATAAAACATTAATCAATAACAAGACCACAAAAACTATCTATAGTAACACTAGATCATTCAGGACGAGCCGGTCGCGAGTGTTGCCGGTGACCCGCCGTCGGAAGCGCCGTCCACTGGGGGGCTTGCAAAACTCGAGATAGTGACAAAGATCATCCGAGATTCATGATTTATGTACAACACAGGTTAATTTGTGGCAATACGAAGTTTGTCGGGTCAGCTAGTATATATATATATATATATATATATATATATATATATATATATTGATTATACCAGTTAATAGTATAAACTATTGAAATATAAAGGCAAAGTTAAAAGAAATATAAAGGCAAAGTTAATTGGTAGAACGAGCAAATTTTTCAGCTGTAGTGGTAAATTTGCCTACTGAAAAAATTGTTGCAGTTGGTGGCAAATACATCGTAGCATTCGCATAGTCTAAGAAAACCTACTACTGAATGGTAACCACCGGGGATGTTGTATTCTTTCCATGAGATGACGCATTGATCTCCACACTGCAACATCTGACCACGAATTATTAGCACTGGATTCACGTTATGGGTTGGTAGGGTTCTTAGACCGAATGATAGCCAGGGATCGAAAAAAATCTGCAAGAATTTATGCGTTAAGTTAAAACATTCATACATTCATTAACATTCCATTTACCATACGAAATTTCTTTGAAGAAATGCCGGTACGCGGTTAGAATTTTCTCCTGCCATTGATCTATAAATACTGTCGTACACTTGTGTATTTTACGAAAATCGATGTCAATCTATGAAAAAAGTCATCCATTTCATCCATTTTCACAATTTTAACTTCACCGGTAACGAAACAGTTAATTTTTGACATTGCTTTCCGAAATCTCGGTAAAACAGTTTGTGGCTTTTTTCAGTAGCATTTAACGAAATTTCGTTAAAACGATATTGAAGTACCTAGATTCGGCACTTTGTTTTACTGAGCTCGGGGGTTTACTGTTTTACTGATCTTCTCGGCAAATAAGATTGCAGTATCTCGGTAAATAAGCTTCATTTCCAATATCTCAGTAAAATAATATTCCAAGTTACGGTAAAACGAGAAATATTTACCGATATCACGGGAAAACAGACCTATTTTTGTGTAGTTCGGTATTTTACTTTACCGAGACTTTATTTTGGAATTAAGTGTGTACGTGATTTACGGAAAAGCAGAAGGATTTTTTATTGGGTTGCCTTTTTAGTTTGACAATCAGATTCCCGTTTCGAATCGATCACTCACACATATGCGCATACAATGTAAATACATAATTTTCAAGTGTGTGATGTTTACCACGAGCACTGCAGCGACACTGGCATTCTATATATATTGATTCAACTGTATTAACTCGTCTTGTTTCGAGATACCATCTGGCGTGCCCCAAGGCAGCCATCAAGGGCCTTTGCTATGTGTACTTTTCGTTAATGAGCTGAGCAGCCTTTTAAGCTCATCTAAACTGATGTACGCCGACGACTTAAAGGTTTTCCGTGAAATCCAAACCAGACTTGACTGTTGTACTCTCCTAAGCGATATTGATTTTCTCACACGATGGTGTACGCTTAATGGTATGCGAGTTAATGACACAAAATGTTGCGTCATATCATTTAGCCGACTACGCGAGCCCCTGCGTAACGAATACTCTATCGAGTAGAGCCATATACGTCAAGTGCAGACCATAAAGGACTTGGGTGTTACTATTGATTCCAAAGCCAGATTCAACGAACATATTTCAACGATCACTGCTAAGGCCTTCGCAATACTTGGATTCGCGAAAAGAAAAACCAACGCATTCCAGGATATATACGCGCTTAAATCATTGTATTGTGCACTTATTCGCAGCATTCTGGAGTACGCAGTTGTTGTGTGGGTACCATATTATGCTGTGCATGTCAACAGAATAGAGCATAACGCATAGAGCATAGCGTCTTCTGCCTTGGAACGATGCCGCAAATCTACCAGCCTACGAGGAACGTTTAGGGCTGTCGGTATTGGGCGCTTTTGGCGTAGAAAATACCGGTAATACCGGTAAAATACCGGTATTGGCAAATTATTCGAAATCAATAGAAATGTCGATGTTTTTCAGTAAATCTTTTTATTTTGAAACTTTAGCTCCAGTATTGTTGCTTAGCAAAGTGGAATTTAAGCAGATATAATACTCTTAGCGATTTAATTCCCCTAATAGAACGAATTTTATTGCCAAGACTTCCAACAATTGAAAAGAAACTTCCGCTTTCATCGATGTCTGGCGAACGGCTCTAAGCACATCAGGAATTTTCCTTTCATTTCTTCAAATTTATAGTAGGAAAACCCGCCTTTAATTACTTACAAAATATCTTGTATTGTAGCTTCCAGCATAATTAATGGCCCGGTCTCCTACAGCCTCTCAACAATTTTTTCTCCATCTCCAAACCGGAACTTCTGCATAACGTCCTCTTCATCATCGTTCACAAATACCTTCTCTTTCCTGTTATCAATCCCACTATTCGAAGATAGTGGGATGCAGATTTCATCTCCTTGTTTAATCAATGTATCACTCGAAAGACTTGAAAAATATTCCAAATTCTTTCCTGACAGATCCTTTGATGGAAGGAATGCTCAAAAAGCGCAAAGATCCCCGTATTCTGATCAGAGCCCGGCATCGTCAAAACAAATAAATGAAGTTAACTTTCCCTTACTTTCGCTTCATTCATGAAACGATTTTTTCATTTGTTGAACAGAACGTTTCAAGCATGTTTCAGCTGAAGCTACTGACTGTATCAGTAGCGAAGACGATTGACAGCCAGGCACAATTTTTCGATGTGGAGTAGATTAATCATAATATACGTTAAATTGTAGGAAATGTTACTCAAAATCAATTCAATTGCATTCAAAGTCTAGGCTGACCTTTTTCTGAATATTTGATAGAGAAATACAAATGAAACTTTAAAACCGGTCGTCATGATGAAGTGAAAATCGTTTCAATGACTCAGATTGTAGCCAGTTTTGAAACAAAGCGGCGCTGCTTCTGTTGAAACTGAAACTTCATTGTTGAATAACAATTTACTATTGTAAGTGACGTTTCTGGGCCCTGATCTTGTTTTCTAAATACGCTATTTGAGAGCTTCGAATAATTGATGGCTTTTGGATATCAAGTTGTTCAAAAATAAATTGAAACGCGACGTCTGACTACAATGAAACATTTTTACAGCAAAGTAACCCTACTGTGCCTTTAACGGGTTCAAGAGTTATAATTATTTGACCCACAATTTACCTCCTTTCATTGTTAGTAGTCGAAGAATCTCGTCGGCATTAACAGCAAGTTGTTTTTCTAAGAGTTTTATAATCTTTTATCAAATTTAGTTCTTATTCGAATAAGGAGTTGGAAAAAACAAGCAGATTAAAAAATACCAGAAATACCGGTTTTTTGCCTTTCCAAAACCGGTATTTCGGTATCCAAAAATTGGCCTGTATTACCGGTTTCGGTACTACCGGTACTACCGGTTAGACAGCCCTAGGAACGTTGCAAGCTTATTGATCTGCATTCGTTAGCTGCCAGAAGAAAATAACTGCAACGGCTTGTTGTCTTCGGATTACTGAGTGGAGATGTCGATTGCAGCTCTCTCTTAAGCCAGGTACGCATTCATGTTCCCCGAAGGCAGCTCCGAAATCGTATCCTACTGTGGCAGCCCTCGCGTCGCACAAACTACGGATACAACGAACCTTGGGCCATGTGTTGCCGTGTTTTCAACGAATTTGGTGAAGCTTATGATTTTCAAATAAGTAAGACTGTTTTTAGACGTAGGATCCAATCATTAGTTTAGTAAATTGTCTATGCAACTTATAAATTAAATTCAACATGGTAACGCAACAGTAGCAAGTGCTGCTCTGAATTTATGCAAACGAGAAAATTCAAACAACTGCAAACCTCGCCACCAATTCTCCGTTCCCCCTCACCCCTAATAGGGTGAGGAAATCCGAGTAACCGGCGGTTGTGCACCGTTAAAATATTTAAAAGCAATCCTGTTCATTAATAAATTCAAGCGGAAAATTACCGAACTCGTCCCGGACAATTAACTTGCCTCCGTGTGTGTGCATCGTACGCGCTCGGTGCTGCATATTGGTTGGCGATGTGGTGCTTATTCAGTTCCACTTCCGAATGCGCCGGCCGCATCCGTGTGTTGCTCTGCTGCTGCAGCTGCAGCTGCATCCGGATGAATAATGAAAGAACTAGTGAGGACCACTTGAATTCTCACTTCGTGTCACTTTTAATACCTAGTTATGTAGGTGTATAGTGAAAATTGCAGAAGGCACGCGGCAATCCACGGGCACGCGCGCGCTTTTCCCACTTGCCGCAAGCAGTAGTATGCTTTAGTTTAATGAGGCCCCCTGTCCTCGCCTCGACACGTCGGAAAAACCCAACCCCAACGAAACCATTATGGAGCCATCATTACGCCAAATAGGGCGGAAAACGGTCCAATTTTCCTCTATCACCCGTCCCTATAGCCTACTATGAACGAACGAACGTATGAACGACGACACCAACAATTTGTGGTTTACCGCCGCTTGCAGCTAGTAGAGCCGTTCGCCATTCGCTCGCGCGAGCTGGCGAACGATTGATTGCGAAAGAAAGAAAGAGAGAAAATGCGAGAAACATAATACGGACCTATTAAAATATCGCTCGACCTGCGGTTCACCTACCGTGCGTATCCATTTTTGTGTCGAAGTGGTAATAAATTGAAATGAGTTTGAATGATTATCGCCACACTGCTGCTGATGATGGTTGGTTTGGGTTAGAGTCGGCTTGGCTCGGCTCGACCCGGCACGGGTCTAGGTTTGGGAAATATCCTTTTGCTAGGCGGTCTTTTCACTTTATGTTTGGAATTGTGGTTTGGGATGTGATCGGTTAAAAACAGATTCTAATTTGAGAAACATATTTGGTTTGTTTGCAGTTGAAGTTGAAGGTTAAGGTTACAAACAACAATTACCAAATTAAATAATGTCATTCATTAGGAAACAACATGTCATTTCTCTCCTAACATTGTAGAACCTCCTTCCAAAGCAGTTCCTATCGTAACCAAAATGGTAAAGTTACCGCAAACACTTGAACCGGATGATCTCGTAACGTAACAGCACTCTTGCCTTTTGCCAAACCGTGTCAATTCACTCACTCCAAAATCACTGCCTAACCTGTCTTGAAAGTATCCTCGAAACGGATGTAATTAATTCAACTCCCGGCCTGGCCTGGGTGTCTCGAAAGTCACCACCGACCTGGCCCGGGGCTGGGCTGGGCTGGGCTGTGCCGGGCCAAGATACCACCCATCAAAATTTACATAATATAATTATCAAAGCAAGCCATGTTTCTGATCACTACTGTAAGCGTACCGTAACCGTAACTTTCTCCAGGAGACTCTTCAATCAGAGTTTCCGTCCGCTCGCTTTCGTTTGATGGAACTCTAGAGAGTCGTCCCACTTGCCGCCGTGCTGGGTGCGAACAAAGCGCGGAGGGGTGATGAAAGTGACGAAAAAGTGCAGCAAAATTAATTTCAAAAACTAAATTAAAACTCGGTCCCGGTGGAAATCTTGACCGAAATCGGACCGAACGACGACGGTCAAAGGGAGACGCACTAATAACTAGGTTTTCCCATCCTTTTTGTGCTCCACCGTTGGCGTTGGTGGACAATGGAGGCGCACGGTTTGCCACCACGCACTTTCTACCAGGTTGCAATTTTGCCCAAACAAGCTGTCGGCAAACCTCCCCCGAAAGTAGACGCAAGCAAAAACACCCGACAGTGCAGTGACGAGAAAATTTATCGTGCTGAAAAACCGCAACCACACTTTTTGTTGGGGAGGGGACGTCATTCTCACTGGCGTGCCTAGGCTGGGACACACTGGGGCACGTTAATGGCTGGTGACTAGTAGCTTTTCCTAAAACCTACGAACTGGACGCTATTTGTCAACAGGACTGGATCTACTGTATTTTATACGATAGACTTCGCAGTCAGCCGTTTGTTTGTATACCAGCTGACCCGACAAACTTCGTATTGCCACAAATTAACCTGTGTTGTACATAAATCATGAATCTCGGATGATCTTTGTCACAATCTCGAGTTTTGCAAGCCCCCCAGTGGGCGACGCTTCCGACGGCGGGTCACCGGCAACACTCGCGGCCGTCTCGTCCTGAATGATCTAATGTTAGTATAGATAGTTTATGTGGTCTAGTTATTGACTAATGTTTTATGGAAGAGTCTCGAGTTCGATTAGTTTTTGAGTTTCGCAAAAATTTCTGTTTTATTTGTATGAGAGTCCATATCCCCCTACCACAGGGGTGAGAGGTCTCTAACTATCATAAAATAAATTCAAGAATCAAAAATCTCCTACATGCTAAATTCGGTTCCATTTGCTTGATAAGTTCTCGAGTTATGAGGAAATTTGTATTTCATTTGTTTGGGAGCCCCCCCTCCTAAAGTGGGGAGAGGTCCCAATTCATCATAGAAAAAAATTTTGTCTCCAAAAACACCCACGTGCCAAATTTGGTTCCATTTGCTTGATTAGTTCTCGAGTTATGAGGAAATTTGTATGGATGCCCCCCCTTTTAAAGAGGAGAGGAGTTATAATTCCCCTTATAAAGAGGGGAGGGGTCTCAATTTACCATAGAAAAAATTCTTGTCACCGAAAACACCCACATGCTAAATTTTGTTCTATTTGCTTGATTAGTTGTCGAGTTATGCAGAAATTTGTGTTTCATTTGTATGGGAGCCCCCCCTCTTAGTGGGGGGAGGGGTTTCTAACCATCACTAAAACCTTTCCTGGCCCCAAAAAACCTCTACATGCATATTTTCATGCCGATTGGTTCAGTAGTTTTCGATTCTATAAGGAACATACGGACAGACAGACAGACAGACAGAAATCCTTCTTTATAGGTATAGATTTTTGTATCATTCCTGCACCATTTTTGAATAACTTTTAGGGCATTTTTCTATTATTTTTCCACCAGTGTTGGACCAGTTTTAAATAATTTTTGTATTATTTTTAAACCATCTCTGGATCATTTCGTATCATTTTCGATTAGAGTTGGACCATTTTTGGATCATTTATAGAACATTTTTATGCCATTTTTGTATCGTTTTTTATTTGAATCATTTTTGGGACATTTATGTATCATTTTTTTATGCGTATTGGAGAAGCTTTGGATATTTTTCTTAAATCTTGAATCGTTTTTGGAGCATTTTTAAACTATTTTTAAATTATTTTTGAATCATTTCCGATTAATTTTGGATTACTTGTAAAATTTTCGAACCGTTCTTGGACCACTTTTTATAATTTTTGGACGATTTTTAGCCATCTCTGGATTATTTTTTTGAACTATTTTTAACCTGGTTGTGGATAACTTTAAGACCATTTTAAACCATTATTGGATCCGTTTTGTATTATTTTCAAATAGTTTTGGACCACGTAAAATTTTCGATCCGGTTTGGACCACTTTTGATAACTTGTGGACCACTTTTGGTACATTTTCGGATCATTTTTTATAATAATTTTAGCGTAATTTTTTGATTTATTTTCAGTGATTTATATGTGCACTTCCCGATGATAAACAGGAAAGGGGTCGGCACCACGCGATAAGATCACCTATATTTTTTAGGCCTGCAGGCCGTATCTTAATTGCGTCCGTTTTTCTCTCGTTTTTGCCCATAGTGCATTGTTGGATAATTTTTTATTTAGTTTTGAATCTTTTTTCGGACAGTTTTGTATTGTTTTTTGCTCATTTTTGAATAATTTTTGTATAATTTTTCAATCAATTTTAAAATTATTTTTGAATCATTTCCGATTAATTTTGGAGCATTTTTGGATCACTTGTATAATTTTCGGACCGTTTTTGGACCAATTTTGATAATTTTTGGACTATTATTGGATGATTTTTAGACCAGTTTTGGATTATTTTTGAACCATTTTCAACCTGTTTTTGGATAACTTTTGGTCCATTTTATACCATTATTGGATCCTTTTTGTATTATTTTCAAATAGTTTTGAACCATTTTTGAATCATTTTTGTAAAATTTTCGATTCGGTTTGGACCACTTTTGATAATTTTTGGACCACTTTTGGCACATTTTCGGATCATTTTTTTAAATTTTTTATAAGGCCATTGCAAATCATTTTAAAAGTTTTTGTCATCCCCCCCTTGGAAATTGGCTTGAAAAATCGGGGGGCAAAATCGGCCAAAAAAAACCTTTTTTCCGTAGATTCTTGTATGGGAATTAATAACGTATATATTAAAAGCAAGAATAGAATTGGTTTTCACGTTTGAACTTAAAATAAAAATGCCTAAGATCCAAATTTTTTTTGCTCGAATAAAAAATTCGTTTTGTTTTTTTTTCGCCCCCCCCCCTTCAGTGGTCCAACACCGGAGGGACTAAAAATTTTTAAAGTATTTGTAATGGCCTAATAATTTTAGCATAATTTTTTTGTTTTATTTTTATTGATATATATTTTTCCATCATTTTTGGATAACTTTCGGGACATTTTTATATTATTTTTCATCAGTTTTGAACCATTGTTGGATAATTTTTGATTTAGTTTTCAATCTTTTTTCGGACAGTTTTGTATTGTTTTTTGCTCATTTTTGAATAATTTTTGGGACACTTTTGTATAATTTTTCAATTAATTTTTAAATTATTTTTGAATCATTTCCGGTTAATTTTGGAGCATTTTTGGATCACTTGTATAATTTTCGGACCGTTTTTGGACCACTTTTGATAATTTTTAGACCATTTTTGGATTATTTTCTTGAACCATTTTTAACCTGTTTTTGAATACCTGTAGGACCATTTTAAACCATTATTGGATCCTTTTTGTATTATTTTCAAATAGTTTTGGACCATTTTTGTAAAATTTTCGATACGGTTTGGACCACCTTTGATAATTTTTAGACCACTTTTTGCACATTTTCGGATCATTTTTTATAATTTTAGCATAATTTTTTGATTTATTTTTATTGATTTATATTTTTCCATCATTTTTGGATAACTTTCGGGATATTTTTATATTATTTTTCATCAGTTTTGAACCATTGTTGGATAATTTTTTATTTAGTTTTGAATCTTTTTTCGGACAATTTTGTATTGTTTTTTGCTCATTTTGTGAATAATTTTTGGGACATTTTTGTATAATTTTTCAGTTAATTTTTAAATTATTTTCGAATCATTTCCGGTTAATTTTGGAGCATTTTTGGATCACTTGTATAATTTTCGGTCCACTTTTGATAATTTTTGGACCATTTATGGATGATTTTTAGACCATTTTTGCATTATTTTTGAACCATAACGTAACTATTGGACCATTTTAAACCATTATTGGATCCTTTTTGCATTATTTTCAAATAGTTTTGGACCATTTTTGAATCATTTTTGTAAAATTTTCGATCCGGTTTGGACCACTTTTGATAATTTTTGGTTAATTTTTATTCATTATACTTATACTATATTCATATTCATATTCATTATATTTATATTATATACTATATACCGTGACCGTACCTAATTCTGCGCAGCTCCTAATTCTGCGCATTTTTCTTTATATAAGTATTTTTTAGCATTGTGCATAACTATGATCATTGCGTATTTTTTTTATAAATGTCTGTTGAATATTACGCCATTATTCACAAACGGGCCATAATATTTGAGAGCGAAATAATTTAACGTGAAACATAAAGTATTTTTTATGGCAGAAAACATCGTCGTTAGCAGCAACGCTAAGATTATCCTTCTACAAAATTAACAAATTTATGATCGAAATTCTTTGCAATGATCAAATTAGCCAGCATAATTAGAAAGAATAATTAGTTTTAGTCGAGTTTTAGACAAAAAGAGTGATTGCATGCATTGCTTTCCTTAGAAAAATGCGATGCAATAATGCGCAGTTATTTTCAAATTATACAATTTGTTTTTGGATCATTTTTGTTAATTTTTGGGATATTTTTGGATAGTTTTTGGATAGTTTTTGTACACATAATTTTTGGATGATTTTTTGTTAATTTTAGGATTATATTAGCATTATTTTTGGTTCACTTCTGGATAACTTTTGAGACATTTTTATATTATTTTGCATCATTTTTGGATTATTTTTGAGAATTTTTAAATTATTTTTGGGACTTTTTCACATTATTTTTGGGTTATTTTCAGGTCATTTTTATATCATTTTTTTTCGAAATTTTTTTCAAAATTCAAGACTTGAGAGCTTGCAATGTCGAAGACTTCTACTAAAAATTAAATTTTAACCCTCAATTGGGCAACCGAAAGCTCAATGAACCGGACACAGGATACTGGTCCAGAACCTTTTTTGGTGCGCATTAGCTTTGAGCGGGAAAACTTGGTTTTAGGTTTAGGGAACTTTTGGAAGAGTTTCTTAGAATTAAAAGTTCTTTCGTCCAGCGAAATTCAAATTTTGATTAATCACCCTAAAAGTGCAATAAAAAATTTATTTTTCTTCAGTTTCAACATAACACATTGATATGTTCTGCAAAGTTTTACAGCATATTATTATAAGAAATTTTGCTGAAGACAATAACCAATAACAATAACAATGAAGACAATCTTTTCAGCGAAGATAGAAAAATCCTATTAAAAATCGTTGACATCAGTTTTTCTATTTTAGCTGTTTTTGTAGTTGTTGTATGACTTTTTTCTGTTTTACAAAGTTGTACAAATAGTAAAAATACGCAATTTTGCTGAATATACTCCACCTCTATCTTTGCTTTTTTAGGAACTATAGAACTTTTACTATAAAAATACTCTAATTTTGACCCCGAATTACTCGCATAATTTTATTCAAAGACTCTCCCCAGAGAATCAGATTAGTTTCAAGCAGGCTGAAAAGTTTTATAAATCATGTTTAAAAGCACAAAAGTTAAAAAAAAATTTTAGGCTGACAAAATCGGGGGTAGACAAAATCGGAAATCTGAACATGGCTTGCTGTCATCGGAGCAAAAAAAACAGCCTCCTTTGTACCGTTTTCTTCACGCACGCAGTCAATTTACCGAATAGTGACAAACAGGCCTCTGGAGGATGTGAAGGATGTGGAATGGATGTGTAGAATATGTACCGAAGTTGTTAAAATGTACTCAGGTTTTCGGCTGATTTGTTTTTCGCATTCCCCTGAGCGGCACCCAATATACTGATGCTTCAACAAGGTTCGAAATATTACGTTTCAAAACAACTATTTTCACTCTATTTTGCCAACTCATTTTAATTTGAGCCGCGAAAGCTTACCAATGCAGAATCCGGATGACTCAAACCGACCGAAGGTGGGTAATTTAAAATTCAATTACCTATTCGTGCTGCACCAGGTTTCACGTTCCACCCGTCCGACGTTGGCCCACTTCAGAAAGTTGTTTATAATCGGATTGAGATTTAAATTTTTCTTTCTCTCAAGCGCTCCGCTTCCTGATTTTTTTTTATTTATTCAACCAGCTCAAAGTGTAATCCTGGTTTTATAATATAAGTTTTTATTGCATTTTTTTCCTCCCCGGTCCGTACTTTCTACGTAGATACCTATCTAGGTTTTCTAATCTTCTGTCGAAGTTAGTTCCGAATAAGCTATTGTACCAACCAACGAACGGGGTATTCAAAAATAATGGCACACCTCCCTGACTAAAGTATGAGATGAGTTTTTTTGTTTCTCGTCATATCATCATCCTCATCATCGTCATCATCGTCGTCGTTCTACTCTCGTGCCAACAACGGACCATCGGAGGATGATGGCAAAAACGTTCCATCAAGAAGGTTGCGAAACTCTGTCGAAGGTCGAATGACAGTCGGTCGCCATGATACAACGCTATCTGTTTGGCACCGGTTGAACTAACGTACTATAGCATATTATCTTGTTTTTTATTATAAACAGTTGGATGGGACACACGTTTGTCATTTGTCACTTGCCCGGGACTCGGGAGTTCCTGGTCTTCCTAATGGACGCTTTTTGATGATGATGGTATATTTTTGCTCGTTATGGGATCTGTGCTGCCGGCATGTTCATCGCACCACACCGCATCGAACCAAAGTTTCACCGGTCGGTGGTGCTTCTGCACGCCGGATGATGTGGAAGGATGTGTCTTCTTGAAACACTAAACGGCAAAAGCTTTCGAGCTGGTTGATGAGAGTTATGCTAATAGCAACTATTCTATATAGAATAAAAGTTGCCTTCATTGTGTGAATGTTGCCGTCCTCGGCTCGGACCAAGAAAGGTTCGATTGGAATTGAAGGTTATAAACAGCTGCTTTCTAAATTACAGCTTGAGCTTGAAGAGGTTGAATAGAATAGATTTTGAACAGTTCGAAGATTATTATGGCAGCTACCAGAGGCGAGGCATCGACGCGACGGAGACGATTAAGGAGGTTCGGCCTTTCGCGTGTCGGCCTTCTGTAAAAATTGTTGAAATTCGGCCTAGCGTACCCCTTTTCAACACCTTACTGACGTCTTTTGTACTCTCTTCATCGTCAATTTTTTACCGTTCTAGTTCAGTTGTCTTTCTGTCTTATTTTTTGATAAGTTTTTCTCTTTCAATATTTTTGTAATCTTTTTTAGCTTTTTGTCATTGTTTTGGCATCATTTTGTCGTTTTTTCATAGCCCTTTCTTCATCTTCTTTTTCGTTGTCTTTTTTTGTCTGTTTGCCGTGTTTTCTTCATGTTTTTGACGCCTGAAAAAGCAAAGCTGCCATGGTGTAACAAGCCATTGATTTCGGTACATGACCTTCTGTTCGTTTTTATTCAACAAAATTTGTAGCAACCTGTTATAGTACAGGACAATTACGGCGCTAGTGCTTCAATCCAACTGAAGTAAGAACTTACCGCCTCTCCAGTCAAGATTCGAACATACGACGATCGGTTTGTTAGACCAGAGTAGTACCTCGAAGCCAACTGAGAAGTTACTTTTCGTTTTTTTTTGGCTGTTTGTCTTATCTGTCCTGTTTGTTATCTTTAAGTTGGCTTATTTCTTCGCCTTTTTACGTTCTTTCATCGCCTTTTTGCGTTTTACTCTTCTCTTTTCACTGATATCTTTTTACTGTCTTACTAGCCAACATCTTTTTGTCATTATTTTATTGTCCTTTTTTGCATTTTTGTTGCATTTTTGGCGTCTTAATGTTTTTTCGTCAACTTTTTCGTTTTGGTGTTTTTTCAACGTATTTCCTCAGTTATCTTTTTTTTGTCGTCTTTTTGTTGCTTATTTTGCGTCCGTTAGGCTTTTTTAACGGATTTACGTCTTGTTTTTGAATGTTTTTTTCGGCGTTTTTTCGTTATCCTTTTTGGCGTTCTATCGCTTTATTGGCATCTTTTCAATGTTTGTCTCGCCGCATGTTTGTGGTTTTTCACCCGTTTTTGGTGATTTTTTTATCTTTTCTGAACGTTTACAGCGTTTTTGGTCGTCTTCTCGTCACTTTGCGTTGCCTTATGTTTTTGTAGTTTACTGATTGTCTTTTTGAGTTTTTTTTTGTTAACTTTTCATTTATTCATTTACTAGCTGACCCGACAAACTTCGTATTGCCACAAATTAACCTGTGTTGTACATAAATCATGAATCTCGGATGATCTTTGTCACAATCTCGAGTTTTGCAAGCCCCCCAGTGGGCGACGCTTCCGACGGCGGGTCACCGGCAACACTCGCGAGCGGCTCGTCCTGAATGATCTAGTGTTACTATAGATATTTTTTGTGGTCTTGTTATTGACTAATGTTTTATGGAAGAGTCTCGAATTTCTCGAGTTCGATTAGTTTTTGAGTTTCGCAAAAATTTCTATTTTATTTGTATGAGAGTCCATATCCCCCTACCACAGGGGTGAGAGGTCTCTAACTATCGTAAAATAAATTCAAGACTCCAAAATCTCCCACATGCCAAATTTGGTTCCATTTGCTTGATTAGTTCTCAAGTTATAGGGAAATTTGAATTTCATTTGTATGGGAGCCCCCCTCTTAAAAGGGGAAGGGGTCGTAATTCACCATAGAAAAAAATTGTGCCATCTAAAACTCCCACATGCGAAATTTGGTTACATTTGATTGATTAGTTCTCGAGATAAGAGGAAATTTGCATTTCATTTGTATGGAAGCCCACCCTCTTAAAGGGGAGATGGGCCATAACTCGCTTTCTAAAGAAGAGAGGGGTCTCAATTCACCATAGAAAAAAATCTTGCGTCCAAAACCACTTGCATGTCAAATTTGGTTCCATTTGCTTGATTAGTTCTCGAGTTATGAGGAAATTTGTTTTTCATTTGTATAAGAGCCCCCCCCTCTTAAAGTGGGGAAATCCATAGAAAATATACCATAGAAAACATTCTTGCCCACAAAAACACCCACATGATAAATTTGGTTCCATTTGCTTGATTAGTTCTAGAGTTATGAGGAAATTTGTATTTCGTTTGTATGAGAGCCCCCCCTCTTAAAAAGGTAAGGGGTCCTAATTCATCATAGAAAAAATGGTTGCCTCCAAAAACACCGACATGCCAAATATGGTTCCATTTGCTTGATTAGTTCTCGAATTATGAGGAAATTTGTATTTCGTTTGTATAGGATCCCCCCCTCTTAAAGTGGGGAGGGGTTCTAATTCACCATAGAAAATATTCATGCCCTAGAAAACTTTCACATGCCAAATTTGGTTTCATTTGCTTGATTAGCTCTCGAGTTATGAGGAAATTTGCATTTCATTTGTATAGGAGCCCCCCTTCCTAAAGTGGGGAGGGGTCCCAATTCATCATAGAAAAAAAATTTCGTCTCCAAAAACACCCACGTGTCAAATTTGGTTCCATTTGCTTGATTAGTTTTCGAGTTATGAGGAAATTTGTATTTCGTTTGTATAGGAGCCCCCCCTCTTAAAGTGGGGAGGGGTTCTAATTCACCATAGAAAATATTCTTGCCCTCGAAAACTTTCACATGCCAAATTTGGTTCCATTTGCTTGATTAGTTCTCGAGTTATGAGGAAATTTGTATGGAAACCCCCCCTCTTAAAGGGGAGAGGAGTTATAATTCCCCTTATAAAGAGGGGAGGGGTCTCAAATTACCCTAGAATAAATTCTTGTCACCGAAAACACCCACATGCCAAATTTGGTTCCATTTGCTTGATTAGTTCTCGAGTTATGAGGAAATTTGTGTTTCATTTGTATGGGAGCCCCCCCTCTTAGTGGGGGGAGGGGTTTCTAACCATCACTAAAACCTTTCCTGGCCCCAAAAAACCTCTTCATGCATATTTTCATGCCGATTGGTTCAGTAGTTTTCGATTCTATAAGGAACATACGGACAGACAGACAGACAGACAGACAGAAATCCTTCTTTATAGGTATAGTTTACGTCTTTCTAAGACTTGACCATTCTTTATCGATAGACATCGCGGTCGGCTGTTAGAGTTAGTCTTCTATCGATTTACTGTCGTTTCTTAGCTTTTTTTTTTGGCAGTATGTGTCTTTTTGACTGCTTTATCGTCACTGCATCGCTTTTCGTTTCGGTGCATTTTTATCGTATTTTCATCACTTTTTCGTAATCCCTTCGTTGTTTATCATCTGTTTCCGCCTTTCGTCTTCATCGTTGTCGTTTCGGTGCATTTTTATCGTATTTTCATCACTTTTTCGTAATCCCATCGTTGTTTATCACCTTTTTCCGCCTTTCGTCTTCATCATATTTTTCTGGCTTTTATATCGACCCTTAGCAAACCATTTTTGGTGTTTTTAATATCTTTTTTTATTTTATTTTCTTTTTTGACTTTTTTATTGGTGTTTTGTTGTATTTTTGTAGTCCGTTTAGCGTCGGTTTAACATTTTTATCATCTTTTCTAGTGCTTTTATTGCTATTTTTAACATCTTTCCAATGTTTTTGACGTAGGACTACATCTTTGTTTATTATACTGGGTAGCACTTTGTGAAAACGAAAATAAAAGTGTAACGTTTGAATGAAAGATTTCAAGTGGTAGTAACTACTAAACTACTGAACGAAATTGAACAATTTATATGTCGTTGGATAGATAAAATTACCCTACCAGCAACTTTATGGTATCTATATATATAAAAATGAATTTCTGTCTGTCCGTCTGTCTGTCTGTCTGTATGTTCCTTATAGAGTCGGAAACTACTAGACCGATCGGCGTAAAAATTTGCATGCAGGAGTTTTTGGGGCCGGTTTTGATAGTTAGAGACCCCTCCCCCCGTAAGAGGGGGGGGGCTCCCATGCAAATGAAATACAAATTTCCTCATAACTCGAAAACTAATCAAACAAATTGAACCAAATTTGGCATGTGGGGGTTTTAGGAGGTAAAATTTTTTTCTATGACGTATTACGATCTCTCCCCTTTTAAGAGGGGGGGGGGGGGTCCCATACAAATGAAGCACAAATTTCCTCATAACTCGAAAACTAATCAAGTAAATGGAACTAAATGTGGCATGTGGGAGTTTTTTGGGGGTGGAACCGATTGACCGAAACTCAAATGGCCGAATTTCAACAGCAGTCACAGAAGGCCGAATCACAAATGGCCGAGTCATGAAAGGCCGAATATTTTTGGAATGCCTAAATAACTATTCAATAAAAACATGAATTGGAAAGTAGTAACAAATAACTAGTTAAACAAAAATCAAAATAAGCAACACAACTATTTACTATCGAGTATAGATGATTGACAGTTCTTTGTTCCCCTAAGCAAAAATGAACTTTGTTCATTGTAAGGTGCGAGACCTATTACCCGTGTTATTAGCAAATGTTTCCTAGGTGATTCAGTCCGTTCAGTCCGAATGAGCGACAGCTAGTAAGGACAGCATGTACCTCACGTTTTTGCAGGCTGAAAGCCGTGAATATTTTTGGCCGAATATAACGTTTGACCATTCGTTATTCGGCCATTATATATATTATACCATTTGTAATTTCGGCTACTTGTGTTTCGACCATTCGTAGGTAATCCGTTTTTACAGGCAGTATTTTTTTCTAGGGTGTATTGAGACCCTTCTCCCCTTTTAGGGGGTGGGAGGGCTTCCATACAAATAGAATACAATTTTTTTCTATGGTGATCTAGGACCCCTGCCTTCTTTAAGAAGGGAGGATCCCATACAAATATGCAGTTTACATTAGTCGTTGATCTAATGATCTGATATAGTCCTACGTCACCCTTTCGTACAACCCTTAGGGCTGTATACCTTGATAGTTTTTCACTGTATTGTTGACTTTTTTGTTTAGCTTTTGATGTTTTTGTTTTGGCTTTATCATTTTTTTTGTCGATTCTTGTCGCTATTTTGACGTTGTTTATTGCCATTTCGTAACTAAAAAGAGGGAATCACAAAACGGTTTCGAAAACCTTTGAAAGTGTTTAAATTTATCAAGCCTCGCATTTTGCTGGTACCTAACCTCTCATTAATTCAGTTTAGTCGAAAGCTAGTAGAATGTAGTCTTCGCCTCACTTTGTGATGGCCTGAAAAGTGTCCCCGATTGTCAACATCTGCGCAACAAAACCATAGACGTGGACTCCCGCCCGGGTGGTCCAGTGTTGTACCCCTCATGTTAGGTTAGTGACGTTGTGGCATAAACTTCGCTATACTGTAGTGAAAAAGTGTTCTCAAAAACGGTCCCGGCTACAGAGACCCGGTTCCACTTGGCTCCAACAAATTTAAATGGATTTTTGCACAGACCGACCGTGACCGCACCGTGATGGGCCTGGCCACTGGGAGTTTAATTTATTTAGCGAGCGAGTTTATGACTCTATTAGCAGCAGGTGGCGTTCGCCGCTCAAGTGGGGTGTGTGCAAATTATTTAGATTCATTGCAGCACCTCCTTCCGTTCAATTTCCCACGCTAATGCTCAGTCTTCTATCCGATTCGCGCTTGCCGACACGTTCAACACAGTTGGCAGCGGCCGCATCCGGCTGTCCTACCAAACATACAGGTATCTCTATGTATACTGAAAAACCCGCCAACAACCTCATTGAAATTCGTTTCTTTTGCGGCCGCAATAATACCGCGCCATTTTCTTATCTCCCTTGACCGACCTGCACGATTTATGACTCGACCCATATTTTACAGCCTCATTTCGCATTCCGCCCAATTGGCGATGGTGGTGGCAAATAATCCCATTTCATCCGGAGTACATTGTTACGAATACGCCGCCATCGGCGGCCGAGCATTTCGACCGATCAAAGCCAAGCACAGACGAGTAAAAAATAATCGTTTAGCTCAGCTGAAAATATGCGGTTTGAATAAAATAATTCACAGCGAAAGAATGCCTCTGCTTGTCTGTGACGATGACAACGTGCACGGCGTGGATCGACGGCGTCGAAAAAAAATCTGAACCAGAAAACGAACGACTCTCATAATCTCCTCTCTAACTCGATGTTTATACCGCATGCGTTTATATATAATTCTAGTAGGTTCCACGATGTCTAGCCGGGATTTTCCTTGCTTCTGTCATCTGCTCGACGTCGTCGTCGTCGTCGTCGTCCGCCGCCGCTGCTGCTAGGCTACTACGATTGCTATACACTCACTGTGGCGTCCGTCGCCGGTTTAGGGTGAAAAATATGTCGCACAGACTCCGTCTAGTCGGCGATGTTTGAAAAGTTCGAAAAAAAGGAAACAGTGGTGGTAGGCTGCGTGTGCGTCAATATCGGATTACGCTATGCACATACTAATGGAGTATTATTTTCATAACATATGCATTGGAAACAGTGGAAAAAAGAGGTTTTCGTAATTGATTAGTTTCCTAAAATAGGCACGAGCTGAGGTGAGTGAACATACTAACCTTTACCGTATAGTGTTTCTATGTTGGGGTTAGATTTGGTTGGTTGCTAACAAAATGAATTACCTAGAAAATAAAAAATAAAAACGGTTCGTGTTAAAAATTTAAAAATTGAGTTTTTGATTGTGACTTCATTATGCTTAAGAAGGTTAAGGATCATTACGCTTAAGAAGGTACAAAGCCTTGGAGCATTACTTTTGAACTACGCTAAAATATCGTTGTGTTTTTTTACAGGAAACGCATGATACCGTTTCTATGGTAAGTGATATATAATACATTAATAATTCATATTAAAAATCAAAGGGCTTATGTATGAGACAAGACTTCATGATTGACATAGAACTGCATTAGTTTCGATCCAGCTGCTTCGACTGCTATGTCAGACAATTCGCGTTGACGACATTAAACGATCTCTTGCACACTCATAGAAATGCTCGTATGTATACGTGTGGGCCAAAATGTTTCGATCTCTTGCGCTCTTTAAGAAATCCCTATCCACCTTTTCGCGTGCTTAATGGCGGATAGTGGGCGCAACTTTTGGAAAATATTTAAATGCTTTTGGCAACTTTGCTAACGTACGCTTGACAGTTTTGCAAGGGGAAAATGTCAACTTGACGTGAGCAGAGTTGCCAAAAGCATGTTATATTTCCGATAGTTGTACCCACAAGCCGTAAAGCCCTATAAATGTATATCTTTATAAGGCTTTAACTAGCCGCCATTAGGCACGCGAAAAGGTCGATTCCGCTTAACCCCTACAGTAAACTTTTGGAGATGGCAGCAGCTTACGTTCGTCAACGCGAATGCAGTACGAAGAGTTGCAGCAGATATACCCACATCTAGGGGGTCTCTCTCCCCCAGCTGCAAGGAAGTTACGCTCGGGATCATAATTGGACTGTTGAGGTCATTGCGGGTACGAGAGGGTGAAGACAATGAGCCTTTAGTGACGAGAGAACGAGCCTATAACGACGAAGATGAGAAGCTTCAGTCGACGGAACCGAGTAAGGTTTAGTACTTACCACTGGGTGTAGTACAGAACCCGAAAAAAAACCAATAAAATGAGGTTGCTATGGGATGCCAAAGCGAGTGCGGGAGGAGTGTCATTCAATGATATGTTGATGCCAGAATCGGATCTATTGGTTGCATTGCTGGCCGTACTACTTCGCTTCAGGCAAAGGAATATCGCGGATGTTCCACCAGATCCTTACAAGGAATGAAGATAGGCAGTCGCAGAGATTTCTGTACCGACCTTCCGAGGAATTATCTTCACAGATATACGTAATAAACGAAGCTATCTTCGGTGCAATCTGCTCACCCAGCTTGGCATCGTTTATCAAGGACAAGAACGCTGCCTGTTTTTATTTTTTCGGATCCGTTTTTCGTCTCTTTTCTCTTTTAAAGTCCTCTTTCTTATCCCGATTCATTTATTTATTTATTTATTACCGTTTTTTTTCTCACCATCATCTGTTCTCGTTTCTCATACTCTAGTTTGTTAATTTCTTTTTCGTTTTATCTTTTTTTGCTTTTCTTCTTTTTCTGCCCCATTTGACATATTTGCCCGTTCTTTCCTTGTTCTTTGTTTGGATGTTCCTTGGATGTTTCCTTTTTCTCTTCATTTCCCGTCCCGCTTCCACTGTTCTGTTTCTTATGTTCATCCGTTTTATCTTGTTTGCAGGCCTTTTTTCTCTTTTCCTATTTGTTTTTTACCGTCCGTGTTTCTTTTTTCGGTCCCGTTGTTCTCCTCTTTTCGCTTTTGAACTTTTGTTTTACTCCGTTTCATTTATTTCAGTCGTTTTTTTTACCATCTTCTTTTCTCGTTTTTCCCTTATACTATTCCAGTTTGTCTTTTTTTTCGTTTTCTTTCTCTTCCGTTTTATCTTTTCCCATGGTTCATTTTCCTTTTCTTCTTTTTCTATCCCACCGTTTACTTCCTTCCCGTTCTTTGCGCTCTTTCCTTTTGCTCTGTATACCCTTGTCTCGTTTTACTTTCCCATTGCCGTTGTTTCGCTGTTTCCTTTTTCTCTTTATATCCGTCCCATGTTAGCTTTTTTCCTGCGATCCTTCACTGTTACGTTTTTTGCCTTTTTCTTAGATTTTTCTTCTCCAAAATTCTTGTTTTTTGTGTTTTTCTTTTTTTCGACCTCGGGTTTTGTCGCATTTAAACTCCTTTTCTACCCATTGATTTCTGATGTTTTAGTTTTTTGCTCATCATCCTCTGTTTCTCGTTTCTATTCCAATATGTCTTTAAGCTCTTTCTCGTTTTTCATCTTTTTTTCTAGTCCGTTTTTCTTTTTTCTTTTTCTGTTTCTGCTGTTTGGCTGTTCTGTTCATTTCCTGTCCCGTTTTTTAGCTCTTTTCCTGCGTCCTGATTTTCCTGATGTTCCATTTTTTGTGTCTTTTTCTTACATTTTCGGGCATATTTTTCTTTTCTTCCTGTCAGGTTCTGTTATTTCGGGACACAAAAGAACAGAAGAAAATCAAAGAAAAAAAAAGGGATAAACGAGGACACAGCTAAAGATGAACGGAAGAGAACATAAGAAAAATGAAAAAAAAAAGATGGAAAGAGCTTAAACAAGTAATGACAAATAAAATGAGAACAAACTGAACAGTAAAGGAGAAAAAGCGGAATGAAGAAGGAGGAAAACAAAAGAA
Source organism: Sabethes cyaneus (assembly GCF_943734655.1). Lineage (NCBI taxonomy): Eukaryota > Metazoa > Arthropoda > Insecta > Diptera > Culicidae > Sabethes > Sabethes cyaneus. Next base: position 156,742,877 of record NC_071353.1, read on the forward strand.
GAAAGGAGTATAGGTGTAGGACAATGGTGAACAGAACAAGAAGAAAACCGGGACAGAAAAAGAAGAAATGAAGAGAAAAAACGAAAATATGACATAAAAGATTAAACGGAAAGTGAAAAAAAACAAGGTATAACCGATGGAAAAGATGAAAAACGGGGCCTATTGTGAAAAAGGACGAAAACCGGTAACGAGACAGAAAATGACGAGACTGGAAAAGAGAAAAAACGGGCCTGAAAACGAGGTAAAGCGGAAAAGAGGAAAGACGGGGTAGAGGAAACAGCGAAAGAACGGGATAGGAAATAAAAAGAAAAGGAATAGGGAAAGGGGAAACATCGGAACAGTGGAAAAATGAGAGAAAAAGAGTGAAAACGAAGAGGGTAGCATGCGTATTAAGAAATGAGAACAGAAAAGTCCGGAAAACTGAGAAAACAATGAAAACGGGAAAACAAACGGGATGAAACGAGAAACAGAACGTGACTGCAAAGGAGGAAAAGTAGTCCATAATGAGAAACAGTCGAAAACAAATTATAGAAAAGGGGTTAACGGGACAGAGCACAAAAAAAACGAAACTCGAAAAGAGGAAAAACGGGGTGAAAACGGAAGTAAAAAGACGAAGCCGAAACAGAAAACTAAAAACCAACACAAACGGCGAACGGAACAGGAAAAGAAGTGAGAGTAAACAGCGGACAAAAAAAGGGGAAAAAACTAGAGAGAAAAAGAGACACCGAGACAGTTCTGTTAACTTCCGTACGGGGCAGAGGAAAAAGTTGTGATAGAAAGGATTGAAAAACGGAAAAGAAAATAGATAAAATGAGGAGAAGAGGAATAGCGAGAGAGCAAAAATAAAACCAATGGAGGTAACGAGGAAAACGGCAGAAAGAGATCAAACGGGATATAAAAGGAGAAAGATGGGACGAAACTGGAATGTGATGGAAAAATGGAACAGAAAAAGACCGTAGAAAAAACAACAAAATGAAAGTGGTAAAACTAGAGAAAAAGAGGAAAAACGGGATACAGAGAGGAAAACCGAAGCGCAAAGGGAAGATGTCACAAACAGAATCAAGGTGATAGAAAAGAAGAAGAACGGGGCTTCTTAAAAAGGAAAAACGCAACAGACGAAGACGAGAAACGAGGAGAATTAGAAAGACGCAAATCTGAAAACGCGAAAGAAAATTACTAAAAAATGAGTAAAAACAAGATAAAATTCAAGAAAAAAAAACAGGACTGAAAATAAGAAAAATGGGCAGGAGACAAAGAAAAACGAGAACGAAACAAAAAAAAACAGAAAGAGAAAAACGAAAGAAAGAGATAAAAAACGGAAGGAAAAGGAAGAAAAGTGAGAGCAAAAACCAACAAAACGGTACAGAAAAGAAGAAAAACTGAAAAAAAACAAAGTTATCCTACCTTTCAACTTTGTATAAAAGAGAAAAAAGAACAAAAAATAGGTAAAACATGTAAGAAGATCTAATATGTCAATCGGGCAGACCCCCCCTCTCCGCAGAAATCACATCTGTCTAGGTCTATTCGTTTTTCTAGGTTTACCGTCCTCTAGTTAGTTTTCCCTAGTCCTCGCATCGAGATACCCTTTATGAAATGAAAAGCGGCAGTGCCGCTTTTTTTAACTGAATCAATTAGGCCTCTTGCAACTTGGTCGCGCTGGTCGAAGTGTAGTTCTGGGCCTCCATACCAAAAATATAAATTATGGCAAACGTACATTACGGCTCCCCTTCCATTATGGCTAACATACATTATGGCATTCGTCTGTATGGCAATCGTACGTATGGCAAACGTATATATGGCTGATGGGGTGTCGTCATCCTCCTTTAGGGGCTTTGGACCCTCTGCTCAGGTTCTCAGTATTTTCAGGTTTATCGAACATGCTTCTACCGAGATCCATCATTTGTAGGCGGAGAGTTTACACTCAGCCTTCGCATGAGTGCCCCCTTCGCTGTCCGCATACGACCCTATAGTTTCCACCGGTTATCCGATTTCCACTATGGAACGTATTCCGGATGGTACCACGAGGAGGTAGAGACAGCCACCTTTTTCAGATCTTCTGTTATAGGGGCTATTAGAGGAATTTCTAGCATTAGTGGGTTTCCTGTAAATTTCAAAATCAAAATTGGTAGTATTTTTTATAACGACAACGTCTTAGAGTGGAAGTCTGTTGTTTTGTTTCTCGATTGTAGAATCCCAAGCAACAATTCGAGTTTCATCGTACTTTTAAGACGGTTTTCATGACCTATTTTGGTCTTAAATGCCATCATAAGAGTGTAATAAAACTCAAAATGTTACTTGGGATTAATAGTTATTTACAATTATTGTGTCTTGCAGCAATTTTACAAGTGCTAGGCAAATCCATATTTTAATAATAATCTTCCTGTAGGGTAAGGAACGAGTTAAGCAGTGTCACCTATTTTAATCAGTTGAACGTAAATGAGCCGAAAATGCACTTTTTTATTCATATTTTCAAAATCTTTTGATAGGATCATCTTCACAAATCACTTAACCATACTTTGACATACCATATTATTCACCATCCTTTTTTCTATTATCTAAAGCTTTGTCACTAGCCGAAAGTTTTATTATTTTCTAACAAAACTGAAACTAAATTCTGAATTGACGAAACTTGTTCACCAGTAACAGCAGCTGCAGCATAACTGATGAACTATCGTGTTGCCAAGACACTGTTTCGGTTCTGGAAATAAGAATTATAGGTTTAAAATTAACTGAAACCTCCAATGGTGAAAACGTGGTTCAATACTTTCAAGAGCAATGTATGTTCATAATTAATTTTTCTTTATTAATAACAACAGAAAAGACAGCTATTTCAATAATTTTCGAAGATTTTCTCAGTGATTTAATAAAGCAACGATGTGTTTCAATGTTATTTGCTTTGACAACACTGTTCTGAGGCGGATCGTTTGTACTGCTATATGTTTACCTCTTTTGTTCTCCCACCATCCTTATGAACAGCGAGTGAGACGTCAAACTCGCAGTTTCCCATAAGAACACCAGAGAATAAAAGAGACGACGAATACCGTTTGCCGAACGGTGCGGTGAGTGTATGCCCCGATAAACAATTTAGACAGATGGCATTTTACGCATCTATGCCAATTACGCATCAGATGCCGATTAGTAGGTCGCGGATAGGAACGCGAACTTACTGAATAGGGGGAAAAGTTCGAGGGATTTTTTAACGGGACGTAAAAAAATTCAGATTTCAGGATTGCTTAAAAAAGCACCTTGCGGGTGAAAATGGGTTCGGTCTGTTCAAAATTAGTTCCGGCGGGTGTCTTGTCGTCTCTGAAGAATGGCCGTCCGCCGTCTTGGATTGCAAAATGTCGTCGAACGTTGGTTTTCGACCTCTAACAGCCACCCCCGGAAGAATAATGAAGCCGCCGGAAAGGATCGACTCCCGGCAGAAATCTACAAAAATGGCGAAGAACCGCTAGCAACAGCACTTCAGCACTTCAAGGATTTGAGAGGAGAAGATACTACCGGAGGAGTGGATGGAATGTGTGGTTTGTCCCATCTACAAAAAGTGTGATCGGGCAGATTGCTGTCGCCGCTTACAAGGCGCTCTCCCGGATATCGTTACGTTGCGTCTATCCCCAATAGCAAGAGAATTCGAAGGCCACTAACACGCGGACTTTATAGGAGCCCTGCTACTACGGATTAAACTTTTTACTCTCCGGCCAATCCTCCAGAAATGTCGGCAGTACAGCGTGCCCACGCATCATATTTTCGTGGATTTCAGAGCAGCATATGATACAGTTGAACGCAAACAGCTATAGCAGATGATGCATGAGTACGGGTTTCCGGACAAACTGACGCGGCTGATCAAAGCTACCCTGGAGCAAGTGATGTGCTACGAGCGCGTTTCGAGGATACTCTCGCGCAGAGGGTTGCGGCAAGGGGATAAACTGCCTTGTACATTATTTAACATCGCTATTGCCCAAATAACACAAGATCGTAATAGAAAGTCAACATTAAGTCACATACATGTCAATTTTACACTGGAGTGTGTCAAAGCGAAGTGTACTATAAGTTGTTTTGCAGTCGTGCGTGTCGTCATATACAACTTATGGCTGTGAATAGTAAAGCAGTATCTTAATCGTATATTGCGGAATATTAAGTTGCGTGTTCCAAAAATTGTTGTATAGAATGCGAGATAGAATTATCAAAATTTATGCATGCATATTGCCTCCACTTTGGTACTTATATGTTCTTATGTGATGTTAACGGGAAACTAGCAGTTTTTGGAGCCCAATTTCAAAAGCAGTTTTTGGACCCAAAAGCGGGATTCTGTTTATAAAAATGTAAATACTGCATTCTTCTTGACAATCTGAACACAGCGAATATTTTTTCATAAACAGAATTTTTGTTTCAAACAAAAAAACTGCTTTTGAAATTGGCAGAATCGATGACGACTAATTTTACCTTAAATACAACTTTTTCGTGCGGATATGGTTTCGTATCTCTCAGTTGCAAGAGATACACGAATACACGAACCAAATTGTTTGCTGGGTGAATGTGTGACCGGACGAGCCGGCATCGAAACGAAAGGAACGATCTCCGGCAAGGTTACCCAACTCCTAGCCTTTGCAGACGACATTGACATCATTACTAGAAACCTTGGAACGGCGAAGGAAATCTACGCCAGACTGAAAACGGAGACTAGGAGGATTGGGTCAAAAATCAATGCATAGAAAACCAAATATATGGTAGGAAGAGGCTACAGAGAAACCAGCGTTTGCCTTCCACGTTCAGTCAATACTGCGACTTGCAGGCTTCCTCAGTGTCTGTTTTCGAACTAAATTAACCAAAGCAATTTCGCAGCTTTTATAGGAGCTTTAGGCTACATAATCTATGCGTGGGTATACAAACATTAGTGTAGGTAAACGGATGTAATGTGTGCTTAAGACTATCCGACTACGGTGGCCGGCCACGTTGCAAGGATGCCGGACGACTGTGCAGTGAAATCCGTTTTCGCCAAGAACCCAGCGGCAGCAGAAACAGAGGGGCCCAACGTGCTAGATGGCACGACCAGGTTGAAACCGACTTCCGTGTGTCGAGACGCTCAACGAACTGGCGACGAGTAGCCCAGCAGCGAGTACAATGGAGAGGAATTCTTGATACGACAAGAGCCACCCCGGTTCTCGGCAGTGCGCTCTGAATAGTAACGTTGTTGAAGTACAAGGCGAATAGCAAAGACCCCGTATTACTGTCTTGTAGAACACCAAAGGTATTACTGAATGCACGTGAAACTGTGGAATCCAGCTTGGCATGTAAAGTACGGTCTGCAAGATACGAGCGTAACCATGAAGTCAATTTATCAGATACACCCTGTGTAGAGAGTTGAGAGGAAGGCCGCAAACCAGGTCCAGCGTTCGTACGAGGTAATTACGCAGTGGATTAACTTGTTTTATGTTCAGGAATTCAAATCTATCGACCACAGTAGCACTAGCAGCAGAAAGTGGGAGAGAATTGTCGTGCTCTATCCTCTTCAAACCAAGAAATTGACGGTTGATTATAATCTCCGTAAATGAGAATTCTTTAGTTCGGAGACCTTTTGTCACGCAATTCACGGATTGAGAGGATGTGCTCGCCGATTAACTTGACAACCTTACTTCTGTCAGGTGGGATGTAAACTGTAGCAAGCAAGAACGTCCTGCCTTTGATGATAGCAGAAACACGGACTTGTTCGAGACAATTTCCTTCAATTTGTCTTAAATTGACCAGCAAACTAGGAAACTGTTGAGCCTGAAATTATGTTCAAAAATTTAACGACAAATACAATTTAAAAAAGTTTCCGTTGATGTACGGATTTTAAAAGAGCTCGGACAACGGTCTGAGACCGTGAAGTGAAATGGTAAGGCATAGATGACATCCTAAAGATATTCAAATATATCCAAAATTGCACAAAAAAATTTGACCACAAAAAAAAAGCATTTCCAGATAGCACAATGGGCCAGAAATTAAAATTTCGGGACAAATATATTTGCGGTTAAACGGCATGTCTCAGCTCAATGTGGTCTTCGGCCACTTTTTTGTGAATGAAAGAATGATGCATCTTTTGACGGGGTCGTCCAATATTTAGGTGTTACTTTAACAACAATTTAAATAATAACTTTTTGAGTAAATTTTTTTTCACCTTTTTGGTTTCAAAATATTAAAGATAAACCAATTTCAAGTATTTTTTCTGAAGATATGAAACTTCTACCTTTTACCTATTTTCAGCAATAGACCTGTGTTTATAAACGACCCCTCAAATCACATTTCTTGTAGAGATGGGAAAACTATCATTAACTACTGATACAGTTACGTCGTCTCGTTAGAAAAATCGGTTAGATTAAACTTATTGGTCGGTAGTTGTGGACAATAGATGAGGATGACACAATATATCGTCGTCATCGTCAGCAGCCTAGAGCCGAGACGGCTCGTACTGTTTCCCAGTCGTTCCCTGTTTCTGCCGGTGGGATTGTTCAAGACAGCTGTTTTTGTCGCACTGACGTCAGGCATCCTTACGACGTGTCTAGCCTACAGTAGCCTATTCCCTCTCGCCGGGTGTACGATGGGAATCTCTTCAAACAATGCCTGTAGCTCGTGATTCCCATGTCTGCGCCACTCTCCGCTTTCAGATTGTACTCCGCATAATATCGTCGGCAGTATTTTCCGCTCGAATACGGTAAGGGCGCGTATATGCTCCGTGAGCAGCCTCACGACTTCAAGTCCATAAAGAACCAGTGGCCTAATAAGAGCTTTGTACATTATCAGCTTCATAGGCGGCGTATGCTTCTTGATCGTAGCGATTTACAAAGGGTAAAGCAAGCCCGATTTCCCGCTATTCAAGCATTCAGCGCCGCTGGATCTCCTTACTAGTGTTGTTATCCGCGCTCACCAGCGGTTCCAAATACGCGAACTTATCGTAGTCAACGGTTACTATTCGTGAGAAGCACGCGTTTGTTTCCTTTCATGTATTCTTTATTTCATGTATCTGATCTTCGACGCATTTATTTTTAACTCGATCCTCCTAGACTCCGCTAGAAGAGTGGTGTAGATTGCCTCCGCCGTTGCAAGGTTCTCGGCTATGATATCATAGTCATCTTGTCACCTCGTTTGAACCCTTGCCGCGTCTCGAAGAGACCCGAGTGTGTCCCCGAGACGCGCACGAAACACATCACTCGATTCAATGTAGCTTTGAACAGTCGCGTCAGTTTATCAGGGAAACCGTGTTCGTGCATTGTGTGTCATAGTTGGTCTTGATCGACTGTATCGTATGCTGCTTTGAAATCAAAATGTGATGCGTGGGCACGTTGTACTCCCCTTATTTATGCCGAGTGGCAAAATGTGGTCTGCAGTTCCGCGAGCCCCCCTAAAACCGGCTTGGTAAATTTCAAAGTAAACTTGCAATGAATAACGCAGTAATAATATTACAATTACCTTGTTTTTTGCTTTAATGTCGCGATGGGTAAAATTACTGATATTTACTGATAGTTATCAGTAACGTACTGGAAACTACTGATAGCTATCAGTAACGATTTTTAATGATAGTTCCTATCCCTTGTTTATTTCAATAGACAGCTCAATGGGATTGTGATGTTCTTAATAACATTTTGCACATAAAAGAGGAATATTTTTGCTGAAGACTGTTTTGCTTCATGTGCATTAATTAATAATGTTGCAACACGGCACTCCCCTGTTAAAGAAGGCTGGCTGACAGACCCCTGGCATGACGTTTGCAAAGTGAGCAGACTGACAGACCTTTGGTCTGACGTTAAATGTTATGTACGGAGGAAGCAAAGAGTGTAAACAAAGTGATAAATAATTCTAGCAAGTACGTTGTACAAGAATTAAAGCTATAACAAATAGAATTTACTGATTAGCCAGGAATAAATAGAGTGCGGTATAGTGTTTCCGATAGAGAAAGATAGACCTAACGCAATTCCCGTACAATTGAAGGTTAGCCAGAGGAAACTTTCTTACCTGTGAAACCAATCGTAACCTGGACACAAACAAACCCGTTCATTGATTAGTGATAGCGTAAAGTAATAGAGGAAAGCGAAGGAAGATAGAGGATTACTAGAACCACTTCTTGTGAGTATACGGAAGAATTAGATTAATGATGTCAAACTACTAAATAAATTGTTATAGTTTGAGCGACACAAAATAAAGGTCTGCTACAAAAACGGTTTCTTTCGAAACAAATAACATATAAGTGTTTTTAGGCTAATAATTAGGGTGACCATGAATTCACCTACTAGGGTGATACAAATTTTTGTTTTCCTAAATAATTAAAAAAAAAATTATTTTTCTCTAAAAGTTGCAGAACAGACTAAAATAAGCAACTTTGCTGAATAAAGTAACTATCTATCTCTTACAGGTTACGAAATATAATGATGTGCCAAAAAAGAGCACTTAAAAATCAATTACACTCAATAACTTTGCACACGTTTATTTTATTGCTTTCAAATGTTCTAAGTTATTCAGTATGTTGAAATACATATTTTCTGTGAAGAGTGTTTGACGCTAGGATGCATATTTATTAAGTTACTAGCTGACCCGACAAACTTCGTATTGCCACAAATTAACCTGTGTTGTACATAAATCATGAATCTCGGATGATCTTTGTCACAATCTCGAGTTTTGCAAGCCCCCCAGTGGGCGGCGCTTCCGACGGCGGGTCACCGGCAACACTCGCGACCGTCTCGTCCTGAATGATCTAGTGTTATTATAGATAGTTTTTGTGGTCTTGTATTGACTAATGTTTTATGGAAGAGTCTCGAATTTCTCGAGTTCTCGAGTAAAATAAATTCAAGACTCCAAAATCTCCCACATGCCAAATTTGGTTCCATTTGATTGATTAGTTCTCGAGTTATGAGGAAATTTGTTTTTCATTTGTATAGGAGCCCCCCCCCCCTCTTAAAGTGGGGAAATCCATAGAAAATATACCATAGAAAATAATCTTGCCTACAAAAATACCCACATGTTAAATTTGGTTCCATTTGCTTGATTAGTTCTAGAGTTATGAGGAAATTTGTATTTCGTTTGTATGAGAGCCCCTCCTCTTAAAAAGGTAAGGGGTCCTAATTCATCATAGAAAAAATGGTTGCCTCCAAAAACACCCACACGCCAAATATGGTTCCATTTGCTTGATTAGTTCTCGAATTATGAGGAAATTTGTATTTCATTTGTGTAGAAGCACCCCCTCTTAAAGTTGGGAGGGGTCCTAATTTACCATAGAAAATATTTTTGCCTCCAGAAACCTCCACATGCTAAATTTGGTTCTATTTGCTTGATTAGTTCTCGAGTTATGAAGAAATTTAAATTTCATTTGTATAGGAGCCCCCCCTCCTAAAGTGGGTAGGGGTCCCCATTCATCATAGAAAAAATTTTTGTCTCCAAAAACACCCACGTGTCAAATTTGGTTCCATTTGGTTGATTAGTTCTCGAGTTATGAGGAAATTTCTATTTCGTTTGTATAGGAGCCCCCCCTCTTAAAGTGGGGAGGGGTTCTAATTCACCATAGAAAATATTCATGCCCTAGAAAACTTTCACATGCCAAATTTGGTTCCATTTGCTTGATTAATTCTTGAGTTATGAGGAAATTTGCATTCCATTTGTATAGGAGCCCCCCTTCCTAAAGTGGGGAGGGGTCCCAATTCATCATAGAAAAAAATTTTGTCTCCAAAAACACCCACGTGCCAAATTTTGTTCCATTTCCTTGATTAGTTCTCGAGTTATGAGGAAATTTGTATTTCGTTTGTATGGGAGCCCCCCCTTTTAAAGTGGAGAGGGGTCCTTATTTACCATATAAAATATTCTTGCCCTCGAAAACTCACATGCCAAATTTTGTTCCATTTGCTTGATTAGTTCTTCAGTTATGAGGAAATTTGTATTTCATGTGTATAGGATCCCCCCTCCTAAAACAGGGAGGGGTCCCAATTCATCATAGAAAAAATTTTCGTCTCCAAAAACACCCACATGCCAAATTTGGTTCCATTTGCTTAATTACTTCTCGAGTTATGAGGAAAATTGTGTTTCTTTGGTACAGGAGCCCCCCTCTTAAAGTGGGGAGGGGTCCTAATTTACCATAGAAAATATTCTTGCCCTCGAAAACCTTCACATGCCAAATTTGGTTCCATTTGCTTGATTAGTTCTCGAATTATGAGGAAATTTGTATGGAAGCCCCCCCTTTTAAAGAGGAGAGGAGTTATAATTCCCCTTATAAAGAGGGGAGGGGTCTCAATTTACCATAGAATAAATTATTGTCACCGAAAACACCCACATGCCAAATTTTGTTCTAGTTGCTTGATTAGTTGTCGAGTTATCCAGAAATTTGTGTTTCATTTGTGCGGGAGCCCCCCCTCTTAGTGGGGGGAGGGGTTTCTAACCATCACTAAAACCTTTCCTGGCCCCAAAAAACCTCTACATGCATATTTTCATGCCGATTGGTTCAGTAGTTTTCGATTCTATAAGGAACATACGGACAGACAGACAGACAGACAGAAATCCTTCTTTATAGGTATAGATTAAATGTATGAAAAAAAATCCGCACTATTCCCAGGTATTCCCAGCCATGGTATTCCCAGGTATTCTCTGAAATACACATTTGGGCAGATAGCTTTAATAATTCCCTACAAATTGGTATGCAAACTAATCGCAGATAGTTGCAGATGGCTAAGACATTCGGATTTTTCATCAGACCGTTATTAACCTAAAATCAGTTATATCTTATTAATTAATGCATATAAAGCAAAACAGTCTTCAGCAAAAATATTCCTCTTTTATGTGCAAAATATTTTTTAGAACAACACATTGAGCTGTCTGTTGAAATAAACATGTTACAAGAAGAAATGTGATTTGAGGGGTCGTTTATAAACAAAGGTCTATTGCTGAAAATGGGTAAAAGGTAGAAGTTTCATATCTTCAGAAAAATTACTTGAAATTGGTTTATCTTTAATATTTTGAAACCGAAAGGATGAAAAAAAGTTTACTCAAAAAGTTATTACTTGAATTGTTGTTTAAGTAACGCTTAAATATTGGACGATCCCTTCAAAATATGCATCAATTTTTTATTCAAAAAGTCAAATTCAAAATTTCTGGCCCATAGTGGATAGGTGCATTGTTTGCTCACAGTAGACCAAAGCTATTAACGGTACAAAGTGCTGTTTGAAGCAATTTAAAAGGGGAAAAGGGGCATTATAAAAAGGTTGCATAACCAGGGATGAGTCCAGCATGTAGATTCTTCCAAATTCGTTGGAGTCGAAAGAGGGTCCTGACTGATTGCATTGGTCCATTGCTATTTCGATTACTGATATCATTGGACTAATTTAAAATTATTTAAACATACTTAAAAGCCTCTTCAAATTGGCTCTCACTTTACGCATTCTGGCAGATAGAGACCAACTAAGTACGTAAAGTACGTCGAATGAAAATAAATCCCATCGGACGTTCCTACAATTAACAACATTTAAAGTCGTTTGCAAAGCATCCGAAATCTTTTCCAAACGAACTACTCCAACAGAGTTCTATTCAGAGGATCTTTTCAAATAGCCCAACGAGTAGGAGGGGACCCATTCCTTTCTTTTGTCCGAGAAGCGCAACAAATCTAAAAACTTTAGAAAGCACCAACTTTCACATCGCACCACACCCGGAATTCTCTTAAACTCCATCACTATTCTATTCACCGAAGCACTTTTGTACCGACCGACCGACCAAAGAGCTTTTCCCTGCGGCCAGACCGACCCTCGACCCCTTCCCCCTCGCCCCGCTCGCGTGATAGTTCCGGTCGAAAAAAAGAGCTCCCACCAGCAGCAGCCGAGTACAATAGAACAAGGCTGTCAACTCAGCATAATGTCGAACACAGAACAGGAGGACACACCACAAGCCTGTACCTGCTGTATCGTCGTCCCCTCTTATGTTATAGTTATCTATTTGATAGAAGCAAAAACTACAGAACCAACTTTGGCCATCTCCTGCAGCAGCTCCTCTATAGTGCACTGTCATTCCAGCCAGCCGGAACCAATCAAGTCGAACGGACCTGGAGGAAGGAGCAGAGCGGCCGAGTGAGTACTTAGTTCAAGTTTCTGCTTTCCGTTGACAGGACATTTTTTTTCAATTGGACTTTGGTATAAAAAAAACTAACCGGCAAAGAACAACAAAAAGTCAGCAGTCGATTTGTGGTTAATGCGACAAGTTGCCCGAGGAGCGCACCGGAGAAGCACCGTAATGCGTGATAACACGCGATTCCCGCCTCAACCGGAAGATCCAATGTTGTTTCACTGCGGCGGTGCGGCGCTTTCGAACGGTACACAAACAGCAAAATCAATGATAAACGTTGTCATTAGAGCTCACCCATGTTCTACAACTAACAGTAAACTATCGCAGGCCATCATCGTCGGGTCATAAAGCCATCAGAAAGCAACGATATGCCATCGCTCTTCCAATCAGTCTCGTTCCAACGCATGTTCACCGGAATAAAGATAAAGGGCAGTGTCGTATGCCACAGTCAGTGTATGTACCGGAAGTCTATCACAGAAGCCGATAAAGCATCCATTAGTTAGCCCGCATAAAATCAACGTCCTGAATGGAACGGTCGGTACTGACTGACGGTAACGGTGCGGCAACCGATAATCTCCTTCTTCCTTCTGCCAAAGCCACCGACCCACCCACCAACGAGAATTAATCTCCCAGAGTCCCAGTCCCACTGAACAGTCATCTGGCAGTATGAATATTTCAATGGAACCGCGATGGGTTGATCGAAAGACTCTTTATAGCTTCGAGAGTGGATTTAAATTGAAGCGAATCGAAGGCGGGTCGCGATTTCAAGCTGATACCTGGCACGTTATCGTGCCAAAAGGAAAATTAGCAAAAATCCATTACACCCGGTGCTGGTCCGTCATCCGCTGGAACGACCGCCCGCCCGCCCGCAGATTTTTCTCCGGATTAGTCTTTGGGTTGAAAATTGATTGCGAAAATAACTTTCGCGGTTTATCTAGCAGCTGGATAGGAAAAACGATGAAAAGGGCACTTTTCTTCATCTCAAAATGACTTGGATTTTCAGCTGACATTAATTCCGGGTGTGCTTAGCTTTTTTCCGGGTCTGTTAATAAAACCATTCGGCATATTACATACTGTTGTCTGCATGCTAAAATACGCAGTACTTATAACTGGCATTAGCGTCGACAGTTCATTTCGTGTCTATGACCCCTGCGCTAAGCACATTCAATGGCACGGAATTCCAACGTAGCTCGAGTCCCGGAACAAAGCGTGCGGGTGTCAAAAGCCGCTGCAGGACCGACCGGCTGCTGGTCGGTCTCCGTATGTAGAACGGAAACATGCGCTTATGTTTCCTCGAGCTCTCGGAACGGAAATAACTTTCCCAGTCATCCTCCAACATTGCGACGCCGCTGGCGCTGGTGAGACCTTCTCCATACCGTAGGGCTCATTCATTCATTCATTTGCGCATGAAAGTAGGTAAGCTCTTGTCGGAAGAAGGCTTTTTAGTAGTCCTACTTGAATTTATAAACGCATAAGGCCGGGTCTTTTTGTCGACCCCGTACCGGCAGAGCGGTCTGACATTGCACGAATCCGGTTCCGGTTGTCTTTGCTGTGGAGTTCTCACTATTATTGGGACAACAAGCTCGCATCGCACCGGTTTCGGAAAAACAAAAACTAAACAAACTAAACTCACCTTATGGCTGACAGTGAAGGCATAGCTTCCTCACAAAGCCATTTCATAGTATCCCAATTGGCTGCCAAGGTGCAATAAATAACTGGCCGAAGGAATATCGTAAACTTGATGCTCCAACTGGGTGATAATCTATCGCACCATGTCTTCGTGAGGGCTCATCATATCGACTCCGATGTTTGTGCCAGAACGATAGCCGTAACTTTTTCTAGGGAATGCATCAGTGTGCTTCCTCCATAATCGTCCTTCAAGGGGGGAATTGGTTTCGGTTTTGCTTCAGTGTTTTTCCCATCTTCGGCTTTGACCCATTTGATCTATGTCGGTAGGGAACTGGTCATTACAAATTGATTCAATTCGGTCACCGGTGATACGGTTAAGAATGGCGATTTGTTGGTTCTTTGGTAGGTGTTTTAGGCATCAATGTTGGTAAATTGGCGTCTCACCTGAATCCAGTTTCCTGGAACACACGCAGTTGGTTGTTCATGGCTTCGACGGCTGTCAGATCATTGGGTGTATTGCAGGCGTGAGTCCACCAAGCGGCTGAATGTGATTCAGTTTGGTAAACTGGCCTCATCTGTACCAGGGTTGGTATCACCACCATCACTAACTGTTTTAAGATCAATCAGTGCTTTTCAGGGCTGCTAAAATTTGGGCGGTCTGTCCAAGACTGAGAGAAGGAATTAATGCTAATAGCTGAAAAGAGTCCATACAGAACACACACTAACGCCAAACTGGTTGTCATGAAGATGATCATGACGATGCGAGGAAAACTGATAGATAGATCAAATTTGTAAATGTGCTTTGCCACAGTACAATTTGCACTACTTGAATTGTACAATGTAGTGTAGTGTAGAAGTGGAGATCTTGTCAGCCCCACTTAACTCATTTTTCCTTTGTTCCGTCTCGTTTTTTTGGTTATTTTCTGTCTCGTTTCGTCTTTTTTCGCTTTTTAACTCCTCTTCTATTCCGTTTTTCGCTTTCGTCCGTTCCGTTCGTCCTCCTATTACATTCGGCTTTTTATCTTTTTCTGTCACGTTATGTTTTGCTTTTGCTTTTTATTCTTTGTGTCCCTTTTTCAGTTTTTCCTTCCCGTTTTTCCTCTTTTTCTGTTCTCGTTTCTCGTACGTTTGACCTTTTTATTTCCTTGCCTCTCGAGTTTTACCTTTTTCTTCAGGCCACATTTCTCTTAATATGCCTGTTTGGTCTATATTCTCATTTTGCTCGTCTATCAGTATTCCTTTTTTCTGCTCGCTCTGGCCTCTTTCTCTGTTCCTCTGTTGCCTGTCCCATTTTTCGCCCTTTTCCCAAGCCCTGAATTTTCTCTGCTCTGTTTTTTGTCTTCTTTCTGCCGTTCCGTCCGTCTTCGATTTCAGGCTCAGTTTTGCTCTGTTCCTTCTCGTTTTTTTTTGTCATTTTCAGTTCCGCTTCGTCTTTTTTCGCTTTTTAACTCCTTTTCTATTCCGTTTGTCGTTTTCATCCGTTCCGCTCATTCTCTTATTATGTCCTCCTTTTCTGCCATTTTCCTTCCCTTTCTTCATTTTTTTCTTTTTTCGTTGTTCTATTATTCTGTTCCCGTATTTTCTCCTTTTCGTTTTTTTCTTTTTTGTCTAGTTCATCCTCATTTTCTTTCACGTTTCTTTTGTTTTTTTGACGTAGGACTACGTCTTACGGCAAGTTTTGAGATAGGGTGTCATTCCAAAAAATCGAAAAATGCGAGCGTCACGAAAAATGAAAGGTTTTGAGCGCTAATAGCTCAGCGGTTTTCCGATCGATTTTCAATATTCTTACACCAATCGATCGTAAAATCTTCTAAGAATTGACCCAAATGAAGAAAAGTATGGATTCTTGATGTTGAACTATTGAAAAAATGAAAATAATGAACCTATGTTTTACCAGAATTCTCGCTTCGTGATTGGTTGGATGATTCTTTACGATGATCTAAACATATACCATTTTGATATCTGTGCTTGGAAAGTAAGCCAAAGCAAGTGACAAAGTTTCCTCATTTCAACAAGATTTCTTAACACCGCGGTTCAACCTAGACCATTTTGATGTCCTTGCTTGGGAAGTACGCCAGAGAGAGTGACAAAGCCCCCTCGTGCCAACAGATTTCTTACGAACGCGATTAAACCTAGTCCAATCTGATGTCTGTATTAGGGAAGTGTGCCAGAAAAAATGACACAAGCTCGTTGTCCCAACATCGCAAATCTTTAGTGCGTGACGATTAAACCTCGGTGAATTTGATATCTGTGTTGGAAAAATGTGCTACAGCTGTAGTGTTCGGTTATAATACGGCTGTGTATGAATACGAGGAACGTGCTGCTCGAGCCAAAGATGCTGATGAATACGCATGCTTGCCGTTTCATTAGAAGTGTAGTGAAAATATGTGCTGTTGATAAAATAGGATTGAATTGGTAAAATCCTTTCAACGTGGGAAACCATGGACAATAAAAACAATCTTTAATTTCAGTAAGGTAGCAGGAAAGTAATAGTTTGTGTTCTTGATTTTGTTAAATTGTTTTCAAATGCACAATCTTTTGAGAATTGAACGTATGCAATGTTACTACTTTGATAAATGTTACATACAACGCATGTAGCATGTATATATGTTGCATGTAGCATGTATACATGAAGAATCGAATGATTACAAGCATGAATACATGCTACTATCACTACAAAGAGACTTACGTAGTCCTGCGTCACCTATATATGCGGTCGTGTCTTGTACACAACCCCTCTGATTTTTTATTTTTTGTTTTTTTTACTTTTTTCTTTTATTTTGTTCGTTCTTTTTTCTTTATCTGTCCCAATTTTTACCACATTGTCGTTATCGTTTTCCTTCTATTTTCTAATTTTTTCTGTTCCGTTTAACCATTTTATTTTATTTTATTTTCTTTTCTGTTTTTCCTTGTTTTAGTCCGCTTTTCTGTTCTTCTCTTTTTGTCCCCTTTTTATCATTTTCGCCCAAGTTATCCTTTTATATCAGATTTGACCTATTTTCCCATTTTCCTCGTTTCTTCTATCGGTTTTCTTTTGTTATTACCAGCTGTTCCCTCTTTCTCCATTCGTTTTCTACTCGTTGCCTGTCCCATTTTTTCGCCCTTTTTCAGAGTCCTGAGTTACCTTTGTTCTGTTTTTTTTGTCTTGTTTTTTCCGTTTTTCTTGATTTACATTCTTTTCTCTTCATTCTTCAATCTTTTACATTTGTTCTCTGTTTAATCTCGGTTTTTGTCATTTACTGATCCGTTTCGTCTCTTTTCGCTTTATAACTCCTTTTCTATTCCGATTTTCGTTTTCGTCTGTTCCATTCATTCTCTTCTTATGTCCTGCTTTTTATCCCCTTTCAACAAGTTCGGTTATGCCTTTGCTCTTTATCCTTTATGTCTTCCGTTTTCAGTTTTTTCTTCATTTTTTTCCTCGCTTTTTTCTGTGTTTTACGGTCCTCTTTTGATTTTTTCGGTTCCGATTTTCAACTTTTTTCACGTTTCAACTCCCTTTCTGTCATGTTTTCTGTTTTCCTCTGTTCCGTTCATTCTCTTATGATGTCCTGCTTTGAATCCTTTTCTGCCATTTTCATTTTTATGTGCTCCGTTTTTTTGTCTTGTTTCTGCCGTTCCGTCCTCGGTTTCAGGCTCATTTTTCCTCTGTTTCTTCTCGTTCTTTTTTTGTGATTTTCTGTTCCGTGTCGTGTTTTTTCGCTTTGCAACTCCTTTTCTATTCCGTTTTTCGTTTTCGTCCGTTCCGTTCATTCTCTTATTATTATGTCATCCTTTTCTGCCATTATCATTTTTCTCTTCATTGTTTACTTTTTTCGTTTTTCTATTATTCTGCTCCCGTATTTTCTCCTTTTTGTTTCTTTCTTTTTTGTCCTGTTTTGCCCCATTTTTTGTCTAGTTCATCTTCATTTTCTTTCGTTTTTTTTATTATTTGTTTGTTTGTTTTACATTTTTCTTTTATTTATTCCGTTTATCCTTTTTAATTAGTCCGTATCTTTTCTCTTTATCTATCCCAATTTTTACCACATTTTATTTATTTGTTTTCCTTTTCTTTATGCCTTCTGTTTTCATTTCACCCTCCATTTTTTCTTTTTATTTTTTCGTTTGTTTATTATCCAGTTCCCGTATTTTCTTCTTTTCGTTTCTTCTTATTTTTATCCTGTTTTTTGCTCTTTTTTTATTCAGTTTGTCTTCATTATCTTTCTCATTTCATTCGTTTTCTTTATTGTTTTCCTTCTTTTCCCCGGTTTTTTTAGTTTTGCTTTTTTCTTTCATTTTTTTCCGTTTTACCTTTTTATTTAGTTAGTTTTTCTTTTTTTTCTGTCCAAATTTTCACATTTTCTTTCTCGCTTTCTCTACCAGTTTACTTTTAAACTGAAGATTTTTAGTAAAGTCATCTTTCTTTATTTCTCTAATTTTTCACTTCCGTTTTTCCTTTTTATTTTATTTTTTCTTGTTAATCCCTTTTTTCTTCTTTTTTGCTTGTTTTTTGTCCAAGTGCTCCATTATTTTCCCCTTTGGCCTATTTTGCCACTTTCCTCGTTCCCTTTATCGGTTATCTTTTTCCTCATTTTATTTCTTGATTTCTATTTATTTATCGTTTTCCTTCTATTTTCTAGTTTTTTCTGTTCCGTTTAACCATTTTATTTTATTTTCCTTTCTGTTTTTCGTTGTTTTAGTCCGCTTTTCTGTTCTTCTCTTTTTGTCCCATTTTCGCCCAAGTTCTCCTTTTATATCAGATTTGACCTGTTTTCCCATTTTCCTCGTTTCGTCTATCGGTTTTCTTTTTTTACTGCCAGCTGTTTCCTCTTTCTCCATTCCTTTTCTACTCGTTACCTGTCCCATTTTTCGCCCTTTTCCAGAGTCCTGAATTTCCTCTGTTCCGCTTTTTTTTCTTTTGTCTTCCGGCTTTTTTTTTATCTGCATTTTTTCTTTTCATTCTTCATTCTTTTACATTTGTTCTCTGCTTTATCTCGGTTTTTGTCATTTTCTGTTCCGCTTCGTCTTTTTTCGCTTTATAACTCCTTTTCTATTCCGTTTTTTGTTTTCATCGGTTCCGTTCATCCTCTTATTACATCCTTTTCTGTCACGTTACGTTTTGCTTTTTATTTGTCTCCCTTTTTCAGTTTTTCCTTCTCGTTTTTCTTCTTTTTCTGTTCTCGTTTCTCGTACGTTTGACCGTTTTATTCCTTTTCTCCCCAGTTTTACGTTTTTCTTTAGTCCTCATTTCTTTTCTTTTGTCCCATTTTCCGGTTGTTGCCGAAGGATTCTTCGCTTTCTGACGCTTAGCGGATACTTTGCATGTGTTGACTCTAATAGATAATTTTTAGATTTCACATCTGAATAACTTGAGAACGGCTGGGCCTAAGAAACAGTTTATATAAGAATTTAGTATACAGTATATACGTATATAATTTGACTCTGTCAGTTTTATGAAAATTACAAATTCAAATACAAAGCAAAAATAATATTTGAGCTGGAAATGCCCATATCAAATGACATATAAGATGGTATAACAAAGGTTGCTTTCACCACAAGGTGGATTAAATCGGGTTTTACTATATTATTCTGTTTTTGAGGTTTGGTCATTAAAGTTTTCTTGAATAAATTTCATCAATCATTTTTAAATATCTTTTGACCAGTAGAACCAATCCTTATGAAATTTGGCAAATACATTTGCAGTGTTACGACCGCTCGTTTAATACTAAAACAATTGAAACCAGATAAATTGTCTTGGTTAAAATCGCTATAAAGTATTGTAAATTTTAATGTGTAACTTCAATTGCTCATCATTTTCAAACTAAAAGTCCAATCAAAAAACAATTCAATAGTGATCTATCCGGCTATATTACCTTTCAAATGAGACTAATAGCGCATAAATCGGTTCAGCCATTTCCGAGAAACAGGCGATAGAAAATGAGCTGCACACACACACACACACACACACACACACACACACACACACACACACACACACACACACACACACACACACACACACACACACACACACAGACAGACATTGCTCAGTTCGTCGAGCTCTATCGATTGGTATATGTGACTCGGATCAACTTCGTGTTTTTGGACCGATTTCTAAACCTTTGTAAAAACAGTTCACCCTAACTGGCTCAACTGAACGCGGAAAAGAGGAAGTTAGGGTAAAACGTCTCTACAGTCAGACGTTGTTCGAACAGTTGTATGATACCGTAGGACTCGGGATTGCCAACTTTTTACCGATGGCACGATGTAACAGATTTTTATTTTCGATGTACTTGTGCAGAATTTTTTCGCGAATGACTTTTGTTCTTTCGGCGCCATTTTTTCCCGATCATTGCCCATCTGATAAAAAGACTCATCACACAGTGTTGAACTTTCTCCATGCAAAATTTCAATTATTTTTACCCAATGAATCAACAGTTAGAGCAATTGGAATGTGTTGCAATATTATCGTGGACACTTTTAAGTTATAAAAGATTTGTCATCTTACGATTATTCTGTTTTTCTTTTCAGGCCAAAACATTCTTCTGAAAGCTCGGGTGCCCCACCTTTTGTTTATGTCTAGCCACGCTAGTACCCAGTGCACATTGGGAGGAGTCACACTGCTTGTAAATTGCATTGGAAAAGGATTAAAGCATGGCCTTATATCGCTTCAGCGCGTACGAAATGAATTTCTACTGAGAATCAACCCGGCCGGATACATGATATCGGCCAATGAGGAACCAGAATGGGAAATGTTGAACATTTCCACGAACAAATTTACTTAATTAGCAGCGCTCACCTTGATTATTGGACGTCTTGATCTAGAAGGTAGGCTTTAGCTCACCGTTTCCCCGGGGAGAACTCACGGTCAGCTTGACCATGCCTACAGATGATGATGACGATGAGGATGAAACTGCAAATCACGCTTCTTTTGCCTTCCCTGGCTCATGCCGTTAGTAAATTTAATTAAACTTCACTTCAAATTGGGACACATCCCCACGGTAAAACTTGCATTCGCCGTACTCTCAAGTGACAGTTCATTCCGCTGGGATTGGTCCGTTATAAGTGCTTGTAGTATGGTTTATAAACCAAACCGAGATCCGTTATGTGGCAACAAACACTCTTTTAAAGCTATAAAGTTTTCGTTCGAAAGATGGCGCTCTCGTGCCATCAACAAATAACATTCCGCAAAGTTGCTGTGCTGGCTTTAGTATCGTTCCTTGTGTTATACGGTAGAAAATTGATTCTAAAAACCTCGCATCAGAAAAAAAAAACTTCGATAATCCAACGCAGTCGTTAGAACATTTTATGGACCCCCAAAAAGGTGATAATTTGCGGTGCGCTTCTGTATGTCTGCAAAGTTTGTAGTTTCGTATGTGTGCTGGTTCTGGTTCGCATGTTTTTGTTTTTGTTTTTGTTGTGTTTCCCGGGTGGAGGAAAACCGTCGAAGTAAACGATAATTCCGCAAACAACCGCAAGCAATAAAAAGGTTGAAATAATGTTACGGTCTTATTTTCACGCCGCAGCGCCGGTAACAGCCAGGCCAACCAGCCAGCCAGCCTGCCAGCGTGGTAACGGTGAAAGTTTTTCCCGGTGCCGGAGAAATGTTCGAAATATGCAGAATAAAAGCAGCCCCGCTCCGTCCCCGTGCGTCCTCTGACGGAGCAGGCAGGGAATCAAAAAGAATACCTCAATCATAAAAAAGAACTAGGTTTTGCCGTGCCATGCCACCAGGTTCGGTTGGTGTTATAAGCCTAGTCAAAACTAGAATCCACCGTAGCACCAGAAGGAAACTTTTACTCACCGCTTATCCACCTGGCTATGTAAATAGGCAAACAGAATGCAAGAAACTCGAACGATAACTTTTGGTTTTAAACATCATCTAACCGAGTGTGAGTAGGTATGGAGTCTCTCGGTCCGTCTGGTTGATGGTTACCAAGCAAGGGTTCCCAGTATATTGTACTGCTAGACACTCGGTATCTTTGACACACAAAAGCCTTCCACCAAGCCACCTGCACACGGTCGTACAGTCGTCGATATGTGCACAGCATCTCACAGACAAGTGGATGAGCTTCACCGAGTTCGAGTTGTTTGTCGATTGCTTTCCAGATGTTTATCCACTCTTGAATCTCCTTTCGAATTCCAATCTGAATATTGGTGTACCTACCGTACCTGTTGAGTTTCCTCCCATCCCGATCCTCTGTGTGATGCATCTTACTATGGAAACAGACCGGATCCGGGATCCGTTTCACAAACGAGTCGATTGGTTCGTTGGTTGGTGGAATTGCGCTCCGGATAGCAAATGAATGAAACAATATTTATCTATAGCCGGCTCTGATGGCTAAGGACCGTTCCGAACACCAAACCGAACCGAGCTAAACCGAAACGACCGCTCGACTTGGGTGAAGCGCTGGGTAAATATGGGGCAGGTGTTTGGCTGGCTCAAGCCAGCAGCTCCAATTCGGGTGAACACTACCTATTCTGTCTGTACTGTTATACTTTATCGTAGGTACGCTTCACCGTTCGCTATTATTTATCAGGATTCAGGATGATACTGATTTAGACCGGCGTTTTTCCTCATCGAAGCAAGCACAACGTAGATGTGTGTGACAATTCATTATCGCTCTATGGCAACGGTAAATTCATCGCGGATCGCAGAAGGCTTGCTGTTGTTTTCCACCAAATTTAACGATATTGAGCACATTTGTCAACGGAAGCATCTGGAACCTGAATTTGACACTAGAATATATTAGCAAACGTACTCCAGATGGAGTCGTCCGTTCGATTTTTATTTACCTTTCATGCTTTGCTGGAACATAACAGGTTAGCTCAAAGGTAACTTCTTTGCTAGATGCCAAAATTCGGTCTCCTAGGACCAATGTAGGGAGTAAAAAGTTTACCAGGATGATAAACGTGACAGAAAAGTATGCAAAAGCAGTTCAAAATAAGAGGTAGAGCGGAACAGACGAAATCCGGAACCGAAAAAATCGAAATGGGACAGAAAATGACGAAAAAAAAACGAGAAGAAACAGAGGAAACATTGGCCTGAAAACGAAGAAAAACGAACGAAAACGAAGAAATTCAGGACTCAGAAAAAGGGCGAAAAATGGGACAGGCAACGAAGGGAAAGAGCCAGAAAATACGAAAACTTACAGACGAAACAAATGGAAAAATAGACCCAACAGATGAGACAGATGAAAAAATGGAATAAGGAAAAAGGTAAAACTGGAGAGAATAGAAAAGAAACAACTAAAACGAAAGAGACTAGACAAAACAAGGAAAGCCGAAAAAGAAAATGAATACACACTGGACAAAACAGGAGAAGAAAGACAATATGGGAGCATAATAATGGAGTAAGAGGAATGAACGGAACAGACGAAAGCGAAAAGCTCTATTCCGTTTTCCGGAGTTAAAAAGTGAAAAAAGACGAAACAGAACAGCAAATGGCAAAAAAAACGCGACGGAACAAAGGAAAAATGAGCCTGGAAACGAAGAAAAATGGAACGGAGAAAAAAAAGACAATTAAAGAAACATGATAGAGGAAACGAGCAAAATGGAAAAACAGGTCAAATCGGATATAAAAGGAGAATTTGGGCAAAAATGGGACAACAAAGAAGAAAATAAAAGCAGATTAAAACAAAAAGACGAACAGAAGAAGAAAGAAAATAAAAAGGTAAAACTTTAGAGAAAAATTAGAGAAAAAGAAAATACGTAAAATGAAAGGTAAAAGTAATAGGTACAACGGAGAAGAAAATAAAAGAAAAAAGTAACAAGGAAGGGTTTTTCTTTCTTTTCTCCAGTTTTTCCCTTCCTTTTCACTTTTTTCTTTTATTTTCTGCTCCGTTGTACCTTTTACTTTTACTTTTTATTTTACCTATTTTTTTTTCTCTAAAGTTTTACCTTTTTATTTTCTTTCTTCTTCTGTTCTACTTTTTGTTTTAATCTGCTTTTATTTTCTTCGTTTTTGTCCCATTTTTGCCCAAATTCTCCTTTTATATCCGATTTGACCAGTTTTTCCATTTTCCGCGTTTCCTCTATCATGTTTCTTTTGTTGTCTTGTCTTTCTCCGTTCCATTTTTCTTCGTTTCCAGGCTCATTTTTCCTTTGTTCCGTCACGTTTTTTGTCATTTGCTGTCCCGTTTCGTCTTTTAAATAAATCTTTAAAGAAAATGATGGAAACGAGAAAGGAAATTATGACTAATTTCCAAAAGGAGCAAAAATAGGATAAAAAAGGAAGAAACGAAAAGGAGAAAACACGAGAACAGAATAATAGAAAAATGAAAAAGAAAAAATGAAGAGAAAACAAAAAACGTGATAGAAAAGGAGTGGAAAAAGACGAAAACCGGGACGGAAAATGACAAAAATGCGAGAATGAACAGAGAAAAAATTAGTCTGAAAATGATGAAAAACGGAAATTCAGCCAACGAGGAGGAAAAGGGATGGAGAAAGAGGAAACAGTGGGAAGTAGAAAAAGAAACCGATAAAAGGAACAAGGAAAATGGGCCACACGGAATATTAAAGGCGAACTTGGGCAAAAAATAGGAAAAAAGGAATACTGATAGACGAAACAAGGAAAATGGGAAAATAGACCAAACATGACATAAAAGGAGTCCTTGGGCAACAAACGAATGGAAAATGGAACAAAAGAAAAGAAATGTGGACTATAGAAAAAGGTAAAACTGGGGAGAAAAGGGAATAAAAAGGTCAAACGTACGAGAAACGAGAACGGAAAAAGAAGAAAAACGAGAAGGAAAAACTGAAAAAGGAAGACAAAGAATAAAAAGCAAAACAGAACGTGACAGAAAAGGATGTAATAAGAGGATGAACGGAACCGATGAAAACAAAAAACGGAATAGAAAAGGAGTTATAAAGCGAAAAAAGACGAAGCGGAACAGAAAATGACAAAAACCGAGATAAAGCAGAGAACAAATGTTAAAGAATGAAGAATGAAGAGAAAAAAATGCACATGAAAAAAAAACGGAAGACATAAGACAGAAAAAGCAGAACAGAGGAAACTCAGGACTCTGGAAAAGGGGACGAAGAATGGGACAGGCAACGAGTAGAAAAGGAATGGAGAAAGAGGAAACAGCTGGCAGTAACAAAAGAAAATCGATAGAAGAAACGAGGGAAATCGGACAACACGTCAAATCTGATATAAAAGGAGAACTTGGGCGAAAATGGGACTAAAAGAGAAGAACAGAAAAGCGGACTAAAACAATGAAAAACAGAAAAGAAAATAAAATAAAAAGGTTAAACGGAACAGAGAAAACTAGAAACTAGAAGGAAAACGATAAATAAATAGAAATCAAGAAATAAAATGAGGAAAGAGATAACCGATAAAGGGAACGAGGAAAGTGGAGAAATAGGCCAAAGGGGACAATAATGGAGAACTTGGGCAAAAAATAGGAAAATAAGGCAAAAAAGAAGAAAAAAGGGATTAACAAGAAAAAATAAAATAAAAAGGAAAAACGGAAGAGAAAAATTAGAGAAATAAAGAAAGATGACTGAACTGAAAATCTTTAGTTTAAAAGTAAACTGGTAACGCCTTCTTTACCAGAAAGAAAATGTGAAAATTTGGACAGAAAAAAAAGAAAAAACGAACTGAATAAAAAGGTAAAACGAAAAAAAATGAAAGAAAAAGCAAACCGGAAAAAATAGAAGGAAAAAGCAAAACGGAAATAAATGAAAGAAAAAAGCAAAACTAAAAAACCGGGGAAAAGAATGAAAACAATAAAGAAAACGAATGAAATGAGAGAGATAATGAGGACAAACTGAATAAAAGAGAGCAAAAAACAGGATAAAAATAAGAAGAAACGAAAAGGAGAAAATACGGGAACTGGATAATAAACAAACGAAAAAATAAAAAGAAAAAATGGAGGGTGAAATGAAAACAGAAGGCATAAAGGAAAAGGAAAACAAATAAATAAAATGTGGTAAAAATTGGGATAGATAAAGAAAAAAGATACGGAATAAATAAAAGAAAAATGTAAAACAAACAAACAAATAATAAAAAAACGAAAGAAAATGAAGATGAACTAGACAAAAAATGGGGCAAAACAGGACAAAAAAGAAAGAAACAAGAAGGAGAAAATACGGGAGCAGAATAATAGAAAAACGAAAAAAGAAAACAATGAAGAGAAAAATGAAAATTGCAGAAAAGGAGGACATTATAATAAAAGAATGAACGGAACGGACGAAAACGAAAAACGGAATAGAAAAGGAGTTAAAAAGCGAAAAAAGACGAAGCGGAACAGAAAATGACAAAAAAACGAGAAGGATCAGAGGAAAAATGAGCCTGAAACCGAGGACGGAACGGCAGAAACAAGACAAAAAAAAACGGAGCACAGAAAAATGAAAATGGCAGAAAAGGATTCAAAGCAGGACATCATAAGAGAATGAACGGAACAGAGGAAAACAGAAAACATGACAGAAAGGGAGTTGAAACGTGAAAAAAGTTGAAAATCGGGACCGAAAAAGTCAAAACGGGACCGTAAAACACAGAAAAAGCGAGGAAAAAAATGAAGAAAACGGAAACTGAAAACGGAAGACATAAAGGATAAAGAGCGAAGGCATAACCGAACTTGTTGAAAGGGGATGAGAAACACGACATAATAAGAGAATGAATGGAACAGACGAAAACGAAAATCGGAATAGAAAAGGAATTGAAAGGCGAAAAAAGACGAAACCGGACCGAATTTAACAAAAAAAGCGAGTAGGAACAAAGGAAAAATGAGCCTGAAAACGAGGAAAAACGGAACGGAGAAAGAGAAAACAACGAGCATAATAAAAGAAAACCGATAGAGGAAACGAGCAAATCGGGAAACAGGTCAAATCGTATACGAAAGGAGAATTTGGGCAAAAATGGAAAATGGGACAAAAAAGAAGAGAATAAAAGCAGACTGAAACAAAAAGAAAAACAGAAGAAAAAACAAAATAGAAAGGTAAAACGGAAGAGAAAAATTATAGAAATAAAGGAAATCGGTAAAGAAAACAAGAAAGAAAATGTGGTGAACATTGGGACTAAAAACGAAAACAGAAAAACGACTTAAAGAAAAAGGTAAATCGGAAAATAAAATAAAAGAAAAAAGTAAAAAGGGAGGGAAAAACTGGGGAATAAAAAGAAAAACAATAAAGAAAGTGATGGTAACGAGAAAGGAAATTATGACAAATTTTCAAAAGGAGAAAAAATAGGAAAAAAAGGTACGGATGGTACGAAAAGGAGAAAACACGGGAACAGAATAATAGAAAAACGAAAAATGAAAAAGAAAACATGGAGAGAAAACCAAAAACGTGATAGAAAAGGAGTAGAAAAAGACGAAAATCGGGACGGAAAATGACAAAAAAAGCGTGAAAGTGCAGAGAAAAAATTAATCTGCAAATGACGAAAAACGGAAGAAACAAGACAAAAACGGAACAGAGGAAATTCAGGCAACAGGGTAGAAAAGAAATGGAGAAAGAGGAAACAGCGGAAAGTAGAAAAAGAAAGCCGATAACGAGAACAAAGAAAATAGACCAAACGGAATATTAAAGAACAACTTTAGGCAAAACAGTAGAAAAAAGGAAAAAACAAGAGAACAGAAAATAAAAAGGCAAAACGGGAGAGAAATATTAAAGAAATGAAGGAAAATGACTGAACTGAAGTTTTCTTTAATTTCAGTTTTCTTTAATTTCAAAGGAAAATGGTAGAAAAAACGAGAAAGAAAATGTGGTGAAAATTGGGACAGAAAAAAAAGACGAACCAAATAAAAAGGTAAAATGGAAAAAATGAAAGAAAACAACAAAACGGAAAAGAAAAATTGGAAAACAATAAAGAAAACGAAGAAAATGAAAGTTGATGAGGACAAATTGAACAAAAAAAGAGCAGAAAACAGGATAAACATAGGAAGAAACGAAAGGGAGAAATTATATGAGCAGGATAATAGAGAAACGGAATAAGAAAAAATGAAGACAAAATGAAAACCAAAGGCATAAAGAAAACGAAAAAGAAAAACCGACAGAAAAGGTTGCCAACCACAACATAATAAGAGGAAGAACAGAACAGATAAAAACGAAAAACGAGTTGAAAAATTGAAAAAGACGAAAACCGGGACTGAAAAAGACGAAAACCCAGGATAATTAGCCAGGAAATGAAGATAAACGGAAGAAACAAGGCAAAAATCGGAAGAAAGGAAATTCACCAAAAAACTCCACTCGAAGCTGACGTACCTGAAACGGTGTCTCAAGTCGAAGTCAATTGTCGTTCGGAGTAGAATAAAAGTGAATGACTTTCTTCGAAATAAAGAAACCCGTGAAACCGTTTCCTGTACGGTGTAATCGAACCCATCTGTTACGCTGTCGACTCGCAGCATTACTAGCTACTTTTGCACCCAGTCAACCCCTCCCTGAGAAGGAAGCTACGGCTGTCAAAGCCAATCCCGCTCGAATTGTGTGGGTGGTGAAGGCACGCTTCGAAATTCATTTATCAAGCACTTTTTCTCCCCCTCCACTGCAGCACTGTCCCACTAACCTCGAGGGCGTTTATCGGGAGACACAATGTTTTTTTGCATACTCCAAGCACCGAGTCTTGCCACCACCAGCAGTTTCCAGTCACGCTTGCCGTCGTCGGAAAAAAATTGTAATCACATTTTCCGGCCTTATCCCGGTCGCATTTTCTAATTTTCTCAAACATCAAGCTTTCTCCCGAGCCGAACTGCTCCCGAAGGGATCACAACAGCGGGAACGGTGTTTCGAAGCCCATAAAAACCAATAACCGTAACTGCCATCGTCGGTAATCTGCCTCGACGGTCGACGCTGGGTGCACACGGTTGAGTCGAAAGATGTCCTTTGGAATGGATGAATGATGGAACGTACGAACGAATGAACGAGACACGGAAATGGGGATGAAAAGCTCGAAAGATCCGGAATGCGATGATGAACGGCATTCGGACGATCAATCATTCGGATTTTCCGACCGGGTGCTGTGCTGTGCTGAGGGGGGAACAAAAACTCGCAGACTCAGCGAGTAAATAAATATTTGTTTAGAATATAAATTGCTCGACATTTCATTTTTCACAGCAAGGCTGACAATTTACGAGGTTTTTTGGTGATAAAAATTTGTTTTGTTATAAATCTAAATCGGCTCTAAACGAACGAGTTTTCATCTGTTCAAATTCTTTCTCCTTGATTAATTATTTATAAACCTTTGCTTAAGAAGCTTAAGTAGGTTAAACTTACCCAATGTCGAATTAAATTGAATTATTGTGAAACTTTCCATACGATTTTTTTTGTGAAATGTTCGTTTCAAATAGAAACGTTTGCCGGAGCAACTTTGGCATCCCCCTGCAGAGAGAAAATCCAGCGGGTAAACAACGTAGCTTCGAACACAACCAGCAAAAATAATTCAATAACTAATTTACAAGCTTTCTGCTTTCGGTTCGCTTCCTTCCCTTACCCCGGAGGAGGAGGGAAACACAGTTGGAATCGGTCGGCAGCACAGCCTGGCGCCAAAAGTTTTCCACTTGCAGCTTCCTGCCTGCCACCACTCGCTCTCGGCCTGTTCTGCCTTCTGCCAGGCAGGCTGGTAGTTTTCTCTGTTCGAGATTTGTTTTCGAACTTCTTTTCCCGGTTCGGAAATCTCACCGATAGCGGTTGCGTTGCGGGTGGCGGGCGACGACGGCGGCGCGGGTGGGTTCGCGTCCCTTCGGGCGACGAAAATAATAAAAATGAAGCTGCGAATCTTTTTTCCCCGTCATGCCGTGGAAACTTTTGCCCCGCAGGCCGCAGCAGGTAGGTTTGGGCGTGATTTTTTTGTTTATTCTTTTGGTGTGGTGGCTCCAATCAACGCATACTGGCATATTTTATTGATAGTTTAGGGCTCAAATCTAAACGCGAACTGGAAATTGAACTTACAACTTTTCACTTTTTATATAAACCAAGAAAACGTTTCTGCGCTCAATTTCCTTCTATTTTTCTTTTTTTTCGTTTCCGAATTTCACGTTTCATTATTCCGGTTGTCATCGTTTCCTATCCCATGTTTTCTTATTTTCAGTTTGGTTTTATTCTCCTGTTTTTCACTCGTTTTTTTTATTTTTTTTACCGAATTCCGACTTTTTTGTTCTCCTTTTTCCGTTTCCAGTTTTCGTGCTTTTCTAAATCCTTTTATCCTCTTTCATTCTCGTTTTTCGTTTTCATCTGTTCCGTTTTTCCTCGTTTGCATGCGTCGTTTTTCCTTTTTCTGTCCCATTTATTTGGTTGTTGAACTATTTTTTTCCCTTTCCCTGCATCCCGCTTTTTTACTTCCCGTTTTTCGTCCTTTTCTCTTCCGTTTTACCTTTTTCTTTAATCCATTTTCCTTTTTTTTTGTTTTCTTTTATTCTTTTATCGTCTCAGTTTCTCCGTTTTTTGGTCCATCTTTCTGCTTTTATATCCCGTTTGCACAATGTTCCGCTGTTTCCTCTTTCTCTATTCGTTTTCTCTTCATTTAATGTCCCGTTGCACCCTTTTTTATTTTCCTGTCTTTCGTTTTTCGTTAATTTTACCTCCCTCGTTTTCAGGCTCGGTTATTCTCGTTTTTTGTCATTTTCTCTTTTTCCGTCTCGGATTTCGTCTCTTTTCTATTCCGCTTTCAACATCTATCGCTTAACTCTTTTTCTGCATTTTTGCTTTCCTGTTTTTATATTCCGCTTTATTCCTTTTGTCTTCAGTCTTATGTTTTTCTTATTCTGTTTTCGTTTCTCCATTATCCTGCATCCGTATTTTCTTTCTTTTCTTTTTTTTCTGTCCCGGTTTCTTTTCTTGATTTATCCAGTTTGACCTCATTTTCCTTCTCGTTTCCTTCGTTTTTCTTTTCTCTAGTTTTTTTTTTCGTTTCACGTTTTTCTTTTTTCTTCTTCCTTTTTGCTCTTTTTTCGATTCATTTCCGTTTTAGTCTGCTTTTCAGTCCAATTTTCCCAGTTTTTCCCAAGTTCTTATTTTCTTCGTTGCCTCTAACGGTTTTCCTTTTCTCTGCCTGCTGTTTCCTTTTCTCTTCATTGCCTGAACAAAGCCTCTGTTTCATTTTCTGTCATATTTCTTCCGTTTTCTTCGTTTCCAGTCTCATTTTATCTCTGTTACTTCTGACTGTCGTTTTTGGTTTCTGTTTCGACTTTCTCGGTCACCCGCCTTTTTCACTTTTCAACTCCTTTTCTATCATGTTTTTCGTTATGTTCTGCTTTGCATCCTTTTCTCTCACGTTCTGTTTTTCTTTTATTTTATTTTGCTTTCTATTTTTCCTTTTTAATCCGGTTTTCTTTTCTTCTTACTTTGTTTTCTTTTCTTGTTTATTGCCCAAGTTCTCCTTTTATATCCGATTTAACCTATCTTACCATTTCCCTCGTTTCCTCTATTGGTTTTTTCTTTTTTACTGCCTGCTGTTTCCTTTTTCTCTGTTCCTTTTCTACTCGTTGCCCATCCCATTTTCCGCCCTTTTCACCAGTTTTGAATTTCCTCTGTTCCGTTGCTTGTCATATTATTTCCGTTTTTCTTCGATTTCAGACTCATTTTTTCTCTATTCCTTCTCGTTTTATGTCATTTTCAGCCAGTTTAGACTTTTTCAGTCCCAGTGTTCAGTCATATCTTTCTCATTTCCTTCGTTTTCTTTATGGGTTTCTTTCTTTCGTCCAGTTTTTCTTTTCCGTTTTATTTTTTTCTTTAATTTTTTCCGTACATTTTTATTTTGTGCCTTTTTCTTTTTTTTCTGTCCCAATTTTCACCACATTTTCTTTCTCGTTTTCTCTACCATTTTCCTTTGAAATTAAAGAAAACTTCAGTATAATAATTTTTTTATTTCTCTCATTTTTCTCTTCCGTTTTATCTTTTTATTTTATTTTCTCTTGTTTTCCCCTTTTTTCTTCTCCTTTGCCTTATTTTCCTATTGTTTGCCCAAGTTTTCCTTTAATATCCCGTTTGGTTTAGTTTACCATTTTCCTCGTTCCCTTTATCGGTTTTCTTTCTCTACATCCCACTGTTTTCTCTTTCTGCGTTCTTTATCCTTCTTCCTTCCTTCACCCTTTTCCAGAGTCCTCTGGCATTTCCTCTGTACCGTCTTCTGTGTTGTTTCTTCCGTTTTTCTTCATTTTCTGACTCATTTTTTCTCTGTTCCTTCTCGCTTTTTCGTCATTTTCCGTCCCGGTTTTCATCTTTTTCCACTCCTTTTCTGTCATGTTTTTTGTTTTCTCTCCTTTTTTTCATTTTTCGTTTTCCAATTATACTGTTCCCGTGTTTTCTCCTCTTCGCTTCTTCCTTTTTTATCCTATTTTTGCTCCTTTTGACAATTTGTCATAATTTCCTTTCTCGTTTCCATAATTTTCCTTATTGTTTTTCTTTCTTTTCTCCAGTTTTTCCCTTCCTTTTTATTTTTTCTTTTCCGACTTATCTCTTTCTTTAATTCTTTTTTTTTGTCCTATTTTCCATTTTCGCCCAAATTCTCCTTTCGTTTCCGATGTGACTTGTTTCCCAATTTGCTCGTTTCCTCTATCGGTTTTCTTTTATTATGCTCGTTGTTTTCTCTTTCTCCGTTCCGTTTTTTCTCGTTTCCAGGCTTATTTTTCCCTTGTTCCTACTCGCTTTTTTTTTGTAATTTTCGGTCCAGTTTGGTCTTTTTTCACTTTTTAACTCCTTTTCTATTCCGATTTTCGGTTTCGTTTGTTCCATTCATTTTCTTATTATACACTGCTTTTCATCCCCTTTCATCAAGTTCGGTTTTGTCTTTGCTCTTTATCCTTTATGTCTTCCGTTTTCAGTTTTTTCTTCATTTTTTTCCTCGCTTTTTTCTGTCTTTTACGGTTCCGTTTTGACTTTTTCGGTCTCGATTTTCAACTTTTTTCACGTTTAAACTCTCTTTCTGTCATGTTTTCCGTTTTCGTCTGTTCCGTTCATTCTCTTTTTATGTCCTGCTTTGCATCCGTTTTCTGCCATTTTTATTTTTCTCTCCCGTATTTTCTCCTTTTCGTTTTTTCTTTTTTGTCTGGTTTGTCCTACACGAATCTCATTTCTTTCGTTTTT
The DNA here is from genome assembly GCF_943734655.1 of Sabethes cyaneus. Classification (NCBI taxonomy): domain Eukaryota; kingdom Metazoa; phylum Arthropoda; class Insecta; order Diptera; family Culicidae; genus Sabethes; species Sabethes cyaneus. Next base: position 156,775,568 of record NC_071353.1, read on the forward strand.
TATTGTTTTTCCTCTTTTCTCCTTTTTTTCAAACGGAAAAGAAGGTTTAGTTTTTTCTTTTATTTTCTTTTCCATTTTACCTGTTTTCCGTTTTTCTTTTTTCTTCTTGTGTCCCAATTTTTACCACATTTTCTTTATCGTTTTTCTTCTATTAGTTTTTCTCTTCCGTTTAACCTTTTTATTTTAATTTCTTTTCTGTTTTTCGTTGTTTTAGTCCACTTTTCTTGTATTCTTTTGAGTCCCATTTTTCCATTTTTTGTCCAAACAAACCTTGGCTCTTATTTATCAACAGATTTCACAGCCTACTGACTACTCTATCTAGCAGCACTGCCAATCCGAAATTCGAACATACGACGACTGACTTGTTAGACCAGCATCTCACCTTGAAACCAACTAAGCGGTATTTTTTTGTCTAAGTTCTTCTTTTAAATCCGATTTGACCTATTTTCCTATGTTCCAAGTTTCCTCTAACGGTTTTCTTTTTTTCTGTCCGCTGTTTGCTCTTTCTCCGTCTCTTTTCGCCTCGTTGCCTGTCCCATATTTCTCCCTTTTCCCGAGTTTCTGAATTTTTTTTAGAAAAAGTCTGAAAGTAATCTGATAGAACTAAACGAGTTAAAAGAAGTCTGACAAAAATCTAAAACAAAATTAGAAAATTTGTGCATAAAAAAGCTAAGATAGTTTTAAAAAAGTCTAGATAAAGTTTAAGGTAAGTCTAAAACAAGTCTAAAAGAAGACCAAAAGAAGTTCAACAATACACTATAAGAAGTCTAAAACACACATCAAAGAAAGCAAACAATGTCAGAAGTAAAGTATAAGAAGTCCAAAAAGCCTTAAAGATATCTAAAAAAACCTAATAAAAGTCTAAAAGAAGTGTAATGCAAGACTATTGATTGTCATTTCTGTGTCATTTTTGTTATGAAATTACGATGTTTTATTCAATTTATTTTTAAAAAATTGCAATTTGCAACATGTTTTATATAAAATTTATAAAACATGTTGCAAATTGCAATTTGAAACGTGTTTCGGTGCGGTATTTAACTAGTTTTGGCCTCTGGGTAAATTATTTTTCCGACGTTTCGACCCCGAATAGATTACTTTTTCGAAGATTTGATGTGACTGTTAAGTTTACCGACAAAAAATAACCGACGATGGCAATCAATCAAACTTGAACAACCAAATCTTGATTACTGTTGTATTTTCCCCCATTTTTCCACCTTCGTTGTCTTTCCAGTTGAATAATAAAAACAGTGCATCAAGACGAAAATCCACGAAACAGCGCAGTGCATAAAAAATGCAATTCTGGCGATGATCCACAACGACATGAGCGAGAGAGGTCAAACACCACTAGTTTCTACTGCCTATCCCCGCAGTACCGCCCCCCCCTCCCAAACCTCCTACCGCCCAGCACTGAGGGAAGGGAGCAGCATCTTTGATATCGCAGTGAAAAGAAAACCCGGCGGCCATCAGCGGCGCAAGTGTCATGCTGTCGCGTCATCATTTTTCTTCCCGTTTCAAAGCCATCGCAGCATCGTTCGTTCCTTCATTCCTTCGTTCGAATGAGCATGTTTTAAATCGCTGCCGGCAAAGTCGTGCCGTTTTTTGGCACAGACACCGAGACGACGGCATCAGCACAAACACACATGGCTCTCTGACGTCCGCTTACCGTCCCGCCCCACCTCAATGCAGTGGGGCGGACCAGGACACCAGAGCTCTAAGGACACGGTCCATATAGCTAGTTAATGCATGTTGACGACGCTCTAGCGTCTGCGACGAGTTCGACGGCACGCTCGGCTCGACTCGAGGACTGACTGACTGGCTGGTTGGCTGGCTGGGGATCTTTTTTTGTTCTATTTTACTGCTCATCTCGAAGTAAGTTGCACAGGCAGTGTTTAAATATATATTATTGGAAGTCACGCGTTTCTGGCCGCTTGTCTTCGCCACCGCTGCTGCCGGTGGCATCAGCAAATATGCTGACAAGATTTCTTATTTGAAGTACCACCCCTCCCACGCACCCACCCGACTCCGACCTATCACTGTTACTGCTATGTTATAGAAATCTTTACAAAATGTATAAGAGAGAGAGAGAAGACCGAGGGAACGATGAAATGTGTAAAGAAAATACGTGCCAGTGCCAAACGGTTCAGTCATGCATATTTTATTTATTCATTACCGTAGGCACGTGATGGGCCTCCGGGGGTCGGCCCGGCGTGCTGAGCCCCGTCGGCGTCGTGTTGGTTGGATTTGGCGAAGGATTTTTATTGGCAAAATGTGACAGCAATTATGACAACATGTTAGCCAAATTGGAACAGATGAACGACGAGCGACGGCCGAGCGAGCGAGCGGTTGAATGCGATTGAAGAATCGGCTTATCGGTCTGTTTGATTTGATGGTTTTGTTTCAAGACATTAGTTTTTGCAAGTAAGTGAAACGGGTTGAGAATTTAAATTACGGGAAAAATGCGGAACCGTACGATCGCTGACAGAAACAAATGATTCTCTTTCTTATATTTGATTGATGAACGGTTTACGCATCAGGAAATGTAACAGTTTTAAAATTAATAACATAAAACAGTCCATATCCGAATGGGAGCAAAAGTGAATCATCGTTTATGAACATCGAAAAGAGCAGCGGGCCGAGGTTGCTGCCTTGTGGGACTCCAGATTGATTGTAGAAGCAGTTGGAGACAGTAGATCTTATAAGAACCAGATTGTGGCATGCAGTATTCCGTGGTCTACTCGTTCGAAAGTAACTTTCGAAAGTCAATCAAGATATCTAATGTTGGCCTGGAAGCTAGATTCTTTCCAGGAAAAAAATGGGTGCAGCTCAGCATCTAGCAGTAAGCAAAGTAAGCATATTTTTCAAAATTGTCGTACGAATTGTACACAAGGGCCCCAGAATTTGGCTATAATTAATAAACTTATGAATTAAAACAAAATTTAAAAATCTATAGGTCTCCTATTAAGCCAGATTTTGTTCTACACAAAATTAACAAAGAACATCTAAAAATGATTAAAAACTTGTACAAAACAAGAGAAAAATGATTCAAACATGATATCAAAATTACATAAAAGAACGCAATAGTACAATGCAAACGACATTGGATGACACCAAAAAGGCAGGTAAATGATATAGTAGCAAAAAAAGACATAAACACTCGTAGAAGTAACAAAAATGACACTAAAAGGCACAAGAAATGGAAACATAATTATAACAAAAATAACGAATATTAATTATAACGAATAGACAAAAAATGATACAAATATAGCAAAAAACGTGAACATGATACAAAATCAGAAACATAACACCGAATTAACACAGCATTGAAACAAAATGATGTTAAAATAAACAAAACAGTCACAAAAGTTAAATAAAAACAGCTCTATCAGTGACACAGAAATGATACAAATTAGAATAAAATTGTAAACAAAATAACGGTTAAATAGACACAAAAAAAAAGAAAAATAATGCAAAAAAACATTAAATTATACAAAAATGTACTACAAAATAAAACAGAAATATCACAAAATATGATTGAAATGTGAGCCCTAGCCCTAGCCCTAGCCCTAGCTTATATTTTAACCCTCAATTGATCAACCGAAAGCTCAACGCAATCTAATCAACCGGGCATAGCATTTCTCAAAAGTGAAAAATCGTTAAAATCAGTTTTCCTAGTTTGACTGTTTTTACAGTTCTTGTATGACATTTTCATGTTTTACAAAGTTGTACAAATAGTAAAAATACACAACATTGCTGAATATAGTATACCTCTATCTTTGCTTGTTTAGAAATTCTAGAATTTTTAATATAAAAATACCCTAATTTTGACCCACAATTACGCGCAAAAAAGCATCATTTAATTCAAAAACTCTCCCCAGGGAATCAGAATAGTTTCACACAGACTGAAAAATTTTAAAAATCATATGAAGCGTCCCTCATTTCCTCGTAACGTTGCATGCACGCATTTTTATCTGGCTGAACCCGGATGAATCACCCCTGGTCGACTCAGAACATAAATTTAACATTCAATTCGATCACCCGCGCCGGTCGGTGACTCGATCGAGCGACGGCACCGGTAGGGCGAAGTACTTACATAAAAACGTCGCGTTTGCACCACATTCTAGGTGAACGAATGCGCATGATTCCGCGCAACGAACAGTTTCGAAAACAAATGCCCTGTTGCATTTTGCCGACTAAGGTAAACAACGAAGGTGCTAAAGCCACGTGACTTAAGTAGTGGCGAATTGACATGAAAGGGTTGGCCGCTCAACGAGGCTATATGCTTGGAGCGTGCCAGACTCTCTCATATGAATATGTCATTTGTTGGCAAAACAAAAAGCCCCATGCGAGGGGCCAAAATGTATGCTCGACGAACAGCGCGAGGTCTGTCGCTAGGCAGAATAGGACGGAACTACCTCGAGAAGGAGGAGTTTCCTTAGGGAGAGAAACGCTTTTAGCAAGTAAGAAATAACCTTATAGAATAAGTTTTAATAAATAATTATCGATTCCGGTTTTGACACGCCGATCCGTCTGGTCGGTAGGTGATAGTAAAGACGTTTTTTTTTTCATTTACAAAAAAGAGAAAACAGTGTACCCTCGGAAAAGGGTAACATATCTGCACATATTTAAAAGACAACGACATCGAGTGACACCAAAAAGAAAAAAAATCGATGTGATAATACAGACAACACTCATAAAAGAGTCACCAAAACCCCAAAGTATCAAAAAAATGACACAAACAGGGACGCAAAAATAAGACCAACATATCACAAAAATTGGAGCAATATTTTTAAACCGCCTGCGAAGTCTGTCGATAAAGAAGGGTCAAGTTTTGAAGACGTTTATAACCCAAGGCTATTGCTTTTTATATGGTTCGGTACAACCATAGGTAAACTAAATGGTACGGTACGGACATTTATAAGTAAAACTAGAGGACCCGGCAAACTTCGTACCGCCACAAATTAGACTGAATATTTCAGATTATAAACTTCAGACGAACTGCGTGAGCTGCTGGTTTTAAGAAAAAGGAGTGTACTAACGGTATAAGTAGAATTTCGTAATTTCTTGAGGATTCCAACTTATGATGTAGTCGATGAACACCGGATTTTCAGAGAACGTGTATATCTAACAACCGTATTAAGCCATTAGCAAGAAATGAAAATTTGACAAAATCTCAAAATTATTATCATCTATACGTTGGAAACATGTCGGTGTAAAAGTTGGTTTGTCAGTTCCCAATACCCAACGGTTGTATTGGTAGAAGTTACGTCAAGTCTTGCCTTATAAACCCTACTGATTGTTAACTTATTTTTTGTAAAAGTGAATTCGATTGCTTAAACAGCGCCAAATTGCGTCTGCTGCAGTTGATTTTCTAATTATAGGCAATGTTTAGGCAATGTTTATGTTGCTTTAGGAATTCGTCCCATTATCATCTTGTTATTCTGTATGCTGGTTCTTAAGTTAACCGACAACTTTTTTACACTCAAGCACATTTCCTTCTTCACAATCAGTGGTTCATTTGGGATTCCTTGATAATTTAAACATCAATTCAATATTTTGATATGTATTCGATGTCAATAGGCATTTGTTTGTTATTTGTAATAGATTTGTAAATTGATGGGTAAGAATTAGCCGAAATAATTGCATTACCGAATCTAGATAGCTGTAATTTGCAAACTGCTTTAGTAATAATATTATTCCACAAAATGAATTGAATTGTTAATTTTATTTCTAACCGTCTCGTCAAATATGTGAAAATGCTAATAAAAGTACACACAGAAGCGTTATTTTGTGAGATTTAGTACACTTTTAAAGGTTGCAATACGAAATAAAACGGGCAATTAGTTATGAACTGTAGTAAAATTTTCATTTACGTCAGTACTTTCACAATAGATTTGTTGCTGAATTGCTGCAAACTCTATTTTACGACATATGTGACATGTAGTCTTCATTTGTTGATCGGGAACTGGCAATTTAATCAATTTAGTACTTAAACCATTTGTAAACCTGTATTGGATCTTCTGGATAAGCATACGATGTAAAAAGGCACATAACAGTTTTGTGTTTGTTTCATAAATTCGATAAATGAAAACACGAATTAATTAAATGAGCGATTTTTTTATTGACGTTTGAAACTTGTGCTTAGGTTTATCAATAAGTTGTAACTTAGTGATAAGTTATTTACAGAAATTGCAAGAGCACAAAAATTGTTAATAGCATTGTTACATGTGACGATTTCAATAAAGGGAACCACGTATTTATTTACCAGACGACGAACACGGTAACGGCGCTGCTAAAAATCAAACGTTGATAGCAGCAAACGCTGTCGTGGCGTTTGCAATGCGCTGTGGATTTTATATGGAAAACCAATTTTCTGAGTGTTCTAATCTTTCAAGTAAATTTTCCGATTTTTCTCGCAAATAAAAAAAAAGATGGCGCAAATCGGACGCTCTGTTCTCAAATGATGCGCGGTCGAACTTTTACGCTCCTCTTTTATATATAAGATGATTCGATATGTTCATTGTTGAATGAAGTATATAGTTCGATACGACCATAGATGAATTAAATAATTCGGTACGACCTTATAAATGGTCGATAAAATGATTCGAAGCGATCATTATTGAATGCAGTGTATTGTTCGATACGACCTTAGTTTAATGTAAAGTTATAGATCGGTTAGACCATTGACGAATAAAGTTTATTTATTTATCTATTTATTTATTTATTTATTATTAAAGTCAACAGGTAAAACATCACCCCAATGACAGAGCTAACTACACAACTACAGATAAATTATACTACAAGCAAATATACAACAGAAATCAACATAAAACATGTCTAAAACTACACTTATTTGTTTCTCGCGATACATTAAAATTAAATACATAGTAACATGTGTTGAAAATACGAGACATACTACGTACTGGCTCATGTAAGCCATAATTTGTTCTTGCTGGAGTAACGTTGAGAAACGAATGAGATCGAAGACTACGGCGACGTATATTGATATCAAGCATGCTGAGCAGTGTAGTGGAATCAATATTACCCTGCAGAAGATCACCAATAAAACATGCTTTTGCCACATTTCGTCTCTCCTCTAGTAAATCCAAGTTGATGAGCATACAACGACTTTTATAGCTGGGTAGGTTCAATGGAGCCGTCCATCTGAGATGACGTAAAGCGAAGCGGATGAATTTTCGCTGAATAGCCTCGACGCGTTGAGTTTCATTTTGGTAATACGGGGACCAGACGACCGACGCATATTCCAGCACAGGTCGCACAATAGAGCAATATAATGTTTTTAGGCAATAGATATCCTTGAATTTTTTCGCAAAGCGCAATAAGAAACCCAGCTGTGAAGAAGCTTTAGTCACTATGTATGAGATGTGGTACTTGAATGTCACTTTAGTGTCCAGCAGAATTCCCAAATCCTTAACTGTGGCTTCACGGTGCAAACGTGCGCCTTCTATGGCATAGTCAAAGTGAAAAAGTGAGCGTTTTCGGCCAAATGAGATTACCGAGCACTTAGATACATTTAGCGATAAACGATTGGTTCGAGACCATTCAGCGAAGACTTCCAACTGTTTCTGCAGAAAGACTGTGTCTTGAGGCTCCTGTATCGTATAGTAAAGTTTCAAATCGTCAGCATACGAGAGTTTCAGGCATTTTAAGATAAATTTCACATCGTTCTTGTACAGTAGGAATAAAAACGGCCCTAGGTGGCTTCCTTGTGGAACACCAGAACAAACTGGAAATGGCGATGAAATGTAATCACTGATTTTTACAGACATGCTTCGTCCGCTAAGGTATGATTGAAGCCAGAGAAGCATATGTTGTTGATTGATTTGATGATTCATTTTATCAAATGCTGCGGATAGGTCAGTGTATGTAGCGTCTACTTGATGACCCTTCTCTATTTGGCGTATTACAAACGAGGTGAAACAGGTCAAGTTGGTTGTTGTATATCGTTTGGGCATAAATCCGTGCTGATCCGACGAAAGTTGATGAATAAATAAAACGGTTTTGTACGATCATTGTTGAAACGATTGATGTATTTGGATTCATGGCAGATAAAATGGTTGATCCATTTTTAAACAAATTTTCAAAGCAGCATTTCGTTCTAAAAAACTGCAATGATATTTAAGTATCATTTATAATGAACAACATGAAGCTATTTTTCCTTTATATCGTAACACCGCATTCAGTATGCCCCCAGGGTGCAGATATGTACGGGCTCAGAGACACTCAGAAGAAGAGTCTAATATGTTAAATGGAAATGAACAAGAATTAGACGAACCGCGGCTGGAAAATTCTATAGTATCGTCTCGGTAAAATTCCCAGACAGAGACAACCGCGGGTCCGGAAAGACACAATAAAGCGTGAAATTTTTTTTTCACCCAACAGTATAAAAATTAAGCAAAAAACAAAAAGACACAATTAAATTGAAATAAAATAACACACACAAACTTCCAACCTTTCAAAATGCTGGTACAGATAGAGCCGAATATTTAACCATCGTAGAACAATTCCTATTTCTTTGCTGCATAACATTAATAAAGACGATTTTGTGGCATCTGCGCCGTTATTGCCTATAAGATCGTCCCACAGTGGAACATACCATAATCAGAACGCCAACAGACCACGTGGCTCGCCCATTTGGCACCACCGGTCGGGCGGTCGGTCAAACGTTAACGTGGATGATGGCGAGCGAGAAAAAACTTTATCCCAAACGGCAACGGCGGCGGTGGCGGTTTACCTGACCTCCTTTCAGCCAGCAAGCCAAGCAGCAGCTGTTGACGCTAGCTGAATGGAAATACGATGGTAATGGTGGAAAAAAGGATACGAATACTAATTTTTGTTCTAATAACTGGGTGATAATGGAGCTAAATCTCATTAATGATTTTGGCCACCACCCGATGATGGGGCCGCATGGTTGCCTAAGCTAGAAGCGAGAAGTTCTATCATGATACTAGAAGGGGTTCGATTGACGGCAACTGAAACTGATAACCTATCGATTCCGGTAAGGTAAACAATGAAGGAAATACCTACGCATTTGCCCGTAAAATAATACACCAACACAGAACATTGAACCGGTGGACAATTGTTATCTTCGCTGCGGAGCAGTAGCCAACAGCGCCATTGACGCGGACCGACGTATGAAAACTAACCTGACCCGGAACGGGTTTGTTCAAAACAATAGAGTTCCGAGCATGTTTTCGACATTATCTTGTCCGGTTCCGGTGGAATGGTTTTCCCGGTGAAGCGCAGCACTGACTGTTTGACTGCTTTACGGTTAATTTCATATCACGCACGTACCGTAGGACTCACGTCAGTATACTGACCGGTGCACAAGTGATTACCAGGCAACAACGAGTACAATGAGCACATTTTGTGATGAACGAACATCTGCAGGCTACCAGCAGAGCGCGGCTAATGTGTTGTGTGGCTGGACCTTACTTTACTAATTGACCTCGTTTGGATCGAAGAGAAATCATATCGTCCGTATCCGATTTCATTTCCGCCGATGAATGTTGTTTACAAAGGCATTGGCTGCTTCGCCATGGTTACCATAGTAACGACGCCCTTTTGTTTGGTCAACCTTCAAAGTTTTATTATTGGCAATTTGGCAGTTATGTGATAGGAAATTATTGGAGCCACTAGCAATCAGAAACAAACAAAGTTAAAAAAGGATCTCAGCATTGATTACTTTGTACATTTTCCAACCGTGCAGTGTAGTTGGAAAGTACCAAATCGGAAGCTGACTAAATCAACAATCTGAATCGATTGGCTACTGACTACGTGCACAGCCTAATCCAGCAGATTAACCGCGGCTATTTTTCACTCTCCGGTGGCACTACGCATAGTCGCACTAGAAGGCATCATAATTCCAACAGACATCGATACATTTGGACAGTTTGGCAATCCATTTGCTATCCTAGTCCTAGTGCCAATGTTCCCACGCACGTCAACTTTTCACACAGATTCGCCTCCAAACCCCGCAGGATTCAAATAGGCTTATTTGCTCTCAACTCGCATTTCCCACACTGACAGACAGTTGGCCCGAACCAGTCCAGTCAGTGGTAGTGAGACGTGGAGTGGATCGAGATTTCCGGTCATCCCCGCATACCTTTGGTACGATGGTACTTCGTTAGAGACGCAGAAAAACGGTCGTCGTCGGTCACTGAATAATTGATGCTGTTGCTTGCCGAAGGCAGCCGCCAGGGCACACTGGCGTAAATCTCTCTGGGATTACAATTCATTCTAGCTAGCTGGACAAACAGCGGCCGGGGCGAAAGTGCCGGCCTGCGTGCGAGCGAGCGAATGATCCTTTTTGGGGGGGAACATTCGTAGCGAGTAATCTCCAAACATAGGGAGGAAGCTTGTTAAAATTTTATGTATTGAAATGGGGAGAAAACTATTATAACTCTACGAGGTACTAACATTTCATTGCGATTCGCAGCATTCAGCAGAAGGGCTTCTGGCAAAAGTTCGTTCGAATGCGAACTAATGTATTAATGTTTAGTGCTTTCGACGCCGCGATTCGTGCACTAGTTTTAGACAAAACCGCGTTCAAGCGGATTCCCGCACAATGCAATCCGCCATCGCGCATACGTGCACTGAATCTAACAAGCACACTTTAGTGGCCAGTCGGATGTAACTACGTCGTCGTCGTCGTCGTCGTCGGCACTATTCGAATCCTTTCACCGTTGGTTGTTGGAGTGGAGCACCAATAGTCGGTTCCATTCATTCGGTCACGTAGCAACATTAATTAATCTACCCTGTTCTCGGCTTTGCTCGTTTCATTCGTGCCATTTCCCGAGCGAGCAAGCTAGCGAGTGCTTTCCAGCAGCTTCCAAACGGTCTCAATTGGTCCATCAATTACTAAGCCGCCATTCCAGCATTAAAAGAAAGGATGAAATGGATGGCAAAGCAAGCAAGCAAACGAAAAAAAAACTTCCAACGGACGAATGTGATGGGAATATTTTATAGCTCAGGTAGAGGCTTCACCCGAAACCGGCCACAGGATACCGCTGACCGATGATGGGACTTCGGAGAAAATAACAAATTAGGAAGCAGTTGCTGTGATATAGCGATGACATGTCCGGGGAGCCGAGCGGAGACCTTTGTCAGCACAGCACCCAACACACCCAACTCATTTTGACGTTACGGATGTTTATTGACGGAACAACAACAGCGAAGAAGATCGAATTGGAATTTCGATTTGCTGACCTGATAAATTGGAAGCATACAATGATTTAAACGGACGGTGAGCTGAGCATTTTGTAACTTCTCCTGAGGATGCCATACTGACTGCCATAAATGTACTTTCACGATTTTGCCTTCACACTGAGGACATAATTTCATATCTTTTTTAGATAAAACTATATTCGTAGTTGATAAAAAAAAATCCTACCATTTAAAACCATTCGTAGACTTATGTTGCACCGCAAATTACGAATGATTCGTATTTGGTACGAGAGTACATTCGTAGCACATTTCGCACTGGAACGCATTTGATTCATGGTTATTGTTTGGCATTGTTTTCGACGAGATCCGGCTGCGAAGATTATATGTAAGAAAAACATACTGTTGACTAAGGCTTGTTCGTGACAAAATTTGGACACCCCTAAACACACACAGCTTCGGAAATACATTAACAATGAGTGAAATATTTTGCAAAGTGGTGGACGTATGTCGGTTCTTTCTGAAAATATAACACTTGTTTATTTTGCAAGTGCTCAGCGTAAAATGGCGTTGAAAGAAGAGCAGCAATTGTGTGCGGTCGCAATGAAAATCCGGATCTCTCGTTAAGAAAACTTGCCAAAATGCTTGGATTTCCTCCAAGCACTGTTCACTGTGTTTTTTAAAATCGTTCGATACTCGCTAGACAACAGCTAGGAAGAAGGGAAGTAGAACAAAAACGGATCTGAGGAACCTCCACAAGGATGCAAAGGTAAAATAAATATTACGGAGGAGACCAGATATTTTTGTACGTACCATTGCTCGTAAAATAAAAATGTCACCAACATTCGTGCACACTTCTAAGCAGCGACAAGGCATGAAGTCTTTCAAGGTGAGGACTGTGCCAAACCGTATTGATAAGCAAAATACGACGGCCAATACACGCGCTCGTAAGCTTTATCGCGAATATTTAACGAAGTTTCCATGCGTTATAATGGACGATGAAACGTATGTCGTAGAAGACTTTAAACAGCTTCCTGGTATGTCTTTTTACACTGCCATGAAACGGAATGGCGTTGCAGAGCATTTAAGGCCAAAGAAGAGTGCCAAGATTCCCAAAAAATATTTAGTATGGCAGGCCATATGCAGCTGTGGTCGAACAAGCAAAAGTTACATCACTACGGGAACGATTAACAAGGAAATATACCGTGAAGAATGCCTGCAGAAACGATTGTTACCGTTCCTACAAAGCCATGATGTACCCTCGCTGTTTTGGCCTGATTTGGCATCCTGTCACTACGCCATAGATGTTATGGAATGGTATGATGCTAATGGAGTCCATATTGTACCGAAGGAGGCGAATCCACCTAACTGTCCAGAGTTACGCCCCATCGAGCGGTATTGGGCTTTGGTGAAGAGAGAGTTGTCCCAGCACAGCACATTGCTTTTTTGAAAAGACTATTTTCTAATCGCTACCTAGTGAAAATTTACGGAAACTTTCAAGCGAAAATTATCCCAAACATTTTCCGTGTGATAGCTTTGCTTCCCAGGCACGGACGACGATTATGTTCAACAAGCTTGTGGTTGAGGCTGCTGCTGTTGCTTCAAGACAGAGAAATAGAAAAAACTTGCGGCAGTTGTCTCGTCCTGCCTTCTAGACATGTAAGGACTATTGAAATGACACGAAAAGAAACCCAAAGCCATTATCATTAGTCAATCACTGCTCGCCTTCCGACTTCCGAGCTGATTACAGTAAGTTTTTACTTCGATCTAAGCTTGGACCCCACCAGTGGTAATCCGACTTAGATGCCGTCGTTTGAAAATTTATTGTACAAGCTTCACTTTCGATTGTGTTTATTTTGCTTGCTGCAAAGCAAAGCAAATCGTAGGTGCTACATTCCGATTTGAAAACTTGATCTTTTGTTTTACGACCGACTTCGCAGCAAGTGCAGGACATTAGTAGGGCTGGTGCAACGATTCTTTTGAGTCTATCAGCCTCTCCCAGTTGAGAGTCGAAAATGCAACATTTGACTTGTTCGACTACCCGGACGTACCAAGAAGATTCGCACAGGTTCTCAGAGATTCCTTGCATTGGAACCGTGTATAGGAATCCTGCATAAGATTCGTACAGAATGCCTTGCTTATAGAATCAGCATTCTTGTATGAGAGTCCAAAAGGCGAATCCCCAGGATACCTGTAACTCAGTAAAGGAATCTCCTCCATACTGTGAAATAGGAATTCTCGGGACTTTGAAACAAAAATCCAGTATGTGTTAGTAAGGGCAGTGTCGGCTAACTAAGAGACTCAGGCTTTTTGCTTGCTAAATAACATTGCTTACAAGCGACATAAGCAATCACGGACTGGTTAATGTAAATCGATTTTCGTGCCTTGACGGTTACAGCCGCGGAATAAGGGGGCAGACTAAGGCGAATATGTTCAGATGGCAACGAATAAAATTAAATGGCATCTGCACGACAAGCTTGCTTTTTAGGAATTGTCAGAATTGTCAGTGTGGACAAACGACCGCTAAATATCAAATACTATAGCACCTCATTTCGTCTGTAACCAGAACCAGACCCCTGGCAGAAAGTCGTGGTTTCTTAGCAAGAATCACAGCTCGCTTGCTAAATGCTTTACACAAAGCTGAAATACATACGTTTGCACCTAAACTATAGCTGGCGCGAGAACCTGACGAACATAGTCTTATCCGTGGCAGAATTTGCAGTGCGCTCGAAAAAAAACTTGGTGTTATAAACATAACAATATTCGAGATAAAAAATAATTTACAGATGCCACTGTCCTGGTCAGTGGGCCCAGCGCGGAGTAAGCGAAGACTCAAACCAGTTATGCCAGATTGCAGTGTAGACAAGCATCAATAACGTAGTTGTATCTAGCGTTAGAGGCACATTTAGGGGTTTTGGTCATATATTTCGGTTATCTCCGTTATAGAGAATTTAGATTATCACAGCAAAAAAGTGGTTATTTAGTCGAAATTATAGAAAATTGTAGGCGACGCACGTTGGCTACTGCTACTAGTATTAACGGGTGCCAACTAAAATTTTGGAATTTTTTTTGAGGCCCCTATACTCAACAACCAACGAACTCAGAGAGAAATGAGAATATGTATGTGTTAGCTCTCGCTCTCCTATTTTTGTCAATATTTGAGCACACATTCAGCAAAGTTGCTTATTTTAGGATATTCTGCAACTGTTTGAAGAAAAAAGATTTTTTTGAAATTAAAAACAAAAGTTCGTATCACCCTAATAGGTGAATTCACGGTCACCCTAATAGTGCAGAAAGATGCGCTATATTTTATTATTAAAGTTCTCCGAATTACACATTTTTTACCCAATTGCTAATGTCCGCTTTTTTTCAAAATTTGACCACTGTGCGACCGTATAACGCTCCTGTTCGGACATCAAACGGAAGCTTCGCCGAACAGCCGATTACGGACCGTTTTCAAATGTACACTAATTATTTTTCGACAATGAATAATGTATCTTTAATTTCGGTAAATCAGATCTTCTTCATGTATCTTTGTCTTTGTTTGACAGCTTGAGAAAAAAATTCCAAAATTTTAGTTGCCACCCGTTATATGAATTTTGTGAAGCCAGATCAAGAAATGGTTCTTATTAAAGCCAATAACATATTATTTTGAAGATTTAATTTTTTGCCTTGAATTTAGTTAGGGTGCGTGCGGAAGATTTCTATTCTGAAATACACCGATTTTGGCACTGGTAAAAGTATTCGTTTTTGGCATCACAAAATACACAAAAGACATACCAAAAATACGATACTATTATTTACTGAACGCGCTGCACAAAGGTCGATATGGTGTGAAAAGTTTTCTTCAATATTCAAGGTTTCGTCGCAAAAACCCGCCTGACGTAGTTGTACGCAACCTACGCGGGTGTGTCTGAAACAAAACCTTTCTGATTTTATAGTTTTATAGTTCTGTACCTTTTTTATTTTATTTTATGTTATTTTTACTTCATTTTTATGTCAGCTTTTGTGCCATTTTTCAGTTATTTTGTGTTAATTTTCTGTTATTTTGGTCTTAATTTTACGTCAATTCTGTGGCATTTCAATGTTATTTTTGAATCATTTGTGTATTAGATTTGAATCATTCTTGTACCATTTTTTTTTGTGTTAGTTTTTCACTATTTTTTGTAACTTTTCACGTTATTTTATCGGTTTTGTGTTATTTTTGTACTTTTATTGTTTTTAAGTCATGTGTCAATTTATTCTGTTATTTTGTTTTGAATTTTGTGTCATTTTTGTGCTACTTTTTGTACCATTTCTGTGTCACTTTTGTGTTTTCGGTGTTATTTTTGTACCATTTTATGAAATTTCTGTGTTATGTTTGTATCATTGTTGTTTCAGTTCAGTTTTTTTTGTTAGATTATAGTCACTTTAACAGATTGTGTCATTCATGACTTCTGCGGGGTTGGGATTTGAACCCGGGTCCTCGGCGTGAGAGGCGTGAATGCTAACCATTACACCGGGACTGACCTCTGTTGTTATGTTCAGTTTTACATTTGTTTATTTGTTTATTTGTTTGTTTTACAATTCATCTGACTTATACGTCTAAATACGTCTACGAACTTACTCTAATATCTATAATAAATTTGTTCTCACCAACCGCTTAAATTTACTCAGTGATTCGCCAAATTGGAAATGCTCCTCAACACAGCTAAACACTCTGACACACGATGTAACTGGTTCGTTGCGGCCAAATTCGGTACGGTAAAACAAGTTAGTCAGCAATGATGACGGCCTCAAAGTCCTTTCAGCTGCACGGAAATTCATGAGCGACAGTAATTTCGGTGAGTCAATTTCTCCATTTAACAGTTTGGCCACGAACAAAGCCTGTTGAATCTTACGTCGACATTCTAATGTATCTAATCCAAGCAAACAGCAGCGGTCAGGATACGGAGGCAAATTGTTTGGGTCACGCCAAGGCAGATTACGTAGAGCCAGTCGTATAAACTTTCTCTGAACTCGTTCAATTCGAAGGGTCCAATACAGCTGGTGTGGAGTCCACACTATACACGCGTTTTCGAGGATCGGTCGGACTAATGCGCAATAAAGTGCTTTGAGACAATGTGGGTCACTGAAATTTCGGCCAATTTTGGCTATAAATCCAAGCTGGCGCGTTGCTTTTGAGATTATCTGTGCACGATGACGATCAAATGCCATTTTCGAGTCTAGTGTGACACCAAGATCGTTAACGCAATCGACCCTTCTCAATACCTGTCCGTTAATTCTGTAGTCATATACGATCGGCGATTTGATACGGTGGAATGTCATAATCTCGCATTTAGTAATGCTGATTGTCATGTGGTTCGATTTACACCAGTCCACAAATGTGTCTAATAGTAACTGAAGACGAAGACAATCCTCGATAGAATGAATCGTCAAGTAAATTTTTAGATCGTCAGCATATACCAGTCTGCAATCAGTTCCAAGAGCAGAGGCAGCGTCGTTGAAGAATAAAATAAACAAAAATGGACCCAAGTTACTGCCTTGAGGTACACCAGATATATTTGTGAACGGCAACGATAACTTAGACCCAAGTTTCACTTGCAGAACCCTATCACACAAATACGAGCGTAGCCATGTGACAAATCTCGTTTTGTTTTCTTTCCGTTGTTGAAACCTTTTTGTGTTACTTTTGTTTCATTGTTGTATCAATTTTATATTGTTTTGTTAAATTTTTAAATCAGTTTTATTTGTTCTTTAAATAATTTTGCGTGAGAGAAACCCTGGCAAAAAGGATATCTCGATTTTTTCAAATATTGTTCACACTCATATGATTATCAACTATGTATGTTCATGTACAAAATTACGAAATTCTAGGGCCGTTTGAAAGAAGCGAGACTTTGAATGAGCTATAGCTATAGCTAGGGCTAGGGCTGGGGTTTATCAACTTTATGAGATTTTTTCCATGTCAACGCTTGTTGCGATTATGATTAAAAACCTGCGTTGAAGGCGGAAAATCTTGAGGAAAATGTATGGAGAATTCACAAGCTCCTAACTTTAATCAATTTTTACTATTTATTAATCGAAATACGATTATTATTTTAGATTTTTCATTAATTTGTAAGGCGTAGCCCTACGCTTAAATAGCGTTCAAAGAGAAAACTGCCATTTGAGTAAATCAATTTAGATTATCATTCGAAGTTTTTGTATATGATAGAAAATTTTGAACAGAAGTGGGAACACAAGCAGCATGAAATCGAAGCATACAATCGCTTAAACTGTAGATAGAAATGCTCTTGATGCACAAAACAATCGTCAGATCATCAATTCAGAAAATGTACTCCTCAATTATAGGACAAAATTTGATTGAACAAGTGTAAATAGAAGTAGTTCCAAGACCGCCCCCTTGGGGAACTTTGCTTGTTCAGTCAAAATTTTAAAAGTTTAATCAAAATCCAAGGACAATTTCTTATTGCAGCCAGAAACGGTGGTGTAAAATGTCATGTTCGCGAAGAACGACAAACACTTACCGTTGGTGTTGTTGTCGTCGTCGCTGTTGACAAACATTACCTATTTACAAAGCATTGCCATATTTATCTGCTGAGTACACTCTGTACCAACTAGATTAGAGGAGACACAGTGCCTCAAAAAGCAACAGCACCAGCACCAGCAACAGCAGCAGCAGTGGCCGGGGAACTCACTGGGCTAATGGAGGAAGGGAAAAATTATGCAAAAAAAAGACCAACATCATTCTACCTTTCATCAGCACTGGAGCGGATAATTACACCATTAATCCGCGCGCAACCCTCGCTCGCTCGCGCTTCTCGCCAGCGGACGCCAGTAGTAGCAGCACTCCCGGAGCGGAGGAGGATGCAATTAAAATGTTTCCGTTTCGGCTTCTAGATTCTGAACAAAAAAGTAAACGCGCGAGCGGTAATTGTGAATGGGTGCGAGAATGCCAAGGATGCTTTAATTCGTTCAGTTTATTTTTCCTTTCAGCAGACTACAGGAAAATTAGTTTGGTTTGGAACAGAACGGCGGCAACTTGTTAAAAACAAACCGGGAAACGATTAGATTACACTCTTCGTACGTACGTAGAATAAAACATATTTCCATCCATGTTACAGAAATCCACTCGCGATGTATATTAACTGGCAAATGCCATCATCCTTCATGCTTATCCTAGCGAGACAAGCGGAAACAACGAGCGAAATCACAACCGCGGGAGTTAAATCTCCTTGTAACAATGCGAAACGGTTCTGCACCACTTTGTGTCGGTTTCTCCCTTTGCGTGTTTAAAAGAAAACCGGGACCAGCCTCCCACGCTCGTTATATTATACTACAAGACATTCGGGTGGAACGGAATTCGTGTTTCGAGAGTAGATTTCTCTGTTCCATAGATCTGCTGATTTCTTTGCCACGAACCGCTTTCACCACTTTCTTCCTCCGCTCCACATATGCTCACTCCCGTGTGCGGAGCGTCGTACATTATTATACAACTTGTCTTCTACCACCCCAACCAACCAACCGACCGACCGACCGTCCAAAGTTGCCTTCCGCCAAAGCTGGGCTGCCGGCCTGGCGCGCTTGTTGGGTTTACTTTTGCCCATTTCTCAGCCGCAGAGTCCAAACAACCAGCCAGCAAGCGCGCGTCACGGTTGAATTATCTTTCCTCCCATTCCAAACGCTTCCAACACCGACCAACCGATTGCGATTCAGGCAAACGACGGACCGGGCCGTGCGGTACAGGATAACCAGATCCGGAAGAATATTTATCGATTTCTTAGCCGCCACCACCGCCACCACCGCCACGCGCCGTCTGGTTAGTTTGGGGTCTAGTCCAAACGAAGTGGCAGTGGAATTCGATTATCGGAATGCCGAGTTCGGAAATCGAATTCTGGCGAATTCGACTGGGTGGCCTGGGTTGGTTGATTTATGCTCAAGGGGAACCGGAATCGTTGTTATGTTATTAAAAACCTGGTGACCGGTAAAAAATGGTTCTTTGTTAACGCATGAAAAGGAAATTTAAAGGAGAACTTAATCAGTATAACTTCGAGGTTACGTGAACTAATCTTATCTAAAAAAAAACGAAATTATGTTCTCAGTGTAAGGGCAAAGTCGTGAAAGTACATTTATGGCAGTCAGTATGGCGTCTATTTTATCCCTGCATATAGTCTCCCCTCAGGAGAAGTTACAAAATGTACAGCACACCATCCGTTTAAATCATTGTATGCTTCCCAGTTATCAGGTCAGAAAATCGAAACTCCAGTTCGATCTTCTTCGCTGTTATTGTTCCGAACACGGGTAGAAACATTGCGTAAGTGGCAAGAGGAACGGGGCAGCGCGGTCAATGGAAGATGGACACATCGGCACTTTGTAGCTTGACGTCGATTTCTGATTTTTCGTTACTAATACCATCAAATGTCTTCTCCCACACCTTTTTAAACCTCATTGGTGGTACGCGACTTTGGGGTCATGCTATAGACTCTAAATTGCATTTTCGGGAGCATTACAATTGCATTATTGCCAAATCTCGAAGAAATCTTGGGTGCATTCTCCGTGTCTCAACTGAGTTCTGTGATCCATACTGCTTGCGCACCTTGTACTTCAGCCTTGTTCGATCTGTTTTGGATACAGCAGCTTTTGAATGGAGCCCGTTCCGTAGTGTTTGGAAAGTTAGAATCGAATCTAGTGTGATTTGTGTGATAAAGATCATCAACGAATAGTATGAAAAACAAAAGGCTCAAATTACTTCCTGGAGGAGCCCCCAATATGCAGTATGCAATATGCCCCCAGTATGCAAAACAAATCCTCGTTTATCTAGTGAAAGCGGCAGAAACTCCAATATCTATATTCAACAATGTATATTGAATGTTTTATAATCTGAGTAAAACGATTAACATCATCATTAGCGTCAGCAAATAGTCTACGGCGACGCCAATCAACACGAGTAATAGCTTCGGTTAGAGCGAGAAAATCCACTCTGCGAAAGTCTAAGTTTCTGCCGTTCAAAACATCTTCAAATTGAATATATATGCTAGTAAATTAGTTGGGACTACATAGGTTAGACAATGCACTCCACGCACGTTTTGGTAATAAATTAGCATGCACCCTTTCACCGAATAGTAAACTCTTCTTCAGACGAGGAGGAATTACTTATCCACCTGGGATAACCGATTGGAATACCGCTTCCACAGGGCCGATTCCAGTAACGAGATAACTACGATGAACGCTGGCAGGCGGAAGAGGATACACCTCACTAGAAGGATGACTCACTCGTCGCATCTGGAGTATCTCGAGGCAGAGAGAGAGGGGGACGTTGATATCACCAGCGTCACGCCTTTAGAAGACTCTAAATCGAACTAGCCTAGAAAAAGATATCGTGAGTATCCACCCCGGAGGTCCCCTAGGGACTTGGGGCAGTAGCGAGAGACTGCTTCGGTCTCCCGACCAACAAAACGAAAACCGGGACCGAAAAAGTCGAAGCGGTACAGAAAATGAGGAAAAATCGAGAAGGAACAGAGAAAAAATGTGCCTAAAAACGAAGAAAAATGAAACAAACAAGACAAAAAATGGAACAGAGGAAATGCAGGACTCGGAAAAAGGGCAAAAAATGGCACAGGGAACGAAGAGGAAAGGAACGGATAAAGAGGAAGCAGCGGGCAGAAAAAAAGAAAACCGATGACGAAATGAAGAAACTGAAATGAAGGTTAAATCGGATACAAAAGGAGAACTTGGTCAAAAACTAGGAAAATGGAACGAAAAAAGAAGAAAAGAAAAGTGGACTAAAAAAAGGAAAAACAAAAGAGAAAGGAAAATAAAAAGGTAAAACGGAAAAGAAAAACTAGAGAAAAGAAGAGAATCGATAAAGAAAATGTGATAAAAATTGAGACAGAAAAAGAAAAACGGACTTAATAACGCAAGGTAAAACGGAAATAAGATAAATAAATAATAATAGATAAATAATAAGGTAAAACGGAAAATAAAATTAAAAAAATGAAAAATGAAAAACTGGAGAAAAGAATGAAAAACAATAAAGAAAACGAAGGAAACTAGAAAGAATATGAGGACAAACTGCGGACAACAAAAAAGCAACTAAAATGGGATAAAAATGAAAAGGAGAAGCTACGGGAGCAGAATAATAGAAAAAGAAAAAAGAAAAAATGGAGAGAAAAATGAAGACGGAAGCTATTATGTCGAAAATGAAAAAGAAAAACAAAACGTGACAGAAAAGGATGCAAAGCAGGACTAACAAAAGAAAGAACGGAACAGACGAAACGGAACGGAAAACGAAAAACGTGATACAAAGGGAGTTGAAAAGTGAAAACAGACAACAACTGGGACCGAAAAAGTTGAAACGAGACCGAAAATGACAAAAAAAACGAGAAGGAACAGAAGAAAAATGAGCTTGAAAATTAAGGAAACAGAAATAAACGTGACAAAAAACGGAACTGAGGAAATTCAGGACTCAAGAAAAGGTCGAAAAACGAGATAGGCAACGAAGAGCAAAGGAACGGAGAAAGAGGAAACAGCGGGCAGAAAAAAGGAGAACCGAGAAAGGAAACGAATTAAATGGCAAAATTATCCAAAATCCCGTTTGGAGGGGTTGAATAAAACTGGGAAAATAACACTGAAGATAATAAAGGCAGACTAAAAAGGAAGCAAAACGGAAGATAAAAGCGTAAAATGTAAAACAACAAAAAAGAAAAGAAAAACTAGAGAAAAAATGATAAGGCAAACGAAGGAAACGAGAAAGAAAATGTGATCAAATTGCACAAAAAAGAAAAAAAATGAGATAGGAAAAGAAGAAAAGAAAAGAATAAAATACGGGTGCTAGACAATGGAGAAACGAGAAGAAGAAAGAATTAAGAAAAAATGAAAACGGAATAGGAACAAAAGAGATACAGTAATATTCCGATTTTGTCAGCCCCATGTTGAATTTTGGGCTGACAAAATGGGGAAACTGACAAAATCGAGACATATTTTTTTCGAATTTTTTTCAAAATTCAAGACTTAAGACCTTGCAATATCGAAGACTTCTACTAAAAATTAAATTTCAACCCTCAATTGGTCAACCGAAAGCTCAATGAACCGGGTACAGTACACGCACTGGTCCAGAACCTGTTTTTCGGTGCGCATTATCTTTGAGCGGGAAAACTTGGTTTTAGGTTTATGGAACCTTTGGAAGGCTTTCTTGAAATTAAAAGTTCTATCGTTCAGCGGAATTCAAATTTTGATTAATTCCCCCAAAAGCGCAATAAAAAATTTATTTTTCTTCAGTTTCAATATAACACATTGATGTGTTCTGCCAAGTTTTTCAGCGTATTATTACAAGAAATTTTGCTGAAGACAGTAATCTTCTGTCTCTTCACCAAAGATAGAAAAATCCTATTCCTCATTAATGAAAAATCGTTAAAATAAGTTTTTATATTTTAGCTGTTTTTGTAGTTATTGTATGGCTTTTTTCTGTTGTACAAAGTTGTACAAATAGTAAAAATACACAACATTGCTGAATATAGTAAACCTCTATCTTTGCTTGTTTAGGAACTATAGAACTTTCACTGTAAAAATACCCTAATGTTGACCCCGAATTACTCGCAAGATGGCATCATTTTAGCCAAAAACTCTTCCCAGAGAATCAGAATAGTTTCAAGCAGGCTGAAAAGTTTTATGAATCATGTTTATAAGCCGATTTGGAGCCTTCTGCACGTCGTACGTATGCAGTCCCTCCCGGTCCTTGGCTCTCTGAACGAACAACTTGGACAGATTCAGCTTTTTAGCCACATCCCTGATAAAGGTACGATGCAGCACCGATGGTTCGGTACGACCATAGATAATTTGAATGATTTGGACCGACCTTATATGAACGTTATCCTGATGTACACAAAACATCCCGCGTGGTTCCTATTCACAAGTTTGGAAGCAAAACAAAAGCAGCAAAAGGATTGTTGATTTTCTACAACAAAACAGCACATTATGCAGTTACTAGTATGGCTTTCACGTTGGCTCGAGTACGTTGACCGCCGCCTGTGAGCTTGTTGACGACATCACCAAAGCTCCTAATATTGGGAAATTCAAGGGAGTTTTATCGCAAAAAAGAATTCGAAACTATTGATCACCAAATTCTGCTTCGTAAGCTGGATTATTATGGAATCCGGGGTATTGCGAATCAGCTTTTGGAAAGTTGTCCCTGTGGCCGAACGGAATTTCTATAGAGATGTTTAAACAGCGAACAAAACTCGTGCGACTTAGCATGTATCTCTGGAGAATGGCTATGAATCTACCGACCCTGTTCCAACGAACGGAAAGCTGTGGGAGTTCAACCGGGATGCACTCTGAGCTCGCCATGACTCTCAACGGAAATCGCCCATTCGTGACCTTTATTGAAATGAATCACTACAGCCTTATTGCTTGCTGCCATTTAGGACGTCCCGGTCCTGAGATTGGGGTTGAAACAGGGGTCTCTCAGCCTGAATTTTTACGTAATTATGCGTGAAGTATTTTCAACTTCTATCACTTCGTCGAGCCCTTTAACCTTGCCATCACTTGTGTTTCTCCTTTCTCTAGAAAACATCGGTCCCTGAGATGTCCACCTGTATATGTTATGCGTAATTCAGTTTATCATTATTTGTAATAAAATATTATAATGCCCTTCCTTCAAAGAGTATTAAGCTCACTGGAAGCGCATTTTATTGTAGTTTGTTATGTAGAAATGATGGGAAGGTTTTGTACCTGTGGGAGAAAAGGCTCTTGCTTCATTACCAGGGGTCTTCCTTCTACTATTATCAATAATAATAAATGATAAAAAATGATTTGGTACGATCATTATTGTATTAAGTACATGGTTCAGTACGTCCATCCATAAATGAAATAATTCGGTACGACGGTACGTTGTGGAACGAAGTGCATGGTTCGGTATGACCATAGATGAATTAAAGGATTGGGTACGATCATTTTTTAATTATGTATATGGTTCGGTAACCGCCCAGTTAGCTTCAAGATACAATGTATGTTCGAATCTCGTCTAGACGGTGCTGCTGGATAGAGTCAGTAGGATTTTTGCACTATCCCCGTAACTGTTCTGTAGTCTAACAGCCGGCCGCGAAGTCTGTCGATAAAGAAAGGTCAAGTCTTAGGAAGACATTTAAGCCCAAGGCTTTTTTATTTGATGCGGTACGACCATAGATGAAAGAAAGATTTCGCACATCACTCCGATCCATAAAAAAAGGCGCCAGATGTGACGTAGAAAATTATCGCGGAGTTGCTATACAATCGGTTGTTCCGAAACTTTTCGAGTCATTAGTTTACAGCCAGCTTTATGACAAGGTAGTCGGACGTATTTCTCCTGTGCAACACGGATTCTTGAAGAAGAAATCAGTGGTTACAAGTCGGTGTGAGTTCACTTCGTTGGCTACGGACTGCATTTCAAAAGGCTTTCAAGTGGATTGCGTATATACCGATAGGTCTAAAGCGTTTGATGCCATAAATAACATCTTGGAGGCAGTTGAAGAGTTTGGCGTTTGAGGCTCATTGTACAACTGGTTAGTGTCGTATTTGAAGCAGAGAATACAATTTGTTGAAATACGTGGCAACAAATCTTGCTCATTTACTTTAGACTCTGGAGTACCGCAAGGCAGTCACTTAGGACCGCTGTTGTTCGTGATTCTAATGAACAAATTGCCTGATGACATCTCTCACTCAAGTATTCTAATTTACGCCGACGATGTAAACATATTTTTACCCATCAAGTCCATGGACGATTGCTTGAAATTATAGCTCGACCTAGGACACTTTGAAATGTACTGTGAAAACCGTGGATTAAAAGTGAATATAGACAAGTGTTCAGTAATGACATTTAGCAGAAAAGTTAGCCCCGTGATCTGCGACTACGCAGATACCGGACTTGGGTGTAACATTTGACCGCACATTCTCCTTCAATAGACACATTGATAAAGTGATCAAAAGAGCTTGAAGCTGTTCTCACTCGTTAGGAGGTTTGACCGTGACCTCAATGATCCACACGCTATATTGGCAATCTACAAAGGCCTTGTTAGGAGCAAACTGGCTTTGGCAAGTGTAATATGGCGCCCCCAATACGTTACCCACATTCAGCGAGTAGAAGGAATCCAAAAGAGATTTATAAGATTTGCTCTTAGAAATCTCGGATGGAACAGCTACCACCTTATCATGATCTGTGTTGTTTGGTGGACCTGGACTCGGTCCTCTAGAGGCATAAGATAGCCGATATCGTATTCTTCACGAGCATCCTTGCAGGGCGAACGATCAGTCAACCACTTTCCAGTCGATTAGTACAGAACGATAACCCATAACGTCGCTTCGACGAAGGAGAACTTTCGTGCCACCGTTACGGACCAGAAATTACTCACAGAATGAACCAACTACACGCTTCATGAACAGTTTCAATGCACTTCAGAAAATACTAGCCATCGACATGAGCCCAGAAACAATAAGAAGTAGGCTTAGATTATATTTTTAAAGACAATTATATTAATGTTTCTATTGTTTAGTTTTAATGTGTATTTTAAAAAAAGTGACTCATGTACGTATTTTTTATTTATATGGTTCGGTACGACCATAGATGAAATAAATGATTCGGTACGATCATTGTTGAATGAAGTATATAGTTCGTCTATACGAACTACGACTTCAGTTAAATGAAAAGACTACAGTTAAATACGACTACAGTTAAATGAAAAGATATGGATCGGTTAAACCATAGTTAGACAATCAAGACTTGGGCGATTCTTTGTGGCAGTATTAATTTGGGTTTTGCACATCGTCGTATCTGGAGTATCTCGACGCAGAAAGAGGGGGGCGATGCGTAAAGTAGTGTCCGCAATTCTCTACTGTAACGAGGCCTAGCCATTGTCACTGAAATGTATCATCTTTTCCATCGTAGACGGGTTTTTCGTCCGTTTTATTTTTTTTTTAAATTAGTCATAAAAATTTAGAAGCGTTCTAGGCAACATATGAGGTGATTTTTTAGTTTGGCCTTCTCTGGCCTTTGAAAGTATTTTTCACCCCTTTTCCGCTTAATTCGGGATTTTATTTAGCCATATTTGGTTACATTTTTGTATATGTTTGTATGGAAGCGTTCTCGGATTACTTTGAACTTAATGTTGCCATTTTTGATATTTTAAAACATTTTAACCCTTTTAAGTTTATGTTAAGCGGTAGTAGTAGTAGTAGTAGTAGTAGTAGTAGTAGTAGTAGTAGTAGTAGTAGTAGTAGTAGTAGTAGTAGTAGTAGTAGTAGTAGTAGTAGTAGTAGTAGTAGTAGTAGTAGTAGTAGTAGTAGTAGTAGTAGTAGTAGTAGTAGTAGTAGTAGTAGTAGTAGTAGTAGTAGTAGTAGTAGTAGTAGTAGTAGTAGTAGTAGTAGTAGGTATTACTAAACGATCGGCTCTAAAATATTGTTTAGTACACAAAATTGCCCCAATATATAGTTTCAACATTTAATACCCCCACCCTCTGTCTGTCAAGTGAACGACACGTTAGTTATGAAAATGTACAAGTCATCTCCACTGATTCTGAAGAAAAATGATATGCTGGATTGGTTTTCTTAAGAAATATATTCTTTCATTTTCTCAAAGGTATTTCGATCGCAATACATGTATTGAAAGCTGCTGGAGTAATTTCTCTTGCTTCAGCTATGTAACAAACAACGATAAGAGTAAATTACGACAGAAACGTCAATCTTCTTCTGTTCAAAAAACCACCCAACAACTCTTACAGCGCGAAGAAAAACCACGTACGTGCACACTTACCTTCTTCCTTATCGTCCTGTCGCTCCAGCTAGCTTGCGCTTGTTTGCTTCACTGCACTGCTGCTTACTTCGTTACAGCTCTCTTTCAAAGTAACGTTCCCGCAGGACCTGCCCGTTCGCCGTCGCCGCGTCGATGTTCAAATTAGACAAAGTGCGAATGTTGCTCTTTCACCAATGATGACATTCTTATCATTTTGCACTCGTTCCGCTTATTAACACAACGAACGCCGCGCCGCGGCCACGGCAACCGCCACCACTAGCAATCGCGCTCCGATAAACAGCTTTAGCACAACTTGACACTCGAAGCACCAGATGGCAGTGCTGCCATTGCATTACTGTTGCTGCTACTGCTGCTGGGAGACGACACCGAAAACAACAACAGCCAACTGGGATGACGACGACGATGATGAGCCGGTGCTTTTCCACGGCAGTCACTTTCCATTCTGTATCCGCGCACTTCAGCGCTTCCGGTGGGTGTCTCTCTCTCTTTCTCTAGTCTCTAGTACTACACCGCAAGACGCCCTACTTGGTTGGATTGTCCTTGCGTGAAATGGATATTTAGATAAGCATCACTTCGTCTTCAGCAGCTTTTGCTATTCATAAGTACGCTGCTAACACACACCACACATCAAGGCCACGAACGACGACGACGGCACCGGACGGGACGGGAAAGACACTGGCTGCGCACTTTGGAAAAACGGATATGGGAATGAATAAACTTGTAATGTCACACCGCGCCGTTTCACGACCGAGTGCGATACACTGTTCCGGTTCGTGTGCCGTTCCACTTTTTTTTTCCTTTTGTCTAAGTATTATCCTCTTCACTGCTGTGAATTGTTATTACCTCTTATTGCCGATGTTGCTGAAAACTAAAGAGGGAGCGCAACAAAAAAAAAAACAATAACAAGAATGGGGAAGGTCGCCTTTTGTTATTTCCGTTGTGAAGGACAACCGGTCGGTGGGGTTGCTTTCCGTCCGTCATCAAAGGTTAGAGGGTGTGCGAAAATGCTTGCTAGCTGCTGGGGTCGTTTGATCTACTATTGAAGTGTGTTGTTATTGAAGAGGCCTTTGATAGGAGGAGGCGCACCGTGCGCCCCCATCCACTGAACTTGTTATGGAGAGCTTTAATTACGGGGTGAACCAATTTAAAAACCAATCTATTAGCTATCTGGTTAACAAATGTGTGGGAAGCAAGGCCGCAAATTCAAAATTAGGCCATTCAATAACCCGTGGCTCGCTGTTTCCTCCTACCGGAAGATCCAGGGCAGGGGGATAAAGTCGCAGATATTCTTCAATTGGCGCATATTGAATTACATTTCATTAGCGTAATTTTGCACTCCCCGGTTTCCTAACGAAGCCCATTGTTGCCGACAGTCGCCCCATGATGGAGCAGTGGCTCCGGTCCCGGTCGGGATTGGATTGCGGAAGGAAGGAAGCAAGGCACAGAGAAAGTCAAACAGAAGGAAAACCTCCCCATTCAACGCCAACCAACCAACCGGATTGGAACCGGCGGCGGCGGAAGTGACGCTATGCGGTGGACCGAGTGACTGGCAAACGGAACCTTGCAGCAGTGGCCTAAGAGTAAGAACTTATTTTGCCTCATTAATATTGCTCTGCCGTATTCGCGATTCGTTCGTTATGCGGTGAATGGAGCTTGTTGATACCTCGAACACAGTTCCGTTCGGACGGCTAGCCGATGGGGTGGGCAAATGGGGGAGAAAATCCGGTAAACTTTAGCAATAGTTTTATTTTTTATTGTACAAGTAATTCCAGATTTTCAGATTGCCCCGGGCGGCGCGCCGGGGAAAGCTCTGCTGGTGGTTGACTTTGTATGGAATTATAATTTCTGTGGTCGGCAATATGCAGCGAATTTTCGATAGAAGAATAATGAGTGGTTTGTGCTTTTTACAATAGAATCATTATATTTCTTTTTTTAAAGATTTTATTATGCAGTTCATAAAATCGAATAACAGGGGAATAGATTAAAGATAATATGAGGATGAATATAGCTGATCTAATGTGTCAAATTCGTGAAACCGCTCTTCTAAGCTGCGAGTTGTGAACGTCTGTGGCAACAGGGCGGCTCTGTCTCCGGAGCTAGCGGCTGATCCAACGAATCTAAGCGGAAGCAAAAATATCGGAGAAGTGGTTGGATATTTACACCCCGCATCAGTTACCAGATAAGTTCCGAAAATAGTGCAGACTCATCATCTGCCTGTTCATTTTAAGACGGCGTAAGATTCAGTTAAACGCAATGAGCTGAGGCAGATAATGCTGGAGCATAGTTTTCCGATGAAACTAGTTAAGTTGATTCGTATAATGCTGAATGGGAAAAAATTATGCGTTATAGCAGATAAAAGCACAGCCGAGATGCACTCTCTAACCTGCTATTCAACATTGTCTTGGAAGGTGCGGAAGGAGTCTTATGGATGACGTCGATATGATCGAAATGCAATATGGCCTCCCAGCTGGCGCTGTCGATCATTATCACTGCACAGTATCGGTTTTCCCTACGCTTCTGTTTGGCAACCCTCTCGGCACTTTCGATCACCATGCGAATGACATCCACCGTAGATCTTCCTTTCCGAGAAACCCAAACTGCCTCTCGGAGATTCCATGATTACTTTCCAGACATTCCGTCAGCCTGTTGAGAACGATCCTCTCCAGCAGTTTCCCTAGTGTGTCCAGCAGTCGTATTGGTCTATACGATTCGAGGATTTCTCTGACTTTGGAAACAAGATTGACTTCTGAACTTTTCATTTATCCGGAAAAGACCATCGCACAGTAGTTCAATAAGGCGAAAAGTGGACATAGTTTCTTTGACAAAGTTGTAAATAATATAAAAACAAGCAACTTTGTTGAAGAAATAAAATTTCTATCTTTATCGAGTGCTGCACTATAGGGCATATTCTTTGAAACTTCTTTAAATATTGGTTTTTCATACTTAGCTTTTCTTAATTGCGTTTTACAAGTAAATAATGTTCTAGGCAATTATCGAAGCTGTCAAAATACACGCTTTTGTAGAAGACCGAAAATCTCTTGGACCTTTACTTACTAAGTTATCGCATATTCAAGCTTTAAATTTCCACAGCTTCACGAGCCCATGGAGTAAAATGGGGCAAGCGAATTTATGGAATCAACACTTCATCTTAAAGCTTAAGTCGAGTACTATAAACTTGTATGGGCTTCACTTGTCCCCAACCACGCAAATGAGAGTACGGCAAGGTACGGTTTATGTTTCTTCGGCGAAGTTATAGAAAATATAAAAGCAAACAACTTTGCTAAAGAAATTACATTTCTATCTCTATCGAGTGCAGAGCTATAGAGCATTTTCTTTAGAAATTCTTTAAAAATAAGTTTTTCATACTTAGCGTATGTTGGTTGCATTTTACAGGAATATATGGCTCTAGGCGTTAATTGAAGAATTCAAAACACATGTTTTTGCAGAAGATTGCAAATCTCTAGGACCTTTTCTCACAAAGTTATCGCTTATTTAAGCTTTATTTTTCTTTAACTTCGCAAGCCAAAAGCGATAGCTTTGTAAGGAAAGGTCCTAGAGATTTGCAATCTTCCGCAAAAACGTTTATTTTGAGTCCTTCAATAATCGCTTAGAACTATATATTCTTGTAAAACTAATTTTTAAAGAATTTCCAAAGAAAATGCCCCATAGCACTACACTCGATTGAGATAGAAATATCATTTCTTTAGCAAAGTTGTTTGCCTTTATATTTTCTATAAGTTTGCCGAAGAAACCAGGTGTCTATCTACTAACATAAAAGAATGGACGTGTATCGAGTCTTTAGCGAAAGCAAAACATATAAAACGTATGCTTGCCTTTCTCTAATTTGGGTGGTTGGGGACAAGTGGAACCCATTCAAGTTTATAGTACTCGACTTAAGCTTCAAAATGAAGTATTGAGTTTAAAAATCCACTTGCCCCATTTTACCCCATAGGCTCGTAAAGCTATGGAAATTTGAAGCTTGAATATATGATAACTTAGAGAGTAAAAGTTCCAGAGATTTACGGTCTTCTGCAAAAAATGTATGCAACTAACAAAAGCTAAGTATGAAAAACTAATTTTTAAAGAATTTTTAAAGAACATGCCCTATAGTTCAGCACTTGATAAAGATAGAAATTTTATTTCTTCAGCAAAGTTGCTTGTTTTTACATTATTTACAACTTTGCTGAAGAAACTATGTCTATATTTCCTAACACAAAAAAGTTTTTTTTTTCATTATAGTAACCAATGACTAACTTTTGACCATTTTAGATTAAGGGGGATATTCATACGAACAAAAGTGCTGAAGACCATAAATGATAAAATGAAAGCAAAAGACACTAGGAAAAAAGTTCCACTTTTCAACCGTTTGGACCACTGTGCATCGTCTAGGCATTTCTGCAGCTCTATTCTAAACATGTTCGGGTATGCCTGTGCTGACGCTTTCAGGGCCACGTTGGATATTCATGCCAGACAGGGAGCTTTCTTCGTCTTAAGTCTTTTGACGTAAGACTACGGCTTACTTTAATAGGGTGGCATGCTAGAAAAGCAAAGATGACCGTGACACGAAAAAGTGATAGATTTTGAACGGTTATAGCTCAGCCAATTCTGAATACATTTTTATGGTTCGCATACCATTCGAATCACAAAATATGTGCCTTTTGTATAGTTTTCATTAGAAGATTGTATTTTGCAAGTAACTCCTGGAATTTGCACGTAAAGTTGAACAATTTTTCCAAATTCACTACAGTATTCGTTCAGTTCAACAATCTAACAAAAATCAACCAAATGAATCTAAACTAGTCTAAAACTACTCAAGTTCAGTGCAAATCCGATCCAATTTAGTCAAAATCCCATCAAAATTTGTTCAAATCCAACCAAAATTTTCTAAATCCAATCGAAATTTCTCTAAAGCTACTTCAAATTAGCGCAAATCCGACCAGATTAGTTCGAATCCAATCGAAAATTGTGCAAATCCAATCGAATAGAAATTCTTTATTTATTTTTACCTATTCAGAAATTAGTCCAAATCCTTACCAGATCGGTCCAAATCCAATCACAATTAGTTTAAATCTAATCTAATCCGACCAAATTGGTCCAAATCCGACCAAAACCAGCCAAATTGAATCAACATAAGTACAAAGCTACTTCAGATGAGTGCAAATGTGACCAAATTAGTTCGAATCCAAACGAAAATTTTCCAAATCCAATAAAACTTAAATAGAAGTTAGTCCTAAATTAATCCAAATCGGTCCAAATCTTATCAAATTTAGTCCAAATCTCGTTAAAATTGGTCCAAATCCGACAAAAATCATTCAAAGTCAATCGATAGTCAATAGTCCAATAAGTCCAATTACTTCAAATTAGTGCAATTCCAAAAAAAATTAGCTTAACTGCGGCCAAATCAATCGGAGTCCAATTGAAATGTTTAAATTCAATTCCACACGGTCCAAAGCCGATCCTAATCAGTCCAAATCAAATCACAGTTAGTTTAAATCTAATCTAATCCGATCAAATTGGTCCAAAATCATCCAAATTTATTCGAAAATAAGTTCATAGCAACTGCTGATCAGTGCAATTTCGATCCGATTCGGTAGGCACCCAATCTAAATTAATTCATATCCAAATTAGTTCGAATTCAATCGAGAATTGACCAAATCTAATACAGCTTAAGTAGATATTAGTTCAAAGCTTAACCAAATCGGTCCAAATCCAATGCAAAACAGTTCAAATTCCATTAAAATTAGTTCAAATCCGACCTAAATTATCCAAATCCGTCACAAATCAGTCCGCACCTAATCTAAATATATCGAAATCCCCGTTAATTCAAATCTGACCGAAGTACAATCGAACTTAAACCAAATCTAATCAGTCAATTTCCGATCTAAATCCCGTTCAAATTAACCCGATTCTAATCAAAAATTGTCCAAATTCAGTCCAAATCCCACCAAATTACTCCGAAGTCAATCGAAAATTATCCAAATTCAATCTAAATTTGTTCAAATTGAATCTAAATTAGTCCAAATTCCATTAGATAGATAGAAATTGTTCCAAATTCAAGCTAAATTGGACCAAAGTCAAACCGAATTCATCCAAATCCTATACAAATTAGTCAAAATCATCCAAATCTAGTCGAAATCAGTGCAAACTCGATCAAATTAGTCCGAATCAAATCCAAGTCAGTCCAAATCCAATCCAAGTTTATCCAAAACAAGTTTAATCCGATCAAATAAATTCGAATCCGATCAACCCCAGTTTCAAGTCTAGTTCAATTCTAATTTTATGTCAAATTTAAACTCTGATGTCAAGTCCACTTTCCAGTTCAGTTTGATATAAAGCTTCAAGTCCAAAGTCAAGTCTAATTTCTAGTCTAATTTCAACGATGGCCGGTATTTTTGTGATAAGTATTAACAAATTCGCCCTTCTACGATCACTCGATTTTCCAGGCCAAAACATTCTTCTGAAAGGCTCTGTGCTCCATCTTTTGTTCGTGTCTGGGCACGCTGTCTTATCGCCTTCGTAAAGGCGGCCCTGGTCACGGCCAAACGCCTCTCGTCGGTCTTCTCTGGCTGCGCTGGCCGTCCCTTTCTCTTCGGACGCGTCTTCTTGCCCTAAGACAGTTGGTGCGAACAACGCTGAGTGCTTCGTTCCACACCAATAAGCTAATCCAGGGAATCACTGTCAGCGTGTAGTGCTTCGATGAACAGATCCTTCTCGCAGGCTTTCGTCTTTCACTACTCTAAATGTCTCCACCAGCGATCTGGTAAGGCATTTTTTTACTTCAATTCATTTTCTATATTTGCCATAAATAGTTCACATAGCAAAGAGGGTTAGAGGGGGTTGCCCCTTGGGGCTCCCGTAATATCTTTATGAAACTTGCCTCGGCATGTGAAGTAATTTTCTTCCTCACAAAGTTAGGTCAGTTTCAAGTAACCTTCCACTATTGTTATCCACTCATTTGCATTAGATTATAAAAGTAGCCAACTTTCTAATAGTTTTACGGCTTCGCTCACCGGAACTCTACTGAACAAGGCAGTTACATCAAATGAAATCATAATTTCCTCAGTTTCAATGTTACCTAAGGTTTTTAAATTTTCAATGAAATCGCTTGTGCTTTCAAGGTGAAGGTCTTAAGAGACCATCTATGATAACACAAACTATTGTCTATTGTCTCAGGGCACTTCCTGCGTTACTAGAGCTAATTGCTAAAGTTTTCATCTAACCCTGGAAATGGTAAGAAAGTTTTAAACTCGGGATAGTGATAGATCAAGAAATTTAAACTAGGACACCCTCAGCAAAACGTCTATGCACACATTTATAGCGATAATGTAACAAAGGAAAAACTAAGAGTTTAAATCTATAGGGGGAAGTCCCCCAGTACCGGAATAGGTTACACGTACTTGCATTACTAATGAACCATTTTAGGATCCAAATGAGAAATTGATAAAAATCATTACTTAACAACAGTGTCTCCCAGTTCCGGACACTTAATAGAAATCATAAAACCAATTCGAGTCTTAAAGTTCTGAAAAAATATATGCCAAAATGTTTAGAATCTCTTGTTGCTTGCAAATTTGTTGACTAAAGATGTTTGATAAACTGCTTTGCATAAAAATCAATAGTTTTCTACGCACTACATCGAAGCCCTTCTGTTTTCTTCGGATAATTGATCATCAACTGGTTTTCTTCTTTTTTCATATTTAAGGTAACCGCCCAGCTAGCACCAACTCGTATATCAATGTACGAAAACTTTCGTAAATATCTCCTAACAAACTCGAAATCGTAACTAAACCTGGATAAAGTGGGATCAAGTTGATTTTCTGTCATATATAATGATAATGACTGACATACATACGATTTTCAGCACAAAATCGTAGAGTAGTACGGAGCAACTCGCGCTTAATCGGATATTATCGTATATAAATACTTACATAGTCATAACGCTCAAAATTATTCGTAATCACGTATATCGCCTCCAAACTAGTACGGATATGCCAATTTTGCGCATGAAATACGATTTATTTAGCATGTACATCTGTACGTAATGCTGATTTTTACAATTTTTATACGTATGAAAATGCTAGCTGGGCGGTTCGGTATAAGTGATGTTTTCTTTCTTCTCAATCTCTTTTTTTTTGCAAAATCTTGATTTCATTCAAGAATTTGACTGAACCAAGCAAAGCATTTTGCTGTCCGGCATTGGGGGACAGCTCGGTGTCCGGTGCTGGGTGACGGAAATCACTGAATGCATATTTGATGAATGATATCAAATGACTGACACCTTCAATGTGGCATGGAAAATAGCGCAGAACTGACTCTCTACGTGGCGCTAGTGCATGTGTAATATTCCTATACAAGCTGTATCTTGCACTGCTCCCAAGTAACAATTCCAAGTTTTATTACGTTCGTATAGTGGTTTTCGTAACAAATTTCATAAAACCGCTAATAAAACTATGCACTCCACCAGAACTTCCTGATGACCGCTATAAAACTGCCATCTGACTAAGTGGCCCACTCTTCAGAAGGTTTTCATAACCACTATAAGAATCAGGTCATAAGCTCAAGTAGTCGTATCACGCTCTGCTGAAAGCAGCAATAAAACCGGTTAAGCTTTCGCTGCTTTACAGTCATCGCCATTATTTAATGAAGCTTTTCGCTTTTCGCTTCTGGTGAAAGCTAAATAAGTTCACCAGCATTATCAACATGAAAATACATGCGTGAGCAGCAAAGTTATAGTTTTGCTATCAGATTATTCTTATCGATTTCGTTTAGGTATAGCGACCATAATAAAATATCCCATACAATAAATAATAAATTTTTAGCAATCTTAGTTCGTTTGCAGCATATGCGCATTAAATTTTATCGTGCATATTTACGTAATAGGTGGATAAAATCAACGCGCCATCTAAATTTTACAATTTTCGAAAACTAAATATATCCAGTTAGTCAATCGCAATTTCTAGTAAAATCATGTTAGTTGCTTTGCTTTGACGAATTTTTGTTTGCGAGCTAAAACAAAATACTAGAATATGGCAATATGACCGCGCATAAAAAAATGAATTTGGTGTTCAACTTTAGTATTCTTCATAATAGCAGCAAAAAAAATTGCTTGATCAGTGTGTTACCGTTTTATAGCTCTAGAAAACTAACAGCTTTCTTGCGGTTTGATAAGCGACCTAGATAATATCAATTTTGATCGGTGCGCCATTTTGTATTGCTACGGTACACTTATGGTAAATTTATAAGAGACCCGATGCTTTGTGTGTTTCGACTCGTGTCCTCTTGGTATTGCGCAATACCACAATAAAATCTTTATAAAATTCAAGTTAAATCAAGTGGTTTTAGAATTGTTACCTGAGATAGAAATCTATTAGGGAGTATTTCAGAAAGACTAAAGATAAAGTAAAAAAGTATGAAGTTCTGTGCCTAGGGGCACGAATGATGGGGTCATGTAGGACTACGAATGTAAGTTCAATTCGCAAAAGCTTGATATTTTGCAAATGTTTGTCACGCTTATGTCTAATTTACTGTATTGTAATAAATACGCTGAAACATTCCTATACATTTGATTCAAGAAGACAAACCTGAATTTCCTAAATGCCCGTGCTCTGTATATCAGTTTTATCCGTTTCTTTAAGTTTATGGTTCCAATAAGAGTTTCTTCAGGCCACAATCACACTTCTTCTGGTGATTGCCGACGATATCGCGTTTTGAAAATTTTAGTGTGACTAATAGCACTAGTCAACATTAGGTCAACTAGCTTCAAACGAACTGGTTTAAGGGTCTTGCTCAAAATGTAAAATATTTGTCATTGGATGCACAACTTACGCTTGAACGAAAAAATAAATAAATGAATTGGGTTAACTTTACCACTGGTTTACATTCATCAATTCCCTTGAAAATGGTTGATATATAACACCATTTCTTGCGACAGGTCGATGTGAAATATAATTGCCTTTCTATCAACCTACAAACAATCAGTTAAAATTATGACAGTTAAAATATCACCAATTAGCTAACGTCCTCTGCGCATTAAAAGTTCTTTTTGACACACTATTTATCGGTTATATCATATTTGGCAACAATACAATCGAAAGTATGTATACAATTGTATGTAACTAATTGTAAGCAAAAAATTAGATGCCCAAAACCTATTTTCGGAGCAGACAGTCGCTAATTCTTCCTCAATTTGAAAATTGCTGCACCATGTCAGATGCATGAAGATTCCGTCAACCAAATTTTGTGTGGATACAATCGGGCGGCAAGCAGAGCCGGCGTTTAGGCCGGCAAACGCGCTTTAGGGAGGCCTCGCTCTTGGTGATGACTAGAGAAAAATGTTAAAAAAATTGTAGTGGACAATCCCTGGCTGTCTATACAACACAATTGGCTATTCAGAAATATTCTTATGATTTCCATTGTTTCCTTTTCTCTTTTATTTAAATGTAGAGTGTAAAGTGTTGAGGAAACATCGATGAAATTAGACGTCCGTGCTGTGGAATGAGTCCTTACATAACGTGCCAAAGGACTCAGCTGGCCGATTGCTTACGGAGGCCTCGATCAAATGGGCACTTAGCTCTTTTGAACCAAAGAAATCTTCATGCCCGGAGGGTATTCTACCCTCTGATGCCCCAACTTTTCTTATGTCGATGGACAAAATCACAGATAACTGTATCCGCAACGAGTTTCAAAGAGCTCTCCGTTGCATGAAAATCAATATACATATCAAAACGGCAAATCTACGGAAGTCGCACTGCTCTGTGAGCGACGTTAATTGAGAAATTACTCCAATATTAGAAGACGGCACTTTGTGCTTTCCTTGATATTGAAGGAGCTTTCGATTACACATCCTTCGCTCTAATTATTGCGGATCACTTTCAAAACGGAATCGGCCACACTACAATGTGCTAGAGTCAAGTAATGCTTTGGAGCAGGGAAATTATGGCATCACTGGGAGATACGTCGGTTACGATTTCGGTGATCAAAGATGTCCACAAGGTGTTCTCTGCCCCCTGTGTCCGACGCACTCTTTCACAAGATATTTCAGCTTGGTTATTAGACTATTGCTTAGGGGCTGTCAACGTAGAACTTATCGTCAAGGGAAAATTTGAAGCAGTACTGTCAAGTTGTTTGTTAGGAGCTCTAAGCACCACCATGTTATGATGCTTACAAGGCGGGCTTAATATAAGCCACACAAAAATAGTCGTTATTATTCACTAGACGAAGAAAACATACTATTACTTCCCCTATACTGATCGGCGTCAGGCTGAGCTTCAGTGATGAAGTCAAATTCCTCGAAATAATTATGGATTAAAAACTTAACTGGGCTATCCACCTAGATTGTGTTGTTAAGAAAGCACCCCGTTGAAATCAAATACAGGGTTGTAGACTAAAAAGGTTAACAATTTATCTACCCAAGTCCTACAATAGCCAAGAAACTACTCAACTTAATTCGTAGTGAACTATGCATAATCACGGGACTCCTTATTGGACACTGTCAAGCTCTTTATCATTTGAAGAATATCGGATGATAGCGAAACCTGCCGCTTTCGTAACTATAAACTTGAAAGTTCAGCGCATCTGCTCTTTAATTACGGGGCTCTTGCTTTATCTAGGCATAACTTCTTCGTAAGTTCTCTTCCTAGAGCTCAAATCCCGAAAGGTTTTTGATTTTATTAACCGTGTACTCCGGAATTGGGGCACAAAATTACAACTATCTAGCTTCAACTCTTTCAAAATGGGTATGAGCAGTCCGCAAACTGTGAGAGCAATCGAAGTCTGCTCCAAAAGAAGAACATTAGAACTGTCACAGTGGCCTTATAATCCAATTCCCTTGTGGCATACAAAAAAGTCTTGCTGCTTAATCTGCACAGGGCCTCGCGGGTTGTAACGCCGACTCTGCCGCGAAAGATAGTATTGGTCGCTCAATTTTAAATAACCGTTAATTTTCAGGTCATCAAATTGGACTAGGTTTATGGCGGTCCTAAAAAATCTTGTTAGGCCGAGAGGACTTTAGAGCACTTTTTCTGGCGTACTTTCCAAGCACAGATATAAAATTAGTATAAGTCTGAACGTCGTAAAGAATCTTCGACCTGTTGGGACGAGGGGGCCTTGTCAGTTTCATTTTCCAAAAATAGAATAACCGAAGTCACAGTAAACAGACCTTGAAACTTTTCGTTAATTTATACTCACTCGTGATTGAAAAAGAAAATTATATAGAAACCACATAAGATCGGTATCTAAGCCATAAAAATCCGTTCAAATTGGCAGAATTCAGAATTGGCTCTAGAGCTAGTTGCGTCCAAATTTTCGTGACGGTAACTAGAATCTAAATTATGGAATGACACCCAGCGGTAAAACATAGTTCAGTGTCAAAATGCAAAGAACATGCTTTGAAAGTAGTAAAAAATAAGGAAAAGATACCAGAGATGACTACACAAACTCGTAAGGCCGGCGATAAGTTAAATTGTCCAGTATTTTTCCCAATAACCTCCAATAATTGATCCAACTTGTAGAAATTGAACTTAGTATGCATGTACCAAACCTTTACAAATTGGGGTTTGATTATTGGACAAGAGAATTGATAGTAAATTTCCTGTGAAGCAATAATTTCGTGTTAAGGCACAAAAATGCTCACAATAGTCAGATCGTGTGTTCCGATCGATTTTCTGGTCACGAAATTGGTTTGCATTTCATATTCGCAAGTATGTGGTGCAAACTCAACAATAAATAACCGTAGGTACCTACTTCAAAGTAATATTTTTCTTCTGTCTATCATACTGCATCCGTGACTCAAAACAAACCAAACACAGATCGTTCGTTACTCGAGTATTAAATAACAAAGTCCTACCTACTTGCTCCGTTTTTTGAGGCCGCACATGAAATAAACGTACCCCACTTCCAACGGAATCCAATTTGTTCGAAAGTTCACGCTTCGCCGAAGAAAAAAGTCGTTTTACTCTTTTTTGTTCAACTGCCGGAAATAATTATTAACGTTTGCGTAAATTCGTGTTGCCCTGCGTCAGAGAAAACTGAAAGCATGGCACACTAGATAAAACATGCACGGATGGTTTGACAAGGATAATCAATCAAGAGGTGTGCACAAATGAAAATTTTAATCCATTCGAAAATATTTGAATGAGAAACTGAACTGACTGATATGAACGGAAACGTAACATAGAGTATAACATCCTTTTGCTAGACTAGTATCACAGAACTAGACATTGCCAAGAGGTACTAACTCTCACAGTCTAAATTGCCGAATCAATATTACGACCACCGACAAAACGAGACCAAACAAAGTTCAAAATCCCAACCGTCCGATAGCGTTTTTCAATGAGCATACCTGCGGCTCTTTTCACGGTTGAATCTCTTTTTCATTCTAATTTTCCGAACAAAACCAGCCCAATATCTGCTTCCCATTCATTGCTTCGCTTCCCATATCACCGTCGGCCGACCCGGTATTAACCCAGTGAACTGCCCAGCGAGACTGTTACAAATTTAGACCAAATTAACCACTGCTCCCGATTCTCACGAGCAGTAACCCGTACCGACCGACCTTCCCGTTCCGTTGCGTTGGCCAGCAAGGCGAGTGGGGCACGGAGGTGGGACGTTTTTGCGAACACTACGCCTACGCCGTACGGATACGGACGAACGGACGGACGGACGGGTTGACGTCGCTAATAAACACTGAGAATATTTGCGCTATTACTGGCCCCGGTTGATGGTGTGGGTGGCAAGGCCACCCTCTCGATAGATCGAGCACGGAAGCACTCAGACACCGAGGAGACGAGTAAATCTCGAAGGACCGTTTCGTGAAACAATAACTCGCACGCCACCGCACCGGGTTATAGGAAAACCTTTCTTCTTTTTGTTGTTGGTTCCACTACACTGAAATAATTCCTTGCACTATACCACTACTGACGGGTACTGCTGGACTGGAGTAGCGGTACAATAACAACAATCCGCTCTGCGCTTCCTCCTCCCCGTTCTTCAAAAGAAACACCAAGGGGGTGGAATTTTCATTCAGACTTTCCTTGATTCTTGTCACTCTCCCACTCTCTTCCTCGTTCTCTCTCTCTAGTACAGTTTGGTGTGAAAACAACATCGGCAATAAGCAGAGCAGAGAGTAAAACTGTAGCAAATCTGAATATTGGAAATTCAGCTAACTTTTTCGCTGTTTTCGTGTTGGGAAAACTAGTTGTAGCATAAATCCTGTTGACTTGAGCCACATTCTATCGATTATTTAGATTTGATGTACCCGATGCCGAAATCTCGAACAGCTGTGACGTCCCACAGTTTCCACCGGCAGGTGGAAGCCCCACCAAGCGTACTTGCACTGAATCCAACGAAAAAAAAACACAGAAACCGATCCGGTTTTATTTTGAGCTCATATCAGGAAGCCAACAGAACGTACAACAGAATCACTTCTTATCAAGTTAACGGAC
This sequence comes from Sabethes cyaneus, assembly GCF_943734655.1. Taxonomy (NCBI): domain Eukaryota; kingdom Metazoa; phylum Arthropoda; class Insecta; order Diptera; family Culicidae; genus Sabethes; species Sabethes cyaneus. The sequence continues at coordinate 156,816,953 of NC_071353.1, forward strand.
CGCGAGAGACTGAACTGAATTCCTCTGTGTTCCACAAAAGAAGCTGCCTCATCGTCGACAGACAGATGTTTGATCAACGGCACAGCTAGACGCGGCGGCTGCTCTGTGTGCTCTCGCATCGCAATCGCACTCACGCCACGTTCAGCAGAGACGGTCGGAGACCATTCGCGTAGTGAATCCTTCTCCCCTCGGCATCGCCTCGGCACGAGATCTGAAATTCCGATCCGACAGCATGTGGTGGATGCAACACAATGAACCACCATCACCAGCAGAGATGAGATAGCAGGTTAGGTCCTCTCCCCGTTCGTGATGGAGCGCGCAATCATTGACGAGAGAAGTAATGTAAGTTTTTTTTGGATGCCACCGCCATATCATCAATCATCATCATCAGTATGATGATGATAATGAAAAAGACAACGATTGTGATGATGATAATCAAATCGTTATATGACTGAATTTCGTGCATCCATTTCCGGCTTGTTGCAGTAGGCAACAGGGACAGTTACCGCAGGAAGTGACGTGCCGTAATTACTTTTTCGGTTCCAAAGCTGCAGCAATCAAATCGAAACTTTGATTGCTTAGCTTTTGGATTTTGTTGAATTCGGCATACAACCTAAAAGTTGAAGGAAAAACTGTTACCCTTCAAAAGAAAAGTAATGGAGGCGCAAGGTTTCTAACCTTTTTATCTGTTTAACTGCTCCAGCAGCGTGAACAGCAAGCTGTGATTTAGTCGAGCGAATTTGTCAATAAAATTTCCAGTTACAAATAGGTACAAGAGAAATGAAATCAGTTTCGACGCAAAACAATGGTAATCAGCTAGTGTTTTCGCCAGATGTGAAGAAATTTCTGTTCAATCTCTTACAGACAGAGACAGTTATTTGGCTCTTGATTGAATCAAGTTAGCGGTACAAACAAACAAACAAAAAGAAAAACACTTTTAAGGAGGAATATTGGTTTTGGTCCCGTAGATGAGTTTGTTGGGCGTCTCGACCCGCGCAAGTCGGCTTCAACCTGATCGAGCCATCTAGCACGTTGAACCCCTCCTGTACCTTGTAGACGGCGTTGATCAGTGTAATGTCGCGGTAATCGGACTGATCGCCTTTTTTGTAGATGGCATAATCCATCCCTTCCATGCACTCCTCCGGTAGATTCTCCTCCTTCTACAAAATCCTACAAAATATTCAGTAAAGTGCCGTTGTTAGTGGTTTTTTGTTTTTTTTGTAGCGTTCTCCCGAGAGTCGGTCCCTTCCGGCGGTAAGGACAAACTGGAGGACAGGAAAGGAGAAAAAACGCAACAAATTAGGAGGAAAACGGGATAGAAAAGAAGGAACAGAAAAGAAGGAAACCAAGAACAGTGAAAGAGAAAAAAGAAGAAAAGGAAAACGGAAGAAAAATAGGATAAAATAGAACGTAACAGAAAAGGAGGATATGACAAGAGGACGAAAAAAAGACTAGAAAAGAAGGAAACGGGCCTAAAAATGAGGAAAAACGAAAGCAAAGGACGAACATAGAAAAACAAAAGAAAATCCAGGAAGAGTAGCAAGCAGCAAAAAATGAAAAAACGAGACAGAGAGAATGTGTGTGTGTGTGTGTGTGTGTGTGTGAGAGAGAGAGAGAGAGAGAGAGAGAGATAGAGAGAGAGAGCAAGAGAAATCAATAGAGAGAAGAAGAATAGCGAGAGAGAACAGAGTCGATAGAGCAAACGAGGAAGAATAATTCTCGCTGAAACGGGGCCACTACTGACATGAGGTCTTCAAATATTGAAACTTTTGCGCTTAATTGATTGAAAATGGTAAAAAAATAAGAATTACACTTTTGATACCTCGAAATAGTGGACCCCTCGTTCGCCAAGGGGCCTAACAGTTTCAAAAAAAGTTGAATTTTGTACTAACCTTGAGATCTATATCATGTGATATATCATAAATTTGCCATGAAACTAATAAATGCCCCGGTTCTGTAAAGAAAAATAACAGGGCTTTCAAACGGACTAAAAAAAATTTTGGGCGGACATCTTAGATTTGGTCGCCATATTGGATTTTATCAAAAAATTGCCGTTTTCACCATGAGCCCCCCAACCGATTTTCATTTTCAGACCACCATGGGAAAGCTGAGAAAAAATGCTATAAGAAACATTCATAAAATTAGGTGTGCAATGGCATTAACTGAATAAAACAATCAGTTACTTGTAGCAAGGTTCACAATAATTATCATATAATTATTGTGATATTTCCAAAATTTGCTATAAAACAAACTACAAACGACACGGTATTATAAAGAGGAGAGATAGGGCTTATAAACGAAGTGAAAAAAAAAATGGCGGACATCTTGGATTTGGCCGCCAGGTTGGATTTTATCAAAAAATCGCCGTTTTCGAAATGATTCCCCAAACCGATTTTAATTTCAAGACCACCTGGAAAGCTGAGAAAAAATGCTATAAGGAACATTCATCAAATTACATGTGTAGCGGCATTAAATAAACGAAACAATTAATTATCTGTATCAAGGTTTACAACGCTCATATAATGGAATATCTTGCCACAGAAAATTAATTGCTTTATTTAGTTAATGCCATTGCACACCTGAATATTTGTTAATAAAAGAGAAGGAAAGAGGGAAAACGGTAACAGAGGAGAAAAACAGTACAAAAGCAAAACCATGGGTATGAACGTCCTTAAGAACTTGACCCTTCTTTATCGACAGACGCAGCCGGTTATCAGAGTACAGGAAAAAAATAAAATACGGCAATAGAAAAATGAGGAAAATCGCGACCGAAAAAAAGAAACATTCGAAACGAGAAAAAAGGTAAACGGGATAGAAAAAGAAAAAAGCGAAATGGTAGACAAAAAAGTGATTGAAAAAGATAAACAGAATGTGACTGAAAAGGTGGAAAAGCAGTAAATTCGGCACGGTAGTAGGAAAACAGAACAGAAAAGTAAGGCGAAAATCGGGACCGAAAAAGGAAAAAAAAACAGAACGGAAAACAAAAAGCGAACAGAAAAGAAAAACAGCGTGACGGAAAAGGAGGGAAAGGATAACCTAATAAGAGGAAGAACGGAACAGATGATAAGAGGATGAACGGAAAAGCGAGAAAATATGTGACCGAGAAAATAAAACAAGTCGAAATGGGACAGGAAATGAAAACTGAGTCAGCGGAAGAGCCAAAATGGACCTGGAAAAGTGTAAAAATGGAAGAAAGAAGACATAAAAAGGGAAAAGAACAATCAGAACTTAGGAAAGGGTGAAAAACGGGACAGGAAAAGAAGCAAAAAGGAACAGAGGAAAGAACGGTCAGGAAAAAGGGACAACGAGAGGAAAACAGGTAAAACGAGACAACAAAGGAAATACGGAACAGAATACAAGAGAAACCAAATGAGAAAAGTAGAATAGCGGAAGAGAAAACAGAAAACCGAGAGAGGCAACGAGGAAAAAGAGGCCAAACGGGATATGAAAGGAGAAAGATGGGATAGAAATGGGGAATGGAGCCGAAAAAGAAAAACATGAAAAAACGGGCTGAAAAAATGTAAAACGAAAGAGAAAGAGGCATAAAATCTTAAATATAAAAATGGATTTCTGTCTGTCTGTCGGGATGTTCCTTATAGAATCGAAAACTACTGAACCGATCGGCGTGAAAATGTGCATATAGGGGTTTTTGGGGCCAGGGAAGGTTTTCATGATGGTTAGAGACCCCTCCCGCCAATAAGAGGGGAGGGGGGCTCCCATACAAATGAAACACAAATTTCTGCATAACTCGAGAACTAATCAAGCAAATGGAACAAAATTTGACATGTGGGTGTTTTTGGAGACAAGATTTTTTTCTATGATGAATTAAGACTCTTTAGAAGGAGAATTATGACCGCTCTCCCCTTTAAGAGGGGGGAGGCTTCCATACAAATGAAATACAAATTTCCTCATAACTCGAGAACTAACCAAGCAAATGGAACCAAATTGGGCATGCGAAGGTTTTTGGATGCAAGAATTTTTTCTATCGTGAATTAGGACCCCTCCCCAGCTTAGGAGGGGGGCTCCTATACAAATGAAATACACATTTGCTGATAACTCGAGAACTAATTTTTTAAATGGAACCAAATTTGGCATGTAGGTGTTTTTGGATGCATGAATTTTTTATATGATGAATATATGGTTCTAGGCGATTATTGAAGGACTCAAAATACACGTTTTTGTAGAAGATTGCAAATCTCTAGGACCCTTCCTTACAAAGTTATCGCTTTTGGCTCGTGAAATTAAAGAAAAATAAAGCTTAAATAAGCGATAACTTTGTAAGGACGGGTCCTAGAGATTTGCAACCTTCTGCAAAAACATGTGTTTTGAGTCTTTCAATAATCGCCTCCTACCATATACTCTTGTAAAAGGCAACCAACATACGCTAAATATGAAAAACTTATTTTTAAAGAATTTCCAAAGAAAATGCTCTACAGCTCTGCGCTCGATAGAGCTAGAAATGTCATTTCTTTAGCAAAGTTATTTACCGTTATATTTTCCATAACTTTGCCGAAGAAACCATGTGTCTATCTACGAACACAAAAAAAAAGATGTGTATCGAGCCTTTCGCGAACGCGAAACACATAAAACGTATGCCATACACTCATTTGAGTGGTTGGGGACAAGTGGAACCCGTACAGGTTTGAAGTACTCGACCTAGGCTTTAAGATGAAGCACTGATTTCATAAATCCGCTTGCCCCGTTTTACCCCATGGGCTCGTGAAGCTATGGAAATTTAAAGCTTGAATATGCGATTACACGTGAAAACGTGTATTTTGAAAGCTTCGATAATTGCCTAGAACATTGTATTCTTGTAAAATGCAACTAGCAGAAGCTAAGTATAGAAACCCAATTTTTAAAGAAGTTTTAAAGAATATGCCCCATAGTTCGGCACTCGATAAAGATAGAAATTTTATTTTTTCGGCAAAGTTGCTTGTTTTTACAATATTTGCAACTTTGCTGAAGAAACTATGTCTATATTTCCTAACACAAAAAAGTTATTTTTTTATTTTCATTATAGTAAGCGATGACTTACTTTTGACAGTTTTAGATTAAGGGGGATATTTATACGAACAAAAGTGTAAATGATAAAATGAAAACAATAGGTATCAACTACTGGGTTGCAATGACCAGCGTAAGCAACGGCTGTAGCTGATAACTAAATACACGCTGGCAAAAACTTGTCGTAGTGCATGGGAAAATCAGAAAAGGAATCCGAAAGAAGTGTTCATGCATTTGTGTTCGTTAAAATGAAATCGCACGTGTTCAAAATACTTCAAGCTTTAAAATCGCTGAAGTGAGTTACGCTCTATCTTGTTTCGTTTTGAAGATAATTTCTGGATCTTGGTTAATTTAAGGGTCACCCTAAAATAGCTCATGCCAAAAAAAGCGGCATCCTAAATCAAGATTTTGTTGCTAACACGTAAATAGTCTAAAATCAACGACTAGTGAGTAAACAATTTATTCCACCTAATTTGGCTTTCTGGACCACAGTGTACTGGTAAGTTACCAACGTTACCTTGGTAACTACCAAACACTGCCGCTGCATCGAAACTAGATGTGAGATTATCTAATATAGGGTGTCATGTACTGATAGTTTAATTGTCAAAACACCTGGGCGCAAACCGAGAAAGTGCTTGGCTATTTTGAAAAGTAAAAAATACTTTAAATAGATATAGCAAGCATGAAAAACGTTTGGTTACAGACAGTCAACGCAAACACATTCTCAACCCTCTACGATGATGATGAAAAAATTGAAGAATCTGGATCGGGAATGCTACCTTATCCAACGAATTACTCTAAATTTTACCACCAGCGGTAATTACGTTTCCAAACTTGAAAAACAACACATACGCACGAGGTCTCGTTCGCATAAAGAAGTTAAATGAGAAAGTAATTAATATTTTAGGACTCGAAAATTTTTTACAAAGAAACAAAATTTGTTCAATACAAATCAGTCTCAATCACTGAAACTCTGCCTTCCGGGAATAATGTATGAAGCCTATATAATTAAGATTCGATTCCCTTCCATGGAAAACTTTCCATTTAGCAGACTTAATAACCTGTTGCCCTCACTCAGTCAAGCTGTTTACGGGGTCACGCTCGAGCTGGATACGGTCGGCTTTAATTATATCGTTCACTTAGGACTTGGCACTAATTACCGCGCTGATTTTCCGCTCTGCTTCCCATATATGATAGGTATGTAGGTAGGCACCTTACCTACCTACCTACCTACTGGATCGAAATATGGAGGCGCACACCGCACGGGACGGACCTGCGTACGTGGAAAACACGGGAACCGGCGACCCGAACAAGGGTTTAAATCCCCAAACAATTAGACTCATGAATAGATTACCGTGACAGCTTTCAACGGATCGTTTCGTTCCCTTGCCGTCGTCGTGGTGGTGCCTTCGCCTTTATGGTGAAATCATTCGGTTAGTCCTATGACAGTCTTTGTTTTCTTAGTGTATGGAAAAAATGCCGGAAAAATACGAAGAATGCTAGTTGAACTTAGCAGAGTTAATGAAAATAATCGTTTCTACAAGCCATTCTTTCGATTACAAAAGCGAATACTAGGTATCTACTAGATTGAACCTTGCCGTGTCCCATGTGGCACACAGCAAATATACACAAAAGCCTGTGCCCGGATGTGGGAGCTCGAAAGCGAAACGGAAGCTGTACTGTCTCGAGCTTCACTTCACTGCGTGTTACGGTCGGTGATACGAAGCATGGCACATTCCATCTGTGCCGGGCCGTACCGTACCGTACAGTCACCTGTGGGGGCCTGGCCTAGGATGCAATCGTTCCCGGTGGACAGGAAGCGTGCAGTTTATACTGCTCCTACGTTATCCACCACCTTCGGCGGAGTCACGTATCTAATCTAAGGCTTTAGAACGATGTTTGTCCGGAAGTACAAAAAAAAACACAGTTTTATTTTCATTGGATTGACAATTTGGCAAGTGCTTCATCATGGACCACTTCGGATATTTAGATTATAATCAATGGAGCACTAGACATTATGAATTAAAAAGCAGGAAGAAAAAAACCCTCTTTCAGTCAAGTCAAGAGAGGCAATGTTTATTCTTCCCCTACCCGAAAATGTGGGTCGCTCACGTTTAGGGAAAGCGCGCCAGGCGGAAATTGCCACAATGTAAAAGTACACGCTCCGGGTGTAGTGGAAAATCTTTGCACTCACAGTTGTAACTCGCAACTCCTTCCTACGGAGTTGAGCATGCGAGACAGATTCGGGAAAGAGGGCGAGAGCGAGTAAACATAAAGCAGCTTATTTGCGATACCGGAAATGAACTGCTGGAACTCCCAAAAATCGGGGGACAATTGGATTGTTGGTATATCGTACCGTTTGCCTTCTCAAGAGATGTGTTCGGAATGGGATCTCTTTCTCGTGAGAGCAACGATGATTCCGTCGTAAAGTGATGTGATGTGGTGATGGTGAATCCTAGCAGTGACGGTGATAAAAAACGAAACGATCATCCGGATCATGATTGATTTTCAAGATATTTTAACTTTGTGCAAGAAAAACAATTCTGCATTTCGGCAAGCTCACCGCGGCATACCAGTAAAATCTTGATGATTTTGAAGTTCTTTTTTTGTGCAAATTCACAGTGGTGGAGTCGATGCGTAGAAGATTTTCCGATCGATTGGTTTAAAAGTATTAAAAATCTATGAGGAAATCGCTAAATTATTAGCTCTCAAAACCAATAGCTTTTTCGTGACGCACGCTTTTTTTAAATGTTTTGGAATGACCTCCTTTGATCTTCACTGCCTGCCTACTGACGCGATCTTTTAAATAAATTGGAGATTTTCGATTCGAGCTGTCCAAATGCTACGGAACGTGCTCCATTCAATAGTTGCTGTTTCCGAAATAGTTCGAACAATGTTGAAGTACAAGGCGCGCAAGCAGTATGGATCATGGAACTCAACTGATACACGGAGAATGCACCCAAGATTTCTTCGAGATTTGGCAATAATGCAATTGTATTGCTCTCGAAAATTCAATTCAGAGTCTAGCATAACCTCAAAGTCGCGTACCATCAATGAGGTTTAAACAGGTGTGGAAGAAGAAGACATTTGACGGTATTAGTTGCGAAAAATCAGACTCTCGTACACACTCGTACACCGTCATCCTGCATGGCTTATTCGCGAGTCAAAAAACTCGCGAGGAATCAGCTGCCCGTGAGGCTGCTGGCGCACTGGCATACAAATATTGCATTACTTTTATTTTTCTTCTTCATCTTCGCCCTCGATTTTACCCACGGGCGGGTGTGTGAGCCGTCGCGAGTAATCGATATCAGGAGATCGGGCTGCAACAAAGAACGAGAGCGACGACTGTAGCTGGTAGCTAAACACGCACTCGCAAAATTATTTTTTGCTAAGAAAGAATAAACTAAGAAAGTTTGAACAGAGCAGAAGACAACCACACACGGCACGGGTAGCGTCGCCGTAAAGAATAACAGCGGACAACAAAAGTTTTGCACTTTTTTATAAGAACTGTTTATATAAATCTGATGATGGCTGAACAGCTATAAAGTAAGCCGAAACGTAATAAACGAAACGTAGAGGAAAGTTTAAAAGTTTCACCGATTTACATCAATTAGAAAGAAAATACAAAATTATTTTTTCAGTGTATGAATAAATAAGAATGAGAGTCCGAAAGGGATGCTTCTGCCGGCGTCAAGACACTCACCGTTTGAATCAAAGCGTAATATTCCCCTCAAGTTCTCCTGTCGAAAATTCAGGATCCTGATAAATATCACGTAACATAATTGTTTTTTTTTTGGCTAATTTGAGTTTAAAGGCCCCAAAAGCATACGAACATGTTGTAAAATGAACACTGGCCAACATGTTCGAATTCTTTTGGGGCCTTTAAACTCAAATTTACCAAAAAATCAATTTGCAACTCGCGGCACTCGAATTTTATGTTACGTGATATTTACCAGGGTCCTGAATTTTTGACAAGAGGTATTCCGCTGATGCAAACGGTGAGTGTCTTATCGTCTCTGTAATCTACAGTCTCTCTAAGCCTGCTACTCACCATCAGTTAGTGACGAGTTTTGAATGTACACGGAAGTTTACCATGGTTTTAACTGGACGGAGGCAGCCGGGCTATTAACCCACTACCATTTTTGGAAAACATCAGCCTTCCTACTCACCCACTGTCGAACCCCACCACCTCCTAAGCAGACTCCCAAACTCGTAGTAGGACCAAAGGGAAAGGTGCGGTGGTGAGGTCGTTAGGCTCCTTCTGCACTCGCGTCCCTACTGTCCCTTGTGTGTGTGGCCTATTTTTAGTCGACTAAGCCGATTTAGTGGCTAAGCCAATTTGTCCGCTATAACTTTTGTTTGAAAGCTATTATTGCCTAGTATATCGCTATTGAATTATTTCAAAGTGCGTAAAAGTTACAAATAAAAATGTGCAAACTACGTGTCACGATATTCTCCGGAACCTTACAATCGATTTCAACGATCTTAGTACCAAATAAAAGCTCTAGCTATCACTAAATTGTCAGCAAATTTTATTGAAAATAAACATGTTTGAAATTTATGCTTAAAAACCTATCTCCGAGATGGTCAAATCGATTTAAGCGCTATCAGTGTCATTTGAAAGATAATATAACCTCATAGGTTATTTGTTTTTTGATTGGGCGTTTAATTTGAAAGTTATAAGCAATCGTGTACACACATTATAATTTACAATAATTTATAACGATTGCAACAAATATAATTTATCTAGTTTTAATTATCTTAGCATCAAGCGAAAGGTGTTAACACTATAACTTTACTTACTTACTTACTTATTCAGCCGAGAGCCGGGGTGGCTCTTGCCGTATCAAGAATTTATGCCTCTCCATTGTACTCGATCCTGGGCTACTCGTCGCCAATTCGTTACGCGTCTCGACAGACGCAAGTCGGCTTCAACCTGGTCGAGTCGTCTAGCACGTTGAGCCCCTCTATTCCTAATGCCGGTGGAGTTCTTGAACAAAACGGATTTCACTACACAGTGGTTCGGCATCCTTGCGACGTGGCCGGCCCACCGTAGTCTCCCAACTTTCCCAAGCAGTGCCTGTAGCTCGTGATTCATACTTTCCGTTTGTACTCCGCAAAAACTAGTCCGCAACACCTTTCGTTCAAAAACGGCAAGTGCACGTATGTCTTCCGTAAGTAAAGTTACTGTCTCAAGTCCGTAGAGGACTACCGGTCTGATTAGCGTTTTGTACATCGTCAGCTTTGTGCGGCGGCGTATGCTCCTTGATCGAAACGTCTTGCGAAGGGAAAAGTAGGCTCGATTTCCAGCTTGATTGCGTCGTTGGATCTTTTTACTCGTATTATTGTCGGCGGTGACCAGAGATTCCAAATATACGAACTCATCAACCACTTCCAGTTCATCGCCGTCAATAGTCACTGTCCGTGGGTGGAAAATTTACTGGAAATTTACTATTAGTTATGTGCAGAATATTTTGAGTGTAGGAGTTGGCTACTCTTGCTGAAGATCGTTCCTCTCGTTCCGATGCCCGCTCGCCGGATCACACCTTCAATAGCGATATTGAATAACATACAGGGCAGTCCATCCTCTTGCCGCAACCTTCTGCGCGATTCGAAGAGACCTGAGAGTCTCCTCGAAACGCGCACGTAGCACATCACTCGTTCCAAAGTAGCTTTGATCACCCGCGTCAATTTGTCCGGAAAACCGTACTCGTGCATTATCTGCCATAGCTGTTCGCGTTCAACGGTATCGTATACTGCTCTGAAATCCACGAAAATATGATGCGTGGGCACGTTGTACTCTCGACGTTTCTGAAGGATTTGTCGGAGAGTAAAAATTTGATCCGTTTTCTTCCCAAATCCTTAAAATCAGCTAGTGAGGTGCCGTTGCTAGCGGTTCTTGGCCATTTTTGTAGAGTTCTGCCGGGAGGCGGTCCTTTCCGGCGGCTCTATTATTCTTCAGCAGACCGATTTCTCGTCGGATCTCTTCGAGATCGGGAGCCGGTACGCTGTTGTCGTTTGTAGGTACTCCGAGGTTAACTTCCATTGCATCTCCTGCTGCTATATCGCCGTTGAGGTGTTCATCGAAGAACTGCTGCCACCTGTCGACCACCTCGCGCTTGTTTGTGATTATATCCCCTTCCTCGTCCCTACACATGTCAGGTTTTGGTGTGTGGGGCTTGCGAGTTTGGTTCACCTTCTCGTGAAACTTGCGGGTGTCATTCGCCCTCAGGATCGTGGTCAACTAATTCGTCGCTCGTCGATGCTTGGACAAATTCTCTCTCATGGATGTGCTCAGATAGTTTTCCCAAGCTCTTTTTTTCCTCTCTATCGCTTCTTGGCAGTCCCCGTCATACCAATCATTTCGTGCACTCGAGATTTCCACACCTAGCACCGCGGTTGCGGCCTCGTTGAGGTTAACACTACAACCATACATGCAAAATTTCATACGACTTGGTTTCGATCAAAAGTTATTTAATAAAAATTGATGATTCGTGAAAACTTTATTGATATAAATCAAATTGAATGGCATTACAGTTCAATAGTTCAATACTACCACTAGCTTATAAACTAGATGTTAAAAGGGCTATGTATATGTTAAATAACAGCTATTACAATGACAGCTTACTTGTACTTACCTACTCAGCAAATTTAATGAAAACAGGATCTATCAAAATTTAAAAGTGCTTCAATTTGATTCAAATATTGTCAACTTATTAATTTTCTGAAAACTTTTGACCTGTACTTTTTCATTTGGCGTTTGAGGTGCCCGTTACTGAGATAGAGTGGCCCCAAAAACTTTATTATTTCATTTCAATAATTATTTTTAATACATAATATTTGAACGATTGAACCGATTTTCATAATGTAAATGCCAAATGGAACGTATTATTATTCTTTACAATTATTACCTGTCAGTAGAAGTGATGTCAGAGCCAACTACAGTCAACTTGCGTTGGTTGCCCCAAGGTTATCGCCCAAGATTTCAACAGATAATGAGCAATACTTGAACTGTTAGCTCTAACAGCTCAGCCCAATTAATGACAGTATTTGCCAAAGTCGGTGATTTATGCTTCAAAGACGGGCCGATTTCCATCTCAAATAAACAAGCAAGATGGTAAAACAAAGGTTTCTTTCAACACCAGGTCGGGTGAATCGGGTTTTTTTAATTCAAGGTAATTTTTTTCTTTGAGTAAAACTCTTTTTTTTAGTATTTTTTAAGCGAAACTTTAAATGATTATAAAAACAAGATCTCAAAAAAGACTACAGTGTGCTTACTCTAATTTGAATCGAATAAATGAAAGAGATTCAAAAATAATAACAAGAAGAGAACCGTTGAAATAATAGAAACAGTAATAACATGTCATGTTTATCATTAGGATTCTGACTGATATAAAATATAGTCATGACCTGTTTCAAATGAATCGGTTCACCGAATGAACGACTCAGGAGTGCTCATTCATGATAGATCCAGATCCTTACGAGAAAGGCACATGACAGCTGCAACAGAACCGAAAAGGCAGGCACCTATTTATAAGGTCTTGACTTACGGAAAGATTGCCTCAACGGGCTACCTGGCAGGATTCACCTATTACTTTTCTTCCTGTTATGAACCTTCGTGTGCCCTAGAGTGACTATATACAGAGTGGCGACAAGTCATCCCAAATGTATGCAATGCGGGTTTTCCAAGGTTTTTCTTTCTCTTTCCTGCATGCGCGTTGGATAGGTCGTCTGCTCGATTGGAATGACACTGACAGATAATTATCATTCCAATTTTGACATTGTCGCCACTCTGTATATAGTCACTCTAGTGTGCCCCTTAGCTCGAGCGAGTGACTCATCCAAGCAATCGGCATCAGCATTATCAGATTAAAATTGTTTTTGAAAGGCAAAAACAGATGCAGAAACATGCTGTCATAGTCTTAATTACCGATACCAAAGCCAGGTAGCTTGGCATCCTAGCAAGCTTTGTGTTGGTTTTGGCTTTTATCCGATTGTGATTGCGGTCGTAGATGAAAATGGAGGTGTCAACCGGATAGCATTTTCTCCCACTTTAAAATATTACTTGCAAAGAAACCTTCTTTCTTTTATTTTGCACAGAATTAATAAAAAAATATATTAAAATAACTAAATACTGCTAAACTATTGAGTGAAAATAGCCCTCTTCATGTAGGGGTCATAATGATGTTGGTTGCCCTAGCTCAGAACCTAGGTTTTCCCGTAAATTTTGAGACCAACATATGGACCAAACATGTGCGTATTTTCTGTTCCTGCTACAGGAGCTAGTGTGTGTGCGAGCGGAACTTTGCTATCAGGACTCTTGGTACAAATGGTTTACTCGTCCTCTTTGCTTACTTTACAATCCTGCCTGAATCTATGCAGGACTGTACATCATTCTTTATTGGTTAGTCGAACGGTTTGGTTGTCCATCTTCCTGGGGGTCCAATTTGTACTCAGTGAATCACAAAAAGTAAGAATTGTTATTGTTTATTGTAGATTAAAGAAATATGCATTTTCAAATTTCGTCCTCCTTATTAAAAACAAGCAAAAATTGCGCTCCAATAGTGTTCTTTCCAATTAAAACTCACAGCATCTGCTTGTATTGTGGGCGAGGCGTCAAAATTTTCCATTGCATGTTGCATAGCAACGGTGCAAACAACGTAATCTAAGCCGTTTTCAAAATTTCGCAAATCTTAAAATACTGTAATGTTTTCAAAAGAATCCTTAAGCTTAAAATCTGTTCTTTTTCCGCTTTCCAGGACGGAGACGTTTGGGGCACATGGCAGCGGCTGGACCAGTGGAGAACGACGGTGGTGTCACTAAGGATGACACCACCACCGATGACGGTTCTCCCAGGCCACCAACCCGAATCGACGATCTGCCGAATGAGATGCTGCAGTACATCTTTGATTTTGTGCCCCGCCTGAAGGACCGAACGCAAATGTCGCTGGTGTCCCGTCGCTGGAACGAGCAGTCATTCGATTCCAAATATTTGAACGAAATTTATGTGTGTTTAGTAGTGATAAGGCAGGAAAGATGGAAGGCGATACGTTCGCTGGTGCGACCCTACCGTAACATAACCTGCCGGGGCGTAAGAGGGGCGTTCACAATGAGTCGTCTAGGCTACTGTAAAGCTTTTTCCCGCAATCCAGATTTCGAGAAGGTGCCAGAAGGCGAACTGCCCTCTTTAGAGCATTTGAGGTCATTGGACGTGGCCGGTGTACAGTGGTTTGACATTGTTCGCCTAGCTCCGAATCTGCGGAAGCTTACCGTCGACAGCAACCAGCCAAATTTGCCGGTCATTATTCAGACCTTGCCACTGGAGGATCTGTTTGTGAGCGGCCCCGAGGATTGTCACGGGTTGTTCACTGAGTACTCTCAAGTTACCAAAATAACGAGTGTTATTTTGTTTTACTGTTCCATCGATCAACGAGGGTTAGAACATTTGTGCCGCTGCTGCCCACAGTTATCCAAACTAGTACTTTATGCTGAGCAAATTAAGTCACTGCAATGTTTGGCCACTCTTAAGCATCTTAAGGTACTTCATTGGAACTTTATTTGAATTTATTGGATGTATTACCAAACTTTTTTCTCCCGATAGGTCCTTGGGTTGAATCACTACGACCTCAACTTGATTACAAACAGCGAAATTGTACTGCCAACCGTAGAATTTGTTGAATTGTTAATCCCGGACACTATGACTTTCGACGATTCGATGCGTCGCATGCTGCCAAATGTTCACTACGTGAAACTATGTTACAGTATACAGATAACGAACCAGCTTTATATTGGTTTTCCAAAGATCAGAACGCTAGAGCTTGGTGGTGCCTCAAATAGGTTCATGGACCTCTTATTTCCCGAGCTGTATGAGTTGCGTGAGCTCATTTTGGTTAATTTTTCTCCGGATATAGATAAGGATTTTCTGTGTCCAGGTTTGCCAAAATTAACATTAAGAATGGTTTCGGATGAAGCAACTAGAATGGTGTTAAAGTTTTTTCCCGGTGTGCAATGGATACATTTAGCTGGCTTCTCACGAATGCTGGAAGATTACGAGCTACCGCCGAACTGTAGGATAACGCGGAGCAGGACGTTTGTTGATTTATTTAGTGGAATACATTAGTTATTTAGTTAGGAAGGACAATTTTTTAACTATACTCGTATGTATGCTATTCGGAAGAAAAATCCGTAGATCTTTCACTCTACCCACGGTTCCACGTTCTTTTACATGGATCAGAAGCAGACTGTCGATCTCTTCTAAAAGGTAAAATCTGCTGAAGTTCTAAGAAATTGCTTCATGAAGTTCTCGGTTATACAGGATAAATTTACTCGCATTAACCGTTAACTCCGTTCATACTGAAGAGGGCAGTATGTCTGAAGCAACCAACTCTTAGCTCGTTACGTGCAAAGGGGTCACGCACCCTAACTAGGACCTTTTTCGGAAACTCACGGACCTTATTACTAATCTTAGCTCTCAATGTAGAAAGCAGTTTTGGAGCATGCTGCATACTGTAAAGCAACCCGTGCCTAATAATGAATGCTTGGGGGAGGGAGGGATTCTGATTGAGTTTCCCAAGGTCGAACGAAGCCCACATGGTACCTCGTACTCTGCTTCCTCTGTTCCGAGCTGGTAAAGCACAATTGACTTTTCTTCTCAGCAGATTGCTACCAAGTTCAGAAGTTGCCAATTGGTTGTCAAAAATGTTTAACTGGACACCAGGCCTACTCTGACCGGAACCCGGTCAAATGGTTGAAGCAACGGCATCTACTTTCGTAGACTAATCTCAAGTTTTTAGTCTTGACCTTGAAATGCGGTCATACATATAATAATATTTATGTATATTGTGATACTCTGTACTTTTCTCAATAATAAAACAGACGCCAAACATGTATTTCACAACCCGTTTATTTCGCATCGCACAGTTCAATCTCGAATGACAGTTCTCTCCCAGGCCCGCACTCTAGACGCTTACCAGTACCAAATCACTCCCACCAACAGGGTCGTACTCGGGTACCACATCTCCCCTTTTTTCCGAAACAGAAGTTTATAATTGGTAATCCTCAAATCTGATTGGCCTCTTCTTTGTTCGTCCATGGCGCGAAGATATGGTTACTTCGGGAGTTGTCTCTAGCTCGAAACCGTGAAAATCTTCTTCCGGTGATTCAGGGCACTGGGCACGTCCTGGTTCGGTTAGTAGCTTGGGGTCACAATCAGGAACATCTTGCGGTGCCCATTCGTTCGATTCCTCTGGCACGATGGAACTATTAATCTTCTTCAAATGAGCGATATTTCTGTCATACGATTTCCCAGTTTCAAAATCTTCTACGGTGACACGAGGTCCCGATTTTGATACCACTACGAATCTCTTAGAGTTGAATGTTGTCTGCAACTTGTTGCCTGGTAGAAGATTCTGTATCAACACGGAGTCACCTACGTCGATTGACGATCTCTTCGCTTTCCGCCGCAAATCCTCATGATCCTTTCCCTTCGTTTTTGACTCTAAGTCTCTGTCCGCGAAATCCGTTTGTGGAGGGGCAGTTTCAATATCTTCCAGTGCTGGTATCTTCGATCGGATTGTCTTACCGTATAGGAGCTCTGTTGGTGTTCGGCCAGTAACGGAATGTGGGGTAGTGTAGTACATTACTAGGTATTCTTGCAGATCTTGTTTCCAATCTCTACCCAAAGCGTTGCTTATTTGGAGTCTCTTAAGTAACGATCTGTTTTGTCTTTCTACAAGACCATTTTGTTGTGGCCAGTAAGGTATCGAATGGTTGAGATGTATTCCGTGAATCCTGCTGTATTCCTCCAATTCGATCCCTATGAACTGCTTCGCATTATCAAGCGTGATTGTTCGAGGATATCCTAATCGTGTAAATATCATATCCAGTCTGGCTACAGTATCTTTCGCGGTTATCCTATGCATTAACTCGACCTCCTTATAGCGACTGTAATAGTCAATTATTACGAATAAGTATACTCCATCCGGCATAGGTCCGAGGAAATCAATGGCTATGTCTACCCATGGTTTATTAGGGAGTGGACGACGTGACATAGGTTCTGGTTTGTTCGGTAATCCTACTAACCGACAACCTTCGCAGGCTGTTACGTAATCAGTAACTTCGCGATTCATTCCCGGCCACCAAACACGATCTCTAAGTCGGCGCTTCATCACGGACTCTCCGGGATGTCCCTCATGGGCCAACTGCAGCATTCTCGATCGAAGCTTAGTTGGTACAACAAGCTTGCTCCCACGAACAACCATATCTCCTACCAAACCCAGCTCGTTGCAAAATGGAGCAAAAGGTCTAACTTCTGGCTCGTTCCATATGCCCGAGTTCATAGATTTTTTCACCAGATCCAGGATCCGATCTAGCTTTACTGACTCTTCCAATTCCTGCACATCAATAGCGGCTGACTCTAGCACAGCCAATACCATGAACTTGTTCCCTGTATCGAATTCCTCAGCAGTGCTATGTTCGACCAAACGAGATAATGGATCAGCTATGTTGTTGGCTCCTCTTCGATATTTCACAACAAAAGTAAACGACTGAAAGCGAAGAACCCACCGCTCGATCCTCGCGCATGGCCGAGATGTCGGATTGAAAATCGCCTCGAGAGGTTTGTGGTCAGTCTCAAGCTCAAATTTCCGTCCCAGGAGATACGGTGAAAATCGTTCAACTGCCCAAACCAGAGCTAATGCCTCTTTCTCGGTTTGGCAGTATCGGCATTCGGTCTGCGTAAGGCTTTTACTGGCATACGCAATTGGTCGAGGGTCATTGTCGGTTTCCCCAGCAAACTGTATCAAGACAGCGCCGAGCGCAACAGGTGAAGCATCTGCAATGACACGGGTTCGAAGCGAATTGTCGAAAAACTTTAAAAGTTTGACGTTGGTTATCATTTCCTTCAATTTAGAGAAAGAGTTTTGTTGATCTTCGCCCCACACGAACTTTACGCCGGAGCGTGTTAACAGGCGCAACGGAGCTGTGACGGTTGCTAAATCCGGTAGGAATCGCCCGATGTAGGTAACGAGCCCTATAAAACTCCGTACTTCTTCCGAACAAGAAGGTGCACGGAATTTCCGGAGTGCTTCAATTTTATCGTTTGACGGTTGAATGCCCTGCTCGGGAATGGTGTGTCCGAGAAAATCCAACCTCTGTACTTTAAAAACACACTTGTCCTTATTTAGCAGCACTCCGAATTCCTTGAGTGTGGACAGTACTGACTCGAGAGCTTTATCGTGTTCGCTTTCAGTCTTACCAAAAACTAGGATATCATCGATGAAATTTACGGTGTTTTTACTACAGCAACTTAATATCTGTTCGAGTATACGTTGAAAGATTTCCGGGTAGGGTTGCCAAGTCTGAAAATTATAAAAACCGGTCGCTCGGTCCTGCCTTCAAAATATGGAGGGGGGTGTTGTGGCAGCATATTAGAGATTTTGCCTGTAATGTGCAAAAAAAGCGAGAGTCGATTGACAGTTTCCCATGTAAATTATTGAAAATAGCTAGTTTTTGAGTGACAACTATTTGCTTCTGACGCTAGTGGACAATTTAATGTATATTACCGTCCGAAGCAATGTATTATCACTGCAAAACTAGCTATCTTGAATGATCCAGTGTTCAGGATTGCTAATAAATTTATCAGAAAATTTAACAGACTAGGCAAAAAGTACAAATCCGGCTTCATGCGTCGAAAAACCGGCCTTTTTGCCGGATTGACCGGCCACCGGCTTTGCAAGTGAAAAACCGGTCGGGCCGGCCAAAAACCGGCCACTTGGCAACCCTATTTCCGGGGCTATTACAATGCCGTACATAAGTCGCTTGTATCGGAAAAGGCCTATATGTGTGATAAATGTCGTTATGAAACGACTGTTTTCATCGAGTTCCACCTGGTGGAAAGCCTCTTTAATATCAAGACGACTAAAGAATTTAGCAGATGTGAATCGTGGGAGAAAATCATCTATGGTAGGCATGAGATGCCTCTCCCTCAAGATAGCAACGTTTGCACGGCGCATATCTACACATAAACGCAAATCACCGTTGTCCTTAACCACCGTTACTAAAGGCGATACCCACCGACAACCACCTTCGACTGGCTCGATTATATCATTAGCCAACAGCGTAACTTATCCTCGATCTTTTTCATCAATGCGACGGGAGGACGCCGAGGGTGCTGGCATACTGGTGTAACGTATTTATCGATCGGAATACTTACTTTCACGCCTTTTATCTTTGGGAAGGGCCGTTTCTCTTCTATCTTAACTGATCTTATCCCATGAGTACTAGGAAGACCAATAAAAAGTACGCCCACTTCTTTGGCAGTCTCTCTACCCAGGAGACACTGCTGTCCGCCTTGAACTACATAAAACGTAGCGACCTTCTCAACAATTTTACCTGCATCTTTAACCGTTACACATGTTTCAAAGGATCCCAGCACAGTTAACGGCGTTGCCTTCTCACCGTAAGGCACAAAAACTTCATCACACTGTTGCTGCTGGTTCCATACCTTCACTCCGTTTGTTTTCAGGTAACTCCACGATGTATCGTCGATAATGTTTTTCTTGCACCCGGAATCAACCAATATCTGTAGCAATACTCCGCCCAGTTTCACCCATAGTAATTCATCACCGTCGCTAATATTGAAAATAAAATTTCCGTCCTTCGTATTTCGATGAGTTTCGATTTCCCTAATACGCTCTGGTTTCACACGCTTGCTGCTTTTGAATGTGTCCTCGAACTTCCTCTTCGTTGGAACTATCGTTCGGCATTTGTAAGCAAAATGTCCGATCCGTTTACATTTGTTGCATTCCTTGCCCCTTGCTGGACAAACAACGCCATTGCCAAAGTGCCCCTGGCGACCGCACCGCGTGCACTCCCTTGTGGACGAATTGCGGATCTTATTTACATTACTATTAAGCTCATGACCGCTCGGTACGGTTTCAAAATGGGCGCTACTAGTCGGACAATTCATCATCTGAGCTTGGTGCTTAACGGACTCATAAGAATTCACCATTTTTGTCACTTCATCTATGTTGAGAGTTTCTTTCTGTAACAGCTGCTCTTTCAGTTCAGTCGGCGCAAACAGAATCACCTTATCGATTACGCTTATCGATCTGCTCTCTTCAGCAGTTTTTCCGAAATCGCATTTACCAGCTTGCTCTTGGCAACGGAGCATGAATTTGGCAAGAGTTTCATCCGAGTTTGGGTTTAGCGTCCAAAAGAAGTTTCGCTCGAAGGTGTCGTGCTGCTTTGGAGCAAAATAGGAGTCCAATTTGCTAATAGCCACTGCGAATGTATCAACTCCATTTCCGACATTGTGTTCTACATTAGCACCCGGTAATGAAGCAAACACTTCTTGTAAATCTGGTCCTGCTTTTGCGAGAAATATGTTGCGGACCCGGGTCCTATCCTTTTCTCCGGTAGCAGCAACAATGTAATCGAAATTGCGCTTGTACTTTATCCATTCGTTGCGCACTACGTTTCTCGGCAAAGCCTTGAAGTTAAATGGTGGGACATCCCACTTTTCCATGCTTGAACAGCTGTAATCCAAACCAGCACAATAAGTTCTCTATGCATTTTTTTTTAATATTTTTTTTTATTATCTTACCGTTCAAACACAATTCCGTCTTAGAGCTGTTATTTGTGAATAGCCTAGTATCGCTCCGAGAGCCGCTACCGTATAGTAGACTTCCGTGATGCTCTAAAACTGCCAAACTGACCTAGTAACCGCTGCTTAACAGCCGCTATCCTTTGATAGCATAGAATTCGCTCGTAGCGAGAATTGCTGTTTTCACAGCCGCTACCCTTTGGTAGCCTTCAGTTTATCGTTCGTGACGATCGCTGTATTTAACAGCCACTACGCACTGGTAGTCTAATTAATTTTCGTCGGAGCAAATCACTGTTTTCACAGTCGCTACTATTCCGTAGCATAGATATCCACCGCTTCTAGCGGTTACTACTTTAACGTAGTATAGCAACCTGCAGTTTAAACAAGCGTATACATAACCTCATTTTTTTTGATGGGGAAAACAATCTTTCCCTAATAAAATAAATACATTTTGCAAATGCAAATCCATGTTGCAAATTACACCTTACCTTTCTTCCTCCTCGTTTTAAGTTTACCTCGTTCGCCAAATGTGATACTCTGTACTTTTCTCAATAATAAAACAGACGCCAAACATGTATTTCACAACCCGTTTATTTCGCATCGCGCAGTTCAATCTCGAATGACAGTTCTCTCCCAGGCCCGCACTCTAGGACGCTTACCAGTACCAAATCACTCCCACCAACAGGGTCGTACTCGGGTACCACATATATCTACTTTCGTTCCGTGCGATGGGCCACAACTGCGTGTCTACAACACGAAGGACGTGCCGAAGGCTCCTTGCTCAATAGGGTACTTCCGGAATAGTGTCGGCATCACGGATGAGAGCATTTACGACGGCATTTCAACAGGTCGGTAGATATCGGTTCAATACGGGTGCAACAGCCTCTGCTGCAAAGTCGAGAACCGTTCGAGCGGAATTCCCTTCTGGGAGTGCACCGCCATTACTAAGTCAATATCATTCTGCAGTGTTAATAACGGAGCGTGGGAAACTTTCCTCCGGAAGTGTCCCGCCGCCACCGAAGCACTGCAACCCTGCGAAGATTACGAAGGTGCCACGAATATTTCGTCCAGATGAACCTCCACCGCGTCCAGGGCGCATCTAGTGTCCTAAACCGGACGTGTACCAAAGAACAGTGAGTGCCTCTCTGATCCAGTAGCCATGGAGCAACGATCGTTCGGTTTATCCGACGCCAACAGTAAGTTGATCTATTGTAGTACACATCCAAACCTAGAACAGCCATTCTCTCCAATTACAGAATGCATCCAACGCGACGTCGTTGCCATTTCGGTGGTAGTCCCGACGACTAGAGGAAAGCAGGAGATAGTCGTTGCGTCCGCCTATTTTCCCGGGGACAAGGACGAGATGTACCACCGCCTGAGATTGTTGAGCTGCAAACCCCAAGACGCACCATACGATATGGGGCAGCTCGGAATCCAAGCCCCGGATACAAACACCAGTGGTGAGTACCTACTTGAATGTTTAACTTATAACAGTGTCAATGTAGGGAAGGGAATGACCCTCCTATTGTAAATGCTTTCAGACAACAGGTCTTAGACCTCACTCTGTGTAGTGCCTTTTTAGCTGAAAAAGTCAAAAATTGGCATGCCTCTGATGAATTAAGTCTATCAGACCACAGGAATCCAAGGAAAACCAATTAGAGCATACAAAATCTCCCGGACGCTTTGCGTCTGCAGAAAGGGATCTTCTTCTTCTTCTGTTGGGTACTCTCACCACTGCGTCCATTATTTTGAACTATTGTGGTATGCCCCATTGTCTCTTTTGCTGTACGCTTCAGGCTTACCTATCACTTATTGAAGAAGTGGTAGGCTGGAAGCTGGAGCGAGACAGGTGCCAATCAGGGATGACTTGGTTTATAAACCTTATAGTCCTGATCGGCGACGCAAACCAGATCTCCCTAGGCTCTAGTAGGGCCTTTTTGAGATACTGCAGTCTGCGTCCTATTAGTGCTCCACAATTGCAGAGTAAGTGTTCCGAGGTTTCGCTCTCGGTATTGCACAGGCGACAAATATCATCTTGCACGAAACCGAGATTCCGAAGATGATATTTACTCGGGCAATGTCCTGTCACCAGACCGGTAAACGTGCTGAGGTCTCTCTTATTGAGACTCAGCAGCTTCTGAGTAACCTTAATACTAGGCATTATAAATTTCTTTGATTGTTTGAGCGACTGTACAGCCATCCAATTGGCCATAATCATTCGGCTCTCCCATTGTTTCAACCCACTTTTCATCACACAGTCCGAGATACCGCAAAATGGATCCGGACCTGTGAATGGAGAGTTAGAACCACATTTGGCTAGTTCGTCTGCGACTTCATTTCCGTCTATTCCGCAATGACCAGGGACCCAGTACAGGTTTACCGAGTTTACCTGGCTCAGTTGCCGTAAGAGACAAATGCAATCCCAGACAAGTTTTGAGAAACACTTAAAAGCTTTAAGCGCTTTTAGTGCCGCTTGACTGTCAGAGAAAATGCAGATATTGGCATGTCTGTATTTCCTTTTGAGACAGACGTTTGCACATTCTATTATAGCTGCTATCTCAGCCTGGAAAACTGTTAGCCAATCTCCCATTGCTATAGATATTCTAGTCCTGGGGCCGTACACTCCAGCACCCGTTTTGACTCCCACCTTTGATCCGTCGGTATAGAACTTGATTGAACCACTGCGGACGCTAGGTCCCCCTCGTCCCAGACCGACCGTGATGGTTCGTTCACCGTGTATGGGATGTCGTAGTTGGTTCTAGCTTCCATCCAATCACTGTTCATTTCCGCAACTGGGCCAACAGGTAGAAGTTTCAGGATACTCAAGTGTCCGATTTTATCCCCGTCGAGTATTGTTTTCCATCGTTTAAGTGTTAGGGCGCTTTTCTTAGCCTCTAACTGAACGTGTTGATTCAGAGGTGGTGGGGGGCAGGTGGAGAATAGCTTCTAGAGCCTTCGAAGGTGTGCTTTTCATTGCTCCGGTTATGGCCATGCATGCTAATCGTTGAAGTTTGTTTAACTTTTTAATAGCCGTGGCTTCTGAAGTTTTTGGCCACCATACCAACGAAGCATAAGCTATCCTAGGTCTCACAATGGCGGTGTAGACCCACAACACCATTTTTGGTTTGAGGCCCCATGTTTTCCCACCATTTTTGAACATACCCATAGGGCAGTGTTTGCCTTGCTGATTATTGAATCTAAGTGTGCGTTCCAAGATAATTTAGCGTCTAGGATTACTCCCAGATATTTAACTGAGACGCTGCATTTAATTTCTTCTTTCCCAAGGTGCAGAGACTGTAACTCCAGTTTTCTCTTCCTAGTGAAAGGAACAATGGTTGTTTTTGAAGGATTAATGCCCAGGCCTTCTTTACTACACCAAGATAGTGTAAGGTTTAAGGCCCTTTGCATTCTATCCGATATCACGTCGTCGAATTTTCCACGAACCATGATGACTAAATCATCAGCAAAGCCCACAACTTCGAAACCTTTTGCCTCTACGCTTCTCAGAAGATCATCAACTACTAATGACCAAAGAAGGGGTGAAAGAACCCCTCCTTGTGGGCAACCTTTGGTTGCAGTCACCGTTGTTGAGAGCCCTCCTAGCTCCGAGGTGATTTGCCTATGTGTGAGCATACTGTGGATCCATTCGACTATACAGTTATCAAACTGTCTTTTCTTCATCGCATTTACCATTGATAAATGAGAAGCATTATCGAACGCCCCTTCGATGTCGAGAAACGCGCCTAATGCTGTTTCTTTCGTTGAAAGAAACTTTTCAATTTTTGTCACGAGCGTGTGTAGTGCTGTGATTGTAGATTTCCCAGCTTGGTAAGCAAACTGGTGTTTCGATAATGGATATCTGATCATGTATTCAGACTTAATGTATTCATATAATACCTTCTCCATAATTTTCAACAATATTGATGATAAACTAATTGGTCTGAAGGCTTTTGGATGTGATTTGTCACGTTTTCCTGGTTTTGGTATAAATACAACTTTTACCAATCTCCATGTAGACGGAATATGATTTAGTATCAGACTTGCCTTAAAAATCTCGATTAGAGATGGAATTAGCGCTGATTCTCCATTTTGAATCTGCGCTGGGAAAATCCCATCTGCACCTGCCGATTTAAAAGGTTGAAAGGATCTCACTGCGTTTTCCATCCTAGCCCTAGTGAAAGCCATCCCTGCGACTCTGGTTGCAATCTCTTTTGTTCTCTCAGATCCCGAAGAGTTTCTTTGAGAACATCCTATGTTACAATCAGAGTCCGAGCTGGCAGCAGCATGAGCTGAGGAAGATCCCGGAAAGTGAGTCCCCATCATTAAGTCTAGTACTTCAGTCGGAGATTTTATGAACGAACCGTCATCTTTCTTGAGAGTACCGAGTCCGTTCGAATGATCCTTAGCAAGAGTCTTGTTAAGTCTTGCCACAATTGGAGTACTTTCAATGCTTTCACAATTGTGTACCCAAGATTTCCTTTTTGATCGTCTTAGTTCTTTGCTATATTCGGTTAGAGCTCTCCTATATTGAGTCCAGTCCGAAGTAATCTTTGCTCTATTGAACAGTTTTCGCGCCATTTTGCGAAGCCGTTCGAGCCTTCTGTTCCACCAGGGAACATTCCTAGTTGAAGTAACCCTTTTAAGTGGACAATTACTGTTATAAGCAGAGACTATCGTTTGGTTTAAAACCTTTGAGGCCGACTCAAGTTGTTGAACCGACCTAATTCTTGTAGTGAGGTTTTTCGTTTCGAGCTCAAGCGCATACTGATCCCAGTTGGTTTTCCTAGGATCTCGATATGCGACCTGTGACACTAGGCCACCCACCCATTCAAAAATAATGTGCCTATGATCAGACAGCGATGCTTCGTCCGACACGTGCCAGTTCTGAATTTTCTCTGAAATTACTGGACTGCACAGGGTCAGGTCCAAGACTTCCTCCCTGATAGCATTAATGAATGTTGGTTCATTGCCTCTATTAGCAATATCGATATTGTTTGACGAGAGAAATTCTAAAAGGCACTCACCTCGATTGTTGATGTCAGTACTTCCCCACAGAGTGTGATGAGCGTTGGCATCACAGCCGATGATAAAGTCTTTGTTGACTTCTCTGCAATATTTTACAAACGCCGCAACCTCTTGAGTGGGAGCCTCAGGACAATCACCAGGAAAATAAGCCGATGCTATGATAATATCGGATTTTCCCCTGGCGGTTGGTACCTCAAC
This sequence comes from Sabethes cyaneus, assembly GCF_943734655.1. Taxonomy (NCBI): domain Eukaryota; kingdom Metazoa; phylum Arthropoda; class Insecta; order Diptera; family Culicidae; genus Sabethes; species Sabethes cyaneus. The sequence continues at coordinate 156,842,781 of NC_071353.1, forward strand.
TCTGATCGCGACGATGTCTCGTTTAATGAACTCTGTAATGGGAAAACAATTAATATTTGCATTAACCAGGACAGCAGCTCTCGGAGAGTCATGCTTGTCATCATAGTATAACTTACATGTTCTTGTTTGAATACCTTGTATTCTTCCTTTGTAGACCCAGGGCTCTTGAATCAAGGCCAGGTCCACAGCATCTTTGATAAACCTCCTGGAAAGTACGCCCGATGCAGCTTTCGCATGATGAAGGTTTATCTGCAGAACCTTAGTGTTCTGCATTTTTGTGAATTTTCCGCTCACTAGCATTTGGGAGAGACGGATTCCCTGGTGGTTTAGACCTCATGGTGGCAGTTTTCTTACTGCCAGTACCCGAACTCGGTTTGAATCGAGGGGGGGCTGGCTTCGAGTGGTTTCGCTTTTTCCACGGATCTTACAGGAGTTTCCTGGGCCACTTGTGGAGACCACTGTTTTGGTTCCACTCGGCCCTGGCACCGCCATACTGTCAAGATCCATGGGCATGGGAGACTCACCTCGATGAGTCTTCTCTTTACCAGAATCACTGTTGGGAGCCATTTGAGCATTCTGTGGAACCTCCTGTTTGGTTCCAGTAGCTCCATGGATCCCCTGGTTGTTAGGATTCTTGGAGTTTTGAGACTCAGCGCCAGCGGACCCTTGATTCACTTTGACTTCGCTAGTACTGGCCTCAGAGATTTGTGCCTCCATAGGCTGACTTGTGATTTGACGTTGCCTCGGAGTTGTTTTTTTCAGCCGGGTTTCGCCGAACCGAAAATTTATGATGAAGTCTTTATTCACGAGTTGACGCCTAGAAGCTTCATCAATTGTTAGCGACCAATCCGCATGTTTCCCATTGGGATTAGTTCGCTGCAAAATTCGCCATTTGTCAGTAACTAGATTCTCATTCTGACTCTCTATGAGTCCTCTGATTCTCTCGTTATTGAATGACGCGCTTTGTGGGAAGAAAGCATGATAGATTTCTGGACGCGGAATGTTCTTTGCATCCAGAGCAACGAGTCTTGATCCTTCCCATAGAGATAAGCCAGGAACCACTTCCTTCAACCATTCCGAAGTCTCCTGGTCTTTACAAGAAAGAACCAGGTACCCGGACTTGTACGAGCAGTTAAAGAACTTAGGTTTAACCTGCTCGTTACGTTGTTGCTCTATGGCTGTTAGTAGAGCATCTTGTATCGAATCCAGTTGTGCCGTACTCAGTTCAGTGCTGGGATAGTCCTCAGAGAGGATCCCAACTCTGATCTGACTTGCGGCCTCCCTGTAGGAGACACCAGTAGTGGAGTCCGAGGGAAGCTTGGGGGCTTCTCTCGTAGACCTCACTCCTGTTCCCCCCCTTCGAGCGGGATGGGTGGTTTGCTTTCGCACGACCTGTCCCACTCGCTCTCTAGGATTTAGAATTCGCTTCTGTTTTTTGGGGATCGGCTTTTCTCCGCTGCTAGGCAGCTCCGATCCTCGTTGCCTTTTACCTGACACAGAAGCAGATTGAGCTAACACTTGCTCCCGTGCCTCCATTGCAGGAAGCCCAGAGGCAAGCAAACTCTTTAATTTCTTTTTCTGAGCTTTTGTCAGGTTCCGTTTCCACGGAATTTCATTCTCAGCTGGACCTTCCGCTTTAGGTCCAGATCTGATTGTGACGGTTATTCCGTCGCTTTCATCATCCGTCGACTCACAACGAGTCGGCGTGTTGAGAATAGACGAGGAACAAGACGGAACCTCTGCTAACGCATCGTTCAATTCCTGATCCTCCCCTATGCTCATCTCCTCCTCCTTCGTTTCCGGCAGAGACAGGCTGCCGGAGCCCTGTGTTTTATTTATATTTAGACTCTCCATATGAATCCCACGAGTAGCTCGGTAAAAGATGGTCCGCTGCATCAGTGACCGGCTTAATGCAGTAAGGGCAAGAATACTGTGGAGGGTTCCCTGGTACTCCACAGGCTCCGTTAGCGGCTGAGTATTCCTAGAACCCCCTCCACCATTCATCCCTCGGCACGGGTCGCATGACACCTTGGATTAGGGGTTTATCCATTTAGATTTTTACGTGATAGCCATGGATAACAGCTATTAAAACCATCCTTCTTAGGGGCTTTGGACCCTCTGCTCAGGTTCTTAGTATTTCCAGGTTCATTGAACATGTTTCTACCAAGATCCGTCATTTGCAGGCGAAGTTATTGCAGAAAGGGATACAGCAATGATCTAGAGTTGTTAAAAAAAGAGCATAGATGTCTCACTGCTACCACCTGGGAAATTCTGGAAGTTCTTATTAACACACACTTCCCTGCTTCGACAGTGACCATTGAACAACAATTAAGCAGGCACTACCGGAATGGCTTGGTTACATAATGTGCCAAATTACTCGGTTCTGCTTGTACGCCGATTATCTACGGAGGTATCGATCAAATGGACACTTAGTTGTTTGGAATCTATGTTCAGTATTCTGCTTTGCTTTAATTACTAGTCGCAATCGTTGTTGATATCTTCTCCAAATCTTTGCTTAAAAGTATCTACAGTCAATCCTTCTGTGTTTCCTAGTTTGCCTAGCATGTAAGCCCATGCATAAGAGTCGAGAGGATTCAAATCAGGCGTAGCAGTAGTCACTCTTTCGAAGAAATTAAATCCGGAAAATAGTCCTCTCATCAAGCCTGTGGTAGCTTTCGCCTGGTGAGACGGCGCAGAATCTTGTTCGATGCAGTATGGTCCATTCTTGTAGTATTTTTTGACGATGGAAGAAAATGGTTCTTCAAAACATTATCGATGTAATATTCTAATATTCAATGTTGATTTTAACACCAGGTTCAATGAACAGCAATGGAACCGTCACTTTTGACTTTTGAACAGCCAGCTTGTCCAGAGGGATATCAGAAATATATGCTGCATATATCCGACTATGTTTTTGGTTGTGGTGATCCAGTAGCAGAACCATTTGTCGTCCTAAAACAGAATTTCGCTTGCTCGAGTAGCTACCGACATATTTCGTCTCCGTCAACCTGCTTTTCAGTCAAACCTTGCAACCATTGTTTTTTGTATGGAATCAATCGAAGATCAGCTTTCAAAATATTCTTCGTGGTTGATTACATTTCCAGTTTCATGGCCATCTTATTTGTTTATTTCTTTGTACACAAGATATAAAAAATAAAAAAAAATAGTTACTCTTTTTTTTGGGAAGTGATGCGAAGAATGATAATTTGGATAAACTGAAAAATTTCGATATAGGTATAGACCAAACATATATATCGGATGGGATCAATGGCAGGTGGAATGTAAACCTACAATCTGTCGGTTGGTACCCGAAGGCTTTTTGCGTTAAGCTACCGCCTTTCCCGCTTATATTCGATAGTCCAATTATTTTTGAATGACTGCCCTTTGTTTCTACTTTCTACCACCGAGCAGACAGTTATCGTATTCAAATTAGAGTGCGATTGAACGGCCAGTCTTTGCGGACCGTCTGCGGCAAGCTTTTAGGTTATGCCACCAGCGTGTGTGTGTTGTTACCATTTCTTGTTTGTTCTTGTCTCTGACTGTATGTAGTCAAACGTAAAACTCTGAAGTTAGTCCGTTTATGCGGTACATTCTACAGAAAGAGGCTATTGCGCAAGGTACGACTCCGGACGTGTATGTTGAGGCGTTCCAGTATAGATGGGCAAACCACTCGCGAGGTCAACAAATTGGAGACGATTATTTTGACGACTCTATTGACATCACGACGAATATGCAGGGAGTTTGGGTCTACAGCGTTATTCGTAGCTTGGCAGTTGGAAGGGGTAATTCGCCGGAAGTCTTCGAAGAGCACAACGAATGAATCTCCGTTTTACTCACTTCGGCTAACTCCATTTTGATAGTAGGGAATCCAAACTGGAGCGCCATATTTTAAATTTAACCGGACTAATGCACAATAAAGAGCTTTCAAGCAGTGAACATCATTGAAGTTCTTGCCGAAGTGCATAACGAACCCAAGGTTTCTGCAAGCCTTGTCTTGTCGATGAACGCGATGTGCATATCCGGATGCTGGACGCAGTTTTCGCGACGTAATGGCATATTTGACAGTCTGTAGTCAAAGGCGAAGGGGCTCAATGCGGTTGTCGGCACACCACTTCGCAAAGGTCGATAATTCCTCCTGAAAAACAGCGGCGTCGGATAGATTTTCATATTTTGAGTACAACTTGAGGTCGTCTGCAAACGCCCTACGAAAAACTGAACCTTGTCGTGGTGTAGGGCTTTTTGACTAATCAGTAAATGAACAGCGGTCACGTTTAATTCTGAATGTGGGTATATACTATAATACTTTTGTGAATTCAAGTGGGCGTCGGGGTAAAAATTACCAAATGTGATTGTTGAGCTGTTCATAAAGTGCCTTCATTCTGATTAAGAATAAGGCCAGCAAGGGGATCTCTGACAACTAGTATTGTGTAAACCAACTTCTTAGTCACCCTAAATCTATATAAAAAACATCTGGAAACTATATGGATTATGCCGGCTAGGAGCTTGATGTTGCTAGGGTATGGTGAACGAACCCACCAGATCCGGTTGGATCCAAAAGAGGAGCCTACAACTAATTCAACTGATGACTAATGCGTAAAAAAACAACATCCGCCCTTCTGGGACCGGTTGGGTTTGTCCCATGAAGTGGGTCATCGAGGTATTCAACAGCCGTTTGTGTCTCGGTTATGGGTGAGGCATATACGGCCACTGTTCGCGTAACCGTCAGATTTTCTATGGAGTTCCCTATATAAATGAGACTGTTATGCGAATAGTAGCAGTATAATGTAGATGAACACTCCTTTTGATGCAGAATGTGGTATTGTGGTCTAGCTCTGGGGGAGACGTGGGATAACGAAGTTGAGCAGGTTCGGCTCTGGTTTGAACTAGGACAATTTGAAGGTCTGGGAGGGTCCAGTATGATCCGCATTTAACACATTTTTTTTCTTAACAGGAATGTTAGTTAGAAGGTAAAGGTAAGCAAAAGTGAAAAGTACCTGACACACAACGAAACAAGTATTAAAACCGGCTATGGAGCGAATGCAATACAACAACGGATCAGTAACAGTGAGAAAAATACCCGGAGATGGACATTGCCTTTTTGCAGCTATAGTGCATCAACTACATCGAAAAGAGATCGGCACTGATCAACACTATAGAAGAGTTGAAGTTATGAGGAAACAAGTAGTTGAACACATACGCGCCAACATGGACGATTTCAAAGCAACATTGCTCGATACAGTTAGCGGAATGACTCACCTGGGATCGGATCCAGAAGCGAGGATCTCAATCTTCCTTCAAAGGCTAGAGGAAACAAATGAATGGGGTGGAGAAGAGTCTATAGCGGCAGCAGCTCAGCTACTGAATAAGAAAATAGAAGTGTACTACGAAGCAGGACCAGTAATTTCATTCAATCGACCGGGGGCAGCGACAGGGGTGATCAGACTGGCATACCGTTCCACTGGCATGAAATCGCGTCAGATGATAAGGAATCATTATGACAGCATAATACAAAGACTAAACACAATCAACAATGAAACTACCCTGGAACAGATTCCAGATTCAGGGGAAAGACATAACCTGACCCCCCTGTACCACGAATCAGCGACTTGCAGAGAAACTGTCGTACTAACGCTACACAAATCAGCAATATATCTGGTATCCAATCCCTCAACTCCGCGCCACCAGTAAATCAAGATAGCAATAAATTCGTAATCTTATCCTGGAACGCGCATGGCTGTTCGGAAATAGAAAAGCGAGAAGCAATGGACCGGCACTTTAGTCAAAACGGATGCATCATAGTGGCGCTACAGGAAACGAGAATTGCTGAATGTACTATGGAAACATCTAACTACTATTGGTATAATGTTAATAGCAACAACGAGAAACGAGTCCGCGTCGGAGGAGGGACAGCAATTCTTGTGAATAAGTCCATACATAAACAAAATAAATTTAAAAAGATTAGTGATAACTCATGTTCGTATCTCTGCGAAGTCTTCGGTCAAAAAGTTTTATTCATCTCGTCTTACATAAGGACCGAAAGTCAAGTAGAAAGCCGCGAATTTTCCTTCTTATTTAGATATTTGGTTAACCTTCCAGCGTCCATCGAGAAAAACACAATAATCGTTGGGGATTTGAATGCCCGTATTGGAAAGAAGGACCTAACAACCGAAGATGGAACAGTCATCGGTAACAGCTTATTCCATGACTATTGCAATGCGAACGGAACAGGTCTGAAAACCTTCCTTCATGCGCTTCAGCTCAAGGACTACCTCACTTTCAGCACGTCACCCTCAGTTATTACAACCTGGTGCAATGGCAAAACAAGTTCACAGCTGGACCATGTAATCATGAGCAAAATGGATTTCATGAAACTCCCGACTATTCGAGCTTACTACTTGATGGAAATAAAAAGTGACCATAAAATGATCGTATGCACACTAAAAAAGGATGGAAGATCCATACCAAAACATCCAAGAGGTAACCAGCCAAAGAGGATCAAATTCGACTTGGAATTGTTGAAAAACAACGAGGAAATTCGAGGTAAATTCCAAGACTCAGTAAACAGAAACCTGGCAAGATCTCCGGAATCACTCGATATGGATAGTAACTGGAGCAACATCCAAACGGCCGTCTATGAAGCAGCCAAATCAGTACTCATTGCCCCGGGATCACCCTGCACACCTCGCAGAGTAAATGCGTCGAAAAAGTATATCTGGAAGCCCACCAGCGACAGCTAGCGGATAGAGATAACCCCTTACTGAGATCAGAAGCTAATAAAGCCAGACGGGAGAAGAAACAAGCATACGTAGATCATTTTAACGACAAAGTAAACGCTTTCCTGTCGGAAATTGACTCAGAAAATCCGCTAGCCCAAATGACCAAAACATTTAGGTTCATAAAAAGCCACAGGCAGAGAAAGAACAACAACAAGAGGCGTTACATTCCAATACAAAAGTGGTGCCAAAAAATAAAAGAATCGTCTGACAACCACTCAAATTTCCAAATCAACATGTTCCCGGAAGACGATGGTAGAGATGCAGGACCAGAGCCCACGACAAATGAGATCAATACCATTATCTGGGAATCGAGAAATAATTGCGCACCAGGGCTGGACAATCTTCATAACGAATTTCTTAAATACGGTACGGAAGAACTGCTAAACAGAATTACGAAATTAGTAAAAGAAGTGTTCAGATCAAATACCGTACCAAAAAAGTGGACGGAGACAGTCCAAATACCAATTCCGAAAATTCCTAACGCGCAGAGTATTGACGACTATAGATGTATCACTCTATGCCCGAGCCTCTATAAGATCTACTCAAAAATTTTGCTAAATCGCCTTAGGGAACAAATTGATCCCATTCTAACTTACCAAATGGCGTTTCAGCACAAACGCAGTGCCCCGGACCAGATATTTATTCTGCGACGAATATTGGATGAAAGGTGGAGAAAAGGCTGCAAAACAATACTTGTTGCACTGGACCTGAAACAAGCGTTCGATAAGCTGGACATTTTAAAAGCTGGAATGATACTGCTAGAAATGGGGGCTTCCAAAGCACTAGAAAACCGGATAATTGCAGCGTGTCTCCACGAAGAAACCTCAGTTCAGTGGTTCGGACAAAGAACTCCAGTAATCAAAAAAACGAAAGGGGTGAAACAAGGCTGCCCGCTCAGTCCGCAGCTTTTCATTCTGGTGTTGCATCATGTGCTTATGACAATAAAAGAGTTCATGCCGGAACTCAAACTAACGCACGAAGCTACTATCAAACTTCCATGCATTTTGGGATACGCGGACGACCTGCTGCTGATCTGCAATAAAGAAGGCGACATAGAAAAGTTACTGGCGATTCTAGAACCGATGCTACATTCGATAGGGCTGGAAATCAACGTTAAAAAAAACTAAACTACTATACAGGGATCCGGAGCTCACCAATAATACTGGTCCTGAGAAGATGGTAAAGATAGGCAAATATGAATTATCACTGGTCACGATTTTAAGGTACTTAGGTGCGCAAATAACGAGTAGCCTAACAAGAGGTGCCACCACATCGGAGAGAATTCAAAAAGCTCAAAAAGCTTTCCACATTCTGTGCTCATTTCTCAAGGAACATCCTCTTAAGTGGTCAGTAGTGTCGAAACTCTACCATTGCTTAATCACACCGGTGGTCACATACTCCATGGAAGTAGCGACGATCATTAAGAAGAATCGGGATGCATTGCGGAACATGGAGAACGAAATGCTCATCACTCTCCGTGGGCTTAGCGCAGATAAGGATAGCAACGTCCAGGTCGGAAGACAAAACGAATCAGCTGCGAATCAGAATGAAAATACGGAAGGTCCGACGCCGGACAGACCTAGCTCGGAAAACCCGGAAAACGAAAGACCAAATGGAACCATGAACAATGAAAACGAGGATAATTCATCATTAGCACCGATACTACTCGGGGGCCACACAATCAACAATGAAATCCGTATAGCTAGGCTCAACTTCTATGGCCACATAATCAGAAGCGAGCACATGGGGATTTTAAAAACGGCTTTAGAGTTCAAAATTAATAAACCGAAGAAGAAGGGAAGACCAGCGTATACGTGGAGGACGTGTATCCGGCAGGACGTAGATAGGACGGGTGAACCCTTACAGTATTGGCAAGAGATCGCAATGGAGAAGCAGAAAATTAAAGACCGCACAAAACGATTGTATACCGAAATGATCGAGTCGGAATATGAAGATGATGATGCTTCTGACTGGGACAGCGACGATAGTTCATTAACTCCCTCAGTGTGCCTGGGCTTCAGCGACGATGAAGATACATTTGTAGGAACAGACGGTATTTGACATGTAAAACTCAGCAAGGAGTAAAACACGAGCGGAAATAAAGAAAAAGAACCAAGAAAAAAGAAAATGTATAAGAGAATTATAAAAACATTGACCCCATCCAATTAAACACATCATTTAGTATAATAGTCATGCCCACACCTCAATGCCCTCGCATCTACACTTAGACTATTATTTATTATTATTTATTACATATTATTTTCTCTCTCTTTACATATATCCCATATCCATCCGGGGAGGAACGACGGAGTATGACTTAACGACCTACATCAGAAGAGAAACTGAAGAACAACGACAAATTCAGGTGGGGTGAGGAAGCACAGGAGTATCAGGTAAACCCTACAAGGTTAAAGGTAAGAGAAGGTAAAGTACTTCAGCGAGATCGTAGCAGCAATATATGCAAGAGTTCAAACAAACGCTAGAATTATTAGAAAGTCCAATAATTCTAAAAAGAAGGAAATTATGCTAAAATCAGTATCACCAATTTAAAGCCCAAATGTGTTTCCGACTCTTAAACAAGAGAGAAGAGTCATCCCACTACAGTAAACTTATTTTATTTTCGAAACCTGTCTAAAGACAGTACTGGCCAACCAGTGTTCAACCGGCCAACATAGGCTAGTCCGTCTGGAGTACTGCTCTGCAAGATAGAAGTTAAAATTTAGTTTTTGGGTTGAGCCTTGAAAATCAAGCTGCCAGGCAGCTCCACCTCAACACCCCACAAAAAAAAACTTGAGGTCGTCTGCAAACGAGAGTTGCGAACCATTATGCAGGTAGTTGACGTCATTGAAATAGATAAGGAATATTAAAGGCTGAGATGGCTACCTTGAAGGATTTCTGAATGAGCAGTAAACGATCTTAACAGATGTGGCGATCGGATAGGTATGGACGGGACTAATGCAGCCACGGGCCATCTATGCCAAGCTATTCCAGTTTCAAACACGACAAGCTCAAACAGTTTTGAAATCGCATTAAGAGCAGAGATTCCTTTTATGCACAAAAAAACATGTATGCCAATTTCCATGCTAAAGGAAAGACACTTGAGTTAACGGAAAAGCTGAAAAGATGATTCATTGGAGCAGCGGCTAAAGCGTGGATGCTTTAACGTCCAAGTTTCAACTTCGCAGGGGCCGTTCTAACCTTCACTTTCTCGCCGGTGGTGAGGTTATTCAACGACTGGCCAAGGAAAGGAACACACTCGATCGCGGTGGATATTTCTGCAATCGTCAGACTTTCATCAGTAAATACACTGGAGAATTCCATCACGAATAGTTCACAGATCTGCTCAAGGTGGCTCGCCGTTTTATCACCCAGAAACATACCCGAGGGTAGACCGTCATCTTTCCGTTGCTCGTTGACATAGTTCCAACAAGATTCAGGGTTTCACTTCTCAGGTAGCTCCGAAAGCGTTGATCGACAGGTAGTTGCGGAAGGGGTAGAGTCCAGTATTTCGAAAATTTCTTCAGAGCAGCTTTCCTTTTGGATTTGAGACGACGTAGCATAGTGTTTAGCCAGGGTATCTGGTTCTGAGTGGGAGCGTGGCGGTCGATAACGTAGTTCAAAATATTAGAGAAGGTCGTAGCGTCAGTATTTATCGTCATTATCACAAACCGTGCTGCTATTTAACACATTTAGAATGACCTCGAAATCAGTATGGGTGAAATCATACAAAACCGCCGAAGGTGCAATATTTACGCTTTGGAGTATTTGATGACTGGTAGTAACTAGCAGACCTGGATGATAGTTAACATGCTTGACAAGCGAGGAAGGCGCCATCGTCACTTCCGGAGCCTGGCTGCGAACACTAGTAAAGCATCAGGAGTGGTAACAATATCAGGGGAATAGTCAGGAGGTTAATATATAGCACACAAGAATAGCCTACGGTCTGAGAGTTTGACATTTAGTCGGATAGCTGGAACTCGAATCTAAGATCGTCGGTTTTACGGAAACTATGGTCCGTCTTCTACTGTAGGGCTCTGCAATAGAACTGCAGTCGAAGGGAGCCCTAAAGGGACTGGTGGAGTTAGCGCCATTGGAGGGACAGAAGATGAGCCAACGGCGGTGTTCAACATTTGGAGTAGATGCTGGAGCGGGAGCAATAGGGGGCAGCTCTGCTATACCGCTGAAATCGCGCGAGCAACGTTGAATTCCTTGAATACAATTTTTTGTGGTCAAGTAATCAGGGTTCAAGGCCGCATTTTTGAAAGCCCGCTTATATACAGACTTACAGTGCGTTTACGGCCAGGTTTGGGGAGTATTTTCCATGAACCGATTTCCTTGTATCTCTCGATGGTACGAAAGATGAATCTCTCGTTTATTCCCAGTGATTTCAGCTTCTTTAAAATATCTCACAGTCGAATTTTTTTTTCACTTATCAGCAGTTCCCTTTGTTCAGTTTTGAAAAAAAAAGTAAAAAAGTAATAAAATCTGTTATGAGCAAATATGAAACGTAGAATCGCGTATCTATTATTGCTGTTGAACTAGATCCGACAGTAAATCTATCACATAAAATGTTGTTTACGGTGAATTTTATTATCTGCGAATTTTATAAGTACAATATTGTCGACGCACTACGGCCCCTAATTTAATAGAGAAAATAATTGGGCAATTTCATGCTCAAATGTTTACGTTGGCATCACTCCATATACACGTCCGTTTCCTTGGTAACGTACAGCAACGACGGTCGTGGATTCGGAATTGCAATCGAAGCAAAGTGAAATTTTTCCTGTCAATTCAAGTGAACAGATTGGACAAAATCATTATAATATCTTACTAAATAACTGTTCGGGTTGTAAATTAAAGATTTCTGTGCATTAAGTTAGGTTTCGACGGCGCGGCGTTAAGTTAAAATCGACGGCGAAAAAATGAAAATATGGCGATGAATTTTATTTGGGCAAAAATCTCAGTATTTAGTGTAATTTATGGCTCATAAAATAATAGAACCTATCCAGCTTTTTACGAGCCATAATGGCGGACGTGTTCGTAATATTTGAACAGCGTTTTTGACATTTCCCTAATACATCGCACGTTTGCTTTCCGTACATTCCTTTAGTTTTACCGTGAACACGCGGAAAGAAAACGAGTGACGTATTAGGGAAATGTCAGAAATGCTGTTCAAATATTACGAAACCGTCCGCCATTATGGTTCATAAAAAGCTGGATAGAATACAATGTTTAGTGCTTCGAGTTGCAAGATCTTATTACGGCTAGCAGGTTGGTTGAACTAATTTTATTTTTTTGTGATGGTTTCCCGAGTCTATGAGAGCATGTTGGTACACTGAAGAAGGGAAGTGCCACTAACTGCCATAAATGTACTCTGACGACCTTTTCGTTAAGGGTCAGTGTCCCACAGTCTGCTCATCTCCGAGAAAGCCAGCCTTTCCTATATCGGTGGATGGCTTCTTTACTTCGTTTATCGATGAGGGTGGCACATCTTCGTTGCTGGAGACACCCATGTGGTCACTTCCTCCGTTATCATGGTCTTCCGCCTGCACGCCAATCAGGTGTTCATCGTAGTGATTGTTAATCTGCACCTATTGACATGGAAGCTGCAAAAAATCCTTTGAAAAGTGCAGTTTTATAAGTCTTCTTCAATCATGCTTCAGACCAGTTAATCAAATAAGACAAAATTCACTTGAGGAAAACCATTATAAAACCTGATAGAATCTGCAATATTCCGCGGTATGACCCTAAATTTTTTGTCCTATAATTTTTTATTTACCTGCCATTGCTGATTTGCTGGACTGTTCACTGAACAAGAATCAAACTTTAGTCCCCCGTACTTCATACTTGTTAACGTTTATTAAACCACACACAAACTTACGCTAGAATCCATTCACTTCATTCATGGGCCGCCCCGTCAGCCCATATCGGGTGCCATCATGGAGTCGCGAAAGAACATCGACTGTCGGTTTTCGCGCAAAAACTCCGACGGCCGTAGGTTGCTGGTGTACTCGACACCCGGAATGATTTCCTCGCGTTGCCGGGTGGGCTTCGGTCTCAGCACCGGATGGATAGTGTCTCGCCCCGGCCGGTCCGGTTTGATTCGCGGCAACGATTTGGTTAGGTAGTCCGCCGGTGGCAGAGGCGGCGGAGCCGGTGCGTCACTTTTCTGCGTCTGAAGACGCGGCCGAGCAGCAGCATAGCCCGGTTCCGACTTGACGGTTTGCGATGGCTGCGATCGTCGGACTAGCATTGGAACTGGCATTGGATTGGGATCGTTATTTATTGACGACGCTGGTGATTGACGCACGGGTGATGGTTTTGTTGGCACCGGAGGTTGAACGCGTTCTTGGCTGTACTGTTCGTAGTATTGCTGGCGGGCTAGTAAGGGAGGACCTGGTCGGTGGTTCATTTGGCTGCTTCTACTTGGTGGACGTTCGGGACTGTAATCGTCACGGGGAGGAGGATTGAAGGCACGTTGTTGGTAGGGGTTTTCGGAACGTCTATCAGAACGGTAATTATATTGCTGCGGCTCAGGGGATTCGCGAGCTTGCTGTCGATAGTGTTGTTGCCGGGAAAGAATGTAGTTTTGCTCGTGCTGACGCTGAAGTTGCTCCTGCAGGTATGGATCTTCCCGATCCGATGTCGGTGAGACATCGCGGTCCATCACTTGCCGTCGACTGTATCTGGACTCGGGGAAATCATTGTATGGGCTGCCCCTACCCGTACTTTCGTCGCTTCGGTCATTGTATCGAGAAACAGCAACGGCCAAATGGCCGTTTCGGGTACTCAACTGTTTTTCTTCCACTTCCGGCGGCTCGGAAGTGATGCTTTCATCGTACGCCCTAACCATCGGTTGACGGTTGCCACTGATCGGTACCATCATTCGGGCGAATGCGAAATAGGACGTCATTCGGGCTAGATCGGAATTGATTTCGGCAAGTGATTTCTTGAACGTATTTGGCATGTGCCACAGTACTATCACCTGTAAAATGACACTTAGCACGATCATTGCTATGAAATGCGCCGCAACAGTTACGTAATCTTCAGGGTGATAAAAAGTACGATCCAAGACGGAGAAATATTGAATCAATGCTACTCCCAGCAGCTCTAGGATCGAACCCACTGCCAGGATTGATTCGTTAAAGTTCAACGGAGACAACTCCAAAATGTTGATTGCTGGGATAGCTAGAGACGCTCCAATGAAGGTGTGAAACACAATCATCGAAGCTCCAATGTGGATATTGCCCATCACGGTATAGTAGAAAGATACGGCCAGAATTAGGCCAATGGTATGCAGCATAGAAGCCACCAAAAACACTATCTTTGCGCTGAGAATAATCATACAAAGTGTACCTATTAGTGAACCCAAAACTAAGAACCAGAAAATTACATAACCGATGGAATAACTCTCGAATATGCTTATACTGTAAACCATACCGAGATGCAAAAATATATAATAGAAAGCTATCAAGCCTTGCAGTTTGGTAAAAATCATGTAAAACACCCACAGTTTGTGGTAGTTGCTTCTGTTCGTTTCGCCACCGGCGACAATCTGTTCCGTCGAAGAGTTCCACTGCTTGTGGACCGCTCCACCATTGGCCGACACCGTCGCCACGGTCGGAGCGGTAAAATTATTGTATAAATTTCTGCCCTCCGTACGATCGCCCATCAGTTTGCCACTCTCGTGCGCAATGTCCGTATCGAAGTCCAACGGTTTCTTGTAGTTAACGATTCCCTCGCGCTGCAGCATCTCGTTCAGCGCTACCATAATGGCAACGGCGACAGCCGCACTTAGCAAGCATATGGCCATGATCGTGTCGATTTCGTCGTCGGACACGAGCAGGCAAATCGTTGCGGTCGCTCCGATCCCGGCCAGGAACCAGAAGTAGCACAGCGACATGTACACGGCCCGCCAGCGGGCCGGTGCCCGGATGTGTATGTAGCTGAGACCGGGAATCAGCGTCAAGCCCAGACCGCACGCGCCCAGGTAGATAGCGGGAATGACGTCTGGAAGAAAAGTGAAAATGTTGTTACTCGGAATGGAACTTCTGCGCTATGGAGGTAAATAAATGTTAGTAATAAGTTTGAAATGGACTTCCTATCAGCACCACCGTCGTATAGTAAAGCTAGTAAACAGTTTGCTATTGAATAATTATCGATTTTGTCTCAATTCTCTTATCAGTAGGTAGGTACTAGCAGCACGGGCTATTGTTTTCGCTGTTGGCACAATTTGATAAGCGTTGCACTCTATGTTAGTCGCTAATCATGGCCGACTTCGATTTTAAGGATGACATTATGATGATGATGACATAGAACATAGTTTTGTTTGAGGTAAAAGACCAAACAAATAATAACATGGAGTTTTAAACATTTCATAGATAATTTAATTTGTCTCAAAAAATGTAATATTTTTTCATATCAAGCTTCCGGTTGATCAAATCCGAATTTCGAAGCCTCCTCGTTTAACTTCTGCCATCAGATTCTGCCACAGCCACATTGTTCGTCGCAGAACATCTGTTTCTTTCAAACCGTTTGTTGTTTTCGCCGGTTTTTTTGACTTAGGACTACGTCTTACGGCAAGTTAATTTTGAGATAGGATGTCATTCCAAAAAGTCGAAAAATGCGAGCGTCACGAAAAATGATAGGTTTTGAGCGCTAATAACTCAACGGTTTTCCGATCAATTTTCAGTATTTTTGTACCAATCGATCGGAAAATCTTCTAAGAATTGACTCAAATGAAGAAAAGTATGGATTCTGGATGTTAAACTATTGAAAAATGGAAAATAGTGAACCTATGTTTTACCAGAATTCTCGCTTCGTGATTGGTTGTTGGAAATGACGTCATCAAAGTAGAAACGCGTTTTCACGCTTCGTCTTATAATTCAGTCAATTTTCAGTAGATTTCCAAGATATTTACACCAATTGATCAGACAATCGATTTGGAAAATATTGAAAATATAAAAAACTGTTTATTTTCAATACTCGTCATTAAAAAATTGAAAATAACTCTAACTCGGTCGTACTAGAAATTGTCGCTTTGTGATTGGTTGGAACGAGAAAGTTGATGGTAAGTTCCATTTAATTCTACTATAACAAAGTTACAAGAGAATTAAATGGAATCCTACCCTTTCTCGTTGATTGCTAATTGGCTTGAAAATTCCTTATTGAGGTGTACCACCAACGGCAACACGAGCGGTGACGCAGTCGTGCACGCCAGCAGTTCCCGGTCAGTCGTATTCATCGGCTGCTGAGGAAAGGAGAGTACGCTGAGCGTGTGTTGAAGCTGGAGCACTCATTTCGCTGCCTTGATGGAATATCTGGCTGCTGAAGTTCTGGAATTGACTGGAAATATGCTGCTCGCGACAACAAAACGACCAGAATTATCGTCACATGCAGCTGGCCATCCGCAACGATGCAGAGTTGAACAAATTGCTGTCCGGTGTCACCCCTGCTCAGAGCAGTGTCTTTCCGAACATCCAAACTGTTTTGTTGCTACCCAAGAAGACGGAAAAGAAGGCTTAAATTTCCAACATATCACGTCGAAAACCGTTCTTTTAAGAACAAAACGGAAGGTACCAAAGCAGCCAACAAATATACCAGCTCGGTCAAGCGTCAACGGTTTTCGGTAAATGATGAAACCTAGGACACTTGGAACTTAGGGCTTTTTACTCGGTTTTCTTTAGCAACACAAATTTATCCATCACCAATGCTACAGTAATAATACGTAACGTAATTTTTCTTTGGAAGCAAACGGCGAACGGCTCACTGGTATTTTTGCTCTTTTGTACAGACTGAAATTGAAATGCTCTACTTTATTTAACGTACATGATAGAATGAAGGACCATGAAAAATAGACGGGACCGATTCTTGTCGCTTGCTCTGGTACATAATACGAACGAACAGCATTATTCAAACGCTAGCTGAGCTACTGCCAACATCTTATTGGCATCTTATTGTCTGGACGCGACAAAGGAAGAAGCATCAAGGGCAAATGAAAGTCATGCTCGACTCGTGCACGTCTGCAGTTCCCGATCGGTCGTGTTCACCGGCTACTGAGGAAAGGAAAGTATACTGAGCGTGTTGGAGCTGGAGCACTCGTCTCGCTGCCGTAATGAAATATCTGGCTGCTGAAGTTCTGGAATTGGACAACAAAACGTCTAGAATCCTCCCACGTCACTTGCAGCTGGCCACTTGAAGTGGTATTTAATCGTGACTCAGAACCATACATGAACGGCTTCATCGATCGCATAGCTGCTGAGGCTTTCCGGTGGTCCGTTGCAACAAGCCGTGCCTGGTTTGCGGTTATCGGTATTCCAATTTACCGAACAGAGAATTACGTTAAGTGCGTTAGTGCAAGTTTATTGCAAGCTGGAGTTATGATAATCAAACAATCGGTCCTTTTAAGGGCCGCATAGCGATTGAAGAGTTTATTATATTTTCTTGCCCAGTTAATACCATAATCACACAGGCAACAAAGGAAAAGTTGAATTTTTCGCCGTTGGGGACAACTAACAAATGACGGAAATAAGTTTTCTGGTCACAGGCGACATTTTCTGCGACTTTCAAACGGTCTGCAGGTTGTAAATGCTTTATTGTCAGTGTTTTTTTTTGTAAGCCGCAGAAAAGTTGCGCAAAATTTTCGAAAACTCGCCCGTACCGTCTAGCGATTACCAGAGGAAAAGCACTATTCAACGTAGAAACAGATCATAAAAATTTATTTACTGTTTGGTTTAGTGTGACTTGGTTTCGTTTTTATAAAATATATTCAATCAATTCATGGATATAACTCCAAAATCTGTTGAGGATCGAATGTATACAATATGTTACTACTTTGATAAACGTTACGTATGTAGCTTGTCATGAAGAATCGTATTATTACATACATGGATACATCCTACTATCGCTACAAAGAGACTTACGTGGTCCTACGTCACCCATGCGGTCGTGTCTTGTGCACAACCCATATGATTTTATTAATCGATTTGTATACAGACCATTGAAAATCCGGTCTGGCAGAATTATTAACGTATTATTAGTGTTCTTTGCATTGAAAGTTGGATTTTGAACACACTTGTTCTGTCACACATTTGTAGGTGAGAAAAGTTGCCAACATTTCATGGGAAAAACCATGAATCTTGGTTGATTCCTATTTGAATTCTAATGCTTACATAGGGTTGTTATCGACGCTAAGAATAATATAAAAATAGTTTCTGTAAAATTTGTAGCAACGTTTTACATCACTCACATATCTGTTTTGAAAATACGGTGAAAATAATTTACAAAATATATTTCGCTTTTCCGTAATTTAATCTAACCCCGTCAAGCGCCTAGCGGGGCAAAAGTTCGATTCACGGACGAGGCAAAAATGGATAGCTAATTATATACAGCCTTAGGCACTATATTACAGATACTAGAAGAATGGAAGATCTGCAGAAAACTGTGTGCTCTACAGATGTTGGCCGAGGAAAAACAATGTGTTTCCACTGATGAAACAAAAAACCAACGTTTTGAAAAGTTTCGATCTAACGGAGGCTGCAATACACCAGCCCAAAATAGAAAAGGTGCAAATTGAGAATATCCCTTACCGAAACATAACGCAGATTGAAGATAATATGGTTTTGTTCTCGGTTTTGTTAGCTACTGCTGGGCTAAATTCATGGATTCTAGCTTCGAACTTTTGCCCCGCGAATCAGCACTTGATCAGAAGAAAGAAGAATTTATTTTGCAAAACACTATTACCGCAGATGATTTATACTTGAATGTGAAGACATTAAGTTACTGCTTCACTATGAAATATATTATGTTGTTGTCCTTCTTTATATCTCACGAAAATTGATGACAACTTCAAACATATGCCCCGCCCTACTCTACTATTTGCTTTTCCTACAACTGGTACTGGCGTCACTGCCAAATCAAATGACAGCTCAGATTTGAGAGTTGTAATGATGGGAAATGCCTATCAAAATCTATAACGATTATTGATAAAGTTTTCTTAACGTTAATAATCAATAACGATAATATGACAGTATAAGCAAAAATACGTAAGAAATAGAACAAAAATGTTAAAATAATAACAAGACAAGAAGAAGATTTCACTTTAAACCCTTCAATTTTCGATATTCTTCCGTGACGATAAAGCTTGATGGTATTATCGATATAAGACTACTAGCGATATTATCAGTAGCACACTTTTTTCTTTTATTCGGTCTCAGTTTTTGCCTTTTTTCGTTTTTCAACTTCTTGTCTATCTGGTTTTTATTTTGCGTCTATTCCGTTCTTTCTCTTATTATGTCATGCTTTTCCAAATTTTCTGTCACGTTCTGTTTTACTCTTTCATCTTATTATTTTTGTTTTTCCGCTATCATTTTTATCTTTATTATTTTTTTCTGCTCCGTTTTTCCTGTTTCTGTTTCCGTCTCTCCATTTTTATGCTCATGTATTTTATCCTTTTGCATTCCGTTTGTTTTTTCCTTTTTTTGTCCCTTTTTTAATTCTTTTCTATCCAGTATAACCTCATTTTCTTTCCCGTTGTTTTCGTTTTATTTTTGATTTTTGATTTTTTTGAAATGAGTGAAAAGAAACTCATTTTTCTTTTTTTCTCACCCGTTCTTCATATTTTTCTTTTCAGTCTCCTTGCTTTTGCTTCGTTTTCTCTTCCATTTTTTCTTCTTTTTCACATTTTTCTCTTTCAATGTCTCGTTTTCCCTCCCATTCTGTGACGATTTTTCTTTCCTTTTGCTTTTTTACGTCAGTTAGGGCATTGCAAACTATTTTTAACCTACCCCCTCCCGTCGTTTGAAATTGGTTTTAAAAAGTTGGGGGGCAAAGTAACCCGAAAAAAAATTTACATTGAATTTTGTAGTAGAAACAATGCGTCTACAACAGGTTTTATTGTGGAAATTGAAACTCATGGTAAATTTATTTTAAAAGTGTCTCAAATTCCAATTTTATTCATATTTTTGTTTCTTATTTTATGCAATAGAATTGGCCATATTTTGTTACAAATTTGTATGTCTTTTTGATTATATATAAAAGGACGATATCATTTATCAATAAATGAAAATTTTTGTTCGCGAAAAGATATATTTTTTTTATTATTAAGATATTTAACAACACGTCCTTTTCATGGTAGAATCTTCGGGAAATAAGTAGACATTTTTAGTATAAAATCAATTATCTGTGCACTGTAGACTAGCACTACTCGCTTAACAGTCCCATTTATGTAGGAAACTCCATAGAAGCTGTACCCAGCTAATCAGCAGCTAAGCATTATCATAAGCAGTAAATCAATCGCATATTAGCATATCTGGCATTTTATACGGCACGTTGCTGTATATTAGCTTTTCAACTAGCTGAAGCTGTTGTAAATTGGCATGCAGAATTCTATTTTAAATCTTCTTGTCGGTAATTATCTGGTACAAGCGTTGTCAGCATTATAAGAGGGTTAGCAGTAATGTAGCCGCATTATTTGCCAAAGTAGCATTTAAGTAGCAATTAAGGTGACTTAAATTTCTATTGGGTTGCACGCAAATACAGTTTGCGGTCTCTTCTGGAATGCCACAAGGTAATCATTTGGGACCAATAATTTTCATATTGTACTTCAATGTTGTTAACCACGTACTTAACAATTCTCTTATTGTTTTTATCGGAGATTCAAAGATTTGAAGGTTGATGCAATTTGTCTTCAACGAGAGCTTGGCTCAATCCAACCTACGTTAATCCCAAAACAGCTCCATTATTTCGTGCGCCCGTATTCGTCAACCTTTTGTTAATTCTTTTTGTAAAAAAACAGTCTTGATTTTATTGATTAGGTTATATTGCTAATTAACGATTTTGTCATGCTGATAAGCAGCATGCCATGAATGAAGAGTAATTTTCTACTAAACTTGTTGACTTGTGGACCCGGTGAAAGAGCAAGTAATCCGACTGCTTAGCTATAGCATTCCTATCTTAGTGTTAGCACTAAATAAGCTGTGGTCTTAGTCTAAATAATCAAGTCAGAAAATACTTACCATTGACCAGCACGAAGATCAGACCTGCGGCTAGGTAGAACAACATCGCCACCAGTTGCAGGTAAAAGTGCACAAACTGACACTTGCGGTAGTTCAGTTTCAGGCCATTGGTTAGCGCCACCGAGATGATCAGCGTGATGATTGCCACAATGAACGGCCAGTACATGGTCTCCTTGTAGATGCCATCATGAGCACTACCGTCGGTCTCGGTACCGTCGTCCTGTATGACAGGTTGAATAGGGAGCAACGGTAGCATCAGCAGGTAGCCGAACGTCAGTCCGGCTGGAACGTAGCTCAAACCTGCTGTCACAATTGATATGTGTTCCATGTTTTCTGCTATTTTTGAGTCTCACTTTTTTGATTCGTTTTTTTCTTTTTTGCGTCGTCAATTTTTGTGTTCAACACAGCAAAAACACCACACTAATTACAGCTCTTCCAGCAGACGTTTTCTTTTCTCTAACGTAAGGTGTTTTTATTGCACCGACATTGAGCTGTTGAAATTTTATTGATTTTTATTGAGTCATATCAATTGACCAATGTACCTTATCTATCTAACAGATTCATTGTTAGCTAGCACAGGTACGATGATAATAAAAGTTACTGTTAGATGAGCAATTTGATTCGCTTTATCCTTTCTGGAGGAATTCTTATGTGATTACGACACTTTTAAATAATAATGTACGATTTGTAATTTGTATCTAGTTAGCACTGATTGGAAGGTTAGTTGTCTTTTTATCCAACCTAACCTACAACTAGTTTTCCTTTCACATTACTGTGACAGCAAAATCATTGTAATTATGTCCAATCTGATTCTAATTGTTATCCTGAGTTCCAGCAGTTCACGAAACTCAAGTAAGTCGTTTACATAAACACTAGTTTCTTGAAAGCACCCTACTCTGTACCTAGTAGCACTTTAATCCATTCACCAAATTGTGTTTTTTTCTTCTTTCCAACTTAGAATTGGTCAGCGGCGAATCGCCTCTCGGTCAGAGGCACCTGCCCATGGTCGTGGTTTTCGAAGAACTAACAACCGGCCTATTGGATCGTAGTATCATCCACGCACCATCATCGACTGAGTCCTTATCAGAGCCGTGTCGTGTCGTCGTGTCGCTCCGTTGGTTATCGGCGCACCGATGATAGTGTGGAGTGGTGGAGCTCGTATTGAACCCAACCGCTACGACTGGAATGTCCAGAACATCAGTCCCCATCGACGATGGTAATGATGATTAATCAGTCCCAATTTTGGGGTTCATTCGAGGCATTCGACCACTGAAACCATTTTGAGTACTCTAAACCTTGATGCGCTGCGCACATATCGTTCTATTCCTACATACGGCATCAAAAGTGGTCCTAGAAGATAAGACACACGTTTGGCAATTTGCTTGCTTTCAAAGCCCGCGGGGAAAATTTTCTTATCGGCTCTTAACTGATGGTGAGCCATGAGCACGCTCTGATAAATCTAATTGATACCCGTTCGACGCTCTGTATTCCGAGCACTCGAAAGCTCTTTGAAGCGTAATGGACGGGGATGGAATCTGATAGGTTCTCAGAACAAGGACACGTATAAACCACAAAATTTGCGCTCCACGCCTAGTTCTGAGGTAATTCTGAGCGAGAAAATGTTCAAATCGAATGGTAATCATCCGTTTGTCTGTGAACTTTTCGTTTACCGGATATAGATTGTGTTCCACAGTGACAACATGTACTACACTGTTGTTACCAAATATTTCTTTTCGTTATCATCACAGAATAGTGTCAATAACTTTGAATCACGAGTATGTTTTCAATTCTCATAATCAATTGGTATGTAATTTGAAAATCCCTCAACCCGACAATAAATGCACAGGCAGGAATTTGCCCATTCTAAATAAAGGCGTTTACAAAAACGACATTTGTATTATATCAAGTTCGATGGCGATTACGATCTAACGAGTAAGAATTCGAAAGCGTTGGAATTAGGGTTGGCCAGACCTGGCTACCCTGGCGTGCTCAGGCTGAGGCATGTGCCCCACATTTAATAAAATATTAAATAACAAGACAAAACAGAACAGAAAACAAAGGCGAGACTGGAAAAGAGAAAAAAGGGTCTGAAAATGGAACAAAAAACACGAAATACGGAACAGAAAACAGAAAAACAAGAGAAAAATGAAGACTTGCAAGGGTGAAATAACGGAATAAGAAACGAAGAGAAAGAGGAACAGCTGACAGCAAAGAAATGACAGTGAAAAGCATAGATAAATAGAGGGAAGACAGAACAGAAAAAAGGAAAGAAGAAAGAGGAAAACGGGACAAGAAAAGGAAAATGAAACCAAAACGGAAAAGAAGAAGAGTGAGAGAAAAAAAGAAAATCGACAAAGGAAAACGTAGAAAAGAGGTCAAACGGGATATTAGAGATGAAAATTGGACACGAATAAAGAAAAAAAGAGTAAGAGTAAGTAGTGTAAGTGTGTAAGATGTAAGATGAAATATGTCAATCCTAATTTCAAGTAAAACATCGTGTCTAATTTCGTGCTCATGTCCAAGTGCAAGTCTAATTTAATGTCTAAAATCACGTTTAATTTCAAGTCCAATTTTAATTCTAATTCCTATTTTAAAGCATTGAACTCAGAATTCAATTCTAACTGCTAGTAAAATTTGAATTCCAATTTAAAGTTTAATTTTAAATGTATTTCTATGTCTATATTTCAACTTCAATAAATCGAATAAATCGGGTGTCCCCCCTTTCGCTTATGTCTGGACACGCTAGTGCCTTGCTACACCGCTTTAGTCGATTATCCGGGCTCCGAATTCGTCATCGCATATAATCAGTACGCATTTATGGCACTTTGCAATCAATCAAACATACCATCCGATCACCACCATCGTTTTACAATCGTAATCCAATTTCCCAATAAAAAACAATACAGCAGAGCAGTGCTATCTTATCAGTCGTATCCGAAAAGATACAACCCACCCGAAACGACTGCCAAACCGGCCTTCTCGGCTAACGAGTTAAGCTTTTTGTCGTTTGTATTATACGAAGCGTTGTTAATCGCAAAGTATCTGTACAATCCTTTTGTAGGGTACTTCAAAGTTCAAAACGGTTTCGTTTAACTATAACATTGTAAGTCGCATTGCAGTTATAGTTGCATACACAAGAATTTCCCCAACTTATCTACAATAACGGTGTTGTTTAGATATCCAAGAAAAATGCAACACGTGTTCCTAGGTTTTTTTCCTATTTCCAACAATTTGTTTTAGATTACAGCACCGATGCATCTTAATTCTACATTTTGCTGAACGTTCTTTCCAAAGATAATGTGCTTCGATTACATGATTTGTCATCTGTTCGATTCAGCTCCATCAAAAATTGAAATAGTAGGTGCCCTCAAATGAATGACTCACATCGCTGAGTATCGCCCCTAAAATGCTATAGACGATAATAAATTTACTGACATCATTTGATAGCGCCCGCTTCAAGTTCATTATCCGTCAAGCCAAAATTATGTTATCACAGTTCTTGCCAACACAAATCAGTTCAACAAACCCACCGACCAACGCAAGGCGCTGGCACAAGTTCTCAGCTACTCTCCAACCAATGGACACGAAACACATCACCCGATGCAATGCAGTTCTGGATCACTGATCCGAGTTTGTCCGGAAAACCGTGTTCATGCAGTATTTACCATAACTGATCTCGTTGTAAAGTCAACTAAGATAAGATGCGTTGTACTCGCGACCTTTCTACAAGATCTGTCGGTTAGTTAAAATTTTGTTCGGAATGGTTAGCTGTCATGAAGTCCTCCTGATAATTCCATATGGAACCTTGTGCTATCAGTGACAGCCGGCGTAACAGGATCTGGACCACCAATCGACCACATCGCGTTTGTTTGTGATTAGATTTCCTCCCTCACTGCCATCACATTTCAGGTTTCGTTGTGTAGCCCTTACGAGATTGGTTCACCCTGACGTAGAACTTGCTCTTGTCATTATCTCATAGTATTTGTTCTGATGCTTCATGTCCTCTGTCGCTTTTTACTCCTCAGGATCGTGGTCAAATGGTCGACATTGGTTGTCGGTGTTTGGCCAATTTCTTCGTAGGGGCAATGCCCAGATAACTTTTTCAATCCCTTTCTTTTCCCCTCTTGTTGGCATTCTCCATCAAACCAACTCATCATCATCACCTCATCAACTAACTCAATGGTTCTTAGATTGCGGGTTAGCTGCCTAATTTTCAGTGGAGAAGCTGACTTGCTAGCTCGAGAGCTACATTGACTCAGAGTGGAGATCGCTGCTATTCAGGAAGTTCGATGGCCAAATTCCGGAGAAAGGGAGTTCCGCGCAGTAGACCCTGTTGCGTGCACTTCTTTCAAGTATCAGCATCAGCAAATTCTACAAGAAGAAGATAAGCCCCGTCTTGTCCGGTGGAGGCCCGTAGATGACCGTATACGTATGTAGAGAATTAAGGGCAAATTCTTCAACCACAGCTGAATAAACATATTCGCACCGGCAAATTATAAACTAGACGATGCAAAGGACAAGTTCTACGACAGATTCGAAAGGACCTATGAAGGGTGCCCAAAACATGCCGTGAAAATCATCATCGGAGATGCGAATGTGCAGATCGGGAGGGAGGAATTCTTCCGTCCTGTCATTGGAAGACATAGCCTTCATCTGTTGACCAACGATAACAATCTGAGGTTCATAAATTTTGCCGCGGCCTGAGGAATGGCCTTTTGTAGCACCTACTTTCCACATCTGAATACTAGAAAACATACCTGGAAGCATAATTGGTAAACGGCTGGATAGTGCGTGAAACAAACCCTAATAGTGGTTCTCAGGCTCTTGTCTAGCAAATCCTATCCCTACCTTCTCGTGGTTCGGTGGAAACTAAGGTCGTATGGTCTATGGTGACAGGGAAGGGGGAATCATCGTCCTCGTGTCAGTGTGGGATGCATAACAGTACTGTCACGATGGTCCTCCGGCGACACAGGGGGTTGGTGCAGGCCCTACAAGCTATCCGTAAAACATACTGGTACAGGAAGCCAATAATGTAAATAGGGACCGGAACAATCAGCATAGACTAAGGCAACGAAAACGGACTAACGATTGGAAGCTTGGAACTGCAAATCTCTCAATTTTCTGGAAAGTACCCGCATCCTTTCCGACTTATTGAGGGCCCACAAGTTCGACACTGTAGCGCAGAGGATTAGAGGCCGTTTCATCAACATTAGCATTATCAACGTGCATAGCCCACACCTAGGAACTGACGAGGACGATAAGGACGCTTTTTACGCGCAACTTGAACGTGAATACGACTACTGCTCAAGACATGACGACAAAATCGTCATCGGAGATCTTAACGCTCAGGTTGGCCAGGAGGAGGAATTCAGACCGGTTATTGGAAAGTTCAGCACACACCCGCTTACGAACGAAAACGGCCATCGACTCATTGACTGCGCCGCCTCCAAAAATATGGTCATACGAAGTACATTCTTCCGGCATAGCCTCCCATATCGGTACACCTGGAGATCGCCATAACAGACGGACTCGCAAACCGAACGCGTTTTGATTGATGGAAGGCACTTCTCGGATATCGCTGACCTATCGTGGCGCAAACATCGATTTTGACCACTAGCTTTTGATAGTTAAAATGCGCCACAGACTTTCCGTTTTTACAACAGACCTCATAGTCCCTAGACAAGTATTGGCGCTGGCATCGCTGGATATTTGCAGGTTATGTTGTTTTGCAATTTTCTGTACTACAAATGTCAAATTTGTTTACATTGAACTTGTGCAGATCAATATTAATCATATACAACGTTGATAGATTGAACACACTTGAAGATTTTTCTTGCAAAAAATGGGTCAGGAATACTGATTAGTCAGCTGCAGACGTGGGTGCTAATAATCTAAACGGCAAGCGGGTCCAACGGTATCCTTTTACTAGTCCTTTCGAAATGGATTGAGTCCTGAATCGATGCGAACAAACTGCAAGTATGCTTGCGTATGCTTTCAATTGTCGAGTCGATAACGACCTGCACCACAATTTGCAGCAGATTTTTACCGGTTAGCTGATACATACTTTTAAACCCGACACACCACACACTGACTGGGACAGATTCGGCAGCTAATTTCACACAAAAATAAATATCCGAAATGACAATAACTTCGCTGCTCTAGCCACCTATTTCACTGTGACAGCCGGTAACTCTGTAGGCTGCAGATTGTACTTATTCCAACACCTGCAGCTGCTCCCGGCAACCTCAGCGATTTCAAAATGAATATGAAATATATTTAAACACGGTCGATTGTTTGATAAAAGGGATCCGTTACTGTTTCGCAAGCACCGACACCGGGCAGTTGTTTGTACCTTTTTCTTTTTGGTAAACGTAAACACACTTTTGACACTTGTAGCTCAGAAGTGCTGGCTTCTTGCTGGAAGATGATTTTCCAGGAATACAATGGGAACACTAGCGCCAATACTTGTCTAGAGGTATGAGGTCTGTTATTGTTACCAGCATTCGGTACCGTCGCCCGTCACGATACAATTTGAGGACGCGCAACGCATTGACACTGCGCTGCCGGGTGAGGGAGAGCTAAAGGAACAGCCCCTTTCGAGGACTGCTGGAAATCTGGGTTAAAGCAGCGTTGGGCGTGCCATCGGATTCGCTGAGAGGAGTCGACATAACGGCTGGTTCAACGAGGAACGTCAGAGGATGTTAGATGACAAGAATGCAGCGCGGGCGTCGATCCCGTCAAAACGTGATATAGACAGAAACGAAGACAGCAAATCCACTTTTTCCAGGGATAAGAAGCGTCGTCTGGAAGAAATGGAGTGCGAGGACATGGAACAACTGTACCGTTCACAGGAAACGCGTAAATTCTACAAGAAGAAAAAATTGAACGTATCCCGCAAAGGCTTCGTGGCGCGAGCCGAAACATGTCGAGATAAAAATGGAGGGATCTTATCGGATGAACGTTGTGAAGTGATCGTAGCCATCAAGCAGCTCAAGAACAACAAGACAGCTGGCAAGGGTGACATTGCAGCGGAGCTTACCAAAATGGACCCCGGATAGGTTGGCTACCTGTCTGCACCGGCTGAAAGTCAGATTCTGGGGAACAGAACAGCTACCGGAGGAGTGGAACTCCCTCCCCAATATACAAGAAGGACGACAAGTTGGAATGTGAGAACTATCGAGCGATCACCATTCTCAACGCCGCCTATAAAATGCTTTTTCAGATCATCTTACGCGAATACCAAATCCCTACGCACCACCTATTCATATAAATTTCAAGGCCGCCTACAATAATATCGACCGTGACGAGCTATGGAAAATTACGGACGAAAACGGCTTTCCCGAGAGGCTGACAAAACTGATTAAGGCCACGATGGATGGTGTTCGGTGCTGTGTGAGGATTTCGGGCGCGTTATCAAGCCCGCTTGAAACGGGAATTTCCTGTCTTCTGTTCAAAATCGCGCTGGAAGGTGTTATGAAACCTACGGGCTTTAACATGCAGGGTACTATTTTCAACAAATCTAGGCAATTTGTCTGTTTCGCTGACGACGTGGCTATTGTCGGAAGAACGTTCCAGGCGCTTGCTGAGCAGTATGCCAAACAACGTAAAGCAATAAAACCAAGTATCTGTTAGCAGGAGGAGCCGAGCGCGATCGAGCTCGCAAAGGCAATAGTGTGGTAGTCGACGGGGACGAGTTCGAGGTGGTGGACGAATTTGTATACCTCGAGTCGTTGATAACGTCGGATAACAACTGCAGCAGAGAAATACGCAGACGTATTCTTACGTCTTACCGGAGGTCGTGCTTACTACGGACTACACAAGACCCTAAGGTCTGGTAAACTTCACCCACCGTGCCAAATGTACCATATACAAAACGCTAATAAGACCGGTAGTCCTCTACGGGCAAGAAACGCGAAAACGTGGAAACGTGCTCAACGGGGACTTGGAAGCACTGGCCGTTTTTGAACTTCGTGTGATTAGGGCCATCGTTGGCGGTGTCTGTGAGAACGGTGTATGGAGGAAAAGGATGAACGACGAGCTGGCGCAGCACTTTGGCGAACCCAGTATCCAGAAAGTTGCTAGAATGCCGGACAACAAACCCGCAAAAATGGTTTTCGCATCGAATCCGGTTGGTACCAGACGCAGATGTGTGCAGCGTGCTCGATGGTTAGACCAAGTGGAGCATGACCTAGAAAGTGTGGGACTGTCGAGAAATTGGAGACGCACAGCCATGGACCGAGTTAGTTGGCGGAACATTATATTGCAGGTCAAATGCTGAGGGACGGCGAGCTATAGGATAAGTAATTAGTACCTGGAAGCATCCAAAAAGAGGACTCCAACTCTCAGATTGATCATGTCTTGAAAGACGGTCAACACTTTTCGGATGTCATCGAGGTACGGTCTTCGACCTCTATCTCGACCACTATCTCGTCACGTGTAAGATTCGCGTAAGGTTGTCAAACACTGCGAATGCTCGCACTGAGAGGACAGTACGTTTCAACATCTAGCGAGTGACGGCAGATGACATGGCAGCAGAATATACCAGAAAGGTTGCTCAACGAATCGCAGAACAGCTGGTTTGAATCCGAATGTCCGAGAGTGATAGATGAGAAGAATCAGGCCAGCAAACGGATGCTTACTGCGGCTACACGTCAGAACAGAGAAAGGTATAGAGAGACTAGAGCTGCGGAAAAAAGAACTAACCGTCTAAAAAACGCGAGTACGAGGAGCACGTGCTCACCGGTGCAGAGGAGAGATTCGCCACAAGGAGTTCTTACAAAACGGTGAGGTGCAGGAATTTTGCCTTGATGCCTATGATGTGCAATGATAGTGCCTAGCAGGCTTCATTCTACGTTGTTTGCTCAGTAGATGCTCATTTGACTACAGCGCCTCAACTAAACAGAATTCGAAAAAGTAGTGTAAAGGGCAACCGTAGAGCTAATTATTATCTACATTATTGTTGAAGAAACTATTGTTCTATCTTTCGTACTTACGGCGCTATGGGGCTGCTACCTCGTTGGTAGCCAAATGAGCGCTCTTTTTGCTACCTACGGGGTAGCAATATTTACAATAATTTACAATAATGTAAATATTAATTAGCTCTACAATTGCCCTTTAAACTACTTTTTCGAATTCTGTTTAGTTGAGGCGCTGTACTCAAATGAGCATCTACTGCGCAAAAAACCGAGAATGAATCCTGCCGGTAGGTAACCTGCTTACTGACAAAACGACGAAACGGTAACAGCCAGATGGAAGAAGCACTTGTAGATGTTGTTGAATGGAGAGGTAAAGGGTAAACACGAAGATCAGAATTGTGAGCCATGGCCAAACTGTGGTACCACCAACACAGAATGAAATTAAGAAGGCCATCAGTGAGCTGAAAAATGGTAAAGCTGCTGGAAAGAACGCCCAACAAACATTTTATTTGAAAAACAGTTTATTCAACCATTATACAGCTAATATCCAGTAAACAAACGCTTGTTAAGCTGTTATTCAACAAAAATGTTTGTTGGGTAGTGTTTCGGGAGAATATTGTCAGAATCTGGGAGGAATAACAAATTCCGGAGGACTGGTTGGAAGACCTCATCTGCCCTATATTCAAAAAAGGACGACTCGAGTGTAAAAACTATCGAGGCATTCCATTGCTCTATTTTGCCGGTAAGGTATAGCTTTCGCGTATCCTGTTCCGTAGACTGAGACCGTTAGCGGAGTCTTTCGTCGGTGAGTACCAAGCAGGTTTTCGTGAGGGTTGCTGCACGATGGATCAGATGTTTATCCGACGTCAGTTACAAGACAAGTTCCGGGAGTAAAACTTGCAGATTCATCATCTGTTCATGGACTTTAAGACGTATACGATTCAGTCAAACGGAATGAGCTGTGGCAGATAATGCTAAAACATGGTTTTTCCGACGAAATTAATTTCGCTGATTCGTGCGACGCTGGATGGGTCAAAATCATGCATCAGAATAGCGAGTGAGACCTCGGCCGCTTTTTTGACGTTGGATGGACTGGAACAAGGGGATGCATTCTCTAACCTTCTATTCAACACTGCTATGCTTGAGAACCTGCGAGTGCTCGAAGTTTTTGAAAAACGAGTGCTCACAACGACAACGATCCCAGCCGTATCCCACAACCGAGAGAATTGGAGAAATTTTGTTCATCAGGTTATGTCTTAGGAGGGCAGGTCAATTAACCCCTCTAAGGTCTACATCATTTTTAGCGCCGCAAAATTCACTAAAATGGCCATAACTTTTTTATTTTTCAATATTTTTTCACCAAATTTGGGAATTTTGCCGAAAATATTTTCTATTTTCATAATATCTATATCAACTGTGGACATATCAGCTACTTTGCCGCAGTTATGAGCCATGGTGCGCGCCATCCGGATCCGGGGGGACACTATGAATCCGGAACCGGTTCCCGTAACGGGACATTTCAGCGTCAGTAAAGCATGTCGTGTCGCATATCAAAAAACATCAGCATTCGACAAAATAGCGATTGGTGATTATCTCATGTCTCTCAGAGGCCGTATGACCGGTTCCGGGTCCGGGGAGGGTTTCTTTTCTGATTCAAGCACAGAACGGATTTCGGAGGAACTTGTCCGGGACCTGGAATCGGCCATATGGGGACCTGGAAAGATATGAGATGATCGCCAATCGCTATTTTATCGAATGCTGATGTTTTTTGATATGCGACACGACATGCTTTACTGATGCTGAAATGCCCCGTTACGGGAACCGGTTCCGGATTTATAGCGTCCCCCCGGATCCGGATGGCACGCACCATGGCTCATAACTGCGGCAAAGTAACTGATATGTCCACAGTCGATGATATGTTTTCAAAAATCAACAGATTTCAAACAAATTTTAGATATTTGGCAACTTTATCTAAAAAAGCCATATCTCGGTCCCCCAAGGAACTCCGGAATAACTCCGGGACCATATGGCATATGGCCATTATCTATAGATATTATGAAAATAGAAAATATTTTCGGCAAAATTCCCGAATTTGGTGAAAAAATATTGAAAAATAAAAAAGTTATGGCCATTTTAGTGAATTTTGCGGCGCTAAAAATGATGTAGACCTTAGAGGGGTTAAGGGAACATAAACGACTAAAAATTTTGGAAAACTCATTATTTTTTTATTTCAGATTTTGATTCGGCAGTCTTTTCCGCTTATTTTGATACTTATTTTGTAATGATCCGACCACGGGAAGTGGACGAAAAACGATCATACACGAAAGCATTCCAGTGCGGCGTGGAACAACTTCAGCGGAATAAAACGCCGCTTCTGGAAAACCACGATTTTAAAGCTTTATGTATCTTTTTCTCGAAAACTACACAATGTATTAGAATAAACTTTTTTTTGTTTTGTTGGTAGAAGCTTGACAAAGGCTTTTATAACTTTTGAGTGTCGTAAATAAAATCCAGCTGTTTTATTCTGCCGAAGTTATTCCACGCTGCACTGGAATGCTTATGTGTATGATCGTTTTTCGACCACTCCCCGTGGTCGGATCATTACAAATTTAGTATCAAAATAAGCAGAAAAGAATGCAGAATCAAAATCTGGAATAAAAAGATTGATTTTCTTAAAATTTTTAGTCGTCCCCTTAAGTAAGGATTTGTCCAAAAATAATAATTTATTTCCAGCCAGGTAACCAATAAGCATTAGTATAAGCAGTAAATCAATCGTTTATTAGCATCCCTGGCGTTTTATACTGCAGGTTGCTGCTTATCAGCCTTTTGACTGCATAATTGTTGTAAATTGGCATCCACAATTCTATTTAAATTTTTTGTGTCGTTAACTAGCTGCAAATAGGTATTGTCAGCACTATAAGAGGGCTAGCAGTAAAGTAGCCGCATATTTTGCCAAAATAGCATTTAAGTAGCATTTAGGGCAACTTTTATGCTTATTGGCTTGCATTTAAATTGCATTGGAAATGCTTATTGGTTACCTGGGCAGTTGACTGGTAAAAAGGGAACGGATATTCGTTGGGAAACAACCAAGATATGGCCACTCCCTTGAATTCAGTGGCAGTCATATTTATCGCTCGCAATTTTTACGACATAACGCAAATCATATGAATATGAATTCAAAACTTTAAGGTTTTATGAGTTACTGATAATGGACGACATTCTATACTCAACATTTTTCATTTTTTAACTTCAAAAGATATCGCCGTCACCAACTCGTTTTAAGCGTATCAAAATCTCACTCCTGTTCGACAACTGATGAAGTTCGCCACAAGGGTCTCGCGCACGCATGCACATGTCAAAACCGTGCAAAAAACACAGAACAGAACGTTTTTTTGCACCCAATCATCGCCATCAGTAAAGAGCAGCAGTCTGCAGCTGCCTTCATTTTTCAGTGTTTTATAACTAAAAGAACGTGTTTCTCCAGTTTACAAAAAAGTATTTTCTAACGCGAAAGCTTAATTAATTGCCGGAACTATCCGTCTCCGCTTCTGACCGGGCTTGAAGCTAGCAGGCATCCAGTGTCTGAAAACGTCTCTCTGCTCTGCCGTGTTCTGCAATGATCCGCAGGAGCTACGAACTGCAGCAACAAAGCCAGAATCTGTGCGTGAAACAATGAACAACGGAACAGCGGCTGTGAAAGACTCTCCCGGTGGGGGCACACCGAACCGGATGACATCCGGTCGCCAGCAAGCTCTCTATTACGTGTTTGTTTACATATTCTGTCTGCAGGTCGTTACGACCAACCAGCGCACGTCCACGCTGTGGAAGCTCAACTCGGAGCAGGGGAAGATCGTTAGCGTTCCGACCGTCGGCGGAAGGGTCAGAATTACAGTGCTTTAGTGGTTAGCAAGAGGTCATTGTTTGTTTGTTTTTTCGCAGGATGATTCCCTTGGAGCTTATGGAATGGAAGAATTGACCGAGCGCAGTCAGATGCCGTACTCGGATGATGACGACGAGGAGTCAACGTTTGCGATCATTACTGCTGCTGCAGCCAATTTTCGGCACAACACCTGGAACAGGGGTGAAGGCACAACGGAAGAATTGCTGCGACGGCTGGAGGAAAAGTGAGTTGAAAGCAAACCGAAAAAATTGCACAAACCATCTGTTAAACAGATGTGTTCAACTTTTCCTTTGTTTTCTTGCAGTCCTACGTTGAGCCCTCTTGCATCACCGTACAGTAAGCCGAATAAAAATGCTAGCAATGGTGGTGGCTTTCGGGAGTCTGCGGAAAGTCTGTCGGTCCGTCAGGCGGAAGCAGCAAAAGTTACGCCAGCAGCCGACTTGCTGACCTGCGGCAAGCCTGTAAACTTTACCCACTACGACGATCTGGTCGGTGTAGCGCAACGCTACGAGCACAATCCCTCGCCGGAACCGGATGTGGCGTATCTGTTCCTGAAGCGCAAGACCGGCCAGTCGCTGGAGCATTTCAACATTGACGCGCTGGAGCGACGACTTCGGCGAGCCAAAAAGGAACAACCGCACACGATTCATCTGTGGAATCAGATCGGCAACTTTTGGCGCATCAAGGGAAACGCCGGTCATGCGATCGAGTGCTTCCGGCGGGCGCTATCCGTTGCGCCCACCAACGCGGACACCCTGCTTCACCTGGCTCGGGTGCTGTTCAATTTGCAGTATCTGGACGATGCCATCAGTCTTACGAAGCGGTACCCAACGATTTTTGATTTTTATTTCCATTCCAGTCAAACTAATTTTACGTTTTCGTTGTAGATCACTGGAGGTTCATCCGCCGGAACGCAGCGCCTGGCGGCAGTATTTCACGTTGGGTGAAATTTTTAAAGCTTACGGACAGCTGTCGGATTCGCTACTGCACCTGAAGCAGGCGCTGGCGCTGCATCCACACTACGAGCCGATAAGGCGGCTGATTGCCGAAGCGGAGAAGATTGAGTTCGCGTCCAATACGACGCGGATGCAGTTCTACACCGGGCTGATCATTGTGGTGCTGGTAAGTTCTTCTTTTCTGGATGCTGTGCGGCCTTCGTAATTCATTTGATTTGTTTCCAGTCACTGATTGTTCTGACGATGGTATGCTTTATGCTCAAAACCAGAAGCTCTAGTCACGGCCATAGTAGTAACAGTTCGGCCATTAGCATTACGAATCTCATTGGAGGTGGAACCACGGTCGTTTGCGATAGCTACAGTGAAGACACCCCGGGGGATGATACCAACAACCTGAATGGTAGCAACCACAACAACAACAACAATGACGGCACGGGAGGACGCCTGATGGGACCGCTTATCAATGGGCTTTCGTTGGCTGGCTTTCGGCCAGCCAAACACTTCAACCGCGCACAGGCAATGCGTTCGCTGCGAAGTGTTGCTTTCCGCTCGTTCCGACCGTTCCGGTACCGTAAATAAGCCGCCAGGTAAGGTCCTCTCTGCCAGGTACAACATACGCAACACACACACATAATATCCTATACAGCACGCGAGGGTTGTGTCCCCGGCGATCTACTAGAAACGTACACCGAAAAAGATACAATTTAGCAATTAGAACTTTAAAGAAGTCGCAGCTTAAAGCTATAATACTATTATTTATTGCCTCTACCTTAAAGATTTGTACCAGTACAAGAATCTGTAACATTAGCATTTTGCGTGCCGAGGGGCGACGACGACGTCGGACCTCGTCCGACGGGAGTACCGCTCCTTTGATAGTATATCTAATTTAAGCCAGAGCTAAGAAGCGCAACAGTACTTTAATGACGAGCAGCCAGGATCGCGGCCGATCCTGGCATTACGACGAGATTCAGCTACCTATAATGAGTGTATATTACAACTTTTGCTTACAGGATAGTTGGACACTTTTATGTAAGCTTTCCTTTCCTTGCTTTGGCGATTTTTTTTATGCAAACCAAACAAAAAGCAAACTGAACTCTTTTCCTTTGTGAATTGAATGTGATAGATTATATTTTATATTTTTTTTTTGCAGTCCTTTTTAAACGATTTGTTTTAAAAATCTCAAACCCTGTTAGATTTAGAAAAACTGCGAGAGCAAATTAAAAGGAAAAAAGAAAAACCAGTGCTTAGCGAAACAGTGACAAAAAAATAAACGCTGAATTACCTTATACGGTATAAACCAGCTGGTTTCGTGCTTGTGGTCCGAAAAAAAATTCAAGCTTTTTGTTGCTACGCAGACGACTTCAATTTAGTATGTCATGGAAAAGTTCGCTTCGGGTTTCTACGCCAACGCCACTTCTAGATTTTTTGGTATTCGCTATTCCATTCGGAGAGATCCTAATTCTATTCATGCAGAGTGTAGAGAACAAGCGATTTTTCCACCGAAATTTCGATTTTTTTTTTTGTTAAAAAAGATCCTTTGCTGCAGCAGGCAATAGATTGAATTCTGACTTGTTAGATGACAAAACCTCATAGAGGAGCAGCAATGCCCCAATCTGAGCGTTGGAATACTTTAATCGACCAATTCCGAAGTCCACAAGGTTCTTAAAAGTCGAATTAGTATCACCTACCATACCGTCAGTTTTCACGTTCGCAAACAGCAACCTCGTCTGTTTGAGGCCTGGTAGGGAATGTGGGGCAAGATGGTCACCCCAGTGTTTGGGCGTTTATTTGAGTCATAATCACATTTTAGTTACAGGGAATGAATAACAATAATGCATGAAGCTAAGCAACAAAATATACATCTCGGAAAAATATGAAAATACCATAAAAATATATGTTGGAACTAAGTTTGCTACATTGCTGATTTTTCTTATAATATCATCGTGACCGAATTTAAGGTTTGGTGATGTAAATAATTTGTTTTACTCCAATATTTTATTTTTTACTAAGTCTATACATATTTATTGATGAAGTGCATCAATATACTTGCTGAGTTTGCAGCTAGTTTTTAAAAGTAAATCAAATTGAAAAAATTCTTTTAATCGGGGCATGACAGCCACCTAGCATAGGAAAAATCTAACCTCAAAATTCATTTGTAAGTTGTATCAAAAACGTAAACAAAGTGTGTGCCTAGTTCTTTCGGA
Organism: Sabethes cyaneus; assembly: GCF_943734655.1. NCBI lineage: Eukaryota > Metazoa > Arthropoda > Insecta > Diptera > Culicidae > Sabethes > Sabethes cyaneus. The sequence goes on from NC_071353.1 coordinate 156,879,548, forward strand.
GATGGTTCGCAGTTATAAACGAGTTTCTGGCCGGAAAAGCTGGACAAAAACTAGCTTGTTCGCAGCTATCGAAACAGTTAACACTGGAACATCTGTAAAACGAGCCGCTATTGAGCACGGAATACCTCGAAACACTTTGAAGCGGCATTTCAATAAACACAAAAGGCAAACGGAGCACCAGGAGCACAGTTTGGGCCGTTACAGAAACATTTATACGCAGCAGCAAGAGCGTGAACTGGTAAATTACATTCTCGAAATGGAAAAACGGAGTTACACCGAAAGAGATTCGAAGTATGGCATTCCAACTAGCTACAGCTAATGGAATAAAGCATCCAGTCGACAAAAAATCCGAGCTAGCTGGACACGACTGGCTCTATGGTTTCAGGAAACGCCATCCAGAGCTCTCCTTGCGATCTCCAGAAGCCACATCAGCAGCGCGGGCCCAAGGTTTTAATCGAGTAAATGTACGTGATTTTTTTGATACAATGCAGCATGTGCTGGCGGGTACCAAATATCTGCCGACCCAAATTTACAACGTTGATGAGACTTGCGTTATGACGGTATAAAAGCTTCAAGGTTAGGATTGGGTATTATAAATTTGTCTTTCCTTATAGGTTCAAACAAAACGATCAAAAGTATTGGCTCTAAAAGGAAGGCGACAAGTTGGATGCATAACGTCCGCCGAGCGAGGTACTCTTTCTACGGCATGTATTTGTGTGTCTGCAGCAGGACAATTTTTGCCACCGATGTTGATATTTCCTCGTGAAAGACTCACGGATAGGTTGAAGATTGATGCTCCGCCAAATACTCTGTTTTGCTGTAACTCATCTGGATGGATGACAGTTGATTCATTTAACTTGTGATTCGATCATTTTCTGAAGCATGTTCGGCCGTCTCCAGAGCACCCAGATGGATGATGGATTGATCATCCTAGATGGACATGCATCACATACTAAAAACTTAGCGTTTTTAGAAAAAGCTAAGCAGAATAGTGTCTCCCACCGCACTGCAGTCACAAGCTACAGCCGTTGGATGTCTCCTTCATGGGGCCACTAAAAACCAACCTCTCCCAAGCGACCGAAAGGTTTCTCAAGAAAACCCCTGGGAAACTTGTAACCCTCAATGACATTAGCAGCCTTCTGGGAGAGGCATTCATTAAAACTGCCACACCTTCCAATGCCATTAACGGGTTTATAAAAACAGGTATCTATCCTTTCAACAGATTCATTTTTAGGGAAGATGAATTTACTCCATCAGATGTGACCGATGTGTACGGTAGCAACCCGTTCATGAATAATTGTGATATTCAGACTTCTCTCCTTGGCGGCACTATGCTAGATGATGACCTTGACCATGAACCTCCTTGTTTTGGCTTCAACGATATCGGAGAAGAAATTGTGCAAGACATGACCTCGATTGCAAAAACCCACTTTCAAGGCGCTGGGTCAGATGTTTCGAAGATGGAGACAGTTTGTGTTTCGGTCGATAATTCGACACGGGAAGATCCGGCTTGCTCAGAAAGGCAAAAAACCACGGAAAGCTTCAAAGTTACACCCGCCATGATCCAACCTCTACCAAAGATAAAAGGTAGACTCATGTCGCAACGTCGGAGTGAAAAAGGCTACGGAGTTGACTGGTGAAACATATCGTCGGGCACTGAAATCGGCAGAAGCAAGCAAGGACATCCTGCGGGTAAACCGAGGTCTTAAACGAGCTCATAAAATGCGTTCCAAGCTTCCCAAAACGAAATACTCGAAGCGACAAGATAAAGAAAATATAGAAGATTCACTATGCGATGTATGTGGTCTCCGCTTCAGTTCCTCTGAACGTGGGGAAGGCTGGTCGAAATACCTCCGGTGCAATTCTTGGTTTCATCAGTGCTCCGGGAAACGATGTCCAACATGCAATAACCGATTCTGTTTTAACATTTCGGAACTAAAAATTTGAATCCAAAGAATGGGTTTTTGTTTTGTTATAGCATTAATATTGTTTAAGTTAAATAAAAACATTCAAAATTTCTAGAAAAAATGAATTGTTTTAATGCATTTCTATTATGTTTACCCAGGGCCATCTTGCCCCGAAGGGGTGTCCATCTTGCCCCACATATGAAAGCACTACCCAACATAACTATCATTTTTTAAATACACTTTTTTACTATTTAATGTTTAATTCTCAAGGGTCCTTCGTTAGAACTTCATAGAAAAGACTTGATATAATAGACTTACGGATAAATTAACGATATTCTGATGAATTTGGTTGTCCCACACACCCTACCGCTTAAGGTGGCCATCTTGCCCCACATTCCCCTATCAGTAGCACACAGTTTATTTGGGCGAAATTTTAATACTTTTCGTTAACAGTTACATAACGCTTAGCCAGACCAGAGCCACGTTACTTTCAATTCCTCAGGATTTTGATGAACTCATTCCGTACTCGTGGGCTGGTAAACGGCTAGGTAATGCGTACCATCGGTGCCTTGTATACTGGGCATAAAATAGACCCTACAGTGGTCCACAGCATCTTACCTAGCAACTCCTACTCCTACCTCCTCGTGATACCAGCCGCGATACGAGCAACCTCGGTGGAGATCGGGTAACCAACCCCGGTGGAAACCAAGGTCGTATGCTGACAGGGGAGAAGGGCTCCTTCGAGCTACGTTGGCCTTCCGGCGATACTGTAGGGTTGGTTGCGGGTTTCGCAAGCCTGAACCACTAAAAAAATCAAAGCAATGGACTCCGTAAGTAATAATAATAACTCTAATCGGAACAATCGACAAAGACCCAGGCGACGGAAACGGACTAACGATTGGAAATTAGGAGCATGGAACTGTCGGTCTCTAAATTTCCTCGGCAGTTCCCACGTGCTTTCTAAAGAAGTGAAGAGCCGCAAGTTCGACATCGTAGCGCTGCAGGAGGTATGCTGGAAAGGAACGATGGTACGTACGTATAGAGATGGTCATACCATCTACCAGAGCTGTGGCAATACACACGAGCTGGGCACAGCTTTTATAGTGATGGGCGAGATGCAGAAGCGGGTGATCGGGTGGTGGCCGATCAACCCCCGAATGTGTAGATTAAGAAACGTGCACAGCCCTCACCTCGGAAGTACCGATGATAACAAAGACGCGCAGTTGGAGCATGAATACGACCGCTGCCCAAGACATGATGTCAAAATTATGGAATTCAAACCGGTGAATGGACGGTTCAGCGCTCACCCGCAAACGAACGAAAACGGCCTAAGACTTGTCGACCTCGCCGCCTCCAAGAACATGGCCATACGTAGTACTTTCTTCCAGCATAACCTCCACCATCGGTACACCTGGAGATCACCCAACCAGACAGAATCACAAATCGACCACTTTCTGATAGATACTCGGCACTTTTCCGACATTATCGACGTCAGGCCCTATCCGGGCGCTAACATTGATTCGGATCACTACCTAGTGATGGTAAGGATACGTCAAAAACTATCTGTTGTAAACAACACACGATACCGGCGCCCGCCACGGTATAACCTAGCGCGACTGAAGCAACCGGAGGTCGCCGAAAACTACACGTTATCTCTCGAAACCGCGCTGCCGGAAGAGGGTGAGCTGGATGAAGCCCCTCTTGAGGACTGTTGTAATGCCGCGAAAACAGCCATTCCAGCGTAGCGGAGAACGTCCTAGGCCGTGTGGCACTGAATCGACGTAACGAATGGTTTGACGAGGAATGCCAGCAGATATTGACTGAGAAGAACGCAGCGCGAGTACAAATGCTGCGTAGAGCCACCCGTCAGAATGTGGAGCGATACAAACAGAAGCGGAGGCAGCAAACCCGACTCTTCAAGGAGAAGGAGTGCGAAGAACTCGAACAGCTGTACCGATTTCACGACACACGGAAGTTCTATCAGAGACTCAACGGATTTCGCAAAGGTTTCGTGCCGCGGGCCGAAATGTGCAGAGATAAAGATGGAGGTATCTTGACGAAAGGTGGAAGCAGTCGCGGCAGCAGACTGCGATGAAAACCTGAATGACGTGCAGGCGGAAGACCATGATAGCGGAGGAAGTGACCACATTGGTGTAGCAAGCAACGAAGATGTGCCACCCCCATCGATAAGGGAAGTTAAAGAAGTCATCCAGCGGCTGAAAAACAACAAAGCAGCGGGAAAGGATGGCATTGGAGCGGAACTTATTAAAATGTGCCCAGACAAGTTGGCCGGCTGTCTGCATCAACTGATTGTTAAGATTTGGGATGCGGAACGACTACCGGAGGAGTGGAAAGATGGGGTTATCTGCCCTATCTACAAGAAAGGTGATAAGCTGGATTGTGAGAACTACTGAGCAATCACTATCCTGAATGCCGCCTACAAAGTGCTGTCCCAAGTCATCTTTCATCGACTATCGCCAATAGCCAATAGATTTGTGGGAAGTTACCAGGCCGGCTTCATGGAGAGAAGATTGGATTGAAGATAAATACGTCTAAAACAAAGTATATGCTGGCAGGCGGGACCGAGCGCGACTACAGTTACTATATATATAGTTCGGCGGATAGAAAACCAGGCGAATTGGTATCCCCGATTTTTGAAATTATGGAGAAATGTGCAGGTTTTCACGGAAAATAATCGCTGGCGGGTGTTGAAAATGACTAGTTCTATAAAAATAAAGTGTGTTTATTAACATTACTCCCACGATTCGAATTTTGAAAAACGTTTGGCTCCGCTTTTGACGTTTGATTGGCTCCCGATTTTTATAATATAATATATAATATAATAATATATAATATAATAACTCACATTTCGTCTCTCGGAAATGTCATCTCTACCGTCATCGAGGGGCAAATAAATGGAATCTCGGAACTCAAAGACGAAATTGTCAGGAATAACCATCAGGTTGCAAAACTTGCCGACAAGGTCAATGCTGCAACCCCGATGCGGATACCGGACCGCGATCGTCCTTCAAAACGTCGCCGAGGTGACTCGGTGACTCCGAATAAACCGGCCACCGGAACGAGGCCCGTCGAGAACCGTGATAAGCTTGTGGTCAGTTCCCCACCCAATTCATTCTGGGTGTACTTGTCGCGTTTCCACCCCACCGTGACCACTGACGTTGTCGAAGGACTAGTTCGGGATGGCCTACAGATTCGGGATGCCATTCGAGTTGTTCCCTTAGTAAAAAAGGGTACTGACCTCCAGTCGCTAAATTTCGTGTCCTTCAAGGTTGGCATTCCCTTGAAATACAAAGCTGCGGCCTTGACCCCCGACTGTTGGCCACAAGGAATCGCTTTTAGGGAATTCGACGACGCTCGTTCGAATTCAGCGGTATGGCTTCCCCCTATTCCCACCGCTCCGCCTGCAACTCCAGCCGTTAAACCACCCGGTAACTCTGCTGTCGACACCTTATCCGTGACTCCGATGGCGCTGGACTCTCCAGCCCCTTTAGAGCCGTCGACTTCAGACGCCTAGTTGCTGAAATTCAGGCGATACCGGAATGCATCGAGTACAGCATCATGGAAGCCCCCAACCCCCCCGCCGCAGTCGAGACATTCCCGCCAGCGTACATCAGTCGTTCCGGTCCTGTGTGCGGGTGCGGGAGCCAGGGCTTCCAGACACCCACCCTCGGCAAGTATATCACGCTGAACCGCTATTTCTCTGCTGATGCAGTTTACGTTTCCAGTTCTTCAACTACCGGCTTACCGATCCTCGAAGTTCAGCCAGCTGATTTCCGCCGGCTCGACGCTCCTGCCAGTTTCAGTCAACCAACTTACACCGGAACACCGGGATGCACTGTTGTTGGCACCATGGACGCCCCCGACCTCCCTGCCGCAGTCGAGTCATTCCAGCCAGCGACCAGCAGCCGTCCCGGTCCTGCGTGCGGGAGCAGCGGACGGGGCGTCCAAAACCCCCTGCCAGGCAAGTTCGTTATTATTGATTCCCGCCCCACTGGTGATTCGTACTCTGCTTCCAGTCCTTCGCTTCGCAACCAGGAACCGTACAACCGCACAGAACCCCAACATATTCACTGCTACTACCAAAATGTGGGTGGCATGAACACGAGTGCTGTTGACTATCTGCTCGCCTGCTCCGACAGTCCGTACGAGATAATCGTATTGACCGAAACCTGGCTTGACAATCGTACGTGCTCTCGGCAGATATTTGGGCCTAATTATGAGGTGTTCCGTTGCGACCGCAGCATACACAATAGTCGCAAAAGCACAGGAGGTGGCGTCTCGATAGCAGTCCATCACCAGTTCAAAGCGTCTATCGTCGAAAATGACAACTGGCTGCCCGTCGAGCAAGTGTGGGTGACGGTAAAGCTTGCAGACCGGAGGTTATTCTTGTGTGCACTGTATCTGCCTCCTGATCGCATCCGCGATCCCGTTATTTTGAATGCTCATATGAATTCAGTCACTGCAATAGCTTCAATGGCGTCTCCAGTAGACGAGATAATAGTTATGGGCGATTTCAACCTGCCTGGGTTAAAGTGGCGCGGACGAGGCAATGGTTTCATGTACGTTGACTCTAGCTCGTCGTCTCTATCCCCACTCACTAACGAGTTACTCGACTGCTACAGCACTGCCACCATGCAACAAGTTAACAACATTGCTAACGAAAACGGTCGCTTTCTCGATTTATGCTTTGCTAGTGTGCAAGTTCAGGCTCCCGAAATAGCGATGGCTCCTTCCCCTCTAGTTAAGGACGTTCCACATCATCCACCCTTGCTGGTTACTATCCGTCAACAAATACGTCTTGACGTGACTAGTGCACCACCGATCGTCTACTATGATTTCGCCCGTGCGGACTTCAGGGAAATCCAAAGAACCCTGACTAGCATCAATTGGGATGCAGTTTTGGACAAGGATGATGTCAATTCTGCCGCAATGACTTTCTCCAACATCCTGAACTACGCTATCGATCGACATGTCCCAAAAAGAACCATGCCCGCTCTGAAGCAGATACCCTGGGTAAACGCTATGTTACGACGTCTGAAATCCGAGAGAAAGACCGCTCTCAAGAAATTTTCAAAATATCGAACGTTGCCACTCCGTAACCACTACCTGTCGATCAACACGCGTTACAAACGATTGAGTCGCTCCTGTTTCCGGAATTACCTGAGCAACATCGAACGTAGACTGAAAAGGAATCCCAAATCCTTTTGGAAGCACGTCAACGAACAGCGGAAGGACAACGGGCTTCCTTCGGTAATGTTCCTGGGTAGTGAAACTGCCAGTAACACAGAACAGATTTCCCAACTATTCGCGCGGAAATTCTCCAGCGTATTTACTGACGAAAGATTGACAAGAGAAGAAATTTCCGCAGCCATCCAGTGCGTCCCCGTACTTAGCAATTGCTTAACTCACCTTTCCATCGACGACGCGATGGTCATATCAGCCGCCGCGAAGCTAAAATCCTCTCGTTCTTCTGGACCGGATGGTATTCCGTCTGTTCTGCTGAAACAGTGTATCAACGCCTTGGCTGCTCCGATGAGCCACCTGTTCGGTTTATCAATCAGTACAGGTGTCTTCCCAACAATATGGAAATCGGCATACATGTTTCCTGTTCATAAAAAGGGGAATAGGAGAAATGTGAATAACTATCGCGGCATCTCTGCACTAAACTCAATATCAAAACTGTTCGGGCTTGTTGTGTATGCACCTGTATTTGCATTCTTTAAGCAATATGTCGTAGACGATCAACACGGCTTTATGCCCCAGCGGTCCACGACAACCAATCTTCTAACTCTTACGTCCGACGTGATAAAAAGTTTCGACGACCGGTCGCAGACGGACGTTATTTACACGGACCTTTCCGCTGCTTTCGACAAATTGAACCATCGAATCGCCATCGCCAAACTGGACAAACTCGGAATCGGAGGCTCGTTGCTACGATGGTTTAATTCCTACCTCTCCGATCGCCACCTAGAAGTTAGTATCGACGGGTTCACCTCCAGACCTTTCACTGCTAGTTCTGGAATTCCACAAGGTAGCCATCTCGGACCTTTGGTTTTCCTCATCTACTTCAACGATGTCAACTTCCTGCTTAAATGCCCGCGACTCTCTTTTGCCGACGATCTGAAGCTGTATGCTAAAGTCGATAGTCCGTCCGACGCCGCGTTCCTGCAAGAGCAGCTGCTGATTTTTGCAAAATGGTGCAAAGACAACCGCATGCTGCTAAATTCCGACAAATGTGAAATAATTACATTCTCAAGGAAATTGAACCCTCTCGTTTTCGACTACATTCTATCAGACGTGCATCTACGCCGCGAAAATTGTGTTAAGGACTTGGGAATACTGCTTGACTCTAAGCTCGACTTCAAACAGCACATCGCATATATTGTCGATAAGGCCTGCAGGAATCTGGGATTTATCATGCGGATCGCCAAGAACTTCAACGACATCTACTGCCTCAAAGCTCTCTACTGTGCTCTTGTCCGGTCCAACCTTGAGTACTGTGCTCCTGTGTGGAGTCCGTACTACCAAAATGGAGTTGACCGAATCGAGTCAGTGCAGCGCCGATTCATACGTTTTGCACTTCGAAGATTGCCCTGGAACGACCCCTTTCAGCTGCCCTGCTATGAACAACGCTGCAGACTCATCGATCTTGACCCGTTGAACACTCGTCGCGACGTGATCAGAGCAATGGCAGTCGCCGACATGCTGACCTCGAGAGTGGATTGCCCATGTCTACTCGCGAACCTCAACATATACGCCCAAAGTCGTGTTCTACGCAACGGTCCATTTCTGCGTGTACCGCATCGGCGAACCAACTATAGCACATTTAGCACAATCATCGGTCTGCAACGCCATTTCAATCGATTCACACATAGTTTCGACTTAAACATCAGCCGCGAGGTACTGAAAACTCGTTTCCTGGCACTTGCACGTAGATTCTAGGTTAAGTGTATCAGTAGGGCCAGTAGGCCTGTTGATATTTTTTATACAAATAAACAAATAAACAAATAAAAAAAAACTATAAGCGCGACAGGGCCCGCTTGGGCAGTACCGTGGTTATCGACGGGAATGAGTTCGAGGTAGTCGACGAGTTCGTATACCTTGGCTCACTGGCAACAGAGGACAACAATACCAGCCGTGAGATTTTTTTTTATTTTAGTGGCAACGGTCCGTTACCGATCCTGCGCCGAACGAATCATGGTCCCCCAGTATCGTCGGTCCTAGGCTGCCGTTCTCCAATCCCCACGAACACCAGCTGAACGTGCATCGTCTTCGACAGCACACACCCACCGGGTGCTGAAAATAGTTTTGGCTATTCTTTCGTCGGGCATTCTGGCCACGTGTCCAGCCCACCGCAGCCTGCCAAATTGCACTACCTATATCAGCATATTTGTATACTTGGTACAGCTCGTGATTCATGCGTCTGGTCCACACTCCATTTTCCATTTTGGCACCAAGTATAGATCGCAGAATATTACGTTCAAAAACCCAAGCACTCGCCGATCAGCTTCCTTTAGCGTTCATGATTCGTGTCCGTAAAGGGCCACCAGGAGGATTAGAGTTCTGTAGAGCGCCAGTTTTGTGAGAATTTGCAACTACGGGACTTCAGCTGGCTACGTAATCCGTAGAAAGCCCGATTCGCGGCTGCAACTCGTCGTTTCACTTCGCGGCTTGCATCGTTGTCACATGCCACGAGTGTACCAAGGTATGTAAATTCTTCCACTACTTCATATCGTTCCTCATCTAACCCCACCTCGGCACCAACACCACTAGAGCTCCCACGTTCCCTACCTACGAGCAACCTTGTACTTCGTTTTAGCGGTATTAATGGTAAGTTCCAATCTCGCAGGTTTTAAAGGGCCTGAAGGCCTCTTTCGCTGCCCTACGGTTGATTCCGATGATATCGACGTCATCCGCAAAACCAAGAAGCATGTGAGATTTCGTGATGATAGTTCCATTCCTTTCCACGTTTGCCCTTCGTAATGCACCTTCCAAGGCAATGTTGAATAGCAGGTTAGAGAGTGCATCCCCTTGCTTCAGTCCATCCAACGTCACGAAAGCAGCTGAGGTCTCACCCGCTATTCTAACCAAGTAGCTGGCAGGCACCCATGTTTTCGGTGCCAACATGTTAGCGTTAGCGTAAACGAGAAATCATATATTCGCCACTCTTCACACAAGTTAGCTCTTCAGCTGTCAGTGGGGCCCACGACTCCTGAGCCCGCCTGATGTTAGCTCTCGTCAACGCCAAGCAAATGAGATAAAGGTGCCAGTTAGCTGATTCTAACGCATGATTTGGATCCGTCCAGCGTCGCACAAATCAACGTAACTAGTTTCGCCGGAAAACCACCCAAGAAACATTTTTGTTTAAAAGTAGCTTAATCAACTATTGTATAGCTAAAATCCATGGAAGTCTGATAAGCTATACAACAAAAATGTTCCTTGGGCATGTTCTAGCATTATCTATCACATCTCATTTTGTTTAACTGAATCGTACGCCACTTTAAAGTCCACAAACAGATAGTGTGTCTGCAAGTTGTACTCCTGGAACTTGTCTAGCAACTGGCGCAGGGTAGACATCTGATCCGTCGTGGAGCGACCCTCACGAAAACCAGCTTGGTACTCGCCGACGAAAGACTCCGCTAACGGTCTCAGTCTGCAGAACAGGATACGGGAAAGCACCTTGTAGGCAGCATTGAGCAATGTAATTCCTCGATAGTTTTTACACTCCAGTCGATGTCCCTTTTTGAAAATTGGGCAAATGAGGCCACCCAACCACTCCTCCGGCATTTGTTCTTCCTCCCAGATCCTGACAATGATCCGGTGGATTGCTTCGTACAGCCGCTCGCTCCCCGCTTTTAGAAGTTCAGCCGGGATACCGTCCTTCCCAGCAGCCTTACCGTTTTTCAGCTCACTGATTGCCTTCTTAACCTTCTTCTGTATTGGTGGTTCCACAGCTTGGCTATCGCTTACAATTTCTATATTGTCCCTGCTGATCTCCGCATTTACCTCTCCGTTCAACAGTGTCTGGAAGTGCTCCTTCCACCTGGCTGCTACCGCCGTTTTGTTAGTAAGCAGGTTGCCAGCACTATCATTGCACATCACAGGCATGGCAAAATTCCTGCATCTCACCGTTTTATAGAAACTCCGTGTGTCGTTGCTGGCGTATCGCTCATCCTCTGCGCCGGCGAGCACGTACTCCTCGTACTCGTGTTTCTTTAGACGATGGATTCTTTTTTCCGCAGCTCTAGTCTCTCTGTACGTCTCTCTGTTTTGACGCGTTGCCGTAGTGAGCATGCGACTCCTGGCCTGGTTCTTTCCATCTGTTACTCTCTGGCATTCGGCATCAAACCAGCTGTTACGCTGTCTTCCACGCGTCGTGCCTACCACCTCTCTCGCTGCTGTTTGGATGGCACCATGGATATTCCTCCACAGCCCACTTATATCTTCTACCTGCTGTTCTGTGCTTCGCTGATCAAGCTTCCTGGCGTACTCCACTGCTACGCCGTCTGCCGTTAACCACTGGATGTTGAAACGCAGCGTCCTCTCAGTGCCAGCTTTCGCTGTGTTCGACAGCCTTGCGCGAAGCTTAAGGCCCAAACAGAATGCAGCGTTAACGCATCCGTCAGCGTCAATTTGACAGTAAACCCATGGGAAAACTGTCAGAATAACGCTGACGGACGCGTTAACGCAGCATTCTGTTCGGCCCTTTACTCACTACGAGATAGTGGTCAGAGTCGATATTTGATTCCCGAAAAGATCGTACATCGATAACATCCGAAAAGTGTCGACCGTCAATCAAGACATGATCGATTTGAGAGCTAGAGTCTCCATTTGGATGCCTCCAGGTGTGTTTCCGAATATTCAAACGTGGACAGTAGGTGCTACAGATGGCCATCCCTCTGGCCGTGGCAAAATTTATGAGCCTCAGACCGTTATCATTGGTCGACAGATGAAGGCTATGTCTTCCAATGACTGGACGGAAGAATTCCTCCCTCCCGATCTACGCGTTTGCATCTCCGATGACGATTTTCACGTCGTGTTTTGGGCACTCTCCATAGGTCCTCTCAAGCCTGTCGTAAAACTCGTCTTTGACATCATCGGATTTATCATTTGCCGGTGCGTATAAGTTGATTAGACAGTAGTTGAAGAATTTGCCCTTTGCCGGTCATCTACGGGCCTCCACCGGATAACTCGTTGCTTTTGTTTTCCCAACACTACGAAACCGACTCCATGTTCTGCTTTCTTACCGCCACTGTAGTAGATGTGGTACTTGAAAGAAGTGCCTGCAATAGGGTCTACTGCCCGGAACTCCCTTTCTCCGGAATTTGGCCATCGAACTTCCTGAATAGCAGCGATCTCCACTCCGAGTGGATGTAGCTCTTGAGAAAGCAAGCCAGCCCGTGCCGGTTCATGGAGTTCGGACACTCCAGGTACCAAGTTTCCAATCGTTATCACTTAATCGTTTCCTTGTCCCTTGCCGTGTCCTATACCGATTGTTCCGTCCTGAATTTCTTTGTTCGTTGTTCGTGGTAATTGAGTTTTCGGTATACTACCTCACCGGGGTCGCGATAGCTACATCCCGCTGATGGGTCTGCCATCTTAGGTATAGCTTGCGGGATACAGCATTTCATATTCAGCCGCCCGTTACGAGACAGACGCTGTGTGAGCCGCCCCTCACCTGGAGAACAGGCGCTCTAGTTCGCACCTTCTAGCTTAGCTGTTTCAGTAAGTATATGAAGCATTTCCGTGTAAGGCCATCGACCGTCATCATTTGACTTAGATCTGCGTGGAGGCGCCAGGTGGGAGCTTGAGAGAGCCAGAGCTATGTTTGACGCTCCTTCCAGGCAACTCTCTCCATTTTCATACCCAGATTCGCAGTAGCACGGGCTCCTATAAAGCCCGCCTAATGTTGCCCTACGATTTCTCTAGCTATTGGAAATAGACGACTTAACAAAATCTGGGAGAGCACCTTGTAGGCGGCGTTGATCAGCGCAATGCCGCGCTTGTTACGCTAATTAAGCCCATCGCTTGTTTTATAGATAAGACAAACAACACCTTCCATTCACTTCTCCTTTGATCTCCTTTGACCTTTGAAATTATCCAGTGAAATGCCATTGCTAGTGCTTCTTTACTAGTTTTTATAGAGTTCTGTCGGAAGATGGTCCTTTCCGGCAGCTCTATTAATCTTCAGCAGACAGATTTCTCGCGCTCGTTTGTGACCAGGTTTCTCTCTTTGTCCTTACCGCATATCAAGCTTCGGTGTGTAGCGTAACCAACATATTTTAGACCCCATTAGCAGCTGTACATAATTTGGACACTTACAGCAAAGTCAAATGGAAGTGTCCAAATTATGTACTGATGGGGTCCAAAATAGGTTGGTTCACCTATAGAATTTGCACGTGCCATCAGCTCGGAACAGTTGTTCCAGCTCTGTCTTCCTGGCATTTTTCCACCTCAGGATTGTGAACAATTCATTCCGTACTCGCCGGTACTTTGGAGCGAACGACCGTTCAGCGGTTGAAGCGCCGTAACTTTCTAGTGGCAATGCTCAGAGAGGCACCTTGCTCCACAGAGGAAGCTAGAACTCCATCCAACAGGCGCGCGTATAGTTCTTCGCCGGTTGCCCATCAATTGCCAAACGTTTAACCGCGGCGGGCGGCTTTGTCGCGATACACACGGCGATATCGTCGATAGTATTGCTTATTAAGCGCACATGTACTACTACTAGGTAATGATTCGATTCGATATGCGCACCCCATTGGGAGCGTATGTTGCTGATGTTCAAGATAAACCGGTCAGCGATTTGGTTCAATGTTCTCCCCGTGGCTTTGTAAATATTTTGTCGGGGAAAGTGCATTGCTGGCCGTTATCGTTCGTGCCGGCGTACAGGCTATGGAGCTCGCACGATCTGGGCGTTTATATCACCGATAACGATCTTGACGCTTCCTTTTCGTCATTGGATCCAGCTCCGTATGCGTGCTGCATTGTATGAGTTCCGTTCCCAGCTTCGGATCAGGATCAGATCGTGAAGATGGGACATCCAAACCGATTTGCTTTCTTGAACTTTCAGAATCTTCGAAATGATATTACCTGCTTCCAAAAATAAGGAAAAACATCTTTGATAGTCACACTTCACTTGAAAAAGTTTTTTCTCGTGTTTTCCGCAGTTCTATGGTTGCTTGGATTTGTTCATTGCAGAGAACCAGTCTACCAAATAATAGGTATCTACTTGAAACTAATCACCCTAATGAACATGTTTCTTTACATTATTTTCTACCGATCTGTCTCTCGACGGAGACTTTCACCTATTAAAAATTACAACTAAAGGTGCGCTTAGCCTGGGCAGCTATTTGGCAACATGAAGCATGCTTCTGTCGCCGCCTGAACTTTTGTGGCATGTGACAACAATATCACCAATCTGAGCGCACCCTAATTCGAGCCATTATGTGATAACACCGGGACAGCAAAAAAACAGGATCAAATTATTCGCAAGCATTTTTATTTCCATGAAATGTTGGTTACCTTAGCAGAAGCATCAATTCCATTTGTTTTCGAGCAGAACTTGCACGCGAAAACAGCGATAGTTCCGTATATAACAGCCGCGTGGCGGCGGCGATCCTTCCCATCCATCCATCCATCCATCCTTATGCGGTATTGTGGATATTGAGACGAAACACGTCGTGGGCACAGTAGAACGAAGTTCCGGCTGGTTTCAAAACAAAAATCTGCGAATAGGAGTGCGGTGGATCCTCGTCGCACTGAGTAGGAAAAACGTTACGTGTATGAGATAGGGGGTTGGCACACAAGCAGGCAAACAGGAGATTGTGCAGTCAGTCAGACAGTTGGAGGTAGTATAAGCTATTGTTAGTAAACGCAGGGGAAAAGAGGAAAAGAACCAATAGATGGGTAAAGCAAGCACCGCGGACGATTCAAAAACACAAATGAAATCCAAAAAGGAAACATTTTTTTGAACAACAAATAATAACCGGAATTGTTAGTTTTACAGTAAAACAAAAAATCAAGACGAAGGACTGGGAAGTCTTGTTCCAAAAGTTGTAAGATGCTTTTCCACATGACTTAAGTGAAATCTTTACAGAAACACAAGAGTTCGTAGCGAAAAGAAGCAGAACCGGGAAAGTAATGTGCATCGATACGTTTACAGGTGGTAACAGATAGCAGGAGCTTCAGAAATCATTAAATAATACCTGCTTGCTCAAAAATCGAAACGAAACTAATGCAAATTATTTACAATAATTATCACACATGTACATCAGATCAGGCATTTACATCTGTCCCGACAGTTGCTATCCGAGAATTTATATCAATCGTTACCTTCTGCTGAGGTCCGGAATTTCTACTGAACTCGCCAACGATACAGGCCAACAGAGACCAACAAACAAGCACAAACGGTTTGTGATCATAATAATTTATTATATCTCCCTTCAATGTCAAGCTGTTAGTTAAAACAAACATAAATAGAAGCAGTACGGATAAAAGTTTAAATTATCAGAGATTTTGATCCTTTCCGGACAGGTAGGTAGGTACCTATCTCTAGATTTTCAGGTTGCTTCCTTAATAATAGTGCACGGAAGAAGAAATAATCATAGGATTATATCAACAGTATTAATGCTTGTGTCCGACCCTAAGTAATGCTTCTAACCAAATTGCGTGCAGTCACTGTGTGTGTGCTTCATCACTTTTCGCTCTCCGATCGCATTATTTTTTTTTTATACAAAATTTCATAGAATTCTATACGTTATTTTCATCTGCTTGCTCGCATTCATCACGGCTGCCGGATGTCGTCGCACCACCATATGCCACAGACAGCGGCTGAGAGCCGGCCGTTAAATGGACAACAACGTTACACGGTAGTTGATGATCATCTCAATAGCTTGATGCAGTTTTGCGGAGGATAACAACTCTTATTTTTTATGTTTTATCTAGGCAGCAAAGGGAGTGACAACGGGCCGACAGTTCACACGCTATGCCAAATCGTGCAGCGCTAATCTGAAAACGTCATGCTGAACGAAGAAGCTGGTTCCGATCGGTTTCAGCACAAACGTTTGCGTGTACGCGTGGGGCTGATCTTCGTCGGTCTTCGATCGGTTAACCGGGTGTGTGTTGGTGGAGTGAGTTTCGACGTTAAACAAATTTTAATAGTACAGGGACACGTAGAATGGACACGGAACACAAAAAGAGAAAGCGAGAAGAAAAGACAGACATTAGTTTTCGATGTACCACCAGAGTTAACAGAACGATTCGATTCGAAATCCCCACTGTAGCCGGCCTGGCAGGCCGGCCAATAGTTTACTCACCTGTAATCTTCCTAAAACATTGATTAGCACACCTCCATCGAACATAGGCTGAGAGTCAATTGCCGTGATTGCCCGGCTAATTTTTTGGAACGTTAGACTCTGAAGCATAAAATTTCGATATTAACTAACACCACTAACAATGCTATGCTTTTTGCAGCTTACTTGTAATTTCTCCGCGATTTTCGCTGACCCCTGAATTTGCTGGCCTTCAAATGTCATAAACGATGATTCAGCCTGCGGATTAAAAAACAAAAACCCCATCAATTTTTGATAAACAATGTCTAGAGTATTCTAGAAATCTCTCAAACACATATTGAATGTGCATTCAACATTCATAAAAGGTTAAAATTATAAACCAAAAAACCACTTCCAAAAAAAACAACTTGTCGAGGTCACTTTTGACGTCGCTTTTTGCCATTTCAATATATGCAAAATATAACGCGAGATAGCGCAAACATTGCTCACTTTCTTCCGTAAAAGATTGAGGTTAAACTATAGGCAGGATTTTTTGTGAAATTTTTCTTATCGAAAACTCGGTACAGACCACGACGGCCGGGGAAACAGTTAACCACAGCAGAGCAGGCGGATCGATCCTCTACTTACGTTGTACATCGTAACCAAAGAGTGCCGTTGGTTCGGATCATCGAACAATGCGTAGTAGGTGGAAACGAATCCTTTGCCAATTATCTCGTACTGCGGATTGAGAGCCATCCTTTATCGGGCTGCTTTTTCGTTTCGTCTTGCTTGCTACACACCCGATCGAGCGACAAAAGATAATTTGCGTTCCGCTGGGTCTTCAATTATTGTACAATTATTCAACAGATGATAACACACGATCCAATTCCGGGTCGCACTTTCGCAAAAACTTCTTCCGCCACGGGAGTATTAAACTGAGGAAACGATTCAAACACAAAACTTGAACAAACTCCTCGTCTTTTCGTTTCGATCAAAAATGTCTGCGAAAGAGCGAATGAAATTGAATGATGAATACGCGAAAGCAGAAGGGGAGCCCGCGGAGCCGCACTTCGGTGCTAAACCTGCTGCTGCTGCTGAAGGCCAAACGCCAAACGCTGTCCCTGCCGGGCGGTAAAATTCGAACACAGCTGTCATGTGCGTCAGCGCCGTCAGCGCGGTGTCAACATGTAGGGGATTTGGTTCGTTTTACCGTAAAGGTTTTACACCAACAATCCGCGCTAGCGAAGCCAACATGATGCATGACGTGCATGACACGTTCTTCGCTTGCGCAAGCAAAGAGATGCCACAATGGACAAAAACGAGCTCGTAATCCCAACAATTAGAAGCCGCTGGCTTAGAATCTTACGAGATACCTATTTATTTATTTATTATTATTAATCAACGGGCTCGATTTGGCCCCAATGATTGTCAGGTTAACATAAAAATAGTCAAGTCGAATTGAGTAAGATTCTATCAAACGTATACAAACAGATTTTAAAATAACTGTATCTTCGAGGTTTACCTCTCCCGAAAAAAGCGAGTGAAACTGCCCTGTTCCCTGTCCGTCGTGGCAGATGAAAGTCGAATAACGACGATACTTGATTAAAGGCCCGCTGTAGACCGCCGATAGCGCCGTTCCCAGGTAACCAATAAGCATTAAAATAAGCAGTAAATCAGTCGTTTATTAGCATCCTTGGCGTTTTATACTGCAGGTTGTTGTTTATCAGCTTTTTGACTGCATAACTGTTCTAAATTGGCATCCACAATTCTATTTAAATTCTTCTTGTTGGTAACTAGCTGCAAATAAGCATTGTCAGCACTATAAGACGGCTAGCAGTAAAGTAGCCGCATATTTTGCCAAAATACAAGGGTAAGTCACTGAGAACATTCCGTTCACCTCTTTCATGGAAATTTTGTTCAGTCTGTGCCTTACTGTGCTGCCGAGGTGCTGATCATGTGAAACCTGTCAAATTCGCCAGCGCTCAGATTGACCGTTTGATCGTTTTGACATTAACAAACATTGGCAGGGCTGCCAATTTCTAACATTTCAAAATTTAAATGTCAAAAATGTGGGCCACAGTGTGCCATAAACTGTGAAATGAGTGTACCGCAATTGCAATCAATGAGGTCAGCTGTTCCCTAAATTGAGCCTGCCTCAATGTTCTAAGCGACTTACCCTTGCCAAAATAGCATTTAAGTAGCATTGAAGGCAACTTAAATGCTTATCGGCTTGCTTTTAAATTGCATTGGAAATGCTTATTGGTTACCTGGGTTCATACTGTAGTTAGTGCGACGAGGTGGCAATCTCAACATTGCATTGTTCCGCAACGCTCGTGGTTGAACATTTATGTTAATTTGTTCCAGCAGCGTGGGACAGTCAATTCTCCCTTGTAAGCTATCCGCGATAAACAGTGCTCTGGACGAACAGTGCTCTGGACGAACACGGAGAGGTTCTAGATCGATCAGTTGACAGCGGCTTTCATAGCTGGGAAGACGGAACGGGTTTCTCCATGGCAATTTTCGCAAGGCGAATCTAAGAAATCGACGCTGAACGGACTCGATTCTTTCAGCGCTGTTGTTGTAGTTAGGATTCCAAACAGACGAACAGTATTCCAGAACTGACCGCACCAGCGAACAGTATAGCGATTTGAGGCAGTATATGTCAGAAAAATTTTTCGCGATCCTAAAGATAAAGCCTAAGGGCCTTGATGCTTTAGCAACAACATACGAGATATGATGCTTGTACGTTAACTGCGAATCTAAGATAACACCCAAGTCTTTAATATGCGAAACACGTTCAATTACTGTGCCCTCGAGCGTATAACGAAACAGGATCGGATCTTTCTTACGGGAAAATGTGATTGCTGAGCACTTCTCCGGGTTCACTATCATACAGTTCACGTCGCACCAAGTGGCAAAGGACTCGAGTTGATTTTGAAGAAAGTGACAGTCGTCAGTCGAGCGGATCCGGATGTACATTTTAAGATCATCTGCATACGAGAGTCGTGGGCCCTTAATGACCAAATTAACGTCGTTGAAATAGAGCAGAAAAATCAGAGGACCTAGATGGCTTCCTTGAGGTATACCTGATGAGGCTGGATAGCTATCGGATCGACAATCTCCAACGGCAACCACCAGCTGTCGGTCAGTGAGATACGACCGAAACCATAGCAAAAGGTTACCGCTAACACCCAGTCTATGTGGTTTGGCAATTGTGATGGCGTGGTTTATCTTGTCAAAGGCTGCCGACAGGTCTGTGTACAAAACATCTGTTTGCGCTCGTTGTGCCATACCCTCCGTTATGTATGATGTAAGACACAGCAGATTAGTAGTGGTAGAACGCTGGAACGTGAAGCCATGTTGATCAGCACTTAGATATTTCTTACAGTGGGAAAGCAGAGGTTCCATGACCACCAGCTCGAATAGTTTCGAGACTGCGCTCAACGATGTGATGCCTCGATAGTTGTCTACATCTCGTTGTTCCTTTTTTGTGTACAGGGAACATATGTGCAAATTTCCAACACGACGGGAAAATCCCACTGGAAATGGACATTTGAAATAAACGAAGCAACGGTGTCAGTAAGCAGTCTATGTGTCTCTTCAAGAATACGGAAGGTAGTCCATCGGGTCCAGGGTTAAAGGACAACTTGAGCATGTTCGCAGCCTTTGAAATCATCTCGACATTGATGTCGATGGCACCGAGCGTTTGACCATATATTGGAACGTTGTTGGAGAAAACACTTGTAAACTTCTTGGAAAAGAAACGGCATGTATCCTGAGGAGTGGCAGCAACTTCCCCGTTGTATTCCATTGATGATGGGAGCCCGGACTCTTTGCGTTGCTCGTTTACGTAATTCCAGAAAGACTTCGGGTGATGCTTCAATCTTCGTTGAATACTGCGTTGATACCGCCAAAAACATTGGCGACTGACTTGCCTGTATAAATTGTTTATCCTTGTATAGTGGAGTTTTAGTGAAAGCGTACGAAATTTCGTGAATCGTCTTAATGCTGCTCTTTTGTATGACTTCAGCCTGCGTAGTTCATTCGTGTGCCAAGAGGGATGAGATGTACTGCGGAGACTACTTTTCGGTACGTGTCGATCGATAGCATATATCAGGACATGAGTGAAGGTCTGCGCAGCGGCTTCGACGTCATCGGGATCTAGTGTGTTTGCCGAGTCAATACTAGACAACAAATCATTGATGCTTTGTTGGTCAGCTTTACGGAAATTATATGAGATAGCAACTGGACATTCATCGAAGTCCTGAAGGAGTTTATCTTCTATACAGACGATCAGAGGAGGATGGTGTGGAATTCTCTTGATTAACGGACATGGAGCCGCTGAGATGAATGGGGCCTTGTCCTGTGCGCTCACGAAGCAGAGGTCTAACGAACGGTTGTTCTCGTTGACGACATGATTAACTTGATGAAGCATTGCAGCACTATAGTTGTCAAGAAGATTAATTGCACCGGCATGGATCGTAGAATTTTCAGAATCAGGATAGAGGAAACCGCTATGGGCAGGTTTCCACGATATATCTGGCAAATTGAAGTCGCCTAAAATAACTATCTCATCGAGCGGCGTAGCGTCCCTCATAACTGAGTAAACTGACTGGCAACGAGCGTCAATTAGATCGTTGTCCCGGACACGATCAGGTGGGATGTACAGGTGGGAAGGCACACAAAAAGAGGAAGCGATCACTCAGCTTGATGGCCGTCCAAACCTGTTCTACGCAGTTCCATGAGTCCTTCTCAATTGCTCTTGCTTTCAATCCACGTCGAACAGCTATCAGAGCACCACCGCCAGTGGATTTTCGGCTGTTGTTAGGGTTTCGATCGCAACGGAAAACTTCGTACTCGGATCCAAAGACTTGCATGGAAATCGTCTGAGAGTTAAGCCACGTTTCGCAAATGACAATAATATCATAGCAGTAATCCGATACGACTAGTCGGTAGTCTTCAATATCGGAATTCATTCCACCGGCGTTTTGATAGAAGACTAGGACATCTTGTTTGCGACTTGGGGTCGGAGTACCATTTTCCTCGATAATTGGGTCCTAAAATTTGTGATAAAAAGATGATTTTTTTAGAAGGAACGATAAAGCTTCCCATTATGACTACCAGAGTATAGTTTTTTCTTTTTTAAAATGATGCAGAGCATTAAAAAATTAAAAAACAAAAATATTGTAATTTATTCTCCCTTGACATTAGAGATCTTCCTTGACACAACGAAAATAACACGTTTCTGGCAACAATGATAACTTTTTGTCACTGGCAACTCTGGTTTGACATTAGAGCAGTTGATCGTTTTGACAGTTACACTTCCGCAGCTTCGCAGTTGTCTCTTGTGCTTGTCTGCGTTTTGCTGGTCGTGAGGAAGTGGAGCATCAAATTTGTACTAGTTATCGGATAAAAGTTTTGATTCGGGCAATGTATTCCAATCCATCGATTCACGGTGCTAGACTTTGTCCAAATCTAGTTTGTGCTAAGAACAACTAAACCATGTCAAACTGATGGCCAACAGTATAATCTCGGTACAATCGACCCCGCAGAACAGTATGAAAAAAACGCCAGTCGAAACTGACACCGTATAATCAATCAGATTGGTATGCTCTGCTACTCCGACGTGCATCAGCAGTAGGGCGAACGGCTGACCAAAAATTTCTGTGCGTTTCTAACCAAACACGGTCGCATCTCGATGGCGAGTGTTGCATCCGAAAACTGACTTTTTGCAACTTTTGACTTTTTGATACACTATCACATGAACGTGAAGGTAAACAAAAAGTTTTCCGTGACATTTCAAGACATACTATGGTTTCTTTTTATAATTCGTGTTGTCTGGACATCGCTTGACACAACCATGCACAACTATAGTTTGTCTATATAAGGTTGCCCAAATGTTTATTTTTTGTTCAAAATTTTACAAAATTAAAAAAAAAGGTTTTTAACGGCAATAGCCTAAAAATATAAAATTGAATATCAAAAGATGTGTTCCTAACCCTAACCTCATCGATTCAAGCTAAAAACGACATAGGGCTTTAGGACCCAATTACGAATGTGTCGAAAGAATGCTGTCCATTAGCGGAGCTGGAGGAGCCCCCGTCGCCGACGTTAGGTTGGGTTATCCTCGCGTCAGGCCGGGCCGAGACGGAGCTGTCTACGCTGACATAAACGTTGCCCGCAGTGCTGTGAATTGGATTGACATCAGACAGCGAATGAACTAATTCTCGAGTATACTTGCCAGAGGAAGCAAGTTGGAAGACTCCTGATCCACATCTAGCCACAGTTCCGGGACGACTTAGCTGAATACTTGCGGGAAACGGCAGGACTGGGTTAGAGGAACCAGGAGCTTCCAAAATGCAATCTATGTATTATCCGGTTATAATCTCTTGGTTCGACCCATGCACCTTCCAGCATTGGACAAAAGATAGGAGTCACAACAACTTGTTAAGCGTAGCTACCGATTACCCCCCCCCCCTTCCTTTCCACTCTTCCCCTCCATTCCCAAAAAATCCTTCTTCATTACTTTCCCTTACCGTCCCTTCATCAATTGTAGAATCATCGTTTCAAAAAAAATAATAGGTTTTACTATGTACAGCAAAGTTTCGTTAAGGCGATACCGAAAGTGGCTAACGTTATTGTGTTAGTGCGACAAACACTGTAATGTACATCTCATGTGTTCGTTAAAAACCTAAACGTTTATTTGAATATTGCATTAGTATTGGTAACATATGTCAAATAGCGGAGCTTGCAAACATAAACAGCTGATCCGCAGCCAACCGCACCGACTACGAACATCCCGAAACATGGTTTGTTTTCTTTATCAAGGCATTCCGATTCAATCAAGATTAACAGCAACAACTGAATAATGCGTAGGATCACTAGGATGTTTAATAAATCCGTTTGCATCGGAGGCCAGTTTTTGATTCCTTTTGTTAGTTTACATCACCCTAAGCTTATCGATGCGGCGAAAGTTGAAAGCTCTTTAAAAGCTCATTGATGTGACGAAAGTTTGATACTGTGTTGCTGCTTTTTCGGAAACCGCTAGTACAATGAAATATGTGCGCAACCAAATATCTATTAACTAATTCCAAATTATACATTGGTCGCTTTTATGAACACGTAATGATCGATATGATCAGTTAAATTTATTTTTCATTAGCAATAATGTTTTGCTGAGCGTTTGTTGATATATAGCAGATCGATAAATGGAATGACAAGTTTTAGGAAATTATAACAGCACTGGAAGCACTGATTCTGTAGCGAAAGCATGCTCTGCCAATACAGATGCATTTTTAAGGTGCAAAACAATACATGCTTCGAACGGTAGCCATTTATCCAGCCATCTTTGAGCCACTTTCGGTTTCCCCTTAATTGGTGGTTCGTTAATTGGGTGTTCGCTAATTGGGCTATGTGACAACTTGAATGTCAAAATTGGGCGCTCAAAAGAGGTCACTACACCAGAAAACGTCGAAAAAATTCATGACATGATGTTGAATGATCCCAAAATGAAATTGAGAGAGGAAGCTAATGTGGTAGGCATGTCATTGGAATGCGTGGGCAATATCATCGTGCATTCAGTTTTGGGCATGAAGAAGCTCTGCGAGCGATGGGTGCCGCGTTTGCTCACAGTGGACCAAAAACGAATTCGTGTGACGATTTCCCAGCAGAAATTGACATTATTTTCGCGTAAGCCGACCGAGTTTTTGCACCGATTCATAACCATGGATGAAACCTGAATCCATTACTACACTCCCGAGTCAACACAACAGGCAAAAACAGTGGGTTTAACCGGGCCAAAGTGCTCCGAAGCGTCCAAGAACGCAACAATGGGCCGGAAAGGTTATGGCATAATATTCGTGGACTATCTTAAAAAAGGTAAGACCATAACCGGAGCATACGAAAGAATCTGACTAAAGAAATGACACTGGAGCTCATTTTCGGTTTGTCGAAGCCAAGTGCGCATGAATATCGATAAAACCTTCTCAATCTTTTGCTCGAAAACTTGTGGAGTATCAGTCGATCAACGCGGGAGAAAATATTGACTGCAAGCAAACTGCAACAAATACCATCGTATCATCGTATCATCACGAAATCGATCCGTGCTGCCTAACGAAAACACCAGGCAATCAAGTTTGTAGCGTACAGTTCATAAAATCGCCAAAATGTTGAGCTCGACAAAAATATTGCTAGAACTTTTTCGAGCAACATTGAACAGAGTCACGCACAACAATCATCGTTGAGCAAATCAGGTTTAATGATGACAGGAGGCCGCGAGTGACTGAGCTCCAGTGTCTTTTCTTTAGTCAGATTCTTTAGAGCATACTATTCATCAATATTGGACCGATTGAAAATCGAAATCGCCGAAAAGCGACCGCATTTGAAGAAGAAAACCCCGCTTTATCATCACGACAATGCGCCTGTTCATTCATGCTTAGTTGCACAAGCCAAAAAATTGAAATTGCATGAATCGGTTTCGAATTGGTTCCTCAGCCACCGTATTCACCAGACCTGGCCTCCAGCCTATATGTCATACTATGGTACTTGTTTCCTATGTCATTAACGGCGGATAGCAACAGAAATTCGAGAATGCTGATGGAAAGAAAGGATCCACCGAGAACTGCAGGGGATCACTGGACTGGAATCCGCAAGGACAATGAAGAAGAAGCATGGCGTCTCAGCTTAGCCAAAGATATACGAGCTGTAGCGACGTAAACCTGTCCTGGTGGTAGTGACAGATGAACGCCATAACGGGCAAGTGGGAGTGGGCGTCGACAGTGGAGATCTCCGATTTCATCCCTTTGTTCTGCCGGACCAGCGGACACGGATCAATAAGTTAGTAAGTGAAGACCAACAAAGCCACCCCTAAGGACCGCCCAAAGACTGAGCTTTACGAACATACCTGAGAAATGCTACTGTTTTACCTGACTCACTGCGAATAGGCGTGTTATTGAAATAAAACGTCACCATGCGTTTTATTCGTTTATAACGCATATGCAGCTAATATCGATAACAACCGATTTTTTATAAGTTGTGCTTTTGTTATTGCATTTAACTTGTAAAAAGTTGCATAAATAACAATTCAGTTTCACAATACAATTATTGCGTACTACTAGCACTTGCAATATAACGTTTAAGTACGTTATTTTTAGTGATCAAAATCAACGATATTTTCGATACAAGGGCGATATTTTTCGAAACCTTTCGAACCAACACGATACCGCGAATACAACGCTATGCGCAGTGAGTCAGGTAACACAGTACCAACGGCTCTACACTGGGTAATCTTTCGATGTTGTGGAATGAGGAGGTATGGATGGAAGCAATTCTTGTTTGTCCCATCTGCAAAAGGGTGATCGGCTCTTCTGCTGCAACTATCGCGGCATAACGGTGATAAACGCCGCTTACAAGTACTCTTCCAGACAACCAGTGGTACAAGGCTTCGTAGGGAATTAGCAGGTGAGCTTCCGGGGAGGTCGCTTCACTTCGGTCTAAATTTTTAACCATGATCAATATGCAAATCAAATTAACCAAGTTACACCCTTGTCTTGTTTCATGCTAGACTTTTATTTTACCGAATGACATTGAATTTGTACAGCTCTCATTTAATGAATCATCGTACAATCCTTCAAAACAAAATTCATTCATAATTTTATTCGTATTTTTAAACTCTTCAATTCGTGCGCGCTTGATGAATTTTGCTTTTTTCCGCAGATAATTTCGCAATGGGAACCCGTTTCCCGCATCAAAACTCGATAAAAAACGGCCGGAGCTCGTCCACCCGCGAAGGCAACAATTTTCGGCGACCAGAAGGGACAACCGAGCACGATGCCGTCCATCAGCGGTTCCTGGAGCAGGAAACCCCATCCGAGCGGGTCGTTTGTCTGTCCTGTGGAACTGACTTTCCGAAGCAAACCATTGCCGACGTAATTAGACACTACGCGGACCAAGTGCACGCTCAATTCTATACCAGCTGCCTGTACTGTCAGGGAAAGATCCACCGCTATCGGGACGGAAAAGGGACGCTGCAGTTGTATCACGATTGCTATCGATCCACCAACAAGCTGGATCAGTGACTGACGGGTGCGGTGCGATTCCAGCCAGGCTAACTTATACAGTTATTTATTATGTTTCTTTTAGCAGTTGCGTACGATAGATCACCAAATCTTTAACCAGAGATGCTAACGTTCCAAAGATTAGATTAGCATACAAGTTAGCTTATGTTTATTATTCTCAAAAATTTACTGTGAAGACTGATAACAACAGCATTCCATCAGCATTTACACAGATGGAAACAACTGTGATCTGCAATTTAAATGTAGTGAATAAATTGCTTAAATACAGATATAAATTGTTTATTTATTTCTTGAATTAAATTCTTTTGTTACGGTACCGTTTCGATACGGTAACTAGAAGGGCAAACATTAAAAGATTAGTTTAAAAAATTAATTCAAAGGGCATTTTATTGATGATCAAAATAACGATTATAGTATAAATAATCTACAACTAACTACAATAACTGTCCCGTGCGTCTGTTTTAGCATGTATCAAGACAATAGTGAATTTTGGTTCGAAAAATCTTTCATTTGTCATAGTAAAATCGATTTGAGAATCTTTCAAGTACAGGTTTCATGTCGAAATCACACATTTATTTAAACGCAGCTAAACATAATCAATATTCGACAAATCATTTAAATTAATCAAGAGCCTCACTCTCGTACAATGAAGAAAACATATTACTATACTATTAGATTGATGTTTTATGTAACGAAATAAGAAATCATTTCATTTAGGTCTGGCGTAACTACAAAACAAGCTTAAAAACCTAATCAAAGTAATGCAGTTATAGAACACGTTTCTACAAGAGAAAAAAGTAGATCTGTTTTAAAATTCTGATATCAAATGCGAATCCGCTTT
The DNA here is from genome assembly GCF_943734655.1 of Sabethes cyaneus. Classification (NCBI taxonomy): domain Eukaryota; kingdom Metazoa; phylum Arthropoda; class Insecta; order Diptera; family Culicidae; genus Sabethes; species Sabethes cyaneus. The sequence goes on from NC_071353.1 coordinate 156,906,663, forward strand.
TTAAATACATAAATGCGGAAAGTCTATATTTTCAGAACCGGTTAAGCGGTCCTACCATAAGATATTTAACTTGAAACCACTTACATTCGCATAATTAACTGTACATAAATGACTCCTACAAATTATCTTCCACTTCACTGCCTGCATCGGGAGCGACACCACTATCGTCCACCGTTACGACACCTGCCGCCTTATTGCCGGCAGCCGCTTCCTCTTTTTCGGCTTCACCTTCCTGGAGCATTTCGGTCAGAACCTCAACCAGGTTGCGAGCCTCTTCGAGCATTTCCCGTGAAAGGTTCAGTTCCTCCCGTAGGCCGGCGTTCTCCTCGTGAAGCTCCTCATTTTCCCGCAGCGATTCCTGCAGCGCTTGGCGACGCTTTTCCGCCAGAATTTCCCAATAGGCAGCACTCGGACCTTCGAGCGAGGTGAGATCCTCTTCCGTGACGGTCGGCTTTCCTTTGGCTGCCTTTTTCTCCGGCGACGTTTGGCTGGCCTGCGAGTGGACCAGCTTTTTCCGCTTCTGTTCGATCACATCCCGTGGGTCGAGACTGAAATGAACCACAAAAAAAATGCGGTGGCAACACTGTTAATAACAGTTTCAAAATGGAAATGTAATTACTTACAGCAACGTTTTCTTAATCAGTTCCTTCTTGGCCAAAAAGTTCTGCAGCTTGGAGGTGGGTTTGCCCTCATTTTCTTTATTCATGGCAGGAGTGTTCTGTACGTCCTTCAGCAGCTTGCGGGAGATTTTCTGACGCTCCTAAAACGAACACCAAACAAAGGCGCAGCCATAACCTCCATTTTCATCGCTAATTAACGTTCAATTACTCACCTCCTGTTCCGCTGGGGATTCCACCGGTATGATTATACTTCCAGTATCAGCAGACATTCCTGCCGGCACGAGTTTGACCGAAAGTTGGTGAATATTTTTCAATTTTTAAACAAGAAAAACAAGCGTCCCAATTACACTCGAATATTTGCGCCCAAATTATGACACTGGCACTGCACTTGCACTGACTGATTGTACTAAAATTTGAAAAGACTCACTCGTTTGATAGACTGGCAAACTGTCAACGAACTGTCGACGGACTGCCTGACAAGCCTGTTTAGCGATTTGCAACACTTCAAAAAGTTCGAAAACGAGTTTTGTTTTATTGCGGGAAAAAAATAAGTCAAAATGTTCGGGAGATTTTTAAAGAGTTTACACGATTTTTCCTCGTAGAAAGGACGCGTTTTTGTCGGGCAGAAATTAACTGAGATTCTGGTGCTGGCCCCAGACGATTTTGTATTACCTATTTATAGCTTTAAAATACAGACGAGAATACAGATCGTTGAGATTTCGGGTATTTTCTGGTAGACTGAAAACTGGAATGGAATATGATTGAATATTTATGCAGGAAGTTTACCCCTTGGTAAAGGGCCTATGTGCAAATGAGAGATTCTCTTCGTGTCTCTTCCGCTTATTACGGCGATACATTCTACGGCTTATTACGGATTAATTCTACATGAAACGGTTGCAGACGCTACCCGCATAATCAAAAACTATTGGCAAAACGGTAGGTATTATAAATGTACTATATGGCTAATAGTGATTGTTCGTCATATAGTTTCATATTATTTGCTACCATTCGAAGTCATGGTTGTTTAACCATTGAGGTACGATATTGTATATAGTTAGTACTAAATAAATAGTAAGAACGAAATACGGACTATGTTTCCTATTGTTATCATTTGTCGTATAGTATGCTAAATGCAAAAACAGCCATTTTGTTTTACAATTTTCAAGTGAGATGTTGTGCGTCGTCAACTCCTCCGATAAACAATATTAAAAATGCAGGTAAAACATACTAAATATGATTTTATTTAATTCATATCATATAGTTTTTCTTTTCTTATTATAGATAATTTCTAAAAGACCCAGAGTATACACATCGATAGACAAAAATGTGTACACAAGAAGGGTTACTCTGGCCACGTATTCTTCTTCATGGCCTACAGCCGTCGGGGTCAGCCGTATCAGAAACTCGTCTCCACTTCACTCGGTCCTGAGTTACTCGTAGCCGACACTCATTACGGGTCGCTTCAATCTTGTCGTCAAAACATCTTTCACGTTGGGACATTATTCGTGGTTGGCGAAGTGAACATATATTGTCGCAGTGTTGTTCGGCATCCTCACAAATTTTTTGTACAATTTATGCGAAAATAAATGAATCCTAGTTCATTACAAAACAATTTTTATACAGCCTGAATTCGTTAATTGGGCCACGACTGCACTCTAGCTGATTCGCTAATTGGGCCGACTGACAGTTGTTAGAAATTTCTAAACTCGAAAATTCCATACAATTTTGACATTCAAGTTGTCACATAGCCCAATTAGCGAACGCCCAATTAACGAACCGCCCAATTAACGAACTACCAATTAACGAAACTTTGCTGTATCATTAAATAGAATAAACCAACGATTTCCGGTACAATCATTTAACTATGCCAGAACCATTAGTGCAATGTTACATGCCCCATTAGAGACCATATAATAATCATTGTCCCTGTCATTCAATGTGAATCGTTTTTTTTTTTCGAAATACCATAATAATACTATATATGTAGCAGTTTTAGTACAATTTCTTCGACTGTATGTCCACCATACCAAGTATGGTATCGCGAAAAATTTGTTCGCGAAAATCAGCATTTTTGTATGGTAACCAAACCTAACGACTAGTTCGTACAATGGTTATTTCTCAGTTTACCATTTGGCACATAGTCAAAACCATTGCTGGGTATAGTCTGCATATGGTTATATGATTATACAGCAAATGGTTAGAAAACTATACGGAAAATCATTGGCGTATGGTATTTGACTATGCGGGTATTTCTAAGCTATTGATAAAGAAAAATTGCATTGGAATGCATTCATGTCGTCGTGATAAACGCAAGAGAGGAAACACGAAGAGAATCCCTCATTAGCACATAGGCCCTTTTCACATGTTGCTCTTGAATTGTCGACCAACATAGCGAAAGGGAGAATAAGCCAATTGTCAAACAGAAAAAGTGTATTCATTTTCCTATGCTGCTCCAGTAAAAAATAACTCGCTAACTCTTCCTGATGAATACAAATGGCGTATACGTATGCACCTTTTCGCGTGCGTAATGGCGGCTAGTGGGTACAACTTTTGGAAAACATTAGCATGCCTTTGGCCTCTGTATTCACTTCAAGTTGATATTTCCATCCTTGGTTGTTGTTGTAGAACTTTCAAGCACTGATGAACTGACAGGACACATAGAAGAAAATCCTTTAAAAACCATCGTCCTGCACATTTTGCTTGCACACTAGCACCCTCTGTTATGCATGTTGCGGAGTAGCTTGCATTTGCAGGGTTTTATGCTATAGGGTTTTGTACATTTGAATGGTTTTATACTGAAAACTCAAAGCAACACACGCGCGCCGGGATGTGGTCATGTTGCGAAACATGCTTTTTTGAAAAATGAGTGGTTTTTGATTGGACGATGGAATTATCGCGAGTGTCTCGTCTGTTTGTCTGTGCCCATAATATAACCTAAAGCCCTATAAAGTTATACATTATACGGTGACGTTATACGTTATACGTTATACGTTGACAGTTTCTAACGAGATTTCGTGTGAGTGTAAAAGAGATACTTTGACTGCGAGTAACCAGAACAGAGCTGCGCGCAGCTGTTAGGCGCACAACTAAACCGACGGAAGAAAAATTTTAGATAATAACCGCAATATATATATTTATCCATATTTACTTACTTTTACCCGGGTGCTCAATATATTTACCGGTATTGATGAATATTTTACAAAAGTTTCCACCTTTTTCAATACGATCTTGAGCTGTCAAGTCCCCATAAAAGTATATGTGGCAAGAGTTATGATGAGGTGGACACATTTAAAATAGTAAATTTATCTTGAAATTTATTTATCACTTATTGAATATTTATGCAAGAAGCGATTTACCCCGTGGAAAAGGGCCTAAACTGACGAACTGACACGACACATAGAAGAAAATCCTTTAAAAACCATCGTCCTACACATTTTGCTTGCACACTAGCACCCTTTGTTATGCATGTTGCGGAGTAGCTTGCATTTTCAGGATTTTATGCTGTGATTTTATGTTTTTACATATGTATGGTTTTATACTGAAAACTCGAAGCAACACTCGCGCTCCGCGATGTGGCCATGTTGCGAAACGTGCTTGTTTAAAAAATGAGCGGTTTTTGATTGGACGATGGAATTAACGCGAGTGTCTCGTCTGTTTGTCTGTGGGGCCTATGTGCAAATAAGAGATTCTGTTCGTGTCTCTTCTCTTCCGCTTATCATGGCGATACAAATTCACTTGAACGGATTAATTCTGTGTGAAACGGTTGCTGACGCTATTTGCTAGCTATTAATAAAGAAAATTTGCATTGGAATGCATTCATGTCGTCGTGGTAAACGCAAAAGAGGAGACACGAAGAAAATCTCTCATTGGCACATAGGCCCTTTTCACATGTTGAATTGTCGACCAACATAGCGAAAGGGCGAATAAGCCAATTGTCAAACAGAAAAAGTGATATTTTTTTGAAACGATGATTCTACAATTGATGAAGGGACGGTAAGGGAAAGTAATGAAGGATTTTTTTTTCGGGAATGAAGGGGAAGGGTGGAAAGGAAGGGGGGTAATAGGTAGCTATGCTTAACAAGTTGTCGTTGTGACTCCTATCTTTTGTCCAATGCTGGAAGGTGCATGGGTCGAACCAAGCTGTAATCCGAGATTATAACCGGATTTGAACCCACAACACCTGCCAGGGCGTGTCGCTCACTGGTACCCGTGTACCTTTGAACCACAGAGGCGCTGGACAAAAGAAGTCTGCGCAACCCCCCTTATTAACCATAGCGATATGGGTTGGTCTATTTTTAGACACAAATTGTGCCTCTTCCTCCACCTACTATAGAAACCACCGACCGAGAAGTTTTAATCTAACGTGTTTTTACTTTCAGGACGACGACGACAGAAAAAGTGAGTTCATTTTCCTATGGTGTTCCAGTAAAAAATAACTCGCTAACTCTTCCCGATGAATACAAATCGCGTATACGTATCAGCCCAACAAACATCGAAGCTGAATTAAAATGCTACTGATTTGGTCACAGCTGATTTAACTCTGAATACAGGTTGTAGACGCTGAATAAATTTAAACAAAGGCCTCTGTATTCTATAAGTATTTAAGCAGCCAACGATTGCGCTGTAAATCAGCTGCTTCACATAATAGTGTCACAAGCAGATTAGGCGCATCTTCAACCTCTCCACAACCCGTCAATATTCTCAATAATTGTGCTATACTAGCTGAATAAACGATTTGCCATCTTAATAAACAGCCCTCCCACGAAACATTTATGCGCTGATTAAATATTTTAGCAGCCATTATTATTCATCCATAGCTAAATATGCATCGAATAAAATTTATGTAAACAACTGTACAAACTTATTCAGCCGAAATTGGAGAACTTATTCAACCTATTTTATTCGAGGCGGAAAATAACACTTGTTCAGCCTTTATATCGCCTCTGTGCGTCTTGTTTCCAGCTTTGCGCAAATTGGTTATTTAAAAACGCGCATAAGCCTCTATTAAGCTACATTACAGCTTCAAAGCAGCTATTAGCAAGCCCGAAGCTTGACTTAAATGTTTAAGAGCTGAAAAAAGGTTTTTATTTCTAATACTAAACCATAGTTCAGTCACAGATTGAATAAATTCAGCTAAAAAACGTTTGATCAGCCTGGAATTGTTACTTGGGTAGCTGCTTTCAAAGCTGCAATGGAGCTTAATAGAAGCTTTTGCGTGTTTTTAAATAACCAATTTGCGCAATGCTGTCAATTTTATTTTTAGAACGAGAAATAGTTTTGCAATGCTTTTTCAGTCGCTTAATCAACGTCTCATCAACCTTTATGCAGCCAAAAAATAATCTATTTTTAAATTTCAAAAATGGAACGCGTCAAATTTATTTTGCTTTGACGTCGTAAGCTATATTTTAAATTTTGAATAACTTGAATTCGTATATGCAAGCTAATTAAAAATGCAAGTCGTCATCTTTCGGGAATTGAACCGTTTTCTGAAATTAAAAACTTTCCAATTAAATTCTGCTATTTATATTTATTCGTATTTCGCCCACGACATGCAGGCTTCATCAGTGTCTGTTTTTGAAAAATCTTGTACACTGGATCGCCTTAAACCAACCCGTAAATAGCAAGAGCAATTGCTGTTTACGAGTTGGTTTAAGGCGATCCAAGCTGCATAAAGTAAGCACTCAAATGGTGTTTGAACAAACGATGTTTAAGCTACTTTAAATTTCCAAACCCGCTTTCCTCCAAAGGTGATAAACAAGCTTAATAGCGGATTTTTCTGCCAAACAAGTCCTTCTAAACAGCCATAAACATAGAACCGTTTTACGGTTGCTTAAAGGTGTTAAAGTGGCTTTATAAACCAGTAGACGCTTTCATTAGGCTCACAGCTTTCAAACTTCTTTAAAGCAGTTTAAGGGTGTTATAGTGGCTTTACAAACTAATACCAAGCTTTCATTCGGTTCACAGCATACATACTGTCAGATCAAAGAGTTTCCCAATTCGACTGGCAGCAAAAATATGTCAGTTATCGACATTATCGACTGCTTCAAGTGTAAAGATATTTTCACTGTCTGTTCTGCAGATGCAGATGGGGCGGATCATACGATGAGTGCTTATGGATCAAAAGATGGCGGTTCAATTCCCGAAAGATGACGACATGCAATTTTAATTAGCTTGCATATACGAATTCAAGTTATTCAAAATTTAAAACATAGCATACAACGCCATAGCAAAATAAATATGACGCGTTCTATTCCTTTTTAAATTTAAAAATAGATCATTTTTTGGCTGTATAATGGTTGATAAGACGTTGATTAAGCGACTGAAAAAGCATTGCAAAACTATTTCTCGTTCTAAAAATAGAATTGACAGCATTGCGCAAATTGGTTGTTTAAAAACACGCAAAAGCCTCTATTAAGCTCCATTGCAGCTTTGAAAGCAGCTACCCAAGTAACAATTCCAGGCTGATCAAACGTTTTAGCAGAATTTATTCAACCTGTGGCTGAACTATGGTTTAGTATTAGAAATAAAATCCTTTTTTCAGCTCTTAAACATCTAATTCAAGCTTCGGGCTTGCTAATAGCTGCTTTGAAGCTGTAATATAGCTTAATAGAGGCTTATGCGCGTTTTTAAATAACCAATTTGCGCAAAGCTGGAAACAAGGCGCCCAGAGGCGATTTAACGGCTGAACAAGTGTTTTTTCCGCCTCGAATAAAAAAGGTTGAATAAGTTCTCCAATTTCGGCTGAATAAGTATTGTACAGTTGTTTACATAAATTGTATTCGATGCATATTCAGCTATGGCTGAATAATTATGGCTGCTAAAAAGTTTATTCAGCGCATAAATGTTTCTTGGGAGGAAACGATGTCAAACTACAAAAACATACCGCACCTAGAGTGACTATATACAGAGTGGCGACAAGTTATCCCAAGTGAATGCAATGCGGTTTTTCCAAGGTTTTTCTTTCTCTTTCCTGCATTCCTGAATGACACTGACAGATAATTATCATTCCAATTTTGACATTGTCGCCACTCTGTATACAGTCACTCTAACCGCACCGAACAATGGGGTTTGTTTTTGGTAGTTTGACGTCACGCTTGATCGTGATTGGTCGATTTACGATTTCACCCACACCATGATATAGAGCTTTCTGACAGCTCAAGCACCCATACTAGCGAGCACGAAATACGCGTGTATATACATGATATTTGCCTCATTTTGGAAGAGATGATGCTTGTTTGCCTCGTTTTCAAGCACCAACACACATAAATGGAAAGGTCTATAATTTCTTCACCACTTTACCAACATTGCCACACCTGTATATACCGCATTGGCATCTTCCTCGCGCCTAGAGTGACTATATATAAAGTGGCGACAATGTCAAAATTGGAATGATAATTCTGGCTTTAGTTTTCAGAAGGTCGCATAATCAACCCTTTTGCATGCATTATGCGACCTTTTGAAAACTTTAAGCCAGAATTATCTGTCAGTGTCATTCACCCCATCGGCAGGCAACCATGTTTTCGCTGCCAACATCTCGTGTGTGCGAAAATGATATAGCATGTCAGCACTGCGTTTCACTCAACTGCCAGCAGTCTGATTTGGGCCCGCTGTCAAATTTTGAGCCCACGACATGTTGTCGCTGACGTTTACTGCAGCTCGTTATAGAGATGTCGATGGGGTGGTGTCATTCCAATCGAGCAGACGGCCAATAATCCAACGCGTATGCAGGAAAGAGAAAGAAAACAAGCATTGCATACTTTTGGGATAACATGTCGCCACTCTGTATATAGCCACTCTACTCCCGCCCTTGCTTCCGCCCATACAAATGACATTGACAAGTAACAGTGGAATTGTTTTTGACGAAATTCAAACATTTTAGTACAAAATCTGCCAAGCAACAGAGATGCCATATTATGTTAAATCATGTGGTATTATTTCGGTATAATATCCATTAAACTTATTATCGAACTGTTAAAAATAACCATACCATAGTCTTCGTATGGTACATGTGCAGGTGCACAAGACATGGCTTCACAATTCTTGTTATATAGAGAAAGATAATAGGCCGTATGAATAAAAGAGTTAAGCCCCAAACACAATGCATACGGATTTTACTACGTTGCGGCAATTTGGCAGTTTTTCCATGGGTTTTCTGTCAAATTTCCGCAACGTAGTAAAATCCGTATGCATTGTGTCTGGGCCTTTAGAGCAAACTCTTCCATAAGATTTACACGGGAAAAGCAAAGCAAACTGTTTTATTCATACGGCGGCCTATTGAAACAGAAATTGACATTTTTCCTTGCCTCATGAAGATTTTTGAAAAAATTACCTGGCATCTCTGGTAAGGCAGCAAGCACACTAATCCACGCAAACTGCGCTCCGTCTGCTGCTCGTAGTGACACGCATACAATCACAGCCGCTGTATCAAAGACGGTGAAACTGTTCTGTAGTTTCGTGTTTCGCCGCGCTGAAAGTGTTTTAGCGTTCGCCAACCAGGGAAAAAGTGAAATAACCCCGAAAGAGCAGCGAGAAGCACAACTAAAACGGAACCCAACATACCTCCGCTTTAAAGACTGTTAATATTCAAGGTAATCTTTTTGTGTTTCCGTCCGACAGCGTTCACTTTTCCAATGGAAAATTTGTGCCTTCTGCCTCTCGATGGCCGAAAATGGTGAAGCGTAATGAGGTGCTGCTGCTGCCATTAAGCTGGCTAGCCCCCCTGTCTAAATGAGGTTTATTTTTTAAGCTTTTTTTCCTTTTCTCCTTCCTAGTTCGATCTGTACCTTTGATTCGGTTTGATTCAAGAAATAAGCACTAGACGATGTCCGGAATTGCGATCGCGCGTCTCGGCGAGGAAAGGAAAGCATGGCGTAAGGATCACCCCTTTGTAAGTAGCTTTTCTTTTTATTTTTCGCTGTTCGGGGCTGCCTCTGCCAGCCAACACCGAAAGCTATGTAACATTTTTGTAGCGTACATTGAACGTGTGTGTGTGAGAGGAGGGGGATGTATGTGCAACGTAAAATTAACCGATGCATTCATTCATTAGCTGCAATTAAGTGCACTTTTTATGTTTGCAAACATACCTGACTGACTTATGTTTTTCCGTTTAGGGATTTGTTGCACGTCCGGTAAAAAATGCTGACGGTACGCTGAACCTTATGACGTGGGAATGTGCGATTCCTGGAAAGAAAGGTGTAAGTAGTGCACTTTCAACCTGCCATTGAGTCTTAAAAGTAACATATTTCTAACTTCAATCGCTCACAGACTCCATGGGAGGGCGGTCTGTACAAATTGCGTATGATCTTCAAGGATGACTACCCGACCAGTCCGCCAAAGTGCAAGTTCGAACCGCCACTCTTCCATCCGAACGTGTACCCATCGGGCACCGTTTGCCTCTCTCTGCTGGACGAAGAGAAGGATTGGCGTCCGGCTATTACCATCAAGCAGATCCTGCTCGGTATTCAGGATTTGCTCAACGAACCTAACATCAAGGATCCGGCGCAGGCGGAAGCGTATACTATCTACTGGTAAGCTCCCGTAATTCGGTTCCATCGAACAACTTAATTAATCTAGCTTCTTTCGATGCAGTCAAAATCGTCTCGAGTATGAGAAACGTGTTCGAGCTCAAGCCAGAGCCATGGCAGCCACTGAGTAAGCAGCGTAATCAAAGGAAGATCATTTCAAGAACAACCGACAGTAATATACTTAAGCAAATCGAAACAAAACACGGATAGAAAAAATAAAACTGATTGGGTAATAGTGAGAGGGGGAAGAGTTACAGGAAAATAAACGGAAGCAGAACATTGGATGAAATTGGAACGACGAACCGATGTGTCCTAATTCTACTAGAGTATCATAAAACCATTACAAAACCACATAATGCTACTAATCTTTCCACTTTTCAAAGCAAAGCAAAAAGAAATCGCGAGCAGATAAATTTAACGCAAGCCTAGTTCTAAGCCATTTTTAAACTGATATAATTTAACGGGGAATACCGACAAATAAAGCTAGAACCGTGAGAGGTGAGTTTGATGTTTGAGCTGGCTTTTCTTCGAACTTCTTACACATAGGTCATTTATAAAAAAAAATACATTTTTTCTTGCAGGTAAAGGTGAATAATACTTTTATCTAAAATATAGCGATTCAGATTATTGTTTATACCTAATTGTGGTTCGTTTTTCTTTTGAGCATGTTTTGCAAATTTGTTACGGTTCCGTTTACTAAGGAGCTTTTATGGACATTTTTCAAAATCGTCTCAACCCAATTGTCGTAGAGCAAAAAGTGTTGTGCAGGGTGGCCACGCACTCAGGAAAGGCGAGAAAAAGTCGAGCATTTAACGAAAGTTACTCAAAATCTGGAAATTATGTATTTACGGGCCAATCGCCTCTATTCTACATGCCGATCGAAGCCGGATCCGATCAGAAATTACGCTTTGATCGGAATACTTCGTATGCTATAACACACGTCGATCGGGACGTTTATGATCGGAATGCAGAACCGAGAAGAATGTTCATGCTGGATTCGTTGTTAGAATGTTATTAGGAGGACAATCCTTGCCAAGTACGATCCAGTCTTGAGCCACTCTTTTCCTGAATTGTTTCATGGTTCAGATAATGGTTAACCTGAATGACGGCGTTGGCCCCATCGCCAGTTACTGATGCTGCGTTGCAGGAATTCTGCTACCCTCCTGCTGCCACTTAAGGACACTCTTTCAAAATATAACAAACTGACTCTAGCCGCCCATACTATCAAAATGTTAGAGGACTTCGCACTAAAGTCGACGACTTTTCCATCTCAGTTTGTGACGCACTTGGGGAGTTTCAAGCTGAATGTGTTAATAGCAGAAGAAGTTTCAGCGGGCAAGGAATACCTCTGAGAGAGAAGCACGGAGAATACCGCACCGGGTGGCCAAGGCTGCACTGAAGCGGGCAATACTGCAAAGTAAATCCTACTTCTCTAAGAAACTCTGTCGAGATACCGATGCTAACCCCTGGGGTGACGCAAAGATAAGAGGTCCAACGACGCTCACTGAAATCTGTCAAGAGAGGCTAAAGATCATCATTTGAAGAGCTTTTTCCAGAGCATAACATGACGATCTGGGCAACCTTATCCATACGGCGAGGTTGAGGGAGTTGACGCCGATGAAAGACGAGTCTCCAACGAGGAACTCGTAGCTGCCGCGAAAAGTATGAAAGCTAAGAAAGTGCCTGGTCCAGATGGAATCCCCAATGTAGCGCTGAAAGTTGCTTTACAGGCATTTCCAGACATGTTGAGAACGGTCCTACAAAAATGTCGAGGAAGGCCACTTTCCAGAGTCATGAAAGACACAGAAGTTAGTACAGGCCGGACTCGATTATCGGGGATTCGATTAACCGGGGATTCGATTATCCGGGTTTTTAGACTCGATTATCCGGGTGAAAAAAAAATTATTTTTTTTCGATGATTTATTTTAACCCTAAATGTTATAGTTTTCATACTACATGATGATTCTTACTTGGCAATTATTGTTTCACCTCCCTAAAGCTACAAAATTCTTTTCTAATATCCCATTTATCGGCGAGCAAAACAATAATAAATCCTTTGATAATGAAATCAATTTTTTTACTTTAAAATCATCATCATCATCGTAATCATTAATTAAAAAAATTGCAAAAAAGGTATGTTATGACTTTAGGGGAGATTGATCAATAATAAAAAAAGATCATTTATAACACCTAAATATTGAAAATCATAACACACAAAAATAATTTTGTACCAAAAAAAATCATCTGTAGAAAAAATCGTAAGAAAGGAATTTTCTGACTTTTGGGAAGATAGAACAATCTTCTTCTATACCTATAAAGAAGGATTTCTGTCTGTCTGTCTGTCTGTCTGTCTGTCTGTCTGTCTGTCTGTCTGTCTGTCTGTCCTGTGTTCCTTATAGAATCAAAAACTACTGAACCAATCGGCGTGAAAATTTGCATGTAGAGGTTTTTGGGGCCAGGAAAGGTTTTAGTGATGGTTAGAGACCCCTCCCCCCACTAAGAGGGGGGGCTCCCATACAAATGAAACACAAATTTCTGCATAACTCGAGAACTAATCAAGCAAATAGAACCAAATTTGGCATGTGGGTGTTTTCGGTGACAAGAATTTATTCTAGGGTAATTTGAGACCCCTCCTCTCTTTATAAGGGGAATTATAACTCCTCTCCCCTTTAAGAGGGGGGGTTTCCATACAAATTTCCTCATAACTCGAGAACTAATCAAGCAAATGGAACCAAATTTGGCATGTGAAAGTTTTCGAGGGCAAGAAAATTTTCTATGTTGAATTAGGACCCCTCCTCACTTTAAGAGGGGGGGCTCCTGTACAAATGAAATACCAATTTCCTCATAACTCGAGAACTAATCAAGCAAATGGAACCAAATTTGGCATGTGTGTGTTTTTGGAGACAAAATTTTTTTCTATGATGAATTGGGACCCCTCCCCACTTTAAGTGGGGGGGGGCTCCTATACAAACGAAATACAAATTTCCTTATAACTCGAGAGCTAATCCAGCAAATGGAACCAAATTTGGCATGTAGGTGTTTTTGGAGGCAAGAATTTTTTCTATGATGAATAAGAACCTCTCCCCACTTTAGGAGGGGGGGCTCCCATACAAATGAAATACAAATTTCCTCATAACTCGAGAACTAATCAAGCAAATAGAACCAAATTTGGCATGTGGGTGTTTTCGGTGACAAGAATTTATTCTATGGTAAATTGAGACCCCTCCCTCTTTATAAGGGGAATTGTAACTCCTCTCCCCTTTAAGAGGGGAGGCTTCCATACAAATTTCCTCATAACTCGAGAACTAATCAAGCAAATGGAACCAAATTTGGCATGTGAAGGTTTTCGAGGGCAGGAAAATTTTCTACGGTGAATTAGGACCCCTCCCCACTCTAAGAGGGGGGGCTCCTGTACAAATGAAATACAAATTTCCTCCTAACTCGAGAACTAATCAAGCAAATAGAACAACATTTGGCACGTGGGTGTTTTTTTTGGTGACAAGAATTTATTCTATGGTGAATTGAGACCCCTCCCCTCTTTATAAGAGGAATTATAACTCCTCTCCCCTTTAAGAGGGGGGCTTCCATACAAATTTCCTCATAACTCGAGAACTAATCAAGCAAATGCAACCAAATTTGGCATGTGAAGGTTTTCGAGAGCAAGAAAATTTTCTACGGTGAATTAGGACCCCTCCCCACTTTAAAAGGAGGGGCTCCTGTACAAATGAAATACAAATTTCCTCATAACTCGAGAACTAATCAAGCGAATTGCACCAAATTTGGCATATGTGTGTTTTTGGAGACAATTTTTTTTTCAATGATGAATTGGGACCCCTCCCCACTTTAGGAGGGGGGGTCCTATACAAACGAAATACAAATTTCCTCATAACTCGAGAACTAATCCAGCAAATGGAACCAAATTTGGCGTGTAGGTGTTTTTGGAGGCAAGAATTTTTTCTGTGATGAATTAGGACCTCTTCCCACATTAGGAGGGGGGGCTCCAATACAAATGAAATACAAATTTCCCCATAACTCGAGAACTAATCAAGCAAATAGAACCAAATTCGGCATGTGGAGGTTTTTGGAGGCAAAAATATTTTCGACGGTGAATTAGGATCCTTCCACACTTCAAGAGGGGGGGCTTCTACACAAATGAAATACAAATTTCCTCATAATTCGAGAACTAATCAAGTAAATGGAACCATATTTGGCATGTGGGTGTTTTTGGAGGCAACCATTTTTCCCATTATGAATTAGGACTTCTTACCTTTTTAGGAGGGGGGGGGGGGCTCCCATTCAAACGAAATACAAATTTGCTCATAACTTTAGAACTAATCAAGCAAATGGAACCAAATTTGGCATGTGAGAGTTTTAGATGGCAGAATTTTTTTTCTGTGGTGTATTACGACCCCTTTCCCTTTTAAGAGAGTGGGCTCCCATACAAATGAAATACAAATTTCCTTATAATTTGAGTACTAATCAAGCAAATGGAGCCAAATTTAGCATGTAGGAGATTTTTGAGTCTTGAATTTATTTTATGATAGTTAGAGACCTCTCACCCCTGTGGTAGGGGGATATGGACTCTCATACAAATAAAACAGAAATTTTTGCGAAACTCAAAAACTAATCGAATTCGAGAAATTCGAGACTCTTCCATAAAACATTAGTCAATACAAGACCACAAAAACTATCTATAGTAACACTAGATCATTCAGGACGAGCCGGTCGCGAGTGTTGCCGGTGACCCGCCGTCGGAAGCGCCGCCCACTGGGGGGCTTGCAAAACTCGAGATAGTGACAAAGATCATCCGAGATTCATGATTTATGTACAACACAGGTTAATTTATGGCAATACGAAGTTTGTCGGGTCAGCTAGTTCTAAATAAAACATTTATGATACTTAAAAGTCAAAAAACTTGACATACCAAAAAAATTTTGTCCCAAAAATAATGATTCGATTATCCGGACTGAAAATAAAAATGAACTCCCGGATAATCGAGTCCGAGCTGTACTCCTCCTAGCGAAACCAGGAAAGTCCCCGGGAGATCCTACAGCTTACAGACCCATCTGTCTGCTGAACGCACTCGGTAAACTCTTAGAGATGGTTATTCTCAACCGGCTTTCACGATGCATGGAGACTGAACATGGACTGTCAGCGGGGCAATTTGGGCCCAAGAAAGGAAAGTACGATAGACGCCATCCCATACGTTTAGTGGTCGAACGAGCTGAGAAGGCAACTAAGCAGAAGAGAAGAGAAAATCAACACTGCACCGTAGTCATGATTGAGCTTAAGAATGCTTTCAATAGCGCTATTGAAAGCCCCAATGGGTGGTCCCTGCCTATCTGTATAGGATCCTCAAGGGAGTTCCACATGGCTCATGCCTAGCCTAGGCTCTTCGCTCTGGAATGCTATGTATAACGGCGTATCAACACTGAAACTACCTGGACGTGTGGAAATCGTCGGCTTTGCGGACAACATCGTAACGACGGTGATAGGCGAGACTTTGGAGGAGGTTGCAATGCTGTTATCCCAGACAAGGGACGCGATCGAAACCTGGATGAAAGGAGTGGAGTTGCAAAAAAGTCCACTACAAAACAGAGGTGCTATTTGGCTAGCAACGCAACGGTAGAGCGGTGCAATGGTTGGAACTCAACTTTGGTAAGCATGCTATTGCCTCTAAGTGTGTGCTGCAATACTTGGGTGTGATGGCCGACGATTCGGGCTTCAAATGGTGAGTTGACAACCTGGAAGGAGCGTCAAACACAGCTCTGGTCCTCACAAGCTCCCGCCTCACGCCTCCACGAGTCATATGATACCAAATGCGGCGTATAGCCTGGGCAATGTTGTCAATCTGACAATAGTGAAGAGAGGAGGTGCGACGCGAATACTGGCGCGGTAACCATAGCGTGGCGGTAGAGGCCATGCTTCGTCAAACACGAGCGTCTGTTCACCAAGGGGGTGCGGCTCAAACTGTTCTCCATGTTAGGGGCGGCCGATTATTAAACTCGTCCTCGTGCCAGCGGCGACTCTAAATAGTGCTGTGTACAATGGTCCTCCGGCGAGACAGGGGGTTAGGGGCAGGCCCAACAAGCCGTCCTGCTAAACAAAAAGTTACCAACAACGAAGAAAAAAATACGGATCGGAACAATCGGCGTCGACCTACGCGACGAAACAAGGACTACGATTGGAAACTCGGGACATGGAATTGCAATTCGCTCGGCTTCCCAGGTTGCGATAGGATAATCTATGATGAATTACATCCCCGAAACTTTGCAGTCGTAGCACTGCAGGAACTTTGCTGGACAGGACAGAAGGTATGGAAAACCGGGCATCAAGCGGCTACTTTCTACCAGAGCTGTGGAACCACCAACGAGCTGGGAACCGGCTTTATAGTACTGGGAGAGATGCGCCAGCGTGTGATTGGTTGGCAATCATGGCATCAATGCGCACTGCCCTCACGAAGCGAGACTCGATGACGAGAAGGAGGCGCTCTACGCGCAGCTGAAGCAAGTGTATGATGGCTGTCCGCTACGGGACGGGAAAATCGTCATCGGTGACATGAACGCGCAGGTAGGACGGAAAGCTATATATAGACCGCTAATTGGGCCAAGCAGCCTGCATGCCACAACAAACGACAACGGGCAACGATGCGTAAATTTTGCGGATTCCCGCGGTATGGTAGTCCGAAGTACCTTTTTCCCCCGCAAAGTTATCCACAAGGCCACCTGACAGAGATCACCAGACCAACGAATAGAAAACCAAATTGCCCATATTCTAATCGACGGTAAATTCTTCTCTGATGTTATAAACGTTCGCACCTACCGCCGTGCGAATATAGATTCGGACCATTTCCCAGTTGCAGTCTGCATGCGCTCAAAACTCTCGACGGTGCATAACACGCGTCGAAGTCGTACGCCGCGACCCAACATCGAGCAGCTACGAGACACCGGAGTTGCCCAGGAATACGCGCGGCAGCTGGAAGCAGCGCTACCAACGGAAGAGCAACTTGGCTCAGCAACTCTTGAAGATGGTTGGAAAGGCATTAAAACCGCCATCGGTAGGCACTAGGTACAATGAATCCGAACCGAAAAAACGATTGGTTCGACGGCGAATGCGAGCAATTAGTGCAGGAGAAGAATGCGGCACGTGCGAGAATGCTGCAACACCGTACGAGGGCGAATGTAGAGCGATATAAACGAGCACGGAACAGGCAAAACTCGGACTTGCGGAGGAAAAAGCGCCAACAGGATGGAAGAACTGTACCGTGCTAACGATAAACGGAAGTTCTACGAGAAGTTAAACCGCGTTCGCGCAAAGGCTATGTGCCACAGGCCGATATGTGCCGGAACTCAGACGGTAATCTTCTCACGAACGAACGTGAGGTGATCGAGAGGTAGAAGTAGTATTATTGCGAGCACCTTAACAGCGATGTAGCTGAACATGAATGTAGGTGACGATATGGCAATGGTGGAGCACGCGCAGAAGACGACAGAATACCAGCCCCCGACCTCCAGGAGGTAGCAGAAGAGATCGGTCAGCTGAAGAAAAATAAAGCGGCTGGGGCTGATCAGCTACCCGGCGAGCTGCCGAAATACGGTGGTGACGCACTGGTTTGAGCGCTGCACTGGGTCATTGTCAAGATTTGGGAGGAGAAGCTACTAGCGGAGGAGTGGACGGAAGGCATCGTGTGTCCGATCTACAAAAAAGGTGACAAGTTGGATTGTTGTAATTACCGCGCAATCACACTGTCGAACGCCGCCTACAAGGTACTCTTTATTTATTTACTTTATTATAGCTTTACCAACAGGCAACAATGCCCTAATGGCTCTTAATAACTAATACAATAAACATCGAAACTTATTCTGCGAGTCACATGACTCAATACGACAATTGTCACTTGGGTGACTCGCCACGGCGAGTCGAGTCACCTAAGTGACAATCATGTCACCTAGGTAAGAAACCCTTGTCACCTAAGTGACAAGGCGAGTCACCTAGGTGACAATTGTCACCTGATTCGCGGTGACTGCAACATAGTCACGTCACTCGCCTCGCAGAATAAGGGTAATTGAGACAAATTTAGAACGTTACACTTGCTGAGACAGATGAAAGTCAAACGCTGTTGAAACTCGGTTGAATGTACGTTGCAGACCACTGATGGCGCTATTAGCACTGTAGTTGGCGCGACGAAAAGGCAGGTCAAGCAAAGGAATCTTTCGCAACACTCTTAATGGTGCGTTTAGATTGATCTGGCAGAGAGTGTCGGGGCAATCGATGTTGAAAGTCAGGATATCGGAGTCTACCATGGCGCGCGCTGTTTCTGAGCTGGCAGCGATCCTCGTATCGTGTATTCCTCATGGGCTATCTCCAAGGCAGCATTCGAAGCGCGTAGCGTACGAATCGGCGCCGGATGCTTTCGATGCGTTCAATGGCATTGCTGTAGTAAGGAATTCATACAGCAGAGCAATATTCTAGCGAAGACCGAACAAGCGACGCGTAAAGCGTTACTAAGCTTTCGATACTGCGGAAATCACGAGTCATTCGCATAATTAAGCCTAACTGCCTAGAGGCATTGGCAACAATGAGCGATATATGCTGCTTGAAGGTTAGTTTAACATCTAACAACACACCGAGATCTTTGACATGGTCGACTCGTTGAATTGGAATTCCGTTGAGATTGTAGTCGAAACGTAACGGCGGATTTTTTCTCGTAAACGTAATCATATAGAGCACTTAATTGGGTTAAGCAGCATACGATTCACCTCGCACCAGTTAGCAAACATATCAAGTTGTTGTTGAAGAATTAGCGCGTCGGTAGTGCTATGGATCCTATTGAATAGCTTCAAATCATCCGCAAAGGCAAATCCCAACTTTTATGTCGTCGATTATCACCATTTTCAAAGCAGTTCGTGGGGTAATATCAAGCGGGATTCATGGGTGCCCGTGCCACCAAGGATCAGATTCTCGCGCTTCGGCAAGTGTTGCAGAAATGTCGGGAATACAACGTGCCCACGCATAATTTATTCACCGACTTCAAATCGGCGAATGACACGATCGATCGAGATCGACTATGGCAGATTATGCACTACTACGGATTTCCGGATAAAGTAACACGATTGGTCAAGGCGACGATGGATCGAGTAACGTGTGTTGTTCGAGTATCAGGGGCAGTCTCGAGTCCCTTTGAATCTCGAAGAGGGTTACGGCGAGGTGATGGGCTTTCATGTTTGCTGTTCAACGCTGCTGTTCGCTTTGGAGGGTGTGATAAGAAGAGCGGGGATAGACACGAGTGGCACGATATTCACGAAGTCCGTCCAGCTTCTTGGTTTCGCTGACGACGTTAACATCATTACTCGTACCTTTGAGAGGATGGCGCAAACGTACATCGGACTGAAAGCTGAAGCCAAACGGATTGGACTTGTCATTAATGAATCGAAAACAAAATAGATTAAAGGATGGGGTTCTAGAGAGGTGAATGCTGACCTCCCTCTCCGGATTCATCACCGTCTAGATGAAATCGAGGTGGTAAGTAGAAGAGCTCGTGTAGCTGGGCTCATTGGTTACCGCAGACAACGACACCAGCAGAGAAATACAATACTTTGGACTCCGTAGGACGCTGCGATCGAACAAAATTCGCCACCGCACGAAGTTAACAATCTACAAGTCGCTGATTAGACCGGTAGTCCTTTACGGCCATGAGACATGAACTATGCTCATGGAGGACCATCGCGCCCGTAGTGTTTTCGAACGGAAGGTGTTGCGCACCATCTACGGCGGAGTGCAGATGGAAGACGGAACGTGGAAGAGGCGAACGAACCATGAATTGCATCATGGGAACTACCCATCGCTCACACCGCAAAAATCGGTCGCCTGCGATGCGCTGGGCACGTCGTGAGGATGTCGGACGACAGCCCGGTTAAAAAAGTTCTCAATACTGATCCGACTGGAACGAGACGGCGGGGCGCGCAGCGAGCAAGATGGATCGATCAAGTGGAAAGCGACCTGCGGACCCTACGCAGACTACATGACTGGCGAATTACGGCCATGGACCGAGTGGAATGGAGACGACTTCTTCGTACAGCAGAGGAAACTTTGGCCTGGAGCTGATTAAGTAAGTAAGATGGCCGACGACCGGCTCAATTTCAACAGCCATGTCGACTACGTAACGCGATCTCCAGAATCATGCCAAACAGTGCTGGTCCAAGAAGCAGCAAGAAGCATCTTCTGGCCAGCGTATCTTGCTCGGCACTGAGATTCGCGCGCCCAGCGTGGAATGCAGCGCAACGCTGGAAACCCAGTGAAATAGGACAAAGTAGAGCCGCACCTTTCGGTTGATAACCATACGAGTTGCTACTGCCTATCGAACCAACTCGTCGGAAGTATCTTGTGTTATCGCCGGAAGGATCCCTACACTGGCGGAAGACATGTACTAGACCAGCGGTTCCCAACCTTTTTCGGTTCGCGAACCCCCATTTGGGAAACGCTGTACTAGACGAATACGCAAATGGGTGAGAACGGAGTCTATAGTCAAGCGGCAACAAGAGTGGAACACTGCTATGGATAAAAGATGGACGCACAGGCTCATATCGAAAGGGTCAATGCGAAACATGGAGAAGTGAACTTCTTTT
The DNA here is from genome assembly GCF_943734655.1 of Sabethes cyaneus. NCBI lineage: Eukaryota > Metazoa > Arthropoda > Insecta > Diptera > Culicidae > Sabethes > Sabethes cyaneus. Next base: position 156,927,432 of record NC_071353.1, read on the forward strand.
TGACGCAATTTCTATCAGGGCATGGTTGCTTCAGACAGTACCTGCATCGGTTCGGGCATGTGAGGTCTCTCCCGAGTCTCAATATTCTCAATAATTCACCCCTATTCTACATACCGATCGGAGCCGGATCCGATCAGAAATTGCGCTTCAATCGAAATACAACGTATGCCATAACACACGTCGATCGGGACGTTTCTGATCGGAACGGGCCCGACCGGGATGTAGAATCGAGGCGATTGTGTCAATTTAAAAGCTGCAATGGAGCTTAATAGAGGCTTTTGCGTGTTTTAAATAACCAATTTGCGCAATGTTGTCAATTATATTTTTAGAACGAGAAATAGTTTTGCAATGCTTTTTCAGTCGCTTAACCAACGTCTCATCAACCCTTTATGCAGCCAAAAAATAATCTATTTTTAAATTTAAAAAATGGAACATTGGCGTCATAAGCTATATTTTAAATTTCGAATAACTTGAATTCGTATATGCAAGCTAATTAAAAATGCATGTCGTCATCTTTCGGGAATTGAACCGCCTAATCTGCTTGTGACACTATTATGTGAAGCAGATGATTTACAGCGCATTCGTTGGCTCCTTAAACACTTATAGAATACAGAGGATTTTGCTCAAATTTATTCAGCGTCACCTGTATTCAGAGTTAAATCAGCTGTAACCAAATCAGTCAGGGGGGCTTCGTAGCCGCAAGGTTACCGAGTCTGCTTTGACAAGCGAGTGGTCGTGGGTTCGAATCTTAGTAGAATCAAGCCATTCGATGTCAAGTGACTTTAGCATGGGTTTATTCTCAGGCCCCTCATTTACCCTTTCTTCATGCAGAATTCTATATATTTACCTACTGAAGCCTCTTGACAGTGCAAAAGTCCCTCCTATAGTTAAGTGTACAGGTCAGAGGAACGAAGGGGTCCTCGCCAGGGACGGTTATAATATGGGATAGTACTGGCAGCGAGGAATAAGTGGGTAAAGTAGATCAAGCTTTGAAGGAAGGGTAAATTCAATACACACAAGCACGCATAAAATTTAATTAGCATATCGCTCACTCAATAGCGATTATAGCTAAAAGAAATCAAAAACATTCCATCAAGAAGACTGACAACTCTGCCAAAAGACGAGAGTCAGTAACCTCAATGCTATCTGTCGAGTTAAAGTTGAACTAATACACACTAGCGTGTGTAAATCAAAATATGGATGTACACAAACACGTATGCAATGCATTGCACTGCTCTGCAATTGCGGGGCTCTTGTTTTATCTAGGCATACGAAAGTTTCCTTCCTGGAGCCCAATCCCAAAAGCCCCTTAACTCCATCAATGGGTATGAACAGTCCGTAAACTGCGATCGGAGCTTGCCTCAAAAAATTATCATTAAGACTGCCACAGCGGCCTTTGAATCCAATGCCCTTGTGGCATACAAAAAAAAAGCCTAACTGCTTAACCCTTTATAAGGCAGTGGCAACTTGGGCCCTATTCTGTAAGTCACGTCGAGTGTCACTTTTCTTGACTAGTCGACTTTTGGTATTATGTAAGTCACATGCGACCCGATTTTGTCAAGTAACTCGACTGAGTCCATCGCCAAAAAGCTAGTGACTAAACGGTTAGCAAGTGACGCTTGAGCTAGCTTTGTTTTGGTCCTGCATTGAGCCGCTATGCTGCCCGTTCTTCTTGCACTCGACACTCGACAGTGACTGAGTCGAGCCGAGTTGCTCGACGTGACTTACAGAATAGGGCCCTATTGCCACCAACAAAAATATTGTTTTTGCTTTTCTAACAGTGTCGTTTTAGCATATTATGTACTCAATATGTTCTGATAGCCTTTGGCAACATTCTCAATGTTTTTAAATCGCTGAATTTGTAAAAATGGTAATTTACGAATCACTTTTATGAAAACAAATCTTGGTTTTTGAGTTTCAACAGTAAATTTGGTTTAAATTCGTAGAAAAACCATTAAATTGGAAACTTTTTGGATGGTAATATTCAGTTTACGGCGTTTTGTGATAGATAATGCGGATTTATCCAAAAACTTAGAACCAATATTCGAGAACATGTTTTTTGGGCTTAACGGGCTGCGGCAAACATATTGCCACCAACGTTTTGCGCTAGACGGGCTGTGGCAACTATATTGCCACCAATTTTTTCAAGTTTTCCAGCAAGTTTTTCCACAAAAAGAATATAAATGGGTTCTACCGTATGTTAACATTATGTTTCACTGAAGTTTGTGTTAATTCCACGCGTAGTTGCCACGGCCTTGTAAAGGGTTAACTCCATCAATGGGTATGAACAGTCCGTAAACTGTGATAAAGCAATCGGAGCCTGCCTCAAAAAATTATCATTAAGACTGCCACAGCGGCCTTTTAATCCAATGCCCTTGTGGCATATACAAAAAAAGCTCGCTTCTTAATTTGCAAAGGGGCCTCGCGCATTGTAACATCGGCTTTGTCACGTATTTCAGGGCGGCATACGATACAGTCGAGCGCGAACAGCACGAGAGCGGCTTTCGGGCTAGGAGAAAAACGATCTTCGGCAACAGTAGCCAACTCCTAGATGCAAATCAATGCATTTAAAACCAAATAAATCGTCGGCGATGAAATCGAAACGGTCGATGAGTTCATAACATTTGCGATCTCTGATAACCGTCGACAATAATACGAGCAAGGGAGTTTCAACAACGCATTTCAACTGGAAGTTGGGCCTACTTTTTCCTTCGCAAAACGTTTCGATCAAGGTGGGAAACAAAGTGAAATTATCGTTACAAAAGGAGCAGCACAATGACAAACCCTTCAATTCGGATTTAGTTTTATGATGCTATTTGAAAAGCACGTCGGAATTACTGCGTTGCAATGATTTCATATTCGCACTTTAGTAAAGTTGCGTCCACGCACAATGTTAAAGCTTACCAGTCACACACAGTCCACTTATGGAAATTATTTATTCGGTGACAATTTCCGCATTATTCACCTGTACAGTTGTAAACTAAAAATAGGAAACGAACCGGCTGAGAAGCAACCAAAGCAATATGACATATGATTGAAAACATGTGATATAAAATGAAAAAAAAGCAACGATTGCTTTAATCACGTGCAAGGCTCTGACGATTCTAACCTCACTGTAGCGTGAAAATCAACGCTCGAATTCCACTGCGGTAGCAGAGCAGGTAAGTGTCGGAAGAAAAAAAAACTATTCTTATGCAATACTTAATGACATTCAGTTCAACTTACTTCAGCTAATTGTGTGTTTCTTTTGTTCAGTTTCCTATAAAGCCCGTACCCCTAGTTGCTAGTAAAAGCATAAACTGTTTAATTATAAATAGTACAACGAATAATATACACTATACATGTCGCCTGCTTAGGTTTTCATTTAAATTACATATTTTTTAAAGCGAGAAATCGCTTATTCTATGCATATCTGTGAATCTACAGAAACGAATTTAGGTGAGAAAAAACTGTAAGTACTGAAATTCAACTTCACGTATCATTGAATGGTACGTCAGAAAGTACGCGTAATAAATGCGAAATCTCTTGTATTTGTTTTAAAACCAACCATCGGCAGAGCAAACCTACTCCCGTATCACCAACGGCATTACCACGAGTGGGGCGTTAAACTTCGGATTGTCCGAGTACAGCGACCAGGTTCGCTTGCGACAGTCGAACACGCCAACGCAAACCGTCTTGATGATGTCCTTGGCATCCTTCTCGCGGAACACCGTGTGCTCTTTGGCGCTCTGATCGCCCAGCATGCGGACGACATCGTTTAGGGTTTTCGGTGCCTTGAACGCGTTGAACGTTTTCATGCGTTCCACGCTGGAATCGATGATCAGACCGGTCATTTCCGGCACCGGTAGCCGGAGGTACATGTTAGCGTGCACGATGTACTCGCCCGGGCTGGCCGTCAGGATGTTCAGCTGCGATTGATCCCGCTCGGCCGGGCCCATTTCGGCATTGTGGAACAACCGGTCGCCCTCTTGGCTGTGAATGAATAGAAAGAAAAAACAGAAGGTTAGGCTTGCTTCCTGTCATGCTTCCAGGTTTGGTTTTCACTCACTTTAAGAACGTCATATTAATCGAGCACCCGTCGGCGGCGCCGACTCCAGTGTCTCGTAGAATTTGTTGCGCCTGCACAAAGTTTTCCGCCGATAGTAGGGCACGCGTTATGAAGTGGCGCGCTGTAAGAGGAGATAACAACAACTGAACACATGCCAAAGAAGATGTTCAGAAACAGTACTCACGAGTTTTTCCGCCGTACAACTTTCTAGCACTCAACGTGTTGATCGAGAAGACCAATCCGTGGTGGTTGTAGTTCATGGTATAACCCGGCAGGTGGCCGGCATAGCAAAGAGAGGTAAACCGTTCCTCCGTTACGTTGTACTTGCCCTGCGGTGCATCCGAGATGATGTGAGCCGATACAAAGTAGTAGTGGTTGAGTACCTCACTCAGCGCATCCTCCGTGTGGGCCAGGATTTCCTGTGAAATTGAGGTGGAAGGGAAAGTAGAGTTGCTTCCAACAATTAGGACGTCCGCTTCACTTACACAATCCGGCTCGTTGACGCAAACGGTGGAACATCCGATCGGTTGATTGATGCTGTTTCTTCCTTCGACGGCAACCGGCAGGATATCGTCCATGTGTAGTAGAAACAGCTGGGAAATAGAGACACCAGTAACGGTGACATTAATTAATTACATCTGTCTGCCATTGAAGATAGTGGATCAAGTCCGGTCACACAGCCAACGCCGCAGCAGCCAGCGTCTCGCGTACACTTATCGGGCGCTAATTGCCTGTTACTAACGAATGCCGATATCTACTATCGGCTTGCGGTTGTTGCACTACCCGCTGCAATCATGTACCAATTAGGCAACGTCAGACAAGTTCAAGTGCATTTCATGCACACAAGAAAAAGTATAAATCAAAAGGCAGCATCGCTGCGTTTTTTTTTCTCGAGGATTAAAGGAAACTGAAAAACTGTGTATTCTTTAGGTAGTTTTCTTTCATGCTAAACCGGATTTGCTGGCAATTTGTCTTTAAACAAATCGATTGGATGCTTTCCGTCACACCTGTTTGATAAATGGTTTCTGTAGGGTTTCTGACTGACGTGAGAGTAGTCTGAACTAGACTGAAAATAGTTTCAGCGAAGGAACAACACAACATTGTAAGTTCTCGAGTAAGACTAATGATATAATAAACGGCGTTAATTAGATGATTGATTCTCTTGGAGGGTGCAAATTGTGTAGGAGGAACTGTATCGACTACAAACGATCCGGTTCCGATCGTTATTTGATGTATTTGGAGCGCAAATGTTGTACGGGCTTGGCTGGGGCACACTGTGACAGGTGCCCCATCTTCTCTGTAAAATTTAATGTAAAACAAAATAATTTCAGTGACCTAGAAGTCCACTGTTTTTATTTTATTCGGTCAGTATTTTTACGAAAAGTAAATTATTATGGTTCAAACACGAATCACCGATTTCTGGAATTTCAAATGCGATTTTTATGCTCTAAACAACAGATATGTTCACGAAAAGTTCATTGTGTTCTCGCAGACACGTGGAAGATAGCGTAACAGCTGGTTTGATGCCGAATCCCAGAGAGTGACAGATGAAAAGAACCAGGTCATGCTCTCTGCGGCAACGCGTTAAAACAGAGAGAGGTACAGAGAGACTAGAGCTGGCAACCTGCTTACCGACAAAACGGCGGTAGCAGCCAGGTGGAAGGAGCACTTCCAGACATTGTTGAATGGAGAGGTAAATGCGGAGATCAGCAGGGACAGGATAGGAATTGTAAGCGATGGTCAAGCTGTGGAGCCACCAACACAGGAGGAGGTTAAGAAGGCAATCAGTGAGCTGAAAAACGCTAAGGCTGCTGGGAAGGACGGTATCCCAGCTGAACTTCTAAAAGCGGGGAGCAAGCGGCTGTACGAAGCAATCCACCGGATCATTGTCAGGATCTGGGAGGAAGAACAAATGCCGGAGGAGTAGCCTCATTTGCCCAATTTTCAAAAAGGGACATCGACTGGAGTGTAAAAACTATCGAGAAACTGCATTGCTCAATTCTGCCTACAAGGTGCTTTCCCGTATCCTGTTCTGCAGACTGAGACCGTAAGCGGAGTCCTTCGTCGGCGAGTACCAAGCTGGTTTCCATGAGGGTCGCTCCACGACGGATCAGATGTTCACCCTGCGTTAGTTGCTAGACAAGTTCCGGGAGTACAACTTGCAGTCACACCATCTGTTTGTGGACTTTAAAGCGGCGTACGATTCAGTTAAACGAAATGAGCTGTGGCAGATAATGCTAGAACATGGTTTTCCGACGAAACTAGTTACGCTGCTGCTCTCGTGACGTTGGATGGACTGAAGCAAGGGGATGCACCTGCTATTCAACATTGCCTTGGAAGGCGCATTACGAAGGGCAAACGTGGAAAGGAATGGAACTATCATCACGAAATCTCACATGCTTCTTGGTTTTGCGGATGAACCCGGTGGGTGTGTGCTGTCGAAGACGATGCACGTTCAGCTGGTGTTCGTGGGGATTGGAGAACGGCAGCCCAGGACCGACGGTACTGGAGGACCATAATTCGTTCGGCGCAGGATCGGTAACGGACCGTTACCACTAAAGTAAAGTAAGTAAGTTGTCGCAGACGCAAAGAACGCAATAAAAAATTTTCGTGAACATATCTTTTGTTTTGAGCATAAAAACTGCTTTTGAAATTCCAGAAATCAGCGATTCGTGTTTGAACCTTATAAGCTCAATTCCCTGTTCAAATTCAATTCTAATTTTATGTCCAATTTGAACACCGATTTGAAGTCCAATTTTAACTCTTTAGTTTGAATTCCAATTCTAAATACAATTTCAATTGAAATTTAAATCTCTCCCGTCAAAGCCGGTCTCTGTGCCATGCGGCAATCGCAACGACTTGATGCCGAATACCCCCAAACGTAGACGTGCGAATAGCGGCAATCCTGTTGAATCAATTAAGAGCGCAAACGGCACTCGGGGTACGAAGCCTTCGGCGGGCTCAGTGAAAACGGTATCGCTTAGCGATGACCTTTTCTGGATATACCTCTCATCTTTTCACTCGAATACTTCGGTAGATGATATCATGGCGTTCGTGCAAGTAACAATTTGGGTTTTATTACACTCTTATGATAGCATTTAAGACCAAAATTGGTCTTGAAGACCACCATAAGAGTACAATAAAACCCACATTGTTGCTTGGGCTGTTTGGGCATTGATTCTAATACAAAGCCTAAAGAGATAAAACCGGTATCCAAAGGCACAGACCTTTCTACGTTGAGATTCGTCTCCTTCAAAGTCGGCTTTGACCGCTTTGACTCAGTCGTGCTTTGAAACATGTTGTGCTGTATAGTGACTCCTAGCCAGAAAATGTTTTTTTTACCAAGCCTTGTGATTTTAGTCATGACCTTGAAATGCGGTCAGGCATATATTAATATTTTTTGAAACAGTGGTTCTACAATTGATGAAGGGACGGTAAGGGAAAGTAATGAAGGATTTTTGGGGAATGGAGGGGAAAAAGTGGAAAGGAAGGGGGAGGGGGGTAATAGGTAGCTACGCTTAACAAGTCGTCGTTGTGACTCCTACCTTTTGTCCAATGTGAGGGGCAAGACACTCCATAATATTATCATATATTAATATATTAGACCCTATTAAAGCCCTATAAATGTATAACTTTATAGGATTTTAGGTTATATTATTGGTGGGAACGGTAAATATATTAAGGTTGAAAAAATATTTCTATAGGGAAAAGTAATATATTTTCAATAGTGTCTTGCCCCTCGGTCCAATGCTGGAAGGTGCATGGGTCGAACCAAGCTATAATCTGAGATTTTAACCGGATTCGAACCCACAACACCCCTGCCACTTACAGCCTGCAGTGACAGATATCTACGCTTTCACGGAAACATGGCTGAAAAGCAACACACTATCTAAGCAACTGTTCGACGACACGTACTCTGTTTATTGGCACGATCGATCAACCTTGAATAGTAATAAGAGCTCTGACGGTGAAGTTCTTTTGACCGTACGCTCCTGTTTCAAGTCACGTCAATTGAAGCCTCCCGAAAAAACTTAGGTCGAGCATATCTGGGTAGCGATATCTACTAAATCTGGAACTATTTTTCTTTGTGTCGTATATCTTCCTCCAGACCGCATCAACGACAGTAGCTTAATCGATCAACATGCACTTTTCCTTGACTGAGTTACGTGGCACAGTCATACGAACAATTCCACTTTCCTGACATTTCTCATTCTTCATTTCGGCCAGCTTCACTGTCCTCAGGGATGGTTCGATCACTTTGCCTCAATTGTGATTCGTTCGACAGTACCGTCTCAGCCGAGCCAAATATGACAATGTTATATATGGGACATATATATTATATATGGGAATTAGTTATAATCTACAATTTTTCTGAACAAAGTTTTGCTGTAGATATGCTGTGGCATATTTGTTTCATTCAACTTCAATACCATAACCGTATGCTCGCCCCTTACGCTTAACTCCACTCAAAAAGTTTTGTACATCCTAACTGCAGCTTCATCTGTACGGAAATTCACTTTTTCTTCATGTCTTCCTCAGACTTGACCTCCTTGCGATGCTTCCGTAGTGCCTGCTTCATAATAGCCTAGTATTTAGCATAATAGCCTAGGGCCTTAGTTCCGGTGCGTTGGAGGCATTTATGCTCTTAGGTACAAAAGCGACTTCGTTGGCTTTGTACCATTCCAATACATCCTTTGAATATTGGCACGAAGATGGATCCGGCCAGAAGCTCGTAGGGCCCTCGTGTTGCTTCGACAGAGAAGGCAGATGCTTCTGTAAACACTTCTGAGGTAGATCTGCCCGTTTATAGTCCCGGTAGCCACGAACGGTGGACCCCTTTTGCCACATGATGTATTTCTTGGCCAAATCATGTATTTCTTATTCTTACTTCCTCCGGAACATCAAATTTGTGGTGGGCGGTGAAGGACAGTAGCCCCGGAAGGTGCCGAAAGTCCGCCTTGACGTAGGTCTCATCATTCATACACAATACACTTTAAACTACTTCTACTCAAATTTTCAAGAGAAAATACCCAATGGGTAATTTTCTACAGCGTTTCTTCCGTGGTGCAATTTGATGTGGGACACCCTTTATTCACGAAAATTTGCTGACTTGGCTTCGCTCATACCTCACTGGCAGAACTGTATCTCTGTCAAAATCGGTGAATACGCTTCGTCACCCTTCAAAGTTACCTCCGGTGTTCCCCAAGGTAGTCATTTGGGATCGTTCCTATTTCTGTTGTATATGAATGACGTGAACATGACCCTCAAATGTTTGAGATTATCATATGCTGACGACTTAAAATATACTATACAGTAAAAAGCCCTAATGACACCGACCCCCTGCAAAAGGATTTGGAAACCTCTGACGAATGGTGTCGAATTAACAACATGTCACTAAATGTCTCCAAGTGCTCAGTCATCTCCTTCGGTCGCAAACGTAACATGTATCTGCATGATTTCACACTTCGTGGGATGCTCCTAAAACGCGAAACAATTGTAAAGGATTTGGGAGCGTTCTTTTAAAAGATATTTGCGTTAGTTCAGTTGTCATTAGGATTACATTTTATCTGTTGACCATAATTAAATGAGTTATAAAAAATAATAAAATCTACTATAAATCCAATTTCATTTCCTACTTTTAGAGCTTTTTCAAGACTAGTTTCAAGCCCAATTTCAACATTGATTTTAAGTCCTGCTTTAAGTCTAGATTCAAGTTCAATCTCAAACCAATTCAATTTCATTTTTAAGTGCTATTTTTATCCTTCTTTCTTTTTTCTGTTCCGTTTTCGCCATTTCCTGAGTCCTGAATTTCCTTTGTTCACTGAACCATCTGTTCCATCACTGTTCCATCTTTTTTATTCGTTTTTCTCATTTTCAGGTCCATTTTGTATCATTTTCTTGTCATTTTCTGTCCGACTTTCGTCTTTATGTCTGTTCCGTTCTTTCTGCTTTTTCTCCTTTTCTGTCACGTTCTGTTTTTCTCTTTCGTATGATCCTGTTTGTCTGCCATTTACATTTTTTCTGCCCCATTTTTTTTTTTGTTTTTCGGTCTCGTTTTTCCTCTTTTTCTGCTCTTGTTTTGCCATTCTCATTCCCCGTTCATTTCATGCTTTCTCCATTCTATTTTCCTTCTTTTCTATCCCATTTTTCTGCTTTTTTGTTCCGTTTATACTGATTTTCTTTCTCGTTTTCTTTAAGACTTTTCCTTCTTTTCTTTCGTTCTTTATCTTTATCTGTTCAGCCTCCTCGTTTTTTACTTCGAAATAACGAAATAGAGGAAACAGAGCGAAAACATTGAACAACGAGACTAAAAACAAGAAAAATGGAATAGGAAACGGAAAAATAAAAACAATGAAACAGAAAACACGATCAGTAAAAATGGAAAACGAAAGAAAAACAGAAAAAATGGAAGGAAAGTGAGAGCAAAAGGAAAAGAAGAGCAAAAAATACGGTAGTTTTTGAAAATGGACAGACGAGAACAGAAAAAATGACAAACGAGACAAAAGGGATAAAATGAAGATAAGTAGAATGTGATAGAAAAGGAGGAAAAGTAGGACATAATAAGAGGAAGAACAGAACACACGCAAACCAAACCCGTTTTTAGGATACAAAAAGCATTAAAAAGCGTAAAAAGACGATAACCAGGACCGAAAAAAAGAAAGACGGACCTGAAAAAGAGGAAAAACTAAAGAAAATAGACGAAAAACGAAACAACGGAAAATTAGGACTCAGGAAACGACGGAAAAAAGGAACAAGAAGAGTGCAAAAAAAGGGGAAACCGAGACAACGGAATACAGAACAGTAAACAAGAGAAATAAAAAGAAAAGTGGAAAGAGACAAAATAAAATCGTTGGAGGAAAGGAGAAAACACACGGGGTATAAAAGGGGAAAGAAAGGGAAAAAGGGAGTCAAAAACGGAATTAAGTGTGACCAAAAAAAGGGTGACAACGGGCATCAAAAAGAGAGAAAACGTAACAGATGAAGACGGGAAACTAATTATAAAAAGACAAAAATTGGAAGCAATAAAAAGAGAAGGTGAAAACGATAAAGAAAATAACAAACAAACAAGTTCTGTTTGCATCTGAATATAAGAAAGATAGGAAACATCAAAAAATGACACAATGAAACAGAAAACACGGGACAGAAAAAATGGAAAACAAGAGAAAAAGAGGAAAAACGAATGAAAAAGTATTGCAAAAATCTAGAAAGGTACAGGAAAATGAGAAAAAATACGGAATAAAAAGACAGAAAACGGGACTGGAAAAGAAAAAAAAACGGAACATAAAAACGGTAAAACGTGTGAAAGTATTAGACGAAATATGTCAATTTAATTTCAAGTAAAGCTTCATGTCCGTTCATGCTCGTTTGGAAGTAAAACTTCAGGTTTGATTTAGTTCAAATTTAATGTCCAATGTCAAATTCAATTGAATGTCCGTTTTGCAGCCTGTCTAATTCCAATTTTAGGTTCAATTTTAAGTCAAATTTTCATTTTGATTTCAAATCCAATTCCGAGTCTATTTCAATTTCAAGTCCAATTACAAATAACACTTCAATTTCTGTTTCCGAGTCTGAGTCCGAGTTCATGTCTGAGTTTATGAGTTTATGTAATTTCAAGTAAAGCTAGTAAAGTTCTAATTACTTTAAATTTAAATCCAAATCCAAATCTTATTTTTCAAATTCAATTTTTAGTTAGTAAAGCTTCAACTTCAAGCACAAATTAGTCCAATCTCACCTAGAATTTCTAGTCCGATTTCGATTTTAATTTTAAATCCAGATTTTCTATTCTACAATTACTCCAAAACATTCTTTTAAAAGGTCGGGTACTCCACGTTTTGTTTATGCCGGGCACGCTAGTGAAAACCAGACTAAAGCTGTCCCGCATCAAATCGCACCATGGAAGAAACGCTGTAGAAAGAACTTCAACCAGGCTGTAGAAAGAATTACCCACTAGGTATTTCCTCTTGAAAATTTGGGTAGAAGTAGTCTAGAGTGTATTGTTTACACTGTATTTTTATTGACCGCGTTTTTAGAAAATTGGAAAAAATGGCACGAATTTATTTTGCGCAAGGCCCTGGAAAATCCTCAATTTGGCCCGGAAATATATCATGTGGCAAACGGAGAGCGCCGTTCGTGACTACCGGCACTGTAAACGGGCAAATCTACCTCAAGGATTGTATACAAAAGCGTCTGCTTCCTCTATTGAAGCAACACGAGGGCCCTGCGATGTTCTTTCTGACCGGATCTAGCTTCATGCCACTATGCAAAGGATGTCCTGAAGTGGTACGAAGCAAACGGCGTTACTTTCGTACCCAAGGACATAAACGCACCGGAACTAAGCAGGCAATACGGAAACATCCCAAGGAGGTCAAATCTGAGAAAGACATGAAGAAAAGGTGGGTTTCCGTACAGAAAAAGCTGCAGCCAGATGTTGTACAAAACTTTTTGAGTTGAGTTAAGTGTAAGGGGCGAGCATACGGTTATGGCATTGAAGTTGAATGAAACAAATATGCTAAACAATTACTAATGAGTTATATTATATTGTCTGAAAGTTTAAAAAGGATCGGTCAGTTAGGTAATTTTCTACAGTGTTCCTTCCGTGATGAAATTTGATGTGGGACACCCTTTAGATGAAACCGGACAGAAATCATTCATTGTAATGTTGTAGTGCACTAAAATTACACAGGTAACACCATAATAAAGTATCGATCGAACAATTTGTTAGGAAATTAATCGCTCCAGCTGGAAAACTTTATTATCCTCCTTTCAATCGATTCAATCGCCAGTACTAGACTATAAGCTAGTAGACCCACTACAAAGAGCTTGTGGATTGTGCTAATTGATTTGTTTAACTGCACAAATGATCATAATCGGAGATAAATACTCTGCATCCGATCTGCGATCGGTCGATCGACCGATCGAAGCATGCTGCGCGAAGGCGCATACCGCTGTCAAGTAATAATGTATCATTATCGCACTCTCCACTTACTCCACTCCACTACACCCGACGCGGGGCTTGTCCGAGCCTGAAGTCTTCCGTTTATAGCCTATAATGTGACACGCTTTGTGATCGAGTGTATTATCGGCTATATTCATTATCATCACCGATTCAAGTACGTGTAGGTATTTGATTAGAATTTAATGAGCGGCTGACTGGAGCGCTGCATCAGCACACGTTAGCGTTTATTAGATTGTTTTGTTTTGTCCGATTTTTCCTCTCCAACTTCCAACAACAGAACTCACCTTATGGAACTCGACTTGTGCGCCATCCGCGGTTCCTTCCAGCTCGCGAATATATTGCGGGAAGGATCTCTTCACCGATTCCAATGTTTCATTGTAAACTTTTCCTGAAAACGAAAAAAAAGGACACTGATAAGAAAAATGTGGGTTTCTATATATCCGTAGAGATTTTTTGGAATGAGTAATCCTAACCTAAAAATGTTATGATGAAAATTTCAGTGTCATCAGTTCAGATGTTTTTTTCTATATTCCGCACTTTCCTTTTTTACGTGTCGCTCTTTTCAACCTTTTTTTTCTTTCTGTGCTATAATTGTGGTTCAACCAATCTCACTCTCTAGAGCCAGGAAGTATGAAAACTGCTTATAAGTTGCCCTTGGACAAGAGACTTTACATTGCGCGCCTTGAGCCAGTAGCATTCTTATGACTAATCCCGGCTAGAGACATCATTATCGGTAAAGCAGAGTTCAGCACAAAGCAAGGGTATTTTACTACACTTTGCACCACCAATATAGTTCATAGAACCAGGGTAGCAGGACAAGTAATAATTTGCCCATGGAGAAAAGGCTTCATTACGTACTTCGGCCCAGTACCTGCCAATCCTATAACTGGTAAGAGGCTAAATGCAGTTGGTACATGCAGAATTCAGTAAGGAGCAAATATTTGAAGAGGCCTGAGGAAAACCCATGTTTATTTGTTTATTAATTTAAAATTCATCTGAACGTATGTCTTAATGAAAGCGTGGCAAGTCAATTTTCAAAATTCTATAATATCGCAATAATATTTTTTGCAAAAATTTATGAGACGGCCCCTTGTTACTGCCTTGTGGGACACCAACCAGATTTGTTGGTAAACTCAGTAGAGCAGCATTTGGTGAGTTTTACACCCAAAACTCTATCGCACAAGTACGAATTCAGCCATACAGTAAACTTTTGTGATGTACCAAATCGCAATGCCATGATCTGTCCGATCGTGAAGAATTAGAACTACTGTTTCGAGCTAAACTGGCTCACGCTAGTTTCACGAAAAGGTGAACCAATCTCGTAGTAAGGGCTACACATCGAAACATGACATGTGTAGGGATGAGGGAGGGAATCCAGTCACAAACGAGCGCGAGATAGTCGATAGGTGGAAGCAGTTCTACGATGATCACCTCAATGGTGAAGTTGTATAAGCAGGCGAAACGAAAGTTAACCTAGGAGGGCCCATGGAAAATAGTAATGTTCCAATCCCTGTTCTCAAACGAGAAATCGGTCTGCTGAAGACCAGCAAAGTCGCTGGTAAGGAGCGCCTACCAGTAGATATGTATAAACATAGCCGAAAAATGCTGGCAAGCGCTGTACACTGGGTAATTTCAAGATTTAGGAGGAGTAGAAGCTACCAGAGGAATCGATGGAAAGAGTGATTTTTTCCATCTACAAAAAGGGCGATCGGCTCGAATGCTGCAGCACAACGCTGGTAAACGCCGCCTACATGGTACTCTACCAGATCCTGTCACGTCGACTGCCACCGGTAGAACATGGTTTCGTAAGGAATTATCAGGCGGGCTTCATCGGGGCTCGCGCCAATATGGACCAAATTTCCAACCATCCGTCCATGTCGGACCATCCGACAGATCTTGCAAAAATGTCGGAAGTACAACGTGCCCACGCATCTTTATTGATTCCAAAGCAGCATACGATACAATCGATCAAGACCAGCTATGGCAGATTATGCAGGAACAGGGGTTTCCGGATAAACTGATGGGATTGATCAAAGTTACATTGGATCGAGTCTCGAGTGATGTGTTTCGTGCGCATCTCGGGGACAATCCCAAGTCCCTTTGAGACGCGGCGATGGTTGAGACAAGTTGACGGCTTGTCCTGCATCCTGTTCAATATCGCTCGCCGACGAGCGAGCATCGAAACGAGAGGCACGATTTTCACCAAAGGTAGCCAACTTCTAGGCTTTGCAGATGACTTTGATATCATAGCCAGAAACTTTGCGACGGCGGAGGGAGTCTACGTTAGACTGAAAGCGGAGTCTAGGAGGATTTGACTAAAAATGAGTGCGTCGAAAACCAAATACACGAAAGGAAGAGGCTTAAAGGAAACAAACGCTGCCTCACACGGACGGTAACCGTTGACGGCGATGAACTAGAAGTGGTAGACGAATGAGTTCTTTATGGAATTGAAGTATGACGCTGCTTACGGAGGACATACGTGCTTTTGCCGTGTTCGAGCGGAAGGTGCTGCAGACGATATTTGGAGGAGCATAAACTGAAAGCGGAGAGTGGCGGGGGTGTATGAATCACCAGCTATATGAACTGCTTGGGGAGATTCCCATCGTACATCTGGTGAAAGTCGGCAGGCTACGGTGGGCTGGACGAAAACAGTTCTCTTCAACAACTCCATCGTCACCAGGAACAACGTGCAAGATGGCTCGACCAGGTCAAAAATGATTTGTGACTTGTGACACGATTGGCAATGGCAAGTTGGCGACGAGTGGCCCAACCCAGTAAACCACAAATCGCATATCAATATATGAAAATAATCTTAAATGTCTCTAAACAAAATCGAAATCGTACACAAAGCTTATTAAATCGCACCCCAGTTTATATTCAATCGTACAAAATGATGACGACTGAATTACATACGATTTTCATCACAGAATTGTATAGCATTATGGAACTGATCATGTTGAGTCGGGTCTCATCGTATAGAAATATTTATGAATGTGAATTGTTTACGAATAATCTGCAGTGCGTATATCGCCTCCAAAATAGTACGCATATGTAAGTTTCGTGCATCTAGTGCGATTTTTCAAGATATATATCCGTAGATATATCTCATTTTTCACTTCGATATACGTACTAAAATGTTTACTGGGAAGATCGAGTTGAATGGAGAAGACTGCTTGTAATAGCACAATCCGCCCCGACTCTAGGCTGCTGACGACGACGGCAACAGAGAAAAATAAGAAAAACTGGCATTAAAAAAACGAAAACGAAAGAAAGTTCAGAATGAGAGGAAAAACGGGACGAAGAGAGAAAAAAGTGAAAAAGAAGAAAACGGGAGAAATAAAAGGGAAATGAGGCAAAAAAGAAGAAACTGGATCGAAAAAGAGTGAGAACGGAAGAGAAAAGAACGTAAATAAAAGAAAAGAAGGAAATCTAAAATAGAAAACGAGAAAAAAGAGAAAGAAAATGAGAACAAACTGAACAGAAAAGAAAAAGTACGAAGGTCTGGGCCTAGAGGCACGAACGAGGGGCTCACGTAGGACTACGAATGCAAGTACAATTCGGCAAAGCTTGACATCTTGCAAATGTTTGTCAGGCAACTTTTCAATTTACTAAAAATAACCCCCCCCCCCTCCCTTTCCGCTCTTCCCCTCCTTCACCAAAAAATTTTCATTTCTTTCCCCTACCGTCCCTTCATCAATTGTAGAACCATCGTTTCAAAAAAATATTAATTTACTCTTTAATTTTTGATTTGTATTTTAATAAATGCTCTGGAACATTCCTATAAATTTATAAAAAGCCAAGTTTAAATTGTATACAACTGTACTGCTGTGGTATGGAAACATCACTATCGCTACGGGAAATCTGCACTACTTTTTTTGACCAATCCGTTTTTAGTCAGACAATGCCTAATTGGTTTTCAATTATTTAAAAGCTTGTTAGGGAAACATGTAGTCTATTGTATTGTAATGGATTCTTAGAAAAATTTCCAATCGATTGATACCGATATCTCTAGAATCTATTGAGGGATGACTGAGTTATAAGCGTGCAAATTATAACCGCTTTTCATTAAATGTCCGCTTTTCATTTTTCTAAAGTGCACCCCAATATAGAAATCAAAGACGTAGTCCTACGTCAAAAAAACGGAAACAGTAAGAAAACAGAAGAAGAGAAGAAGAAAAGGAGAAAATTCGGGAGCAAGAAAATTGAGTAATGAAAACAAAACAAGGGGAAAATAGAGAGCAAAAAGAAAACGACAGACAAACAAAAACGAGAAGACAAATAAAAGAAGAACACAACAGAAAAGCAGGATTTAATAAGCGAAAGAAAAGAACAGACGAAAATAAAAAAATAGAAACGGAGTTAACGGGACAAAAAACAAAAGTCAATGAGTCATGAAAAAACGGGGCTCAAAATAAGGAAAATGGAAGAGAAAACAAGAAAACCCAAAAGAGAAAAGAAGAATAGTGAGAGAGAGAGAGAGAGAGAGAGAGAGAGAACAAAAACCGATAGAGGAAACGAGGAAAACGAGAAAAAGAGCTTGGAATTTAAATAAAAAGAAAACTTATCCATTTTTTTTCTACTATGTGTATTTATTCTTGACATATACGTATTTTGGCTACGACTTGCAGGCTTCCTCAGTGTCTGTTTTCGAACTCGACACTGTTCGAAAGTAGACACTCGAGTTCGAAAACAGACACTGAGAAATCCTGCATGTCGTAGGCGAAATGCGTATCTGTCAAGAATAAATATACATACAAGGATTAAAATTGATAAGTTTTCTTTTTATTTAAATTTCAGGTTTCTTATTCTACTAAGACGCTCCAAAAGTTGAACAACGTAACTGGAAAACAAAAAAAAATCAGAAAAAAGTGAAAGGTGTGATAGAGTAAGACGAAAAATGTTAATCCTAATTTTAAGTAAAACGTCGTGTCCATTTCCATCTTTGAGTCTAATTTATTGTCCAATGTCAAGGATTTGAACCTTTCAAGTCCTATAGGATATCCAATTTCAATCCCATTTTCGAGTCTAATTTAATACTAATTTCAAGTAAAATTTAAACTTAGATTTCAAATCCAATTTCTAGTACTAATTGAATTCCAATTTTAAGTTTAATTTCAATTGTAATTCGAGGTCTAATCTAAACTCCAATTTCAATCCAATTTACGTCCGATTTCAATTTTAATTTTAAGTTCAATTTAGTGCTTAGTTTCCATTCCACTTTTATGCCCAATTTCAAGCAAAATTTCAAACAAAAACTTTAAATTTTCTTTGTCCGATTTCATGTCTAATTCCAAGTAAAACTTTCCTTCCAAATTACTCCAAATTTAAGTCCAATTCCAAATCCAATTTAAAATCAAATTTCCAGCTTAATTTGAAATAAAGTTTCAAGCCCGAATTAGTCCATCCATTAGTCCAAGTCTGTCAAGCCCGATTTCAAGTGCAATTTCACCTCCTATTTCAGTTCCAAGCCTAATTACTAGTCGTGCGATTGCTCGATTTTGCAGACCAAAACATTGCGCAACGAGCTCGTAATCCCAAGAATTAGAAGCTGCTGGTTTGGAAACTTACAAGATATGCACTTATTTCTATGTGAAAAAATGCAGGAAATCAATTGGTGGTGGTTTCATCCTGCGCAGACTTCGGAAAGTGGTCCATTTTGCCCTATTTTCCCCAAAAATCATGATAAAACAGTATAAAAACTTATGTTCAAATGTTGTCAAAACATCAGAAGAAACAAATCCCATCCATTCCATACTGTGCGTAATGCAAGAATAGTCCATTTTGCCCGATTCACCCCCATATACATAGATAACCTAATTAAAGCGATTAAAACTAACTCAAAGGTAAAAACAGTCTTCAAAAAAATGTGTATTTTATCATACTGAATAACTTTGGAGAACAGGTGAAAGCAATAAATTAATTGAATGCGGAGTTATTGTGCAGAATTGATTTTCAAGTGTACTTTTTAAATAAATCATTATATCTCGCAACTAGCAAAAGATAGATAGTTACTATATTCAGCAAAGTTGCTTATTTTAGTGTGTTCTATGATTGTTTTGATGAAAAAAATTTTTTTGAACGTATTCAAAAAAAAAACAAAAGTTTATATCACCCTGATAGATGAATATAAGATCACCTGGATAGTTTGAAAAGATGCGCTGTATTTTATTGCCAAACTTCTCCAAAGACACCATCTTTGAAAATTTTTCCTACGCAATAGAAAATGAACGTGATCTACAAAAATCTAGGAGAGAATCAGGCAAAACGAACCGATTGTGAATTCATCACGGTACTAAATCGATGACAATCAAGTCTCCTGATGTCTTTCGAGTAAATTTATACTACTCGAGTTAATTCCCCTGTCTTTGAATTAGTTTTAATCGCTCTAATTAGGTTTTACTATTTATTTAGGGGTGAATTGGGCAAAATGGACTATACCTGCATTTCGCACTGCATGAAATGGATGGGATTTGTTTCTTCTGATGTGTTGACAACATTTGAAAGCTACTTGAGTTCGTTTCATGGGCGCCAAATAAGTTTTTATACTGTTTAATTAGCTTTTATCATGATTTTTGGGGAAAATAGGGCAAAATGGACCACTTCCCGAAGTCTGCGCAGGATGAAACCGCCATTAATCGATTTCCTGCATTTTTTTACATAAGAATGGGTATTTTGTAAGATTCCAACCTAGCGGCTTCTAATTCTTGGGATTACGAGCTCGTTTTTGCCCATCGTGCATTGTTCTGAACGATTGGGTGCCCGGCCTATTGTTTATGCCTGGGCACGCCAGTGAACCCCGAAACTAACCTACCGGATAAGGTAGACATAAAAAAAAGGCTTTCCATCCCTTTAAATTGGCTCAGTAGCGAAAGCAATTTGTCACTTCAATGAGTGGTAGTATGAATAAAAAAGTTAAGTGAAGCTTAGGTAAGTAATGGTTATGGGTACTCTAATTTTTTATCATTAGATGGGGGGAGGGACACTGTCAATAAAGTGAGGTAATATTAATAAACATCGAACTTACTGCCTTCGTCGGTGTTGTACAGTGGCAAATAGGTGTCATTCAATGGTCCGGACAACTGCAGAAAGTTTTTAATGAGCGCTGCGAAGGTTCTTCCCTGTGAAAGAAATGAATAAAGAAAGAAAAGGTTACTACCCTGTCGTTGCGGTGCATGACAATATGCAAAATTTCAATAACTGGCAATGAAATTTGCATACGGCGCACTCGTATAAATCTAAGATATTCTCCAATGAGTGGTTTCGAAAACAGCCAATCCATTCTTAGTGCAGATATTTACAATCAAAGATTACTTCTGATTTTCCGATATTCTAGAACATTTCAAGTGAACGTTGTGTCACTTGTACGCGAATCCATCCAGATGGTGGGAGCCTCTCCCCCAACAACAACAACAGCTGGAGTGGAGACAGCACGTGTACCAGCAGATCGAAATGATCGTGATCGGTTTCCGCATCGTTCAGATCAGCGTTCACGCCTTGCATCACTACCTACCGCCGTGGAGTGGACCATGAAGCTAAGCGCGATCACACGAATCCATTAGTCAAGATGAAAATGAACCTTGCGCTGCGGAGAGAAGCGGATCCTGCAGGGCAGGTGTGGCAGCGTTGTTTTATTTTATTTTTTGCTTGTTGCTGGCCATTCCACAATCGATCGTAGGTACTGTTTTCGCCACTGTTATACCAGCTGTGGTTACGAGCTTGATCGTAAGATTAATAACGGACCAGTGCTTATCGGAACATTGTTTCGTAACAATACCAGAAGAGAAAGGCATCCCGGCATCCGCGCCCGTCCCAGTAGTGTCACTGTCAAGGACACATTGCATCATTTCGGGAGACGTTTGTTTCTCACCCCACCCACTCAGCTGAATTCCATTGATAGTGCAAACTAATAGGTACCCAATGACATCGAGTATTTGCATTGAGAAGTTTTGACCGTTTCTTGGTGAACGGTGGCCTAACCAACCCTCCTCGAACTCATTTATCTAAAGCGCACACTTACGGGCAGTTGTAATCGAATTACACGAAACATGGGTGTTAGTTCAGGACAATTATCAAGTTTAAGTTATGGAAAAATAAATCTTCTAGTACCACATTAACAGGCGACGACACACCGCTTTGAAAAAAGTCGTAAAACTTCGCGACACTGCGCTCATAAACGGTAGCCAAGCAATTGAAAGGCCATTAATTTTGTACACACAGCGGGCAGAATGAAAAAAAAAAAAACACGCGACAGACGCAATCCACTTAGCGAGTATAATTCACAGTTCACAAATCGGCGGGGCCAGCGACGTGTTCATCGGTTGGTTTAAGCTAAGCCTAAGCCTGACTTCCTTCCCAGGCTGGCCGGGCCAGGCCGGTGACATTCAGCCTGCAGTTTTTAAGTCCAAACGGCATTCCGTAGACGCACACGTATTAACCCTTGGTGGGTTATCCTCTTCCGGTGCGATATATTGGAGTTTTTTTTAATGACATCCAAAGCCCACTTTAAACCAAAACATGACATAGAAAAACTTAACAAATGCCAAAATTTGACAGTTTTTCCTTGGGTTTTCTGTCAAATTTCCGTAACGATAATACCGTGCACTTATCTTTACCACAGGTAGACATTTTCAGAAAAAAATGAAATTTTTAAAACTAGTTAGTTTTAAATATAACCTGGTGGCAGACTTGCATGTATTGCTGTATGCGTCGATGTGAATCACAGATTGAGTGGAATATTATTATCATCATCATCTTACAAATTATAGTACTTACGAAATGCTTGGATAATTGTCGTTGAATGTAGAACAAGATGCACAAAATGAAATATATTGTATGCACAAAATGACATATATTGACATATATTGTAAAACACTCCATGAGCTTTGGCTCAACGTCAACGTACAGTATATGTACAACGAAGGGTTAACCGCACATAGCGGATTGGAACTGGATCAGCAGAACCAGGGACAAGGTTGAGTGTGAGATCCGATATCCGTCTATGTCCACCCAGCGTTGAGCAAGTTTGCCAAATCCGCGTTGTACGGTAGTGCAAGGTAGGCAAAGCATGAGGCATTCACCTGCTCATGTAAAACCTAATTCGCATAATAAATTCGCTTTTAAGTAGTGGGATATATTAGCTGAAGTAAAATCTAAAGTAGGTAAAACTATAAATATGCATTGAAATATTTTTGGATAGTGTAAACTTTTTAAGTAAAAATGGCAAATGCTGAAATAATTTTATATTAAAGTCGCGGTTTTTTCTGACGCGAATTTTGAATTTATAGGGATACCTCGATATAACCCAAGGAACACTTCGTGCTTGTTAAACGTTTAACCAACAGCTTTTATTCAGCACATGCTGTAAAGCTGCTTGTCAAGTATGTCTAAACACCTCTGTTCAATGCTTGTACAGTTGGTTTTGGAGAATTTAAGCAGCACAGTGCTGGATAAGTGCGTGGAAGATGCGATTGTATGACTGTTATGCAACGTATAGTAAAACGTTTATTCAGTACGTATAGATATGTTTATTAAACTTTTGCTGATGACACTGAAGCTACGTTTATTGCACAGCATATCAATATTAAAACAAGCAAAAAGAAAAAAATATTGGAAAGTATTTATTTTGTTTTGTGGTTTCATTACACGGTGTGACAAAAAAAATTTTTTTTTAATATACTTTGCAAGTGACCTAGTGTATGTTGTTAGTCACACCTAGTACATCATAAAAACACTTATGACATCATCCTAACACCCCCAAAATTTCAAGTTATTGCAAAAAAACGTTTTTTGGCTAGATGTACACATACTATCATGAATAACTCAATAATTTTCTAAGCAAATTCTAAGTTTATATATACATTTTTGGAAACCTTAGAGGATAAGCTTTCAGAATATATATACATTCACTATGGTTCTACAAAAGTTAGATGAGATTTTTTTCAATTAAATATGAAATTTAAATTAAAAATTAAAAATTTTCTCACTTTATGGGTCCTTAAAGTGACCTTAAAAGTGGCCCACATTCCTAAGCTCAACATCACTTGTTTTATATTCAATCCTAAGACTTTGGTCAAAATTTCAGCCAAATCGGTCAACATTTGCAAATTTGAGACCATTTTTAAGAGTTGTAGAATTGGTTGCTTCCCATATATCACCCGCCTAAACTTACAACTGAGCATCTTGTAATTGAAAAAATCTCGTTCAACTTTTGTAGAACCATAGTGGAATGTATATATATTCTGGAAGCTTATCCTCTAAGCTTTCCAAAAATCTATAGAAAACTTAAAATTGCTTGGAAAATTATTGAGATATTCATGATAGTATGTGTACACCTAGCCAAAAAACGTTTTTTTTGCAATAACTTGAAATTTTGGGGGTGTTCGGAAGATTTCAAATGTGTTTTTATGATGTACTAAGTATGACTAACAACGTACACTAGGTCATTTGAGAAGTATTTTTTCCGTGTAACACCGTGTTATTTTCATGTCCATTTTTATATTCGTATTATTATAATTTAATGAGGAAATCATTGGTTGACTGAAAATTCATCAAGCCTGCCATTACACTTTTTCCATTCACCCGGATTCGAATTCTGTCGGTCGGAAGCCGTCGACGAACACATCTGAGATAACCTGACACATGACAGACCCCGAGTTTTTAGCCGATGTAGATTTACAAGTTTAATTTTGCCAAGCGTGGAACAAACCTCGGCTAAAATATATTTAAGCGCTGAAGAGTAGTTTCTTGGACCATGTTAGGCAACTGTTGTACAAGATTACTTTAGAAAGATTTATCCAGCACATGTATGTTAAACATTTAATAAACCATTTGTACGAAAGTAATATATTTCGCTTTACCACATCTATTCATTGTTCATTGTTAATTGTTGTGGTAGTAAAAGAAGTATTTTCGAAACTGCACCAACCTTAACATAATTTATAATTTCAAAAGTTGTCTTATATCGAAATTGTCTTTATATCGAAACATGGTTTTTTCAAACAAATTTGCACTAGCGGTCGCCAATTTTGCTTTGTGTTGCATGTTTACATTTTTTGAACTATTAGTTTTTAACAATTTTTAGGGTTATTTTGAAATAATGAAATCGGAACGACTTTTTCGAAGGCATTACTGCAGAATATAAACAAACCGAGTAAGAGTTTCTTTTTCTAAGGTAGTCCAGGAGAAAATAGCTATTACCTCTCACTCAGTTTGTTTGCATACCCAAATAAAAATGTACAGCGAAAAAACATTGAATTTCACTGTTACATAACCAACGAAAAACCTCACACACTCAAAAGATTCTGCACATAACTAATAGTAAAATTCCATATGATTATCATGTGCCGCATATAAACACAATTCTCCCAGAAATACACATAAAAATTATACGCGTATGAATAGTAGGGGATTGTCCCCTGTTCACAGTGGGGCAGATTGACCCGGCGCACAGTGCGTTGAACGTATGGGACTGCGGGACAAAAATCAAAACTGCTAGTTTTAGTCATTTTATCAAGCTAGTGTAATGAAAAAAGTAGTTTGTGATAATAGAAGCTAGTATTTGCTTAAATGTCTCAAAATTTTTACATAATGGCAAAAATGTCCTAAATGCCAAATTTGTATGCAAGCATTGCAAAAGTTTTTCATCATTATATGGGTTGCCGTCGGCTATATAACTACCAAAGTTGTTTGTGAAAGCGACATTTATACTAGAAATACTTTGGTAAATTCAGCAATGCCATCTAGTGTTAGATTAAGCAGCACTCGAAGATCAACCTTGGCTGCAGTTTCGGTAATTGAAAAGTTTTTCTTCAGTGCATGAAAGCTTGGAAAGCTATGTTTATGGAAGACGTTTGCATTTCTAAGCAAAATATAATTTCGCACTAACATATCTATATCTGTGAACAGAGCTAGTGTTTAAGTAATACTTAAGCCTTTTTACCATTCTCAGCCGTAACGGAAAAGTAAATAATTTTCCGTGGCATAAATTGAGACTAAGTCTGCAGCTCGACGTTCTGTTTTTGTTGGGAAATTTTTGAAAACCTTTTAATTAGATCCACGAAACGAATTTCCAGCAGGAAAACCGTTATCATTGATTATTCGTCATTATTATCAATCCGAAAAACGGGAAAAAATGTCAATACTTAAGACCGATGAAGTTTATTAATTTTTTTAAAGAAATATTTACTTGCTATATGAGATAAAATCGCTTTGAGTTTAATTTTGTATAGTAATAGCACAAAGCTTCATAAACAGTGGTTTCTTCTAACAGAAATAACATAATATAGTAGAATCAACGGAAATCTGACGGTTTATCAGTGCTTGACGTTGATTTACAAATATTGAAATATCTTGCAGAGTTGCAGGTAGTTGCAGCTAAAACCTGTTCGATCTTGTAGAGGACACTTTGAAGAATTATTCTGTGTATATTTTAGCTTGGAAGTCGGTGGAACATTTTTTAAATCAGTAATCAAAGTTGGAGTTCTGTTTTTTTGAAGGATAATATCTATGTCGTTTCTATGGGGCGATTTCTTAGGAGTGAGGTCAAAATGAATTCCTTCTATACCCAAAATTTATTCTACTAACCTTGATTGTTGTTCTCCATTTTAAAGATTTTGATTACACAAGCTATGAGACTTTTACGAGCGTGAAGAATAACCTTCAAAAATGAAAGCAAAATTTGTAAGTAAAATCCACTCTGCAACTTGACAGTTTGAACGCTTGTAATAGTAGTTGTGACGCTTTCCCAAGCAAACTAATACTTGTTTATATAGCAGAAGGCATCTATAAACAATTTTAAATGCTTGGTATACCCGATTTAAAAACAGTGAAAAATGATTTTTGTCTATGGCTCAACGCACTGTGCGGCGCTCGGACAAAACCTCCTAACTTCTTTCATATGCTTCGTAGAGCTTTATTGTCTTCAGCGACATTGTTTGTTATAAAATTTCGCATCTTTCTGTAAATTTTAAGTAGTTGCATTTTTATTCCTATAGATGGCGTTGAGATCTAACTTTTTAAAAAATGACTTTGGAAATATTGTGTCTTCAGAAAAGTTGTTTGTCCTGTAAAGTTACGTAAAGTTACTGAACATACGAAAATTGTAGGACTTACGGGAATCAAGTTATAAATATTTTAAATACTCAAACACATTTTTTAAGTATGTAGTCGAAATTGGTAGTCTGACGACCTCCTATACAAATTATCACAATCTGTATATCAAGAGTAATTTAGTATTATTATTCTGGTATAGGGTAAATCAACCATTTGTGGACATGTCTATGCATTATTTTGAACTCGTTACGCTAAACACCCAGCCAATGGCACTTACAATATTAGTAACTTTCGATTAAGCCTAAATATATCAATTTCTGCTGCAAATCTCTATATTTTACAGATTTTTTAAAACAGATTGGGATGACCATTTTCCTTTTATGGACCCTTGCGGTTTACAATAGAATAACGACCGGGTCCATTATAGGAATTTTAGTGTATTTTGCATGGAGAGAGTGGTGACATTTTTTGCATTGTATATAATGGACCCACAACGTCAATTTTAAAGCATTAATAATGAAATGCAGCTAAAATTTTATTAACTCAAATGTGTGTTATGTTTAGTACGTTCTGTTTCATGTTATATATCCTCAGAAATAAGAAGTATAAGCTAATAAATACCGAAATTTTATCCGAGTGTCCATTACAGGTAGAGGGTTAACTATATAGGTTAACCTACCCTACTATCTGCTTTAGTGCATTCATGTAATTTTTTTAATTCATTAGTTTGGCCATACGCAGCGAAAGGATACGAGTGGCAAGATAGGCTGTCATCGGCCTCAGCCAAATCCTGGCAGAAAGCACAAAAAATAACGAGCAACTGACAGAGTATAGCAATCTGGTTATCCTGCAAACACATATCAACATGTTCGACTCTAAATAAACAAAATGGAGGCTAGTTCAATCGAGCTGAAAGTCCAACCGAACATATTCTACTTGGCAACTTGGCTTAAACAGAGCTAATTGGGAAAAAGCTTTACAATGTCCTGAATTCCTCTTATCGACTCCGATGTATCTCATAACGATAATAATGCTATGTCTTACATACACAAGCATGACTATTTAACGTACAGTAGGAATGAACTTCGCACTGGCGCGCGCATTTACTAATTTGTAACCTAAAATGCCGGAAAACATACATTCGGAAAACTTGAATATCTCCGAACATCGCAACTAGTAGCAGCTATTTTTTTGCTTATTACTAGTTAACACCCTGAATGTTGATTTTATGGTAGTGTCAAAGCGGAAATCTTTTTCTACACACTATTGAAAATTGACAAAAATAACAAATATTTTGTTCTAAAACACTTCGTCAGAACAAAGCCTACTAGTAAAAAATCTGTCTTAATATCACCTAAACTATTAGTTTATAATCTCTTTAATGTGAATTGTCCTTTAAAAGTATAGAATTTTAAGCAGCATGGTAGCCAGATACTAAAAGATTAAATGATATTTATTTTTTCATTTTCCAAAATTTTTTTACACTGTGTTTCACCTTCTTTAATGCCTATTGAAAAACTACTTATTAAAACAATTTATGTATATTTCTTATAGATTATGTATCTACTATACGTAGAATATTAAGTTTGATAGAATATCTCAAATAAAAATTTTGAGGTTTTGTCCGAGCTTTTTCGGGTTCTGCCCCATAGTGCTGTTGTGAAACAGCCATCGTTTTTCACGTGTTTATTTAACTAGCACTACCAAATTACTACCAACGGCTCGCATCATTGTACTCTACCTTTTGAGCAAACAACAATCAAAATACAGCTTTTAGAATGTTTTGTAGGAAATGTGTTCGAAAAACATGTCCGAAAAAGTTTTTTAGGATATTTTGGGATTGATTTTTTTGTCTATTGAATAAAATAGAAAAAGGGAGGCCAGCTGGAAGGAAACAAAACCACCACAGATGTTCTGTCGATAATATCGATGTGCAGAATATCCATGGCAATGCAGACGAATTGACTAGATTTGTTGAAGATCGCGTCCCGCGTGTTGATATCCACTCGGTTTATAACACCAGCAGCCATAAGAGAGCATCACATTAACGAAGCCCGCTGTGTGATTCGAATGAAGTCAACAATCCATACGAAATCCGGACTCAGCACTGTGTACCATCCATCGGAGATTGATTTAGCTTGATGAGCTTCCTGGGGAAGCTGTTCTCGTCTATGATTTTCCATAGCTCTTTCGGGTCAATGGAATCACATGCTGCTTTGAAATCAACGAGCAAATGGTGCGTGGTAGCTCTGTATTCACGGCCTTTTTGGAGGACCTGCCGCAATGTAAATATTTGATCCGTTACAGACCAACCTTCGATGAAACCGGGTTGATTAGTTCCCACAAATCTGTTCGCAATTGGTGATGGCCGGCGGAATATAGTTTGGTTTTCTCCCTGGCTCAGGATTCAGGTGTTCATCGAAGTGCTGTTTCCACCACGTTCTGTACTGTGCTACTGCGCATTTTGGCCGCCCGGGCAACGTTCTCCTCATCCATCACCCTTCTATATTCATCGTCAAACCAATCGCTCCGCTGATTCCGTGCCACATGCCCGACAGAGCTCTCCGATACACTGCTAATGGTTTTTTGATGGCGTTTCAACAGTCGAGAGGGGCTTTGTCCAGTTCGTCCTCTTCCGGCAGCACAGCTTCGAGTGAATGAGCGTGGTTTGCGGCGACGTCTGGCTGTTTCAGCCGAAGCTGGCGTCGCTACCGAAATGGTCGGAGTCAACGTTTACGCTTCGATAGGATCTAACGCCGATAATGTCCGAGAAGTGATCGACTATCGGATCAAATCGTGGTCGATCTGTGATTCTGTCTGATTTGGTGACCTCCAGGTGTACTTGTGTATGGGTTTGGGCTGGAAGAAAGTACTACGTGTGATATCCTGCTTGGTCACCATCTCACGACTGACTGACTCTCATCCCATTTACGCGGGAAATTATCAACCGACACCGACACTGTACCGATTGCACGCTACCGGCAACTACCAAAAATTCCAGGCAAACCCTCTAATATGGAATAAATACTAGGATGACACATCCTCCCCATACGCAAAAAGAACAATTCAATATATATTATTTTAGGACAATTATAGATACTTTACATTCCTGCTGCAATCGTCAAGTTATTTTTGTTTATTATATTGAAATTCGTTAACTCTCATACATAGCCTGTAAAGAAAATCGTTATCCGTGTTGTAATGTGACGACCTAAAATAGAAAATGCTACTTGTCTTAAAATCTTTGTTAGGATTCGAATCTTTGTTAGTCCTAGTATCCACAATATCTTGTCATTGATGTTGTTCGTCTATGAACTTTACTTTCCTGAAGTCAATGGTCATGATATTCTACCTATCCAATGTTTTAACGATTTCAAAACATTGGCCCTAGAATCATCTCAACTCAATCTTCATAGATGCTGGCTATGGCTCTTTCACCGGCTCAGCTTTAATAGGAATTTGCCAAACTGTTATACCATTTATGTTTGTTGTGTTTTGTGCACGAAACATATCGAACAAGTGCCATTTGTTCAATGATAGATATTCCAGGACAAAATGTTACAAATGCGACCAAAACGCCGCTATCCAACATTTAATAATATTGTTAAACTGCTCGCAAACCCAAATACTATCAGTCGATAATAAAAAATAAAAGTTCCTTCTATAGTAATAGTAAATCAATTTTTAGAAGATGAATTATATTACTACTTCAGCTGAGTTTCCAGTTGATTCCATCAATCCGCATCCGAAATCCCTCTTAAATTGTAGTTGAATTGTAATTGTAAGTGCAATTTATTGCCATCTTTTTTGTGTTAACTCTGGAGTATGGAGAAAAACCTTGTATTTCGCTTACTTCGGGATCAATTTTAATAAAAGTCGGCGTGATATATTGTTTTTCTTTGGCCTTTTCGGCACCATTATGATGTGGTATATTCCATTTTTCTTACCTAATATTTCATTCGAAATTCATCCCAAAACTTCGATTTGTAATAGATCGCCAATGTGATGTCCTGCTTGTTCTCCATCTCACGACTGACGCCTCCATTTAACGCAGAAAGCTGTCAAGTCACTCTGATCTTTCCCTCTGTCCCGTTACACGCTACCGGCAACTATCTAAGTAATGTGTATATAACACACGTTTTACACTACAGGCAAATCCACTAATATGATATAAATACTAGGTTAATACTGCCACAGGTTTCAAATAGCTAATTCTCCTAAGCTAGATATGGGTTTCCTTTTTTTTCTCAAGGGAAGTGATATTTTCCTTAGCCACCTTCCACCCTTCCCCTTGCCACAAAGCAAAGCAAAGCCTTGGTGCTACATTCCGCATTCGAAGCTTGACCTTCTGTTTTATTCAACATTCGCATCCAACTGCCAACAGCGAACAAGAGTACAGGACACTTGCAGGGCTAGTGCTACGATTCTATTAACTCTTACAGCCTGTCCCAATTCGAAGATGTGACGACTGGTATATTAGAGTACCTCCTCTCTGCCCTAATTGGTGGACGTGTTCATCGAATAATCCCTAATGTAAGACAAATAAAGCCCTTTTACACTATTTGGACCACTTTCCACCTCTTTGATCAACCTTCCTGTGCCAATTTTCCCTTTGTCAAGGAACAGGTCAACCAAGTTTGCAGAAGAACCGTCCAGGCATTTCAGAGTTATGGCGACACATACGTACTCAGACTCATGTTCACTTTTATACATTCATAAGATGATAACAGTCTGCGAGCGGATGATTTCAATAATAAACGGTTTGTGTGTTGCTTATTTTTTCCCGCATAATTGTTATAAACACCACTTTGTTAAGCATACGGTTCAGTTTCGCAATAAGCGACACTCAGCCTTGATGATACGGCATAAACACAACTGTTTGTTCAGCTGATTTTCAGCTAAATATGAGTATCATCCATGACACAGTGGTATTGACATAAAATATTATTACTTCAGTAAAACTTTTATTCTGCAAATATCAGCAAAAAAAAAACAGTAACTCTCAACTTTCCTGAATTTGGTTGCATTTGCATGTCTGTTCGATGGCATTTCCAAAGTTTATTGACGTCGTTACGTCGTCGATCACCGTGTGTGAGCATGTGCCAGTGCCTGTACCATATTCTGAACAGAACAGCGACATGGTAATTTGATCCGATCACTTTGTGGAATATTGAATTAATCTCCCCTCTTCCACCTGCTTGATCGACATTAACAAACCGTACCATTAAACATTTACTCGTGAACGATTTATTGCTTCTTAATTAATCGAACGACACCTTAAGAAAATAAATCACCAGCAATCACTGGATAAGACTGCACTGCGGCAGGTAGGGACAGGCAGGCACGCTGTCGGATCCGATCCATCGTTCCTGACACAGATTTCTATTGTCACGACATGCCTGACATAATTGTCGTGTAAACAGCTGGTTGGATGCCGAGACGTTCGACATTTGCATGTTACATGTTTTTGCTTCTTCGATAGGTACCTATAGGTTTTCCTGGCGTGCAATTTGCATTTTACTGGCGAAACTTGAGCCCTTCGTGGGATCGGATAAGCTTTACCACCGCAGCACCGGTCGAAGGTTCCGTTCCGTTCCTGGCGGCCCAGTCAAATAGTGTTCAAACTTTAAAGTAATGAAGGAAGCAATGCATGTACATGTGCTCTTTATACGTTCCAGTTCTGGTTGCAATTGACCGGCACGATTTGAGGTCGCACGGTAAAACAAATCCAGTTTAAGGAGTTGTTTTGGAATTAAATTACGATGGTCACGCAAAATTTCCTGTTTTTCTCAACGCGCCCCAACTTGCATTCCTAATGCTGAGAGAAATTTAAATATCTCTACTTCTACTTCCTGGTACAGATAGACTCGAACCGACCGATCGAAAGCCACCCACTTGAGGCCGAGGTGTCGAGCGATTTGTCATTATCAAACGCAGAAAACTGGATGCTACCTGAACAGCCGCAGCGGCGGTGGCTCATGTTCACGGCCTGCGACACTGACAGCTCACGAGCAAGGCTACTTGTCGGCTAACGCGTGTATACATGATTGCATCGTGGATCGACCGTCTGCTGTCCGCCGCCGCACCGCACCGTGCCGGTGGCCGGGCGATGGTGGTTATCGATGCTGCTGCAGCTAGCGCAAATGTTTACGCATCAGGCTGTCGCCCTATCGAGTACCTACACCGATCAACGACCAGCACCACCGCGCACCGGTATGAGCGATCATGCGCACCGGCCATGCTAGTACAGACCAATCTGTAAGTACCCGTACATTGCGGTAATCACTCATCCGTCCAAAACAAGCCGCAAGGATGCCACCATATGAATGTGGCACGAACCCGTGATAATACTTGAGCTATCGGCTATTGAGGTTTTTGCAAATCACCGCGACCAGGAGAACCGCCGCGATCGGTCGATCGTTCTACATTTGCCTATTCCGTATGCACTAATTAAGATATCGTGGATGTGTCGACTTGTTTCGCACATCATGAAGTCGTTAATAGGGTGTATAATTATAACTCATTAACCAGCAGCGGTCGGAAGTTTTGTTGTCGCTCGTCGGTTGTTCAGTTTCAGGGCTGTGCTCTTTTTCTCGGTCGCTGGGCTGCGCGGCGGTGCCGCGACAGGATCGCCGAACGCAGGACGTAGAATGATACAGGAAAAAAAATCATTCCGGGCGCTTCTCGCTAGAGCTACTTGATTTACGTTGTGGTCACTATGTTGTATTCAAATGTGTTCCACTATGCCAAGTTCGCACTGCCCGAAGGGAGGGTGTCAGACCGATTGGCGTCCGGTTTTTATTCACGACAATGCATATAATCAGTCAGTAACGGCTTTCAACGCACGCATGTTGTTTGATTTATTGGACATCGATTTAGTACGTGGGAAACGGTAAATCTCTTTATTAGCACTTATATTAATACAAAAACCTGTTATTAAACTTAATAATTGCGTATGGGAGAAAATTAATGAACACGTAGTACAATTTAGTAGTTGGTCGAAAAATGCGAATTGTAAACTAATTTATCTATAATGAGAATTCAAATATTTGCTTCACCACAGACAAAGTTTCTAGTCTTCTAGTCTAGATAAAAGATGATTTCCCGGTAGGGTAGGCCAAGTCTAATAACTTAATTCTGAGAGGCATGATTGACGAAATCGGCAAGGAACGAAATCGTGTCCTTGCTAAATGGGAAAAACATAAAGCAGGTATTGGCTTTGTCAGTCGATTCGAAAAGCCAAACAATCATTTGAGTCCATTTCACGCAATGAATTGATGATTACACACTGACCTAGATATGTGCGGGAGAACCTGCACGGTGTAAAATTGATCAAATTTATCGTGTCACGCCTTGAGAATCGAATCCAAAGAATCAGATATGCAGGACGTTATTGCTGCCATGTTGTCAATACGACCTGATATTTTTATATAAAGTAAATAAAAATCTTCAATGACACTTCCAAAATGAACGTAAATCACAGTCGGTATTGATTTTTTATGCAACATATTCCAGTTGGCGACCGTTTTAAGAGTTTTACGCTGTATTGGGACTAACTAGAAGTGTTTCGGATTAAGTTATCGCTGGAAATGGCCAGTATCGAACATGAACCAATACTTATAATACTTAAATTACGCCAGAATTTAAAAACTAGATCAATCAAAGTCAGATCAACTACCTAGCGTTAAGTTGGTTATATCTGGACAAGTTCCGGGGACTTGCGGGAACACCCAGTAAAGTGGCCAGTTTCGTCCATGAACAAAAACTTATGATGCGACACCTTAAATCACACTAGAATTCAATAACTAGTTCAATGGAAGCCAAATCTGCTATCTAGGGTCAAGTTTGGTCATATTTGGACATGTTTGGGAGACTCCGGAAACCCCTAAGAAATGACAAGTTTCGAACATGAACAAACAGTCACAATACGATACCTTAAATCACGCTAAAACTTTTAAAATAGATCCAAGTAAGCCAAATTGAGTACCTAGAACCGCATTTATTTCAGATCTCGATTCTGCAGTCTTTTCCGGTTTGTAAACGAAACACTGCCAGAGAAAAAAGAAAAAGACAAAATTTTATTTTTTCAGCCATCTTTTCTTCTTCTTTTTCTTTTTTCTCAAGCTGTGTTTTATTTACGACACTCAAAAGTTATAAAAGCCTTTGCCAAACTACTGCCAACAAAACAAAAAAAAAGTTTGTTCCAATACGTTGTGTAGTTTCCGAGAAAAAGGTACATAAAATTTGAAAATCGTGGTTTTCCAGGAGCGGCATTTTATTCCGATGAAGTTGTTCCACGTTGCACTGGAATGCTTATGTGTATGATCGTTTTTAAGCCACTTCCCGTGGTCGGATCATTACAAATTTAGTATCAAATTAAGCGGAAAAGACTGCAGAATCTGAAAAAAGCTGAAATAAAAAAATAATGATTTTTTCAAAATTTTCAGTCGTTTATGTCCCCTTAAGCAGTTCAAGTGACTATAATAATATAAACATAAAAAACAATCGTAAAAAAACAATAGAACAAAAGAAATTTTTAAAAAGCGTAAAAAATGCAAAAAGGACGACAAAAGGTTTGCAAATATACGACCAAAGAAAAACGAAATAACAGCAAAAAAAACAAAAAAATAGTAAAAAAGTAAAAAAAAACAATTACATTTTACAATTACAAGTTGGCAAAACGACCATAAAAAGAGGAAAAAAATACAGATAATAAAAAGAAAATAAATACGAAGAAAAGACAGCATTTACCATGACGAAAAAACAACGAAAAACCAGAAAATAAACGGCAAAAAGATAACAAGAGGGTGGCGAGAAACCCACGGAATGACGACAAGCAGGTGGAAAGCCGACAAAAATACTCCGATAAATACCAAAGAAACTGAAAATGCTCTAAGGACAATACAAAAAAACGAAACACTAGAAGACGCAAAAAAGGTGATGGAAGAAGGATAAAAAACAGAAAAACGGTGGCAAGAAATACGAAAGAAAGACCAAATATCGACAAAAAGACGCCATCTTGAATAATCGAAAGACGATAAAAAAATGACAAACAATTCCTTAAAAGAGACAAAAGATATAGTTAAGATGCCAGAAAGGCAAATTTCAAGAAGAACGAAAAATGACTAACAGATCTTAAAAAGACAACACAAAACGACAAGTAGAAGAAGAAGAAGAAGAGCTTTAAACCCCCTTTAAGGCAAGTTTTAGTTCGACACTGTCAAGGCCATCTTTTCCAATAGACTTTCTCAAATGCTACCAATCTGTAGCATAACATGTTAATAAAAAGGTTATCAAGTAAGTGTGAATCGAACCAAGCTATACGCACACAACACATAACACATAACAAAAAAGACGAATATTAAGGACAAGAGACGAAAAAGCCAAACGACGAAAAATGAAAGACGAAAGACGGAAAAACGAACAAGACGAAAGGCGAATGATGAAAGACCAAGAACGAAAGTCGAGAGTAAGGGTCCTAGGATAATATAGGGCAAATCTCAAACAAATTATTAACTGATTTGATTCATGAAAGTGTAAATTTCCTTAAAATACAATAACAATACTAACAAAACGAATTCTTCATACCTATATATTCATCGGTGTAAAAAGAAACTTTAGTATAGTAAAAAACAGTAAAGATCGAAATTCATTTACACTTTTTAGCAAAGCTAACAAACCTTATAATAAAGCCCAAAACTTTCATTTCATTTAAACTAAAATTTAAATAAATTTTGCTCATTCTTCATCAACGTGAAAATTCTAAGTTTTATTATGTTCGCCTAGTGGTTGTTTTCATAGCCAATTTCATAGAACCGCTAGTATAAGCTCCACCAGAACTTCCTGATGACCGCTAAAAAACTGCCTTCCGAACAAGGGACCCACTCTTCAGAAGATTTTCATAACCTCCTTAAGAATCATGTTGTATAAGCTTAAGTAGTCTTATTACGCTCTGCTGAAAGCAGCAATAAAATTGATTATGCTTTTCGCTGCTTGACAGCCACCGCCATAATTTCATGAAGCTACAAAGCTTGCTCTGGTGAAAATCTAAACCAGCCGGCTTTGTTAATTTGAAAATACATTCGTGACCAGAAAGATTAAGGCTTTACTGTCAGATCATCTTGTTCGTTTTAATTTATAGCGGCCTTAATAAAATATCCCATAGAAAAACTAACAAATTTTCAGCAA
This sequence comes from Sabethes cyaneus, assembly GCF_943734655.1. NCBI lineage: Eukaryota > Metazoa > Arthropoda > Insecta > Diptera > Culicidae > Sabethes > Sabethes cyaneus. The sequence goes on from NC_071353.1 coordinate 156,963,674, forward strand.
CCTCCGTAGTTGTGCTGCATATGCGCATGAAATTTTATCGTGCATATTAATATGATACGTGGGTAAACAATAAACGCGCCATCGAAATTTTGAATTTTGAAATTTTTGAAAATCAGTCCTTTTAGTTGCAAAATCCTTTTAGTTGCTTCCTATGCAATGAAAACCGACTGATAATAACTCTTTCTGCAACACTTTGCCTTGATCAATTTTTGTATGCGAGCTAAAAATATGGTAATAAAGCCTTATATGAAAAAATAATTTCGGTGTTGACCTCTAATATTCATAATAACAGCAGCAATAAATCTGATTGGATTTATTGCGATTTGACAAGCAACCGTAATAAGATCAATTTTGATTGGTGCACCGTATTGTATTGTTACGCCCTACCCCCCCCCCTCCCCACCCAACGGTAAATTTATAAAATATGTGACATTCCAGAGGTAATGATTAATACCGCAATAAAAACTGTCATAAATGACAGTAAAAACAACGAAAAGACATTCAATAGACGCAGAACAAAAAGATGAAGGGACGGTAAATAGCCAACGAAATAGCAACTATAATTGTCAAAACTCAAAAAGTCTAATGATGACAAAAAGACACCATCAATAGCAACCAAAAGACCACAGAAAATAACAATAAATTGTCGAAAAGAGATAAAAATGAAAAGGTCAGAAAGACAAATTTTAAAAAAGAACGAAAAACGACTAACAGATGTAAGCGATGTAAGCCAATTTAACAAGTTTGAAGAGTTTAGACAAGAAAAATAAAGAGTCTGCTTGCCTCAGAGTTTTTTACAGTTTTACTCAGTGTTAGTTAAAAGACAACGAGGATCGGAGCTGCCTAGCAGTATAGCAAGACCGATTGCAATAAACAGAAGAGGAGTTCATCCCGCTCGTGAACAAGGTACACGCGTTTAGGCAACAACCTGTTGTCCGTTATATGGAGGTTATTTACGGCCAATTCTCGATCGTTCCGCTCGGTCCAGTTAGGCAATTTCAGTGTCAGTAAATCATTGCGCATCCATATTTGGAATGCCGCTCCCAATCGGGAGAAAAATTCCATACGGAATGTATCACTAACCTGATAGAGATTAGAGGTAGTTATTCAAAGTTTGATAGCTCACTGATACCATATGGCATAAAACAAAAGAAGACACATCTAAATAGATCAAAATAATGGTCGCAGTGGTAAGTCCCCAACACAAAAAAAAAGTTCAGTTTTGGAATCAATCTTTTCAACTGGTGACAGTGGTGGGATCCACTCCCCGAAAAACCTGTTCAAAAAATAAATTTTCTTGTTCCGAATGGATGAAACATTTATTATTTTTTGTAATTTGCATAAATGCTAAATACAATAATGTCGCTTTTTACGCGAAAAATTCGTTGCTTGTGTATCTAAACAGCGAAAATTCTGAATTTCACGTAAAAAAGCAACGTCATAAATCATAAAAATCATAAAAATTAAAGCATTAAAATAGAACTGGATGAATCCCAAAATTCGTATCGTGTAATTTGTCGTATAAATTTTAGTCGAACAGTTTTAGTGTACATGATCCAAACTTTCCCCATTTGTGTCCCATTCTGATTTTTGTGCGAAACACAATCGGAGACAAAATATTGATTAAAAGAATGATTCACATTTGGACGCAATAGGATCTAAAGCACAAAAACTGCCCCAGAATGGTAGTTCCACACGAGCGGACATGTTTTGTTTTCGATCTCAATGGACGTGAATCTACATCACCGAAGGGATAGGTTTTGAATTTTACTTGTCCCATATTGAAATAATGTTATTCCGCAAATGTAATTTGTCACACGTCTCTCATCGCCCTTACATTCCATTAGAGCACATGTATGGCTGCACTTGTATCAGATAGCTAACCTGTAGCAAATTTTCTTGCGAAATTCTTCCGTGAAGATTTGAATTGTAATCGTTCCATATGGCCTTGCTTGTTATTACTCTTTGCAGAGAGGCAAATATTGGGCACGGTTGTACTTTGTTCCAGTAAATATTTTACGATTAGCGGTAAAAATGTAAATCGACAATTTTTTTTGCACTGAAGCTTGTAAATTTCACAGCAAACATACAAAAGGACTCACAAATTTATTCAATTTTTTCTATCAACAGAACATCAACTTGTCTCTGTTAGGCTTTGAGGGTTTCTTCGTCACTTATTTCACAGTTGAAGAAATAAATCGCAAAAACCACTTCTTCACCTGTGGAAATTTTTGAATGGCTCCGTTTTCAACGTAAAAATTTATGGCCAAGTAACTGTTTTTCAGTCAATCTTTTCACTTCACAGCACGACTAAATATATACCTTCTAACTGCACAGAATAATTATCCTTTTGATTGTCGAAAATCCTTTCAGTTTAATTTATTACATAGCTTGTTATGCTCTTTTCTACTTACCACATCGTATCCAACGTCATAATGCGTTCCTCTGGTGTACAGGATCGGAATGGCCTGGCGGCGCGGGATATTCTTGATCGGCGACGGAGTCATGCTGCTGTTGCTGGATTCACTGGAGAATGAAGCAAATCGGAATTCGTATCAAATCACGCTCACAGAGCTCACAGACAAAACGATGTCTCTTGGTCAGGTTTCAAATGTTCGCACCACACTACTGAACTGGACTGGACTGGACCGCGCGATTGCGTAACAAGCGATTGATTACTATTAGTAGGTATCCTCCAGATCACTGGGCTAATCGAATTAGACACACGGAAAAACCTATCGAAACAATTTTTGCCACTTCACTACTTTGCACCTCAGCTGGGTTTGGATCCACCTCGGTCGAGAATTGCAGCGCAACTAAGCCTAAAAAGTGCTCGGTCTAACCGCTTTATACTATTAGACGTTAGAAAGACAGGAAAAAGTGCTCGCGACACGATCGATGATAGGCTTTTAACTGCGGTGGTGACGACGTAACGCTCGTAACAAGTGCGCGCTCTTTTTCCCCCTGAACCACGTTTTCAGTATCCGCTCAAATCTATGAAGTAATTCAACGCTTAGCAGTGTCGAGGAGCGCGCCTACGAAACGATATCCTAACGGCTAGCGGTCTGATACTGGACTTAGAACTTTCCGAACGGCGGTTGATGTTTTTAAATGTTTTTCTCACCGTGCAGTACTGTTTATGGTTTTGCTGTGCCCCAACACTCATCACACCATTGGCATGACTACTTAACAACGCTACACGATTAGCATTAGACTAGTCGACGACCAAACCGAACCGCCGCGTGATATCGATTCGCACCGTGAAATGGTGGAGGGTGCCTTGGAACATACCGCGCCTGGGGAGGTGAATTTAATTCAACAGCTAAACATTTTACCCCATTTTGCTGAGCCAGAAGTAGATCGGAAAATCGCCTTCGATTCCGGTAAATCAAAGAGACCGAGTTAACGATTCTCGTTGTCGTTAGTGAACAGCTGTCAGTCTCAGCTGGGACAACAAATCGCGATTACTCACTAGCAGAGCACCGCGCCGTTCTCATTTTTGACAACTGCACGGAACTGTTTACGTAATGCCCTGTAGGTAACCGTACGTAACCTATATCGTCTCGTTCTTGATATAGATAAGCAAAAACACTAGCCGGCGCGTCACGGTGCACTATATGGAACTGGGAGATCACCGATGCGTGGCAAGCACCAGCAAGGTCATCGGCGCTGGATGTTCGGATGCGGAAGGTATACACTAATTTGCAGGTTCGATGCTCTTTACGGACTCGAAAAACTGACCTACCTATTTGCGCGCCGCCTTAGTGGGCAAAAATAATCACACGGGATCTGTTATGCCGCATGGTATCACCATGGAAACGACATGGTGTTTGGTTCTATTTTTACATCATACTTTCGGCCAATTTTGCCACCTAGGTAAATAAAAAACGGTTTAGGAAACGGAACAAAAATTGTGACGTCAAGTACTTTGGAGTTTTCCTACGACAGTTTCGTAATATTTTGTAAAAGTTTTGTATATTAATAATCAAAACATTGATTTCACAGACTTCCTCAGAGATTATTTCAACCAAGGTTAGTCAAGAGAGGTATGATATATTTTATTCGATCCCAGACGCCTTTGGACATCAGTAATCGTTAGTCATGAATCATATTCAAATTCGGATAGGAAAATTAGGTGTTTAATAGTTTCATTCTACAGCTGTAGTTAGTTCACAGATATTAGAAGCGAAACCCCCGGTTGCAGCCTGCAACCGCGAAATGAGGTGACTTAGAACAGTTTTCAATCAGCCGGCAGTGTGGTTTTGATCGTAAATGTTAACTTTAGGAGAGAGCTTTTACTACGTTACGCTTCGTAGGTAATTACTTCCATTACACAAGTTGTCCCAAAGGTATCAAAACAAGCGTTTTTTTAATTGCACCGAAATGGTTGATTATACTGGTTAAGTATGTTCACAGAAATTTCTTAGCGTTAAACGCTCTTTCATATGGCATAAACGATTCTTTGATTAACCTCCCTAAAAGTCAGATAAATAATTTATTTTTTGAACAGTAAGAGATACAGCAAAACAATGTTCTACAAATTTTTTAAGAACATTGTTATAAAGAACTTTGCCAAAGAAAGTAACTTTCTAGCTATTATAGTTTTAGAGATAAGGAACAATTTTTGTGGAGACTTTACGAAAATCAATTTTTTTTACCACAGCTCTTTCTACAGTATTTATACACAGTTGACATGTTCGGTGAAGATTTTCAAACAGTCAAATGACATACTTTTCTAGAATATAGTAACTTGCTATCATCAATATTTGAGGAGAAAATAATGTTTTCTTTTAAAAATCATACAATTTTCAATAGCAATAATGCCTAAACATGCAAATATATGAAAGCCATTTATAACCCATGTTACTTGACCCTGGCTATCCCTCTGCCAAAACACAAAAGGTAGGAGTCACAACGACAACTTGTTAAGCGTAGCTACCAATAACCCCCCTCCCCTCACCTTTTCACTCTTTCCCATCCATTATCAAAAACTTTTCATTACTTTCCCCTACCGTCCCTTCATCAATTGTAGAACTACCGTTTCAAAAAATATTAAAACAGTAATATTCCGATTTTGTCAGCTCACGATTTTATCAGCTTTTTGTCCCGATTTTGTCAGCCTATAAATTTTGTTTTACTTTTGTGTTTTTAAACATGATTTATAAAACTTTTCAGCCTGCTTGAAACTCTGATACTCTGTGGGAGAGTTTTTGAATAAAATGATGCATTCTTGTGAGTAATTCGGAGTCAAAATTAGAGTATTTTATAATAAAAGTTCTATAGTTCCTAAACAAGCAAAGATAGAGGTATACTATATTCAGCAATGTTGTGTACTTTTACAATTTGTACAACTTTGTAAAATAGGAAAAAGTCATACAACAACTACAAAAACAGCTAAAATAGAAAAACTGATTTCAACGATTTTTCATTTCTGAGAAATAGGATTTTTCTATCTTTGCTGAAGAGATAGAAGGATACTGGCTTCAGGCAAATTTCTTGTAATAATATGCTGTAAAACTTTGCAAAACACGTCATTGTGTTATATTGAAACTGAAGAAAAATAAATTTTTTATTGCACTTTTAGGGGGATTAATCAAAATCTGAATTCCGCTGGACGATATAACTTTTAATTTGTAGAAACTCTTTCAAATGTTCCATAAACATAAAACCAAGTTTTCCCGCTCAAAGCTAATGCGCACCAAAAAAGGACTTCTGGACCAGTGTGCTGTGCCCGGTTCATTGAGCTTTCGGTTTACCAATTGAGGGTTAAAATTTAATTTTTAGTAGAAGTCTTAGATATTGCAAGGTCTTAAGTCTTGAATTTTGAAAAAAAAATTCAAAAAAACTACAAGGTATACAGCCCTAAGGATTGTACGAAAGAGCGACGTACGACTATATGAGACCATTAGATCAAAGACTAATGTAAACTGCATTTCTGGCACATGTATGTTTATAAAAATCATTGTTTAAGGAGACACCGAATGTGGCTAACATTATTGTGTTAGAGCGACAAACACTGTACTGTACATCTCATGTGTTCGTTAAAAACCTAAACGTTTATTTGAATGTTGCATTAGTATTGGTAATATATGTCAAATGGCAGAACTTGCAAACATGAACACAGCTGATCCGCAGCCAACCGCACCGACTACGAACATCCCGAAATATGGTTTATTTTCTTTATCAAGACATTGCGATTCATCTAACATTTGCAGCAGCAAATAGGGTGGCTAATTAATCCGTTTGCATTGAAGGCGAGTTTTTGATTGCTGGTCAGCTGTTAGTTTGTTTATTTTCTCTAAGCTTATCGATGTGGCAAGAGCAGAAAGCTCTTTTAAAGCTTTTTGATGTGGCGAAACTTTGAGACCGTGGTGCTGTTTTTTCGGAAAGCGCTAGTGCAACGAAATATGTGCGCAATCGGATATCTGTTAACTAATTCCAGTTTATACGTTTTATGAACACGTAATGATCTATATGATCCGTTGAATTTATTTTCCATTAGCAATTATGTTTTGCTGAGCGTTTGTTGATATATAGCGGGTCGATAAATGGAATGACAAGTTTTAGGAAATTATAACAGCACTGGAAGCACTGATTGCGTGCTCTGCCAATACATATGCATTTTTAAGGCACAAAACAATACATGCATCGAACGGTAGCCATTTATCCAGCCATCTTTGAGCCATTTTCGGTTTCCCCTAAAGTGAATGTTTAAAAGAGAAGAGCGAAATATTCAGATTCAACTTTTCATTGAATGCAATAGTGGTTTTGAAAATACGTGGACGGGGGCTCATAAGTAAAATGCCTGCAGCCTTTGAGACATAGATATTTCTTTTAAAAATCACTTGTGTGCATCATAAAGGTTGAAATAGCAATGAATGACCAGCCCACAGATTAAATTAAATATGATTATTAAATATCATTATACGTAGCTTGACATGTTTCAATAATCCTACTTTAACTCGCTTGTGGCCTTTAAAAGGGCCATTGGTTACAAATAAAATTTAAGCCAAAGCACGTTCTTCGCAAATATGACGTGCCATTCGAAAGTACTTCTCTTTTGATACGAATGGCAACAGGCACGTAAGTTAGCGGCGTCGATTCATTGTCTTTTGTTTTGAGAAGGTTTTACTAGTTTACTTTCACAGCTTACCGTTTGTTACATTGCAGAAAATATGGCACATACGCAAAAAAAACCCATATGCCAAATTTGGTTCCATTTGCTTGATTAGTTCTAGCTAGAGTTATGAGGAAATTTGTATTTCGTTTGTCCCCCCTCTTAGAAGGGGAAGGAGTCTCAGTACACAATAGAAAAAAATCCTGCCTTCCGAAACCCTCGCATGCCAAATTTGGTACCTTTTGCTTGATTAGTTCTCGAGTTATGAGGAAATTTGTGTTTCATTTGTATAGGAGCCTCCCCTCTTACGCCCTCCCTAAAATTGCTCTTTTATCTCCTCATAAAATTGCTGGTCATTTTATCTATCTAACAACATATAAATTGTTCAGTTTCATTCAGTTGTTCAGTAGTTATTAGCATTTGAAATCTTTCATTCAAACGTTACACTTATATTTTCGTTTTCACAAAGTGCTACCCAGTCCCAGTATAGTAAACGGAGTCCTACGTCAAAATAAACTTTTTTCTGAAAATGATTGCTTGAGTTTTTCTAGCATTTAATCGAATACCAATTGAGTTACTTCAATCCATTATTTTCTTTATTTCCATATTAATTTTATACACGAGATTCTCATTTTCATTACTTTTTTCGGAAAGGCATAATTGGAAATCGTCAGCATGTAGGTGAATTTTACAGTGTAGCAGTTGCTCACGAAAATCGTTAATAAAAATCGAGGACAAAAGCGGTCCTAAAACTGGCCCTTGCGGGACTCCGCTTGTTACGCAAGACAAGTCCGATGTTATGTCGTTGAACTCAACATATTGTAATCGGCTAGACAGATATGAATGAAGGAGCTTAATAGCACATTTTTGCGATTGATTGAGTCAAAAGTATTGCTAAAATCAAGGAGTACCATAACTGTAGCAAGCTTTCGATCCAACGCGTATCGAATGCCATTTTCAATTTAGATGAGCGCTGTGGTTGTGCTGCAGTGTTTTCGGTATCCTTACTGGAGTGCCATCTCTGCAGACTATTGGGGAGCTGGGTCTCTCAAGCCCCTACCCAGCACCTCCTCGAACATCTAAGCCAACGATGACGATCGAAAGCCGTACCTGGAAATGCTTCATGTACATAATGGAACAGCTAAGTTAGGAGGTGCGAACGTGCGCGTCTGTTCCCCAGATGAGGGACGGCTCAAACAGCGTCTGTCTCGGGAAGAGCGGCTGAATATATGGAAGGCTGTATCCCTCAAGCTACATCTAAGATGGCACGGCAAAGAGCAAGAAAACGATTAATGGATAACGATTGGAAAATTGGTTGGGCTATTCAGAAAGTTCGATGAACAAACTCCGGAGAAAGAGAGTTCCACACAGTAGACTATTGCAGGCACTTCTTACAAGTACCACATCTACTACAGTAGCGGTAGAAAGGCAAAATATGGCAGTTATCCGGTGGAGGCCCGTATAGATGACCATACATGTGTGTTGAGAATTAAGGGTAAATTCTTCAACTAAGCCCGCCCAGTTAGCTCCGAGGTACGATGCTGGCCTAACAAGCCAGTCGTCGTGTTTTCGAATCTCGACTGGGCGGTGCCGCTACAGAGTTAACGTACTTTAATAACCGGCTGCGAAGTCTGTCGATAAAGAACGGTCAAGTTCTGAAGGACTTTCAAACCCATGGCTTTGCTTTGCTTCCTCAACTACAGCCTAATCAACCTACACGCATCGATAAATGATAAATCCGATGATGCTAAGGGCCAGTTTTATGATAAACTATGACTTGAAAATTATCGGAGCTGCAAATGAGCAGATCGGGAGGGAGGCGTTCTTCCGTCCTGTCATTGAAAGACATAGCCTTCATCGACGACCATCGATAAAGGCCTGAGTCTCATAAATTTGTCACGGCCAGTGAAATGGCCATCTATAACAGGTTTCTAAAAAGGCAATCTGTAAGCTGAAAAACGGTAAGGCTGCTGGAAAGGACGGTATCCCGGTTGAACTTCCAAAAGCGTGGAGCGAGCAGCTGTACGAAACAATCCACCAGATCATTGTTAGGATCTGGACGGAAGAACAAATGACAGAAAAGTGGCTGAATGGCCTTCAATTCTGCCTATATGATGCTTTCCCGTATCCTGTTCTATAGACTGAAACCGTTAGCAGAGCAGTTCATCAGCGAGTAGCAAGCTGGTTTTCGTGAAAATCACTGCACGACGGATCAGATGTTTACCCTGCGTCAGTTATTAGTTAAGTTCCGAGTGAACAACTTGCAGACTCATCATCTGGTTGTGGACTCTAAGGCGGCGTACGATTCAGTCAAACGAAATAAGCCGTGGCAGATAACGCAAGAGCATTGTTTCCCGTCGGAATTAATTACGCAGACACGTGCGACGCTGGATGGGTCAGAATCATTTGTCAGCATAGCGGGTGAGACCTCAGCCGCTTTCGTGACGTTAGCTGGATTGAAGTAAGCGGATGCACTCTCTAAGCTGCTAAATATTCAACATTGCCTTGGAAGGTGTGATACGAATAGCAAACATGGAAAGGAACGGGACTATCATCAAGAAATCTCACATGCTTCTTGGTTTTACGGATGGTGTCAATAACATCGGTATCAATCGTAGAGCAGTGGAAGAGGCATTAAACCTTTTAAACGGGAAGCAACGAAATTGGGACTTTCCATTAACACCACCAATACTAAGTACATGGATGCTGGCAGAGAACGTGGGAGAATGCACCATACAGATTCCAACAAGATTCTGCACCGTCTCACCAAGCGAAAACTACACAGGCTTGGTGTGAGGACAAGTTTTCGGATTTTATTTCTACGAAAGAGTGGCCTGCCTCTTCACCTGATTTGAATCCTCTCGACTGCTATGCATGGGGTTACATGATAGACAAACTAGCAGAGGTTGGAAAATTCGCAAAATGAATATGAATATCACAGCATCGCTGAACATACGAATATCATGCGCAACGCGAAGTGCGAAGGGCGTCCTCGGGTATTCTAAATCCGCTAAATGGACCACACTCAATTTTCGATATTCAATTTTTGAACGAATTCCGATGTTCACGATGAGGTTATGTTCGTATGAGATGCATTATCAGCGAGGCAGGCGAATAGTGTATGTTCATGAGGGATGTTCAACGATTCAAATAAGCATTTTTTCGCGGATTCTCCAGTAACTGCAAACTAGGGTGCACCAAAGGATTGACTGTGGATACTTTCAAGCAACGTTTGGAGAAGATTTGGAATGAAATGCCTTAGGATATCATGCGCTTTTCAACAACGCGATTGCGACTGGTAATTAAAAGAAAGGGAGAAAGATTCGAATTGTGGGACTAATTCAAGACAAATGTTACGGATATACTTTACACGAAATACACTCAAAATTAAATTTTATGCAATCGTCTTATTATTGTGTAAATGGTCACAATAATAAGACGCTTGTACAATTTTTAATTTAAGCCAAACCAGAGGTCGTTTTGGATCGTCCATAGACTTTTCTTTAGTGGTTTATAATGGAATGCCTTTATCTATTTAGATTTAGAGTATTGGCACCGCGTATAATTCTGCAAATCCACGAAACGTGGTTTTTCCCAGTTTTTTGTAAACATGGAACCCAAAAGGGTTTTTCCAATAAAATAATGACAGCTCCGTGTAGGAGTGACATGTTGATTTCACTTTAGAGTAGATGGCTGATTAGTTCCATGTCGTCAATATGATTTTAACCAATATGGAAATATTACTGTACAAGTAGCGTCGGCTAGACCCGTTGACATATGTCAATGCGGATTGGATGTGACTTGATCGCCACCGACGGACATCCACAAGCTTGCGGACCGGTTTGTTCCCTCTGCTTACGGACGGACGGAATTCCTGAAAACGGCTCGGGGTTTTCCTTAGATAACTATAGATTCGGTGTTAAAAATTGGTGTCCAAAAATAGCATTTTGCTGAGACGTTTATATGGATTATTTATGTGCTGATATTGAAACCTGAGTCAAAAGTGAAGGATGTTTAGATAATTTTCTTAATAGACATCATTGAGTTGATTTATGAAGTTTGCGTGTAGCATTGGACCAGGTAGATTATGTTGATTCACAAAAAAGACATTTATTTATCATGGAATTATTACTTTTGCAAAAAAAATCACACTGGAACGTCTGCGCATGATAATTAAGCAATTAATCATGTAGTTTCGTGTGCTCTTCGACATGGAAAATGATTTTTGACATTTTTCTTAAAATAATCAATCCAGAACAATGAATCAATGAATTAACTTTCCCAAAAAAGGGAAGTGAGTTGTCCGAGTTATCAAAATCGAGCAGAGGTCAAATTCAATTTTTGCAATGGAACAATTTGGGTTTTAGACAAAAGCATTCAACCACTGGTCAATTACTCAGAGTTACTAATTTACTGCATTCGGAAGCAGTCTGGCACAGTTGGCCAATGCCCCATAATTTGATTACGCATTATTCTCGGACTTCACCCGAATAATTACCGCGGCGAACAGTAGTGTATCTAAGCTAATTAAAACATAACCCTCGACTAATGCACGAAACCACCTCTAAAACCGATTCCCAAACATCACCGGCTTAGCCGGTGATAATAAAACAAAATCACCAATAAAATAATGCCCGCACCGGCCGCGTCGGTACGGTGGTCACACCGTCAATTAAAGCGGATGATAGAACGCTTTGCACTTGCCTTGCATTGCTCAGCATGCACGGCAGAGCAGGGCGAGACAGGACAGTGTGGGACAACCCGATCGGCAGCGGCGGCGGCGGTGGTCGATCCGATTCGTTTCGTTTTACAAGCATAAAATTATGGACTGTTGCTGACCCATCAATTAAAAAATAAAAGAGGGAAGTGCATAGGCATTAAGTCGTAAACGAATCGCGGGACTTAGTTCCATCCACCTGCTCCACCTGCCACAACGCAGCCCACCAGCGAATCGCGCAAATCGAATCAATCATCCCGCACTGTAGAGCAAGCACCCACCACCACGTCTTGGATTTTGCAAAATCGTTTAAATGACCGTATCGGCACGTATCCAGCCCAACGGCGGTGGTGGTTTACTTCCGTTCCCATTTTTAGACGTAACCCGGAAGGAAGCCGACTCACAATAATTATTAGAAACCGTCGTACAGCATTCACACTGAGCGTGGTTTTGCACTAATATAGTAGATTCACGCACATTCACGGTGCGGTATATTTTTGGAAACCGCAAACCGTTTGACCGCAAAACAAAAACAAAACGTCGCACAAAACGAGAAAGTGTTTTACGCTTACCCCATCATGGTTCGAATGTTATACTACAGGATTCTTGTGTTTTAGTATTCAATACTTGACGGTAGCACACTTTAACGCTTACTGATGACAAGAATCGAGGAGAAGTGCTGACCCAGTGAACGAGCGCACATAAAATTTTTACTTGATAAGAATAGTTTGAAAAATTTACAACAGAAAAGATAAGACGAGTAAGGCAGAAGTGCTCCGCACTTCATTGTTTGTTACCATTGGAAAGATCTCACTGACACTAGGTAATGTTCCGGCGAGATAATTATTGTTTAAGCCTGATAATGAACTGAGTTAGGTAAGTTTTCGTGGTATGGAATATATAACTCTTGACACGTGCCATTATTAATAAAATATCCAACATCCAATATTATAAACAGTGCCAAGAGAAGACACTTAGTCGGTAGCATTACCTGCAATTAGTTCACATCAATTACAGTAGACCAGCGATATATTTTCAGATAAATGTCGATCAGAGGTAGAACGTCAAATTTCCGCTGTCGCACTAATTGTATTAGTGAAACTGGAAAACTTTGAAACACTATTGTTGTTTGTGTCTATTTTATTTCACAATGTTTGAAATACATCATCAGCAAATAATTGCCAGATAACAATTAAGATAAGCTTAAGCAATTTGGCTGTCTGATACCATTTTGTCGAATTGAATCAGACGTGAGACTAAAACCATAATTACTATGCATGATGCGATACCGATGTACCTCAGTATACAATTGAATTGTGCTAAGTTTTTATGGTTATCCCACTGAAAAAATATCTAATGTTCGAAATGTTTCTAAAAATTAAGAATCGTTCAAGTTTTGGGTAACCTTTAAACCGCAGTTCTTTTTTGTCCTGATTCTCCAATGCTTTAAAAAAACGGACTAATTTCGTAACGTGTTGAAAAAAAAAATACACAAGATAATTCAGTGGAACGAATTTTCCTTAAATCCTACGTTTCTTAAAACAAAAACGCTTCGGCACCCTACCGGACAGCCTTTTAACAGTTAGCCGAAATGTTAGGCATGGCCAATGAAATAATGGATATCGGCATGTTCTCCAGCATTTTAACCACGAAATTTTTGAAATAAAACTAAATCCTCCGTTTGAGGTTCACCCAAAAAAAATTTATTAATCGGTCTTCGGTACAACGTTTATCTTCAGCTAATCCATCTCCTACAGTGATCTCTGGACATAATGGGCCGAAACCAAGTCTAGCCAAAAGATTACAGAGTTTGCGGAGAAGAACGCAGCAACTTGAGGCCTGAAGCCCCGTTCACCGCGAGTCCCAAAGGAAAGAATAATGGCTTGGACATAGCTTTCTCGCTGATCGTCAGCCACAGAAGGACTTTGTTCGAGAATTTGAAGTGGGAGATATATTTGACGTCATCGCTTACCTCGTTGGTGGGAGACGTAAAGTATCCGGTTCCATACCAGTCGTTGCCGTCCAGCATCAAGTAAGGCTGTGAACCATTTCGCGAAATTTTCAACTGTTTAGTTGAAATTTGATAGCTTGATTGTTATTTCACTTTCGATGGTTATTCTGAGAGCCAATGAGATATGCACAGGTGAGGAAGAGAGTTTCGATGTCTTCTTCTTCAGCAGCATGGAGCCGGGGTGGCTCGTGCTGTTTCAAGCACTCGTCTCCATTCAACTCGGTCTTGGGCCACTCGTCGCCAATTTCCTAGTCGTCTCAGAAGTCGCAAATCGCTTTCGACCTGGTCGAGCCATCGTGCACGTTGGGCCCCCCCTGTTCCTAGTGCCGGTGGTGTTGTTGAAGAGGACTATCTTCGTCGCACGGTCGTCCGGCATCCTCTCGGCGTGTCCGGCCCACCGTAGCCTGCTAACTTTCGCTAGATGTACGATGGGAGTCTCCCCAAGCAGTGCCTGTAGCTCATGATTCATACGCCTCCGTCACTCTCCGCTTTCTGTTTGTACTCGGCCAAATATCGTCCGCAGCACTTTCCGCTCGAACACGGCAAGGGCGCGTATGTCCTCCGTGAGCAGCGTCACGGCCTCAGTCCATAAAGAACTACCGGTCTAATAAGAGTGTTGTACATTGTTAGCTTCGTGCGGCGGCGTACGCTCCCTGATCGTAGCGTTTTACGAAGGGTAAAGTTGGCCCGATTTCCCACTTGGATGCGCCGCTAGATCTCCTCACTAGTGTTGTTGTCTGCGGTCACCAGCGATCCCAAATACACGAACTACTCTACCACTTCTAGTTCGTCGCCGTCAACGGTTACCGTCCATGGGCGACGCGCGTTTGTTTCCTTTGAGCCTCTTCCTTTCATGTATTTGCTTTTCGACGCATCTATTTTTAGCCCAATTCTCCTAGACTCCGCTTTCAGTCTGGCGTAGATTGCATTCGCCGTCGCAAAGTTCCTGGCTATGATATCGAAGTCATCTGCAAAGCCTAGAAGTTGGCTACCCTTGGTAAAAATCGTGCCTCTCGTTTCAATGCCCGCTCGTCGGATCACCCCCTCAAGAGCGATGTTGAACAGCATGCAGGATAAACCGTCACCTTGTCTCAACGCTCGCCGCGTCTCGAAGAGATTCGAGAGTGTCCCAGAGATGCGCACGAAACACATGACTCGATCCAATGTAGCTCTGATCAGTCGCGTCAGTTCGTCCGGAAAACCGTGTTCATGCATTATCTGCCATAGCTTGTCTCGATCGACTGTATCATATGCTGCTTTGAAATCAATAAAGATGTTGTACTCCCGACATTTCTGCAAGATTCGCCATGGCGGACGAAACCATGCGCGTAGGCACGTTTTTGAGTTCTTTCTTCGTTTTATTTATCAATACCTCAGTTTTCGCGACAAAATTGTTAAAGTAGATCTTATGCTTCAGGTTTGTCCAGAAATTCTTGATGGGACGCATATGGGGGACGGTGGGCGAGTTCGCCGACTTGGGATATCCTCCAACGATCGCTTTGACTAGTAGGCCGACGCCATATCCGGCCAGAACACCACGTCTTCGCCCTTATGGTATTTCTAGATGAACGATGCAACTTCCGGCAGGCACTTCGTACTATAAAATTCCCCGTTCACGTCCTGTCCGGAGCGAAAGAAGAGCGGCTTTGACATCCCCTTCTCGCCACAGCAGCACCTCCCAAGCAACAAAGTGAGTTTTATTGTACTCTTATGGTGGTCTTCAAGACTAATTTTGGTCTTAAATGCCATCATAAGAGTGTAACAAAATCCAAATTGTTACTTGGGCTTCTTGAGGAACTTGGTGTGTGAAATGAACTTCACCTCGGAGCTCACTTACTTCGGGGGGGAAATAAAATACGAAGTGCCCTGCCAGTCGGTGCCATCCAGGGTAAGATAGGTCTCGTCTCGTCTCGTGACCATCTTATTGAACCGCTGCCGCTGCGTCATTGCCTGCAGCTCCGAGACCAGTGGACGGGACATGTCGCTTCCTGATATGTATGTCCATATTCACCAAGTACTTTTTCACTGTTTGACCGGTTGCACCGACCTCCCGACCAAGCGCACGCAGTGATGTAGCCACTTTCCCCACCGCCTTCCTCTTCAGCATCCTTTAGAGAGCTTCTTGTCGCTCAGGGTCGTCGGCCGTCCGGGCTTTCTTTCGATGCTCTGATTGTTGTCCAATAGTGTCAAGGTGTTGTAGATGCCGGAAAGGGCTTATCCGGCGTCCACAAAGTGCCGTACGATGTCCGTTTTAGACGCGGCGAGGCACGGTTCTTTGAACGCGCACACTTCTGAACGGAGTAGCTTCACTGTTTTCGCCATAACGGTTAAAGTTCGACTGATAGAGCTGACTGATAGGTTGTAGCGACCATCTATTCTCATTGCGCTTTCACTAAAACTGCATAAACTGAGGTCGCATTCTCATTCATTCTACATAAAATACCATGTGATGAAAAATAGCATAGCATAGCATAGACAACCGTACACATCATGGGTGGCTGATATGATGTACTCGTAAGTACACCATACACCTGGCCATGTCCTTACGATTGTAGAAATGGGTACGTTAGTTGACCACCTACTTTAAGAGGATGCGCAAAAACTCACGCAATCTTCGTAGGTGTTCTTGTACCCAGTAATATACGATATGAATAAAATATTAAAAATAAAATTAAATGTATGCTCCCATGGGAAAAATAGAACTATCTCACCATCAATCCTTCGAATGAAAAATAATTGCGTCAGTTTCCATTATTCTAATATCCAATAATTAATTTAATTTTTCCTTGCGATATCCATGTGCATTATTTAAGGTTGTTATGGTTAGAGTCTTAATTGTATAATAGGAGGTGCTTGATGAGCTAAAACGAAACAAATAATTAAAATAACTTATTATACGTACCTGCTACCTAGACCGTGTGGCTTAGCCGTCTGCATCTGGGAACCACGCGGCATCGCACCTCCTAGCTTAGCTACTCAATCGAGTATTATCGGGTATGGCCACGTGGAGGCGCTAGGTAGGAGCTTGGGCTGGCAAAAGCTATGTTGGTCGTTTTCTCGTTTGCCTTACCCATTTCAAACCTATAAAATACCACATGATGAAAAATATATTACAAACCCGTAAAAATATTGAACAAATTGCATTAAACTTCTGAAATAATCTCAAACTGCCATCATTTGGTACAGCCCACATCAAGTTTTGTTACCCGAATTAGCATAGCTTTAGGGTGAGCAGGTTATTTTTCGGGTGCCAGTATATGGGAGTATAAGGGATATATGGGAGATGACAACCTTGCCATCCCGTTGCTTTCACCACAAGAGATGTTGTACATAGAGTAGGGCATAAGTGCGATGTTTGAAGTTGTCATCAATTTTCGTGAGATATTATGAAGGACAACAACAAAAGATATTTTATAGTGATGCAGTAACTCAATGTAATCATCCTTCTTTCTTCTGATCAAGTACCGATTCGCACTTTTACCCCACTAGCGAGGCAAAAGTGCGAATACCGCGGGGCAAAAGTGCAAAGTTTAATTCCATGAAATTAGCACAGCAGTAGGTAACAAAACCATAATATCTTCAATCTGCGATGTGTTTTGGTATTTCCCTTCCCTATTTTCCACTGGCGTACTGCAACCTCCACCAGATCGGAACTTTACCAAACGTTATTTTTTGTTTCACCAGCGTATAGACACTGTTTTCCTTCGGCCAGCATCTCTAGAGCACACAGTTTTCGGCAGATCTTTCATTTCTAGTATCTGTAACATAATACCTAAAACTGTATATAATTAAGCTTTTATGGGGGTTGATTTTACAATTTACGGAGGGAACGGTAGAAGATAGTAATGAAACAAAGAGTCGATAGAATCTAACAGATTCGTGTCGTCGTCCCGAGTTAGATTCTCGATCCATGGATCGCACGTTTACCCCGTCAGTAAATCGAACTTTTGCCCCGCTAGGCGTTTGACGGGGTTTGATAAAATTACGGAAAAGCGAAATATATTTTGTAAAATCTTCTCACCGTAATATCAAGAGAGATATCTGAGTGATGTAAAACGCTGCTACAATTTGTCAACAAGTAATATCCTCCTGTTGATATCGTATTTGCCGTATAACGAAATCTTACATCAAAACCGTTCTAAAATAACATTTACTTAGCAACTATGCTTCGTAAAGAACAAATGTTTACGATAGATTTAAGCTATCAAAGTACTCACCCATCCATGCCAAAGTAGGTAATTTACTCGGAATCCGCACTGATAAATCATTGAATCGCACTTTTACCCTCATCGCACTTTTACCTCTCCTTACTCTATCGGCTAAGTTCGCGGATACGAAGTGCCTCACGATGTCCAATTTTGCTCCGTGGTGGAGCTGAGAGTATGAATAAAGCATCGAGCGTAGTTGCTTGACGGTCAACGTCATAATTGCTGCAAATCAACTGATAACACTGTCAATTTTTTGACTTAGGCTGCGTTTTTCAGGAAGATAGCTGGTATGGGGGGTCATTCCAATAAATCTATCTCGAAAAGTGGTCTGGTTTTAAACGTAAATATCTTAGCGATTTCCAAATCGATTTTTTATATTTTTGCACCAAACCAAATAAAGAACGCTATTGATTTTTAAGTGCAAACTATTGAAAAATTGTCCAACTGGAAATCCTCGCTTCGCGATTGGTTCAAAGTTTTTTTTTCAAAAGAGACAGAATCTCCCCGTCCCAACAAGTCGAAGATTCTTTACGAAGACCTAAACTTATACCAATTTGATGTCTTTGCTTGGGAAGTAACCCAGAAAAGGTGACAAAGTCTTTTTATCCCTACAAGATTACTTAAGGTGAAATTAGTCGTCATCGATTCTGCCAATTCCACAAGCAGTTTTTTTGTTTGAAACAAAAAATCTGTCCATGAAAATATATTCGCTGTGTTCAGATTGGCAAGAAGAATGCAGTATTTACATTTTCATGAACAGAATCCCGCTTTTGGACCCAAAAACTGCTTCCGAAATTGGGCTCTCCGACGAAAAGTTAATGACTGCTAGTTTCCCGTTACTTAACACTACCATTAGGCTCAGACCAATTTGATATCCTTGCTTGAGAAGAACGCCAGAAAGAATGCTCTTCCAGATTTTGTTACGTCGTCCATCCCCAACAGCAAGAGATTTCGTTGGGCAGTATCAGGAGGGCTTAATGGGGGCCCGTGCTACTACGCATTAAATATTCAATCTCGAACAAATCCTCCAGACATATCGGGAGTACAACCTTGAGTACAACGTGCCAACGCATCACATTTTTGTGGATTTCAGGGCAGCACACGATACAGTCAAGTGCGAACAGCACGAAAATGGGTTTTCGGACAATCTGACGCGGTTGATACTACCTCTACTCTCGAATCTTTTCGAATATCGCAGAGGATTGCGGCAAGGATATTGACTGTTCTGTATGTGTTTTAACATCGCTATTGAAGGCAAAAAAGCTAACTCCTAGCGTTCGCAGACGACTTCGACATCATTACTAGAAGCCCTGGGACGGCGGAGGCAATCTACGTCAAACTATAAACCGGAGGCTGGAAGAGTTGGGCTACAAATCAATGCGTTGAAAACAAAATATAACCGTTCTGGTGCATTATTTACCATAACTGTTCGCACTCGACTGTATCGTATGCTGCCCTGAAATCCAGGTGCACTTGCCATATTGGATCGAAAGGTGTTGCGGACCTTTTTTGGCGAAGTACAAATGGAAAGCGGAGACGTATGAACCATGAGCTGCAGGCATTACTTGGAGAGATTCGCATCGTACATTTGGCATAAATTGGGAGACTACGATGGGCTGGCCACGTTGTAAGGATGCCGAACCAGTGTGCGGTGAGATCTGTTCTCTTCAAGAACCCCAGGCACCAGGACTAGAGGGGCCCAACGTGCTAGATGGCTAGACCAGGTTGAAGCCGACTGACATGTGGCGCGACACTCAACGAATATCCCAGGACCCATTTTTGTGACAACGGAAACTGCGAAAATTAGAATCACCAATTTTCTATTTTCCAACAGAAGAGCTCCGTGTTGTCGGCAAAAGCAAAGCGATTATGGATTTTGAGAAGTGCATAGAAGGAACAAAAGAGGTCTTAAATGAGTCCCTTGGGAGACCAGACCACTCTTGAAGAGATTTGAGTTGGATTGAAGTTATTTTAAAACCCCTAATTCATCTCTTTTTTTTACAGTTGAACGCCAGCGTTTTGTACTGCAAAACTCATATTCTTATTATAACTGGTTTTGTGCTGCACAAAAAAACGTTGCAAACGGTCAATCCGCTAGAGATAAATGATCTCATTTTTATTTGTGCACCAATAAAACTAGAAAAAAGAAAAGGCTTCTTCTGTTCGACAAACTAGAGCGCGCACTATCATAAAAGGGTTATTACAATAGACATTCATCATTTCGTCTACTCGATCGGGGGAAAAAAGGTGCTATCGTCTATTGATTGGAACTTTACGATAGTTTGATTAGAAGAAAACGCACATACCACTTCGATGACGTGATTCTGCACCATAAAAATCATAAACTCCAGCATCCTGCTCACATCGACCAAGGGACTGCTTGCTTGCTGTTAATGCACATGAGCTGTTGAAATTATATTACCCTCAAACTCTTAGAGTGCAAAACTAACTGAAGATGATGTATTACTCCATTTTTACGATGGAGAAAATACGAATACCTCCGTATCGGTGTCAACTATCAACTGAGCCACGTGTGCTAGCCATTCGGACAGTAAAAGTCAAGTTGAGAGTTTTATGTTTATTTTCCAAATGTGGTTTTATGTTTGTAGTTCTCTTTAGCATTTTCAAAATAATACTCCCAAGGAGAAACCTTAAATTCGTATTAGTTCGTTGCATCACAGGACCAGTGCGGCGCCTGCAGAGTTATGTACGCACAGCATCGAACCATCATAGCTGACGAAACGATTCCATTTGCGCCGATGGGCGCGCGTGGTTTTAATGCCGGAAAACTCCAGAGCGAAACTGAAACAGATTGACAGCTGATGTACGTATTACTTTGCTTCCGCCGCCGATTAAGACGCGGTTGCGGCAGCCGGTAGCGGCGTCGTGGATTAATGGGTCGTGACATCGCGCCCGCCCGCGGTAAGCACCTGTCTATTCGGTAAGCCGACCCTATAACTGTATTACCGTACCGCAGCAGCAGCAGCCGCTGCTGTCTCAAGGTCAGGTCACGAAACGTTAAGCCCATCGGTGAGCTGAATTAATGACGTCATTCATGCCCGTTAGTGGTGATCGGTTACGTCGATTCTTTCTAAGACATTACGTTATGTGTGTCATTATTGATTTGCTGGCTGGCTGGGAATCGTTTATGTCACACATTTCTAATTCAATTAGCAGCATACATGCGAATTGGTGACTGACCAAAGTGAAGACACCACATGTAGGTTGAAGAAGAGTATCATACAAAGTGTTTTGCTGAGGCATTTTGGGATTTTTTGTCAAAACAAACTGCAATAGGGTGAAATAAGATAAAAACCTTATTCGCATTTAAGCCACGTGTTTGCTACATTTACGGAAATGTTTTTTCTACAGGTTTATTATGGAGAAGGGAAGGTCACACATTTAGCAAATTTTATTAACACGCCCAGCAGGCAGAAATTACCGTAAAGGTAATAACGCGGATCACTGCCAGCTCGTTTACCGTTTCCTGCCAATTGGTGATCAGTCACTGCTGATGTGCGCGACATTAAATTTTAACCCGTCTAATCAGGCTAGAAATCACCCTGTAAATGCAGTACAATTCTCAACGCTTAATCCAAAAGTACGATCTTGTCACAACGAATAATATTTCAATAGTTGGTACCAAGTAGTCAAAATCGATAAAATTTCCTTCACAAATTCTGGCTTCAAAATTACACTTTGAGGACATTTTGAGGTAGGGTTAACCAAGTTTTAGCTAAATGAAATGGAGGAGGGCCAACCCTCCTAGAAAAAGGCTTAGTTTTCAAACCTAGAGATAAGTATCTCTAGATCAAGTAGACAACTCGCCTTGCGTTTAAAAAATCCTAATAAACTACTGACTAATAACAACAACAAGTAGCAAACTATTGAAATATTGAAGGCTTCTATGAAATTAACGTGCTGATGCATTTTAACACAAAAATTTTAATTTATTGAATGACAACTTTTTATTTTCAACATATATGTGTGAACAGGACTCATTTATTCTGCTAGTATGAACTCTCCATTACTCTCCACTATACTGTAGAAAGTGAAAAGGGTAATGTTTTCCCTCCATATTTGTGCTGAACTCAATCGATGAACATAAGCTCATATTGAAATTCCATGGCTGGTTTTAAGGTTCTTCCGTATAACCTATATGCTGTTCCAAGCCATGTTGCTGTAAGACGGTAGCAGAAAGTCCTAATTCTTCCAACCGAATCAGACGACTTATAAATTGACATTTTTGCTTAACGTAAGAACAACTTAACACGGACAAACAAGACTCATCACTTATGGTTCTTACAAAACAACCATAAGTGATTTGTCTTGTTTGTCTGTGCGAATCAGACGACTTTGAGTTGAGTGGACGGTTGAAAATGACGTGGATATGCGCGAAACATTAATCGACGACACATCCAGCGACTACTGAAGCGTATCCGATCGTAGCAATTCGGAGATCATCTTCAAAATCCGGGGATCGATGACGTATAAGCTCCAAAATTTCCCTTTTTTATTTGTTGAAGTTAATTTTTGTTATTTGATGAATTGATTGAAGTGAATTTATTGATTTATTTATTTACTGCGTCTTCAGTGAATACTGTAGTGAATATCTAAATTAACTGTCTTACACTACTTTTAAAACGGTATCTACAGTCAGTCCACAATCATGGGTCACACACAATTGTGGGTCATTTTAGCTCTAGTTGCTGATTAGCGTTTAAATATCACCTAATGATTGATCAAATTATTAGTGCTACTTATGAGTAACAATTTTATCCATCACTTCCTATAGTATTCAGTATTCAGTATTCACGCACTAGCTGAGTGCCCGATCTTACTCGGGGAGCGTTTGTCTCACCGCCACTTGTACATCGGTTATTGTAACCGAAATGCTTATAATGCAAAAATACAACGCTTTCGGACGTTCCTCCCCATTTGTCAGCTCCCCCTCTTGTCTATCCGACCACCTGCACATCTGTTTTCTTTACGGAATTCCCTAGAAAACCCTATAAAGAAAAACAAAGCCATTTTTCCTATTTGCACTATCCGCTTTTAACAAAGGCCACCCCACCCATAGGAAATGAATAGTTTTGTTATTGTACTTTTCTAAACACAGCTTTTTATTTATTTATTAGTTTAGTGTTACATGCTATCCTATTAAAAAAAGTAGAAGGTGCAACAGTGGTTCTTCCATGGATACAACAAACCGGTCATTCCTTTCATCTCACTTCAAGATAAAACTTGTTTGTAAACAATGTTTTTAGTGTCACCACCAGGAGCAAGTATGCACAAATTATTGACTGAGCCCACTCTGGATCTGGAGCAGGCCACATACAGTTTACCATGGGAAAAACATGGTGTTCTCAGAAGAACTCCACGCTATTTGAATGATTACCCCTGTGACTCAAACAGAGCCGGCCAACAACAATTAGCACTAATGATCGAACACTTTTTATACAGGTCACTTTGATTCGATGCATAATTACACTGGACGAATCTACAGCTGCGAGCATTACAGTTTAGTGTTTCGTATTCTGATTTTTTCTATTGTACGGGTAAATTGTTACAGCCATATGGGCGTTACTCCCCCCTTCTCTCAGCAACCTCCGGTCATCAGCTCCTCCTTTTGTCCTGTCCTTATGGGAGAACCGTCTAAACATTTCGGTCCCCCTGTTGTCAACTCCTTCAGTGCTGATTCTCTTATGTCAAGGAACATGTGTGCCAAGTTTGATGAAGAACGGTCAAGCCGTTTCGGAGCTAAGGGCTCCCCCCCTGTTATGACCCCCCCCTCTTTTGTCAACCCCCCAGTGCTGATTATCTTATACCAAGGAACATGTGTGCCAAATTTGGTGAATATCGGTCAAGGCGTTCTGGAGTTATGGTGGAACATACAAACAAACATACTCACGCTCACTTTTATATATAAACTAGCTGACCCGACAAACTTCGTATTGCCACAAATTAACCTGTGTTGTACATAATCATGAATCTCGGATGATCTTTGTCACAATCTCGAGTTTTGCAAGCCCCCCAGTGGACGGCGGGTCACCGGCAACACTCGCGACCGTCTCGTCCTGAATGATCTAGTGTTACTATAGATAGTTTTTGTGGTCTTGTATTGACTAATGTTTTATGGAAGAGTCTCGAATTTCTCGAGTTCGATTAGTTTTTGAGTTTCGCAAAAAATTCTGTTTTATTTGTATGAGAGTCCATATCCCCCTACCACAGGGGTGAGAGGTCTCTAACTATCGTAAAATACATTCAAGACTCCAAAATCTCCCACATGCCAAATTTGGTTCCATTTGCTTGATTAGTTCTCAAGTTATAAGGAAATTTGAATTTCATTTGTATGGGAGCTCCCCTCTTAAAAGGGGAAGGGGTCGTAATTCACCATAGAAAAAATTTCTGCCATCTAAAACTCCCACATGCCAAATTTGGTTCCATTTGATTGATTAGTTCTCGAGATAAGAGGAAATTTGCATTTCATTTGTATGGAAGCCCACCCTCTTAAAGGGGAGATGGGCCATAACTCGCTTTCTAAAGAAGAGAGGGGTCTCAATTCACCATAGAAAAAAATCTGGCGTCCAAAACCACTTACATGTCAAATTTGGTTCCATTTGCTTGATTAGTTCTCGAGTTATGAGGAAATTTGTTTTTCATTTGTATAGGAGCCCCCCCCCCTCTTAAAGTGGGGAAATCCATAGAAAATATTCTTGTCTACAAAAACACCCAAATGATAAATTTGGTTCCATTTGCTTGATTAGTTCTAGAGTTATGAGGAAATTTGTATTTCGTTTGTATGAGAGCCCCCCCTCTTAAAAAGGTAAGGTGTTCTAATTCATCATAGAAAAAATGGTTGCCTCCAAAGCACCCACATGCCAAATATGGTTCCATTTGCTTGATTAGTTCTCGAGTTATGAGGAAATTTGAATTTCATTTGTATAGGAGCCCCCCTTCCTAAAGTGGGTAGGGGTCCCAATTCATCATAGAAAAAATTTTTGTCTCCAAAAACACCCACGTGCCAAATTTGGTTCCATTTGCTTGATTAGTTCTCGAGTTATGAGGAAATTTGCATTTCATTTGTATAGGAGCCCCCCTTCCTAAAGTGGGGAGGGGTCCCAATTCATCATAGAAAAAAATTTTGTCTCCAAAAACACCCACGTGCCAAGTTTTGTTCCATTTGCTTAATTACTTCTCGAGTTATGAGGAAAATTGTGTTTCTTTGGTACAGGAGCCCCCCCTCTTAAAGTGGGGAGGAGTCCTAATTTACTATAGAAAATATTCTTGCCCTCGAAAACCTTCATATGCCAAATTTGGTTCCATTTGCTTGATTAGTTCTCGAGTTATGAGGACATTTGTATGGAAGCCCCCCCTTTTAAAGAGGAGAGGAGTTATAATTCCCCTTATAAAGAGGGGAGGGGTCTCAATTTACCATAGAATAAATTCCTGTCACCGAAAACACCCACATGCCAAATTTTGTTCTATTTGCTTGATTAGTTGTCGAGTTATGCAGAAATTTCTGTTTCATTTGTGTGGGAGCCCCCCCCCCTCTTAGTGGGGGGAGGGGTTTCTAACCATCACTAAAACCTTTCCTGGCCCCAAAAAACCTCTACATGCATATTTTCATGTCGATTGGTTCAGTAGTTTTCGATTCTATAAGGAACATACGGACAGACAGACAGACAGACAGAAATCCTTCTTTATAGGTATAGATTTTAGACAGCAGAAAAAGCTAAAGTGACCCATAATTGTGAGTAACCCATGATTGTGGACTGACTGTACTAACAACTGAAAACTGAACTACTGAAAACACATCTAAATTATTCAGCAGACTTCTCCACTTCTCCAGCGGATGGTTTAGACCAAACACTGTTCTATGTCTAACAGTTAGGAATAACAAACGTTGGCGAGAGCGACGCGCTGGAACGAAAAAGTTTGCCAGTCGTAGAAGGTCTGGGCAGTCAATCCGGCTGGTCGATATATCAAAGACAAACATTTTTTGCAGGTATATGCGTCGCTGGTGCAAAGGCTCCAGCCTTATCAGTAGGCATCGCTGTTCGTAAGGCGGCAATCTCTGTGGTTCATTCCAGAGCAGTCGTCGAAGCGCAAAACGAACGAAACAGCGTTAAACCCTTTCGATGCGAGCGATCTGACTTGCATGATAAGGTGTCCAGACTTGTACAGCGTATTCAAGAATGCTCCTCACAAGTGAGCAGTACAGTGTCTTCAGGGCGTACACGTCGTGGAATTCACGGGCATTACGACGGATAAACCCGGGCGAATGCTTTGGAGGTTGTCGAAGTGACCGTTCACTTCGTAGTCATAGTTCAGATGCGTTCGCGCTTTCTTAAAACTTCTTATTTTGCACTTTGTCTCGTTCATTTTCATGCCATTTAAGACACACCAACTGGCTACATTATCACAATCTTGTTGCAAAGCAGCGCAGTCGATCAGCGAGCTGATGGTCCGGTATATTTTCAACTCGTCAGCGTACATGAGATGGTGAGAGTTGAGTCGGTACGAATAAAATGAAAATTAAGGGGCCAAGATGACTACCTTGCGGCACACCAGATGGAGTTGAAAAACTGCCTGACTCGACCGATCCTAGTTTCACGATAGCAGATCTGTCTGATAGGTATGATTGCAGCCATGAGATGAGCCAGTGAGGAAATCCAAGCTTTTCCAACTTTTTCAGTGTTAATTCGAATGCTTTAGCAAAATCCGCGTAAATGCTGTCCACTTGACAGCGCTTCTCTAAGCTAGAGTTGAGAGTGCTGGTATATGCCATAAGATTTGTGGTGGTAGAGCGATTTTTCATAAAGCCGTGTTGGTATTTACTTATTACGGGTTTAGCAGCAGAATACAATTTCTTGTGGATTAGAAGTTCGAGCATTTTTGCCAGACAACCCTTCAATACGAAAGATATACTCACGGAAAGAATACGTAATCTGCCTCGAGCCTTCAAAGAGTAGTCATATTTTC
Source organism: Sabethes cyaneus (assembly GCF_943734655.1). Lineage (NCBI taxonomy): Eukaryota > Metazoa > Arthropoda > Insecta > Diptera > Culicidae > Sabethes > Sabethes cyaneus. The sequence goes on from NC_071353.1 coordinate 156,990,712, forward strand.
CACGGTGCGAGTACGTATAGAAAACAGTGGCGTGCGGCGTGGACATTACGACGGTTTCGAAGTGCGGCGTTCCACCACGGATGATTGTGCGAGCGTTGACTGCAGGTCCTGCGAAAAGGCGTGTGCCTGCTAACAATTCTAACCGCCGCTTCGTAGAAAATGTTAACTGCTGTGTTGTTTGAATTGTGGACTTGAAATAAAAAGGTTAAAATGTATATTTAACTTTTTTGTTGTGAAGGGGGGAGGAGTTGACGAGACGTGACGTACTTTTTAAAGGGGGTTATGAAGATATGACAAAATGTGACAAAGGTGGAAGGGGAGTTGATTCTAGTCAAAATTTACGTGACGTCCATTTAGCACGTCACATCATGTCGCCTGTTGGCAACACGCGGAAAATTTAAAACTGTCAAAAAATGTCTATCTTTTTTGCACAAAGATTTATGGTTACACCTTATGAAACGATCAGGCCCTTGCCGTATTTGCCTGCGATCGTATCTAGAAAAAAACGAATCTGCTTAACCCTAGTTCATAAACCTCGTACGTTTTGATAGTATAAACGCACGGTGGCGAGCAATTTCTGCAATGCTAGGTTCGGTGAAAGATGTCATTGTAGAAACCCCAAGTTGGGTAAATTTGGAGATTAGAAAAGGAACGTTTGGCAAGTTAGGATGATTTAACACATACAAAATTGAAGCATGGAAATCCGAAAAATTCCTTTCCCTACATGCGACGGTTGTAGAATGCTGGCTGCAACGTTTCGACTCTGACTCTGACTTCGACTTTTGATGAATTTTCTGGTTCATGATTCCAGTAGTTACGAATGCATTGGAATCATTCAGTCTACGAAAAGAAGAACTCTTACGAGAACCGACTTTATTTTCTAGTCCTCCAGACTCTGCGGATTGAAGGAGACAGAATTTTTTTGATTTTTTTGTTCTTTTTTTCGTGTTCTCCAGCTGGTCGCTTAATAGATATAAAACTCTATCCCGAGGCCTTTCGAATTGTCATCATTAGAGCATCAGTGAAGAAATATCGCCCACTAAAGCACAAGGAGAGCCCCAAGCATAGGCGACACGCCTATGTCTGCAGGCGGAGGCGTTGCGGCTCTGTGCGGACTCCACCAACTGACTCTGAGAGCTCTCTGTCAAAGAACGGGATGTCATATTTTAAAAATGATTATAATGAGAGGAAAAATGATAGATAGATAGAGTTTGTGCTTTGCCCTGGACATTTTGTACTACTTAAATTGTAAAATGTAGTGTAGTGAACAAGTGGAGATGTCGCCAGCCCCGTCTGACACCGGTTGTCCTCAAACTCGCACCCGCCATCAACTTTCCAACACAAACAACCACAAATGAATCAGTAGGAAGATATATCTCGGACCATCAGTAGTTATCAACTTATCAGGGCTCGACCATAGAACAAATTTCATTTTCCATCGCGTTGGTATTTGTACACAGTCCCAAGAGGGGTCCACTAAGTAAATCAAGCGCAGCAAGACGTGAGCGTTTGCGGTAGTAGACACAAGCTTTAAACTATAGAGTCGCACCCGCCTTGCCTATCAAGCCCCGAGACTAAACAACTAGTGCGCAGTATCTATAAAGGAAATCCGTTACGAAACCCCACCGCTATCAAGCACCCTGTCCCCGCACCCTACATCCATATATATATGTCAACGTTAAGACGTCGAAAAATTTTTCTCTCCTTTCTGAATTTATAAAATTTACAAAAATTTTGGATATTTTGCTCCTACCTTTTTTCAGCGGTTCACTTTGCATCTTCACACCCTTTCCCTGTTAGCTTTACCTGAATTTCCTTGCTTATCGAGATGACTTTATACTTTCTAAACACTTCGATCATCATTAGCAGAAATGTTACCTGATCTAAATGAGCACATCATTAGAATGGATTATGTAAAATATGGGATTAAAAGTAACATGAATTTTTGCATCATCAATAATCCCCGTACTGGCCCTACTCTTATTAAAAATAAAGGTACTTCCTGAACAACGCCACAATAATATTGGGTGACTTTCACCCCGAATTCCATTTGAATTCACTGAAGTATTCTAATATATGCCCACATTCAGAATTAAACGTGACCGCTGATCGTTTACTGATTAGTTGAAAAGCCTCCACCAGGTTCAGTATTATCGCAGGGACATAAAATTGTTGACTTGCTATTTGTCCGAAAACAATGCACTTTAACAAGAATCGTTTACTCTTGTTTGCTAAGTGATAAGAAAATTTTCTTTGAAATACATTTGTGTCACCGTAATAATCGGAAGAGAGGGATACCAAAGCGAGTCTCTCAATGTTACTTGAGTCCTTTTGAAAAACTAATTTAAAATATTTGCTTTTTTTTGTACGAAGACTACGTCGCAATTTGATGGGACAAAGGAGCTATCATGTCGCTTCTACTGATTATTTTGGTTTCAATGGGGACGCTATAGGTACTACTTGTACTTACCTTACTTTACACCTCCACCCAGCTAGGTCTACCAGTCTACCAGTCTGGCAAGTCTAGGCGGATCGGCTTCCCGCTGGAGCTTTCGAGAGCCATTTTCATGCTGCTGTCATCCGGCATTCTTATGACGTGTCCAGCCAACTTCCATTCGAAAACGGCATAGAAATTGTGCAGAATACCATACCTGCTAGGACGATATTTAACAATGAGCAAGTTAATCCATCACTTGATTTGTTGCTGGTTCTTACTTGTTCTTATTTCCACCCGGGAAATGTTGGGCAGATTACTCAACCAACCAACGAATCAACCAAGAGGTCCCAAATTCAAACATTTTTCGTCAACGACTTCGTGTCTCAGAACGCCAACCATCCAGAGGTGAGTTCACTCTTTGCTTTCCTATCCAATGGAAAAACCGGACACCGTGTTGCGTTGTATTCTTTTTTTATTATTATTCTTTTTTTTGTCAATCATTTTATTTTTACTAAACAAAATCTGCCCCTCTGTTCTGTGTTCACAATTTCTCCTGCCTGTACGGTACTCTGCACTGCACTGCACTGTCACTGCGTTTATTTTTTTTTTGTTGCTGTTTTTCTGCTTTTTTGTTTTGTTTTTATTTTTCTTAATTGTTTTTACTTAATCTGTAATTATAAGGTCATTAAAATAACAATTAAACATTATTTTACTTTCCGAATTATGTATCATCATCATCGTCATCATCATCCATCATTCGTCATCACGGGTTGGTTAGTCGCTGTTGTTGTGTTTGTTTTGCTATTGCAGGGTTTTTTTCTTTTGTTCGTTAGTTTGTTGGTTTCAAAGGTACGTTTTTTGCCTCCTGCCTGGTTTTTGTTTTATAAATAAAAACCGTACTTTTTTTCTAAATTGTTTAACAATTTAGTAGAGAATTATATTCCAGAAAAAAATGGGAGATTTTTATTAGGTTAAATTAATGAAGTAGGTAGTGAGATGAAGAAGGTTAATCAGTAAAACGAATGTGAAATGCAATCTTCGGGCGGCAGGCGGCAATCAGCGGCTGTACCATCATCATCCGGCTTATGTCTGCGCTTGTGTGTAGGGTTTTTTTTTTGTTTGGGTGGTTTGGATCAGGCCAATCAAATTTTACGCTATGATTTCGTACTATTTTGGTTTTGAAGCGAGAAAATTTGGTTATTTCTTTACTTATCACCTTCTTGACTGTTCTTTTTTACTGATATAAGTTTTGCGACTGTGTGTGTGAGTGTATGTTTTGAGGTGTCTTTCTACGAACAGTGTCCTCCTCTGCCCCCCCGCTTGGTAGACACTGTGAACCGACGATTGATGTTTGCTTGTTGCATGCATTTCGCACCAGCACTCCGGGACAAAAAAAAAGGAGAATTGACTTGCACTTCTTCTTCCTCTTTTGGCGGATTGTATTTCTAAATAAACTAGTTCTAGAACTTTATACACAGTTGTTTCCTTCATTATGGCTAAGTGGCCCCCCCTCCATCGCTCCTAAAGGTCTTCCCTCCAGATGCTTTCACTTCGAGTCCGACTCCCACCGGTGAGGTTGGAGTCAGCGAATTTTTGAGTATGTGTGTGTGTGTAATGTTAAAGTTCTCTATCTTGTTTGAAATGTTGAGTTTTAATTCTAGTTCAGTTAAGCTCGGGGGGGAAGCCCACGGGGGCGGGGGTCTCTACCAGCTACCAGGCTGGAAACGACGATTCAATCTTCACTGGACTGGTGTCAATTCTCCTTTTTTGTTTGATCCCCGGTGCCCGACCCGATTATGTTTTTTTACTTACTACCGCATTTGAAGAGTAGTGACTTATCTTAATAGTTAACTTCCCTAAAGAGAACGGCCACCCAAGGAAAAGGACCGGAAACGTCGGAGATGGTTCATTCATTCATTGATTTTAAAAAAGGACTACACGCGCTTCACTTCGTCAGTCAAGTTGGGAGAAACTTCCCTTGCTTTTCACAATTGTTTTTTCAATTTATTTTAGAACTTCACCTAATTTCGTTCGTGCGCCGGTTCTCCGGTTCCATCCTTTTCCTTTTGTGGGAGGCGCCCTATAATCTGATAGAATCTATACATTGAAGGATGCCTGAACAATATCTCAGCGTAACAAATTTTCTTTTTCTTCGTTCTTCCTCTCTGCTTCTTCTGCAATAACGTGTTTGTCAGTAGTTTCACAAGTTTCTCGTACGTTCTAGTATTAGTAAACAAAAATATAAAAAAGTACATCGTTCAGTATCGTTCTCTGCGTAGGTTTACGTGTTCGTGTGTGTGTGTGTGTATGTGAATATTTGTGAGTGTCTTACAAGTTTTACAAGGATTTAAAGCCCTTCGCTCGTCCTCTCCCCATCATCGTGCATACTCTCTCAATCCAAACACTTTCGCGTTCGATAATAAATTACAGAAAAGTGAATAACAAAAAAAATGGTTTTTATTCGTCTATCGTCATACTTTTCGCCCAGATTACAATACCCAAAAAAAATCTGTTAAACAAGCTACTAATCATACTTTCTCAATGTAATGGTAGTAATGCACGGGGGTGAGTGGTTAACTCCTCCCCCCGTTTCTATAACAATGTATGTGCCCCCGCGTTCTTCTTCCTTTGGCGCTTCTTTCTGTTGGCTGGCAAGTGGGACGCTCATCCCCCCGCCCGCCACCCCTCCCGTCCCCACAACAATCGGTGAGGCGGAAAAATGTTCATGTTCAATTCAAACATTCCAATTTATGTGCACATTCGCTTCGTAGTCTCACACGTGTGTCACACGCATTTTGTCTCTTATTCTTATTTTTCTTCAGTGTGTGTGTGTGTCTTATCATCATCATCAACTCAATTATTAAAGCATCCTACAAACGTACGGTTTTGTAATCTTAAATAAGTGTTTTTTTTTGTTTGTTTTCTGGATAATTACAGTGAGAGAACCGGTTGCGGTTTTCTTATTTTCATTGTTTCCTGAATCCTGAAACATGAATGATTATTCAATCAATGATAAGTGACGAATCTGGACATTCATCTCCTTTGTTTAGGTTGTTTTTTTATCATTTTCCTACCATCAATCTATCTGCTTTTTGTCGCAGACTTTATGCTGCTGACTTTCTCTCTGTTGTTGTTTTTTTTTCTCTTTGCGTTAGCCTAAAGTTAAGTTGTATTTACTTTTCCCCTTTCGGGGAATGACGAATACACCCGCACGGGTGTGCCACTGGTGCCACTTCTTGCTCTGAACTCTGGTGCTTACAAAATAATTTAATTTGCTTCTATGACGAGAAAAAACGACGACATTCCTTCTTCTTTGATTTATGTACTGTACAAAAAAATAACACACCGCGCAGTGTATAGGCCATCTTGCCCCGGGGGTGTTGTGGGTGTTACTACTACTCTCTTACCTTCCGTCCGTCCGTCCGTCCTCGCTTCCTGCCATCAGTTTCCGTTGTTCCGGTTTTGCTCTTGTTGATAATGAGAATGAAAAGGATGGTATTGAGGTTGTTGACCGCCATCGGCGGATGCGGCGGCGGCAGCTTTGCGCTTCAGATCCGGCGAAACATAACGGAATCGAGACTTGTCGAACTGTGGTGAACTGTCGGCCGCAGGTCCGATTTTGGTGTGTTGCTGTTGTTGTGTCGTCATCGTTGTCGTCGTCGTCATGGTCGGGTGATGGCTGTTGTTCTTCTGTTGACCGTCCTTTGTCCACACTAGATTGGTGTACTTTGTACGAGTAGCAGCGCCGGAAGCTGCCCCAACGGGAGATAAACTGATGCGCTTGTATGCTGCTGCTGATTGACGGCTTCGTGCTCCTACCGGGGCGTCACACGTCTGGTGGCGCGAAGTTTTCTGCGCTGCTGCTGTTGCGCTGTGGCTTGACCCGGTATGCTGGTGGCCCTATTTTTCGGTAGATTCAAAGTTAGTTACTCTTTTCCCGCAAGGACTAGACTATCGGAATCTTTCGTCAAATTAAAAAATAGTTAAATATTTTCGTACGTAATGGTATCTGTACAACTCGCCAAAATGTTGTGCACAAGAAAAGAAACACAAGATGGTTAAACACAAACCAAAACAATTTATGAATGAATATATGCTTCGAAAACTGATCTGTCTAAATACGATTATTTGGTTGGTTAACAAGTAACAAGTGCTTGATATAAATGTCATAATTGTTTATATTCTTACAACATGAAAACACAATCACATCCAGTATGAAAAACATGGTTAGAGAAAAAAAAACTCTATACAAACAAGGGTGTGGGATGGGAAATCATCATCATCTTGCAGCCTACTTGGATGGACCAAAATTTTTGACACAACACAGGACAAACAAAAACTGAACTGATTTTGAGATACTTACGCAAATGGATTCTGTTGGTGGTGGTGTTGGGTGGTCATGGTGGCCGAGCCGGCGCCGAACTGGAATGCCGGTGATTGGCCGGCGGCTGCTGCCACCGCAGCCGGATCGGTTCCAACGGGTGCTGCCTATATGCAGAGGAGGAGGAGCAGGGCGTTGATTCGTATACGTACAACAAATATACACAACCGAAGCCGCGCGCGTGCCCAACGCAAAGGAAGAGAGAGGCAAAGCGGGTGTTCGCGAAGAGTGGTGGTTGTGGTGGTGTAAGAGAGATAAATGAAATAAAAAAAACACGAAATCGAATTTGCATTTTGTTTTTAACTTTTTAGTTGAGCTGTTTTAACTTCAATTACGTAGTCGTGCTAACGTAAGAACTAGAATGACTCTTAAATGTGTAAAGTGTCCAAGACATTTAAGAGTTGAGCTGTTTTCTTTTTGTTTTCGTAAGAGATAAGGTATCATTCATTAGCCAAACATGGTAAAATCGAACCTCTAACAAAAATAAAAAGAAGTAAAACAGATTGAAAAACAAGAAACAAACAAGCGTGTCGAAGTAAATGAGAGAGCGATAGCGAGCGAAAGAGAAAAAAAGAGGGAACGTGTAAGGTGAGGTGAGTTTTTAATGTGTTGGGGAAAGGATGCGCAAAACGATGGCAATTCTCGTGAAAACAAAGGAATGAAACCAGCGAGCGAAGCAAACGAAGCAAATAAACACACACGGTGTCGGCTGTACAAAATGGGGTGTTGATGAAATGTGTAGTGCGTTTTGTTGGCAGAGTAATATTAGAAACAATAGTGAGGTTGAATATGAATGCCGTATAGGTATGCGTGAAATAAACAAGCCAATTGTGCAAATTTACTCACCACTGATGAGTTGTGGAGATGTGGAACGAGCGTGAACGTTGCCGATTGTGGATACAAACTCAGGTATTTTTCTTTAATTATGCTTACTCCTCTGAATATGTTAATAATAAACCGAATATCCGAGATGTAGATTGGTTTAACATTTTCAGTCAACATTGACATTTCAGTCAACAAAATTTCACTAGCTTTTAGTTGCTGTTGTTTTTGATGGATATTTCAATTTTTTTAGCATATTGCACCACAGCATATTTATTTATTTACTATTTGATGGGGCTTTCAACCGTTGGTTGGTTCGCCCCAATCACTGCATATTTCGTTTAACTAAACCCTACGCCTCCTATAAAAAAATAGTGTGTCTGCAGGTTGAATTCTCGAAATTTATCGAGGCTCTAACGCAAGGTGAATATTTGGTCCGTTGTGGAGGAATTTGCCAATAGGTGAAGTCTTCATACACTATGAAACAGAATGTGGAAGAAAATTTCGTATGCAGAGTTGGGGACAGTAATGGCCTGGTAGTTTCGCTTCAGTCTAAACCTTAACCTGATAGATTCACAGTACAGTCGTTCGCACCCGATTTTCAAAAATTCCACGGGTTCAGGCAAATTGTTCCCAATTTTCAATATCTGATGTTACTTCATGTCACAGCTCTTAGCACTTCGGTGCTTTGGCATGGTAACGAGCAACACGAACAGTGGATCATCTTTCAGCGGGGATACACCAGCAAGCAGTGCATGTATTCCATCGCCTCCCTCCGGTGTACTATCAGAACGTGAGCGGTGTTTCGATACCATCAGCTTTGTAAGTAAGAAGTGGGGCTCACGGAAGAGCAGTGCAATTTGTTGCAGATTGCTTTTTTTATAAAGTGATCAATTTGTAACTTTAATTTACCTGACTTGAGGGTCTCAAGTAACGGCATATCAACGATAGGATAATAACGGATATATCCATTTGAATGTCTCAGTTGAAATTGAGCTTCATTTTACCCATGTTTGCCAGCGGCTTGAGACATACCTATATCACCATGTACTTTACTTACTTAATCAGCTCCCCCTCAGAGTTCCTCGGCTGTACGAAGAAGTCGTCTCCATTCCACTCGGACCATGGCCGCAATTCGCCAGCCACATAGTCTGCGTAGGGTCCGCAGGTCGCCTTCCACTTGATCGATCCATCTTGCTCGCCTCGCGACCCGCCGTCTCGTTCCAGTCGGATCGTTATTGAGAACTTTTTTAACCGGGCTGTCGTCCGATATCCTCACGACGTGCCCAGCCCATCGCAGGCGACCGATTTTTGCGGTGTGAGCAATGCGTGGTTCCCTAAGCAGCTGATGCAATTCAAGGTTCGTTCGCCTCCTCCACGTTCCGTTTTCCATCTGCACTCTGCCGTAGATGGTGCGCAATACCTTCCGTTCGAAAACACCGTAAAGAACAACCGGTCTAATCAGCGATCATCGTCAGCGATTGTTAACTTCGTGCGGCCGCCAATTTTGTTCGATCGCAGCGTCCTACGGAGACCAAAGTAGGCACGATTTCCTGCCATAATGCGTCTTTGTATTTCTCTGCTGGTGTCGTCTGCGGTAACCAGTGGGAGGAAGGTCAGCATTCACTTCTCTAGAACCTCTTCCTTTCATGTATTTTGTCTTCGATACATTAATGACAAGTCCAATCCGTTTGGTTTCAGATTTCAGTCCGATGTACGTTTCCGCCATCCTCTCAAAGGTACGTGTAATGATGTCAACGTCGTATCACCATTTGTCAAAACGAATTGGCGGCTCTAAGATCTAGTTTTCGGCAATCTTGACATAATTGCACCACCTTTTGTAACCTAACCGTTGATACCACGTATCATTAATTTTCTTACCTAACGAGATGGGCGCGCCAATATCTGACGACCGAGTTGCACAAATCAAAGGAACTAATGGAATGAAGTACTTGGCCTGTGGAGCATTTTGGCAAATTTGCAAACCATCAGACGCCATTTTGAATCAGGATTCATGGACTTATCACTGCGACCAGTATAGTTGATCTATTGTGATATGGTCCGGGTGTTTGCTGTATAACCTGCACTCCAGATTTTTTGTTCTAATCGTTAGTGAGTGAATGATATTGGGTATTAAATTTCATGCATACTTATGTGTATTGGGTTTACCCTTCCTATAAAGCTTGCTCTACTTTAACCACTCGTTCCTTACTGTCAGCAAGTACTTCCCATATTATAACTGTTCCTGGCGAGGACTCATAGGGGTAATATAGAACACCCGAAGGAAGGGTAATGAGGGGCCTGAGAATAAACCCGAAGTTACTTGACATCGGATGGCCTTATTCTACTAAGATTTGAACCTACGCCCTATGCTGACAAGCGAGTCGAAGCAGACTCGGTAACCCTGCGACTACGGAACCCCCTGCATGCAGGCCTTTAATCGTCTTTAGGCGTTCGACAAACAACTTCAACGTTTTTCGTATAATCGATAAATTCTGTGTCTGTCTCTGCGAATATCGTTGATTCGCTGTACATTACACGAACCTAGAATCTGCGTTTGCGCGGGTTGATCTCGGTATCCTTCTTGGTCAAGCCTTGGCACTTGAGAAAGTCGGAGTACCGTTGTGCAAGTGATTACATTCGTATGTAACACACCGTATGCTCAGTGTTGACCCAAGTATTCCTACTCATTTTGCAACATCTCTGGCGTGCCGCAGGGGAGCTGTCAAAGTAGTCACCCATCCTTGCCAATGTAGTCAATTTACTCGGAATCTGCACCGATGAATCATTGAATCGCACTTTTACCCGCATGGCACTTTTGCCCCTGCTTACTCTACTATGTTTTTGCAGAAAGTTACAAATCTCCAGGACCTTTCCTTACAAAGTTATCACTTATTTAAGCTTTATTTTTCCTTAACTTCACGAGCCAAAAGCGATAACGTGTATTTTGAATATTTCAATTATCGCCTAGAACCATAGATTCCTGTAAAATGCAACCAACATCAGCTAAGTATGAAAAACTAATTTTTAAAGAATTTCCAAGCAAAATGCTCTATAGCTCTGCACTCGATAGAGATAGAAATGTCATTTGTTTAGCAAAATTGTTTGCCTTTATATTTTCCATAACTCTGCCGAAGAAACCATGTGTCTATCTACTAATACAAAAAAATGGACGTGAATCGAGCCTTTAGCGAACGCGAAACACAGAAAACGTATGCTTGCCGTACTCTCATGTGGGTGGTTGGGGACAAGCGAAACCCATACAAGTTTATAGTACTGGACTTAAGCTTCAAGATGAAGCGATGATTTCAGAAATCCGCTTGCCCCATTTTAGCCCATGGGTTCGTGAGTCTATGGAAATTTAAAACTTGAATATGCGATAGTTCAGCAAATAAAGGTCCGAGAGATTTGCGGTCTTCTGCAAAAACGTGTATTTTGGGAGCTTCAATAATTGCCTAGAGCATTGCATTCTTGAAAAATGCAACTGAGAAAAGCTAAGTATGAAAAACCAATTTTTAAAGAAGTAGTTCACTGCCTATAAAAGCATAACTGTCCCATATGGAAAAACGTGAAGCGTGGGAAAATGAGATTGAAAGTGGCTGACTGATTTATATATTGTGCATCATTATACAAGAATTATTTTACTTTATTCGACAAAAACATCACGTTGCACTAGTAATTGAACTATCCACATAAATTTTGTTGTAAAATTAAACACCAATGCAATATTTTTTTCAAAATTTCGAAGATGGGACAGTTATGCTTTTATTTAGAAGCGCAAGTTGCTAAATAAAAGCATGTCTGTCCCATATTTTTTTTCAATTTTTACCAGTACATAGTGAAAGATAGTTTCTGTGCCAAGGTATGCGCTACAGAAACGCTCCTATAATATTCCAAGATCCCAAGGTCGTGATTAAAGAAGGCAAGAAAGCCGTCGCGGTGTTGGACGTCGATCTTTTTCGAACCAGTGATGCTGGCTTCGTCATCACAAATTATAAATCCTAACCAAGGCTATACCTCGAAGATATTTGAGAAATAATATTCAAAAAGAGCAGCCTTGCTGTTAAAGATAACAGCAAACTTGATGAAGTTCGGGTTTCGAACTTCAAGTATGTGCTGCTGTTGAAAAAACAACACTAGCTATTGTTTTGAAAACTTTTCAATCGGAATAATACATCAGCATAAATGATATCGTGGAATCAAAACGAAGAGAAAAGCTGCTCTATTAAATACTCTTTTCCCTGACACCGCCGAAGAAAATTGTGCCAGTGAAAGCTTCGCCGATTAAGAAAAGATTGTGGTCGAACATTGAAATAAACTTAGAAACAAATATGTATTACTGTCATACTTCTTTTTTTGTTAAGTTTTTATCCTATTCAGGTGGAAATTAAAAGAATATTGTTTTATCAAAGCTATATGCCTTATGGTTGCCTCAGCTGACAGAAAAAAATGTTTATAATGGACAATATTATTATGGGACAGTTATGCTGTTATTTTTCGTATGGGACAACTCAGGTTTGATATTTTTTGGAAAAATTTTCGAACAAAGTCCGGCTAAATTAAAGTTTTTTAGATAAATTAGGATATAAATAAGCTACTTTCGTGCTTTTCTCAAAATCGATAAAATTCCATATGGGACAGTTATGCTTTTATGGGCAGTTCAGCACTCGATAATGATAAAAGTTTTATTTCTTCAGCAAAGTTGCTTGTTTTTACAATATTTACAACTTTGCCGAAGAAACTATGTCTATATTTCCTAACATAAAAAAGTTATTTTTTTATTTTCATTATAGTTAGCGATGACTAACTTTTGACAAGATTTAGCGGGATATTCATACGAACAAAAGTACTGAAGACCATAAATGATAAAATGATAACAAAAGACACTAGGAAAAAAGCTCCACTTTTCGCCCTTTTGGACCACTGTGCGTCGGCAGTGAAGATCTCCGATTCCATATGACATATGTTAACATCCGGGATTGAGAAACTAAATAACAGGTTCAGGTGTAACTGGCAATGCAGGAGTTTACGCACTTGTGCAATAGAGCCGGGGTGGCTTGTGCTGTTTCAAGCAGTCGTCCCCACTCAACTCGATCTTGGGCCACTCGTCGCCAATTTCCCAGTCATCTCAAAAGTCACAAATCACTTTCGACCTGGTCGAAGTATCTTGCACGTTGAACCCCTTTTAATGCTCTAGTGCCAGTGGGGTTGTTGAAGAGAACTGTTTCCGTCACACTGTCGTCCGGCATCCTTACGACGTGTTCGGCCCCCCGTAGTCTATCAACTTGCGTATGGTGGGAATCTCTCCCTTCAAGCAGTGCATGTAGCTCGTGCTTCATACGCCTCCGCTATTCTCCGTCTTCAGTTTGTACTCCGGTAAATATCGTCTGCAGCACCTTCTGCTCAAACACGACAAAGGCGCGTATGTCCTCCGTGAGCAGCGTCACAGCTTCAAATCTATAAAGAACTACCGGTCTGATAAGGGTTTTATATATTGTCAGCTTGCTTTTTGATGGTAGCGTTTGGAGAAGGGCAAAGTAGGCCGGATTCACTGTACGAATGCACTACGTCGTCGTCAACGGAAACCGTTCGTGGAAGGTGCGCTTGTTTCTTTTGAGCCTCTTCCTTTGACGTATTTGGTCTTCGACGCATTTATTTTTAGTCAAATCCTTCTAGACTCCGCTTTCAGTCTGGCGTAGATTTCCTCTGCCGCCGCAAAGCTCCTGGCTATGATATCAAAATCACCTTGTCTCAAGTCGAGTCGCTGCGTCTGAAAGGGACACGAGAGTGTTCCCGAGATGCGCACGAAACACATCACTTGGTCCAACGAGCTTTGATCAGTCACGTCAGTTTATCCGGAAAACCGTATTCGTGCATTATCTGCCTAAGTTAGTCTCGATCGACTGTATCGTATGCTGCTTTGAAATCAATAAAGAAGTGATGCGTAGGCACTGTACTGTATTTCTGCACGAGCTGTCGGATGGTGAAAACTTGGTCCGCAGTGGCGCGATCTCCCATGAAACCTTGTGCTATCGGTGACAGTTGGCGTAACAGGGTCGGAGACAGTACCTTGCAGACGGCGTTTACCAGCGTTATGCCGCGACAGTTGCACCAGTCTACCCGATCACGCTTTTTGTAGATTGAACAAACCACTCCTTCCATCCATTCCTTTGGTAGCTTCTCCTTCTGCCAAATCTTGGAAATTACCCAGTGTAGAACTGTTTATAAGAACAGGTTTATAAATCTTCTTACCAGCGGCTTTGTCAGTCTTCGGCAAACCAATTTCTCGTTTGACTTCATGGAGATCAAGTGCCGGGCCATGAAAGATACATGGGCACTCCTAGGTTAATTTCCGTTTCGCTTCCTTGCGCAACTGCGCCATTAAGGTGTTCATCGAAGAAATGCTTCCACCTGTCGACATTTGCCAATGCATTTTCTATTAAATTCTTACAAAATTCAATTTCATTTTCGTTGCATATACGTGTGCCAAGGTTTTCTAACAAAATATTCAACGGTGTTAGTTGCAGTGGAATATCTGCCTCACGCGGTAGCAGTTTCACGAACAGATCCAGAAGCTCGAAATCTTTACATTGTCGTTTAAATATTCCGGCATGTGTTACGAAGTCGTCCTCTGTATGTAGTCATATCGCTTGCTGATTGATTTTTGCTGTCCAAAAATCACCTCCCAGTTAGCTTCGAGATACGATGCTGGTCTATCAGCAGCTGAACCTAGCTGTCCTGTACTCTAAGAATCGGCTGCGAAGTCTGTCAATAAAGAAGGGTCAAATCCTAAAAGCCGTCTACAATCAAGGCTTTGCTTTTTCGCAGTCCAAGAATCGATGAGAGTCAACAAATTGATCAAAAGTGCAATCTCGTTGGTGTGCCAGCATAGCGGAAAAACTCGCGTACTGAAACGCTTAGGATGCACAGCATGAGCAACACCTTAGCTGGATCATCCAAACTACTGCCATCCTTCCCGAAAAGATCCTCCTACTTGAAAAACGAGCGGTCGAAATTATTGATTCCGTTTTTCGAGTTATAGTAAAACTCCTTGATGGTAGATGGAAAGGACCCAATAATTTGTTTTGGACCGCTTAGTTGCGGTGCTGTCGGTTGTCTTTCTGTGACTTGTTTCAGAAGGTTATTCTGTAGACATCAGATTCTACCGAGTAACCTTCGCCAGTGAAGACTCTGGAATATTATCGCCCTCTCCATCGTAAGTTCGTTAAACGCTGCTACCGGTATTCCTATCTTAGTTCATCATCCTCTGGTTCTTCAAGTGTCAAAATTATTAACTTCTTGCTTTGCTATGGTGATTATAATCCAATGCACACTTGATGTCTTCTTTGGAACCTGTAGTTTTCAGTTCATTCCAACAATTCAAAACACTTAGTATTTCAATAAGAAATGCCACTAATGTTTCAACTTTGAAAACATAAAGGCACATGAGAATACCTACTTCATTTATAATCCAAAACTCGAAGGTTCGCAATAAACCGGTAAGCTATCGTGACGCTTACTACAGGCGGCGGCTAACCTTTCCTGTCAACTCCCGCAACTAACATGCGATCGCTTCCTAGTAAACTTTCAGTCCTTCAACCACCATAGAGATGAATGGATATGAGCGTTTCCAAACTACATTCAAACACACGCAAGGGCGAACGAATTATTAGTCAAGGATGGAAAAATTACGGGTGCCTCTTTGTGCAGTTTCAAACCCATTCCGTTCTGTTAATAATAGTTAGGTTAGTCCAAATGCTGAACGCAAACACTAAAACAACAGGCAATATGCTTAACTTCGTATGCAAATGGAGCTCTGGATCACACGATGACCCAGCGATTATGCAAATAAGATGAAAAATGATCCTTTCGGTTAGTATTATCAAACAATAAATCTCCACCGAAACCGGAACCGGTCGGTCGGCCGGTCGATAGGTGAGTGGGTGGTAATGCAATGACAACGTTCACGCTTCGAACCAATCAAAAAATAATAATGAAAAACGCAAACCAAAAACAAAAGGCTACAAAACACTGAGAGAGCATCTCAATTGCTACATACTTCCGCCATTCCTCCGAGTCCGGACCCAGCAGAAAGGCCAACGCCTCCGCCGCCGCCGCCGCCGAAATTGAACACACCACCGGGGTTGTGCTGTGCGGTGGGAACAACGTTCTGGTTCTGGCCGCCGAAGGTAAAGGGAGCCGACTGAGAGGGCACAACAATCGTGTGTGTGTGTGTGTGCGTGTGTGCGCGCGCAATAGTAGAGAGGGAGCGGATTGTGTGTGTACCCGGGATGCGGATACGGAACATTACAACAGGTAATCACCGAGGTAGGTGTTTGGAAAAGAAGAAAGTGTGGGTCAATTTTTGTTGGTATTAATTATATCACTATATAGTAGTGAAGATTAGTGTAATCGGGGGAACTTTATATGCTAGGCTGGTAGTTTGTTTAGTGAGTTATAAACAAAAGGGCGAATCAAACTTACCGATTGTCCAGCATTCGATCCGGCTGTGAAGTTGAAGTTGGGCGCCGAATGCGCCGAGAAGGAGAACGGTTTTGAACCATTGTCATTGTTGTTATTGTTATTGCTGGCGGCTCCAAACTGGAAGGGCTGTAAAACGAAAAACATTTCATAAAATATAAAGGCACTTCGAAGCGAGCGAAAATTTACCGCAGCTGATTGACTATTTACAGTGGTGTTCGAGCCGAATTCGAACGGTTTCTTCGGTTGGGGTTCATCAGCAGTCGGTGCGGGCGTAGTTGACGGGACACCGAAAAGATTGCTGGTGGGACCGGCGGTCATCGTTCCGAAGCCTGTCGGGGCAGCACCGAAGGTCGGTGCAGCGCCGGCCGTTGATCCGCTAGGGGCGGCAAAAGCCGGTACCGGAGTTTGACCGAATATCGAGCCGCCGGTGTTGGTGCTCGCTGACGGAGACGCTGCTCCGAAAGTACTGGAACCGAATGTGGCGCTAGTGTTACTATTCCCGCTTCCAAAAGCTCCGAACGGCGAACTGTTGTTGTTGTTGGTGACACCGGTTGACGGACTGCCGAAGATAGTAGATTTATTCACGGCTCCAGCGCCGAAAACAGGAGCACTGCTTTTGTTGGCTCCACCGAAGCTAAATGCAGGTTGTGTTGGGGTTTCGGTCGGTTTGGCAGCAGGAGTTGCTGCAGAACCTCCAAAACTAAATCCCGACGAAGTCGCGGCGGTTACACCTCCGAAAATAGAACTGCCAGTCGGCGCCGAAGGCGCGTTTGCTCCGAACCCTCCAAAGGTGGTAGACTTGTCAGCCAAAGAGGTGCCACTAGGGGATACAACTCCAAATGCGACTGGTTTTGCTGCTGCCTGTTGACTCTGACCGAAGACGAAGCTCGTAGCGGCAGAGGTTGATGAAACGGGCGTTGCAGTGCTTGTTGTGTTCGTAATCGCCGGTTTGTTGGCTGCGGCGGATGCCCCAAAACTGAACGAAGGCGATACCGTTGCCGTTGTGGTTGCTGCTACCATTGTGGTGCTGCTTACAGCACCACTCGAACCACCAGCCGTCGATGCACCGAAGGAAAAGCTCGGTGTGATCGATGGTCCGGTCGCTTTTTGAGCACCTGCAAAGTAATAAATGGAAAATTGATTAGAACTATATATAATGTTCTGCCAACAGCATCCACGTCGTCAGCAAAGCAGATAAATTGACTGGATTTATTGAAAATCGTGCCCCGCATTTCGATTGCCGCTCGTCTTATAACACCTTCAAGCGCAATGACGAATAGTAGGCAGGAAAGATCATCTCCTTGTCGAAGTCCCCTGCGAGATTGGAATGGATCCGACAGTCCACCCGAGATTCTAACACAGCATTGGATGCCATCCATCCTAGCCATGATTATTTTAGTAAGCTCACCCGGAAAACCGTTTTCGTTCAAAATTTTCCATATCTCTTGTCAGTTTACACTATCATATGCTGCTTTGAAGTCGCTGAACAGGTGATCCGTAATGACTCAGAATTCGCGGCTCTTCTGGAGGGTCTGCCGCAGAGTTACGATTTGGTCCGTTGTAGACCGACCTTCCATGAAGCCGGCCTGAACTTCCCACAAATCTATTGGCTATTGGCGATAGTCGATGGAAGATGACTTGGGATAGGCGGCATTCAGGATAGTGATCGCTCGGTAGTTATCACTACCCAGCTTATCACCTTTCTTGTAGATAGGGCAAATAACCCCGTCTTTCCACTATTCCGGTAGTCGTTCCGTATCCTAAATCTTTGCAATCAGTTGATGCAGACAGCCGGGCAACTTGTCCGGGCGCAGTCCCGCTCCAATGCCATCCTTTCCCGTTGCTTTGTTGTTCTTCAGCCGCTGGATGGCTTCTTTAACATCCCTTATCTTCGTTGCTTGCTACACCAATGTGGTCACTTCCTCTGCTATCAAGGTCTTCCGCCTGCACACCATTCAGGCGTTCATCGTAGTGCTGCTTCCACCTTTCGATCACCGCACGGTCGTCAGTCATGACTCCTCCATCTTTATCTCTGCACATTTCGGCCCGCGGCACAAAGCCTTTGCGAGATTCGTTGAGTCTCTGATAGAACTTCCGTGTGTCGTGAAAGCGGTACAGCTGTTCGAGTTCTTCGCACTCCTTTTCCTTCCAAAGTCGGGTTTGCTGTCTCCGCTTCTGTTTGTATCGCTTCACATTCTGACTGGTGGCTCTATGCAGCATATGTACCCGCGCTGCGTTCTTCACTGCCAAAATCTGCTGGCATTCCTCGGGAAACCATTCTTTACGTCGATTCGGAGGTGACTGTAAGAATAGGACCCACACACTTTACATTTGTCGGAGTTGCTGTAAAAGTCGACAGCTGCCCCTGGAGCAGGAAACTGACATTGTTGTTAAAGTAGATGACGAAGACCAATGGTGCGAGATGGCTACCTTGTGGGATTCCAGAGTAAGCAGTGAAAGATCTCGAGATGAAACCGTTGATATTGGCCTCTAGTTGGAGAACGGACCTGTATGAATTGAAACATCGCAGCAACGCGTGTTCAATCCCAAGCTTATCTAATTTAGCGATTGTGATTTGTTGGTTCAGTTTTTTTTATTACGGAGAGGTAAACACGACAGAAACAAGATAAGAATTCTGAGCGATGGCCAAGCTGTGGAGCCACCAAACAGGAAGAAGACAATCAATGAACTGAAAAAACGGTTAGGCTGCTGGGAAGGACGGTATTTCAGCCGAACTTCTAAAAGCTGGTAGCGAGCGGCTGTACAAAGCAATCTGCCAGATCAGGTTCTGGGAGGAAGAACAAAGGCCCGAGGAGTAGTTGAATGGCCTTATTTGCCAAATTTTCAATAAAGGACATCGAATCGAGTGGAAAAATTATCGCTGTGTTACATTGCTCAATTAATTGTGCCTATAAGGTTTTCTGCTCTGAAGGCTGAGGCAATTAGCTGAGTCCTTCGTCGGCGAGTGTTTACTCTGCGACAGTTAATGCTAGACCGGGATTACAACTTGCAGAGTCATCATCTATTTTTGGACTTTAAGGCAACGTACGATTCAGTCAAACGAAAGCTTCCGACGAAACTAATTACGCTGATTCGTGCGAGACAGAATGGGTCAAAATCATGCGTCAGAATAGCGGGGAGACCTCAGCCACTTTCGTGACGCTGCACAATGGGAAAAAACGAGCTGGTACTCCCAATAATTAGAAGCCACTAGATACCTAAGCCAATTCAAAGCCTAGGTGCTACATTCCGTTTTCGAAACCTGACCTTCTGTTTTTATACGACAAACCTCGCAGCTAGCTGTTAGAGCACAGAACAATTACAGGGCCAGTTGCTAGGATCCTATTGACTCTAACATCCTCTCTCAGTCGAGATTCGAACATACGACGGCTGGCTTATTAGGCCAGCATTATACCTCGAAACCAACTGGGAGGTCCAAAAACCTTATAAGATACCTATTCCTATGTTAAAAAAAAGTCAAGCAGGGAGTCGATTGGTTATGGTTTCATCTTGTGCAGGGTTAAAAAAATTTCTATATTATTTCATTAGCTTTTATCATGATTTTTGGGTATAATAGGGAAAAATGAACCACTTCTCGAAGTCTGCACAGGATGAGACCATCACCATCATCGATTCCTTGCATTTTCTTTACTTAGGAACAAGGATGGTTCGATCACTTTGACTCAATTTTGATTCATTTAACAGTACCGTCTTAGCCGAGCAAAATTTGACAATATGAAACATATTTGTAGAACTAGTTATTATCTACAATTTTTCTGAATAAACTTTTGCTGTATCTTTTGTATTTACTGTGCTACAATGCTAGTACCTCTTTATTAACTAAATGAACGTTCATTTAGTCACTCCATAGTTACTAGCATTGTAGCGCCGCAACCACAAAAGATATAGCAAAATTTTATTCAGCAAAATTTTAGACAATAACTTGTTCTATAAAAGTCTCATACATCACTTTGTCAAATTTTGCTCGGCTGAGACGGCACTCGCAAATGAATCAAAATTGAGTCAAAGTGATCGAACCATCCCTGCCTAGGAATAGGTATTCAACATTGCGTGGGAGGTGCAATACGAAGAGCAAAGGAAAGGAACTGGTATAGCTTCCCGAATTTCCAGGTCATCTCGAACGACATCGATGGTCACCATGGGGTTTAAAGGCGACGGATCTAGCACCATTGGCTGGTTGCAGCGTTAACCTTATCGGCGACAGTCCGATTATCAAATTAGTGCCGAATTCAGGATCCGCTTCCAACCTTGTCGGTCTTGGCCTGCCATTCTCCAATCGCCCCTAACACCCGTGGTTCTAGCATCCTCGTGAACAGCGGACATCGAACGGATACGGGATCTGCCCCGACGTCGTCGGCTTCTATCGAGTTCTGTGCAGAATTTGGTCGTTTATCCGGTTCTTACTACGCGGCCAGCCCACGGTAGTCTGCTGTTTTTATTTAATATTCGCGTCAATATATACTTAAACGCCAAGAACTCATCGATTGCTCTCTTTCAATGACCACGCTTCATGACCGAAGAGTACCAACGGGAGAAAAATCATCTTATAGAGCGCGAGTTTCGAACGAAGTTGTACACTATTGGACCTCAACTGGCTACGTAATCCACAGAAGGTCGCATTGGCAGCTACTATTAGCCATTTAAGTACGCGGCTAACATCGCAGTCACACGACAAATTTGTCGATCACTTCAAAAGTATTTCCATCTATCATCACCGGAGTTTGAACACTGGTAAGGCTATCATGTTCTCTATCAGCTACCTTATACTTCTTGTTTTTCTTGTTTATTGTATAAAAAATCATCCAACTACATATGATCTAAATGATCTAAAGTTACATAGACGAGCTTCTACGAATATGCAGACGAAAGGTTTTTATGGACGATTTGAAGTGATACGCCTCTTTGAATCGACCGCTCACACTAACAATTGGGTCATTGTTGCCCTACACAGTGTTTCTATGAGGTTGACGAAGCCATCGTCTCGGCCTTAGATACGTTGTGGTGCGTAGTTGATCAAGCAATGCGGAACTGTCAATTTAGAATCGCAACATTTTTGCATCGGAAACAGCTTGGCTGGTGTTCAGTCGATCTTCTAGTGTTTCGACGCCAATCAATGCACGCCTGTCTTCATAAGAAGGCAAGACTTGCAGGTGCGTCCACGAAAGATTTCGTAGTGCGTATCGAACAAACTTATGCTGCACTGATTCGATTCGGGAAATCCACAATTCTTCATAGAGGGACCATACAACTTATGCGAATTCGAGAATGGATCTAACCAATGAGCAGTATAATACATGAAGACTCAGTGGATCGGTGAAGTCAGCAAGAACTTTCGAAATGAAACCTAGTTGGCGGTTGGCCTTCGCTACAATAGATGAGCCTAGTGAAACGGTTAGTTGGTAATCTAACAGATCGCCTAGATCCTCGATTTGGTCAACTCGATTCACAACAGTCCCGTCGATGGAGTAGTTGAACAGAACAGAATTCTTCAGATGCCGATAAGAAATTACCCAGCACTTCGCTATATTAATGACAAGACGATTTGGTCGGCACCATCTGGTAAACCACCTGTCGAGCATATCCTGTAGACGGAAACAATCATCTAAGCTGCGAACGGTAAATCTTTAAATCATCTGCGTATAGAACAGCACACAGCCGTTTGGTAGGATCAGAGTGATATTCAAAGAAAAGAGCGAAAAGTGGTCCTAAATTACTTCCTTGAGGAACACCAGGAGGAATATTGTCGATTCCGCCGATCCTATCTTTACATATTCGTATTACAGCACAGTCTATCCGAGAAGCCGAGACGACGAAATTTGGCGTTCAGTATTTCATGGTCCACTGTGGCGAAAGCTATTTTGATGTCTGTATACCGTGAAAGCACCAGTCGCCGCGCAGTTCCAATGGCCGCGCACTCGGCTATATTTTCATTAACCTTCCTAGTGCATTGGGGTCGTTTTCGACCCATCGGCATACTTACAAAGCTTGATACTCAGTAACGGTACGAGCTAGAGACTTGAAATTTTCTGACTTTTCCTAACTTTGGAAAATTATCATTGTGGGGGAGTTTCAGCTTTCAGCGACATCTAGAAGAGCCACAGCAAAAAAAGTTACATATTATGCATTAAGGGTCGAAAACGACCCAAGTTTTGAAATTGCTCTCATTCATCCATTTTCAATCCGAATTTCGTTTTCTTTACCTCGTTTGAAAGATATGGCCAAAACCTAGCACCCAAGGTATGTTGGGGAATATTTGTTGACTGATGGCTACTTCTGCGTCGGTTCCGGAACACCCACTACCAGGTCCCGGGGAATATTTTTATATTTTGAGATAATTCATTTTGCGGCACATCAAATCACATTGGCTTGATAAAATAAGACTAGTGGAAGTACAATGGGGACATTTTGGACCCGAATGACCACTTCCCCATCGGTTACGGAACATCCGGTACCTGGTTTTTGAGGCCATTTTTGAATTTTAGGATGATTTCTATTGCGGCACGTCAAATTTCATCACATTGATAATTGATCACATAAGACTATTGAAAGTATAATAAACACATGTTGAAGGCAAATGGCCACATCAGCATCGGTCCTGGAACACCCGGTACCCGGTTTTTGGGGACATTTTTGTATTTTAGGATAGCTCATAATGCGACATATCAAATCACATCGGCTTGATAAAATAAGACTGATGGAAGTATAACAATGTCATTTAGAAGCCAAATGGCCACTTTACCATCGGTACTGGGTCATCCAGTACCAGTTTCGGGGGACATTTTTGGCTTTTGATATAATTCACCATGCGGCACCTCAAATCACATCGGGTTGATAAAATAACAACAATGGAAGTATAATGGGGCGTCAGTCGCATATAATCCGGTACCCGGTATTTATACCGGGGGAGATGGATTACCATGTAATCCAAAAATGACCCCAAAACCCGGATACCGGATAGTCCGGAACCGATGGTGAAATGGTAATTTTGGCTTCCATTAGTGTTATTTCATCAAGCCAATGTGATTTGATGTGCTGTATGATGAATTATCCTATCCAAAAATGTTCTCATAAACCGTGCACCCGAAGTTTCGGAACAGTTCGGTAACTGTCTTATTTGTTCAAAGCGTTGTGATTCGATGTGCCGCACGATGAGTTATTTCAAAATCCAAAAATGTCCCGCGGGACCAGGTACCGGATGTTCCAGAACCGGTGGTAAAGTGGCCATTTGGCTTTTAAATGACCTTATTTTACTTCCATTAGTCTTATTTAATCAAGCCGATGTGATTTGATGTGTCGCAAGATGAGTTATCCTAAAATACAAAAATGGGCCCAAAAACCGGGTACCGGATGTTCCGGGACCAAAGCTGATGTGGCCATTTGACGTCAAAATGTCTTTAAAATACTTTCAATAGTCTAATGATATCAAGCTGACGTAATTTGACGTGTGGCAAGATAAATCATGCTAAAATTCGAAATTGTCCTCAAAAACCGGGTACCGGATGTTCTAGAACCAATGAGGAAATGGCCGCTTGGGTCCAAAATGTTCTCATTGCACTTCCATTAATCTTATTTTATCAAGTCAATGTGATTTGATGTGCCGCAAAATGAATTATCTCAAAATATAAAAATGTCCCCCGGGACCTGGTAGTGGGTGTTCCGGAACCGACGCAGAAGTGGCCATCAGTCAACAAATATTCCCCAACATACCTTGGGTACTAGTTTTTGGCCATATCTTTCAAACGAGGTAAAGAAAACGAAATTCGGATTGAAAATGGATGAATGAGAGCAATTTCAAAACTTGGGTCGTTTTCGACCCTTAATGCATAATATGTAACTTTTTTCTAATGCATTAGGAAGGTTAAATGCATAAAATTAGGATCACAACATATAATTTTATGCATACAATTCTGTTGTTGCACTTTTTCTGTTTATGTTTAAGCGAAATAGACAACCATGCGTCGCTCGAAGCAAAGAAAAAAATAATTCAAATGGGCGATACTGCAAGACGCCATCTTTGTAGGTTTATTAGCTAACAAACTAAGAAAGTGTTTTCAAGAGTTTAAGAATTTCTTGGAAGGCGTAGCTAAAATATTCCACAAAAATTTTAATGAGAAGCAGGTTAAACATTTCTCCGTACGAAATGCTGCACGTTTTGATCGTTGTTTGCATTTTTCCTGATATTTTCGAGTGTGCGGCCATTGGTACAGCTGAATGAGCTGAACCTTACCCTATCGCTGCGCATGGGTCTTTGAAAGATGGCAACCGCTTCAAGAACCAGGAAAAAGTTATAGAGAACGTTCTGATGCTCTGGGTCTTTGTTAAGGAAAGTGGAAGAGCATCTCTTGTAAATCTCTAAACTCTCCGTTACATCCATCTTCCACGCCGAGCAGTTGTTAATTACGTTTGCGTTGTCAATGATGAGCGGATGGTTGTCGTTGAAGACGTGCTCAGCCACTTTTGATCTAAAATAATGTGTCAGACCTTTCTCGGCATCTCTTAATGCTTTTGTTGCCTCTGCCAAGTGTTCTTTAGTTCGTGTTTCCAGATTCCTTCTAGTCTGGCCGATGTAAACCTTCTCGCAATCCTTTCTTTGTTCTTCAATCGGGTCTTTAGTTGATCCCAAGTTATTTTTGAGCCTAGATCTAGATCAATTCCAAATTTCCTTATTTTCCGACGGAGAGGGCGTGTAATGTTTCCGTCGTATTCTACTGCCACTCTCTTAAGTTCTGGTGTTATTGGTGTAATTTTTATTTTATTTTTATTGGAGTGATTTTTTGTATGTCTCTTTTTTTTTGGAAATAATGTTCTGGATTGTCGTTTCTTTATATCCGTTTAGTTTTGCAATTTTAAGAATGTGTGTTAGTTCTTTTTGTTTCCCTAGCTCACTTAACGGTAATGTTTCCATCCTATGTATCAAGTGATGGAAAGCTGCCATTTTGTGTTGGTCGGGGTGGTTAGATGAGCTAGATATAACTCGTTTGGTGTTTGTTGGTTTCCTGTAAATTTCAATTTCTGTTTCTGCGCTTTCAATTAGTCTTATTATTACAATATCCAAGAAAGGAAGTTTTCCGTCTTTTTCTATTTCGTATGTGAAGTGTATGTTCCTGTGTGTACCATCCATGGCTGCTAGAATGTTTTCCAGTTCTCCTTTTTTGATGACGCTAAAAACGTCGTCGACGTAGCGCCACCACCTTGTTGGAAGTACCTGGTTTTGTTCCAGCTTGCTTTCAAGGTTAGCTATGAATAGCTCGCACCGGAACGGTGATAATGGATTGTCCATCGGTGCACCTTTCAATTGTTTGTAATAATTGTCTCTGAATGGAAAGTAGCTCTCCTCCATACACAAACGTGTCAGCTTCAAGTATCCTTCCCACCGTTTTTCTCCATGCGTTGTCCCCGTGTTGTTTCTCAATAGCCAGTCTTCCAAGAGGCTTATCGATTCTTTCACGGGAACGCTTGGGAATAAGACCGTAACATCGAATGAGACCATTATGTCGTCTTCTGCTAGTTCTCCCGATGTTTTTAGGTACTCGATGACTTCTCGTGTGCTGCGGACAGAACGGCTCGGGAATTTTATAGGCATTCTTTGAAACTCGCATTTCCAGAACTCCGCATTTCCGTTCCTGGTATTTTGAGTTGTCCTTTTATTCTGGGTAATGTAGGGTTTGAAGCCGGATAACTTCCGATAAGACGATATAAGCTCCTATAGAAACTATAAAATTGCTTTGGCTAATTGATTTCGAAAACAAACACTGAGGAAGCCTGCAAGTCGATAATACGGCTATTCAGCATATCGTAGTTGAAAACTTTCGGTTTTGGAGGGGGGGAGTATGTTGTGCACAAAAATCCGTTTGTGATAGTTCATCGCATCCAGCAAACTGCTGATTCTTGCAGCAATTGATCGTCTGTGACAGTCACAGTCTTGTTGCACAGCTGCTAAACCTTCTATTGTATCACGATCACGAACGAACTCGTAATTTCCAAGTATACACACTTAGTAGGGTCATAAGAGAGTTGATTTTTCGATAAATAAACAATAAATAAAACGGATACTCACCGCCAAATATAGGAACATTAGCCGCCGGCGCTGGCGCTGATGCGGCAGCTGTCGCCGCTGGCGATTCTTTCGCACCAGTCGTACCAGTCTGTACGGGAGTTTTGGGAGTACCGAAGGAAAACATTCCACTGGCAACCGTCACAGCGGGCTTGCTGCTGCTCTCGGTTGGAGTACCGAAGCTGAATGCGGCCGAAGTTGTCGTCGGCGGCGGCGTAGAAGATGCTGCTGGTACTGCCGAACTGGAAGATACGACCGAGCTGAATGCAACTGCTGCTGCTGGTTTCTTTTCAGCTGAAAGAATGCCGCCGCTGGCGGCGGTTGCAACCGCCGGTGTTTGCGACGTCGTTGAAACGGATGATGACGGCGCTTCGGTAGCTGGTTTGCCAAAGCTAAAACCGGAACCGGTTTTGGGGGTTTCTCCCAATTTGAAAGTTGTCGCAGCTGCCGAAGACCCGAAACTAAAGCCGGCGGCGGTTGTCGTCGTTGTAGAGGTAATCGTTTCGGACTTTTTGGCCGCTTCCGCGGCAGGTTTTGCGCCGAAGCTGAAACCACCGGCAGATCCAAAGCTCGGAACAGGTTTGTCATCCTTCTTATCCTTCTGATCTTTGCTACTGTCTACGGCGTCTGAGGAAACGATCGGTTTGGAAACACCGAAGCTGAAGCCACCTTCGGTGGCAGGAGCCACTTTGCTGCTACTGGTACCAAATATTGAGGAAGGCTTCACCTCCGCACTGCTTGCGGTAGCTGTGGTGGATGTCGCAACGGCACCGAATGTAAAGCCACCCGTGCTGGTACTCGAGGAACTGATAGAGCTGCCTGAGGCAGCTCCAAACGTGAATCCGGATGATGGTGCATCATTACCAGCCGGTTTTGCACCGGCCGGAATTCCAAAGCTGAACTTTGCTTCTGCCGCCGGTTTACTGCCGCCGAAGGAGAACGAAGGGGCGTCCGTTGGCGCTGAACCTGGCTTGGCCTGCTCGCAGCAAGCGCACTTCGAGAGGGTCGTGTCGTTTCGAGTCATACAAGTAGAACATTCCCACTTTGCTGACTGTTGAGCGGCAAGCGCTTTGAAGCCACTATCTGCCACAACGGCAGCCGGAGCAGACTTGCTCTGACCGACGGCGACTGCAGTAGCTACTGCAGCAGGTTGAGCACCCGGTTTCGGCGTTTCGCAAGCCACACACTTCATCTTTTCCGGATCGTTTCGAACCATACAAGCGTCACATTCCCATTTGTTAGAACCGGTCAGTTTGAATGCGTTTCCGAAGCCGGACGCCGGCGAACTCGTCGCAAGCGGTGCGGCGGCGGCCGTCGGTTTGGCAAGCGCTTCCAGACAGCTGGTGGATTTCAGCTCTTTCGGGACCGGACTTTTCAGGGCTTCCAAACAGCTGCCGCTGGATTTTAGCGGCAGCGCAGCTGTCGGTAGTCCGGAGAAAACCGAAACCGGAACGACTGGGGAAGCTGGTAGCTTAGATTTAGCCTTTAGAGGGTCGAACTGAATTCCGGTTAACTTTCCGGCGCTGCTGACGGTCTTCGGAGTGCTAACTTTGCCCGTCGCCGAACCGATCGGTTCCGGATCGCTGAACTTGAAGTGGTTCTGCACCTTCGGACTTCTGGTGAAGGTGGCGTCCGAAACGGACACTGCCAGCTCTGTTGGAGCGGAGAATTTGTAAAGATTGTTGCTACTACTTAGCGGCGAGGCGCTTCCGATGGTGGTGCGACTGTTGTAGCCACTGCTCAGACTGTCCCCGCTGGTCTTCTGCTGCAAAGAATCTGAAAAATTTACAGTTTAATTAAGAGGAAAAGTCAGTTGGAAAAATTCACTCAAAGCACCTTTCACACTATCGGACGCTTTCGTTAAAGGCGTGCCGTTGCTGCTGCTGCCGCTGCTGATGGGCAGCTTAATGTCGAACTTAGGAACTGATTTCAAACCGGTCAGCTGCACTTCGGGCAGATCGATCGGGCCTACGGCCGAGGAGGAACTATTGCTGCTTCGCCCCGCTAGCGATTCTTCCCGAATACGGTTCAGCTTGTTGCGCATCTTGCCGGTGTGCTTGACATTGTTGTTACTATCGTCGGCGCCGTCCGCCGCCGGCAGTTTGTACTCGCTCGTTTGATTGAGCACGGTAGTGCCGGCGGATTCCGTCGCGAGACGACGCACCGATTCGGTGTTACTCTGCAGCCGTTTCATCTGCAGCAGCTGCGAAGTGGTTGGAACCAGCAGTTCGGCCGTCGGCGGTTTGTTGATGTACGTGGAGGAGCTGCTTTTCGAGCCGGTGGCACTGATCGGTCGGCTGTACGGCGTCCGAGGACTAGACATTCGTATGCTTCGATTTATGCTGAGATCTTCCTCGTTGAACCGCTTGCGAGCTTGAACCAATCCGGGAACCTTGGCCGATGCCAGCGTGCTATTCAAACTAAGACTGCTTCCCAGCTTGCGTGCTTCGTTCAACGGTCCCGAGCATTGATTCATGATTTCCAAAATCCTCTTCGCCGTACTCGACAGTGCCGAAGTGTCCGACGCTAAACTAACGTTGGAAGAGTTGGAGAAATTCGACAACGATGACGAGGGTCGAATCTGGACCGGCACTCGAAGCGCTTTTTGGCGACTATCACGACGAGCGGCGTAAGCCGAAGCTCCCCCATACATTGTCCGCCCATTGTAGAACGGAGAGTTCGCAAACAAACTGCTATTGCTGCTACCCAGCGAAGACGTACTGCCATAGATCGATGCGTTGAAAGTCGGTCGGCCGGAGCCCCGTGCTCCTGTATTCTTAGTCGAAAACAAACTCTTTTCCGTTTCCAGATGTGACGAAAAACACAGATCACCCGTCGATCCGCCAACCCGGTACCGCTTACTGCGGTTATTGCCCATAAATCCGGACAGCCGGCGGCTGTCGTTGTGTTCATTTTGACTTAGGTTCAGATTAGATATGCTACTACTTTCGGATGCACTTTCATTCAAATTACCGTTCGATAGAACCTTCTCGCCGGTTGCCTGTTCTGCAACATTTTGATCCAGATCTTCCTCAACCAAATCTTCCCTGCAAGTCTGCAGCTGTCTATGTTCATAGTCCTGCGCCTGATTTCCACCGAAGGTGGATGTCTTTTTGCTGCCAAAGATAGCCGCCGGAGGTTCTGAGGTCGATCGATCCACCGTCATCGGTGGAATATTCAACCGCTTTCGCTGACTAACCTCTCGGATGCTTTTCCGATGCCGTATCAAGCTGGACAGACTCTCATTGTGCAGCTCTTCGGCCGTAGGAGGATGCCCACTACCGCCGGTGCTGGACTCAGCAGCAGTAGCAGCGGAGGCAAAATCAAACGGAGCAGCTCGCGCTGCCCGATTTAGGCTATTGTAACCATCGAACATGTTGGTCTGCTGCTGCTGCTGTTGCTGTTGCTGTGATCCCGCCGCTGCACTTTGCTGCGGTGACGTGGAAGGCGTCGAGGAGGTAAATACATTGCGGAGACCATGCCGCGGAAGCTGCGCACAAGCCGGAAGAGATCCGCGACGATCAATGGCGGAAATGTTGAGACCACTGGGACCCGGTATCGCACCGAAATCGACCGTCACGTCCGCTTCGGAGGTGTTCTATGGAAGATCGAAAAAAAAGCTCAATAAAATGTTTAATTTTCATTCGACACAAGCAACTTACAAATTCCTCATCCAGCCGTGTTCTTTTCCTTATCGGCGGTGCATGATCTTCATCATCTTCCTCATCGTCCTGTGACAATTGTTGTTCCTGATAATGATGCTGCTGCTGCTGTTGTTGTAGGTGATGTGGACTACCGCCGTCAGTGCCTGCATCGTTGAAACGTGACTGCAACTGGTGCTGACGACTGCTGCTACTACGTAGTAGATTTCCGTTGCGTCCGGAAGTCGTGGGACTGCTGCTGCTGCTACTGCCGCTGCCGCTGCCGCCACCGCCGCCGCCGCCGCCTCCGGTATCACTGTCACGAGGTCGCTTGCTGGCTGTCGGCGAGAACCATTTGGAAAGCGCCCCCGGCAGGATGCTGGACACTCGTGAACGTACTTTGTTGATTATGGACTGCAGGGGAAAAAACATGTTGCGAAATTTTAGATAAAATTGTTGAATTTACTGTTTAAATTATAAATACTAATCCATTAATTTTAGGGCCTTCAATTCAACCCGCATGGTGCACCCGTGCACCCATTATTGAAACAAATAAAAGCGAACGCATGGTTATGTTTGCCCTTGGCCGTATCGTACTGGAGAATGTTTCCAAACCTTGATTTGGAACTACAGTTTCTAAAGTTGAAAAGATTTCTGTCCAGTCCGAAACCTTTGATTACATGAGGGAGTAACACCGGTTACATCGGTTCATTGACACTTAAATTGTAAGAACAATGCTGAGTTCAACAAAAACAAACAAGCAGAGAAAAAAATGTCTGCTGAAATATTTTCTACGTAAATTCTTTTAGTGGCTATTTTCTTACTGGAAAGTATCACAATTTTTTTTTCAAATTAGTAAATCAATTCAAATAGTAAAAGACATTACTGTACAACGTGTTTGCATTTGTGCCGTCATTATAAAAATGTGTATACCGATTAACGTATCTGTATGTGTGTGAAGCACTGCTGCCAGTATTCTTGCAAGTTTTATGATGAAAGTCGTTAAGACAGTAAATCAAGAAGATATTGCACCTGGCAGCAACTTAACGAGTCTTACGCAAATTCGTTTTTTAATAATAATTAAGCCATTACAAATATTTTATAAAGTTTTTGTCCTTCCGGTGTTCGGCCACTGAAGGGGGGGGGGGGGGCGAAAAAAAAACAAAGTGAATTTTTTAATCGAGCAAAAAAAACATGGATTTTAAGAATTTTTATTTAAGGTTTAAACGTGAAAACCGAATCTATTCTTGCTTATAATATATACGTTATTATTTTCTATGCAAAAATATACGAAAAAAGACAAAAACGAAGGAAAATTTTTTTGGACGGTTTTCGGAAATTCCATTGTTCGAATTCCCATTTCTGTTTCGTGCTAGAAGCGTTAATTCAACTCGGAGACTCATTTTTCGAGTTTTTCAGACTGTAGAATCCACAAACAATTGATTTTATAAAAAGAAATTTGACTCATATCCTACAAATTATTAAGCCATAAGTCAAGCCCCAAGAATAGAATCTAAATCAAGCCCCAAGTTAAGTAATTTGGGCGAAAAATGTTCCAAATCAAATTACTTGATTAGGAACATATTTTGTACCTAATTTGGCATCTGATTTAGGACTTATTTTGAGACCTGATTTAAGACTGGGTTTAGAACCTGATTTGGGTTGGGTTCTGATTGGGATGGGTGACTACTTTGACGGCTTGAATCTAACGTAAACTTTGGTTACTAACGAATCATAATGGCTGAGTTATGTGCAAATGTTATTTTACGGCGGTTTTGATGTAATTTTTCGTTATACAGCCACCAATACGATATTAACAGGAGGATATTACTTGTTGAAAATTTGTAGCAGCGTATTAAATCACTCACATATCTGTTTTGAAAAGACGGTGAAAAGAATTTACAAAATATATTTCGCTTTTCCGTAATTTAATCAAACCCCGTTAAGCGCCTAATGGGGTAAAAGTGCGATTCACGGGCGCGGGACGGGGCAAAAGTGCATTTCATGGACGAGGCAAAAATGTATAGCTAATTATATACAATTTTAGGTGCTATATTACAGATACTAGAAATGGAATATTTGCAGAAAACTGTGTGCTCTTACATGTTGGCCGAAGGAAAACAATGTTTATCCGCTGATGAAACAAAAAACAAACGTTTGGAACAGTTTCGATCTGACGGAGGCTGCAATACACCAGCGCAAAATAAGAAAGGTACAAATTGAGAATATTCCTTACCGAGACATACCGCAGATTGAAGATAATATGGTATTGTTAGCTACTGCTGTGCTAATTTCATGGATTCTTACTTCGCACTTTTCCCTCGCGGTATTCGCACTTTTACCCCGCCCTACTCTACGGAATCCACTTTCCCTCTACCTAACAGCTCCGTGAAGTTGGTCATTCTAACAAAAAAAATCGTTACTTTTTTTGTTAAAGGAACTGAACACTGAACACTGAACAGATGGTGTGTTTACAGGCATCCCTACCCGTGAAGCAAGGTAATCACGAAGAAAATGTACGGGGAAATTCGACCCCGAAACTTATGAATATGTTACTACAGGTTTTCGGTACTATCCAACTGGCATCCCTGCGCAGAAAGTTACAGGTAGTGTCACTGGGTAAAGCGCTTTGTCTGGTACCTGCTTTGAACTGAAAATGAGGTAGAAAATCGTTGATTATAAAATTGGTCTGTTCAACGCGCTAACTGCCGAAGTATAACCAGATATAAACCAGAAGGCAGAAGATAACAGTGAAATCGGTGGAACTGATCGGCTGACAGCATGATTTCTCTTTTTTGGATTTGGATGAACTGGAAATCATATCCTCGCAAGATACAAATTAACGACCTGCCCCCTGAACTGGTGCAGCACATCTTCGCTTATCTACCACGTCTGGAGGACCGAAGGAAGCTTTCCTTGGTGTGTCAACGCTGGAATGATCTGGCTTTCGACTACAACTATTTGGGCCATATAAGGCTGAATATGTGGATAGGCTGCAGGAAGAACATCACTCGGAGATTACATAAAATTTCCCGATACTACCGCAACGTAATTAGCCTTTTTCACATCGATTTGGATGAAGGAGAAGAAACCGACAACATACTAAGATGGTTTAAGAGGTTTGAGAAACACAGTTCATCAGTGGAGGAACTTGTGTGCTATGATTCATCACGAAACTGTTTGTCGCTAAAACTTATTTCCGTATGTCCGCGTGTTAAAAAGCTGGAACTGCACTTGAATTCGACCATAACAGTTGATAAATTACCAGTTGTAGAGAATTTGGAGGAATTAGTTTCCAGCGATATTTCAACGTTTGGCATCATTCGTTTAGCTCCGAATCTACGCCGGTTTGAAGGCCCGAGCAGTCCTGATCTACCCATATTGTTTCAGAAATTACCACTGGAGTACCTGCGAGTGACATGTTGCGTTCCTCGTTCTGTGGCATTTAAAAATTGGACAGAACCAACCAAACTTACAGCTGTCGATCTGGATTTTTACCATCATCAAAATGACTTGGAACAGCTGTGCAAGTACTGTCCACTACTAACCAAATTGCGGATAAATGTCAAAGAGATTATATCATTACGATGCTTGCTAAGCCTAACACATCTAAAGGTAAATCATTTGAAATTTTTAATGACCTTTTCATTTTTTTCATCAAAATTCTTTTTCGTTGCAGGTTCTTTCTTTTTGCGATTTCGATAGAGAACTATTCCTACGCAATGATGTTTGTTTTCCCAGCGTTGAAATAGTTGAATTCCACGGTTGGGAAGAGTTGCATTTCGACATCTCTTGGCGACGCATCTTTCCCAAAGTTCATTATTTAAAATGTATGCGCCGGAATGTATGGACGGATAGAGTTGGCGGAAAAATCAACCGTAGTTTTCCGCATCTTAGAACCCTAGAAATTTCAGATTGCAAATCTGCGGATCTCCTCCGTCTGGTGGAAGGGTTGCCCGATCTGCGTGAACTCATTCTTCATAAAACGCTTCTATTAGCCAGCCACTTACCGCCAATGCTGCGTTTGCAGCAGTTGACGTTGAAAATTGGTAGGCTGAAAGTGACTGACGGGATGGCAAAAAATCTTCCGAATTTGCAATTTTTGAATTTACGCCGTGCACAATGCACCGACGCCGATAAGCTGCCACCAAGCTGTACGGTTAGGTGGTACCTCCGGAATAGTAGGGACGACATATTCGACGCCATATAATAAACAATCAACTAATTTAGTTAAGAGAAATAAAGGATGTGTTTTCTATATTGAAAGAACATTTAAGAAAGATTTCTAATTCCGCTGTGATATCAAAAGATTTCTCAAATTAAAGCGAGGACTTCCAGTGGGACAATACTTCATTATTTTCAATTTTTGATATGGTCGTACCGAACCATGCACTCCATGCAACAATGATCGTACCGAATCATTTAATTCATCTATGGTCGTACCGAACCACATACTTCATCAACAACGATCGTACGCAACTTTGCTTATGCTTGTCTTGAGATCATTTCTTACAATCCGCGCAAAATTTCATGGTCAATCACTGACGTCCCTTGCTGATGCTGCTCTCCTCCAAGCCTTGTTAAAAACAACGTTTCTTCTCGGAAGCGACGGTGCATTGCCATAAAAGTTCCTGAATTAAAATCCTCGTGTAACAAAACGAACACTTCCGGATTTGTGTTTACACCCTTGCATTAGGTAGTCGACGGTCGAAAAATTTACAACCATACACCTACGGGGCTGTCGTTTTTTAATAATTAGCGACGCCATAGCAAAGGTGAATGTCCGCGAGTTCTTCCGGAGAATACATTTTGATGCTGCAATCGTTTTCAGAAACGTCCTAGAGAGACGCGAGAGAAGTGTGTGGCCGTTGTTGTTTTCCATACGGGTCACACCGTGTCCGTCGCACTGGGTGATCTAGTGTGCTATGCGTAATGTATGAATTCGTGCAGTTTTCAGAAACTAAATAAACACAAAAACTTGGGGGTGACAAAAACTTTAAATAGGATTTGCAATGGCATTATCCTGTACTTAAATACTAAATACAATGAAAATATGCTTGTCAAGCAAGAAGGGATGCAGTTGGGTGGCAATAACGAAAAACTGATAGTTCAAATTGCTAAATTGCAAACATGGTTTGTCACGCTACAATATGCATGAGGTACTACGACTGAACTGAGTGACCCCTGTGTTATCAAAAAAATGATTCATAAGTCTGCCATCCTTCAAATCAGTCCGCGGGCCGCACGAATCAGCACGAAGGGCCGCGATTTGGTCATCACATTATCCAATAGATAGGATTTCAACCATGCTATGAGCCAATGAGGAAAACCTAGCTTTTCAAGTGTTAATTCGTGGTGTACTTTATCTAACGCCTTGGCAAAATCCACATAAACGTTGTCCACTTGACATCGCTTCTCCAAACTGGAGTTGAGCGTGCTAGTGTGTCATTACATTTGTGGTAGCAGAGCGATTTTTCATGAAGCCGTGTTGATATTCACATATTATTGGCTTAGCCGCCGAGTATATTCTATCATGAATCAGAAGTTCGAGCGTTTTTGCTGGACAACAGAGCGGCTTGAGAATAGGTGTAATAGCAGATAACTTCCATGGTTCTGGAAACACTCTCCGAAAGCGACAGGTTATATATGCGACAGAGCAGTGTTCCAATCACATCCGCGCAACAACGAATGAATCCAGTAGGTAGTCTATCCAGTCCGGGACCTTTGGACGGATCAATAGACTTCAATGCGCTGATGACCTGTGTTACGGTGAAATTTGGCATGGCATGTGTATATCGTACGATAGCAAAGAGTTTAATATTTCCGGTGATATAATCGGAGTGATCGAACGAAACGACGGCGCGCCTTACGAAGAACGTTGCGTACGAAGTACAGCGTTCCACCACGGGTGATTTTTCGAGCGTCGTATGTCCATTCTGCGAAAAGACGTTTGTCTGCTAACAATTCGAAATACTTCGGTATATAAAATGGTAACCGCTGTGTTGGTGTCAGCGTCCTATCGCTAGATAGGAATCCACGTCAAGATCATAAGACCAAGCCAGGCGAGGCAAATTATAGTCACCGACTACTAATACAAAAACCTATTAAAGGCTAATCGTAATCTTGGATTCATTTTCCGGATTTCCAAGGCATTCATTGATTGTACTACTCACTACACGCTTGAAACAGCAGCCGAGGTTTGGAGTCCATACCATGAAGTGTGGATCAAAAGAATCGAAGCACTTCAAAAGAAATTATTCGCTACGCTTTGAGGTTTCTGCCAAGGAACAACCCAAACGACCTGCCGCTCAACGTTAGCCGATGCGCACTACTCGGTATGAACACACTGGCGAAAAGGCGCGACATTACCAGAGCTGTTTTCGTTGGAAAAATACTTATTGGCGAAATAAAATTTGGAGTCAAATCGATTTGAACATAGTTCCAAGAAATCTTTGGCTCCGGCGATTCCTTAGACTACATTTCTATAGAACAGACTACTGCCTCAATTGTCTGAGCAATTCTTGGGACCGGTGCTTCAGCGAGTTGTCTGGGTAGATTCACGTTGACAAGCGGCAGGTCGATGATGACAGGTGATTCGCGTGATGGATTGTACAGCAAGTAATTCGAAAAGCAGCATTCCTGTTTCAACCATTACGGCTGCAGTCAGACTGATTACGAATACACCAGAGGCGAAGCGTATCATCACCCACACCATACAGTAACTTTAAAGTCACTATAGCTGAACCTACTTGAATTAACGAGGTACGCTGACCGCGTGGAAGTTTGGCCCCAATCGTTTTAAGGATTCATAGTCTCGGCAGGTATGGTTTTTTACGACCTTACATTTGGCTTTAAAGTTTAGGGTTCGGTCTTTTGTGATACCAAGAATCTTGAGTAAATTGGTTTTAGGAACCGCGATGCTATTGATGGTAATACTTCGTTTGGGTTCTCGTCGTGCTTTGGAACTGCAGTAGAATTTGGTTCACAGATTTACGGATCGTAAATGCGAATCCCAACTGGCTTCGAGGTACGTCACTAACAAACCAGTCGTCGTATATTCAAATCTCGATTGAGAGACAGCTCGTCGATAGGGTAGCTGGCTTACTGAATTTTTTATTCAGTCAGAATAACAAATTGACCCATATGACCCGTATATAAAATTTAACACGGTAGTTTAATGTAGCCCGGCTCATAATCGGTTAATAGTATTTAAAGGAAATCTTAAGCTACAATCAGGAGTACCCTAGCCGTATAGAACATATTTTGCATAACTTTTTAAAAGGAGGACCTAAGGAACAACGAGAGATACTCTTTATCTCTTTGTTTCCGCTTATCACGGCAAAAAAAATGCATTTGAGCGCATCTGATTCGCACGAAACCCGTTGAAATGCATGTGTGTAGCTAGCTACTCACATCTTGGTAATTACCATCTTGTTATCAGCGGGGTAACAGCATCATAGAGCCAAACTTGCAAGATTCGCCAATATTGCAATCTGCTGAGCCGATTACCATGAAAGTTTGCATATTACCTTTCAAGCATAAACCGTGCTTGTACACTATCCATTTGCTCGTTTATATCTTTAAACCGATTAGGTATTGCAAAGTTTGAGAATTGGAGACGGCATTTACTTTCTATAAAATTTTGTTTATGATCGTTATCATGTATAGAATATATTCGTGTAATTTTACCACAATTTCAAACTAAATTAGAAACGGATACTGTCGATATCGCAAAGATTTTCTATTAGAAAAACTGAATAATTTAGGTACTATACTTACTAAAGAGTAAATTGGAAAAAAATCCTATTTAGTTAGTTCTTCGAAATTATCAGGCGGCCCAAAAAATATTACAATAGGTCTAGTCATAGCAACGTAACGTAGGTAAAAAATCCACTTGTAACTACAAGGAATATTTATAACTTTTTAATTATCCATTCTATTCTATCAAATTGTAATCAACCGAATCGAGCCAGTCTGGCAACTCTGGCCGAGCGCACCGTTTCGCCCGGTACGGTAGTGTGCGTGCATCACAGTCTTCTCGTCTCGTCGCATGCAGGCAAGGCTTTTTTGGAAGAAGCAGCACACAGCACAGCAAGGAAGCGAGAAGAGTGCTGAAGAAAAAGTACCCAACCACCACACCAAGCAAGAGCAAGAAGAAAACTCCGTCGTGTGAGTGGAGGGAAGAAAATGCTGCTCTGCTCAGCTCAGCTTAGCTCATGGTGTTCGCTGACCATGAAGGAGGACGGCGATGAATCGAAAAAAAAAAGAAAAATCTTGAAGGATCCGCGATTATGGTCCTTCACCACAATGTCACTCGGTTCAATGTCCATTCGAATTAATTTACGGCGAAAACTTACATTGTTGGGATCATCGTCTAGATTGCTGTCATTGTGGCTACTACTGCTAGAGCTAGCATTGAGAGCTGCTGCTCCACTTGCTGATACGGCTGCCGTAGTAGCAGCAGCCATTGATGGTGATTGTGACGGATGACCCTCACTGCTCCTGCTGGCTCTGGATCGAGCTTGAAACATATTATCCTATCCTCGGGAACTCGACGATTTACGCTATCTCGAAGGATTTCAATTACGCACCCGGGTTAACACTTCTTCACTGCCATTTTGCTTGGCACACTAAGATCGAATATTCGCCTTTCCTAATTCTTCCAAAACACACACTGAAATCGCGCGGCCACACGCGAATTCGATTTTGCTCGCTTGAATTAGAAC
The DNA here is from genome assembly GCF_943734655.1 of Sabethes cyaneus. Taxonomy (NCBI): domain Eukaryota; kingdom Metazoa; phylum Arthropoda; class Insecta; order Diptera; family Culicidae; genus Sabethes; species Sabethes cyaneus. The sequence continues at coordinate 157,029,278 of NC_071353.1, forward strand.
TCAATTTATGCTTCGATTTCGAAGCGCCTGCTTCCGAATGATGTTGTTTGCAATCCACGAAACTCTTCGCCTATCAAATACTGCCAATTTCCGCAGATATTTCGTCGTTTTCCTGCTACAGAAGTGATTTTTTCTGAGACAAGTTTTCTTTTGCACACACGCACACGCGACCGACAGACGACGAACTACGGAGAAGGCAAAAATTTCGCCCGTGTGCGGAACGACGACTGTCAAAATGCGACCATGCAACGGGCGAACGAACATGGCGGCCGAAAAGCTTTTCGGAGTAGCGCAGAAAGAGAGCCACTGTTGCCGGTTAAAGGCAGAACAACGGAGACGGCTTGCTTGAATGCATTAAGCAGTAGGGGTACCCGATCGGTGTCGGCGTTTTTCACTTGCTTGCTGGCTGTCGGTTCGGTACAAAAATGCAATCCGCAATGCAACCGCCGATTTTTCTCCACCTTTTTGGCTGCGGCTACGGGCGAGATCGTCGAGCGGCGTCGGTCGATTGATCGTGGGAGGTGGCGTCGTCGGGAGATTTGAATGAACCGTTTTTCCGACTCAATCCTATAATTAAACAAAAGTAATTGCTGATGTTAATTGAGAGTAAATAACTATATTCTAAAGTTGCATTACACAATTCGAATCGTCAATTGAAATGCTTTTTTCATGCGCTTTGTAAAAGAAACATTGCAGCGCTTATAAATATAATACAACAGTGTCAGTTAAAAAAGTATTCGGACAGCATCGCATAAATTTTGATGGTAATATTTATTTTTTAAAACAATGTTTAACCAGTTTGACCAAAGCATATTTAGACGAATGGCAATATTTTTTTATAAAGACAAGATTATTATAGGAAAACTTTTAATACTTTTGTAAATAATTTTTTTCAGTAAAGCAGGAAGGCGGGCTTCTTACGGAACTGTGGACGAGCAGCTACGGACCAAGAAAAGAGTAAGTAGGATTTTCATTTCCCATTGTAAAGCTGCGCTGGTTGGTAGACGGCCGGATAATGCGTGCCATTGGATGCTTTGCACACCAGCAGCATAAAATAGACCTCGTAGTGGTCCACAGCCTCTCATTCAGTGAACTCCTTGTGGTACCAATCTGAATACAAGCAACCTTAGTGGAGTGCGGGCAACCAACCCCGGTGAAAACTAAGATCGTATACGGACAGGCAAGGAGGCAGTCATGCGAATGCCGACTATCAACACGAGGAGTAGGCTTGCCAGCCATGGGCGTCTGTCTCCATGTCAGAAGCGACTCTTGACCCCAAAAAAGCCCAGTTTGGCTAGAGGGATCCCAAGAAACATTTATGCGCTGATTAAACATTTTAGCAGCCATAACTGAATATGCATCAAATAAAATTTATGTAAACTCTTACTGTTTACGAGTTGGTTTAAGGGGATCCAGTGTGCAAGATTGTTCGAAACCAGACATTGATGATAGTAGATAGTAGAATTTATATTTTGAATGCTTGGAAAGTTTTTAATTTCAGAAGATGGCGGTTCAATTCCCGAAAGATGACGACATGCATTTTTAATTAGCTTGCATATACGAATTCTTTCTGTTTCTTTTTAAATTTAAAAATAGATTATTTTTTGGCTGCATAAAGGTTGTAGAGACGTTGATTAGGCGATTGAAGCATTGCAAAACTATTTCTCGTTCTCGTTCGTTATTTAAAAACACGCAAAAGCCTCTATTAAGCTCCATTGCAGCTTTCAAAGCAGCTACATAAGTAACAATTTCAGGCTGATCAAACGCTTTTATAGCGGATTTTTTTTTTCAACCTGTGGCTGAACTATGGTTTAATTTTAGAAATAAAAACCTGTTTTCAGCTCTCAAACAGCTAAATTTGGTGATTTTATCAAGCTTCGGGCTTGCTAGTAGCTCCTTTCGAAGCTGCAATGGAGCTTATTAGAGGCTTTTGCGCGGTTTTAAATAACCAATTTGCGCAAAGCCGGAAACAAGGCGCACAGAGGTTATATAAAGGGTGATATAATTGCTTAACAAGTGTTTTTTCTGCCTCAAACGAAATAGGTTGTATAAGTTCTCCAATTTCGACTGTATAAGTATTGTAGAATGGTTTAACTAAATTTTATTCGATGCATATTCAGCTGTGGTTGAATAATAATGACTGCTAAAATGTTTAATCAGCGCATAAATGTTTCTTGGCAGGGCTTTTTTTTTATTAAGATGACAAATCGTTTATTCAGCTTGTATAGCATAATTATTGAGAATATTGACGGGTTGTGGAGAGGTTGAAGATGCGCCTAATCTGCTTGTGACGCTATTATGTGAAGCAGCTGATTTATAGCGCATTCGTTGGCTGCTTAAACACTTATAGAATACAGAGGCCTTTGCTTAACTTTATTCAGCATCTGCCACCTGTATCCAGAGTTAAATCAGCTGTAACCAAATCAGAAGCATTTTAATTCAGCTTCGGTGTTTGTTGGTATGTCTAGCACTAGTAACAAACTAGGAGCGGGGTTGGGAGTATTGAGCAGATTGGATGTCGTGCGATAGATTGGAAGACGATCAATGAGAGGACGTGTATGTTAAGAATAAAAGGCAGTTTCTTGAACACCAGCATAAACGTGCACTGCACACAAAGATAGACCCAACGACGAAAAACGAAGCGTTCTGCGCGCGGCTGGAGGCAATGCACGATAGCTTTTCCCAACGGGACATCAAGATTGTCATCGGGGATACGAACGTCCAGGTTGGTAGTGAAAAAATTTATATACCGGGCTGTAGAGATCGATCGGGGTGAACAGAGAAAAACGTTCTGTTATGTCAAAATGAGAAGCAGCAGACCCAGATAACACAAAATCGTAATAGAAAGTTCACATTAAATTGTTTTCATATCAATTTCACATTGGAATTGTATAATGATTAGAGTATGTCAAACCGAAGTGAACAATAAGTTGTTTTGCAGTCGTGCGTGTCTTCATATACAATTCATGACTGTGAATTGTAAAGCAGTGTAGACGATTGCAATATTTGATTATATCTTAATCATATATTCAGGAGTATTTGGTTGCGTGTTATAAAAACTACGCAAAATAGAATTACAAATAGGTGTCAAAATTTTCGCACGTATATCGCCTCCACTTTGGTACATATATGTTCTTATATGGCGTGAAATATAACTTTTCCGTTCAGATATGATTTCGTATATCTCAGTTGCAATCGAGATATACAAACCAAATGGTTTACTGGGGAGATAGGGTCACATACTCTCCGCACCGAGAAAGCGGTATCGAAATGAAAAGAGATGAAATGAATTGAGAAAATGTCCGCCTATTCGCAAAATCACCACACGGGGATCGGGTGCCATAGCCATAGCACAGTAATCCGAAGCATCTTTTCCCACACGAAGATATCCACAAAGCCATATAGAGACCACCAACGTGACCAACGTACCAAGAACCAAATTGATCTCGGTTTAATAGATGGCTAGTTCTTTAACATTACGAATATATACGTTTCCTACGCGATGCAAATTCTCCTGGGCCTATAACCCGCATTATCCCTTCTTCCGAGAAGTTAGGTGCCATTGGGGACCATGGCCATGATTCTGAGATGCAAAAAGTACCAGAAGCACCACTAGAATTACTATTCCGAACTAATGATGCGCAAGTTTTACAAGAAGGTGAACCAAGCTTTTAAGCGCTACACACCGAAACCTGATATGTGTAGGGACGTGAGAGCGAATCTGATTACAAATGAGCGCTAAGTGGTCCAGGTGGAAGCAGTTCTACGATTAACACCATTAACATCTCAAGTTAGTTGTTGAAGAAGGCAGAACGGAAGTCAACCTACAAACGATAGCAGCGTCCCGGCTCCCGATCTCAAAGATATCCGGCAAGTAGCCGGACAGCTGAAGACTATTAAAGCCGCTGGAAAAGGCCGACTCCGGGCGGAGCTCTCCAAAAATGGTAAGGAATCATTAGCGACAGCACTTTACGGGATAATTTTAAAGATTTGGGAGGAGGAGAAACCGGAATGGAACCCCGTGCACGGGGCGGAATAGATGGAAGGTGTCGTTTGTCTCATCTACAAAAAGAGCGATCGAGCCGATCACTGAATATTTTTGTAGTTTTCAGGGTAGCATATGGTGCAGTCGAGCGCGAATAGCGCGAAACTCACCGTGAAGCAAGTTATATGCTACGCGAGTGTTTCGAGGGCACGCTCGAGTCCTTCGAATCAAGCAGAAGGTTAAGGACTGTCCTGTATGTATTGTAACATCGCTATTGAAGGCGTAATCCGGTGAAAGGATATTGAAACAAAAGGAACGAAGCAAAGTAGCCAACTCTAAACCTTTAGACCTATAGACGATTAGAAACTAGATTACTGGAAACCTTGGAACGATGGAAACAAGCTAGGGCAGACTAAAAATCTTGGTCTTGGAGGATTGGGTTACAAATCAATGCGTCAATCAAGCGCGCGACTTCCCGTATGGCTGGAAGAGGCTTCAGAGAAACCAACGTTGGCCTCGCACGGACAGTTACTATTAACGGCGAAAACTGGCATTAGTTGGGTTCATATATTTGGGATCGCTGGTCGTTGCCGACAATAGTACGAGGAGCTTCAACGACGCATTGTACAAAACGTCAATCAGACCGGTAGTCCTCTACGGACTTGAGACTGTAACTTTGCTTACGGAAGACAATCGTTTACTTGCCTTATTTGAACGAAATGTGCTGCAGACTATTTTTGGCGGAGTACAAACGAAAAGCGGTGAGTGACACCGACGTAAGTGAACCACGAGCTGCAGACACTACTTGGAGAGATTCCCTGAGTGCACCTGGCGAAATTTGTGTGGCAATTATACGTCGACTACATCACAAGGATGTCTGACGACTGTACAGAGAAATCTATTCTCAAAGAGCCCTCACTGGCACCAGGAATAGAAGAGCCTAACGTGCTAGGTGGTTCGACCAGGTTGAAGCCAACTTGTGTGTGTCAAGATGCTTAATAAATTGGCGACGAGTAGCAAAGGATCATTGCCGGAACTAGTGTTCATTTTTAGGGGCTCTAACCCCCGGCATTTTTTCGACTATTTTATTCAATTTCTCCCAGGGGGGCTTGGGACCTCCCTACCCCCTGTTCAGCGTTCAGCCGATGCCAAGGATCGAGTACTGTAGAGAGAAATTTTTGATAAAGTTCTAAACTGCAAGAGGAGGAGCAATGTTCCATCACTGACAAATCTTCTATATAAGAAACTTGTCTGTAGCCAAAACCAGGTCTCTGACAGGACGTTGTAAGAAGCTTATCGGTAACTAAAAACAGACCCCAGACAGGACATCATGCTTCCGTAGCAAAGGGTTCTGTGCTCAGTCACCTCACTGCTGGACTGTTCGATTACTCAACCGGTCGACTGGACTGCTCGATCTGGCTCGATGGCCAGATTGGCCCCCATCTAGGGTGCTAGCTCTAGAGGCCTTCAAAACCGGTCTGAACCTCAGTAAGGCACTCTCGAGTATGAAAGTCTAAAGTAACTATGGACGCTAATTTTTGTTCTTACAATAACTATAAAATTATCTTTGCGCCGACCGGCTTCGGGTAAGTAGTTACCCATCTACGAGTCAAAGTCCAACTAATAATGTTCCTCATTGCTGAGAGCAGCTACAGACTTAATTTTGTTACGCCGAAGAGCGGCGACGGCGATACTATTGGAGCATCGTCCTCGTTTATCAGTAGCCGCTCCGCTGTGAGGATGGGTAATGAGTCCCACGTATTTAAATATGATGATTTTCGTATATTTTTTAAAAGTTTAACACTATTCCTGTTTATCACATGTTCACTGCTAATGGCTTGCTTCACGCGGACTTTAATTTTTCGGCGAGTTTGGCCAATATATATCGCCGCGGGCAATCTTGGCACTCGATTTGGTAAATCCCCGATTGTTCTTCGGCGGGGATCTTATCTTTTACGTTCCAAAGTAGATCCCGTAGTGTATTATTACTTTTGTACACTACGTGATATCCATGTCTTTTAAAATGTTGCTTAAGAATAAACGTATTGATAACTCTAGTGTGGCAATGCATACCATGCAATCTAGTCCAGGCCCAAAATCTGGTTTTGGTCCAGAATGAGGTGCAAAATCTGGTTCCGCATTTGTTCCAAAATCTGATCGAAAACTTAATCCAAACTATTATCCAAAACCTGGTCCAAAATCTAGCCCAGAATTTGATGATGGTTCAACATCTGGTTCAGGTCCAGGATCTGGTCCAAACTGTGGCCAAAATCCCATCAAAAATGTAGTCCAAAAGCTAGTTCAAATCTGTTCTTAAATTTGTTATAAAATCGGGAACAAAATTTGATAAAAATGTGGTCCGGAATTCAGTGCTGGTTCAGAATCTAGTTGGTGGCTTAAAGTCTTATCGAAAATAATAAACTGAGAAGGATTTAAGAAACGAGGGAGTGCTAAATCGGAACGTCACCAAGGGCGCCACAATGTACGGCTCTGCAACATACCTAATTAAGTGTTGTTTCAATGACCCTTCCTTACCTAATTTTCTGCACTTTCCCGTTTGGATACTGGTTATAAAAAATTAATAGTGTTCGAAGAGATTGGGGCCATGGACCGACAGCACTGGAGGACCATATTTCGTTTGGCGCAGGATAGATAACGGACCGTTCCAACTAAAATAAGGTGAGTAAGGTGTAGGTGAATAGAAAATATGTGAAGAAAAAGTGAACGCAATTCAACAGGGAGGCACAGAATAGCAGAATGAATGATTCTTCAGAATGTACCATTTTGTCAATCGTAAAGTAAATGACCAGAATTCGAAACTAGTAAATCTTAGCTTTCAAAATCAGCGCTAAACAATGGATAAGAAATAACTTTTAAAAATCGTTTATTTGTATAATCTTACACAACTAAATCACATGTATCCTTCACAACGGGGAAGTTCGCCTGAGTGCCATCCGGACCGGTAACTTTACAGCCTCTGATATCGAGAACGTCCAGTTTCTTCAATCGAAGCTCCTTCCCGACCCGCAGCAGTGTGATGTATTGTAAGGAAAAAACCTTCAATTTTTGCATGTAAATAAGTGGCAGCATGGAAACGTAGTCTAGCGTAAGCTCATTTTCGTGCTCATTCCGCACGACGAACTCTATCAAACCGGTGCAGCTCACGCATATACAACCAAACAGAGCGCTAATATCGAACGAGCGACTTTCCGTAGAGCATATCACTTCTAACTGTACCAGACTGTTTAGTTTGCCTAATTTTCCGACCAGTTCAAGCGCACTGTCGTTAATGTAGAGAACCAGATCGACGAGGTTATCCAGGCAAAACGAGTTCAAAAAATTCGGCGCCGCTCTGTGACCGCTGTAGTAGTCCATATCAATGGATTGTAAGTGATTACCGACGCTCAGCTCAAATCTTCCGTAATCATAGCAGCGAATTGTGAGTACCCCTATTTCAGGTGCTACGATTTTAAATCTGTTCTGAGACGGCGAAAGATCGACATAGTTCCATTCGAGATGAATCAAATTTTCCAACCGGAGCGTTGAGGTCCTAGAGTATAAAATGCCCTGAAACCAACCGTCCATATGCAGTTCTCTAAGCGTTCTCCAATTCATGTATTCACCGAAAGTGCCGTCTTCGAACTTGAAGCTGCTTAACATCAGATATCGAATCTTTCGACAGTTGCGGCTCAATCCGGCCAGTATTGCATCGTTGGAGTACACCAGCTCAACCTGTTCCAAATTCGGCATATTTCCAAACAGAAGGTCCCAATCACGTTGCTCTATTTCGTCACTGGCACGCCGCATTATCAGATGCTTCAAACTGAGTCGCTTCATGGTGAAGAAGCTCTCCCACATCCGACCTTTAAGATCTATTTCCAGTCCTTCCAGCTTTGTACAACCTTTCAGCTCGAGCAGCGGGTATTCTCGATACAGAGCTTCCTCGTCAGCAAGCGTTTCCAGTATGATAGACGCCGTTAGTAGATTAGGGGTTTCAAAAACCAGTACCAAATTCGTAGGCAAAGATCCAGAATACAGTTGAATGTAATTAAAATGCTTCAGCTGCTCAAACACCACCTCGTTTACCCCTATATGTGTACAGTTGATTATGGTTGCGTGGTTCACGGTAAGTTCTAAACTAAGCTCTGTAATGGATCGGAATAGAGCACTGTTCCGCTGAAAACAACGCACAACCGGCGAAAGCACACTATAAAGAGACAACGATTTTAGCATGTATCGCCGTGCGGCCTCGGCGAGGCATTTGTTAATTTTTCCATTTGATTCATCATCGCTTAGCTCGATTGCCCAGTGTCGATAGTTGCGCTGACTGCGGCGCACAAGGGATTCCAGCTCGTCGACAGCACGATTACGGGTAACGGCGAACAGTATTTTCTGGACCAGTGCAGGGCAGGAGAAAAATGCATCGTTCCATCCGCGGCATACCAGTGTGCAGGACAGTCGATCTTTGAATTCTAGCAGTTGGAAAATTTCCTCCAGAGGCACCAACGGAAGTAAACTCCAATCTGCCATATCGCTGACTCAGTTTCCGAAATGGTACGGCAAATTATCCTTAAAATTTTAGAACTTAATAACTTGTTTAATTGGATGGTTGTTTTGCCTCATAGTGGCTACTTGTTTACAATTCACGCATGCATTCTATTCCTACCAAATCCTTTAAATTTTCACTAGTTTAAGGCTTTGGTTATTTCACTTCCTTTGTAGTAACTCTTTTAGCGAACTGATTTGCCTATATATGCCCATAATGTACATAATTTTATAGTGAACCAGTCTCAGTTCTCAGGCAGTACAAAACGATAGGCAAACAATAACAATCCATCAGATAGATAGATCGTGATAGAAATTAACAAATCGAGAGGTCACTGTACATCAGTGATGCCGAATGTGCCGAATATAGGAAAAAATCAAGGGGTTTCCAGTAAGGCGTATAGGTCCCGATAAAAAATCCCCCCTACTTTTCCCCCGATTTAGTAGGTTCGCGTCGGCTGAATCGCCCGACTTTGGACCCGACGAATCGGCCGATTGTTGCAACGACGCTTATGGGAGTTTAACAGGGCGATCTACCGATTCGTCGGTATGTTTAATCGATCGACTAAAACCGACTAAATTGGCTGTTTAGTCGGGTGATGAAATAAAGGTGTCTGATGGAACCAAACGAAATAGGTTGATTAATCGGGAGATAAAATTTGTCAATATACCGACGAAATAGGTGGATTAATTGGTGTATGTAGTTAACTTGCCTACCAAAGCCGATCAAATCGGTGGAGGAATCAGATGACGAAATACGTAAATCTAGAGTGACTATATACAGAGTGGCGCCAAGTCATCCCAAATGTATGCAATGCGGTTTATCCTAGGTTTTTCTTTCTCTTTCCCGCATACACGTTGGATAGGTTGTCTGCTCGATTGGAATGACACTGACAGATAATTATCATTCCAATTTTGACATTGTCGCCACTCTGTATATAGTCACTCTACGTAAATCATACGAAATAGGTGGATTAATCGATAGAGAAAATTTTGTAACCTACGGAACCATACGAAATAGGTCGATTATTCGGGACATAAAATTTATCAATACAGACAAAATAGGTGGATCAATTTGAGCATTATATTGAAGTCTATAGAACCAAACCTAATTCTAATAAAAATGCTCCTAATAATGCCCCGAAAGTGGCCCTCTTCAACAACTCCTCCTGCCTCAGGAACAGAGATGCCCACCGTGCGGGATCGCTCGACCAGTTTAAAAGCGACTTTCGACTTCTGAGAATTGGCGACCAGCGGCCCAAGACCGAGTTGAACGAAGAAGACTGCTTGAAATAGCACGAGCGACGTCGGCGCGATGACAACCTGTAACGATCAGAAGGTAATTAATTGGAATCGAAAAAAGCTGTTCATTGAAGAAATTTCTCTCTTCTGCGGAACATACACGAACACTTATATTGACTCCTATAGTTTAAGTTCACTAACCTGCTCATCCTTCATGAAGCCAATCGATCAATTTCCTCCGCAGAACCAATCCGTTCCCATCGTGACAAAGGAGATGAACTTGTCGCAGGACCTTTTCGATTCCATGCCTCATTGACGGCGACGCAGATCCTGACGGAGTTCCTTTAAGGAAGATATAAACCGAGTCAAGAGCAGCTTGTTACTGGACCTAACCTCTATCTCCGTTATGTGGCTCCACAATCCGATAGGAAAAAATAGTCGCACGATAATTTTCAGTGCGAAATTCCAACTAAAATAGCGATAATAAGTACCAAATTTAATGCAGCTGTCTTTTTATGTAAAGGATACTTACCTAGCTATTCAAATAAAGAACAAGTAAATTAGAAGTAAACTGGCCTTGTTCAAAAATCAATCAGACTTAGCTGTCAAAACATCATTCTGTACAGAGTAAACCGATCATCATCTGATTTAATCGTTACCCGACGGTAACAGATTAAATATACCAATGCGTCGGGTGTCGGAGACAACCACCCAACGCGATCCGACGAAGTCGGTTGATTAATAGGTTGATTTCTTCGGCATCCTATTTCGTCGATAGATGCGAAAAACATCATCTGTCAAAATTTTCTATTGGGTAGTAATCAGAGATTACTTTTGTAATCATTTACGAATTAATTAGGTATTTAATCAATGGCAAACAGTATCCACGTTTTCGCATGCGTAATTCGCTATGTAAGCACAAATCGATCTCTTGTACTCTCATGGAACTGCCATATGGAAAGTTTGTGAAGATTTGGTGCAAAGTTTTATCTATCCTTTTCACTCTTTAACAAACCTGTGCACAGACTTCACAAATAGAACAAACTTGGGAAGGTGGCAGCACCGTTTCGCGCACATAGCGAATGGCGGCTAGTGGTACAACCACAGAGAACAGACATCCATTCAGGAACAAATTTTTCGGGAATTCTTGGATAAAATTTCAAATTAAAATCACCTAATATGCTAGCGACACCACCACTATAGTTTCCCAACTAAATTATTCTTTTGATTTGCACACTGACAACCTTTGGCTCCTCTGGCGCTGGTATATATGACCTATATGCGTTATGGTACTGTTTTACCTGACTCACTGCGAATATGCGTATTATTGAAATAAAACGTAACCATGCGCTTTATTCGTTTATAACGCATATGCAGTTAATATTGCGCTCTTCACACTCAATTGGACTGCACAGTTATTAAGTGCAACCTTCAAAACTGTGATGAAAAGTGTGCTACTGATAATATCGCTAGTAATCTTATATCGATAATACCATCAAACTTTATCGTCATGGAAGATTATCGAAAATTGGAGGGTTTAAAGTGAAATCTTCTTCTTGATTTTTTATTATTTTAACATTTTTGTTCTATTTCTTACGTATTTTTGCTTATATTGCCATATTATCGTTATTAATTATTAACGATAACAAAACTTTATCAATAATCGTTATAGATTTTGACCAACATTTCCCATCAGTACAACTCTCCCATCTGAGCTGACATTTGATTTAGCAGTGGCGCCAGTACCAGTTGTAGGGAAAGCAAATAGTATTTAATTTTTCATTTATTTCATATATGCTGCATATTTATTCAAGTTATGAATTATGCGTGGAATTATGTATTTAGAAACTATTTTTATATTATTCTTTGCGTCGATAACAACTCTACGTAAGCATTAGAATTTAAATAGAAATTAACCAAGATTCATGGTTTTTTCCCACGAAATTTTGGCAACTTTTCTCACCTACAAAATGTGTGACTGGACAAGTGTGTTCAAAATCCAACTTTCAATGCAAAGAGCAATATCGATAACAAACGATTTTTTGTAAGTTGTGCTTTTGTTATTGCATTTAATATTGTGCTTCCCGAGAAAATATTTCGTTTTTCAGCTTTATATAGTTGTGCGCAAAGGTAAATCATGCATTATTGACAGTGTAAGCACGTGTAAGTTTTCTATGTTTATGCTCTTATTCTTTGCTTAGATAACATTTGTTTTGTTCTATTACGTACAGACTTACAAACAACACAGTTACAATGTCTTACGTTAACCGAAAATGATAAAATTTAAATGCTGATTGCGTTTGTAAAAAATTTGTCCATGTTTGAACGGGCAAACACGAAGCAAGCTACCCTAGCATTTAGCTGATGAGCGAGAGAGAAATATTGTTGCTATTCTCATCACTCTTGCGTTGACAGTTTCTTACGAGATTTCGTGTGAGTGTAAAAGAGATACTTTGACTGCGAGCAACCAGAACAGAGCTGCGCGCAACTGTTAGGCGCACAACTAAACCGACGAAAGAAAAATTTTAGATAATAATCGCAATATGTAAAAAGTTGCATAAATAACAATTCAGTTTCACAATACAATTATTGCGTACTACTGGCACATGAAATATAACGTTTAAGTATACGTTATTTTTAGTGATCAAAATTAACGATATTTTCGATACAAGGGCGATATTTTTCGAAACCTTTCGAACTAACACGATCCCGCGAATACAACGCATTTCGCAGTGAGTCAGGTAACACAGTAGCGCCAGAAGCTAGCTGCCCAGTAAACCATTTGGTTTGTATATCTCGATTGCAACTGAGGTATACGAAATCATATCTGAACGAAAAAGTTATATTTCACGCCATATAAGAACATATATGTACCAAAGTGGAGGCGATATACGTGCGAAAATTTTGACAACTATTTGTAATTCTATTTTGCGCAGTTTTTATAACACGCAACTAAATACTCCTGAATATATTATTAAGATATAATCAAATATTGCAATTGTCTATCCTGCTTTATAATTCACAGTCATGAATTATATATGAAGACACGCACGACTGCAAAACAATTTATTGTTCACTTCGATTTGACATACTCTAATCATTATACAATTCCAATATGAAATTAACACGAAAACGATTTAATGTGAACTTTCTATTACGATTTTGTGTTATCTGGGTGTTGTGAGTTTAGTGTAGAATTTCATGCGCCTTTAGCGACACCATCACTATAGTTTCCCAACTAATTTGACATAAGTTTTATCCAAGTAGGGACCTTCGGCTTGGATGTCTGTTCTCTGTGTCTATACATTGGTAAAAACAATTCTAGGAAAAATCAGTGAAACACATCGAAGCTCTTTCCTCACCTGCGTCATATCTCATTGGCTCTCAGAACTTGGCAGCTCCCGAGCAGGGTTATTTTTAAAAAACCATCGTACTGTCAAATTTTAACCAAAAAGTTAAATTTCCGCGAAATGGTTCACAGAGTTAAAATAAATGAGCGTGTAGAGTACATTGATTCCTATTGAGCTTGCTGACGTTTATCGTACGCACACATCGACGCGCGATTTGTTGTTGCTGTTGTTAGATTTTACATTGATTTTACACGTTTGTTTTTGTTTTCCCCCAGTTATACCCCGGTAAAAAAACATACGTTTGAGTGATAAACGATAAGTTTTTGTAGCCTTTTGCACTGGGCTTAGCAAGCTCTATACCAACGGGAGTACACGGTATATTGATTATACTCGATGCGGTGAGAAATGCTCACCTCTGAGTATTTCTAATTCCTACCCCCCAGGAGCTGCGTGCATGCGTTTGCCCAAGCGTTTTCCTAACCCTGACACTTTCAAAACTACTGTCAAACAGGCACGGCTACCAACTATCGAGTGACAGCTCTGGTTCCGGTTCTTTTCAACCAAGTCCTCTCCGACGTATGTGGTGTCGATAAATAAACTATCGAGGTAAAATCGGGTTTCGTGTCTTTTTGTACCGTTAATTTTCGATTAAGTCTGGACAATTAGTGTACGAATACGTTAGAATTTGAAATTCCTTACTAAAAGTGTTAAAAGCCCTCGATCAAGACCGGTTTTTATCACCACAATTACTCTACCTGTCAAGTTGAGCTTCGCTTTTCTTCCGGGAAACGGGAAACGTTCGGCAGCAACCTAACCTGATCGTGTTATTTATTTTTGGTGTTGTTTCCAGAAAAAAAAAATGGTCCGCATCAGTGTGCTAGCCGATGCCCTGAAGTGCATCAACAATGCCGAGAAGCGCGGCAAACGGCAGGTGCTCATCCGACCCAACTCGAAGGTGGTAATCAAATTTCTGACCGTCATGATGAAACATGGATACATCGGTGAGTTCGAAATCGTCGACGATCACCGATCGGGCAAGGTGGTGGTCAACCTAACCGGTCGTTTGAACAAGGCCGGTATCATCTCGCCACGGTTCGACGTTAAGCTAAAGGATGTGGAACGGTGGACCAATACGTTGCTTCCGTCCCGTCAGTTCGGGTGAGTATTGTGTTTCGTTTCTAGTTTCTACTGAAATTGAAGCGGTTTTTTTTTGTGCCAAGCGCGCTCGGATGTGGCCTTCTTTCATCCTTATGATAACACCCCAAACTATCGGTGTGTTATTGTTTACTAGGAGGCCAGATCAAGTTGTCCACCATTAATCCCGGATCTGTGTATTGAATCAGTTTCGATTCAATGGATGGATACATTGACTTGCAACGAAAATATTTGCCAGAACTATCCAGCAAATGACAAATTTATATAAACATTTTTCTTGTTTTAATTTTACAGATACGTGGTGCTAACCACCAGCGGTGGTATTATGGATCACGAGGAAGCCAGACGGAAACATCTGGGAGGCAAAATTTTAGGATACTTTTTCTAAGTTTGTTGATAAAAGGAAATAATATACGGTAAACACAATTCCACAACAAACGCAGTTCGGCTCGTTCATTCGATGAGGGATTTTCTTGACTATTTATCACCACAGCGCTTGATGAACTACCATTCTTGCCGAGGGGAAAATCTGCAAGAAAATTCAACAGGTTATTAGTAAGATCATCCGAAATATCAATGGCGGCTGTGGTATTTGTCATCTAAAACGTCTAAAACACACACAGTTTAATCACGAAGAATAATTTAATTCGTATTTTTACGAATAAACGCTTCCTCCGCTTATTGGAAGTATATCGTTCTGTTGTTGATTCTTATGTTTCTGAGTTCAGCGTTAAATCATTAGGACGTTCTTTGGTTAAGCATAAAGCCATAAGATCGATCACTAACGGTGTAACGGTCCGAGAGGCAATTGAAGTTTGTCCATTTTTTTAATGGCAGAGTGGGAAATTGACAAAAGACAGTCGACCACTAAAATAACTAAAGATGAAACATCCTTATTGTAACATTCTCTACAGGAACCAAAGCTGGTTCCCAATTTAAAAATTTATTTATTTTTATCTTTTACTGCTTTAGAGGTTAGAATCAGGCTATCATAAATCATGGCCAACTTAGCAAAATTATTGTGCTAGTACACCTATGAACAGGCGCAGCATACATATTAATTTACAAAAAATTAAAAACGACATTCATCAACCAGGAATGCCAAATAATTTGATGCGGACGTGGCTGGTCCACTGGCACTCGAGAAACAATCGTCTTGGCTGGTTTGTGTGTACTCGAATGAGGCGCCCGTTTTTTCACAGCACGATGCAGGTCGCAGAACTCCTACGCTCAACTGTTTGTGCGCGTGCCAATTGGATTGTTGCAATGACGAGTTTGACTGAAGACCAATATCTACTTGTTAGTTGAATTGAGCGTATTGCTCCTCGTTGATCCGAGTTGGAGTTAGAGAGAACACAACTTTAACAGGTCCAATGTTGTTTGTAATGGCCGGCCTGGAAGTAGATGTGCAGTCTTCTGTTTAGCGTCAAAGGATACACAGATAGAAACGTTTTCCGCTTCGGCAAGATTCTTCGATCCTCTCCAGAATTTCAACGTGTCCATTATTTGACCGTGGATGATACGAAGTTGTCAACAGGTATCTACTGGATTTCACTTTCTCGAAAGAATCGCATGAAACGATCCCTGATGGCAAGTTCGAGTCGCCATGGCTTGCGAAGATTTCTTCTAGACTTCATCATCGCCGTGATAACTGCTCCGGGCTCAGTCACTCTGGCAGTCCCCCACAACAAGGCAGTGAATGACCATCCAGGAATGTCAATTGGACTATACCACCTCCTTCCTTCGTACATTACCCACAAAAAAAACCTTTTACCAGGGCAAAAGACTGGCGCTGGCTCTAGGAGCTAAATGAAACCAATTATTTTATAAGGCAAATTATGATTTGTTCCACTTCTTGATTCTAGATAGAAACAAAATTTTTACTTGGTCTCGACCCACGCAACTTGGTCGAGCCAATTAGCACGTTGGGCCCTTCTCTTCTTGGTGCCGATAGGGTTCTTGTTGAAGAGAACGGATTTCACTGCACAATCTATTTGTTTATTTGTTAAAAAAGTTAAAAGATTTCTTAATCCTAATGACTAATAAAAACTACTAACTAATGTTCTAAAGCGAGATTTCAGCACGTTGCGGCTAACGCCAGAGTCAAAACAGGATACAAAACGGTTAAAATTACGTTGTAAGCCAGTTATAGTGCTAAAGGTGCTGCAGATGGGTTTTCTGTGTGGTATATGTAAAAATGAATTGGTCCGTGTTAAACGAGGCGGAGCTGAAGTGTCGATACCCTCTAGTATCCAAGCTCAGTCGATCCGGACGTCAAAACATCTGATATATAAACAGTTTTGATTACGTTCCGACGTCTTTACAGAAGTTCATTGAAGTTTTTGGCGATACGCATGTTGAATCCCAAATTCCTGCAGACCTTGTCGACGGTAACGTGTTGTTTGGAGGTCAGTTTTAGTCGAGTAGCACCCCGAGATTTCCAGCTTACTGCCCCCGGAGAATAGCGTCGATCTTTTCCTCAGTACGGTTGAGGGTGGATACTTAATAGCGTACTTTCAGAGTAATACAGAGCAACATGATCTTACCGCATTCAGTTAGGCCTCTATTCTTAACCAATATGCCTTGCATCCAGTCCACCCAAAAAGTTGCGGTTTTTCATATATTGCTGAATAGCTGATGCATCAGCGGAGCTGGCAAAAATGGGTCAGCTGTGAGCATTTCGGCTGAACTGGGGCTCTACTGGCTCTACTCTGCCTCCCAGTTGGCTTCGAGGTATGACACTGGCCTAATAAGCCACTCGTCGTATGTTCGAGACTTGACTGGGAGAGGCTGTTAAGAGTCAACAGGATCGTAGCAATTGGCCCTGCAATTGTCCTGCACTCTAACAGGTGGCTGCGAAGTCTGTCGTATAAAAACAAGGTCAAGTTTCGATAACGGAATGTAGCACCTAGGCTTTGCTTTTTTTTGGAGCTCTACATGATTTCATAGTTTTGATCGGTACTTTTATTCTATTCTATTCTTTATTCTTTTATTTATCGAGTGATGGCGCCTCAGAGTAGAGGCGATTGATGCGACAAACTATTGTTGCCATGCGCTGCTGGTTTTGTTGGTCTCTAGCATTTGAAACTCGAAAGAGTTGTTTGAAATGTCCTTTAGCAGCATCTCAGTGTTCAACATGGCATCGGCAAGATGCCTAGGAATATTGTACAACAAACGGAAATCAACATTGGCGGCGTTGGTTTCTTTTTCTACAGCTAGACAGCTGATGCAGGCTCTTGTCCCGCCAACAAGTGTAACAGCCCTCTCCGGTTCGGCTTATCGCTAACGGGCACCTGTATTAGCCCCTCTGCTTCGCGCTCGCTCAACGCTGGCTTTCGCATTTCTTCGTACCTCGATCGGCCTTCAAGTTCGACAAAGGTCCTTGCCATCTCAGGATTTTCCAATCGGCGAACCGTCGTAACCATGGCTTGCAAAGGGTGAACATGTGCATTCCATAACCTCTGTTCATTAACTCCTATTCCCACCTCCACGAGGTGCCGGCTGGGGTACGCAACTTCGGTTGTCGTATGCTAACAGGAAAGGGGACACAGTGGCTCCCGCCCACATAAAGATGGCAGCCCCATCAGCGGGATAAGGACATTAGGTTAACAGCCTACTGTACCGGAACACAAAAAAATTACCGAAAATGAAAGAAGAAATCTCTGGATAATTGGCAACGACCTTTAGCATGAAAACACGGACACGAATCGGAACATGGAATATACTGACCCTTGCCCAGTAGGGCAAGCTGGCTCAACTTGCAATGGAAGCTATCCACCTGAAGCTTGAAATCCTGGGGCTGAGCGAGGTCCGCTGGCCGGGTACTGGCGAACACAGGACATCATCCGGGCAAGTCTTGCTCTATACTCTGGCTTAAGGACAGAGCTGGTCAGCTATTGACTGACCGTACAGAACAGCTTAAGCGATGGACTGAACATTGTCAACAACTCTTCCAAATGTCAGAGACCAACGAAACCAGCAGCGTATGACGCCTACAGTTCGTCGAATTAATCGCGTCAACTCGGAGGCGCCATCGCTGGATGAAATTGAAGCAGCCATCAAGAGTATGAAATCCAATAGAGCGCCAGGGATAGGCTGTATTTCAGCCGAAATGCTCAAAGCTGACCCATCTTTGTCAGCCCAGATGATGCATCAGCTTTTCAGCAATATTTGGGAAACCGCAACTTTTCCGGTGGACTGGATGCAGGGCATATTGGTCAAAGTCCCTAAGAAAGGAGACCTAACTGAATGCGGTAACTGGCGTGGCAACACGTTGCTCTGTATTACTCTCAAAGTACTCTGTAAGGTAATCCTCAACCGGATCCAGGAGAAGGCCGACGCTACTCTCCGGCGGCAGCAAGCTGGATTCCGTGCTGGCCGATCATGCGTAGACCATATCACAACTTACTTACTTTACTTTAGTGGCAACGGTCCGTTACCGATCCTGCGCCGAACGAATTATAGTCCTCCAGTACCGTCGGTCCTGGGCTGCCGTTCTCCAATCCCCACGAACACCAGCTGAACGTGCATCGTCTTCGACAGCACACACCCACCGGGTGCGGGGTCTGCCTCGGAGTCTACGGCCTCTTCCTGGTTCTCTGCTGAAAATAGTTTTGGCTACTCTTTCATCGGGCATTCTGGCCACGTGTCCAGCCCACCGCAGCCTGCCACATTGCACTACCGTCACTATATCAGCATATTTGTATACTTGGTACAGCTCGTGATTCATGCGTCTGCGCCACACTCCATTTTCCATTTTGCCACCAAGTATAGATCGCAAAATTTTACGCTCAAAAACCCCAAGCACTCGCCGATCAGTTTCCTTTAGCGTCCATGATTCGTGTCCGTAAAGGGCCACCGGGAGGATTAGTGTTCTGTAGAGCGCCAGTTTTGTGCGAATTTGCAAACTACGGGACTTCAGCTGGCTACGTAATCCGTAGAAAGCCCGATTCGCGGCTGCAACTCGTCGTTTCACTTCGCGGCTTACATCGTTGTCACATGTCACGAGTGTACCAAGGTATATAAATTCCTCCACTACTTCATATCGTTCCCCATCTAACTCCACCTCGGCACCAACACCACTTGAGCTCCCACGTTCCCTACCAGCAACCATGTACTTCGTTTTGGCGGTATTAATGGTAAGTCCCAATCTCGCAGCTTCCCTTTTAAAGGGCCTAAAGGCCTCTTCTACTGCTCTACGGTTGATTCCGATGATATCGACGTCATCCGCAAAACCAAGAAGCATGTGAGATTTCGTGATGATAGTTCCATTCCTTTCCACGTTTGCTCTTCGTAATGCACCTTCCAAGGCAATGTTGAATAGCAGGTTAGAGAGTGCGTCCCCTTGCTTCAGTCCATCCAACGTCACGAAAGCAGCTGAGGTCTCACCCGCTATTCTAACGCATGATTTGGATCCATCCAGCGTCGCACGAATCAGCGTAACTAGTTTCGTCGGAAAACCATGTTCTAGCATTATCTGCCACAGCTCATTTCGTTTAACTGAATCGTACGCCGCTTTAAAGTCCACAAACAGATGGTGTGTCTGCAAGTTGTACTCCCGGAACTTGTCTAGCAATTGGCGCAGGGTAAACATCTGATCCGTCGTGGAGCGACCCTCACGAAAACCAGCTTGGTACTCGCCGACGAAGGACTCCGCTAACGGTCTCAGTCTGCAGAACAGGATACGGGAAAGCACCTTGTAGGCAGAATTGAGCAATGTAATTCCTCGATAGTTTTTACACTCCATTCGATGTCCCTTTTTGAAAATTGGGCAAATGAGGCCATCCAACCACTCCTCCGGCATTTGTTCTTCCTCCCAGATCCTGACAATGATCCGGTGGATTGCTTCGTACAGCCGCTCGCTCCCCGCTTTTAGAAGTTCAGCCGGGATACCGTCCTTCCCAGCAGCCTTACCGTTTTTCAGCTCACTGATTGCCTTTTTAACCTCCTCCTGTGTTGGTGGCTCCACAGCTTGACCATCGCTTACAATTTCTATCCTGTCCCTGCTGATCTCCTCATTTACCTCTCCATTCAATAGTGTCTGGAAGTGCTCCTTCCACCTGGCTGCTACCGCCGTTTTGTCGGTAAGCAGGTTGCCAGCACTATCATTGCACATCACAGGCATGGCAAAATTCCTGCTTCTCACCGTTTTATAGAAACTCCGTGTGTCGTTGCTGGCGTATCGCTCCTCTGCGCCGGCAAGCACGTGCTCCTCGTACTCGCGTTTCTTTAGACGATGGATTCTTTTTTCCGCAGCTCTAGTCTCTCTGTATCTCTCTCTGTTTTGACGCGTTGCCGCAGTGAGCATGCGACTCCTGGCCTGGTTCTTTTCGTCTGTCACTCTCTGGCATTCGGCATCAAACCAGCTGTTACGCTGTCTTCCACGCGTCGTGCCTACCACCTCTCTCGCTGTTGTTTGGATGGCACCATGGATGTTCCTCCACAGCCCATTTATATCTTCTTCTTCTTCTACCTGCTGTTCTGCGATTCGCTGGTGAAGCTTCCTGGCGTACTCCACTGCAACGCCGTCTGCCGTTAACCGCTGGATGTTGAAACGCAGCGTCCTTTCAGTGCGAGCTTTCGCCGTGTTCGACAGCCTTGCGCGAATCTTACTCACTACGAGATAGTGGTCAGAGTCGATATTTGGTCCACGAAAAGACCGTACATCGATAACATCCGAAAAGTGTCGACCGTCAATCAAGACATGATCGATCTGAGAGCTAGAGTCTCCATTTGGATGCCTCCAGGTTTGTTTCCGAATATTCAAACGTGGAAAGTAGGTGCTACAGATCGCCATCCCTCTGGCCGCGGCAAAATTTATGAGCCTCAGACCGTTATCATTGGTCGACAGATGCAGGCTATGTCTTCCAATAACTGGACGGAAGAATTCCTCCCTCCCGATCTGCGCGTTTGCATCTCCGATGATGATTTTCACGTCGTGTTTTGGGCACTCTCCATAGGTCCTCTCAAGCTTGTCGTAAAACTCGTCTTTAGCATCATCGGATTTATCATTTGTCGGTGCGTATAAGTTGATTAGGCTATAGTTGAAGAATTTGCCCTTAATCCTCAACACGCATATACGGTCATCTACGGGCCTCCACCGGATAACTCGTTGCTTTTGTTTTCCCAACACTACGAAACCGACTCCGTGTTCAGCTTTCTTACCGCCACTGTAGTAGATGTGGTACTTAAAAGAAGTGCCTGCAATAGGGTCTACTGCACGGAACTCCCTTTCTCCGGAATTTGGCCACCGAACTTCCTGAATAGCAGCGATCTCCACTCCGAGTTGATGCAGCTCTCGAGCAAGCAAGCCAGCCCGTGCCGGTTCATGGAGAGTTCGGACATTCCAGGTACCAAGTTTCCAATCGTTATCCCTTAATCGTTTCCTTGTCCCTTGCCGTGTCCTATACCGATTGTTCCGTCCTGAATTTCTTTGTTCGTTGTTCGTGGTAATTGAGTTTTCGGTATACTACCTCACCGGGGTCGCGATACCTACATCCCGCTGATGGGTCTGCCATCTTAGGTATAGCTTGCGGGATACAGCATTTCATATTCAGCCGCCCGTTACGAGACAGACGCTGTGTGAGCCGCCCCTCACCTGGAGAACAGGCGCTCTAGTTCGCACCTCCTAGCTTAGCTGCTTCAGTAAGTACGTGAAGCATTTCCGGGTAAGGCCATCGACCGTCATCATTTGACTTAGATCTGCGTGGAGGCGCCAGGAGGGAGCTTGAGAGAGCCAGAGCTATGTTTGACGCTCCTTCCAGGTAACTCTCTCCATTTCATACCCACAACACTCTGCATTATATTGGAGCAGATCAACGAATCCCAGTACTCTTTTCTGCTGGTGTTTGTTGACTTCGAAAAGGTGTTCGACCGACTCAACCACGAAAACATCTGGGGGGCACTTAGGCGTAGAGGAGTTCCAGATAAGCTAGTCCATCTCATCGAGGCTCAGTACGAGGCGTTCTCGTGCAAGGTTTTGCACGACGGCGTTTTGTCCGACCCCATAAGGGTTACTGCTGGCGTGAGACAGGGCTGCATTTTATCACCGCTTCTGTTTCTCATCGTTATGGATGAGATATTAGTTGGAGCAATTGACAGTAAACAAAATCGAGGATTGCCTTGGAATCCTCTAACGATGGAGCAGCTAAATGACCTCGACCTAGCCGACGACATTGTCTTGCTCGCACAACGCCGAAACGATATGCAGAGGAAATTAAATTACCTCTCTGAGAGCTCCCAGGCAGGAGGTCTCAGTCAATGTAGCGAAAACTAAGTCTATGGTATTGAACACTGACAATTCCACCAACTTCACAGTAGCGGAACAAGTTGAGCAGGTAGCGCCTTTCAATATCTTGGTAGCCAGACAACGCCCGATGGTGATACCAAGACTGATACAGTCAACTTTCGCTAATTGCACTAAGCTCTTAGCCCGTTTAGTGAAAGACTTTCGTTAATTGGGCTGAGATGTCAAAACCGAGGGATAAATCGATTGTTT
Source organism: Sabethes cyaneus (assembly GCF_943734655.1). Classification (NCBI taxonomy): domain Eukaryota; kingdom Metazoa; phylum Arthropoda; class Insecta; order Diptera; family Culicidae; genus Sabethes; species Sabethes cyaneus. Next base: position 157,052,052 of record NC_071353.1, read on the forward strand.
TTGTCGAAATCGTCGCAGAGAGGTTTATAAAAATATACACTTATATTAAATACAGAATCAAAGTGGAACCTAATCTTTTCATTGTTGAAATTTAGTTCTGGATTGTTTACCAAGTAAATAGCTGAATTTCATGCTACAATGTTAATATATATTGGCATTTTTAACTGTTTCACCGTGATGCTAAAAATAGGAAGGTCAAGTTTATAAGGGATCGGAAAATGATATGATGCAATTGTGTTCCATTCTATTAATTTTAATATTTTCTTTATAAATTATTTTCCACACTTGAATGAATTATATTCAAGAGCCCCTCGGAAGAAAAAATACGCTGTCAGAAATGACGTTTGACTTCGTTTTAGATGGGCTATAGCCCAATTAACGGGAGCCCGATTAAAACGTAGCCCAGTTAAAGATAGCCCTACGAACGAAAGTTGACTGTATAGCCACACGGATCAGGAAGGCCAGGGGTGCCTTTGCAGGTCTGCGAAACATTTGGCGGTCAAACCAGATCACTCTACGTACGAAAACTCGAATCTTTAATTCATACGTTAAATCCGTGATGAACGAGATGAGAAACAACGAGGTGCTGTTTGTGGAGGAACCTTCTTGATGGACATAGCAAGCGCAACGCTGATATTGCATCCGACTACCTTACCACCTTCTTATCCCTGAAATATGCCTACGCGTCGTCACGTTCAACAACTGGGGGAGATAACTGAATATCCATTACGACGGTCCTTACTTACTTACTTATGTGTCCATGTCCGCCGGTCCGGCAGAACAAAGGGATGAAATCAGAGATCTCCACTGCTGACGGTTACCCGCCATGTCGCCAAGACAGGTTCTCGTCTACAGCCCGGATGTCGTTGGCTAAGCTCCGTCGCCATGAGCCTCGGGGTCTGCCTCTTCTACGTTGTCCTTGTGGATTTCAGTCGAGTGCTGCTCTGCACACCTCGTTCGCTGCTTTCCTCAAGGTGTGTCCGATCCACTTCCACCTACGTTCACGAATTTCTGTGGCTATCAGCCGTTGATGACACCGACGATGGAGTTCCTCATTGGATATCCAATTATCAGGCCACCAGGCACGAATAATGTATCGTAGGCACCGGTTAATGAATACCGGCAGTTTTTGCGTTGTCTCCGCTGAGACGCACCACGTTTCGCAGGCATACAGCAGTACGGATTTAACGTTTGAATTAAAGATTCGGGTTTTCGTACGTAGAGTGATCTGATTTGAGCGCCAAATGTTTCGCAGACCTGCAAAGGCACCCCTGACCTTCCTGATCCGTGTGGCTATATCAGTCTTGGTACCACCATCGGGCGTTGTTTGGCTACCAAGATATTGAAAGGCGGCTACCTGCTCAACTTGTTGTCCCGCTATTGTGAAGTTGATGGCATTGTCAGTGTTCACTACCATAGAATTAGTTTTCGCTACATTGACTTTGAGACCTGCTGCTTGGGAGCTCTCGGAGAGATCATCTAACTTGCTCTGCATATCATTTCGGCGTTGTGCGAGCAAGAAAATGTCGGCTAGGTCGAGGTCATTTAGCTGCTCCATTGTTAGAGGATTCTAAGGCAATCCTCGATTTGGTCTACTGTCAATTGCTCCAACTAATATCTCATCCATAACGATGAGAAACGGAAGCGGTGATAAAATGCAGCCCTGTCTCACGCCAGCAGTAACCCTTATGGGGTCGGACAAGACGCCGTCGTGGAAAACCTTGCACGAGAACGCCTCGTACTGAGCCTCGATAAGATGGACTAGCTTATCTGGAATTCCTCTACGCCTAAGTGCGCCCCAGATGTTTTCGTGATTGAGTCGGTCGAACGCCTTTTCGAAGTCAACGAACACCAGCAGAAAAGAGTACTGGAATTCGTTGATTTGCTCCAATATAATACGGAGCGTTGTGATATGGTCTACACATGTTCGGCCAGCACGGAATCCAGCTTGCTGCCGCCGGAGAGTAGCGTCGATCTTCTCCTGGATCCGGTTGAGGATTACCTTACAGAGTACTTTGAGAGTAATACAGAGCAACGTGATGCCACGCCAGTCACCGCATTCCGTTAGGTCTCCTTTCTTAGGGACTTTGACCAATATGCCCTGCATCCAGTCCACCGGAAAAGTTGCGGTTTCCCAAATATTGCTGAAAAGCTGATGCATCATCTGGGCTGACAAAGATGGGTCAGCTTTGAGCATTTCGGCTGAAATACGATCTATCCATGGCGCTCTATTGGATTTCATACTCTTGATGGCTGCTACAATTTCATCCAGCGATGGCGCCTCCGAGTTCACGCGATTTATTCGATGAACTGTAGGCGTCGTACGCTGCTGGTTTTGTTGGTCTCTGACATTTGAAACTCGGAAGAGTTGTTCGAAATGTTCAGTCCATCGCTTAAGCTGTTCTGTACGGTCAGTCAATAGCTGACCAGCTCTGTCCTTTAGCGGCATCTTTGTATTCATCCTGGCACCACTAAGGCGGCGAGAAATTCTTACAACAAACGGATATCACCATTGGCGGCGGCGGTTTCTCCTTGTTCGGCTAGGGAGTTAGTCCAGGCTCTCTTGTCCCGCCTACAAGCACGTTTAACAGCCCTCTCCAGTTCGGCGTATCGTTGACGGGCAGCTGTCTTAGCCGATCTGGTCCGCGCTCGCTCAATGCCGGCTTTCGCCTCTCTCCGCTCGTCGATCTTCCTCCAAGTTTCATCCGAAATCCACTCCCTCCGCCCACTGCGCGCTTTGCCGAGGGTTTCATCACTGGTCGTGATGAAGGCGTTCTTGATGCCGGTCCATTGCTCTTCGACGGTTCCACCAGGTGGCAACTCCGAGGCTCGAGATTCAAGTTGTTCAACAAAGGCCCTTTTCACCTCAGGATTCTCCAATCGGCGGACGTCGTAGCGGCACCCAACTTTCTCCTCCCGTCGTTGGACACGTGCGACGCGCAGACGTATCTCAGCAGATAACAAGATGATGGTCGGATGCAATGTCAGCGCTGCGTTTGTTGCGTACATCAAGAAGGCTCCTTCTCCATTTCCGCCGGATGTGGTCGATTTGGTTTTCTGCTCGGCCGTCGCGGGAAACCCACGTGACTTTATGCACTGGTCTATGAAGGAAGAGCGATCCACCAATGACCATGTCGTTATTACCACAGAATTCTGTAAACAGCTCCCCGTTTTCGCTCATCTCTCCTAGGCCATGGCGTCCCATGACGCGGTCAAGGTCCGCGTTGTTTGAGCCAATCTTCGCGTTGAAGTCGCCCATGTGAATTTGGATGTCCCCCTTCGGGATTTTCTCAACCACGCTGTTCAGCTGGCTGTAAAAGCTCTCTTTCTCCTGCAGGTCAGCAGCATCTGTTGGCGCATGGCACTGGATTGCCGCAAGGTTCCTAACCCGTGTGCTGAATCTGGCAACGCTTATTCGCTCATTTATTGGTTCCCACTTCATCAGGGCCGCATGTGCCCCTGGGTTCAGTAGGAATCCAACTTCTCTTTCTCGAGTAGCATTTTCACCTCGTATGCCAGAGTAGAGCAAGACTTGCCCGGATGATGTCCTGTGTTCGCCAGTACCCGGCCAGCGACCCTCGCTCAACCTCGCCTTCCGATTCGTGTCCGTGTTTTCATGCTAGAGGTCGTTGCCAATAATCCGGAGAGATTTCTTCTTTCATTTTCGGTAACTTTTTGTATGTTCTGGTACAGTAGGCTGTTACCCTAAGGTCCTTATCCCGCTGATGGGGCGGCCATCTTAATGTGGGCGGGAGCCACTGTGCCCCCTTTCCTGTTAGCATACGACAACCGAAGTTGCGTACCCCAGCCGTCACCTCGTGGAGGTAGGAATAGGAGTTAATGAACAGAGGTTATGGAATGCACATGTTCACCCTTTGCCAGCCCCTTCTGGGCAAGGGTCAATATATTCCATGTTCCAATTGGTATCCGTGGTTCTAATTGGTATCCAATTGGATTGGTATCCGTGTTTTCATGCTTAAGGTCGCAGCCAATATAATTCAGATCGATTTAGTCTTTCATTTTCTGTAATGGTTTTAGTTCTCGGGTACAGGTCCCTATCCCACTAACGAGGCTGCCATCTTAAAGTAGACGGTTTCGTACGAATAGGACTAGGAGTTAGTGGAAAGAGGTGATAGATTTGTACATGTTCAATCTTTGCCAGGCCAAAAACTAGACAGTCTCGCAGCATAAATCAACATTCATACTATCCAACTTGTTGCCTTGTTATGTGTGGTCTTTCAAGCGCTTATGCTAAGAGTATGATGTATTTAGATTTTTTTCAGCAAGCGGGAAATATTCTATTTCTCTATAGATATTATTTGATGCAATTTTACCAAATCGAAATACAGCCTTAGAACACGATAATTTTAGTCAACACTGATGCTTATTTTCACTATTCAATAATATTTATCCACGTAAAATAGCTCCCCTGCACCTTACTACCTTCAACATCTTGGCTATACAAAAGCATCAGTCCGGTCTCCGTTCCGACGACGCCGACCGCCGATGCCGTGCTACACTGCTCGAATTTTCCCGTACTCGAATGGCATCCCATTCATAAAGGCAGCGCCAGACACGTACCGGTTCAGATTCGAAAGAACAACGACCAAGAAACCGGTAAACCAAACCAACCCAACCAGTCGCGTTTGAACCTTCGTCGCGTACGGTCGTTGTTTGCTGTTCGGGTTAATGTAGTGTCGGAAAACAATACACAACTGGTTGACAGTGTGTGCAACTTTTACCGTTACGGTACCGGACGGTTGTGTTGGTGTTAATTCATTCGCAAGAAGAACCGATCAGCAGCTTGACCATTTTTTTAACCGCATTCTTTTTGCTGGATTGATAAACGCGGAAGCAGAAGATGTGGATTGTTAAATTCCAGATTAACCGATAATCTGTTCCGTTGAAATAGTGTCGATCATATACAATTCTGTGCTGGGAAAAAAGTGTTGAAACACAGTGCAAGTAACAGAAACTGATCGTGTAGCACTAACACATTGCCGTGCTGCATTTGTTTTGCTGGAGAATGTTGCGTCGTGGCTGTGTGCGTGTTTGATCGCTGAAGTGAGGTGAAAAAAAGGATCATATTTCACAGGAGGCCCCACTAAAACCTAATGCATGTGCAGTTTGCTTGAAGTTTGAAAATAATCAAGTTAAAAAATTTAGAAATTTATTGTGTGTGACGCTGATTGTTCAAGAAAAAAGTAAAGTGAATCCAGCCTACTTATCATCGCAACGGCACAGGAAACGCGTGTGCGTGTGAAGGAATTTTTTTATTTTGCCGAATGCGAATGTGAACCACACAGCAACAGCAGAGAATAATAAAAACGGCCAGAATCCTACAGGTGTGTGTTTGATTTTCCCGCTGATCTTTCGTCGAGGTCTGCCGTTTACTGGCACGTTGTACCCTGTACACCCGTCTCAGCTCAGCTCAATCGTCCCCGTTTGTATCGAGGAGCGAGCAGCGCTCGACCATCGCCAATCGGCCGACGACCGACCGTGAGAAACCCAAGAAAAAGTGGTTGATGTGGATTGGAATACGAGAATACGACGAGTGTTATGGGTTGGGACAAAAAGTTTAAACACAGGAGCGTCCGTGTTGTTTTGGGTTGTCGTGCTTGCTTTGAAGTTGAGTGAGGATAGATTAGAAGAAGAAGAACGCCAACGAAATTGGACGACAGCGTGTTGTTGTTGGTGTGGTGGAGTTTCTAAATGCACTGTTCGCCACCCCCGGTGTAAACTTCCAGAAACGGTGTTTTTTTTTGCTGCCACGTTTGACTACGGAGTGTTTTGCGACGATTTTTACGACCTTTGCGAACAGCTTCTGACGGCGATGTAAAGTGAAATAGCTCAGGTGAATATGTAATAAAACCTAACTGCTTCGTAAAGTCATTCCGCTGCTAAGAGACTTTCACTAAGTTAGTTAGATTGGATATTTTTCGTGTTTGATACTAATCACACAACTTGTAACATTTAAGCGTAGAACTACGTTTTTGTTTACTATATTGGGATGCACTTTAGAAATAAGAGAAATGAGCACGTAACGAAAAGTGGTTATGTTTTGCACGCTTATAACTCAGTCATTTTTCAATGGATTTTAGAGATATTTGCATCAATCGATCAGAAATTTTTATATGCATTGACTAACATAGGGAACATAACAAAACTTTATTGTGTCACTATTGACTAAGCACAAATATCAGGCACTATCAAGAATGAATGAATCAGCCAATCACATGTTCAGCACGCTTTTACTTCCCAGGTCCGGTACGATAATCTTATACTTCTATACGATTTCGTTTACCTTGACTTGAGAAAAAAGTGACAGAGTCTTCCCATTCCAACTGCTCAGTAATTATTTATTTCGAAACATCCTAGACCAAGTTTATGTCCTGAAAGTGTAAAACTATCTTGTCTTACGCTTAATCGATTTTATCATTTTAACGTTAAACTTAGACGAACCTGATGGCCTGAAAGTTAACTTAATATGTCATAAAAATAGCACCACTTTGAAAACAAATTGACGGCGCAATGCCTTAGGCTTTCTCAACAATAAAACTTAAGTCAGGGTGTGTTTACTTGAGAGAGCGATCGGTTTTTCCAGTGCAATTCAGCCAGTATGGGTCAATCCAAGCATCTTACGCTCGTGGAAAAGAAAATCAAAACCTAGCATGATGCAGGCCACCAACTGCAACCGAAATCAAATTCTTCGAGCACATACGGCTGTTAGAAGCTACCTGAAAAATTGTGACAAAATTAACCGTATCGAGAAACGTAAAACGAAAAAAGTAAGCTCTTCCCAAAGAGTAGACGAGCATCACATTGGATAATTCATGTTAAAAGAGCAACAGAATCCAACCTCCTGTTTTTAGTCTTGACCTTGTAATGCGGTCAAGCATACTCATTAATATTTTTTTTTGAAACGGTGGTTCTACAATTGATGAAGAGACCCGCCAGGGCATGTGGCGTGTTAGCCGCGATTCTCAGTCGAGTCTGATAAAATAAAGCGGATAGCATTAAAATATTCGCCATGATTATATAACACTAGCTGACCCGACAAACTTCGCATTGCCACAAATTAACCTGTGTTGTACATAAATCATGAATCTCGGATGATCTTTGTCACTATCTCGAGTTTTGCAAGCCCCCCAGTGGGCGGCGCTTCCGACGGCGGGTCACCGGCAACACTCGCGACCGGCTCGTCCTGAATGATCTAGTGTTACTATAGATAGTTTTTGTGGTCTTGTTATTGATTAATGTTTTATGGAAGAGTCTCGAATTTCTCGAGTTGGATTAGTTTTTGAATTTCGCAAAAATTTCTGTTTTATTTGTATGAGAGTCCATATCCCCCTACCACAGGGGTGAGAGGTCTCTAACTATCATAAAATAAATTCAAGACTCAAAAATCTCCTACATGCTAAATTTGGTTCCATTTGCTTGATTAGTACTCAAATTATAAGGAAATTTGTATTTCATTTGTATGGGAGCCCACCCTCTTAAAAGGGAAAGGGGTCGTAATACACCACAGAAAAAAAATTCTGCCATCTAAAACTCTCACATGCCAAATTTGGTTCCATTTGCTTGATTAGTTCTAAAGTTATGAGCAAATTTGTATTTCGTTTGAATGGAAGCCCCCCCCCCCTCCTAAAAAGGTAAGAAGTCCTAATTCATAATGGGAAAAATGGTTGCCTCCAAAAACACCCACATGCCAAATATGGTTCCATTTGCTTGATTAGTTCTCGAATTATGAGGAAATTTGTATTTCATTTGTGTAGAAGCCCCCCCTCTTGAAGTGTGGAAGGATCCTAATTCACCGTAGAAAATATTTTTGCCTCCAAAAACCTCCACATGCCGAATTGGTTCTATTTGCTTGATTAGTTCTCGAGTTATGGGGAAATTTGTATTTCTTTTGTATTGTAGCCCCCCCTCCTAATGTGGGAAGAGGTCCTAATTCATCACAGAAAAAATTCTTGCCTCCAAAAACACCTACACGCCAAATTTGGTTCCATTTGCTGGATTAGTTCTCGAGTTATGAGGAAATTTGTATTTCGTTTGTATAGGACCCCCCCTCCTAAAGTGGGGAGGGGTCCCAATTCATCATTGAAAAAAAAATTGTCTCCAAAAACACACATATGCCAAATTTGGTTCAATTCGCTTGATAAGTTCTCGAGTTATAAGGAAATTTGTATTTCATTTGTACAGGAGCCCCTCCTCTTAAAGTGAGGAGGGGTCCTATATCACCATAGAAAATTTTCTTGCTCTCGAAAACCTTCACATGCCAAATTTGGTTGCATTTGCTTGATTAGTTCTCGAGTTATGAGGAAATTTGTATGGAAGCCACCCCTCTTAAAGGGGAGAGGAGTTATAATTCCTCTTATAAAGAGGGGAGGGGTCTCAATTCACCATAGAATAAATTCTTGTCACCAAAAAAAACACCCACATGCCACATGTTGTTCTATTTGCTTGATTAGTTCTCGAGTTAGGAGGAAATTTGTATTTCATTTGTACAGGAGCCCCCCCTCTTAGAGTGGGGAGGGGTCCTAATTCACCGTAGAAAATTTTCCCTGCCCTCGAAAACCTTCACATGCCAAATTTGGTTCCATTTGCTTGATTAGTTCTCGAGTTATGAGGAAATTTGTATGGAAGCCCCCCCCTCTTAAAGGGGAGAGGAGTTACAATTCCCCTTATAAAGAGGGAGGGGTCTCAATTTACCATAGAATAAATTCTTGTCACCGAAAACACCCACATGCCAAATTTGGTTCTATTTGCTTGATTAGTTCTCGAGTTATGAGGAAATTTGTATTTCATTTGTATAGGAGCCCCCCCTCCTAAAGTGGGGAGAGGTTCTTATTCATCATAGAAAAAATTCTTGCCTCCAAAAACACCTACATGCCAAATTTGGTTCCATTTGCTGGATTAGCTCTCGAGTTATAAGGAAATTTGTATTTCGTTTGTATAGGAGCCCCCCCCCCCTCTTAAAGTGGGGAGGGGTCCCAATTCATCATAGAAAAAAATTTTGTCTCCAAAAACACACACATGCCAAATTTGGTTCCATTTGCTTGATTAGTTCTCGAGTTATGAGGAAATTGGTATTTCATTTGTACAGGAGCCCCCCCTCTTAAAGTGAGGAGCTAATCACCGGGTCACCGGCAACACTCGCGACCGGCTCGTCCTGAATGATCTAGTGTTACTATAGATAGTTTTTGTGGTCTTGTTATTGATTAATGTTTTATGGAAGAGTCTCGAATTTCTCGAGTTGGATTAGTTTTTGAATTTCGCAAAAATTTCTGTTTTATTTGTATGAGAGTCCATATCCCCCTACCACAGGGGTGAGAGGTCTCTAACTATCATAAAATAAATTCAAGACTCAAAAATCTCCTACATGCTAAATTTGGTTCCATTTGCTTGATTAGTACTCAAACCGGCGGGTCACCGGCAACACTCGCGACCGGCTCGTCCTGAATGATCTAGTGTTACTATAGATAGTTTTTGTGGTCTTGTTATTGATTAATGTTTTATGGAAGAGTCTCGAATTTCTCGAGTTGGATTAGTTTTTGAATTTCGCAAAAATTTCTGTTTTATTTGTATGAGAGTCCATATCCCCCTACCACAGGGGTGAGAGGTCTCTAACTATCATAAAATAAATTCAAGACTCAAAAATCTCCTACATGCTAAATTTGGTTCCATTTGCTTGATTAGTACTCAAATTATAAGGAAATTTGTATTTCATTTGTATGGGAGCCCACCCTCTTAAAAGGGAAAGGGGTCGTAATACACCACAGAAAAAAAATTCTGCCATCTAAAACTCTCACATGCCAAATTTGGTTCCATTTGCTTGATTAGTTCTAAAGTTATGAGCAAATTTGTATTTCGTTTGAATGGAAGCCCCCCCCCCCTCCTAAAAAGGTAAGAAGTCCTAATTCATAATGGGAAAAATGGTTGCCTCCAAAAACACCCACATGCCAAATATGGTTCCATTTGCTTGATTAGTTCTCGAATTATGAGGAAATTTGTATTTCATTTGTGTAGAAGCCCCCCCTCTTGAAGTGTGGAAGGATCCTAATTCACCGTAGAAAATATTTTTGCCTCCAAAAACCTCCACATGCCGAATTGGTTCTATTTGCTTGATTAGTTCTCGAGTTATGGGGAAATTTGTATTTCTTTTGTATTGTAGCCCCCCCTCCTAATGTGGGAAGAGGTCCTAATTCATCACAGAAAAAATTCTTGCCTCCAAAAACACCTACACGCCAAATTTGGTTCCATTTGCTGGATTAGTTCTCGAGTTATGAGGAAATTTGTATTTCGTTTGTATAGGACCCCCCCTCCTAAAGTGGGGAGGGGTCCCAATTCATCATTGAAAAAAAAATTGTCTCCAAAAACACACATATGCCAAATTTGGTTCAATTCGCTTGATAAGTTCTCGAGTTATAAGGAAATTTGTATTTCATTTGTACAGGAGCCCCTCCTCTTAAAGTGAGGAGGGGTCCTATATCACCATAGAAAATTTTCTTGCTCTCGAAAACCTTCACATGCCAAATTTGGTTGCATTTGCTTGATTAGTTCTCGAGTTATGAGGAAATTTGTATGGAAGCCACCCCTCTTAAAGGGGAGAGGAGTTATAATTCCTCTTATAAAGAGGGGAGGGGTCTCAATTCACCATAGAATAAATTCTTGTCACCAAAAAAAACACCCACATGCCACATGTTGTTCTATTTGCTTGATTAGTTCTCGAGTTAGGAGGAAATTTGTATTTCATTTGTACAGGAGCCCCCCCTCTTAGAGTGGGGAGGGGTCCTAATTCACCGTAGAAAATTTTCCCTGCCCTCGAAAACCTTCACATGCCAAATTTGGTTCCATTTGCTTGATTAGTTCTCGAGTTATGAGGAAATTTGTATGGAAGCCCCCCCCTCTTAAAGGGGAGAGGAGTTACAATTCCCCTTATAAAGAGGGAGGGGTCTCAATTTACCATAGAATAAATTCTTGTCACCGAAAACACCCACATGCCAAATTTGGTTCTATTTGCTTGATTAGTTCTCGAGTTATGAGGAAATTTGTATTTCATTTGTATAGGAGCCCCCCCTCCTAAAGTGGGGAGAGGTTCTTATTCATCATAGAAAAAATTCTTGCCTCCAAAAACACCTACATGCCAAATTTGGTTCCATTTGCTGGATTAGCTCTCGAGTTATAAGGAAATTTGTATTTCGTTTGTATAGGAGCCCCCCCCCCCTCTTAAAGTGGGGAGGGGTCCCAATTCATCATAGAAAAAAATTTTGTCTCCAAAAACACACACATGCCAAATTTGGTTCCATTTGCTTGATTAGTTCTCGAGTTATGAGGAAATTGGTATTTCATTTGTACAGGAGCCCCCCCTCTTAAAGTGAGGAGGGGTCCTAATTCAACATAGAAAATTTTCTTGCCCTCGAAAACTCACATGCCAAATTTGGTTCCATTTGTTTGATTAGTTCTCGAGTTATGAGGAAATTTGTATGGAAACCCCCCCTCTTAAAGGGGAGAGGAGTTATAATTCCCCTTATAAAGAGGGAAGGGGTCTCAAATTACCCTAGAATAAATTATTGTCACCGAAAACACCCACATGCCAAATTTGGTTCTATTTGCTTGATTAGTTCTCGAATTATGCAGAAATTTGTGTTTCATTTGTATGGGAGCCCCCCCTCTTAGTGGGGGGAGGGGTCTCTAACCATCACTAAAACCTTTCCTGGCCCCAAAAACCTCTACATGCAAATTTTCACGCCGATTGGTTCAGTAGTTTTTGATTCTATAAGGAACACAGGACAGACAGACAGAAATCCTTCTTTGTAGGTATAGATTTCGCCGAATACCATTTTGCGGAACACCACTTCTCGACTAACCATAACGCGGGATATAGAGTTTCGCGGAATACCATTTCGCGAAAAACCTTACGCGAGATGTACCATTTCACGGAAAATGTTTTCGTCTAAAACCATCATAAAAAAATCCGGCCTCCACATGCCAAGTTTGGTAATCGAGATTTGATCGAGATACGAGAAAATTTGTATTTTATTTGCATTGAAGCCCCCCCTCTTGAAAGCGGGAGGGGTCATAATTCACCATGGAAAAAATGCCTTCTAAAATCCCCACATGCCAAATTTGGTTCCATTTGCTTGATTAGTTCTTGAGATAAGAGGAAATTCGAATTTTATTTGCATGGAAGCCCCCCCTCTTAAAGGGGAGAGGGGTCATAATTCCTTTTCTAAAGAAGGAAGGGGTCTTAATTCACCATAGAAAATATTCTTGCTTCCAAAAACACTCACATGCCAAATTTGGTTCCAATTGCTTGATTATTTCTCTAGTTACGCAGAAATTTGTGTTTCATTTGTATGAGAGCCCCCCCTCTTAGGAGGAAGACGGGTTTCTAACTATCATTAGAACCTTCCTCGGTCCCAAAAACCCCTACATGCAAATTTTCACGCCGATCGGTTCAGTAGCTTTCGATTCTATAAGGAACATACCGACAGACACAGAAATCCATTTTTATAGGTATAGATTAAGCGACCAGCCTTTCTACTAATGAAAATATAGTACAAAGTATAGGAATCACTCGGAATACTGAGAATGCAAAAAAAGACCGATTTTTATTATCTTAGTGGCAAATGAAAGGTCTGGGTGTCCTTTGTTCGCTAATGAATTTCATACCTATGGGACTTTTAGTTCAAATGTTATGTATAAAAATACGGAATATATGGGACTTCATTATCTCATAGGTCCCTTAACCGATTTGAACATTTGAACAAAATTGATTGCATATGAAAGGGGAGTCTTTCAAAACCTTAACTTCCAGATTTCATGATGAATGAGCTTGTGGTTTGAAAGTTACACAAATTAAAGAAATGTGGAAAAAATATATTTAAAACAGTTTTTTGTTACATGAGCATTAATTCAAAGGGAAGCATTTCACAGTTTATTACTACTTTAAAGTTACTGTTGAGATCTATCAAACGAAACCAAGTTACTGAAAATCGGACGATTCGTTCAAAAGTTATTCAAACTTCAACACTTAAGCACCGTATATTAAACCGTTAAAATGTGTAAAATCGAAATAAATTAATCAAGAGTCGATTGTTTTTAATGCATGTGTTACGTATGTGTATGTATGCATGCATGCGTGTATGTATGTATGTATATACGTATGCATGTGTGTATGTATGATATGCGATTTGCAATTTTAAAATTTGCATAGAAATACAAGAAGAGTGAGAAACATTTCAATTGTCATTTTCTTTACTTGCAATCGGACGAGCAAAGCAAAAAGCGAAGAAAAGTATTTGTAAAAGTAACCATATAGGTATAGTGGTGAATAGGACTGAAAATGCTAATGGGTTGATTTTCCCAAATAAATTTATACCAAATTCAAACAAATTTTGCGCATTAATAGATGCTTTTCCAATCAATAGAGCTTAGAAATTTTATATGAAAAAGAGAACGAAAAAGTTACTAATAATTTTGTACGATTTGTTTTCGCTAGTGGCGCTTTAAAAGATAAAAGTCATATGTCATGTATCGTGTTTTAATAAATAAATAAATATGGGTCCACTCATACCAGCGAAAATAACAAGCGCCGGAACTTATATCGATCATATTTCCCATTCTCAAGCATGTTTATGGCGCCGCTTTTGCACTATTTCTTTGATCTCTTTTCGTTTTTCATATCTAATGCTCTACTTAGTTCTTTTTTTCAAATTCAGATATTATCTTTGTTGTTTACATATATGTTTCTATAAATCACCTAAACTTTGTAAAACTAAATAAGGTGTTCATAATGTAAATTAAATGACGCTTACAAGTATTTACGCATCCAAAAGAGATAAAACGACTCCTAAAACCTTTAGACCCATTAGTCTTTCCTATGTTCTATTAAAGACAATGAAAAAAAATGTGGATGATTATACAATTAAGTCAACATGTTTAGCGAAGTTTCCTTTGAGCAAACATCGATTTGCTTAACAACCAGGTAAATCTACGATAACGGCGCTGCAATAACTGGTTGGTAAAATAGAGAAATCGCTTCAAGCCAAAGAAATAGCTTTGGTGGCTTTTCTCGATGTTGAAGGAGCATTCAACAATGCATCCTATTATAGGTCAATGCGTTCCGCAATGTAATCTAGGGGCCTGGATAACTGTATTATCGAATGGATAATGGCGATGCTGAAAGAACGAGAAATTTCTGCCGATCTTGGAAGTGCGCAACTAACTATTAGATCCATAAAGGGCTGTCCTCAAGGAGGGGTACTATCACCCTTATTGTGGTCATTAGTAGTAGACGAACTTTCTAAAAGGCTAGCTGAACAAGGATATGAGGTGATTGGTTACGCAGACGATGTAGCAATTATAATCCGTGGGAAGTTTGATGACACGATATCTAATCGGTTACAAATCGCGCTCAATATTACTTTAAAATGGTGCAAAACAGAGGGCTTAAATGTAAACCCCTCCAACTCCCCTGTTACAGTTCCCTTTACTAAAAGGCTCAAAGTAAATTTAGCGCGGCCCACTCTGAATGGAGTTCAAATTCAGTTTGCGGAGGAAGTTGAATGCCTTGATGTTACTTTGGATAACTGAATTGGAACTCTCATCTAGATATGGTCATCACTAAGGGTACAAATGCCCTATGGGTGTGTAGTAAAGCTGTGGGGAAAACCTGGGGATTACGACCGAAAACGGTCCATAGGATCTATTGGGCAATAATTCGTCCGAAAATTACATACGCTTCACTTGTATGGTGGCCCAAACTTAATTAGGTAACCGCTCAAAAAAGCTAGGTAGGCTAGCAGCTTGCCTGCATGCAACTGGGGCAATCAAAAGTACACCATCAGTTGCTTTGGATGCCCTTCTTAACATGTTACCATTACATGAATTTGTAAAGCAACAGGCCGCAAAAAGTGCTCTGCAATTCAAACGATATAACAAGATTTTAGACGATAATCTGACAGAACATGCGTCAGAACTTGCGTCCAGGTTCTATTGGGTTTTACACCGATGGGTCGAAGATCGTATCAGTAAAGCTATACCTATGGGCCACAGTCCAACAGTATTTCACGCAGAAATTCACGCCATTATTGAATGTGCGAATATCTGTTTAAATAGGAAGTATAGATTTGCAAAGATCTGCATATTTTCAGATAGCCAAGCAGCTCTGAATGCGCTTAAAACTTTTACATGTAAATCGAAGTTAGTGTGGGAATGCATTCTTTCTCTTAGAAACTTGGCCAGTAGGAACGAAGTAACTTTATACTGGGTGCCCGGCCATTGTGGTTTTGAAGGAAACGAAAAATCAGAGGGGTTGTGTACAAGACACGACCGCATATATAGGTGACGCAGGACTACGTAAGTCTCTTTGTAGTGATAGTAGCATGTATTCATGCTTGTATTCATTCGATTCTTCATGTATACATGCTATATGCAACATACATACATGCTACATGCGTTGTATGTAACATTTATCAAAGTAGTAACATTGCATACGTTCAATTCTCAAAAGATTGTACATTTGAAAACAATTTAACAATTTAAATCAAGAACACAAACTATTGCTTTCCTGCTACCTTACTGAAATTAAAGATTGTTTTTATTACCCATGGTTTCCCAAGTTGAAGGGATTTTACCAATTCAATCCTATTATATCAACAGCACATCTTTTCACTACACTTCTAATGGAACGGCAAGCATGCGTATTCATACAGAGTCGTATTATAACCGAACACTACAGCTGCAGTACATTTTTCCAACACAGATATCAAATTCGTCGAGGTTTAATCGTCTCGCAGTAAAGAATTTGCGATCTGTTGGGACAATGGACTTATGTCATTTTTTCTGGCACACTTCCCTAACACAGACATCAAATTGGACTAGGTTTATTCGCGTTCGTAAGAAATCTGTTGCGATTTCGACGGTGCAGCAAACGGGGAATTGGTGCCAGCCCCAACGATAGGCGAAGTTAAGGAGGCCATCATGCAGCTAAAGAACAACAAGTCAGCTGGAAAAGATGGCATCGGAGCGGAGCTTATTAAAATGGGACCAGAAAAGCTGGCCGTTTGTCTACACCGACTAATTGTTAGAATTTGGGATACGGAACAGCTACCGGAGGAGTGGAAAGATGGGGTTATCTGCCCGATCTACAAAAAGGGCGACAAGTTGGACTGTGAGAACTATCGAGCGATCACCGTTCTCAATGCCGCTTATAAAGTGCTGTCCCAAATCATTTTCCGCCGTCTATCACCAATTGCGAATAGATTTGTGGGAACTTATCAAGCCGGCTTCGTCGAAGGTCGGTCTACAACGGATCAAATATTTACACTGCGGCAAATCCTCCAAAAGGGCCGTGAATACAGAGTTCCCACGCATCATTTATTCGTTGACTTCAAAGCCGCATATGATACCATCGACCGGAAAGAGCTATGGAAAATCATGGTCGAGAACAGCTTCCCCAGGAAGCTCATCAAACTGATTAAATCTACGATGGATGGTACGCAGTGCTGTGTTCGGATTTCGGGTGGATTGTCAAGTTCATTCGAATCACACAGAGGGCTTCGTCAAGGTGATGGTCTTTCATGCCTGCTGTTCAACATAGCGCTACAAGGTGTTATGAACCGCGCGGATATCAACACGCGGGGCACGATATTCAACAAATCTAGTCAATTCGTCTGCTTTGCCGATGACATGGATATTATCGGCAGAACATCTGTGGCGGTGGCTGAAAAGTACACCAGACTAAAGCGCGAAGCAGAAAAGATTGGGTTAAAGGTAAATACGTCTAAAACAAAGTACATGCTGGCCAGCGGAACCGAGGCCGAACGACACCGCTTGGGCAGTAGTATATTGATCGACGGCGATGAGTTTGAGGTAGTCGATGAATTTGTCTACCTTGGCTCACTGGTAACGGCGGACAATGATACCAGCCGTGAGATTCGGAGGCGTATTATCAGCGGAAGTCGTGCTTACTATGGGCTCCACAAGCAATTGCGGTCGAGCAGACTAAGTCCCCGTACAAAGTGCACCCTGTACAAGACGCTTATTAGACCGGTTGTTCTCTACGGGCACGAAACATGGACAATGCTCGAGGAGGACCTGCGAGTGCTCGGAGTTTTCGAACGACGAGTGCTAAGAACGATCTTCGGCGGCGTACAGGAGAACGGAGTATGGAGGCGGAGGATGAACCATCAACTCGCACAGCTCTATGGCGAACCCAGTATCCAGAAGGTGGCTAAAGCTGGACGGATGCGATGGGCAGGGCATGTTGCAAGAATGCCGGACAACTACCCTGCAAAGATGGTGTTCGCCTCAAATCCGGTAGGAACAAGACGACCAGGAGCGCAGCGAGCAAGATGGTTAGACCAGGTGGAGCGAGATCTGGCGGAGAGTACTCGGTGTCCGAGGAATTGGAGAGCGGTAGCCCTCAACCGAGTTACATGGAGAAATTTTGTTCAACAGGCTTTGTCTTAGGACGGCAAGCCACCTAAGTTAAGTAAGATTTAACCGCGGTGTTAAGAAATCTTGTTGAAATGAGGAAACCTTGTCACTTGTTTTGGCTTACTTCCCAAGCACAGATATCAAATTGGTATAGGTTTAGATCATCGCAAAGAATCTTCCAACCAATCACAAAGCGAAAATTCTGGTAAAACATAGGTTCATTATTTTCAATTTTTCAATAGTTCAACATCAAGAATCCATACTTTTCTTCATTTCAGTCAATTCTTAGAAGATTTTCCGATCGATTGGTGTAAGAATATTGAAAATCGATCGGAAAACCGCTGAGCTATTAGCGCTCAAAACCTTTCATTTTTCGTGACGCTCGCATTTTTCGATTTTTTGGAATGACACCCTATCTCAAAACTTGCCGTAAGACGTAGTCCTACGTTAAAAGCCGACAGGCTAGCTGGAGAAGGTTCTGCATCAAATTTTATTGGTCCGGAACCATTTTGTGGAGTCCCGGAGTGTGCTCTAAGGACCGAAATAAGAACATGGGAAAGGTCCATGGTAGAATCAAATTTGAACGCCACGGATACATCCAGACGGACAAAAAGATTCATAAGACCAAGTTCAGCAAAAGCCCGGGTCTTATTAAATCTTAGTAAAAAAGTCCTTCGGGTAATTACTGGTCTGTTGACTGATCACTGCCCAAGCAGATATTACCTAAATAAAATTGGAAAAAATGACACTGATCAATATCGTTTTTACCAATTTGAAATGGAAACTGCTGAATATATACTCTGTAACTGTGGAGCATTAATAAATCAAAGAATGTCAATATTTGGAAAGGGATTATTAGAGCTCCACGAAATTTGGCAAAGCGATCCTGGCAGGGTATTAGGCTTTATAAAACGAGTCGAACCTAACTGGGATCGTGTGCTATGTCAACCATTGTCCTTCACACCTTAATTGTGGCTCCTTGTTAATGGACGCAGTTGTAGTAGATTCAGGTTATCGACCATAAAGATAAATTTGAAATTAACGAAATGATATTCTTCAGCGTAAATTATTGATAAAACGCTATGTAACGAACGCATCAGAAAAGGCCTTTTGTTACTCTATTTATATGCACTCTAGGGCTATGTATAAGAGAAAGAGAGATAACTGTCGAAAGGTTCTCTGTCATAGTACCGATGGTCTCCGAGTTGCCGGTGGACGAAACAAACTAGGATGTAGGATCATTCTGTTGGCTATAGTTAACACGGTTGGAAGCCGTTTTGTTACCGCTTCAATTGCCATCAAAATGGCTGGCTACGACAGCAGTTATGAAAAAAAAGTATTTACGCACCCTAGGAATGAAAATATAATTGTAGTACGCAGTATGTTAACGAATTTTACTGGTAAATAAGGAATGGATGTTTAAAAATATAGTCAAGTTAATTATAGATGTTCCTGAGAAATGAAAAATTAATTATTGCGGCAGTAGAAGGGCTACGTCACACCGCTAGGTGGATTAATTCGGGTTTTTTTACTGATTTTCGGAAATTCCATGTTCGAATTTCCATTTTTGTTTCGTGTCAGAAGCGCTCCGCGCACTCCGTACACTCATTTTTCGAGTTCTTTAGGCTGTATAGCCCACAGACAGAAAATATAATTACTGCACGCAGTATTACTGCTAAATGAGAATTTTGAGGAATAAGCAACTAGTATTTAAAAATATAGTCAACTTAATTATAGATGTTACTAAGAAATTAAATTATTGTTGCAGTAGAAAGGCTAGGTCACGCCGCTAGGTGGATTAATTCGGGTTTTTTTTTGGCATTCTCGTTACTCAATACTGAAAACTGAGACTTCTCCAACTTTATAACTTCATTAATTGTCATATTTTTTTATTTCATACAAGTTCCTAACTATATAAAACTAATTTTGCGTGGTCCTACGTTAACATGGTCTCAGACGCAACCTTCAACTTTTTACTAAGATTTAATAAGATTTGGGTCTCCTATGCTGCACTTGGTCTCTTTGGAATTTTTTTGCTTGTCTGCATGTGTCCGTGGTGTTCAAGTTTGATTCTACCATGAACGTTTCCCAAGTTCTTATTTCGGTCCTCAGAGCACACTCACATCGAATGGTTTTATTTTTGTCTAGGATTTGAAACCACAACAATTCGCCCGTCAATGCCGACTCTTTAAGATTACTCTGTAAATCCCTCAAGCTATCTTTGTTCTTGTGCACAAAAGTACCGTGGACCCCCGTTCGTTTGACCATTTTTAATCTGAACACTTTTTAATTTGAACCCCGTTGGTTTGCACGACGTGCAAACTAAAAATGGTTCAAATGTCATTCTCAACATAACATCATTTGTTCATGCAGTCAATGCACATAAACACGATTTGTTTGTACTGACCTAGTGTGTTTAATCGGTTTCACATTTCGTTTTCCTAACGATTATGATAGAAATCCGATCGGAAAATGCAATATTCGCACTTGCAACTGCCAACTATAACAAACCACCAAAACAATAACAAAGAGCAGGGCGGCCAGTTCACACAGGTTTCAGCATATTTCGGGTTACCAGTTGTTCAAATTAAAAACTCACCCCGTTAGTTTGCATGAGGAATCGTTCAAACGAACGGGGGTCCACTGTATTGTCCACAAATTGCACTGCATAGTCTAGAAAGTAGAAATGATGAAAAGGGGTTTCCCATAAGCACACTTCTGATTGGTTTATAACATTTTACACTTTTACCCGAAAATGTGAAATATATTACCGTTATTCAAAGTTCAGTCCACAACGAGTGTTTTTAACCTTATTACTAACTGCAGCAGTCCATCGAATAAGGTGCTAATAATACAGGTAATACCTATAGGTTCTAACAATTTACCAAAAATCAGTTTTATTGGTTGGTTGACAGAGAAGAAATCGCCTTATTCGGAAGATTTCTGTTTGAATTGATTTGATTTATTGAGGCAGGTCGGAAAAAAGATCTGCTCAACAAAAATTCACATTAAACTAGGTCAGGTCAGATGAAGCTGTTTCGAGATCCACCATGCCTACGATTCGCCTATTAGACGCATGAATATCGCCGCACCGCAACATAACCCTAGGCATTCTGAATTCCGCAGGAGAAGGCCAATGAAAAACAGTTCGACAGCTCATCGTGCGAAGAATAAGACTCTATCTCGTGTGCTTGGCTGTCCCATTTAATCTTTGCATTTTTTTTTCCTTCCATTTCTTCCTCTCAAGAAGATACCCCGTGATGCTTTGTACACTAATTAATCGCTCTATTTTTCCTCTCGTTTCAGTGTGAAGCAATGAATCAACAGTCGAGTCGAAGTGAACAACATCCAGTACAACAGTAAATTGTGTGTAAATCTCCATCAAATGAGCATTTCACAACAACGAAAAAAAAGAAGCAGAAGAAGAGTTGATTAGTACCCCGAGCCAAGAGTACACATTATTATTACATCGTGAAAAAAAAGAGTACCAGCGAAAAAGTGTGTTTGAACAACAAAGCCCAAGCATTGTTGGTTGGTTTCGTGCGCTTATCTACTCTACTCTACTCGACTCTACTCGATTCGATGTGAGTTGATGTGACGACCGCGCGCGCGAGCAAATATTGGAGGTGAAGAGGCGTTGCTGCATGCATTATTGTCTGTGTGTCTGTGCGTGTGTTTGTGCCTATTTTTAGTGTGAGGATTTCTCAATCCCCGTCCGCGGCCGCCGCGATAAGAGTGATAACAGAGCGCGTCCGACTCATCGCGGCTGCTTGCATTGCAGCCTAGCTAGGGAGTTGGTTTCAGAATTTTAGCCCGCGTGTGGCGTGTTGACGCGTAATTTGTGAGTTGAGTAAGAGAAAAAAAAGTAATATCAATTTCGTACGTCGAATGGAAAAGTTAGCAAAGTTGCAATAGGGAATCGAAAAAT
The DNA here is from genome assembly GCF_943734655.1 of Sabethes cyaneus. NCBI lineage: Eukaryota > Metazoa > Arthropoda > Insecta > Diptera > Culicidae > Sabethes > Sabethes cyaneus. The sequence goes on from NC_071353.1 coordinate 157,073,425, forward strand.
GGAAGCCCACGAACGACTGCTGGCGCGGTTGGATCGACAAATAACCCGGCAGGAAAGTATGCTGCTCCGCAGCAACAGCAGCAGCCGGGATCCCCCGGTTGAAGGATTCGCTAGAGTAGCGAACAGTAAACGAACCAGATTGTTGGCCCCCGTCAGGTCGGGTCGAGCACTACTATCAGCTTGGGCGTTGGTGCTACTGCTGGGCGGCGTTACGCAGCTGTCGACAATTAGTGCAGGTTAGTGTAAATTGACTGCATTTATTGGTGGAGGCTAGAGTTAAGCAGAACGCTGAAAACTTTCGACTTATGAGGGTTGAATCAATATTTAGTCACAAAACAAACAGTGCTAAACTGTTGAAATAGCAGGTTGAGGTAAACTATCGACCACTCTTTAATCGTGACAAAGTCACATTTCGGAGCCAGCCCACCAGCAAGCAATGAATGGTGGGCACAAGAAATCACTATAAACCGAGTCGAGTCCGTGTTTATTTCATGAATAAATTTAAAGTGTGGTGACTGACTTCCGCGCGCACCACAAACGCTGTTGATAGATTGGCGGGCTGCCTAATAGCATCATTCCGTGCAAGCCGCCGACTGAACCGACCGGCTAATTTACCGTGTGTTACTTACTTTCCTCACTCCCAATCCGAATAATTGCACCCGCAAATGGGTTAATTGGAAGGAAATTTCCTTCGAAAATTTCCCTCAGCCCCGGGAACCGGCAGTCACAGCTAGTTTTCATAAAATAAATGTTTCTATTTTGGAACTTTTTCAATTCTAGCAGGCCCTCAAAATCATGATAAATCATAAAAGCTATCCTATTAGCGTTTTTTTTCGGGTAGACAAAAACACAAATTCTAATAGTAAAAGTACGCCGATAAATTCCCACCGCTGCGCTGCAGGATCGCTTTGCGTTGAAACGTATAATTTGCACTTTTCGTTGGAAAACTTCCCACCACAGCAGGTGGAAGAAAAGACGACTAGGTACGGGGCCAGGTTATCCAGGAGCAGAGAACGATGTTGAGAAAAAATGATAAACTACACGGAAAAGTTTTGGCGGAAAATTGCGGGTGGCAAAGTGATGATGGCGGTGATAGTAGTGAGTGGTTTGCCTGCAATAGGTTCGGGAAGGGGCAAGCAACTGGAACGTGTAATAACATTGCTGCATAATGTATGCATGCATGCTGAAATTACGCGCCGCGCTGCATCGCCGCATCGCATCGCCATACGGAGCAGCAAGGAACGGCGGAACCCCGTTCGTTTGGGTAGGCCAAAATACACAGTACACACGGTGTTGTTACTGTTTGCCTGTTTTGGGTTCGGTTTTATTTTCGGGATGGGTCCTGCTGCTACGAACGAAGATGGTGAGGTGTACTTTTTGGCGGTAAGGACTAGACACTATCCAGCAGTCGACGTATGATTATTAGCCAGTGATGATGGTATGGAGAGGCAAAGCTGTGCTTTTCGGTTCCAGTGTGTCCTACTTCAACAGTTTTGATGAGATTCTTGGCCTACCCAGAAAACGGGTTTGGCGTATGTTAATATTAAATTGTGGGTTGTTGAAATGGTTTCTATATGATTTATTTTTTTCCAAATTGCATAATGAAAATTACCCTGCCATGAATAGGATCATGTAGATAAAATGTGACATGCATTTTCGTTGTCGAAACAACCCAAAGACTGCAGAGCTACTATCGAAAAGAGAACAGCTAATAGGGCTAGGCGGATCATTAGGACTAGATAAGAGCTAGAGGTCGATCCCGTAAATTGGAAAAATACGCAGTTTAATCGTGAAACCCGAATTTATTCCCACTTTTGATAGGTACCGTTCATTCATTCATTAATCAGCTCCAGGCCGTGGTTTCCTCTGCTGTACGAAGAAGTCGTCTCCATTCTACTCGGTCCATGGCCGCAATTCGCCAGCCACGTAGTCTACGTAGGGTCCGCAGGTCGCCTTCCACTTGATCGATCCATCTTGCTCGCTGCGCGCCCCGCCGTCTCGTTCCAGTCGGATCGTTATTGAGAACTTTTTTAACCGGGCAGTCGTCCGACATCCTCACGACATGCCCAGCCCATCGCAGGCGACCGATTTTTGCGGTGGCAGCGATGGGTGGTTCCCTAAGCAGCTGATGCAATTCATGGTTCATTCGCCTCCTCCACGTTCCGTCTTCCATCTGCACTCCGCCGTAGATGGTGCGCAACACCTTCCGTTCGAAAACACTAAGGGCGCGTTGGTCCTCCACGAGCATAGTCCATGTCTCATGGCCGTAAAGGACTACCGGTCTAATCAGCGTCTTGTAGATTGTTAACTTCGTGCGGTGGCGAATTTTGTTCGATCGCAGCGTCCTACGGAGTCCAAAGTAGGCACGATTTCCTGCCATAATGCGTCTTTGTATTTCTCTGCTGGTGTCGTTGTCTGCGGTAACCAGTGAGCCCAGATACACGAACTCTTCTACCACCTCGATTTCATCACCGTCTAAATGAATCCGGGGAGGGAGGTCAGCATTCACTTCTTTAGAACCTCTTCCTTTCATGTATTTTGTTTTCGATACATTAATGACAAGTCCTATCCGTTTGGCTTCAGCTTTCAGTCCGATGTACGTTTCCGCCATCCTCTCAAAGGTACGTGTAATGATGTCAACGTCGTCAGCGAAACCAAGAAGCTGGACGGACTTCGTGAATATCGTGCCACTCGTGTCTATACCCGCTCTTCTTATCACACCCTCCAAAGCGATGTTAAACAGCACCGATAGGTACCGATTGATAGGTACCGTGACCGCACCTAATTCTGCGCATTTTTCTTTATATAAGTATTTCTTAGCATTGTGCATAACTATGATCATTGCGTTATTTTTTTATAAATATCTGTTGAATATTACGCTATTATTCACAAACGGGCCATAATATTTGAGAGCGAAATAATTTTAAGTGAAACTGATATATTTTATATGGCAGAAAACATCGTCGTTAGCACCAACGCTAAGATTATCCTTCTAGAAAATTAACAAATTTATGATCGAAATTCTTTGCAATGATCAAATTACCCAGCATAATTAGAAAGATTAATTAGTTTTAGTCATGTTTTAGACAAAAAGAGTGATTGCACGCATTGCTTTCCTTAGAAAAATGCGATGCAATAATGCGCAGATTTAGGCACAGATTTTTTATTCATGTTCCAAATTCTACGCAGTAATGTATCCTACGAAAAAATCGGGAAAGAATACGCAACCTCACCCAAATGGCTGATGTATAGAGGCAGGAAAATTCAAGTAGAATCTTTAACTTGCATTGATTGGCATCCTGTGCCGTGTTTCGGGATCCGAAGCTACGAGCGCCAATTCATGAAACCATGTCTTCTATTTTTTTAATGTCCAACCTCATGGGGCTGTCAAAAAGTGCGGAAGTGGTTTCTACATGAAAACACAATTTTTTGTATTAGTTTACAGTGTAATGTTCATTATGCAGAAAGCCCGAATCAATTCGCCCTTCACGTTATCAAGAATAAAATATTTAAAATGAGGCAATCAAAATGATAACAATATTCTTTTGCTACCCGGACAGCACAAGAAGGCCGGATCATGGATTTATTTATGGTAATAGCTAATGCCAGATTTTTTGGTGTGATTTCAGCGTATAAAGACATAAACAGTATGGCAGGAGTGTTTATTTTCACTTTTTGGGTGCGCAGAATTAGGAGCAAACATGCGCAGCATTAGAAACATGGAGAAGAAAGTGCGCAGAATTAGGCACCGTGGATAAGTTTACAAAACGAAAATTATACTCAATTGTTAGTCGACTTATAATTCCTATATTTTTTACCAGATATTATACATCGTAGCACTACACGTTGCTGCTATCTACGTTGTTAATTAAAATCTAGAATACTTAGAATAGCGGAAGAATCATAAAAATGTCTTAACTGCGCAGAATATGGTACGTTCACGGTATATACATTATTTTTTCCATACAAAAGCCTTCCAAAATAGAGTCAAAACCGGAAAAAATATTTTGCTGATTTTTGGAAATTATATCATTTGTACTTGACCAAACCTCGTGATTTTAGTCATGACCTTGAAATGCGGTCAGGCATATATTAATATTTTTTGGAACGATGGTTCTACGATTAATGAAGGGACGGTAAGGGAAAGTAATGAAGAAGGATTTTTTGGGAATGGAGGGGAATGCACCTTCCAGCATTGGACAAAAGGTAAGAGTCACAACGACAACTTGTTAAGCGTAGCTACCTATTATCCCCTCTTTCCCCTCCATTCCCAAAAAATCCTTCTTCATTACTTTCCCTTACCGTCCCTTTATTAATTGTAGAACCATCGTTTCAAAAAATATCATTTGTACTTCCATTTTTGTTTCGTGCTAGAAACGTTAACACTCTGTACACTCCTTTTTCGAGATCTTTAGGCTGTAAAGCCCACAGAAAATCGATTTTATACAAACATTTTTTACTCAATTTTAACAAATTTTTTTTTGCCTCCCGAGTTCTAGAGCAAATTTTGAAGGGCGGAGGGACAAAAACTTTAAAAATCATTTGCAATGGCCTTACTGCGGCGCTGTAGATGATGTCATCCGTGCTCTGCTAATCGATCATCCTCGGCTATGGATTTTATTTGGAACATGTTGGTGGCGATTGGGAAATGAAGATGCAATTTGTAGAATACGCAAATACGCATTACAAGCTCTCTCCATTTAAAATGAATCGGACGAACCAGGTTCGTGATAAAAACGACTGTAGAACGTTCGGTGCCACTTTTTCACTAAAAAGAATTTTAAATTCGGCTTAAGGGGGGACCCTACTTTGGAAAGTTGGAAAAAATAAATTTTATTTTTGTGCATTTTCGAGAGGCTAATACCTTCAGAAATGTCATGCCAAAGGGATTTTTCGATATCTGATCGCGTTAAAAAGTTACGATAAAAACTGTGGGGTCACCTCAAGGGAAGTGGATCGCTGTAGGAAACTTTAACCGTTATGTGTACGGGAAATTTAACACCGATAAGTGTTCGGATGGGTACCCGGGTACCCACCGAAATAAATTGCTTCTAACTTTATCAATTCTTGACCGATTTTGGATATTGAACAGTCAAAAGTTTCCCTAAAATTAAATAAAAAGAAGAAAACTTATCCAATTCAATTCTACTATGTATATTTTATTCACGACTTCAGTCGTCAAAAGTTTGGAAATTTGTCTATGGGCCCTATTCCGTAAGTCACGTCGAGCAACTCGGCTCGACTCAGTCACTGTCGAGTGTCGAGTGCAAGAAGAGCGAGCAGCATAGCGGCTCAATGCACGACCAAAACAAAGCTAGCTCAGGCGTTACTTGCTAACCGTTTAGTCACTAGCTTTTTGGCGGTGGACTCAGTCGAGTTACTCGACAAAATCGGGTCCCGTGCAGTGTTGCCACATATTCATCTGTACTGGAAGGCGCAAAAATCTTTTTCATCTGTTCTTTTTCTTCCAGAAATCTGTACCATTAAAATTATTTATTGTATAGAAAAATTTGGGTTGATAGCATTGAAAAAGTGCATGAGTCTCAAATCATTTATTTGTTTAATGATGTTTGCACATATTTCTGCTAAACTTAGTTATAAATACGTTTTGTTTTGTTTTCATTCATACTAAGAATTGCTTCTCTATTGATTTCAAGAAACTGCACTGAGAAAAAAATATGAGGTTTTGTCACTCAGAAAAATCTGTACCTATCTGTACTTTTTTGGCAAAAATCTGTAATCTGTACCGTACAGAATCTGTACCAAAAAATTCTAAAAAATCTGTACTTTCCCAGATAAATCTGTACATGTGGCAACACTGGTCCCGTGTGACTTACATAATACCAAAAGTCGACTAGTCGAGCAAAGTGACACTCGACGTGACTTACAGAATAGGGCCCTTATTTTTAGAGTACGAGACATACCAGGTCTGGGACCTCGGCTCGTCTGGTTCGTGAATCTGGATCTCCGGGACCATGTTCCAGATTCAAGACTTTGTACAAATGTCAATAAAACCACATAATATTGGTATTAAAATTCAGGAAATCACTCCAAGAGTTGATGTTTATCCATTTTAAGTCCATTCGCTGTAATCCCTCCAGGAGTCGAGTTTTATCCATTTTGAGTTTATTTGATGAGTTGTCCTCGGAATGGCCACTTCGGGGAAGATTCCCGTGGGGCCCTATAAGACCACAAAAATGTTTGGGTAGAAAACCCAGCAATATGTATGACAAAATTCGTGAAATCACTCCAGGAGTTGATGTTTATCCATTTTGAGTACATTCGATGAGTTGTCTCCGGAATGGCCACTCCGGAGCAGGTTCCTGTGGGGGTTTATGAGGCCGCTAACATATTTGGATAAAAACCCTAGCAATATGTATGTCAAAATTCATGGAATCCTTCCAGGAGTTGAGTTTTATCTATTTTGAGTCATTCCTAGGACAACTCGTTAAATTGACTTAAAATGGAAGAAAATCAATTTCATGAATTTTGAAATACATATTGCTAGGGTTTCTATCCAAACATGTTAGTGGTCTCATAGCCAGTGTTGCCACATGTACAGATTTATCTGGGAAAGTACAGATTTTTTAGAATTTTTTGGTACAGATTCTGTACGGTACAGATTACAGATTTTTGCCAAAAAAGTACAGATAGGTACAGATTTTTCTGAGTGACAAAACCTCATATTTTTTTCTCAGTGCAGTTTCTTGAAATCAATAGAGAAGCAATTCTTAGTATGAATGAAAACAAAACAAAACGTATTTATAACTAAGTTTAGCAGAAATATGTGCAAACATCATTAAACAAATAAATGATTTGAGACTCATGCACTTTTTCAATGCTATCAAACCAAATTTTTCTATACAATAAATAATTTTAATGGTACAGATTTCTGGAAGAAAAAGAACAGATGAAAAAGATTTTTGCGCCTTCCAGTACAGATGAATATGTGGCAACACTGCTCATAGGGCCCCACGGGAATCTGCCGCGAAGTGGTCATTCCGAGAACAACTCGTTAAATAAACAAAAAATTGATAAAACTCAACACCTGGAGGGATTCCATGAATTTTGACATACATATTGCTAGGGGTTTCTATATAAATATGTTAGCGGCCTCATAAGGCCCTACAAGAACCTGCTCCGAAGTGGCCATTCCGGAGACTACATGTTGAATGGACTCAAAATGGATAAACATCAACTCCTGGAGTGATTTTAGGAATTTTGATACCAATATTGTGTGGTTTTATTGCCAATTGTACAAATTTGTCTTGGATCTGGAACATGGTCCCGGAGGTCCGGATTCACGGGAACCAGACGTGTGGTCCCAGGCCTAGTATGTCTCGTACTCTAAAAATAGACAAATTTTCCAATCTTTTGACGGTTCAAGATCCATAATCGGTCAAGAATTGATAAAGTTAGAAGCATTTTATTTCGGTGGGCATCCGAACACTTACGGGGTAAAAAAAATTCAAAGCCCAATCAATTTTTATGAGCTCTTGATTGGCGATGAAAAAAGTAGAAGGTTGCATCAGGGACCCCACCGCCTATTAACGTAGGACCACGCAGAGCTGTTATCTATAAATATAATTTTTCTACGTTCTTGGAGTTCTTCAACCATTATTTGGTGGCTCTTAAAAGGTTTATTGGTGGATAATTTATAAAACTTTTGGAACATTTACTTAAAATTACCAAGTACACAGGTAACAGCTACCAAGCACACGTTTAGAGGTGACGAACTTGCCCAAGTTTTCTGGTTATAGCCGATTTCCAAAGGTTTGACTCTCGGGAGAGGTAATCGTAGAGCGCTTATTGTAGTGAGTCAGAGTAGAAGTCTCGACATGAATTCGTTCGAAGAATTGCAATTGTAAGAGTTTCCTGTTTCAGCACCTTATATATGTACATTGTGTCTTCTTATCACCCTTGATGACGTTTTTCCAGCCTTGCGCGAATTTGCCATTAGTTTTCGGCGCATCGGCAAAATTCACGTACTAGGTATACATTTGAACGTTTCGCAGATTATGTGACCAATTATGTGATCAAGTAGTCTCTGTTTCATTAGAACGTGGATTCAAAGTCCGTCCTTTTGTTCTAATTCTATCTTTCCATCATCTAGGTAACTAAAGGGCGTGGCATGTCAAGGCACTATATGACCAGTAGGTGTATTTCGGAAATGGAAGACAAGAAACAAGTTGATGTCATCTATACAGACTTGAAAGCTGCTTTCGATTGAATTGACCATACAATACTCTTGCGGAAACTGTCTCGACTCGGTGTTTTCCAACAAATGGTTAAATGGTTGAACTCATACCTCAGTGGCAGAGTGCTTCGTATAAAACTTGGATCCAGTGTTTCATCTGTATTCATTTATAAGTCTGGAGTTCCTCAGGGCAGTAATTTGGGACCATTGCTTTTCTTGTTGTTCTTCAGCGATATTGCGCTGCCTTTGGGTACTGGCTGTAGATTAGTGTACGCTGATGACCTGAAGCTATTTGCCTCGATAGGAAATATAGACGATTGCCGCCGACTGCAGGGTTTGCTTGATTTGTTTACGAGCTGGTGCAAACAAAATTGACTGATTATAAGCGTTGCCAAATGTGAAGTTATGAGCTTTCATCGCATTAAAACCCGATCCTCTTTGGTTACACCGTTGATGGTATTAAGTTACGCAGAGTGGGCCGAGTTAACGACCTTGGATTTTCGGAATTAACGCGGATGTGCTCAAAACCTCTATTTTTTGCGTAGTGTTGAAATCCACAAAGTTTTTTTACGCGAAATTTTGGTTTTATTACGCGAATTTCGGAATTTGCGCGGTTTTTTTTACGCGAATTTCGGAATTTACGCGGTTTTTTTTACGCGAATTTCGGAATTTACGCGGTTTTGTTTCACGCGGGACGTATCCTTCGCGTAAAAAGCGACTTGAGTGTAATTAGACGAAAAGGTTATAAAAACGGTGGATTTCACTCTCACATGTTTCTGATAAATTCAATGGATGCATCGATCTCATACCCAAAAATGCACAAACGTTATTGGCTGGAAGCTTATGTAAATTCACTAAAATTGTTCAACTTTATGTAAAACTTCCAGCAATACTTACTTACAATTTACTTCCGTTAGCTGTAAAAACCACAGAATAGGCACAGGTTTTGTGAATCGATTGGTATAAATACCACCAAAATCCGTACAAAACTGACTGAGTTATTGTCGTTCAAAATCTATCACTTTTTCGTGTCACGATCATTTTTGTTTTCGCAGCATGCCATCCTATCAAAGTAAGACATAGTCCTACCTCAAAACACCTTTCTTATAGAAAAATTGCCGCCATTGCGATAATTCTTCGGATTTTCAAAAATCGCTACGTAACAATTTAGGTATTGACCTAAAGCTTCAAAATCATCCTTGAAATCCGTTCCCTGATACTCCGTTGGTTTCCGGCACGTACCGCCAGCAAGGATCAATTTTCTAGAGAGCATCCACGCGCCCAGCCACCAGCATAATAATCACTATTTTTGCATTCAAAAAATACAAAATACATCTTCAATTATACCTTAGCCAATAACCAGAATACCCCAAAAATTAACTTCAATTCTAGCATTCGAGGAAAATAACAAAAATCCATTATTTTTCGACCTTCCACTAAAACTTGACTCTAACAGTCTCTCCCAGTCGAAATATAAAAATTGACAACTGGCTTATTAGACTACTGTTGTACTTCGAGGTCAACTGGTAGACAGAGAAAAAGAGCAGATTAACTGTGAACTTAAAAAGTGGGTCCTTTTCGATCAGCGCTATGAATTCCTTACACAAGTTCGGCCTCGTCTAAGCCTAAAATTACTGCAAACGCTCCCAAAGTCCAGAATGAAAAATGTTCCTGAATTAAGCTGTTTCCAAAAGCCGGAAAATTTCAAAATAAAAATAATTTCAAGGTAAAATTTTGAAGGCTGGAAAAGCTTAAAATAAAAAATGATCTAAAATTAAGCTCAAAAGCACCGAAAAACGTACTGCTGATCCAGGTAGGACATTCTAGCGTCTGTTCTGAAGTTAAAGAACTACTATTTATGTTCCCTGTTCATAGAAAATGTGACCAGAGAACCTCTAGATTCATAAAGCTATATTCTGCTTGTGAAGCTATTCGAAAGTTTTGAAAATAAATAGATAAATCTCGACTGGCTGTCAGCATAATGGATTTTATTCAAAGCGGTGAGTTGTGACAAATTCGACCGAATTTGCGTCACTCTCTGTGTGCACATAATGAACGAATGCGGAGAAGTTGACACGGTTTACCTCGAAATTCGATTTAATAAACCACAGAAACTCGAAGCGCACAGATCGTTAGCATTAAAATTGGAGCTTTTCGTGCTAAACTGTTCAATATGAATGTTATGACTTGAGACAGTAACTTTGCTTACGGAAAATATACGTGCACTTGCCGTATTTGAACGAAAGGTGCTGCGGATTATTTTTGGCGGAGTACAAACGAAAAGCGGAGAGTTGCGGAGGTGTATGAACCACGATCTACAGCCACTGCTTGGAGAGATTCCCATCGAGCACCTGGCGAAAGTTAGGAGACTATGGTGGGCCGGCCACGCCGCAAGGATGCCGGACGACTGTGCCAGTGAAATCCGTTCTCTTCAAGAACTCCACCGGTAGCAGGAATGAAGGAGCCCAACGTGCTAGATGGCTCGACCAGGTTGAAGCCGACTTGCGTGTATTGAGACCCACAACGGTTTGGCTACGAGTAGCCCAGGATGGAGTACAATCGAGTACAATGGAGAGGAATTCTTGATACGGAGCCGGGCGCTCGGCTGGTAAAGTAAGTAAGTAAGTTTCCGGCGTCCTACGGGGAAGCAATCTTGGATCACTTTTGTTTTCGTTATTCATCAACGAGCTTTCCACTTTATTGTGTCGCGGATGCAGCACCTTTTTCGCTGACAACGTCACAGTTTGTATGACGATCAATCGCTATCGTTAAATTTTTGTCGGCCACCCTCCAAAATTTTGTGAAAAACTTTTACCGGAAATCGGATGTTTTTCTAGATAACTAAGAAAGTTTACTTACATTTTTATAATAAAATATTTACTCTACGTATTCCTGAAATATGAATATTTTCAGTACACTTAAATCTCGTTTTGGAGGTTATGGAAAAAAGAACGTTAATTCAAAATTCGGACGTAAAAGAAGAACGTTTATTCAAATTTTTGATGTTAAAAAAGAGGACGCTAATTAAAATTTCGGGCGTAATAAGAAAAGAAATTTTTTTGGAATTTCGTCAGATTACCTCGAGGTATTTTTGGACGTAAAACGAGAGAACGTTAATTCAAATTTTCGAAGTAAACAAATTTATTTTCAAAATTGTTGATGAGTTTCGAGATCTTCTGTGCCTTAAGTCGCTCTATTGCTCTCTTGTGAGATCGATCCTAGAAACTAATGCCGTTGTTTGGTGCCCATTTCACGCCAACTGATGCAACAACAGAAGAACTTTATCTGCTACGCGCTTCGCCATTTGCATTGGAGAGATTCGCTGAACCTGTCATCGTACGAAGATCGCTACCGACTTCTTAGTATTCAGCCTTTGGAGTTGAGACGACGAATAGCCCAAGCTGTTTTTTTAGCTGCGAAGCTCCTATCCAATCACGTGAATTGCCCGTCGCTTCCTGTTAGTCAGTGACGTCAAGGAATTTTCTGTACCTAGACCCGCTTATTTGGAGCTCATGAACCTATCAGAATTATATGCCAACGGTTCCAGGAAGTGTTTGAGCTGTTTGACTTCAATATAGATTACCGGAAGTGTCTGACGTACCGCAAGGTATTGCTGTGGGACCATTATAGTTTTCTTTCTTCGCTAAATTTTTATTTTCCTACGTAAACCGTTGCAGTTTCCTACGCAAACCGTTTTCATACCAAAAAAGATTCTAGTGCAGCAAGTTTCATTTGAAACCAGTAAATTTTCTGAAATACTGAGGGTTTTAAAATGTCAATAGATCACGTGAATAAAGTAGTTTGTTTTCCCATGTAAACAACATGCAACATATATACTTAGCAACATACAACATGGAGATCTAGTATTATTTTTGAAAAATAAATTAATAAATAAATAATAAATAAGTCTATTGAACGGTCACTCAATAAAACAAGCGCTACAACTACCACCAATGTACTTGCCGCTGCTGGTGCTCCAAAATAGGTTACCAACTGGTCTTACCGCTCCGATTGTAAACTGTAAAATATGCAAAAACAAAAAACAACGTTCGAACGCTGATTTCTCGCGTTGCTTTTATCTGTTCGAGTACGTTCGACGATTACTTACGAAGCTTGCTGGAGTAGCACCAGCAGCAGCACCAGCAGCGCTGCATCTGGATTGGATGGAACTGATTTGAGTCCGGTGAGCAATCACTTCATGGAAAGCGGTTTACCTTGAGCCAGATTGGCACCAATCGCCTCCATCAGGCTTAGCAAGCAGCAGCATACTATTCATATGCATGCAAACTGCTTGATTGATGAATTATTATTGTACAAACTTGATCTGTCACCGTTAAAAGTTTCTGGTGATGGATTCCAGTCACTGACATTGAGTCTCTAAATTGAATTATTTCATTCATTTCGCACACCTTGTGTGCTGTTGTTGATCCTGATGACATTTGCTCTTCCGTTTTTGCGTTGGCTGACCATTATGTCAAGGTGCTATTGCTAGTGAAATGTGACAATAAAGCTAACACCAGAGCAAGAAGAGACATCCAAAATTTGGCCATCCAGAGCCAGCCAGGAAGGTACTAAATCATGCTCTCTCAAACATCTGCCTCGCCTCATCCGGGATATGAATGTGTTTGCCTATAGAAACATTACATGATCCGTTATGGAGAGACAAAAAAAGAAATAAAACTCGTCGCATCACACCGCACCGGTCGTGTAGGTTTGCGTTCTGAACATGCAACCATTAACGAAGACGATGTAACTGTACAGCAGAAGAAGCCACATCGGTGCTTGGTTTCCTTCAGACGATGGCAGCATATATTGCACCGTAGGGGAAGACGGGCAAGTTGACGATCCAATAGTTAAGAAGAGCATTATTAGTCGTATTATTCTACCCACTGCTCAGCTAGAAGATAGGTACAATGTTCGGAGGAAAGAAACCAGGCGAAAAACGAAAAGAAAAAGAAAAATTCTGGGTGAAAGTAAACAGACTACAGACAGACAAGTCGTGCTGCTCTGCTGTAGCACGTCGCGGCGTAGGACCTTCTTCTAATGTGAGGATGATTCGATTCGGTCCAACAACAGCTCCTACTCCGACTCCGACTAATATGTATCGAGAAAGGGTGTCCGATTTCAGCAGGCAACCGAAGACAGAACGATGAGACACGGTACACGGATGACGACCGACGTGTGTCGTCGTTGGTTGTTCCATTTGCCTGCCATAGTGCCGAGTGTCGTGTTCATAAACTGTGCAGAAATGTGTGTTCCTCACCTCACCTCATAATGGTTTGAACGAATAATGCACGAAGGTGACAATGACGAGAGCCCTTTCATCATGGGTTAGTTGAAAATTTATGTCCTGTCGTCGTTTGATGTTTCACTAAATATTTCAATCAACGGCGAACAATTGGAATGCTATCATCGGTGGTTAGTAATTATATACAATTTGTAAAGAGTTTTTATCAGAATCATAGTTGATTTCCATTTTTGATTTGGTTCAATAGTTAAAAGGTAAAAAATTAATGAATTTTTACTTTCATGTGTTTCATTGGGAACCTCGATCTCGCTCGATTAGCAACATTGTGTGTACTGCTTAATTCCTGTTTTTGCTCCCCATCCTCAAACAAATCGGGTGTACCATAAGGCAGCAGTAGGGGCCCATTATCTTTTTCTCTGTACTTTGACGATGCCTCATTTCTTCTTTAAATTGAATTTGACTGTTTTGAATTAGCAACTCTGCTGGATCTTGAGTATGTGGTCTCTCCTGTCATGATTTTGTAAACTTATCCTAATCGGTGTCGCCCTTACACCTTAGAAGGTCGGAGGAAAGTATAACAAGCCCTGTATGGAGATTGATTCGCTGCACTTCTTTTCATCGATTACTGAATTTCCGTGCTCCTCAATGTTCCCTTCATTCTGTTAGATTACTTTACTGTCAACTGCATTGTACCATATTTGGATTCAACGCTGTATGCAGTATTGCGAAGGTAGCATTCGTCTCGTCTCACACGCGCGTTCGCGTGCTAATGGACACACTTGCTTTTGGACTCTACTTCTTATTTTCTCATGCACTGCGACGAGTTTTTCTATATTTCGTGTCTTAACTATCAGCCATAGTCGTCGCTCTTGCGCGTTAATAAAATCTAGCAGTTACAGATGCCGCGGCGCTCGCGAGCGCCTGTATAAATCCTAGTATGTCGTTCGCGCTCTCGAGTTGTTAACATTTGCTTGCTATCTGAGCGGGATGTGCAGAAGACGCTACGAGGCCGTGCGATTACGCAAGTGTGTTGGTAGCAGAATGTATGCATACATAGGTAGGACCAGACCACCAGGGCAGGGGTTGTTTGTCGTACGTTTTCGTCAGTGGAGTCAGTGCTGAGTGTGCTTCTCACACTCGCTCACGTAAGAGTGGGCACCGATTGCTTCTCGCTTGATTTGCAACATTGACTGCATGTATTCGTGCATTCTCTCTGAAACGGAAGTTTGATTTCGGCGAATCTTCACACAAGTTTTACAAAAAAAAATTGTGATTTAGGAATCCTATAATTTGACTATATTTTTTGTATTTTCAATAATGACAATTTATTTATTTGAGTAAAAAATACTTATTAGGTATATGATATGTTTATACTATTTGTAATTTATATACGTACTAGCTAACCCGACAAACTTCGTATTGCCCCAAATTAAACTGAGTTGTACATATATCCTGAATCTCGGATGACATTTATCACAATCTTAAGTTTTGCAAGTTTCTGAGGAGTTCATGGGTGTTTTAATATACAAATTTTCCTCACAGTAAAGTAGAAAACAACTCCCCCCCCCCATTGCTTAGCCTGATAAAATAAAGCGGATAACATTTAAAAATTCGCCATCATTACAAACCATTTCGCCGAATACCATTTTGCGGAACACCAATTCTCGGTTGACCATAACGCGGCATTTAGAGTTTCGCAGAATACCGTTTCGCGAAAAACCTTTCGCGGGATGTACCATTTCACGGAAAATCTTTTCGTAGAAAGTACCATTTCGCAGGGGGGGTGACCCAACTGAAGGAAAGTAATAGAGAGAGGTCAGTCAGTTCTACATACCAAGAATTGAACGAACGTAGTAAATGTAAAGTGTTTTTAATGTGTTAGCGTTTTAGGAAAGAGAGAATGTTGCTTGCTTTACTAGTAATTGTATTATAGTGATCTATAAACGTTAATTTTGAGTCTAGAATAACTTCCAAATCTCTAATTCGTTCACAGTTTTCTATCATTTGATCTCCAAGGGAGATGTTGGTCATAGGTGTATATCGATTCCTACAGAATTCAATTAATTTACATTTGTTCACGTGTAGTTGAAGTAAGCTCTTCTTACACCAATTACAAAAGATTTGAATTTCATTACAAAATGTGTTGATGTCTGTTTCATTTTTTATTTCTAAGTATAATTTCATATCATCGGCGTAAATAAGGATTTTTATATTCTTAAGAACGAATGAGATATCATTAACGAATAAAATAACCAATAGCGGTCCTAAATGAGACCCTTGAGGAACTCCAGAAGTGACTTGAATGGGATTTGATGTTCTTCCTTTAAATTTAACAATTTGCTGGCGGTATGTGAGCTATGATTCGATCCATGTTAAAAGTTCTTGATGTATACCTATTTCTTGCAATTTAAAGAGAAACATTCCCAGGTAACAATTTGGTTTTTATTACACTCTTATGATGGCATTTACGACCAAAATTGGCATTGAAAACCGCCATAAGAGTACAATAAAACTCACATTACTGTTTGGGTTGGTATATCAATACGATCAAAGGCTTTACTAAAGTCGGTATACAAGGCTTCAACGTAGTTTCCATTATCCATTGCGTTAAGCGAAAAGTTAACAAACTCGAGAAAATTTTGTTGTGGTTGAGCGTCCTTTGTAAAAACCATGTTGTGTATGAGTAATTCTATTTTTTATTTGCGAGAATACCTTCTCATTGACAATTGCTTCAAAAAGTTTGAAAACACCTTTGAAACCAGCTTTGAAAACAAGCACTGAGGAAGACCTTTTCCAGATGCTTGGGAAAATTCCAGATTGAAGGGACATATTAAAAAGCCAGAATAGTGCAGTAGCTCTGTAGCTAGTTTTCTTATGAACGCTGGAGGTAAACCGTCTGGTCCGGGGCCCTTGGAGGAATCTATTATTTCTAAGGCGTCTAAAATTTCTAATACATTAATTTGTCTTACGTTTACGTCATTTCAAGGATTCTGGTAATGTGTAAAGTAGCCGTAATCGTGATCCTCTTCTTTGAATGTACCATAGATATCTCGGAAGAAAGTGGCAAAAAGGTCGCAAATTCATTCTATGTTATCTGTGGTTATTTCGTCCAAATGCATTCTAGGTGGAAAGTTTTCTGATTTTAATTTTGATTTTACATAGTTGAAAAAGTTGAAAAAATTTTATCGCACGCTGGATTTTTTTGGGTATACTCTTCAAAGGCAACATTTATTGCTTGGTTTAGTTGATCACAGAGATCAAGATAATTTGCTAAAAGTTATTGTCATTGTTATGGTTTTTCTATGCTTTGTGTGCCTTTTGCTTGCGATTTTTTTTGTATTTTTTATTTGACTGTTGTACCATATAGGATGCTTTCAATGAGCCTGACGTCTTCTTATCCCCCTACCACAGGGGTGAAGGGTCTCAAACTATCATAAAAAAATTCTTGCCTCCAAAACCCCCCACATGCCAAATTTTGTTCCATTTGCTTGGTTAGTTCTCGAGTTATGCAGAAATTTGTGTTTCATTTGTATGGGAGTCCCTTCTCTTAGTGGGGGAGGGGTCTCTGACCATCACAAGAACTTTCCCCGGCCCCGTAACCCCCTACATGCAAATTTTCACGCCGATCGGTTCAGTAATTTTCGATTCTATAAGGAGCATACGGACAGACAGACAGACAGAAATCTGTTTTTATATATAAGATGTATAATTTTATTGTCGTCTCTATGATATTCTGTTCAAGAGTTATGATTTTGCTATTATTTTTGTATCATTTCTGTGCTAGTTTTTTTGCCTTTTAGTACTTTTCATGTTGTTATTGCACCTATTTTATTTTTTTCTTATTAGTGTATTATGCCCTTGGCGCGGTTCTCTACGCGAATTTCGATTTTTGTGCGTTTTTATGCGAACTTTGGAATTTACGCGTTTTAGGCGAATTTTGGGGGTAACGCGAATGTCCTTTAGCGCTTATTTTACACTTAGTTTTGGAATTCATACGCAAATTTTTTTCCGCGACAGAACGGATCCTTCGCGTAAAAAGCAACTTGATTCCATTTTTGTATTATTGCATCATTTTGAGTCATTTTTATATAATTTTTAAATTATTTTTCTGTCATTTTCGAATTTCTTAGTGTCATTTTTTATATCTTTTGTGCCTTTTTGAAGTTTTTGCGACTTAATATCTAAGTTTGTTTTAATAATACGTCCTTTTTGTTCAATTTTTTGTTATTTTTGTGTTATTTCTGTACTACTTTTCATTTCTGTATCAGTTATCTTGTTGTTTCTGAGCTTTTGCGCGTTCTCTTTTGTTTTTGTTTTGTTCTTTCTTCATTGCTTTATTTTTTTATTGAAGCATTTTGGGTCATTTTTGCATTATTTTTGAACTATTTTTCTGTTATTTTACTATATTTTTGGTGCTTTTTTCGTACAGTTTTGATTTTTTTGCATTGTTTTTGCTGTTGTTTTAGTGTCTTTATATCTTGTTTTATTTCATTGTAGTTGTTGGCACCATTTTTACTTTTTTATTGTGTTCTTTATTTCACTATTGCGTTTTATTTGACATTTTTGTATCACTTTTAAATTCAATTTTTCTATAATTTTTGCATTTTTTATGCCATTTTTATACCATTTCTCATTTCTATGTCATTTTATGGCACTCACAGGTTATTGGTTTCGTGAGTGGGTTATACAGAAAGACGTTGCTAGGCTGTGTGCTCACGAGTGTGCAGGTAACAGAACGTACGCACATAGCAGCACTAATGGTTGTTTGTCGCACGCTGGCATCAGTGGAGTAAGCGTTGGATGCTATGCTTCTCAAACATGCTCGCGTGAAAGTGGGCATTGTTTTTGCTTCACGCTCGATTTGCAACACAATATTTGTGATATAATTTTTACCATTTTTCTGTTACTTTTGTATCGTTTTGGTAGTATTCGTCGTCAATTTTGGTTTACTTTTTATGTTTATTTCTTTTTTGTCGCATTATAATGTTACTTTTCTGTTATTTTTTGCAGCGTTTGGTGCCATTTTTGTGTCAGTTATTTCAATTGACAGTATTATTTTGTGTTTTATTATTGCTTCTAGTATAATTTTGTGTAATTTTTGTCTCATTTCTAAATCATCCTTATGTTAATTTTGCCAAAATACATATCTGTCTGAATAATATACAATTAGTGTAGTCAAATGAAAAAACTTTGCGTTTCTCAAGTGAAATAAATTAGGTTAAAATTATGTTTGTCTACAGCATTTAATAGATAGTGAAAATTTAGCCTCAATTCAATGGAGTTATTAATGCCTATTGAAATGCTATCAAATTTCAGCTATTGACACAAATTACCTTCCTGGTATTCCTGCTAGTCCAAAACCAAATCAGACGGAACAACCTCCATTCAAACATTTTTTTTCTGGAACAAACCAATCCCATCAATCTTCCCGTTCCGCCGATGGAGGGAATTGGTTGGCTGCACGACGCAACTTTAGGGAAAACGTGGTGACGAACTGATAACATTCAACCGTTCAATTACCACCAATCCGTCTTCCCTAAATTGTGTGTTCCACAAAGTTTTGCGTTGAAGTACGCGCGCTTGTTGAAATTGTTCAAAAAAACAAAAAAAAAACACGAAAGAACCGGATATTACTGTCGCTTTCTATACAATTAAGGGGAACAATTTAAGTGGAAAGAGAGTCGTCAGTCTCTTGGTTTAAATTTAAAAGAGGCAGTGGCTGGCGACAGACACGACGACGGTGTGATGAGGACGGGGAATTTTGTTTTGATCGAGAATTTGTTTTTCCTCTTCGTTCCGTTGCAACAACGCGGAGAACCATTAGCTTTTCTCCTTGGTTACCGATGAGCGACGATGTGCCGATTGGATTGTTGTTATTATTATTGTTGTCCGTCCTATTAGAGACGGACCAAAGCTCGGCCGGAATACGATGAAAAGCGACAGCTGCCGGTGGATGGATGCATGTTTTGTCCGGTTTTTGATTTTGTTTTTTTTTTGGATAACAGTGCCTTTTTTCCCGGGAAGCAAGCGAAAAATGACTAATCCTATTATAGGTGAGGAGAGAGAGAGCCCAGTTCACGCTTCAAAGTGCGGTGATTTGCAATCTATTGCTTCCACAGTGGGGGTCTTAAAACGAAACAAACACTTCGATCGGGCCTGGCAGAGCTCGTCTGCATACTTTCTCGGTGACCTTCTTACAAAGCTGATGTTGGAAACTGGGTTTCCGAGGAAGACGGCGAGAGAAATCCATCGAACGAAGCGAAAGGCCACAATCGTATAATGAATGATGGATGATGGAGTGGAGAATGGGAGGAAGTTTCACACCAACAATGAAACGGACAATGAGAATGTGAAGAAAACACGAGGAAATGTAATACAAAACACTTCGAATCTTTATGTAAAGTTTGAGCAAAGTTACGAATCAAATAACCTAACGAGTTGCGAATTACTTTTTTCTAAATCATTGAACCAAACTTTGACAGCTGCCCAGTTTGGCTAACCCTTTGCTGCGCTGCGAATTGAAGTCACTCAAACATGCAGGGGATTGTCAGAGAGAATGCAATCGCAGGGAACGAAACGACCTGGAAGGTAAGGTAACAAAGAAAAAACAAAAAAAAACACTGAAAAATACAAACAACTCACGCGAACAAGTCTTGGTTGTTGCCTGACTGCCTGCCTGCCTGCTGTGGCGGCTGCTGGTCGATCTGGTTGATTGCCTCGGTGGTGTGCTGCAGCAGGAAACCGGTTTTACAGAGGCTCTCAAACCCGTCGTCCATATGGCGGTTGTGGCTGCTAATGCTAACCCCGGTAGAAGCGAGCAAGCAAGGGGTATGAAGTGCAGCTGGGTGTAATTTCTTACCTTTAAATCAGGAGTCGTCGTATAGAATGATCTAACGAACGAACCTTTCCCATCACCAATACCTGTACAAATGAAGTCTCGAATGTGTGACGGTTCGAGGTACAACGAGTTTCTTTGAGCTGGAGATGCACACCTGATGTGTGATTTCGTCGATATCTTTGTGTGTGCCTACGCTTTTTGATCCTCTGCCTGCTCCTCCTTCCTTATGATGGGCTTATCGTGACGAGGAGATCATCGATCGCGCTCTCGCTGTTTGTCCCGTTGAATGGGTTCGAGAACCGACCGAACCGCGAGAAGGGCTACTAATATTTTAATGCATTCTTTAACTGACGTTAGCTCGGCGCTTTAGCTTAAACGAATCGATTATTATGTTCCAGCACTCTCGTATCTCGAAGAGGTGGAATTAAAACTGATTTGATGGTCATTTTCCGCTTAGCCGTTGGATTGGAATTTTTCGAAACAAAAAAAAACGTTTAATTTGATCATTATTCGGGGTAGGATTTAGAACTGTCGGAATGATTTTTATTGTGTTCTGAAGTTTTGTTCAAAGATAGGAAGAACTCAGAGGTTCGTTTGAAGGTTATAAAAATAATCAAGATCGTTTTCAAATGCTAGCAGGAAGCCATATTTGACGACAACCGGGTAAAATAAAAAGATAGAGTTCACACTCCCATGAATTGTACACACGCCATGCGTATGGTTAATCGATGCTACACATGTCTCAGGTTGGTATTTTGCAGGCTTGGTAATTACCTATTCAAATGTGCTTACTTTTGTGCATGTGAGAAGAAGCACAGAAGTGTTCTGTGCAACTTGAATAAGACAGCTGAACTAAGTCGTTTGTCTTAATGTGTACTAACATAGAATTTCAATTAGAAAATGGATGCACGAGTTTCTGTTGAAGTCCATCCGGCGATTCATTGTGTATGTATTGATCGCGGATGTATTGATCAATCATTCTGGAACCCGCCGGGATAAAATTGATGTTTTTACACCAAGAAAGCCATTTTTATGTGCCTTCCAATTGCAGGGTATTCGGTTGCGGTAATAAAGTCATTTTTCTCAATTAACTTCGCGAAAATTAGAGTAGGAGCACGATCTTCATGTAGCCAACACAATAAAACATGAAACAAACAGGTGCTGTGAACAAACTCAGTGCATATAAAAGTATCTTTCTTTTGATGAAAAAAGATTTGATCTGGTTCAGCAGAATCTAGAGATATTTAGTTTTACATTATTATAAAATTAAGGTAAAATGGTGCCAATCTGAGCAAAACAAAAAAAATTCATGTGCTGTAAACCAGAAAGCTTGCCATCGGGTCGTAACCGCTGACGAAAATAACTTATTTATGGCGAAGAAAGATTAATTCTATCCCACCGAAATGTCCTTGTTTTTGTAAAAACTACTATTAACAGACTCTCGCGCCGTGAACAAGCACCGCATCATTGATATTCTTATAAACGTATCTTCCTTTTGACATAAGATTTGGTGTAGCTCAGTTGCATTTTGAGATGTAGAAATAAATGCCTATTTTTTGAAAAAATCTTCATTGAAAAAAAAATTTAAAAAAAATAAGTAGGAAAAATTGAGTAAAAATTGAAGAACAGGAGGAAACTTCAAAAAAAAATTAGGAAAAAATAAACAGAAAAAAACTATAAAAAATGAGTAAAATACTGGAAAATAGTTGGAAAAAGTTGAGCGAAAGCTAAAAACATGAAGCAAAACTGCAAAAAAATTAGGAGAAAAGGAAACAGTTGAGAAAAAACTATTGAAAAAATGCGTGAAACTAAAAATTTTATACAAGCAGATAGAAAAATATAGGAAACAGTTCGAAAAAGTTGAGAGAAAGCTAAAACCTTTGGAGCAAAACTAGAAAAAAAAAGATTAAAACTAGAGAGATTTGGGAGAAAAACTAAAACACTTGAGAAAAATAGAGCAAATTAGAAGAACAAATAAAAAGATTGGAAGACAAAATAGAAAAAAATTGGAAAAAAACTTGAAACAGTTGGAAGAAATAATAGAATATATGAAAAGAAAAAGTAGAATAAAATGGGAGATGAAATGTAAAAACTTGGAAGAAATAATAAAACATGACAAAAAAATAAGGCCATTATAAATATTTAAATAAGTTTTTGTCCCTCCGGTGTTGGGCCACTGATGGGGGGAGAAGGCGAAAAAAAACAAAGCGAATTTTTTAATCGAGCAAAAAAATATGTGTTTTAGGCATTTTTACTTGAAGATTAAACGAGAACGAACAAACGAACAAAAAGACAAAAACGAAAGAAAATTTTTTTGGCCGAGTTTCGGAAATTCCACTATTTCTATTTCATGCTAGAAGCGTTAACTCAACATTGCCCCCCGATTTTTCAGTCCAATTTCCAAGGGAGGAGGGAGGCGGAGTGACAAAAACTTTGAAAATGATTTGCAATGGCCTAATTGCAAAAGTAAGTAGTAGAAATATAGGAAAAATGGGGAAATTAAACCATGTTTTCCTTTTTTTTCGGGTAATCCAGCTGGTCGGTTATTCTATACCTATAAAAAAGGATTTCTGTCTGTCCGTATGTTCCTTATAGAATCGAAAACTACTGAACCAATCGGCGTGAAAATTTGCATGTAGAGGTTTTTGGGGCCAGGAAAGGTTTTAGTGATGGTTAGAGACCCCTCCCCCCGCTTAGAGGTGGGGTTCCCATACAAATGAAACACAAATTTCTGCATAACTCGAGAACCAATCAAGCAAATAGAACAAAATTTGGCATGTGGGTGTTTTCGGTGACAAGAATTTATTCTATGGTAAATTGAGACCCCTCCCCTCTTTATAAGGGGAATTATAACTCCTCTCCCCTTTAAGAGGGGGGGCTTCCATACAAATTTCCTCATAACTCGAGAACTAATCAAGCAAATGGAACCAAATTTGGCCTGTGTGTGTTTTTGGAGACAAAATTTTTTTCTATGATGAATTGGGACCTCTCCCCACTTTAGGAGGGGGGGCTCGTATACAAATGAAATACAAATTTCCTCATAACTCGAGAACTAATCAAGCAAATAGAACCAAATTTGGCATGTGGAGGTTTTTGGAGGCAAAAATATTTTCTATGGTGAATTAGGACCCCTCCCCACTTTAAAAGGGGGGGCTTCTACACGAATGAAATACAAATTTCCTCATAATTCGAGAACTAATCGAGCAAATGGAACCATATTTGGCATGTGGGTGTTTTTGGAGGCAACCATTTTTTCCATGATGAATTAGGACTTCTTACCTTTTCAGGTGGGGGGGGGGCTTTCATACAAACGAAATACAAATTTCCTCATAATTCTAGAACTAATCAAGCAAATGAAACCAATTTTAGCATGTGGGTGTTTTGGTAGGCAAGAATATTTTTTTTGGTGAATTAGGACCCCTCCCCAGTTTAGGAGGGGGGGGGGGCTCCTATACAAATGAAAAACAAATTTCCTCATAACTCGAGAACTAAACAAGCAAATGGAACCAAATCTGACATGTAAGTCGTTTTGGAGGCAAGTTTTTTTCTGTGGTGGATTGAAACCCCTCTCCTCTTTAGAAAGCGAGTTATGACCCATCTCCCCTTTAAGAGGGTGGGCTTCCATATAAATGAAATGCAAATTTTTTCTTATCTCGAGAACTAATCAAGCAAATGGAACCAAATTTGGCATGTGGGAGTTTTAGATGGCAGAATTTTTTTCTGTGGTGTATTACGACCCCTTCCCCTTTTAAGAGGGGGGGGCTCCCATACAAATGAAATACAAATTTCCTTATAATTTGAGTACTAATCAAGCTAATGGAACCAAATTTAGCATGAAGGAGATTTTTGAGTCTTGAATTTATTTTATGATAGTTAGAGACCTCTCACCCTTGTGGTAGGGGGATATGGACTTTCATACAAAAAAACAGAAATTTTTGCGAAACTCAAAAACTAATCGAACTCGAGAAATTCGAGACTCTTCCATAAAACATTAATCAATAACAAGACCACAAAAACTATCTATAGTAACACTAGATCATTCAGGACGAGACGGCCGCGAGTGTTGCCGGCGACCCGCCGTCGGAAGCGCTGCCCACTGTAGGGAGGCAACTCCCCGCAGAAATCACTACTGTCTAGGTTTATATATTTTCCTAGGTCTACCTGGGTTTCCTGGAACGAGCGATAGCGAGTAAAGAGAGGATCGCGAAATGGTACTTTCCACAAAAAAGTTTTCCGTGAAATGGTACATTCCGCTTAAGGTTTTTCGCAAAATGATATTCGGCGAAATGTTGTACAATCATGGCGAATATTACTATCCGCTTTCTGGCTATGCAATGAGGGGACAGGGGAGTTGTTTTCTACTTTACTGTAAGGAAAAATTGCAAATTTGTATATTAAACTACCCATTCCTGGTAACTATCAAGCATTAAATGCTTATTGGCCTACATTTGAATAGCATTGGTGATGCTTATTGGTTACCTGGGATGCTTTCATAGTTACGTAACTGCCAAAATGAATCATCTAAGGTTGAACTCCTCAGAAACTTGCAAAACTCGAGATTGTGACAAAGATCATCCGAGATTCATGATTTATGTACAGCACAGTTTAATTTGTGGCAATACGAAGTTCGTCAGGTCAGCTAGTATAGTATAAGAATTGGCTTAATTTTCCCATCTGCTGCCTGAGTACCTCTATCATTCCCCGTAATCATTGTAGAATGCTCCTTCGGTATCCGAACCGGGTCTGGTAAACCGCATGCATCCCCTTACTAACCCTAAGCTCCCGATCGACCCAATCAATCCGACATTTTTCGGAGATATCTGTGGCAGCTGTGATAAATAGGGATGAGCCCCAGAAACATTCATCTAATTATTATCAGAGACCCCGTATTGGCCTTATTCTTAAACCAAACAAAAGCACTTTCTGAACAACGCAACAATCACGTTTGGTAAATTTTTACCCCGAGTAAACGTGACCATGTGACGTCAAGGTTCAGTATCGTAGGGAGGAAAAATGGGTAGATAAAACTATAAGAAAAAAATTGAGAAAAAAATTTGGAAAAAATCGTGAGAAAAAAAAGAATATAAATCTTGAAAAAATTGAGAGAAAACTAGACTAGACAAAATCAAGAGAAAAGCTAGTAAAAAATTGGATTAAAACTGGAAAAATTCGAGAGAAGAAATAGAAAATACTGAAAATATTGGGAGTAGAAAAAATAGGTAAATTGAAAGAAAAGGACAGAACAAGTGAAAAAGAA
Source organism: Sabethes cyaneus (assembly GCF_943734655.1). NCBI lineage: Eukaryota > Metazoa > Arthropoda > Insecta > Diptera > Culicidae > Sabethes > Sabethes cyaneus. The sequence goes on from NC_071353.1 coordinate 157,098,965, forward strand.
AACGAAACGAAAAAGAAATAGAGAGAAATGGAAGGGAAATCGATAGAAAGAGCTAGATAGAGAGAAAGATGTAACAGAATTTAAGGAGGAAGAGAAAGAGAAGCAATACAATTGATTGAAAAACTAAGAAAGAGTGTTTAAATAAGAAAATTAATATTAAGACAAAAGCTAGAATGCGAAATGGGGATCTACGTAAAAGAGAAAACATGATCAAGGTAATAGTGAGACAATAGGACGTATGAATAAAATAGTTAAAAGAAACGGTTTATTCATAATACCTAATGAGTAGATAAAAGAAATGGTTAAAAAAATAAAAAGCAAAGAGAGAAATTAAACGGAGATTGGACAGGAAAGCAATGGAACTATCAGGTAAAAGAGCGGATATGGATTGACAAAGCATGAGTTCAAATAATCAAATGTTACTTTTGAACAAAGAACAAACAATAGATTGAGAAGAGAAAGCAAAGATTAAATAGTAAGGCAAGTCATAAAAGTATGAAACGAGAAAGTTTGAAAGGAAATATAGTTTTTTCCAATGGCTTTGCAGTCAAGTAACGTTTCATTTTTCTTATGGTTATGGAGGTGATAAAAACGAAAAATTCAATGAACTGGAAATATATCGGCAATGGAGATTACATTGGATTCAAGTTGAAATTGAGCAACAAAATAACTAATGTATGGTCTTCAAAAATATGAATCCCAACATTCTTTGTAGAGCATTTAACCCCTAGTGTTTGCAGGAAATACTGCGCATTACCGTAGCGTAATGACGAAGAAAATATAATATGTGCATCCAAAAGCAACGGTAAAAGGGCTTCTAGGGAGAGGGAAGGCTTTATGCTTTATGCTTCGGTGAGATCTGACACACGCGCTCGAATATCTCTGCATGGTTTTGGTATCGGCTTACATCGATAAAACAATGGACCAACAAGACGGTGGTCGCGCGTGGGTGGCACTATTTTGCACTTTCCCTGTGATATGTACCTTAACTCCGGCAGTAGGTTTCTAGTGTGTTGTTTCGAACGTGAGCAAAATTGGATGCAATACCTTTGGTAGACTATAGTTGGTGTTGGTGTTGGACTCCGTGCCAAACATTATTGCTGGTGTTATGATGCAAAGGAATGTTGTCTGTGCTTTTCATGCATACATGCGGTTTGCCTGAAGGGTGGGATTTTTTTTCCAAGAGCTAAGAGAACTGACCTGATCTATAACAGCAATTCACATCACAACAGTGCGGCAGCGGCGGCGATCGCTGTCGATTCATCTGCTGTTATGTGTTCGAAGGAGCACAGCAATTTTCGTTCTCCACCATGAATGGTTCTTCTACCCTGCGGTGTTGTTTGGAATTTGCAGAAGAGAAAAACTGCAAAAGTGTACTAGTATGCTCGAAAGACAAAAAGTTCAAGTTCTAGCACTACAATTTTTTTACGTTTGTTTTGTGCTAGAAAAATGAGAATTTGATCTGCGGCCCGAAGGGCCTGGTTTCCTCCGGTATTCAATTCAGCTTGACGATTTGTGCAATATCTTTCTGTTTGCATCTATCTTATTTATATATCGACAAATTAGAGGGTTAAACTTAGTTCTAAAAATGAGTCTGTTCGAATTTTAACTTAGGTTGTGAGAGTTTAACAAAAGTTCCATTCACGATTAGGTGGATTAATTCAAGTTTTTTTCTCACTCAAACATACCTGGATTACATACTTATAAATAATGTGAAAAGAAACGAAAACCAGACACCGTCGACCCTGCGAAGAGAAGGGCAAACACGGGCAAACTGAACTGGCCGAAATAGGATGTAAAAACAAACGCGGAAGCCCTGCTGCGTGTGATGGGTTTCAGAGCAGGTAATGGTAATTACACCATCGTCCGTGTGCTCTATGGATGGATGCGTTGAAGGTCAAGCAAACCTGTCTGGAAGAAGTAAAAGCACTTCCCTGTATTCTATTGAGAGGGTGATTTTAAAAGCGTTCTTTCAGATCGGTTCGTTTTTTCTTCAATTTGCAGGAAATGGCAATCAACTTGAAAACCCTACTGGAGATTACCAAATAAAGTATCCATTCCGGTGTCTTGTTAACCACCCGAAAAATTTACCTGCCGTGGTGAAGGTTTCATGTGGTAATATTGCAATTTTTTTCTTTAATTTTTTGCATTCAATTGCATAAAGCCAACCATGCATTAAAACGTGGCAGGTAACTCTATATCATCGAAGCACGTCACAATGCGAGAAGAGTCAAACGAACGGAAACCCCATCCACACTCATTGCAAAAACAGGGTATCGCATAACCGTCTCCAACCGTCACCACCGTTTCAATTTCGGAACCCCGACCATCCGATCCGATCCGATCCGATCCGAGATCCAATCGAAAGAGGCGTGAATATTGGCCAGATAAAAATATGATGACATCATGCCGGAGAAACAAAACAGATTCTTCCCGGTCGGTGGTTTTCGATTGAGCTTTATCCTGTTTGAAGTTGGTCGATTCCGTCCGGCAGGCCGGCCGGGCTGTCTGTGTCTACTGCATATTCTATAGTGTGGACGCTCACATTTCTGGCGGGTTCGAGAAGCACTCGTGCGTGTCGCTGGAAACTAGTTGGACCGTAGCCAACCTTGGTTGGCATTTAATAGCCAAAACACTCTTGTACTCTGTACCCGGAATGGAGAGTCAAGACTGCGAAGATAATTTTTCAGTAGGCACTTTAAAAACTTTAATGAAAACGAACTGTTCAAATTCATTATTAAATTATGCTTTTCAGACATGGTTAAAGTTTCAATTTGCAATTCTGATTGTTAGGAATTTCAACTGATTTATTGGTAAAATTTTTCCTAGTGTGTAGCATCGTTTTGCCGGGAAAAAAGGTAACTGAATGGTGTCTTTTCAGGTGCGAAATTATGTCTTCAAGAGTGCCAATGACGGGATAATTTCCCAAACTGAAGGGTTCTAGAGGTAAATGTCATTGGATTTGATGACACTTAATTGTGCTCATATAAATGAGTGTATAAAAGGTATAAGTGTTTTGTTTTCAGTGGCTATTTCTAGCTTTTTATAGAGTTTATTAGAGCGGAACGCCCAGTTCATGATAGTGATGATATCTTCTCAGTCTTTTATCAAACTAAAACAAAATGTCATGAAATTTTCCGACGTTTCAGCCGTTTTCTCCGAAGATCGGTTTTCACAAAAGTATTCTTCAATTCAGGCTTATAAGCGTTCAAATCCAAATAGTTTCTAATTTTTTGAGACGACTTCTTTCGAGTAAGCTTAAAATTTACAGACTTATTCTCTTGTTTTTCAACGCGTAAACTTTGCGACGCATTGAAAGACTGGTCAGAACTCAGAAGTCATAGCGTCACAGTCACCACCGTGCCCTATAGTCGGACACCACTAGTGTAGAGGTTTTTGAACCAAATATTGAATAACCATACTGGATTCCAAAATGGTGTCTAACATCGGCATCGGTACCTTCCCAACAAAAATTAGAATCGTTGTGTGTTCCATACAAGACTACATGGTTAATGTAGGACTACGTTAGGCTGGTTTTTGCAAAAGACTAAACCTCGTGTTTTTTTAGTCTTGACCTTGAAATGCGGTCAAACATATATTAATATTTTTTGAAATGGTGGTTCTACAATTGATGAAGCGTAGGTGAAAGTAATGAAAGTTTTTTTAAATAGTGGGGAAAGAGTGGAAAGGTGAGGGGGGCAGGGTTATTGGTAGCTACGCTTAACAAGTTGTCGTTGTGACTCCTACCATTTGTCCAATGCTGGAAGGTGCATGGGTCGAACCAAGCTATAATCTGAGATTATAACCGGATTCGAACCCACAACACCCGCCAGGGCATGTGGCTCGCTGCTACTTGTACTTACCAAAGAGGCGCTGGACAAAAGGAGATTGCACAACCCCCCTTATTAACGTAGCGACATGGGTTGGGCTATTTTTAGACACAGATCGTGCCTCTACTGTGGAACTACATCTACTGTGGAACCACCGACCGAGAAGTTTAATCTAACTTTGTGTTAACTGGCGCGACGACGACACTATGCAGGCCCTTGCGACTTACAAGGTACTGCGTGTGACGCTGTTCGTCTGCCAGCGTGTCAGCCGCGATTCTCAACGCGGGTTTTTGCAGTAAAACCTAAAATATTTAAGAAATTTTCGATATTGATGCTCTCTTTTCTAGCTCTAGTTCCAACTTTTTCGCTCAGCATCTTCTAGTTTTTCTCGCTCAAATTTTTCTAGTAGGACTTCCAATTAACCCAATTTACCTTTCGTTATATTGTTTCATTTTTTCTCCCAATAGTTTTTTCTCTCAACTCTATTATTTCAGCCAATTTTTTCCAGAAAACTAGAAAATGTTGAAAAAAAAGCAAGAAGAAATTGAGGGGAAAATAGTCTGAGGAGGCGCAAAAATAAATAGAATTGGGGCAATTACGAAAAAATTGAGAAAAATTTAAAAAATCGGAGAGAAGAAATTTGTTCTATGTTTTCTAGTTTTTCTAGGTTTTTTCCCAATTTTATAATTTTTTTTCCCAAAAAATACTCTTAATTTTTTTCCCCCACATTCTTCTAGTGTTTCTCCAAATTTTTTCTTGTTTTCTCCCAATTTTACTCTTTTTTCTAGCCGTGCTATCAACATTTTCTAGTTTTTCTGCCAGTTATTTCGATTCTTTCTCCCAAATTGCTCTAATTTTTTTCTCCCAATTTTTGTAATTTTCATTGAATTTTCTCTTGGAAACTTTGGAATTATTCTCCAATTTTTTTTAAGTTTATCTGTTAGTTTTTTCGCTGTATTTTTTCTTTTAAATTTAATTTTTAGCTTTTCTGCCAAATTTTTCAGTTTTACTTTAAATTAGCTTTTCTTTTTTTTCACTCTGGAATTTCTAGTTTTTCTCCCAATTACGCCATAGCAAATATTTCACGGAGTTGGGGAGGGGGGAGGGGGGAGGGGGAAGATTGACAACAATTTTAAAAATAATTTGCAATGGCCCTACTTATATAACTTCTTCTAATTTTTCTTCTCTAGACCTTTTTTAGTCTTTTCCTCAAATATTTTCTGTTATTTCTCCCAAATATTCTAGTTTTTTTTTCTTAATTTCTGCTCTTGTGTTCTTCCATTATTGCTAATTTTCTTCCAAAATTTACTGGTTTTTCTCCCAAATTTTTCAAGTCGAATTTTCAAATTTTTGTCTCTGATTTTTATACTTTTTCTTTCAGCCTTTTCGATTCGTCTCCAAATATTTTCTAATTTTTCTCCATTTTTGTTGTTATTCTCCCAGTTTGCTTAATTTTTTCTCTCATTTTTTTCTGTTTGTTCCCCATATTTCATAATTTCATTTTTCTATTTTTGTTCTATTATTTATTTTTTTATTTAGGCCATTGCAAATTATTTTTAAATTTCCTACGTTTTTGTGCATATACATGTATTGCAAGGAAGAATAGATTTGGTTTTCACGTTTAAACTTGAAATAAAAATGTGTAACACCCATATTTCTTCGCCCCCCACTCCTCCCCTTCAAAGGTCTAAAACCGGAAGGACAAAAACTTTATAAAATATTTGTAATGGCCTTATATAAGGAATAATATTCCTTTTTTTCATTTTTCCCATTTTATTTCTCAATTTCCTTTATTTTTCCCAAATTTTTCTAATGTTACATCCAATTTATTTTATTACTTGCTGAACCGACAAACTTCGTATTGCCAGAAATTATACTGTGTTGTACATAAATCGTGAATCTCGGATGACCTTTGTCAAACTTTCGAGTTTTGCAAGTTTCTGAGGAGCTCAACCTTAGATGATTCATTTTGGCAGTTACGTAACTATAGAAGCAAAGCAGGTAGTTTAATATACAAATCTAGAATTTTTCCTCACAACAAAGCAAGGTCTTAATTCCCCATAAAAAAAATTCTTGCCTCCAAAAACACCTTACCAAATTTGGTTTCATTTGCTTGATTTGTTCTCGAGATAAGAAGAAATTTGTATTTCATTTGCATGGGAGCCCCCCCTTTTGAAGGGAGAGGGGTCATAATTCCCCTCCTAAAGACGGGAGGGGTCTCAATTCACCATAGAAAAAAAAATTGCCAACAAAAACACCCACATGCTTAATTTGGTTCCATTTGCTTGATTAGTTGTCGAGTTATGCAGAAATTTGTGTTTCATTTGTATGGGAACCCGGGGGAGGGATCTTTAACCATCACAAGAACCTTCCCTGGCCCAAAAAACCTCTACATGCAAATTTTTACACCGATTGGTTCAATAGTTTTCGATTCTATAAGGAACATCCAGACAGACAGACAGAGATATCCATCTTTATAGGTATAGATTCCTTCTATTTTTTCCTCATTTTTTTCTCAATTGAAAATAGAAAAATTTGTAAAATATACTAAATGAAAATGGGAGAAAAACTACGATAAATTGAAAGAAAAACTTGGGACAAAAAACTAAGAAATAAAAGAAAAAATTTGGAGTTAAATTTAATAAAAATATTATAAAAATTAGAAAAACTTGAGAAACCAAGTACAAAAACTGAGAGAAAAAAAAAGAAAAGTTAGAAAACCAGGCAACTTTTCTTTTACTTTTGTCTCAATATTTTATTATTTTTTCTTTCAATTTTTCTTTATTTGTATCTCCCAGATTTTTCAATTTGTTCTCCCATTTTTTTCTCTTTCTCCTCCCAACTTGTGCAGTTTTTTCTCATTTTATTGATTTTTTTCTGTTTTTAATTTTTGTCTAGCTAGTTTTGTTCCCGAATTTTTCAACATTTCTCCCAATTTTTTCTATCATTTCAATTTTTCCTGTATCTTCTCCCAATTTTTTCCATTTTTCTGCATTTATTTTAAATTCTACTGCCAATTTTTTTCGTTTTAGGCCATTGCAAATCATTTTCAAAAAAAAATTTACTGTTTTTCCTCCGAGTTTTTCTGCAGTTTTTTTGATTTTCTTTCAATTTCCTTAATTTTTTTCTCCCGATTTTTACTATTTGTTCTTCCAATTTATAATAAATTTAGAAATAAATTAATAAAACAATTAATAAATAAAGATGGGACTAGAATAATTTGGGAGAAAACATTAAGAGAAAAAAAGCAAAGAGACAATAGAAAAAAATTGAAAAAAATAGGAGTAAATCAGGCGAAAATTCGGTATTTTGAACTAATTTAACAAAATCTAGAACAAAACTACTGCTTGCCTGTTACCTTACTGAAATCAAAGATCGTTTTTATTACCAACCTTTCCCCACGTTGAAGACCAAATGTTACCAATTCGATCTCTTTTTGTCAGAAACTCATCCTTGCCATCCCATAACACGGTTACATTCTCTTTTCATTATTCCTGCAATGAAATGGCAAACGCTCGCCCTTAGATATAGAATCACATTACAACTGAGTACTACAGCTGTAGCGCAGTTTCTCAACATAGATATAAAATTGGCCTTGGTTTAACGAGAAATTAGCCCTCATCATGTATTCATGACTACCATGATTGCTTTGAGTGTGTTAGTAAATAGGTCTTAATGGCTTTTTAGTTGCAATTTTTTAAATGTAGTGCAGTAGATTCGCTAGGATAAATGTTTATTTGTCTTACATTATTGATTATCTTCAATATGCAACTCAGTTCCATCGACAAAAATGTTTTTCTGACGAGAAAACTGCTTATGAGCACATGACCTTCAAAATCATCTCAGCATAAAACATAAAGCATAAAACACACAAACACACAATACTAACCTCATCGCGTATCGCATTTTACCTGAATATTTGAAACAAAACCAGCCCTTCACTTCACTTGAAATGCAGTAGTTAGAAACATTTAATTGTAGCACATCAATATCTGGTTCACTTGTATCTGGTAAATGAACGTATCGATTTTTCAGAGTGATGCCATACAAAATACTAAGATTGTGGCTTTTTCGTCATGTAATAAAGAAAACTAACGGAAGTAATATGGCAACATTACGTTGGGTAAAGAATGCCAGCGAATTTTGTGTTAATTTGTCGCTTACAGTTTCTATTCTACTCGCAAAACAATACAAATATAAAATGATGATATCTTAATGATCACTAATTTCACCTTAAACGGTGTAAAGAATCTTTGACCTGTTGAGACAAGGAGGTTTTGTCACTCTTTCTAGTGCACTTCCCTAACACAGACATCAAATTGGTCTGGCGTCTGGGTTTAATCGCTGTCTTAAGTAGTCTTGTTGGAATGAGGAGAGTTTGTCACTTTTTCTGGCGTATTTCCCAAGCAGAGACATCAAATTGGTCTAGGTTTATACGCGGTCGTAAGAAATCTTGTCGCATTGCAACGAGGAGATTTGGTCACTGTTTCTGGCATACTTCCCAAGCAAAGTTTTATCGCAGAAATGAATAAATTTGGTAGACCAGCATAATTAATTTACCTAAACCATATTTTGTTCACCCTGATTTCCAAAATAGCTTACAATAAGTAGCTAAACTAGTCACCGAATGACCGATTTATTACAGAAGCAGTGAATTTTGAATCACGAAATCGTTGACAGACTGATTTTATGAAGCAGAAAAAATCCTTCCGTGTTAGCAATCAGAGAAGGGGGGGAACCACATCAACATGCGATAATGACGGGCGTATATATTTACGTGTGTGTAGGGTCTACTCAGCGGTGGCGCTCGTTGAAGTGGCAAGAATGTGGCCACCACACAAAGGCGAAAAGTTGTAATTTCAGCCGTTTTAGATTCGGATCACGCGACCTCCGCGCCCAAAAGCCCCATCCAGAGCCAGCCAACCAGCCAGGTCAGGATGTGAAAAATTATGCATCCACAACCAATCCGCGCGGTTCTCAAAGGGTTTTTTTTCTGCTTTTTTGTTCTATTAAACGGGCAAGCAAAATTTCTCCTTGATCCCTTCGAGCACGACGGCGATGGTTCCGTTTCAACACATCACACAGAGATAGCATCTTTTTTACGCCAATAACGCCTAAAATTACCCTTGCCGCTGCTGCTTGCTGCCCTGTGACGGGATGGCGGTTTTGCTCAGCGAAAAGAAATTCTCCTTCCAGCGAGCGGCATTTTGGCGGCTTTGCAGCAGGTTTAATTTGCGGCCCAGCAAAAGAAGTGCACTGTGTGTCTATGCATTGTATGCAAATTTATGCGCGTGTTCGTCGTCATCGTGTATACTTTCTCGGTCGGAGTTTCGGTTTTCCTGTTTCGAGTCGACGAAGGAACGAGCGAACGAACGAACGAACGGACGAACGGCAGGTTCGGTTTAAAATATGTGGGTTAAAGAACCTGAGAAAAAAATCGCTCGTCTTGACATGAACAACAATGTTGAAAAGAATGTTCACCTCCACATAACGGCCGGGGAGCCATTCTGCATTGCTAATTAGCAACTTATGAAGCTCAAACTAAACGACCGACCGACCTACCGCCGACGCCTCTTGCGGACAGTTTGTAGCCTTTAGCGATCGTTTTTTTCTTGCTTTCGCTGAGGTACTTCAAGAACAAAGAAACTTAAAGAACTATGTGTGACATGTTTTAGTTTTTTTTCTCCGTGCAGGCTTACCACAATCTATAGGCAGTAAATTACGTTCTTCAATTGAACTAGCCATTTTAGAATTACCTTGCTTCTTAGATTGTAATGGGAGAAACGACGCATTAACCAGTAGGAGTCACATTCCACAGGAGTCAACGGAGGAAAATATTCTGAACAACTCGGCTCTCAGTACCATTAAAACCGGAATTTTTAATCATGTTATGGTTCAAGGCATCTCTCTGTGGTCACATTGTTTCCCAGTGCAACATTTTATGGTGCATCCAACCGAGTTGTAGAACTGGATCTGCAACTCCACTGGAGGAACCACTTAATCGCAGCAAATACAATTCCCTCACCTGAAACGGACTTTCTTGGCACGCATCTCTCGATATGATGCAACCTGACTAGTGAGTGCTTTCAATTGCCAGCCAAGAAGAGCATCCGTTGCAGCATGGAACATGACTAAACGGGGCGGAAATGAGCAAGTACCCTTCGAGCTCAACACCGACGCAGGAACAACAACAACAACAACAACAATGACAACACCCGAGGAGGTTGATTTACTACTAAATTAAAATTTAATTGTCGACACTTACCGGGCTCCTTCTGGTTCATCTTTATGGAAAAGAATGCTACTTGTCCTACTGCCAACAGGGGGCCACATTCCTTTGCCAGGCAAAACTCATCCCCCCAATAGTGAAAGCCGGGGAAGGAGGGAGGAGTTAAAGCAAGCAAAGAAAACAAACATAAGGTTGACGTTGCAATTGTTAGCTCACTGTCAGTCGGTAAAAGTAGGAAACATTTAATTTAAGCAAATTTTTGCGTTCGTAAAAGACATATGGTAATTGTGTATCGATTTCGGATTGGATATTTTTTTTGCGGTAACATTTACCATGGACCCTTGTTCGTATGGAAGGACAACCGGGTGGACTCTGACGCTGCTGCACAGCAGCGCAGCGTAGCAGTTGCAATAGTCCACGTGAGAAAACATAATTGGATGTGGAATAAACCTGAACAAGGTGATTAAATAAATTCTTCTTTGGTTTAATCGTTGAACCGGCTTGTACCTGCCTGCCTGCCTGCTAGCCGGCACCAGTTATCGTGGTGATGATGATGATGATGATGCACATAAAGAATCCCATTGCCTAAGCTTGTTGAACGACTAATGAATGTTTCCTCTAATAATTGTAACCGAAGTGGCTATTGAAGCAAGAGGAATTAAACGAACCGTTTCAAGAATACCAATTGGGAACTGCTGCTTTACGTAAGCAATGACCAGTCCGCACTCTGGTTAGTTTTAATTCTAATTCGTCGATAGTATCAGCCTAACCTAGTTTGGGATCGTTGAAAGGGATTGAAGTCGTATTCTAAATTGCAGCAATTAGGGTAATTGGTGGATTCAAGCGAAGCGAACATCACTCACTACTGTATTGCAATACTGCAGTTCATAAAAAGTGAGTTTTCCCTATAATATCTCAATTTCTAGATTAGAAAAATAAAATTGATACAGAATTCAGATTAGAATGGCCAAATTTCGGGGCTTCTAAAGGTAAAAAAAGTTTAAAAAATCACTAGAATTCTGCTGGGAAGTGCCTAGTTTGAACAGCTTAGAATGGCCTTTTCTAAAGGAAAAAAAGCCTGGTACGAAAGCGATCAAAAACTAACCTCAAAATGACCGAATTGGACTTCTACAAGGCTAAGGGAAAAGGCTAATAGAGAAAATGACCTCAAATTAGGCTAATAATGGTGAATTTCAATTTATCAGTGAGTGAAAAAATGATCCAGAATTTTGTCCAAAATGACCAGAAATGAGTTATTTAGGATTGCAGGTACTCCATAAGGAGACTCTCAATGATGTCTAGGTCCATTAAATATGCGAGAACTGTAGAATTGAAAGTTAAAAATCCGCCTTTATTAATTTACAGATTCTTTTGCTGTTGCCTGTTGAATAAAATGTCTCCAATTAACTCGGTTGTGGGCTACCGCTCTCCAATTCCTCGGACACCGAGTACTCTCCGCCAGATCTCACTCCACCTGATCTAACTATCTTGCTATTTAGGGTAGGGGAATGGGAACCCTATCCCACGCTTAAACGTTCCTGGTTTATCCACCCGTGAAGTTTGCCTAGGATGTGGCGAAATCAAACAGTTTACCAACAACGAAGTCTCTTGCCAGGGCAAGTCTAGAACTGACTCGAGGAACTTAATGGAGCCACTTGTCCAAAGGCAGATTATAACTTGCTCCACTACCTGGTTGTAAGAAAAAAAAAATTCTCTCTTCCCTACCTCAAGGAGTTCAACTCTTCTCTACCGACGATGAAACCTCTAACCGGAGCTGGTTATAAAAATGGTACTGGCTCAAGGAGCTTAATGAAACCTCTTGTTTGTGGACCAATTCAAGTCAGTCAGCCGCTGACTGTCAGCGCATTTCCTTTTTTTTAGAGCGCAAGATTAGTTGAAAAGTAGTAAAATCATGCTGGAGAAATTGGCTGAGGACCGACACTCCAGCACAAATAATAAGCAGTTCTCAGAACGAAATGCGGACTACAGAAAAATACACCCGGATGGCATTGCAATAGATCATAATACTGATGTATACTGTTTCTTTACTTGTTTGAAAAATTGGAAGTTTTTTTTAATATCGGCACTTCAGTATTATTTCGATCAAAAAGTTACCCTTCATATTGACTTATGCCTGAATCCCATTCAGTACACCAGAAGCAGCAGAAGGAGAATATTCTGATACTTTTGAGCAACACTTTATTACTTTCTTTGTACGAAAAAATTACCAGTAAGTTGTTGCCAACATTATACACACGAGTGATTAACACGCGTCAACGCACTAAAGCCTAGTTATCGAAGTTATGAAGGGACGGTAAGGGAAGAATTGTCTTGCTGCTGCCTAGCATTAGATTAATCAATTAGATCAATCAATTTGAAAATTCATTAAGTATTAAAGGTATTGGATGGAAATGTATTCCCCCTGGAGTGCCGCATTTCGGAGGGCGCTGGGAACGGTTGGTACGAACTATGAAAACTGCACTTCGAGCAATGCTCCGGGAAACACATCCAGCGGAATTGGTTTTGTGTGGACAGCTTTGCACGCGGTAATGAACCAGTTGCGTATAAGTAATAGGAAAGAGATTTGAGAGTGAACTGTGAAAAGTTCGGGAGAAACCATGGGATAAGAAAGAGAAAGGTTTATAAAAGCGGGGCAAGAAAACATCCTGAAAATAATTCAAAATAACGGGGCTTCTAAAGGTAAAAAGGTTGAAAATGTCTCTAAAATTCTGCTTGGAATGGCCAAGTTTGAAGAGCTTAAAATGGTCAAGAAAGCTTTAAGAGCTTTGAATGGCCTTTTCTAAAGAAAAAAGGCTGCACAGAAATGATTAAAAACTAACACCTCAGAAAGACCAAATTCGACTTCTAAATGACAGGAAAAAAATAATAGAGAAAATGAGCCCATATTAGGCTAATAATGGTGAGTTTCAGCCAGAATACCAGAAAGACAAAAAAATGATCCATAATTTTGCTCAAGTTGACCAAACAGTCCATTTCTCGGAAGTTATTCCGAATTGCAGATACTCCAAAGAGAGTCTGCCAATGTTGCTTTGGTTCGTTTGAAAAATTATGCTGGAACAGTAGAATTGAATGTGAAAAATCTGTCTTTGTAAATTTACAGATTCTTCTAAGCATTGTAGTTAAATATATTAATTTTGCTGCTGATTAATGTCTTTAGTGAGAATTTGATAAAAGTAATAATTTGTGTTTTATACTATACCTATACGATTTGCATAGCCGTAGTTGGTTAAAAAATAGCTAAATAGCTAGAGTCGTAACTTTACTGCGAAACCATTTTTTTAGTTAATTAACTCCACCTCCACGTAGTTCTCCAATTCTCCGGACACCGTGTACTCGCCGCCAAATCTCGCTTCACCTGATTTAACCATAGGGTTTAGGGTAGGGGAATGGGAACTCTCCATCCCACGCTTACACGTTATCGGTTTATCCACGCGGGGAGCTTGCCTAGGATGTGACGGAATCGGACAGTGGTTGCTGCCCTAATTTCATTAAAATTCCTTCATTCATACTGAACTCTACATTTACCAACAAAGAAACCTCTTGCCAGGTCTAAGTTATATGAGTAGCACTGGCTCGAGGAGCACAAGAGAGCCTTTTGTCCAAGGGCAGATTATAGCATGCTCCACTAGACTTGTAGAACTTGCAGAAACACGATTGGTATTGCAAAGTAATAAGGAAAAAACACATACACACTCGTTCTGTTAAGCTATTCTTTACCGACGATAAAGCCTCTTAGCGGGTAAGAATGGTACTGGTCACGGGCGTAGCCAGAAAATTACAAGGGGGGGGGGGGGTTTACAAGAACAAATCTGACATAGCCTAACCGTAAGCAGCTTATTCAGGAAATGCAGAATTATTTTCAGTTAAAAACTATTTTGGTTGCAATTGAGTGTTCTTCATCAGACAAATGCCGCTTAGTTGGTTTCGAGGCACGAGGCACGATACTGGTCTAACAAGCCAGTCGTCGCATGTTTGAATCTCTGATTTTTTGACTAGCCGACTGCGAAGTCTGTCGATGAAGAAGGGTCTAGTCTTAGAAAGGACGTTTGATCCCACGGCTTTGCTTAGCTCATCGGACAAAAAAACAAATTGAAATAACAGAGTTAAAGTTATGGCTTCCCAGCCGGCATTGAGCTACGTTGTATGTTCGAATCTCGGCTGGGAAAGGCTGTTAAAGTCCATAGAATTGAGTTTCTTCGAGACGCAGCGAGGGTGCTGAAGAACAACTTATCCTGTATGATTCTCAACATCGCTCTTAAGATGATCCGACGATCAGATTTCAAAACGAGAGGTTTGATTCTCAGTAAATGTAGCATACTTCTTGGTTAAGCAGATGGCTTTGAAAAGTGGCTAACCAGGTGACAGAAACTTTGCCACGACGAAGGCCATCTGTGCTAGGCTTAAGGCGGAGGCTAGCAGGATTGGGCTTTAAATCAACGCGTCGAAGACCAAATACCGTGAATTCGGGTGAAATTGATCACTTTTTCGAGTATTTTTTTAATATATCTGAAGAGAAACATATGTAAGAAGACAACTAAATTTTGAAATAAGTACTGTTATGCTGGTTACACGATAGCGTCATGTACTGCTTCTTTAAATTGTTTTACTATGTATACTGCTAAATTTTCTCTACAAAATAAAATTTGCTATATTCGGGTGAAATTGATCGCTTAGAAATCAAGACAACGTTGCTAACATACCATGCTCTCTGATTGCAGTGAAAAAAACAAAAATAATGTGGACAGCAGAAAAATATGGATGTGTTTTTTACTAATATTTTTCTCAAACTGGATATTAACTTTGGATTAACTTTTATAAAACAAGGAAATTTATTTCATTTAATAAACATTATTATTTGTTTATTGACGAAATGTATTAACGCAATAATTTTGGTTTTGCTTGACGACCACGTTGAACTTTGGGTTTATCTCTGTTTTTTGCAGCAGCGAACATGTCCGTTGAAACATTTGTATTAGTCTCAGATAAATACTCCTTGTTTCCTCCTTCTTCTAATTTAATCCTGACCATTGGGTGCTGTGTCGTAGTTTGTAGCACACATTTTGCTTTTCTCTGAAGAATTTTACGAGTCATTTTAACTGCAACGTTTACACATGGTTCGTTTTTGGACAATTTTGGGTCATCATTTTCATTGATTTCAGAGGCCGATGCATGTTTGTCAAGGTTTTCACGTTTGAGCTTACGTTTGGCCATCTTTGGCGCTACACTAGAGGATGGTTCAACTTTTACAAAAGCCGCCGTTGTGTCATTCGTAGCAATGTTCAGATTGTAGTTATCCATATCGAAATTTGCAATATGTTCCTCTCCGATGCTCTCTCCTGGCTCGATCTTAACAATCCTTTTTCGTTTTAAAGCTGTATTTTGTGATGGTGAATACCGTTCAGCTTTGAACAACGCAATCAGTTGTTTAGAAAATGAGTTTTCTTGCTTTTCATTTTCGGCCACTAAAAACGAGTCGTTTGCTCCAGGAAGTTTTTTCAATACTGCTTGTCGATTACAAGGATAAATTCCAGTTGCTTTGAAGCCTGAGATGACGTTTGAGCTAGATTTATCAATACTGAGAAGTGTTTCCTTGAGAAGTCGCGGGAAAATGTGTTTTGGTACCGGCCCCGTATTTCTTTTTTTCCAAATATGCAGTGTATTCCTCCAAGCTAGCTTTAATGGTCTGAAAAAAGCCACGTCCAGTGGCTGGCATAGATGCGTTGCATTGGGAGGGAGAAACACAAAGCGAATATTATTCTCCAAACAGCTCCTCATCACTTTATATGACAGGTGAGAGGCAACATTATCTCCGATGATAACTTTAGGCAATTCGATAGATAATTTTTTGAAATACGGTAACGCCATACTAAAAAACCAGTCCTCAAAAATTGTTTTATCGAACCACCCTAAAAGTTTTTTGAATTAGAAATGTTTTTCCCGAAAAATATTTTATCTATTTACCTGATTTGGAACGATTGTATCTGGCTCCTTGTGGCCCTCCTTCAGTCCAAGTAGTGTAGAGGTGTACGGAAGCGTAGACAACATACGGTGCAAAAACAAAACCATTTGCAGCAGCAGCAAACATAACCGAATACGAACTTTTAGAATGATCTAATACATTATCAGCATGTTTTTGACCTCTTCTGATGACAACTTTTTTGAGTCCTGGGTTATCTACGAAATTTGTTTCGTCGTAGTTGATTATGTTTTCCGCTGGAACTCCGTTGAGCACAACAGTCAGTTTATCGAAGTATGAGTTGACTAATTCTGGACTAACTGCGGCACGGTTTCTCTTTATGCTTTGTGACTGGCGTAGTGACAAAACTTCCTTGTGTCTTTCTAGGAATCCGCGAAACCAATCTTTACCGGGTGTATACAGTTTATGATTAGCGGTGTTGTTGCTTTCCATGAAATCGCGCACTAGTTGCTGAATGACATTCTTAGTTAGTGGGAAGCCCCATTCGCCAGCAATCAGAATGGTTTGTGCTAGCTCATTTTCTGCTGCTTGGCTTAGCTTTGTTTGGCCACCGTTCTTCAAGGTGTGCAGTCCATTTTTCTTGTTGAAAATTGTTCCGTATGGCACACCAAACAGTTTCGAAGCTTTACGTATAGAAAGTTGTCCAGTTTTTACAGCTGCAACGGCATTTAGCACGTCTTTGGATGAGTATTTGCGGTATGTTCTTTTTCTAGCACTTTTCACATATTTTGACGGCATTGTAAATTAAATTGCGTTTCAAAATCAAACAATTTCGCGTACCGTGACTCAATTCACTTCGATTTCACTTCGAAATGTAAACAAACATAATTACTGCCAGTGTTGCCAATATGCCTTTCTGGAATCATAAAACGTGATTAATAAAGTTTTAATGCCATTCGGTCGTATTGAGAGGTATTTTTCCTAGAAAACACCTTTGAAGTTTTAATCATTTTGCAAGATAACAGGATGGAAATCTGCCATACTGTCAAATAATTGAAAATTTTTGAAGTTTAACTGATCATTTGAGCGTGCAATAAAAAACCCGGCGAGATCTAATTTTATCTTGCATGATGGCCTCCGTGGCTACAGCATGGAGATGTGGCAGTTGAGCATGCCTTAGTACGGTGAATAATTTAATGTATAAATACGAATGGCAAAAAGGATAATAAGCACATTTTTGTATCATAACGCTGATTTTATGAATACACAAAGGTATTTATATACGTGAATGTATCATTTGAGTATTACATAGACTATTCGATTCTAAGTTAAGTCGGCTCTTGAAATAAAAGTGGTCATTCAATAATCCACGAGTATGGTAGCTTGACTGTGTCTTTTTGGATGTGTAGTTACTTTTAGAAATCAATGTTGGCTTTGTTGCTGATGTTAACAACTCTTTTATTTTTTAAATCGATCAACTAAGCAATATCTGTCGTATTTTTCCTGTATAGAAATTATCAAAATACAGTCGGATAGTTATAGAACCGTATAAGGTATATTAAAACTTAATTCAAAACTGAGATTTATGTTAACGGAAAGGAGTTTTATTAGGTATGTAAAAAAGTGGGATTTGTAAATTATAGTATATCTAAAAAATCAAGCCACTCATAATATCAATCTTATTAAAAAGTGAATAACTATACTCTTAAATTCAATCGCTATATATTTATATGCATATTCAACTTTATTATTTAGTCTAAACTTAGGAAAATGTGTTTTTTGCTCGTTGGTCGCCAATGATCAATTTCACCCGACTGATCAATTTCGCCCGAATCGACGGTACATGAATGATAATAGCTCAAATGGTCGCTGTTAAGTCAGACCGAGCCAAGTGACAAAAAACTTATTTCGAGAAAAACCCGTTCAAAATTTGCTGCTCTGTATGGTAGCTATCAATTGTTCGAAATCATCTCATAACACTGGCTGTTTGCAACATTTATATAGTCTAATTAGAGTAAAATGTAGCTTAGAAAATTCTTGATCGTTTGCTGTCATTAACTCATTCTTTTAAATTTTGCGATTTGGTCTGGTCTGATTTAACGCGGACCAAATGAGAGGAACGTGCTTTTTTCGCGGACGGTAATCGTTGACGGCGACGAACCAGAAGTGGTAGATGAGCTCGTGTATGTGGGATCGCTGGTAGCCGCGGACAACAACGCAAATAAGGGAATCCAGCGGCATATTCAAGCAGTACAACGGGCCTACGCCAAGCGCTGCGATTAAGAGGCATAAGCCGCCTTAGGAACCTGACAATGTACAAACCTCCTATTAGATCGATAGGCCATGTTCACGGAGGACTTACGCGCCTTTGCGGACGACATTTGACGAAGTACAAGCTGAAAGCGAAGAGTAGTGGAGGTGCATGAATCAAGGGCAACATCCCCTGCTTGAGATTGCCAATGTACATTTGGCGATAGTCGGTAAACTACAGTGAACCAGTCACGTCGTAAGGAAAACGGTTCCATACAACAACCCCACCGACACCGGCACAGAGCGACTCAACGTGCGAGATGGCTCGTCCAGGTCTAAAGCGACATTTTTTATTTTATAAGTAAAAAACTGCGACTTCAGAGATGCCTGGAAAATGGGCGACGAGTAACCCAAGATCGAATTAAATGGGGCTTAAAACGGCACGAACCACCGAGTTTCGAGTTCACGACGCCGACGGGGATCGTACAATCAGCCTCGTACATTTTCCCGTGCTTTAAACAACAGCTGGCTGTGAAATTTCAAGCTTGAAAGTGTATAACAAATTTTCTCCTGGAGGGGTTTGAACCCCCAAACCGCCCCCCCCCGTCACTACGCCCATGGTACTGGTTGGAGGTGTGTAATGAAACGTTTTATTCATGAACAAATTATAATCAGTCTGCGCGCGGGTTTATATCGTCTTTAGACATTGCCCTTCTTTATCGACAGACTTCGCAGTCGGCTATTAGAATACAGGAAAATTACGGGACCAGTGCGACGATCCCACTGACTCTATCTTGCAAGCATCACCTAGCCGAGATTGTTTTTTGTTTCTACAGCGCGAGACTATTTAAAAAGTACTAAAATCATGCAGGAGAAAACACAAGACAGGCGGTGTTCAGATTCGATTTCTGAAGGTCAGAAAAACGGTAGAAGAAAAAAATGTTCCTGAGTTGGGGAGAGATGGCCAAATTCAGCTCATAGGCCAAAAATTGATGCCGAGTAAAGCTTAGAAAGGTCAACTACAGCATTTAAAGGTTGAAAAAAGTGAAAGAAATAGCTCCGAGTTAAGAAGCCTTTGAATGGCCAACTTGCGCTGCTCGAATGTCAAATTCGGCTTCTGAAGGCCAAAAAGCCCAAGTTAAATTAGCTTAATAGTAATTCGGCTTCTGGCGAAAACGACAAAAAGATCTTGAAATTATTTAATATTCGTTAAATACGACTTCTAAAGACCAAAATAGACGAAAGAAAGCGAGGTCCCGAGTTAAGCTTAGAATGGTCTAATTCAGTTTCTAGAAATAAAAAAAGCGAAAGTTGAAAGTTCCGAGTTGAACTTCTTAAGGTCACTTTGGCTTTTGAACATTAAAAAGACGGAAAAAATTATCCCAAAGCTTAGATTGGATAAATACGATTTCTTAAGAATAGAAAAGTTCTTAAAACAAGTTTAGAAGCACGGTAAAATGATTTTGAACTTAGTCTAGAATGGCCAAATTTGATCGATTTCGGAAGGCTAAAAAAGACATTTTATAATAGGTAAAACACTATCTAAAAAAATTAAACTAAGCTGCGAAAGGCCAAGTTCTGTTTTTGAAGTCCAGAAAAAAACATAAAAAATAGGCACTAGGAGGGGTTTAAAAACTGTCGACTATTCGTGAATTCTATCAAGAACCTCGAAAATAATTTACAATTATGTGATAAGGTCAAAAAAGGCAATAACCAAATTTGACCTTTGAACGGAAAAACAATGAAAAAAATATTCTCGCGTTCGGCTAAGAATGGCCAAAAACAGCTTTTGTAGGCTACATTCGACTTCTGGAAGACATAAAAGCGAAAAAATATCTAGAATTAAACTACTAATGGCCAAGATTTACTCTTGGAGTCCGAAAACAAAAAAGGCAATAGCCAAAACTGGACTTGGTGGAGCTCGGAAGACCATAACATGTGAAAAAGTGTTCCCGAGTTGGTCTTTTTTTCGACTGCTAAGGACCGAAAAAGCTGAAGTGATCCTAAGTTGAATAAATTTCCAGTAAACAGCAAAAAATGGTCACAACCGGACAAGTCCTGCTTTTTTGATGTTCAAAAAAAAAATGAAACATTCAAAGGCCAAATTTGCCAAATTTGAATGGTCAAATCTTGCTTTTAAGGGGTAAGGAAAATGCTGAAGACCGAAAAGGCTAAAAAAAAGACCCAAGTTAATGGTCAGTTCCGTTTTTACAGAGCTTAGGATGCAAACGTTCTATTCTGAAGAACGAAAAATAAGCTAAGAATGGCCAAGTTTTTTGTTTCTGACAATGAAAGAAAAATGGTTTTGAAATTAGGTTAGTTAAATGGCTAAATTCGACTTTTGAAGGCCAAAAAGACCGAAAGAAAAAAAAAGTATTCACAAGTTGAACGAATGCTAAATAAAACGCCAATAAAAGGTAAAAAATATCCTGAAAATGCAACGGTTCGGTTTGTGGTGGCCTGTGTAGTCGAATAAAGGAAATTCAGGATTTAGCCTTAAATGGCCGAATTTGAAAAGGGAGGAAATGTCTGATGCGAAGAATGATTAATTGGATGAATTGGAAAATTTCGATATAGACCAAAAATATATCGGACTGTCAGGTGGGACTCACATCCACGCTCTTTCGCTTGGTACCCGAATGTTTTACTCACTAAACTACTGCGTGCCGCCCGTTCTATTCGATGGTCTAATACCTAATTTTGTTTTATTCTCCCAATTCTATCATTCCCCGTATATGAACCACACACCGACTTCCCATGCGACAATATTATTTTTGTATGACTGCTCTTTGTTTCTACCGCTGAGAAGATAGACTACTATCTTCGTTATCTACTCGATCATACTTGGTCGGTTTGTTCTTTTTACGGCAGACTTATATTAATTTATGCACATGAAGCAGGGGAAAAGAGGAAACTAGAAAGCTTTATTTTCGAGCGTCTTGGTACAATTCACTAGTAACTGCAAGCAAACAAGCTGAAGTATTGCTAAGAATTTATTTAATTAATAGTTTTGCAGTATTGCAAGAGTCGACTATACAGCTAAAATTTGATGCAATTTGGGAAATAATGGATTACGACAAGAAAAAAGTTCCAGAAATTCTCTAATAGAATGTAGCGTTGCTCTTTCATTGCTTCTATGTTGATAAACTTGCAGCGTGCTTCATATTACGACTGGGGAAATGAAGTAAAAAATACTCAAAATGCCTAGTATATTATTTGTTCCTAAAATTCTTCTGTGATGGTCTAAGAAAGCGTAATTGGCTTCAACAATAATCCCTAAATACTTAACATTTACATCTTTTTTCACATCGCGATTGCTTTTAACCAAAACTTTGTTTTTTTTCAATCAAAATTTGGTTTTAAAAAGAGCTTGTTGACATTATATTATTACTAGCTGACCCGACAAACTTCGTATTGCCACAAATTAACCTGTGTTGTACATAAATCATGAATCTCGGATGATCTTTGTCACTTCTCGAGTTTTGCAAGCCCCCCAGTGGGCGGCGCTTCCGACGGCGGGTCACCGGCAACACTCGCGACCGTCTCGTCCTGAATGATCTAGTGTTACTATAGATAGTTTTTGTGGTCTTGTTATTGATGAATGTTTTATGGAAGAGTCTCGAATTTCTCGAGTTGGATTAGTTTTTGAGTTTCGCAAAAATTTCTGTTTTATTTGTATGAGAGTCCATATCCCCCTACCACAGGGGTGAGAGGTCTCAAACTATCATAAAATAAATTCAAGACTCAAAAATCTCCTACATGCTAAATTTGGTTCCATTTGCTTGATTAGTACTCAAATTATAAGGAAATTTGTATTTCATTTGTATGGGAGCCCACCCTCTTAAAAGGGAAAGGGGACGTAATACACCACAGAAAAAAAATTCTGCCATCTAAAACTCTCACATGCCAAATTTGGTTCCATTTGCTTGATTAGTTCTAAAGTTATGAGCAAATTTGTATTTCGTTTGAATGGGAGCCCCCCCCCCCTCCTAAAAAGGTAAGAAGTCCTAATTCATCATGGGAAAAATGGTTGCCTCCAAAAACACCCACATGCCAAATATGGTTCCATTTGCTTGATTAGTTCTCGAATTATGAGGAAATTTGTATTTCATTTGTGTAGAAGCCCCCCCTCTTGAAGTGTGGAAGGATCCTAATGCACCGTAGAAAATATTTTTGCCTCCAAAAACCTCCACATGCCGAATTTGGTTCTATTTGCTTGATTAGTTCTCGAGTTATGGGGAAATTTGTATTTCATTTGTATTGGAGCCCCCCCTCCTAATGTGGGAAGAGGTCCTAATTCATCACAGAAAAAATTCTTGCCTCCAAAAACACCTACACGCCAAATTTGGTTCCATTTGCTTGATTAGTTCTCGAGTTATGAGGAAATTTGTATTTCGTTTGTATAGGACCCCCCCCCTCCTAAAGTGGGGAGGGGTCCCAATTCATCATTGAAAAAAAAATTGTCTCCAAAAACACACACATGCCAAATTTGGTTCAATTCGCTTGATTAGTTCTCGAGTTATGAGGAAATTTGTATTTCATTTGTACAGGAGCCTCCTCTTAAAGTGGGGAGGGTTCCTAATTCACCATAGAAAATTTTCTTGCTCTCGAAAACCTTCACATGCCAAATTTGGTTGCATTTGCTTGATTAGTTCTCGAGTTATGAGGAAATTTGTATGGAAGTCCCCCCTCTTAAAGGTGAGAGGAGTTATAATTCCTCTTATAAAGAGGGGAGGGGTCTCAATTCACCATAGAATAAATTCTTGTCACCAAAAAAACACCCACATGCCAAATGTTGTTCTATTTGCTTGATTAGTTCTCGAGTTAGGAGGAAATTTGTATTTCATTTGTACAGGAGCCCCCCCTCTTAGAGTGGGGAGGGGTCCTAATTCACCGTAGAAAATTTTCTTGCCCTCGAAAACCTTCACATGCCAAAGTTGGTTCCATTTGCTTGATTAGTTCTCGAGTTATGAGGAAATTTGTATGGAAGCCCCCCCTCTTAAAGGGGAGAGGAGTTACAATTCCCCTTATAAAGAGGGAGGGGTCTCAATTTACCATAGAATAAATTCTTGTCACCGAAAACACCCACATGCCAAATTTGGTTCTATTTGCTTGATTAGTTCTCGAGTTATGAGGAAATTTGTATTTCATTTGTATAGGACCCCCCCTCCTAAAGTGGGGAGGGGTTCCAATTCATCATTGAAAAAAAAATTGTCTCCAAAAACACACACATGCCAAATTTGGTTCAATTCGCTTGATTAGTTCTCGAGTTATGAGGAAATTTGTATTTCATTTGTACACGAGCCCCTCCTCTTAAAGTGGGGAGGGGTCCTAATTCACCATAGAAAATTTTCTTGCTCTCGAAAACCTTCATATGCCAAATTTGGTTCTATTTGCTTGATTAGTTCTCGAGTTATGAGGAAATTTGTATTTCATTTGTATAGGAGCCCCCCCCTCCTAAAGTGGGGAGAGGTTCTTATTCATCATAGAAAAAATTCTTGCCTCCAAAAACACTTACATGCCAAATTTGGTTCCATTTGCTGGATTAGCTCTCGAGTTATAAGGAAATTTGTATTTCGTTTGTATAGGAGCCCCCCCCCCCTCTTAAAGTGGGGACGGGTCCCAATTCATCATAGAAAAAAATTTTGTCTTCAAAAACACACACATGCCAAATTTGGTTCCATTTGCTTGATTAGTTCTCGAGTTATGAGGAAATTGGTATTTTATTTGTACAGGAGCCCCCCCTCTTAAAGTGAGGAGGGGTCCTAATTCAACATAGAAAATTTTCTTGCCCTCGAAAACCTTCACATGCCAAATTTGGTTCCATTTGCTTGATTAGTTCTCGAGTTATGAGGAAATTTGTATGGAAACCCCCCCTCTTAAAGGGGAAAGGAGTTATAATTCCCCTTATAAAGAGGGGAGGGGTCTCAAATTACCCTAGAATAAATTCTTGTCACCGAAAACACCCACATGCCAAATTTGGTTCTATTTGCTTGATTAGTTCTCGAGTTATGCAGAAATTTGTGTTTCATTTGTATGGGAGCCCCCCCTCTTAGTGGGGGGAGGGGTCTCTAACCATCACTAAAACCTTTCCTGGCCCCAAAAACCTCTACATGCAAATTTTCACGCCGATTGGTTCAGTAGTTTTTGATTCTATAAGGAACACAGGACAGACAGACAGACAGACAGACAGAAATCCTTCTTTATAGGTATAGATATTAGCATCATCAATTTGCTATTTCCAAACAAAAGCGCTCCGTGTTGTCGACAAAAGCAAAGCGATTTTAGACTTTGAGTAATGTATAGAATGAACAGAAGAGGTCCCAATCGAATGCCTTGGGGAACTACTTAAATAGATTTGAGTTCGATTGAAGTTATTTCCATTAAATCTAGTTATTTACTGGCACATGGTGAGATATATTTTCATCCTTTAAAATTGACCTCTAATTCATCTCTATTTTTTGCAGTTGAATACCTCATCTTTCAACTGTTTTTGTACTGCACAAAAAAAAACGTTGCAAACGGCCAACCCGTTAGCGGTAAATGATCTCATTTTTATTTATCCACCAATAAAACTAGAGAAAAGAAGAAAAGATCTTCTATTCGACTAAAAACTAGAGCGCGCGCTATCGTAAAAGGGTTATTACGGTAGATATTCATCAGTTCACCTACTCGCTCTGGGGAGGGAAGAAAGGCGCTATCGCCCATTGATTGGATCTTTACGATAGTTTGATTCGAAGAAAACGCACATACCACTTCGACGACGTGATTCTGCACCATAAAAATCATAAACCCCAAGCATCGGGGTCACATCGAACACAAAGAACTACGGTGCTTGCTTGCTTACTTGCTTGCTTGCTGCTAATGCAGCACGCGAACTGTTGAAATTCTATTGCCTCCAAGCCTGGGCTGGGCGCCGAACGAACTGAAGATGGTGTGTTACTCCATTTTTACGATGGAGAAAATACGAATACCTTTCCGTATCGGTGTGTGAATTGAACCTCATGTCGTGCCTACGACGGATGTGGCACTACTAAATGTGTCACCTTATACTGAAATGGGGGAACCAGGTGTAATTAAAAGCCAATTTTGTACTGTTTCTAACTGTTGCAATTGGCTCGATTATATTGAAACGACAATTACCTGCCTTGTTCTGTGTGCAGAACAAGATGCTTTTGTAAAACTTCGAAATTAACTGATTTTAACAATGCTTGTAGACTTTTTCTTTGGAATATAGGTTTTATTGCACACTTAAAACGGTTCTGACGTCGAAAATGGTTAATAACAACCACAATACCAATGAAACCAAACTGAAATCTTTCATAATTTCAATTTCCAGTCCTTCTCACCCGGGACAGGCATCCAATTATATGCACTGATACAATAATTTGCAACATTGCTCATCGAAGTTCTTCCGCCCTATGGTTTTTACACCTTCGACAAGAGGTGTGTTGCAAACTTCGATTGCATTTTCCCGCGCTATGTGCGATATGTGCCATCGTACCGGAAGACAAACTTTTGCATTGGTTATCGGTACTCGGAACTAGTTAGCTAGCTAGCAGCTAGCTCTTCCATATTCAGCACGTAGGTATTCCGGAATCAATCCGGTAAGAGGAGAACTTTTAGTTTTACGATCCACCGAGTTTCATTGGAGCACACATTATTGGAAACCGCTTTTGTTTAGCACGCGTTCGCGAAACAAATCCGCGCCAATTAATACACTAATTAAGTAGATCGTTATCACGTCTCAACTTATTGCCACTTTGAAAGCAACTCTGATTTTGGACGCTAAATACTAACGCAAACATTTCTATTTTTACCTCTCGTTGCAGGTACGAATACGGATAATAATTCGGGAAGTGCGAATCTCCTTCGCAACGCAGCAGCCACTCTAATTGAAACCGCAATCAACAGTTTCAATCTTTGTAAGATTTCCAACTTGGGTGGGATCCAACCCGATCCAAATAATGTCGACGCATTTTCCCGTGGCGGGGGACGGGCAGAGATTATTTCGCCAAATGCAGCGGCTGTTGCTTTCGTTTCGTTTCGCTATGGATTCCACCGGGCGGACGCAATTGTTCGCGCCATCTCCATGGAAAGTCACCAACAGTCAGCCAGCGAAACGCCATTTCCCATGACGACGATGCTCGCGGTCGCCACAGACCGTAGCGTGGCGTCGCGTGGGTGGGTTGGAGCTCGGAGGATGTAAAGTGAACGTTTGAAACCGGATCAAAAACGTTGTGCCACCCGCGCCCCGTCCGCGTTCCGCCACAACACCACAACGACGGACGGGGTCACGCTTTTCAATTTTCACTTACCACCGGAGACCATACGCTTGGTTTTGTTTTTCCCGTCTCTGAGCTGCTACCTTTTTTTTTAATCGGAGCTGACCTTTTTATTACCGCGTTGCTTTACCTATTTTTATCTTCTTTATTTCGTTTTTTTTTCACTGAAACCATAACATGTGCGAACTAAAACATACTTATTTACTAACTTTCTGTGGAACTGTCGGTGGCTGAATCATTCGGCAAAAAAACAGTCATTCAGTTGCAATGAAATGGGTTGGACGGGGAGGGGCAGGAGGTCCTCGTCGTTGAGCGTCAAATAACCGGAACTGTTTTCCCACGTAGTTTTTGCTATGCTTGTTTTGATGGGGCTGTCTTTTATTACTTTGCCCGGACGGGGCCGAAAGACGACGACGACGTCGTCGAGGATGATGCATTTGCTGTTTCTACCCGAACCCGAAGGTACCCCTAGCTAGCTACTACTACTGAAGGGCGTTTCAATTTCTGAGTAAAAAAAATGTGAAATGTTCCAGTCCGGCTTGGGTCAGCGAGTGCATTGTTGATGTTATGAGAAATGGCTGGTTTGGTTGGTCTCCGAGGTCGTTCTCTGCTACGGATGGGAAGAAGACATGTGAAGCTTCTTCATCAAGTGCAGTCTGTGATGTGAAATATTAATATGAAGGGTGCTTCTTTTATGTCTTGGATTTCATCCAAATATTGCCAGTACAGATCATGAATAAGGCATTTATTTTTAGTTCGTTCTGGTCCAAGTAAGGCCCATTACTGGTTTTTGCCAGTTTATTTTCAAATAAAATCAAATGACTACAGCGTCTGGTATATCCTTTCGGAACGACTCGAATTTAATCTGCCTAGTTTAAACTGTTATAAAATAAGAAACTTTGTCCTACAGTAATTTCTTTGCCGGCAATTCTTCACCATTTCTTCCTTTTTTTCCACCCCCACAATCGGACTGGGCGAAAACCAAACAGTTTGGTCCAAACTTTTTGTACTCTCGGGCGAACCTCTTCTAGTGTAGCCCTGAAAGTCTGAAGTCTGACCCTATAAAGGCCCTAACTTGACCCAGAGTGGCTCTGGAATAGCGGTGTGAAGTAATCCTGAAGGGACTGAAATGGTCCGGAAATGACCCTAACATGGCCCTGAAGTGATAGTGAAATAACCATAAAGTGACTCTGAAACCGCTCTAAAGTGGCACTGGAATGGCAGGGAAATAGATGTGAAGTGGTTCGGAAGTAGTCCTAAAATGAAGCGGTTGTGAAATAACCCTGAAGTGGCTCTGAAATTACCCAGAAGCGGCTCTGAAACAGCGCTGAAGCCACTGCAGAGCTAGCTCTAAAATAGCTCTGAAGTGACCCTGATATGACCCAAAAGCGGCACTGAAAGGTCTATGAAGTTGCTCTAAAACAAGCCTGTAGTGGCATGCAATAGCCCTGAAATGACTCGTAAATGGTCCTGAAGTGGCACTAAAACAGCTCCGAAGTGGCTTCGAAATAGCCCGAAGTGGCTCTGAAGTAACTTTGAAACAGCCATAAAGTGGCACTGGAATGGTTCGCAAATGGCTCTGAAGTGGCTTTGAAACAGCCCTGAAGTTGCTATAAAATAGCCATGAAGTGTTTCTGAAGTGACCTTGAAGTGGCTCTAAAATAGCCCTGAAGTGGTTCTGAAATGGCCTTGAAGTGGCTATGGAACAGCTCGGAAATGGTCCTGAAGTTGCTATGAAACAGCCCTGAAGTGGCTCTGAAACAGCTCTGAAGTGGCCTAGCCCTGGAATGGTTCGGAGATGTCCCTGAAATGGTTTGAAAATGGCTCTAAATTGACTTTGAAACAGCCCAAAAGGTAACTCTGGAATGGCTCGGAAATGGCTTTGAAGTTGCTATGAAATAGCCCTGAAGTGTTTCTGGAATGGCCTTGAAGTGTCTCTAAAATATTCTTGAAGAAGCACCAAAATAGCCTTGTAGTGGCACTGAAATAGCCCTGAAGTGCTTTTGAAATGGCCACGGAACTGCTCGGAAATAGTCGTGAAATGGCTTGGAAATGGCCCTGAAGTGGCTCTGAAACTGCTCTGGAGTTGCTGTGAAATAGCCCTGAACTGGCTCTGAAATAGCCCTGAAATGGCCCTGGAACGGCTCGGAGATGGTCCTGAAATGGCTTAAAAATGGCACTAAAGTGACTTTGAAACAGTGCTAAAGTAACACTGGAATGGCTCGGAAATGGCTCTGAAGTTGCTATGAAATAGCCTTGAAGTGTTTTTGGAATGGCTCTGAAGTGGTTCTAAAATAACCTTGAAGTAGCACTAAAATAGTCCTGTTCTGAAGTGGTTCTGAAACGGCCTTAAAGTGGCCATGGAACAGCTCGCAAATGGTCCTAAAGTTGCTGTGAAATAGCTCTGAAGTGGCTTCGAAATAGCCCTGAAGTGACCCTGGAATGGCTCGGAGATGGTCCTGAAATGGCTCAAAAATGGCACTAAAGTGACTTTGAAACAGTCCTAAAGTGGCACTGGAATGGCTCTAAAGTGGCTCTGAAACAGCTCTGAAGTTGCTATGAAATAGTCCTAAAGTGCTTCTGAAATGGCCCTGAAGTGGCTTTAAAATAACCCTGAAGTAGCACTAAACTAACCTTGAAGTGGTTCTGAAATGGCTTTGGAGTGGCCACGGAACAGCTCAGAAATGGTCCTGAAGTTGCTATGAAATGGTCCTGAAATGGCTCTGAAATAGCTCTGAAATAGCTCTGAAGTGGCCTCGAAATAGCCCTGAAGTGGCCCTGGAATGGCTCGGAGATGGTCCTGAAATGGCTTGAAAATGGCCCGGAAGTGGCTTTGAAACAGCCCAAAAGTGACACTGGAATGGCTCGGAAATGGCCCTGAAGTGGCTTTAAAATACCCCTGAAGCAGCACTGAAATAGCCCTGAAGTGGTTCTGAAATGACCTTGAAGTGGCCATGGAACAGCTTGTAAATGGTCCTGAAGTTGCTATGAAATAGCCCTGAAGTGGCTCTGAAATAGCTGTGAAGTGGCCTCGAAATAGCCCTGAAGTGGCCCTGGAATGGCTCGGAAATGGCTCTGAAGTGGCTGTGGAACTGCTCTGAAGTTGCTATGAAATAGCTCTGAAGTGGCTCTAAAATAACCAGGAAGTAGCACTAAAATAGCCCTGAAGCGGTTCTGAAATGGCCCTGAAGTGGCTCTAAAATACCCCTGAAGTAGCACTAAAATAGCCCTTAAGTGGTTCTGAAATGGCCTTGAAGTAGCCATAGAATAGCTCGCAAATGGTCCTGTAGTTGCTATGAAATAGCTCTAAAGTGGCCCTGGAATGGCTCGGAGATGGTCCTGAAATGGCTTAAAAATGGCACTAAAGTGGTCTTGAAACAGTCCTATAGTAGCACTGGAATGGTTCTGAAACAGCACTAAAGTTGCTATGAAATAGCCCTGTAGTGCTTCTGAAATGGCTTTGAAGTGGCTCTAAAATAGCCCTGGAGTAGCACTAAAATAGCCCTAAAGTGGTTCTGAAATGGCCCTGAAGTTGCTCTGAAATAGCCGTGAAGTGCGCCATTTGTTTCCGCTAAAGGTAAAGCTCGTGAAATTTTTTAAGTGTTTCTTTTTAAAACTTATGTTTGAAAATGAGCCTTTTTAGAAAATATGTTGATCTGATCCAATCTAGTGATTTTTACTTTTTGACCTAAAGTGAAACAATCTGGCTAAATTTAGTTCGCATGCAGAGAAGGTCGATTACGAGTTTAAACTTTCTCTTACTTTTTCTAATTCAGAATTATTTCTAAAAGTCACTCATAGATCATCTTTTGTAGGTCCTATAGTTTTCGAATTATATTTTTTGTTAAAAAAGAGAAAAAAATTAAGACCTTTTCAAAAATTAGTCTAGACCAATTTTTGGAAAAAACTGTCCATACTTAATTTTTTCCAAAATTGGTCTAGACTAATTTTTGAAAAGGTCTTAATTTTTTTTTCTCTTTTTTAACAAAAAAATATAACTCGAAAACTATAGGCTCTACAAAAAATAACATGAACTGTGTGTGTAACAAAGTTTCATTGAATTCTGAGAGGGTGCTGCCAACCCCATAGACGAGTTGGCGTGAAATCCGTTTTAGTCGTTTTTTATGGTCTTTTTCCATCTTTTCATGGTGTTCCCGCCGTCTGTTTACCATTGTTTGACGTCTGTTTTTGGCACCTCTTAGCCAATTTGTACGTATTTTATCTTTTCGTCGTTTTTTTGCCATTTTTTCATTATCCTGTTTGTTGTCAAAGACAATAATAATATTGTTTTTTCTGTTTTTTCGTCGTTCGGTCGTTGCCTTTCTGTCGTATATTCGTTATCGTTATCGGAAATGGCTCTGAAGTTGCTATGAAATAGCCCTGAAGTGTTTTTGGAATGGCTCTGAAGTGGTTCTAAAATAACCTTGAAGTAGCACTAAAATAGTCCTGTTCTGAAGTGGTTCTGAAACGGCCTTAAAGTGGCCATGGAACAGCTCGCAAATGGTCCTAAAGTTGCTGTGAAATAGCTCTGAAGTGGCTTCGAAATAGCCCTGAAGTGGCCCTGGAATGGCTCGGAGATGGTCCTGAAATGGCTCAAAAATGCACTAAAGTGACTTTGAAACAGTCCTAATGTGGCACTGGAATGGCTCGGAAATGGTTCTGAAGTGGCTTTAAAACAGCTCTGAAGTTGCTATGAAATAGTCTCGAAGTGCTTCTGAAATGGGCCTGAAGTGGCTCTAAAATATCCTTGAAGTAGCACTAAAATAGCCTTGTAGTGGCACTGAAATAGCCCTGAAGTGCTTCTGAAATGCCCACGGAACAGCTCGGAAATAGTCGTGAAGCGGCTTGGAAATGGCC
This sequence comes from Sabethes cyaneus, assembly GCF_943734655.1. Classification (NCBI taxonomy): domain Eukaryota; kingdom Metazoa; phylum Arthropoda; class Insecta; order Diptera; family Culicidae; genus Sabethes; species Sabethes cyaneus. The sequence goes on from NC_071353.1 coordinate 157,130,354, forward strand.
CTGAAGTGGCTCTGAAACTGCTCTGGAGTTGCTGTGAAATAGCCCTGAACTGGCTCTGAAATAGCTCTGAAGTGGCTTGAAATAGCCCTGAAGTGGTCCTGAAATGGCTCAAAAATGGCTCGGTCGTTGCCTTTCTGTCCTATATTCGTTATCGTTTCGTCGTCTATTGTTTCTACAAGTTTTATAACCTTGTATCATTTTTGTCGTATTTTTTATCTCTTCATCTATCGCCTTGTCTTGTTGTGTTTTGTGTCGCTATTTTGGTGTCTTTTTCTCGTCTTTTCATCGAATTTTCATTTAAATTTCATCGTATTTTTGTCGTCTTTCATCTTTTTTTCATTATCTTTTCGGCTATTTGTCATCTTTTCGCGCTCTTCGTCGTCTGTTTTTTGTCTTTTCAGTGCCTTTTTGTAAGCTTTTTAACATTTTTTTCGTCTTTTCTTCGTATTAGTCATCTTTTAGAGGGGTTTCGTCGTCATTTTGTCGTGTTTTCATCGGTTTTTCGTTATGTTTTGATCACATGTTTTGTGGTTGTTTTGCCGATTTTTTGTTGTTTTTTTATTACCATTTTTTTGTTACAAAAATGTCTTTTTTGCCTTTTTGTCGTTCTTCCATCGTATCTTTGTCATATATTTGTCATGGTGATTTCGTGCTATTTCCATCATATTTTAGTCATCTTTTACTGGATTTTTGTCAGCTTTGCATCACCGCACAATAGTCGGAAATTTGCGATGTTTGGCCAAAATCATTTTTTAGTTTCCAATTGATTCTAGATTATATTTGTTACAAAAGAAATGATTTAAACTTATTAGGGCTATTTGGGGAAAAATGATCAAATATTTATATCGGAATATTTGCTTGACAAAAAAAATTTTTCTTTCTTGCAGGGATTCTCCCATTTTCTCATTGAAACTCTCTTCAGGTACTAAATAAATTTAGTAACAAAGATAATCAAATTTGTTGAAAGAGTACTTAAAATTTTAAAGATTTGCTAAAAATATGACAATTTTAAAATTATTTTTTTTTCGGAAAATGTCAAATTATAGCAAACTTTTAATTCATGTTTTGATAAAACATACTTCGAGCTTTCAGACGCACTGTAAGAAACTGCGGCGACAAGAGGCGACAAGAGTTGTTTTTTGATTAAAATTTATGAGAATTTCATTTTTATTATAAGTAGCCTATGGCGCTCCTCATTGAATTTAAATTTGTTTTTATTTCATTTTTTAAGAGGCTAAGATATCAGTTTTAAAATGATATATAACAATAATATTTACATCCGCGATAACTATTTAATTATTTGACTTTTTTAAAATGACTTATTTTTCAAACTTTTGAAATGGGCAACTTTGACGGCTTATTTCTACATGAAATTTTTTTCCTATCAAAATTTTATTCGCGAATCATAAAAATATAGACAATTTACTACAAAACCGCGTTTAAGCATGTGCTAAAATGTGAAATATTACATCAAATTGCATTTGAATTTTTAAATATTTCAACTCATGTACCAACTACTATCATCCATGACCGTAATATGTACAATCCTAAGAACAGAACAAAAGAGTAAATGATATTACCCCTTGAAAAAGACACCAACAAAGTGTCGAAACGTCGGGAAAACATCAAACTTCAGTCTTGATAAATTTCTCCAAAGACGGCCGTGCCGAATATTAACAGTTATATTGTTAAAATATATTATCTTATCTCAGCTTGTGAGGAAAAAGTGACGAAAGTGATGTAAGAATCGTTTTCTATCTTATTGCGTTATGTGATACTTTATGTATTATAACGCAGTAATTCGCGAAATCAAAAAAATATACATTCCAAAATGGGTTATAATCGTTTCGTTTGCTCGCAAACACTCGACACCAACAAAGGGTCGAAACGTCGAGAAAACATCAAACTTCGGTCTTGATAAATTTCTCCGGAGACAGCCGTGCCGAATATTACAGTTACAATTGAATCCAGTCGATAAAAAACACAACTTAATAACATAACCAAACAATCGATCCAAGCAAGGAGGTCGTTGCGCACTTCTGCACTATGGTTTACTTCTAGGACATCATATTTGTGTAGGTTTAATAGAAACAGATAATCCGAGACCTATTGGGACAGGTAAGCACCGTCATTTTTTTAGAATTTCCATTAATTTTGGCTATTATACAACAATCATAAAAATGTTGTCTTTGTCACGTTTGAGTCTCACAAGGCAGTTTTAAGCTAATTGGAAAATTTGTCTAGGTCATTTGTACTCTTTATGTCACCACAATGAGCATAATTTTCAATAAAACCTTAGCCGAAGAATGCAAGATATATTCAACCTCGGTTAATCATTACCATTATTATTACATTACCAGTTTATTCGACAGATCGTTTTTATGGAGTTAATGCCTTGCAAATCAAACTAGAATCACAACTCTTTTAAAACAATTATCAGTTAAATATTAAATATAGGCTATCTATCAATCGTAGGTACTGGTTTTACTGGTGGGCTGATAGTTTATGCATTGCATTCCAATCGCTCGAAGTTGCTGTGCATTAATATTCACAGCTGAAGTACTGCCTAGCGTGCAATCAAACTGTGCAAACCTGTGCCTATGCAATGGCACCAAGTGTGCAACCTGTAGCGAGGGTTTAATCAGAGCTTTAAGCCACCTGCAACATTCTACAACCACGAGCTGAGTCATGAGCAGCTTGAAAATCATCGAGATTGAGAGGGCTAATTGTCGGTCTTGTTCTCGTGGTTGATCGACTGGAATGCAGAAAATGTTCATCGCCAATAAGAAGAAAACGTAGGAAAAGGTTAAAATATTTATAAAACTTATTGGCAGAGCAGTGATCGATTTCTAACCTCACAACTCAGTGCTCAGTGGTTTCAATAAGAAGGGATGTTCATTACATTATTGTTAAGAAAAATACTATACAGGATCAAAACTGCTACCAATAGAAAGAAAAACTGATCATCCCGGGTAAATGCAACCCAATAATCCAGGCCGCGAAGTTAGTTGCGGTCGATCTTGCCAACAACCACTGAACAAAGAACGGAGAAAAACGGACGGCTCACAACCACAACCATCATCGCACACGTAATCATGGTATGGTTGGAAAGGTAGGTATAGACTCTCGATCTGTTGCGGTGGTGGCGGCTTGAAATGAAAACCAGTTTCTGGCTGAATCACGCGCTGACTTCTGATGACTCCTTCATATTATTACCATCCGTGCCTCGCACGAAAGGAGCAGCCCGCTGGCTGCCACCAGCCCCGAGCCTAACCACTTCCAAGAATCGGACCATAATTTCGACTATTTCATATTCCCTCTCTCACATAGGTACATACTTCGCTACATGCGTTTGAGGTTTTCTACCGGGTCAGAGGCTGCCAGTGGCAGCATTTTCTTCCTCAACAATGGCGCGATAGTGGTGGCTAGATAAGAAACGCATCTGATGATGGTCTTCTTTTTTTTGTTTAGGAACTTAGGGAGGCGGCCGTGTAACCATTAATGACCCCATCTCGAGCGGACCATCGCCATTTATATAGCAACAGCAAGCAGCGTGTTTCTCTAAGCTTCTTTTGCGTGCTGCTATTAGATCGAATGCATGAAAATTTCCCATAATTATGGAGAGCACGCTGACCTCGCCGTCGTCGTCGTCTTCGTCGTCGAGAGAAGCACAGTAACAAAAGACTTCAACGCGAGCGCAGCTTCTGCTCTTCGATGGTGGCGCGGCGGTGCGGTGAGTGACCATGCAATGCATGCGACTTGTGAACGGTGGAATGCTGACCGGAAACCGCATCCAATTGTTAGAATTGGAAGCGTAAAAAATATCGGCATGCCAAAATGATTATTCACCGGCAGCGAGCCGCCAGGAAGTCGAACATCACGAGAAAAGACCTTTATACGCCACAACCACTTTCATGTGGTTGTGCTCTAATAGCCTGCCTGCCTGCATCATCTTTCGTATGATCGTTGCAATCGTTGGCCGAGAGACGAGAAAAAACACACGAAACAAACTCCAAAACGAAACTTCACCTAGATTACATACACCTCTGTGTTGGTGCTGTTGGTTCACGAAATCGAAGCTGTGAGTCACGGAAAGTTCGGTTCCATAAATTAATTGATACCCCAAATCACTTTAGTAAATGTAGTAGAAATGAAATATTGGCAAGCTATTAATAAATGATAGTAAAGTTTGACTGTCGATGGGTTTCCTTTGAAACCTCTAAACCTATATATTTTAATTTAAGGTGAAATTAGTCGTCATCGATTCTGCCAATTTCAAAAGCAGTTTTTTGTTTGAAACAAAAACTCTGTTCATGAAAATATATTCGCTGTGTTCAGATTGGCAAAAAGGCCTTGTCTTATTTTTGTCACTTTCAGTACATTTGCTAAGAAAACGAGGTGTTTTACTGACACAGACATCAGTTCGATCATTATCTGTCCAGCTGCAGACAAACGTGTGCTTGCTGAAGACTATTTTTCCCCCTCTTAAAGGGAGTAGGGGTCATAACACACCATAGAAAAAAATCCTGCCTCCTAAAACCCTCACATGCCAATTTTGGTTTCACTTGCTTGATTAGTACTCAAGTTATGAGAAAATTTGAATTTCATTTGTATGGGAGCCCCCCCCCTCCCTCTTAGGGGGGAAGCGGTCTCTAACTATCATAAGAACTTTTCCTGACCCCAAAACCCCTGCATGCTAATTTTCACGCCGATTGGTTCAGTAGTTTTAGAGTCTATAAGGAACATACGGACAGACAGACAGAAATCCACTTTTATAGGTATAGATATCAAAAGAACCGTTTATTCTCTTTAAAAATTAAATTCCGAAATTCGCGTAAAAGAAACCGCGTAAATTCCGAAATTCGCGTAAAAAACCGCGTAAATTCCGAAAATCGCGTAAATTCCGAAATTCGCGTAAAAAACCGCGTAAATTCCAAAATTCGCGTAAAAAACCAAAATTTCGCGTAAAAAAAACTGGAGTGGATTTCAACACTACGCGACGTTTTGAGCACATCCGCGTAAATTCCGAAATTCGCGTAAAAGAAACCGCTTAAATTCCGAAATTCGCGTAAAAGAAACCACTTAAATTCCGAAATTCGTGTGAAAAAACCCGCGTAAATTCCAAAATTCGCTTAAAAAAACCAAAATTTCGCGTAAAAAAAACTTTGTGCATTTCAACACTACGCGAAAAAATAGACGTTTTGTGCACAACCGCGTAAATTCCGAAAATCGCGTAAAAAAACGAGTAAATTGCGAAATTCGCATAAAAAAAAACCGCGTAAATTCCGAAATTCGTGTAAAAAAACCGCGTAAATTCCAAAATTCGTGTGAAAAATCACTAAAATTTTGCGTAAAAAAAGCTTTGTGGATTTCAACACTACGCGAAAAAATAGACGTTTTGAGCACATCCGCGTAAATTCCGAAATTCGCGTAAAAACAGTCGCGTAAAAAACCGCGTAAATAGCGACTTCAGTGAATTTCTTTCGTCTATTGGAAAAAGTATCCTCATAAACAATTAAATAAATCAGCTTTTCTGGAAACATTTTGGCAGTTCTTGAAGTCTCAGGCAATCGTCGTTGTTACAAACAATCATGTAGATTTTGGCATCATCCGCGTACAGTAATGTCGTGCCCGGTGGTAATAGACGGGATATGTCGTTTACAAACAAAGAAAACAGTAGCGGTCCTAATGTGCTACCCTGAGTACTCCAGTATTGTTTAAGAACCAACATGACAGTGATGCACCCAATTTAACAACCATTCTGCGGTCTCGTAAATAGGATTCACCCCAAACAACTAAACCAGCGGAGACACCTAATTTATTGAGTTTGGCGAGCAAAATTCCGTGGTCGACGCGATCAAATGCTGCCTTTAAGTCTGTGTAAATTGTGTCAACCTGATGACGCTGGTCCATTGCACGTAAGCAGACAGAGATAAACTCCAACAGATTAGTTGATACTGATCTTCCAGGAAAAAAGCCATGCTGCGACGTAGATATATAGTTCTTGGAATGGAACAAGAGATGCCTATAAACAATTGCTTCCAAATCCTTCGAGTGTCCTGTGTGCTTGACAGAGAAATAATTCCGCGTTAGTGTTCGACATTACGCTTGTCTCCTTTTTTAAATACAGGAAACATAAAGGAGGTCTGCCAGCTTCGAGGAAATTGATATGATGAGATATGATGAAAAGACGACGAAAAGACATCGAAACAGCGACCTAAAAAATAACGCACAGATAACGAAAATAAAATGCATAGATGGCAAATAGATCATGAAAAGACAACGAATACGAAGAAATGACAGCAAATAACGAAAACACGATTAAAAAAACAAAAACAGAAAACTACTAAACACGCAAAAAGGACGACGAAGGAATTAAGAAAAGGGAGAAAAAAAAGTCAACGTACCTTGACACCAAGCAGGACGATGAAAAAATGACAAAAAGACATTGGTGAATCGGTGAAAAGACGATGGATATATGACAAAGCATAAAAAAATCATAGCACCAAAAGGTCCAAAAAAATTGGTAAAAATTGTCGAAAAAGTGACAAAAATGCCAAAAATAGACGTCAAAAAAAAAAACGAACAGACCACGGAAATAGGGCAAAAAGGCGGTATAATTAAGACTAAAACAATGAATAGCAAGGAAAAACAGCAAACAGGCGTCGGAAAGATTAGAATAAAATGACGAAAAGAGGAGTAAAAGACAGCTAATGGCCAAGCGGCGGAGAGAAGACAGCGAAAAGCCGGTGCAAACATGATGAAATAGTGATGAAAAAATTGCAAAATGGCTACAAAAAACTAACTAAAACTACAAGGTATACAGGTTGTACGAAAGGGTAACGTAGAACTATATCAGATTATTCGATCAAAGACTAATGTAAACTGCATTTCTGGCATGTGTATGTTTGTAAGAATCTGTGAGTGCCATTGTTTAAGTGAATCTTTCAAAGAGAAGGGCGAAATATTCACATTCAATTCTTCATTGTATGCAATGGTGATGACTTTGAAAATACGTGGACGGGGGTTCATAAGTACAACGCTTGCAACCATTGAGACATACTTACTAACTAAGGTGGCTTGCCATCCTAAGACAAAGCCTGTCGAACAAAGTTTCTCCGTGTAACTCGGTTGAAGGCTACCGCTCTCCAATTCCTCGGACACCGAGTACTCTCCGCCAGATCTAGCTCCACTTGGTCCAACCATCTTGCTCGCTGCGCTCCTGGTCGTCTTGTTCCTACCGCATTTAAGGTGAATACCATCTTTGCAGGGTAGTTGTGCGGCATCCTTGCAACATGCCCTGCCCATCGTATCCGTCAACACTTGTGTGCATCATAAAGGTTGAAATAGTAATGAATGATCAGCTTACAGTTTATTGTATTAAATATGATTATGCGTAGCTTGGCATGCTTCAATAATCTTACTTTAACTCGCTTGTGGTCTTTAAAAGGGCCGTTGGTTACAAATAACATTAAAGCCAAAGCACGTTCATCGTAAATATGATGTGCCATTCGAATGTGCTTCTCTTTTGACGTGAATGGCAACAGGCACGTAGGTTAGCGGTGTCGATTCACTGTCGCTTGCTCCGAGAAGGTTTTACTAGTTTACTTTCACAGCTTACCGCTTGTTACATAGCAGAACATATGGCACAGACGCAAAAATTTCTGTTTTATTTGTATGAGAGTCATTATCCTCCCACCACAGCTGTGTCAAAAAGGAGCAAGAACATGCAAAAAATGTAACGATTATACGATGGAAAGACGATAAAACAATGATAAAGACACAAAAAGACAACCAAGAAAAGAACGAAATGAACGACAATAAAAAAGCAATGAAACGATGACAAAAAACAACGAAAAAATGCCAAAACAGCAACAAAAAAGGTGACCAAAATAATAACAAAACTGACGACTACAGTAAAAAGAACTAGCAACAGACAACGAAAATACGATGAAACCATGGCAAAAGATCAAAGAAATAACACCGCATACGAAGAAAATAAAACACAAAAGATTACAAAAGACCACGAAAAGGCGTCAAAAAGACAGCAAATACACGACAAAAAAAAGTTAAGCGGCGGCAAGAAGACAGGGAAAAAATGATGGGAGAATGACAAACACGCATATGAAAATGCAATACAAAAATGACAAAAAGACACGAAATAGTGACAAAAAAATGATACAAAGGCAAGAAGGCGATAAAACATGCGAAAAATCCAATGAAACATGACGATTATACGACAGAAAAATGAGCATTATACGACAGAAACAGTAAGATGACGAGGGAACAAGAAAAGGCAGAAAAAAACAACCTTTTTGTTTTCTTTACAACAAACAGAATGATGAAAAAATTGGGAAAAAATGACGATAAGACAACGAAAAAAAAGGCGGAATGACGACAAAAGAAATGACAAAAACGAAGAAAAAACAACAAAATGACAACGAAAAGACGCCAAATCATCAACAAAAAGGAGGACCAAACATCAAATAGCCACTGAACAACATAAATGCAACATAAATGCTACAACCAGATGTCAAAAAACGACGAAGAAATAACGAAAATACGAAGGAAAGATGACAAAAAAGACGAAAAAGACGAAAATACAACAAAGAGATAACAAAAGCCGACAAAACAATGAAGAAAAATGTGGCCCAAAATATTATTCAAAAGCTGGTTCAAATTTGATAAAAATGTGGTCCAACATCTGGCACAGAATCTGATGGAGGTCCAACATTTGATTCACGTCCAGAAACGGGTCCAAAATATGGCCAAAATCTAATTGAAAAAGTAGTCCAAAATCCGGTCCAGAGTCTAGTTTAAATCTGTTGTAAAATTTGATACAAAATCTCTGGCTTAGTTCTGGTCCATTATCTGATTGGTGGTTTAAAATTTAATCAGATATTCGGCCCAAAACCTGGTTTAAATTCCGGTCCGGTTCCAGAACCTGGACCCAAATTTGACGCAATATCTAGTCCAAAATCTGATAAACAAATGCGGCCCAGATTCGGGGTAAGGTCCAGAATCTGGTTCAGGTCTAGAATCCGGTACAAAATGTGATAGAAGTGTGGTTCAAAATTTTTTTCAATGTCTGGTCTAAAATTGGGTCCAGAGTCTGATGCAGATCCAGAATGTGATCCAGACCAAGTCTAGATTCTGGGTCCAAAATCTAATCCAAAGTCTGACTAAAAACCTGGTCAAAAATCTGATCAAAAATGTGGTTTGAAATTTGGTCGAGAATATAGTTCAAATGGTTTAAAAACTGAGGCCAAAAATCTACTCCAGGTCCAAAATCTGGCCCAAAATCTGATCAAAAATGTGGTCCAGAATCTAGTCCAAATCTGTTCCAAAATCTGAAACAAAAGTTGACAAAAAAATGCGTTTCACAATCTAGTCTAGGTCCAAAATATAGTCCAGGTTTGGAATCTGGTTCAAAACCTGATCCGAAATGGGGTTGGTGATTTCAAAACTATGACCAAAATAGTGACTAAAAATCTTCTCCAAGTCCAGAATGTGGTCCAAAATCTATTCCAAAATCTGATACAAAATTTGGAACAAAATCTGGCCCAGAAATTAGCGCAGGTTCAGAATCTGGGTGGTCGTTTAAAATCTTATCAAAAATAACATACTTGGAAGAAATACGATTTTCGGGTCTTCGTCAAGGGCGCCATAATGTCACGTTACGGCTCTGGCTCTAAGTATGATCGAACACTCAGCTGAACACTGAAGTCGCTTTTTACGCGTGTTTTTTACGCGACTATTTTTACGCGATTTTCGGAATTTACGCGGTTTTCGGAATTTACGCGGTTTTTTGTCGCGATTTTCGGAATTTACGCGGCTGTGCTCAAAACGTCTATTTTTTCGCGTAGTGTGGAAATCCACAAAGTTTTTTTACGCGAAATTTTGGTTTTTTTTATGTGAATTTTGGAATTTACGCGGTTTTCGGAATTTACGCGATTTTCGGAATTTACGCGGATGTGCTCAAAACGTCTATTTTTTCGCGTAGTGTTGAAATCCGCAAAGTTTTTTTACGCGGAATTTTGGTTTTTCTTACGTGAATTTTGGAATTTACGCGTTTTTTTTACGCGCTTTTCGGAATTTACGCGGTTTTTTCACACGGTTTTCGGAATTTACGCGGTTTTTTTACGCTGTTTTCGGAATTTTTCGCGTAGTGTTGAAATCCACAAAGTTTTTTTACACGAAATTTTGTTTTTTTTTGCGTGAATCTTGCAATTTACGCGGTTTTCGGAATTTACGCGATTTTCGGAATTTACGCGGATGTGCTCAAAACGTCTATTTTTTCGCGTAGTGTTGAAATCCGCAAAGTTTTTTTTTACGCGAAATTTTGTTTTTTTTCCGTGAATTTTGGAATTTACGCGGTTTTCGGAATTTACGCGGTTTTTTCACGCGGTTTTCGGAATTCACGCTGTTTTTCGCGGTTTTCGGAATTTACGCGGTTTTTTACGCGATTTTCGGAATTTACGCGGATGTGCTCAAAACGTCTATTTTTTCGCGTAGTGTTGAAATCCACAAAGTTTTTTTTTACGCAAAATTTTGGTTTTTTTACGTGAATTTTGGAATTTACGCGGTTTCGGAATTTACGCGGTTTTGATTTACGCGGGACGTATTCTTCGCGTAAAAAGCGACTTGAGTGTAAATTACTACAGAAAGAACACAAAATAATGAAAAAATCTGGTAAATTACTGTTGAAGCTACAGTTAAGCAGTGTTACCTATTTTAATCAGTTGAACATAAATGATTCGAAAATGCACTTTTTTATTCATATTTTCAAAATCTTTTGATAGGATCATCTTCACAAATCACTTAACCATACATTTGATTCACACAAACACAATTTACTGGGTTTCCGACAAGAAATATGATGAATTAAAAATTGTTGTCCAAAAACGTACATTTTTCAGCTGCTCTTCAGCAATCGCCACCTCGCTACTAACGAATTCATCAAATTTTCAGCACTGATTACAACCACTCTGAAAGTCAAGCACTCAATTGTCACATACCATATTATTCAGTCTCTTTTTTTCTATTATCTAAGGCTTTGTCACTAGCCAAAAGTTTTATTATTTTCTAACAAAACTGAAAACAAATTCTGAATTGACGGAACCTGTTCACCACTAGCAGCAGCTGCAGCACAACTGATGAACTATCGTGTTGCCAAGACACTGTTTCGGTTCTGGAAATAAGAATTTTAAGTTTGAAATTAACTGAAACCTCCTATGGTGAAAACGTGGTTCAATACTTTCAAGAGAAATGTATGTTCATAATTAATTTTTCTTTATTAAAAACAACACAAAACACTGCTTTTTCAATAATTTTCGAAGATTTTCTCAGTGATTTAATAAAGCAACGATGTGTTTCAATGTTATTTGCTTTGACAACACTGTTCTGAGTCGGATCGTTTGTACTGCTATATGTTTACCTCTTTTGTTCTCCCACCATCCTTATGAACAGCGAGTGAGACGTCAAACTCGCAGTTTCCCATAAGAACACCAGAGAATAAAAGAGACGACGAATACCGTTTGCCGAACGCGGTGCGGTGAGTGTATGCCCCGATAAACAATTTAGACAGATGGCATTTTACGCATCTATGCCGATTACGCATCAGATGCTGATTAGTAGGTCGCGGATAGGAACGCGAACTTACTGAATAGGGGGAAAAGTTCGAGGGATTTTTTAACGGGACGTAAAAAAATTCAGATTTCAGGATTGCTTAAAATAGCACCTTGCGGGTGAAAATGGATTCGGTGTGTTCGAAATTAGTTCCGCCGCTCCAACTTTTAAAGCGAAAAATCAAAAGTTTAGCTCAACAATAGTGTCTTCCAATGGTAACAGCTTGAAGAACTAAAGATAGCAAGAAGATTGGTATGCTGATATCCCCCACTTAGTCAACCCATCGCTTGTAACAAGGTAAAACAATCAGTGACCCGCTTAGTCTGCTTAAAACTAGTTCTTTACCCTACATTAGATTTAGTTTTAGAGAACGAAAACTTATGCAAGTTTAGGTAGCCGAATACATAACTAAATTGAACAAATATAGAGGCAAAATTAACAGAAAATAAACTCCGAATTCAAGAAATCAAATAAATAAAACAAAGACAATCTACAACACACATAAAGAGTTTAAGATGCGTGAATTGAGAGGGGGAGGGGGGGGGCTTAGACCTTGCCAAAGTTCCGCGGACACCAGAGAGTACATGTACCTGCTTAAATTGAAATCAGAAATGATAAAGTAGCATTGATTATTCTTTGCTTTAAACTGAAAATTTTCGGTTTCGTTAGAAAGTACCTCAAGGAACTCAAGTGAGACCATTATTATTGTTTTCGTTTTGCTACGAATAGTTGAAAATTATTTTATTAAAATAAATTAAAGAAGAAACACAAAAGAATGAACAATCAACTCCACTAGATTGAACTCAAAATGTTGAATAATTCTGCTAGCTTGAAATAATCAACATGCAGAGGACGAAATTGTTATGTTCATGTTTACTTACTCCATTCATTCGGCCCATATGGTACAGTTTATTGCTATAGACAATCACCCACAAATCAGCCAAAGGGGAAAAACCCCAAAATAACAATTTTTTGCCAGTTTCCCACAGTAGTGGTAATAATAATAATGATGATGATGAGCCATGACCAGCAACAGCCCAATGAAGCAATTCAATTCAACCAGCCAAACACATCACAAAGAACACCCAGCGCGCGGTGTGGTGGCCGAAAATAAAAATAATTAACACACCTGGCATGGCTGGCGACCCTGGTAACATGCGAAGGTCACGCACCACAATACGCCCACTAACTGATCCAGTAAATTCCCCTGGGGGAACTTGCCCACGCTCGGTACCAATCGATAGCGGGACATTAGCCTGTTTACGTGTTGGTTATGTTGCCAGCCCAAACAAAAAATAAAAAAACACTCATCACATCAACCGGCTGCCAACTAAATCTTCAAAATAAATTCGTTCGCAATTGCAGTGTGCACTTTCGCTCGCTATAAATAAAACTCAGTGTCATAACCTACACCGGTACCGGTGCGGTGTAGGGAAAGTCAGAATTTAGGACACACTGTAAAACAGGACAATCGAGAGTTTCACATCAGGAATGGCAACGAAAAAAAAACACGGCAAATCCGGTGATCCAACACACGACATCCACACATTCCACTTATGCTCTTCACCTATCGGCCACTTTAAAGTTTTTCCATTGCATCTTGTCGCCAATCCCCTTCGCCCGTCCTGTTGCACGCCGCTCTCGTCACTTTCTGCCCGTTTCCAGTTAGGCAGTAACCTAGTGCACTCGTTAGCTCATGACATGATACATGTACGATGATACTCGGCGATGTACTGCTCCTACCCCTGCTCAGTGCCCTGTGCCTTGCCCTTGCCTATCGCCTTCGCTAAGCACCCGGGGGCATGGAAAAAATCAAAAGACCTCTCTGGCTGACGCGCGGCGGTAGTTGTCGTCCGCACAACGCCCGTACGGATTCGTTTTTCTGTTTTTTTCCCATATGTTTTCTGTGGCTGTCTAGTCTGGTCTGGTTGAAGAGATTCATTGTTGTTCCCGTAAGTGCGACGATCCATCAATGCGCGCCCCCCATCAACGATGCTGCTGCTTGTTGTACCATCGTTCGTTACGGAAATCTGCTTGTTGGGGATAGTTTTGATTTGAACTAATTTTTTGAAGTTGATTTGTTGACTACTGGTGTTGAGAGTTCGGTAGCAATTTTTCAAAACTCCAGCACCTATGTTTCACGCGTCATCCGACGACGACGCACGACATCGAATGCCACCCACTTATTCATGGGGAGGGGGAGGGACCTTGGATTGCAGCCAATAAAGAGCATGACCGAGCACAACAGAGGGGGGTACCGAGAGTAAACTACATGAAACGAAAATAATGATCGTCTGTCTGTTCTCTGATTTCTCTCCTACCACACGCGCTAAACTTTGCACAAAACCCTTTCCGCCACAAATCCTCGTGCGAAGTGTTATTTTCGGTTTACACTTGACATCGCAGAATTGTGTCTCGTTTATCTACTGCGGGAAGCACCAACAACTTTTTCGGTCTTTCTGTGAGTTCCTCCTCTCTGTGTCTGTGTCTATGGTGTCATCTCTGCTAATCCGGACCATTCCCAACCTCAATTGTCACTATAGTGACTACGGGGGGGTTTACCGCCTCAAAATACTAGTGTATATATTATGGGCCACTGTCAGCAGGGAGGGATTTCATGTGTTCAACTCACTTCGAATGAGTGTATCAGCAGCAGCTTAGAGCTCTTAGTTCGCTTGCTTGCAGACAGAGGGTGGCGAACCAGTGCATGTCAAAAGTTGGCAGCTGGCCCACTTCAGATATAGACAGTGATGCTAATTTTGAGAGTGCAGTAAAAAATAGACAGAGCAAAAAAAAAAAATATCGACTCTACGATTCAAAAGTATTCTGTTTTTACACTCTTACCTTGTTTGTAAGCATGATTGTTGCTAAAACAGTCAGTCGGGGGATTGTTCTCAGACGTTTTAGTGTTGTCATCCGCATCCGAAGTGCATAGTGATGTTTTCTTACTCATTGACAGCATGGCTGGCACGTTGAACTGCAGCAGGTTTTGATTTGTTTGCAACACTTGTGCTCGATTTTGGCGTACGCTGCTAACGCCAAACGTTGTTGAAAGAAAATCCCGAAAGTCACTTTGAACTGTGTGTTAACTTGAAAGTTGGACAGTTGACAAAGTGGTACACCAGAACCACAACCGACGCGGTTGACACACAACTGGAAATCTCCTAATGCAAAAGTCTCGTAACGAACGAACCGAATTTGGTTGACGGGATGAATAAATCGCTACCAGCCAGGCCCAGCCAGTGCTTGCTGTCGACACACAGTTCGTGTTGTCATTCGAATGGGAAATTAGTTACTGGGTAATAGTTTGTGGTCCAGTTGGTTTTTGATCCGAAGAATGGTGGAAAACTGGGTCGTTATTACTTCAAACACTGTAGAAATATTCACGGAGCATTTATCAAAAATGTGACTTTTTCAATGCATAATTTTTTGAGTCCTAGAATTCCTGCCTTTATAGCGGTGTCAGATATGCCTATAAACTGTCAGACCGGTTTGGGAAGTATTAGTTCGACAATTCCTGCTCAGGACTCCGTTAATCTTAGATGTGTTTTTTAAAAATCGTGATTCTAAAAAACAACGTGAACCCTGAGATAAAATTTAATGAAACTGGCGCGTTTATGGTTGTTTTTTGGAATGTGTTTTGTTAAAATACTTTCATTTGCTAATGTGTGACTTCGATTATGTTCCAGAGGGGGAGGGGTGTCGAGCCACCATAAAAACATTTCTTGCCTACAAAAAACCACACATGCCAAATTTGGTTCCATTTGCTTGATTAGCTCTCGAGTTATGCAGAAATTTGTGTTTCATTTGTATGAGAGCCCCCTCTCTCAAAGAGGGGAGGGGTCTCGAACCACCATTCTTGCTTCCTTAAAACTCACTCATGCTAAATTTGGTTTCAGTTGCTTAATTAGTTTCGAGGTATGCAGAAATATCTGTTTAATTTGTATGAGCCTCCTAGAGAGGGGGGAGGGGGGGTCTCATACTAGCATGGAAAAAACCTGTCTTCAAAAACCCCCACATGCTTAATTTAGTTCCATTTGCTTGATTAGTTCTCGAGTTATACAGAAATTTGTGTTTCATTTGTATTGGAACCCCGCTTCCAGAAAGGGGAGGGGTCTCGAACCACCAACGAAAAAAATCCTGCCTTCAAAAGCCTCCACATGCCAAATTTGGTTCCATTTGCTTGATTAGTTCTGAAATTTGTGTTCCATTTGTATGGGAGCCGCACCCTTCCAGAGGGGAGAGGAGCCTTGAACCTTCCCCAGCAACTCCATAAACTATGCCTGTGTACAAAGTTTCATGAAATTCTCCAAACTTGGGTCCATTTTGTTAGATAATTTGAAATATGCGCTTCTGGAATGCGAAAACTGTTTGTAAAGGGACATAAAAATGGTCCCAGTTGGATACCTTGAGGCACTTCCTAACGGCAAGCAAATATCTTCCGCTTAAAGCGACCCAGAACATTGGATTCCTTCCCGATTTTAACAAAAGTGGGCTCAGATACTTTTTGTTACCACATTAAAGATGTTGTTGTTGTTGTTTGTTTATTGGCGACGGTCCATCATCCATCCTGCGCCGAACAAATTCTGGTCATCCAGTATTGGGCTACCGTTCTCCAATCCCCTCAAACACCAACTGACCGTGCGTCGTCCTCGACAGCGCATGTTCATCGGGTGCGGGATCTGTCCCAAAGTCTACGGCCTCTTCCCGGGACCTACTGAAAAAGGAATTAGTGTTCTGTAGAGCGCCTGTTTTGTGCGAATTTGCAAACTACGGGACTTCAGCTGGCAACGTAATCCGTAGAAAGCCCAATTCGCGGCTGCAATTTATCGTTTCACTTCGCGGCTTACATCGTTGTCACATGTGCATGTCACGAGCTTACCAAAGTTTATGAACTTTCCACTACTTCATATCGTTCCCCATCCAGCTCCACCTCGGCATCAACACCATTTGGATTCCCACGTTCCCTGCCTTCGTTTTGCGTGTTAATGGTAAGTCCCAATCTCGCTGCTTCCCGATTAAAAGGCGTAAAGGCCTCTTTCACTGCTCTACGGTTGAGGTCTCACCCGCTATTGCGACGCATGGTTTCCGTCCGTCCGTCTAGCGTCGCACGAATCAGCCAAATTAGTTTCCTCGGAAAACCATGTTCCAGCTTTCTGCCACAGCTCATTTCGTTTGACTGAAGCGTGCGCCGCCTTGAAGTCCACAAACAGATGATGAGTGTGCAAGTTGTACTCCCGGAACTTGTCTAGTAACTGACGCAGGGTAAACATCTGATCACTAAAAATCTTAGTTTTATGTAATCTAGTTATTCATTTCAAATTTATTTCTAAACAATTGTTCACATATTATCCCTTTAAACCCGAACCCACACAATTGCGCAGCTGAGACATGACTGCATTTAAAAAATTTTCCTTTTCTCTCTAATCTCTAATCTCTCTAATCTCTAATCTAATCTCTCCTTTTACATATACGGCACTCATCTCTTGTCTTGTGTAAACATCGTAACTCGTAGAAAAAATAAAAAATAGCTAAAAGTTCAAATAGTTCTCTTTTGTGTTTGGATTAATTATTGCCTGGTCTTCAAAATCTTGTGAATACACTCAAGTCGCTTTTACGCGAAGGATACGTCCCGCGTAAATCAAAACCGCGTAAATCAAAACCGCGTAAATTCCGAAATTCGCGTAAAAAACCGCGTAAATTTCGAAATTTGCGTAAAAAAACCACATAAATTCCGAAATTCGCGTAAAAAACCCGCGTAAATTCTGAAATTCGCGTAAAAAAACCGCGTAAATTCCGAAATTCGCGTAAAAAAACCGCGTAAATTCCGAAAATCGCGTTAAAAAACCGCGTAAATTCTGAAATTCGCGTAAAAAAATGCGTAAATTCTAAAATTCACGTAAAAAACAACATTTCGTGTAAAAAAAACTTTGTGGATTTCAACATTACGCAAAAAAATAGACGTTTTGTGCACATCCGCGTAAATTCCGAAAATCGCGTAAAAACCGCGTAAATTCCGAAAATCGCGTAAAAAACCGTGTAAATTCCGAAAATCGCGTAAAAAACCGCGTAAATTCCGAAATTCGCGTAAAAAACCGCGTAAATTCCGAAAATCGCGTAAAAACCGCGTAAATTCCGATATTCGCGTAAAAAAACCGCGTAATTTCCGAAATTCGCGTAAAAAACGCGTAAATTCTGAAAATCGCGTAATAAACGCGTAAATTTTAAAATTCGTATAAAAAAACCAAAATTTCGCGTAAAAAAAACTGGATTTCAATACCACGCAAAAAATAGACGTTTTGAGCACATCCGCGTAAATTCTTCCGCGACTTCAGTGTGCTTAGAAAAGTTTTATCCATCGTATTTTCTTATTGGATCCGTATTTGAAAATTACTTGGAGAAAGAATTACTGGTGATATGTATTTATAACTGTTGTAATTAAAAATTTACGAGAAATAACTTTTACATCTTATGCACATTGTTTCACATACCTACACAATTGTCTGGGTACGTCCTTATTGTATAGGGTAATGCCGTTATCGTCGGGCCACTGTTATGGTCGGGCCACCACAATTTTTTCAGTTTTAGTAACACGTGATACGTATATACAAGCAATGTAAGACTTCTTACTGTGACAGCTAACTTTTCACAGTATTGTGAGTTTCAATCGTGTATTCAAAACACGCGTACTGAATTCACTGATTGAATCAATACAAAAAAAGTTTTGCAGGTGCAGTTAACTTTTCTTCAAGAAATGATTCATGCAATGCAATTATCGGGATAAATATTGAAAATTTATTAAGTGTGTTGTGCTCTATTCGAAGGATATTGAAAAATCCCGTCCAGTTAGGACGTAAGGGGGTAAGGGGGTAAATGCCACAAAAGCGCTTATTGTGAAGGTCGGGCCACTTGTGTAGTCATGGTTGGGCCACCATAATTTTAAGCACAGAAGCGCAATTTTCGCTAAAGAACGTCAGTCGCGGGAAATGTGATGAAATAAAGCAAAATTAGTATAATAGAAACCTAGATTGTTGTAGATTTTTCATTGCAGTAGTACACTTCGGGAAACGCGATTGTAGTAATATTGATTTTACAAGATCGCCAAAAATTTCGCAAAGATGTTATTAAAAATAGGATATTTATACTTATAAGGGCCGTTGCTCACGAAATTCATTCTTTTGATGTCTCTACATAGAATTTCAATGCGTATTTCTTAGATTAAAAGCGGTGTCCCAACCTGTACAACGTGGCCCGAGTGACAACATTTTTTGTCTTCACGTAAATGTCTATAACTTTACTATTTTTTAAGCAATCAGTTCAAGATTTTCCAGAAATGTAGCTTATTCTTATACCTTTCCAACGATATTTTTAGATTTTAAAAATTCTTTTTGAAACGGAAGTTATGGGCGAATGTCAAAAAGGCGGCCCAACCACGACGACATTCCCCTACTTATTTTAACCTATACGTTCCCGCCGGGACTTCAAAAATTAGAGTACCTGATGGCCTTGACACTTTTGGCTCCATCTCTACTATTTTTTGATTTTTCGATGATTTTTATACCGATCTCCAGAAACAACCGAATTTTTTTTCGAAAGTTAATTCGAAAACGAAATACTTCTGCATTTCATCCCACGTGTGCTTTGACGGAATCAAATCTACAACCGTTTCTGAATCTTGTGCGATATTTGCAAATTTTGTGAGATTCTGATCAGGATGCACAAACCGTTGCTTCATACGTTCCAGCTGATTTGGTCGACTTGAATGTGTTTGAGATTCAAGTCATTTCTTTGTGGGGCCTAATAGCATTCCAGCTGTAGTTTTGAGTCGCTGTATTGTACCGTTGGTCGTTCCTTTATGCATTATTTTTAACAAATCATTCGAACAAACTAAACTCCAGAATATTTGGAAGGAGTCGTTTATGTGTATAAAACAGGCAACCGCCGGAATGCTAGAAACTATCATGGAATTACTAATTTGTCTGTCGCGTCAAAGTTGTTCGAAATAATTGTTATTCTCTGCCTATAAAACAAACATACATAGCAACCAGAATGTATCACGATAACAAAATATTAGGACAAATAAATGCCCCTTCACACCAGCAAGCAGGACAACTTTCGATGAGAATATATTTTGAGACACACTCGCTTTTACAAGCGCTTGTTGTTGGTGATGTAGGCATACAATAAAATAAGTCTTTGTCGCCAGTCGGCTGGTTAAAGACAAATACCGTGAACGTACCATATTCTGCGCAGCTCCTAATTCTGCGCATTTTTCTTTATATATGTATTTTTCAACATTGTGCATAACTATGGCCATTGTGTTATTTTTTATAAATCTCTGTTGAATATTACGCCATTATTCACAAAAGGGCCATAATATTTGACAGCGAAATAAATTAAAGTGAAACTGAAAGTATTTTATATGTCAGAAAACAACGTCGTTAGCGCCAACGCTAAAACTGTCCTTCTAGAAAATTAACAAAATAATGATCGAAATTCTTTGCAATGATCAAATTACCCAGCATAATTAGAAAGAATAATTAGTTTTAGTCATGTTTTAGGCAAAAAGAGTGATTGCATGCCTTGTTTTCGTTGGAAAAATGCGATGCAGTAGTGCGCAGATTTAGGCACAGATTTTTTATTCATGTTCCAAATTCTGCGCAGTAATGTATCCTATGAAGAAATCGGGGTCCGAACCTACGAACGCCCATTCATGGAACCATGTCTTCTGATTTTTTCGACAGTCGAACTTCATTGAGCTGTCAGGGAGTGGGGAAGTGGTAACTTGTCTTTGTCCTAACTTCCATGCAATAGTGACAAACTTCATCATACATTGTCGCAAGTTTTGAAGTAGAAACAATATATAAGTCTCGTGCGTTCATGATTTTTGATTCCCTGCGCTACCAGTATTTCGCAAATAGAGAATAAGAAGCAAGTGGACACAATCTACACGGACTTGAAAGCTGCTTTTGATCGAATTGACCATACAATATTATTGCGTAAACTTTTTCGGCAACAACTAGTGCTCGTACTTGCTTGGCAGGACATTGCGCGTGGAGCTTGGCTCATGTATCTCTGCGAAATTCTCCAATACCTCGGGTGTTCCGCTAGGTAGTAATATGAGATCACTGTTTTTCAACTAAGTCACATTGCTGTTGGATATCGGATGCATACTTACTAAAATTGGTTTGGGAGTGAGTTTTAGAGATTTATTTTATATTTGAGAATGAGATCTATTTTATAATGGTAGTTTTTTACAATTAACGAAGGGAACGGTAGAAGAAAGTAGTGAAACAAAGGGTCGACAGTATCCAACAGGCTGGGATCAGGCGTGAAAGGAAAATAGCAGAAGATGAGGTAAGGGGGAGGGTCTTAGAGCAACGTTTAAGAAATTGTGTACCGCAATCTGTTATTCAAGCTGGGGGATTGATGGATCGAATCAAGTTGTAATCGGAGCATTACAACTGGATTCAAACTTACTACTCCTCCCAGGCCTTGTGACGCACTGGTAGTGATGTTCCTTTGAACTACAGAGGGACTGGACAAAACAAGGACTTCACAACCCCCTTATGATCCTTTGAATTAGGTGTTATTTCCAGGCTATTTGTTTTTCTTTTTTGACGCTCTAATTTCTGTAATTGAGTTAAATTCGTGATAAGTTTTCTCATTCAATTTTATACTAAAAACCTGCCTAACACAGTTCCACGTCAGCCATACGTTCATAACACAATGTTTCGAATTTTTTGAAGCAGCAGGCGGTAAGTAAGTGACAAACCCATCAGAAAACTTTACAAAATGACGCAGAAAAGCGATTTCATGCAAGCTGCGATGCAATCGCTGTGCGGGGTGAAAATCAAAACAGTCCTTTTTAGGACCATTATTTGAATTATTAAACGTTGAGTGAAAGTAACGATTGATTGTTGATCTATCAAACTGCAGCGCGAAATTCGTCGCATTCATGCTCATAAATATGCCTGGTTTTTGCATTAAAAGAGTAAGTCTATCCGTACGTTTGTAGTTCTACGTCGAGTTTGCAGCCGAACCCCTTATAGTTACTCTACCAACAATCAATTGATTTTAATTTTATTTAGCTATTAGTCTGTAATAGTATCCTTTCTCAAGTCTAAAAGAAGTCATCAAAAAAGTCCGTTGTCTTTTGCCAAGCTAGGACATCCGCGGCTTGAACCAGGTTATAACAAAAACCAATAATAACCGGATTCATCCTTGGCCCCCATAGTTCGTGGATACTGTGTAACTCTTGAACCACAGATGACTAATAAAAAGTAATCTTTATAACCTTTATATAGGCGTACAATGTCTTTCTGCTTCCGTTAAAACTGGTGAAGCTGACTTATTTTTAGATACAAATTGTGCCTTCCCATCGCGGTCTATTGTAGTCAACCTTGAGTGGAATAAGACAAGAATTAGCTAGTTTTTTTTTATTTAAATTTTATTTGGTTTTTCTTCCAAGTTTGCTGCTGTTTTGTTGTTTTAATTTAAAAAAACATTTTTTCTAATAATCATGTACATTTGTATAATCATAATCATGCATTTGTTTCAATTTTGATTTATTTCTGTCTTAATGCTAGCGATGTCCAGGACGAAAAACAGAAAAAATAAATTCGTCCTTGGACATAAAAACAGAACCACAAAAAGATTTTATAGTAAAAACAGAAACAGTTTTCTGTTACTCCCTTGCGGCACATCGAAGATGTTATGAGCCTTTTTTAAAATTAAACTATAGTAATTTCAAAGATTCCAGTTAAATAACAATCAAAAGTTTTTTGGGGACCATGCCACTGCCACAGAAAGGGTCAATCACTATTACAAACAAGCGAAACACGACAAATGAAACAGCGAAGACACACCGCCGCCGCTTTTCTGGTAGTAAAAATAAATGACGCTACTACGGCTTCGCACTCTTTCTCGAAGTAACCTTCCGGAGGTGAATTAGAACAAATTGTTCCGATTTCCATACAATCTGACAGAACGCGCGTTTCCATAATGCCTGCTCTCCTGCTCGTTTGTGTCCCATTAGCACGCAATAAAAAGTATCCACGGAGTTACGATTGCGCTACGTCGGTACAACGAGGACTGGAAGCGAGCAAAGATCACATCACGCGCCCGGCTGGAATTGTCCCTTCTCTTGCTTGCTTGCTTGTTTGACAGTCGAGTGACATATTTGACAGATAATGCTGCCGCCTCCGCCGATGATGACGATGATAATGGATGATTATGATGGCGAAATTAATTAGCATAATAAATAAAAAAAAACGCGTCGTCATTCTGATTTGGTTACGTGTGCTCCTCTAAGCCCGATGGGGAAATCTTCGGAAAAGTTAACGCGTATTTATAAGTGGAGCAAACACCCATCCCAAACAAATAGGCTGAACTAAAGGTCAGTGGAAAATGGGCGTCGAGGGGGCGTAGACTGTGGTGGGTGCTCAAATTGAACAAATATGTAAATTTTGGCTTTTTCGGCCAGGTCAGATGTCGAGATTGTTTAGTTGACGCGCCGCCGGGCAGCGTTAGGCGGTGAACCCAACAGTGTCCTTTTCTCACGCAAAGAGCACCAGCCAGCAGCAGTTTGACCTCGACCGACGATGATGGGTCCTATTTACGGTTTATGTTTGGCCTAAAGCTGCTGGTAATTGCGTGACTGTGCACTGGTACGTACGTAGCGCCAACATGTGTGAATGAAATATTAGACTGAAAATAGAGACATAAACATTTATCGTGGAGCACGCACCTTGCGGTGCGACTTGATAACAATGCAAATGTGTGACGTTTATTGAATTTATTATGACTGACAGCTCAGTTCGATCAACACTTGTCGGCTTACGCACGTCATAACCGCGTGACGTTGAGTGCTCTATTGTGTAAAAGGATTATCGTTAGCTTTTATAGCTAAACCATTAGCTTATTATGGTTATTTTGGGCTAAGAATACTGACTCCAGTGAGTTCGTTCAGCTTTACACTTACCATTTGGTGGCAACATAAAAACGATGAGACTTTTTTGGGACCTTCATTGCGCATTCTTTTCAACATCATCATACTGACTCATAAAACATAAATTTAAATGAACGGCACACTTCAACTATCACGGAACGACGAAACGACGCGATTGTGAAAGAAGCCACCGCCCGGCTCGGTGCCCAATTGAAGCGAATTTAATTTTATTTCATTCTATTTAAATTGATGAAGTGTGATGTGATGCTGCTCATCTCATCTCATCTGAACTGTGGCTGCGCGGTGGTCATCCGAACCGACGCGAGAAGTTTTCCGGCCGGCGTGGTGCTTGGAGGTGATTCCGTGGTGGCTCTGCGGCTCTGCTGCGATGGAACATGGACCGACGACGGACTGCGGCAATCATAATTCAAATTAAATTACCACCACGTCACTCTCGCTCGCTGGCCCGCGCGCAGTACGCAAATTATGGAACGTGAGAGGGACAAAAGGGAAAGTGTTCTGCTTCTTTTTTTTTTGATGGGCCCTCAGCTGTTTGAAAAGTTTATATTTTATTCATTAAATTTATATTTTCATGGTTATTTGCAACATGTGCTTCGTTATCTGTAGTTTTGTATATTTTGCTTTGAGAAATACTTGTCTTAAAGTGTTTAAAAACTTTACAATTTTGCATCAAAACGTCACTTCTTATCAAACCGAATTGTTGTATTTAAATTCATGTATTATTTTTGAAGTTTTGTTGGTAACTGCCAGTTAAATTTATACTATCCTACGACTATCTAGAATGTCAAACAGGAGCGAACCGTTTGGAATGATTTGTGTGAAAAGAATACAGAACAAAGTGTGATCTTGCTATTCTTCTTTGTTAAACACAACGCATGCTGCCAAATTGATTTAATTTTGCTAAACTTTTATGATTTTCGATGTTGATAATAGTACAGAAAAATTGCTTTGAGCTAATTGTACGCTAAAGCTTCGGGCTAAAAGGTCGGGTTAAAGAAATCCAGCTGATATCTTTGATGTGCCGCTAGGGAGTAACTTAGAATCGTTTCTGTTTTTTACTCCTAATTCTTCAGACGATCACTTTTTGAGTAATCGAAAACACAAAGAATACTTCGAATCAGAGTATAGTGTTGCTTTCATCTCCTTAGGTAGACTGCCCATAGTTGCATTGCGTGATTGGTCGAACCAACACGATTGCGCAAAGAACTAATTGGGTATTTTTATTGTGTAAAAATTCTCACTCATTCTGATAAGGTATGTCACTATATCTCATCACATGAAGACTTATTTAAATGACTGTCAAATTCTTGGGCAAAATGAAAAGCTTTATCAGAAAGATAAAAGAGAGGGCCGACATCATGTCGATTTGTCAAACTGTTAGATTCTGTCAAACAGCATATCATTATTTATTTTTATTAAATTTATCATCAAATATAGACTTAATTGAAATAAAAAAAGCACAAAACCCGGTTTTACCCACTTGCTGGTGAATTTGTTATTTGGTATTTGACATAGAATTCGATATGTCTTCGAATTATCAAATAATATTATCAAAATGTATGTGGACTGCCCACTTTTTGTTTATTTAATTTTCGCGATTCGGACCATAAAACAATCGTTATAACATTCAAAACCAGGTTGCATCTAAGATCTACTAATAGTTCTTACAGTTATTTTTAATCGTTAAATTAGGAAATATAAAGCATAAATTTATCAGTGTTATTGTTGTGCCACTGCACTGGTTCCAATAATTTCGCCATCGTTAGACGTTAGTTTTGCGGCCGTAACGCAAGAAGAAAAGTAGTGATATCATGAAACTTTTACCATTAATGGATCAAAAATCGGTAAACAAGATACAAATAAACGGTGTAGAAAAAGTTCCTCCTACCTTACCTTGGACTGGAAATTTTTTTGGAAGAATTCTGAAAATGATTTTTTTTTCTGTATTTCTAGGAACAGTTGCTTGTTTTATCTTCCAAACATTTTATTCAGTGATGCTTGGTTCAAGAGCTATGTCCGTAAAATTTGGAAAAGAGGAAAAACGAAAAAAATAAGAGAAAATAAGGAAAAATGATAAAGAAAACGAGAATGAACATGAGGACACACTAGACAGAAAAGGAGAAAAAAATGGAACAAAAAAGGGAAAAAACGAGAAAATATGGGAGATGGAAAATTGAGCAACGAAAAGAGAAAAGAGGAAAATGAAGAGAAAAAATGAAAACTGAGCAGCAACGAGATAAAATGAAAAACAGAACGTGGTAGAAAAGGAGGAAAAACATGATATAAAACATCAAAAAGGGTTAACGGGACAGAAAACAATAGATGAGACTGGAAAAAGGGGAAAGAGCATGGAAATGGAAGAAATTAGTCGAAAAAGGAAACGTGAAAAAAGAGGAAATCAGGACTAACAAGACCGAAAAACGGGACAGGAACAGAAGAGAAAGATGAAACAGCGGAAAGAATAAAAGAAAAACGAGACAAATAGAAGGCAGACGGAATTGAAAAAGAAAGGGAAAACGGAACCTAACCAAGAGAAACAAAAAACCAAGAGAAAGTTAGAAAACCGGGAAAGTGGTTAAACGGGATATAAAAAAGAAGCAAAGTGTGATAAACTGGGAATGGGAAATGGAAATGAGATTGGAAAAAGGGATGAAAAGAAAGAAAGAAAAACAGGATAAACAGATTAAAGAAAAAGGTAAAACTGGAAAGAAAAAGGCTTAAAGAGGGAACCAAAAACGGAATAAACATTACAGATTTTTCTTTTCTACAGAATTTCTTTACACATGTGGCATCTAAAAGAGGGAAAACGGAACATACGAAGATGAAAACCTAAATGGAGAAGAGATAGAAAAAGACGAAAAAAAGAAACATGAAAGAGAAAAGACGGAATACGGAAAAGAAAATTGAAAAAAAAACCAAGTGGAAAACAGGACTGAAAATAAGACAGGAAATGAAGAAAAACGGAACAATGAAACAAATAATACGGAAAAAACTAGAGAAAATAGAAAACGGAATGAAAAAGCAGAAAGTGTGAGCAAAAAACAAAAAACAAACGGTGCAGAAAAAAAGAAAATGTATCATTTTTGTGGCTTTATTTTTTTTATATTTTTTTTGTTTGCGTCTTTTCGGAGTTCTTTTCGCAGATTAATATTTTGTTTTGTTTCTCGATTTGTTTTTACTTTTTGATTTGTTTGTCGTTTCTGTGCTATATGTTTAATTTTACGGTTCTTACACTGTCTTTATGTTTGGTTTTGTGT
Source organism: Sabethes cyaneus (assembly GCF_943734655.1). Classification (NCBI taxonomy): domain Eukaryota; kingdom Metazoa; phylum Arthropoda; class Insecta; order Diptera; family Culicidae; genus Sabethes; species Sabethes cyaneus. Next base: position 157,157,210 of record NC_071353.1, read on the forward strand.
TATTATAACGTTATCTTTCTATTATTTCATGTATCATATAACATCTTGTATGCATCACTTTTTGAATCATGTATTGTATCGTTTTGGCACCATTTTTGTTGTTTCAATATTTCTTGCATCATGCACCATTTTTCTGTTATTTTTGTAGCATTTCTGTACCAGTTTTATGTTATTTAATTTTTCATTTCTGTTTTAGTTTTATTTGGTTCTTTTGGACCATTTCGTGTTTTTATCTTTTAGTATTATATTTTGCGTCAGTTTTGTCTTATTTCTTGTATCATGAGGTGTCATTTTTGTATCATTTTTGAATAGTTTTGCCTTTTTTATCTCTTTTGGAGGCCATTTTTGTATCATTATTATATTACTAGTTGAGCCCGAATCTTGCGATCCGGAAAATATAAATGTCTGTTCAGAATTCCGAAGACTGTGGATACATTCCATTGGCCAGTGTTTGCGAAGATGTTTAATCTTTGTATTAGTTCTTTGAGTTCTTATATTGCATAATATAGCTCTAAGGAGTTGTACCTAAAAGAGTCATAGCTGGAAACTGAAACAAATAGTGTTGATGGTCGTATTGGATTTTATTTAACTCAATAAAAACTTCTGGCTGCTTGCAACATTCATGTAGTCTGATTAGAGTAAAATGCTGCTTAGAAAATTCTTGATCGTTTGCTGTCATTAACTCATTTTTTAAAATTTTCCGACTTGTTTCGGTCTGATTTAACACCGACCATATGATATCGCGACAAGCAATCGAGTCAAGCAGTTGGGCCGAGCAGTCGAGTCGAACAGTCAAATCGAGCAGTCTATTCGAGCAGTTAAATCAAGCTGTTCAATCAAACGACGGACGAGCAGTTGAGTCGAGCAATTAAATCGAGCAGTTCAGTCGAGCAGTTTAATCGAGCAATTAAGTCGAGTAGTCTAGTCGAGCAGTTGAAACGAGTAATCTAGTCGAGCAGTCGAATCGAATGGTTTAGTCAAGCAGTCGGGTCAAACAGTTAAGTGAAACAGTTGAGTCGAGCAGTTCATTCGAGTAGTCGAGTCGAGCAGTTAATTCGAACAGCCGAGTCGAGCAGTTCATTCGAGCAGTCGAGTCGAGTAGTCTAGTCGAGTAGTCCAGTCGAGCAATCCAGTCGAGCAGTTGAGTCGAGTAGTCCAGTCGAGCAGTTGTATCGAGCAGTTAAGTCGAGCTGTCGTATCAAACAGAAGTCAAGCAGTTGAGTCGAGCAGTCCAGTCAAGCAGTTTAATCGAGCAGTTAAGTCGAGTAGTCCCGTCGAGCAGTTGTGTCGAGTAGTTCCGTCGAGCAGTTGAATCGAGTAGTCTAGTCGAGCAGTTGAGTTAAGCAGTCTAGTTGAGCAGTTGGGTCAAGCGGTTCAGTCGAGCAGTTAAGTCGAACAGGTGAGTCGAGCAATTCAGTTGAGTAGTCCAGTCAAGCAGTTGAATCGAGTAGTTAAGTCGAGCTGTCGAATCAAACAGTTAAGTCAAGCAGTTGAGTCAAGCAGTCAAGTTGAGTGGCTAAGTCGAGCAGTCTAGTCGAGCTATAGAATCAAGCTGTCAGTCAAGTCGAGCAATCAAATCGTGTAGTCTAGTCGAGCAGTTGAATCGAGCAATCAGGTTGAGCAGTTGAGTCGAGCAGCCGATTCGAATAGTCCATTGAGAGCAAATTGGAGGTACGCTATGTAACGCTAACGCGCCATTAACTCCATTAACTCTATGAGGTGCAACTATATTACTTTTGCTCGTCTTGACCTTAATCTGGTATGATTGGTATGAGTCTTTGCTTAATGTGGGCGATTATTACCACGAAAATACATATCGCGCCCCTCGTTTTGGCGACGGACATAAGCCTCTCATATAAATAGATTTTCTATTTCTGTGTATCTTTAGTAAGATTTTGGAAGCTGTTTTTGTGTTTTTTATTTTACTATTAAGTTAGTTTTGAGTAGTTTCCTATTTAGTTTTTGTCATTTTTAAATTATTTTTCTATAATTTTAGTTTTTTATGCCACTTTAGGCGTCATTTTTAGGATGTTCGTCTCAGTATGATTCCTTGCATTATTTTGTATCATTTTGTTGCCGTTTTGTACCATTTCTGCTCCATTTTTCATTTAGTGTTAGTGTTAGTGGGTCAATTTTGCATAATTTTTGCAATCCGTTGATGCCATTTTTGTATCATTTTTCATTTCTGTATTACTTTCAAGACTTTTTGTGCCCTTTTTTGTTGTTTCAATATTTCTTGCATCGTTTGGTATCATTTTTTCACCATTTATCTATTATTTTTGTAGCATTTCTGTACCAGTTTTCATTTGTGTGCCAGAGTTCTTTTTGTTTTGCTTTTTTGTATTTTTTCGCTGTTTTTGTATTATTTTGTGCTAATTTTGCATCATTTTTCTATTGTTTTTGTGTACCTTTTTGAGGCCATTCGTATCATTTTTCTTTTCTGTGTCAATTTTCTATTATTTTAGTGCCATTTTGGAGTCCTTTTTGTGTTTTCACTATTGCATATTTTGTATTATTCATTGTATAGTTGTGGATTCGTTTTTGTATAATTTTTGTATTTGTATCATTTTATTTCTCTGTCAGTTTTTCTGTTGTTTTTGGGCCTTGTGATGTTTTTATGTTTTGGTTATGTTACCTTATTACATTATTATTGTAAAATTTCATTTGTCATTTCTTAGTTTTTGAGTATTTTTTGAGTCAACTTTTTGATATTTTAGTATTATTATTATATAATTTTCATGCTGTTTTGTCTAACATTCCTTCCATGAGCATTTTAATAGATTGTGGAAGATTCACATTCACGCTTAATTATTTTGACAATTACGTATTTCGTCTCCAACTTGCTTCATTCAGTTCGAAACAGGCACTGCTCGGTATGAAAATTTCAGTTTTTTTTCTATTCTAGAAAATGTATAACCTAGAAATGTGTTTTAATATTTTTTCTGGATTGCTGACAAACTTTTTTTTAGCATTTTCAGAAAAAATGGTTGTTCAACAAAGATTGGTTATAAGAGTTATAAAATTTGGAAATAAATAATGTCTGAGAAAATTGAAGCATTCTGGAAAAACTGTGAACCCAGAATTTGTTAAACATTGTTTCGTTTATAAGTCCATGAAAGCCATGTTCAAAACTTCATAAGATCTTTCGATTCAAACTATACGATAATCTTGGAAAACAAGTTCATGATGTACCTTTTCGGAGCATAATTTCCAGATTAAAGTCGTTGAATAGAACTAATTAAACATCAATTAGACAGTATTGATAAAAAAATTTCACTCTCATTCTAATTATTTATAGCTTCATTTGTGCTCAATACAACTTCCATTTAAATCACAAGCAAATGTAGCAATTTGGCTCAGCCAAAGTCCAACCCGTAGCCCCGTCGAGCATCGAATAAAAAAGTCAAATGAATTGATGAATTTAATCTGACACGAAATGCTTCACCCGGTTTCGACAACCGAGCAAATGCGTGCTCCTCGGGTACAGAGTCGGTAACACTTTATTAACCGGCGCTAAACAGTACGCGGCGCGGCGCTGATGAGTTCCCCCCGTTGATGGTGACGCCCGTAATTTCGTCACTTTGTGCCACACAAAGGCCCATTACTTCACTCCAGCAGCGGCGCAGCATCAGCATCAGCGTCAGCTCCAAAATTTAACCTTGCTAGGTAATAAATTAATTATCATTTTTCAGGGTGTGTATTTCGAAGCAGCGCCCCATCAGAGAAAGACAGAGAGAGGAGGTAATTAGTTCAACCAGCACGGGTCTGATGAAGCGTGGCTAAGTTGTTTTGAATATACATATTTTGAGAATGGAACAATTAAATTTGTGTCATGCGACAAAATGTTGTGGAAGGCCTGAAAGGGGCGCTTATTGCGCGCGAATGTGCGGTCGTTGATGGATGGTTACAAATAATTTACGAACCAATGGAAAATCCATTCATTTTAAATTACTCTTTAATTTGTGGCTCAGCATCCAACTAAAATTTCGTCACTGGGCCGGAAAAAATATGTATTAAGAGTTTTCCTACAGGTACGATTCAGGATTATCGAACCGGGTTCTGGGACAGCTGACGAAGCTGCAAATGGGCTGCATTGAAAAAGCCGATACGATGTAACTGACGACGACTATTGGGGTCACAGTGACTATTGTGTCCCTTCTTCAGCGATAGTACAAGCACAGTTAGTCGGTGTTTCTATCTTTCGTTGCTTTCTGTGACCTTTTGTCGAAGCTGTTTCGTATTCGTTTGACAGGCGACAGATAGGTAGACGAGGCTCACAAAAAAAATCGAATCGAGACAAGATCGTTAGCTTTGACCCCAGGGTGATTGAATTGATTGTGTGTTTGACTATCATATTGATAAAGTAATATTTTAGATTCTAAGCATTCCAAGGTTTGAATGATTTCTACTAAGTAATGTTTTCCTTTATTCTCTTTCCAGGTAAAATCCCTTTCAAAAACTTTTAAACCAATCAATCAAGTAAGTAAGAATGTTTTCTTCTACATTGTCGCAGTATGGTCCAAAGCTATTTCAGGCATGTGTTACTGCTGTTCGGAATCCATTAGACTATCGAATTCCACCCACCACAAAACAGTAGCTTTTTCGGTTGTGCTCTATGATTGGGGAGTGACAATCTTCCTACACCGTACACTTAATCACTGTTACTTTCTGTATCAATTATTCACTTATCCTCTCTATCCTATCCTATCATGATGCGGGGGGAAAACATTCCAAACATTTTCTCTTCAAGATTACTTTTACTCTCAAAGCTGATCGGTCGAGCCGACCGTATGTTGTGCCGTACCCCGTAACATAAGCAGTCAACATAAATTAAATGTTCCACATATTAGGCCAAACATCAGATGCTACTCTCTCCCTTTGTCTCACCGGTTTGTGTTGGGCGGAAAATTGGAATTGGTTTCACACCCTGCTCTTTTCTTGCTGAAGTTATTTCCTTTTTTTCCGATTTGTTGTTACATTTGCTCGGGCGGGCCAGCCGGGAAAAGGCGCAGAAAATAGACAATTTATCACTTCCACATGTGTGGCAGCGGCGGCGTTCGAATTGTTCTCGGAATGGGCGCATCAGCGCTTTGGATTTGGATGGATTGCTGGAATTGCACCTATCCACCAGCTTGAAAATGAGAAAACCCTGCACTGGGTTGGGAGGAAAAGAAAATTATAAATTGTACGCCAAGAAGCAAGTGTTAAGCACATTGTGATGGGGCGTGACGGCAACGGGCCGGAGTTAATGTGAGCTCTAGTTCTAGCCTTAGGAATTTATTGAAACGACAAACTTAATGGCGAAACAAATGGTTTAATAGTGAACGTTTGGAAATATGAGATGTGAAGTATTTTGCTTTTCTTAGGTATTTGGTTGTCATCTGATTGTTGCGGTATCTTTTAATTAACTGGAATATTCACTTCGGTAGATTCGGCTGCTGATGTTCACTGAGAAAGAGTTAGCAAAACTCGCCGTTTGAGCCATTTTTAACGGAATTATTGTAGTGGTAAAAATGATTTATGATTGTGAGTTTTGGCTACCGCTTTTTGTTCTCGTTCCGGTTAGGTACCTACCGCTCTTTCAAGAAGAACGGCACATTTCGTCAATTTTGAGTCCGACCTTATTCGCCGCAGTGTGAATCGAGTGTTTGGCCGACGTTTAAATGGACTCAACACCTTCCGGGTCTTCATGAGGGTTTTCAGGTTTCAGCCGCCGGGTCGTACCGGTCGCCATGAATTACTTCAGCACCCAGGATACCGTCGAATGATGGATTCCTATATGTCCCGACCTCCATCTATTCGGATTTTTCACTACGCGTACATGATTTATGGGCGGATCTGCTCTTTTAACTATTTAACAGATTGTGATGAAACTCTGCTAGCGTAAATATTACACTCTTAGCCGGTTTCAGTCAAAATTCCGTTCTTTTTTTATCCACACCGTAAAAATATATGAATTAGTTTTCGTTTTTCGAGTACTGCCTTTAGAGGAAATCAACAAACTTGACTGCGTCAACCTTAATCTTTGACAGCACAGTGCCGAATGCAGAGTGTATTTCTGGTTGATTCTACACTCGAAATAACTTTCACCTTTTTGTCATGCCGCTGTCTTACCGTCTTTTTATTGTACCTTTATCGCCTTTTTTAACTGTTTGTGGCCTTTTTCTTGTTTTTTACTGTCTATCTTGGCATTTTTGTCGCTTCTTTGGAGTTTTTTCGGCGGCTTTTCATCGTATTTTTTGTCGTTTTCTGTCTTTTTTCATCGTCTTTTTGCCTATTTGTCATCATTTTTTCGTCATCTTTGAGTTGTCTTTTCGCCGCTTGTTTGTTGTCGTCTTTTTTGTGGTTTATTTGTTATCTTTTCGTTATTTTATTCGTGTCTTTGTGACGCCCTTTCGCCATCTTTCTTCATCTCTTTGTTGTCTTTTCTTCTTTGTTTTGTTTCCTCGTTCTGTCCTATTTTTGTTGTCTTATGGTGGTCTTCTTGCCATCTTTTTATCGTTTGTTCATTGTTATTGTCATCTTTTATTGTTATTTCACCATTTTTTGTTATCTTTTCCCAACTTTATATTGTCATTATTTCGCCATTTTTTGCTGTCTTCGGTTTTTTTTTGTCATTTTTTCATTGTCAACAACAAAAATGTTGTTTTTTATTGTCTTTCTTTTGGACATTCGACATCTTTTCGCTTGGTTTTTAAGCATTTTTGTTGCCTTTTAGATTTAACGTCATTGTGGCATTTTGATCGTGTTTTTTGTTCCTTTTTTGTTGCTTTTTTAGCATCCTTTCGTCATCTTTTTATTGTATTCTCGTGTTATTTTCTTTAAATTGTTGTCATCTTTCGCCATCATTTCGTCAACTTTTCATCGTATTTTTGTCATCTCTTCATCACTTTCTCATCATCATACTATCGCATTTTGCCGTCGTTGTTTTGTTTTGTGTTCTCTGACACTGTTGTTGTCGTTTTGTCGTTTTTATTTTCTCTTTTTAATTTCTGTGAGTCGTTTTTGGTTCTTTCCGTTCTGTTTAACAGACTTAATAGCGCATTGCAGCGTCTTTACATCCTCTTCCTCTTCAGCGATTTGTTGTCTTTTTTTTATTCGTCTTTTGTGTCGGTTTAGGTTGCTCTAATGGCGTCTTTTGATTATTTAATTTATTTGTAGTCTTTTTTTAATATTTCAAATCGGTTTTTTACCTACTTTTTATCGTCTCTTGATGACTTTTCTTTGATTTATAATCTTTTTCCTATCTTTTGTCATATTTTTTTTCATTTTTGTTGCCTTTTTTGTCACTTCTTTTGCGTTTTTTTCGGCGGGTTTTCAGCGTGTTTTCATCATCTTCCGTCTTTTTTCACCATCTCTTCACATATTTGTCACCACCTTTTGTGGTCTTTCTTTTTGTCGTTTAGTTGCCATTTTTCTTCGTCCTCTTCGTTGTCTTTTCGTCATCTTTTTGTCGTATTTTTTGGCTTTTCATGATCCATGATTTTTGCCATTTTTACTTTATTTTTGTTTTCGTCACTTTCCGACGTCTGTTTTTGACATTCCTATCGCGATGCGAAGGGTGATTCGTTTTACAGCTTTCTTAACTTTTCGTCGTTATTTTGTCGACTTTTCGTCGTTTTTTTGTCGTCTTCTCACCGTCTTTTATTGTCACCTCGCAATATTTGGTTGTTTTTTCATCGCTTTTTTGCCATTTTTTCATCGTCCTGCTTGTTTTTGTGAAGACAACAAAAATCTTGTCTTTTCGTCGTCGTTTGTCGTCTTTCTGTTTTCTTAGTATGTTTTATCGCCTCTGAAGTTTTTCAAACGCCTTTTAATTATTTTAAGCCGTGTTTTTGTTCTCTTTGTTGCTGTTATTCCTGTTGAATCTTCGTCTTCTTATTGTCAACTTTGCATCGTATTTTCGCCGACTAGTTTTTGGTCATCTTTATCGTCATAGAACAGTAGTCCAAAAGGGCGAAAAGTGGAACTTCCTAGTGTCTTTTGCTTTCATTTTATCATTTATGGTCTTCAGCACTTTTATTCGTATAAATATCCCCCTTAATCTAAAACTGTCAAAAGTTGGTCATCCCTTACTATAAAAAGTCATCGTGTCATCGTGAAAATAAAAAAAAACTTTTGCATTAGGAAATATAAACATAGTTTCTTCGGAAAAGTTGTAAATAGTATAAAAACAAGCAACTTTGCTAAAGAAATAAAAGTTCTATCTTTATCGAGTGTTGAACTATAGGGCATATTCTTTAAAACTTCTTTAAAAATTGGTTTTTCGTATTTAGCTTTTCTTAGTTGCATTTTGCAAGTATACAATGTTCCAGGCAATTATCGAAGCACTCAAAATGCACGTTTTTGCAGAAGACCGTAAATCTTTTGGACCTTTACTTGCTAAGTTATCGCATATTCAAACCAAATTAAATTTCCAATAGCTTCACGAGCCCATGGGGTAAACTGTGGCAAGCGGATTTATGAAATCAGCGCTTCATCTGAAAGCTTAAGTCGAGTACTATAAACTTGTATGGGTTCCGCTGGTCTCCAACCACCCAAATGAGAGTACAGCAAGCATACGTTTTATGTGTTTCGCGTTTGCTCGATATACGTCCATTCTTTTGTGCTAGTTGATAGACACATGGTTTCTTCGGCAAAGTTATAGAAAATATAAAGGCAAACAACTGTGCTAAAGAAATGATTTCTATCACTATCGAGTGCAGAGCTATAGAGAATTTTCTTAAGAAATTCTTTAAAACTTAGTTATTCATACTTAGCTTATGTTGGTTACATTTACAAGAGTATATGGTTCTATGGTCTATATGGTTCCTTTACTCGCACTTACGGTATTCGATTACCTAAAATAACGGGCGGCAGTAGTTAAGTGAATAAAACATTCGGGTAGCAAGCGAACGAGCGCATAACCCAATAAATATATTTTTGCTCTATATCGAAATTTTCCAGTGCATACAATAAATCATTTTTCGCAAAAGTCGCTTCCTGCCTCATCAAAAAAAAAAATTGAGTTTGCCAAAATTCAGATAAGCGGGTTTTCCTGCGGGAATTTTTAAAAGAGCAAGGTTTTAACGGAATAAAATTCTGAGAAAGCGAAAAAAGTGAGCCTCCAAAATGGCAGTGTTTATTGTCAAAACCCCTTATGATCGAGACTTTACCTTTTCTCGAAAGCCTTTTAGATGAAAAACATTTTGTAAGGAATGTAAGAAAACTGTTTTCGAATAACAATCTAGAAGGTATAAACGAGTACTACACCTACCAGTGAACGGATGGGATTCAAAATTGGTATCAGGTCATTACTCGTTAAAACGCATACTCTGTCATTACCTCAGCAGGGACAATGGAGCCGCAACATTTGGTTAACCGCGACAATGTTGCAATTTTCCCGGTAAGGAGCACAACCTGCACGCACATTACGCGTGTTATCGTCGGATGCTGTGTCAAATAAGGTGACCGGTCACTACACGCTAAATAGGAACAACGTAGATTTCGAAGCAAACAAAAGTATGAACTGCGCACACGCTGAATTGCAATTTTAATGCTGCACTTTATTCAGTCGGTGTTCATCACATTAAATAGTGTTTGATTTGTGTTTGTTTAATTTGACGTAAGCGTGTTCTTCATTAACTGGAAGATAATTTGAACCACCGCCGTCTTCTCTACTGGAGTGCTGGAGAACGGTCAGGACCGGTTTTTGAGAGGTAAAATTTTCGATTCAGAGAATGGACCTCGCTTGTTTACGGTACGATTATGTTTCTGATTATGTGTACGGACCTACGTACGTGTAGCTGGTTTGGTCTCAGCTGAACCAGCGAACCTAGTTCGCTGTGATCCTGGCGGAGGACAGCAACCGACGACATAGACCGTTCCGCAGCGGGTTTGTACTTTCGAATTAGTTCGCGAATGAACAAGTACTTGCTGCAATTCTAGCCTAGTATAATGCCAGAACCGTGATTTTCGGTGTTCGCCACCAAGGGAGCTCTAACGAAAAATTTGTTCCGACAGAGTGGTTGTTGAAATGATAGTTTAACAGTTGATGAAGATTTATGGCACTCTGCAGATGAATCAGGCACCGAACACGTGAATCAGATGATTTTTACACCGCACCGTTAAACGGTTAATGAGACAAAAGTCTCAATCTATTTCCGATTGTCATCAAATTTACATAATTTACTGCCGAGCAACGCCAAATCAGCAGTCATTAGTCGTCGTCGTTTCTCTCTCCTGTCGTACTTTGTGAGGCATGTAGAGGCACTAAAAAATCTGCGTTGATACGCTATTTTGTTTCGATTGGGACATTTTTTCGGTCGGACGCAATGCGAACAACAGCAGCGGCGGCGGTGAGGAAATTCCGTGGAAATTCAATACCCTCGTTTGTTTAGTTCCTCGGCTGTCGATCGGTCGATCGGTGGCCACCCAAGATGAACTCGACTGCAGCAGGTTGAAATCAGCAACGAACGAATGACGACGACGACGAAGCGTTGAGGAAACGGTTCAAAGGAAAATCCAGTGTACGCATCCAGTTTGGATCCAGTGCAATGATGGCGCTTTGATCGACCGACCTGTGCTACTGTGTAGTGCGGTGTGGTTCTGTCTGTTTTTTTTTGTGTTTTCTTCCTATGCAACTGGATTTATTCGATATTGAGTTTCCTTTGGGATTTGGCCGGCTGGCAGCTGGAAAAGCCGTATCTCAAGTAAATTTGCTTGTGCACAAGCGGACGGAAGGAAGGATGGACGGACGAGAAAACAGAGCTACCGTGCCTTAGTTGATTTAATTTTAATTAAAAATAGTTCTTTAAGTTGTCTTCCCTTTGTGCCGGAGGTGCAGAAAAAAACCGCAATCGGCATTTTTTCTCCTACCTCCTGGAGATTTTTATCCGATTGCAATGCTATCGTCTATTCTGCAATTATAGGGAAAGAAAAGTTTGACGGTTGCGGGTTTTCCAGTTCACTGCGGGTCCTTATCTGGTTGTTCTCCGTACAACCTTCATACAGCTATTGCGAAACTGGGAAGGAATTTTTTAGATAGAAAACAGAGATTTAGATTTGAAAAGTGACTTCAAGAGTTTGTAAATTTTACAATAAGGTATATGCGAATAAATTTGAAAAAGAAAACTCTTCAAATTTTTTGGGACAATAAGAGTTTTAATTTTTTTTTAAATATTGAACGAAAGCATAAAACTATTACTCATGCATGAAAGTCTAGAATTCTTCGGCCCATTTTATAATTTAGAATAAGCTTTACTAATAATACAGACTTGAATCAATTGTTCATCAATTTACGTTCAGTTTCAATACAGTTTAGTTCATTTCCAGCCTAGTTTCAACATAAATCCAGATTCACTTCACAGTTCAGGTTGGGGCAACTTCACTTTAATTTACTTAAGTTTTAGATCCGCTTCACCGTAATTTCAGTTTAAGTAGAGCATCGCATCTTCCTTACTTATCCTGGTGTCATATGTCCTTTAGGATTTCACCTGCATAACAATGTTCCGTCAACAAAATCGGTTCGTGGCTATCTGTCTCCAATTTATCGAATATCCCACACTCTCCAGGTCTTGTTATACTTGGTCTAACGATCGAGCACACTGCCCACCCCTGCATCTGGTCCAACCGGATTCGAGGCAAACACCATTTTTGCTGGGTTGTCCGGCATCCTCACATTTTATTCTCATATTTTAGGTAATCTTTGACTCGTTTTTAAATTCTTATTAGCTGACCCGACAAACTTCGCATTGCCACAAATTAAACTGTGTTGTTCATAAATCATGAATCTCGGATAATCTTTATCACAATCTCGTGTTTTACAAATTTCTGAGGAGTTCGACCTTAGATGATTCATTTCGGCAGTTACTTAACTATGAAAGCATCCTAGGTAACCAATAAGCATCACCAATGCTAGTCAAATGCAAGCCAATAAGCATTTAGATCGCCATAGGGGTGGGAGGTTAAACCACTATAAAATAAATTTAAGACTCCAAAATCCCCCACATGCCAAATTTGGTTCCATTTGCTTGATTAGTTCTCGAGCTATGAGGAAATTTGTATTTCATTTATATGGGAGCCCCCCTCTTGAAAGGGGGAGGGGTCATAATTGACCACAGAAAAAAATTCTGCCTTCTAAAACCCCCACATGCAAAATATGGTTCCATTTGCTTGATTACTTCTCAAGTTATGAGGAAATTTGTATTTCATTTGTATGGGAGCCCTCCCCTCCTAAGGAGTCCTAGTTCATCATAGAAAAAATGCTTGCCTCTGAAAATCGCCACATGCCAAATTTGGTTCCATTTGCTTGATTAGTTTTAGAGATAAGCGGAAATTTCAATTTGCATGAACCCCCCCCCCTCTTAAAGGGGAGAGTGCTCATAATTCCCTTCCTAAAGAGGAAAGGAATATCAATTGACCATAGAAAAAAATCTTGCCTCCAAAAACCTTCACATGTCAAATTTTGTTCAATTTGCTTGATTAGTTTTCGCGTTATGCAGAAATTTGTGTTTCATTTGTATGGGAGCCCCCCCTCTTAGTGGGGGGAGGCATCTCTAACCATCATAAGAATCTTCCCTGGCCCCAAAAACCCCTATATGCAAATTTTCACGCCGATCGGTTCAGTAGTTTTCGATTCTATAAGGAACATAGGACAGACAGAAATCCATTTTTATAGGCTTAGATTTGTATGGGTGCCGCCCCCCCCCCTCTTAGCGGAGGAGGGGTCTTTTGTCGTCGAGAGAACCTTACCTGGCCTCCAAAACCCCTACATGCAAATTTTCACGCCGATCGGTTCAGTAGTTTTCGATTTTATAAGGAACATACGGACAGACAGACAGACAAAAATCCTTTTTTATAGGTATAGATTATTTCTTTCTGGCTCCTTTTTCCTTTCTTAATTCTTTTTCTAACTATCATTTGCTTAGTTTTGACTCTTATTATTATCTTTTAAATTTTTGGCTTTCTTCTTATTTCTTTTTCGAATTAGGTAATTGATTTTTTTCAAATCTTCGATTTTTTTCAGACGTTTATGCCTTTACCGAGTCTTATTTTAGTTATTTTTTTAGTGTTTCCGACTGTACTGTGATTATTTTTGGGTAATTTTTGATTCGGTTTTAACTATTTTTTCTCGATTTCTTCATTTTTTTTGACTTATCTATTATCTTACGTTTGCTAATTTTTTAACTCCTGTTTTGAGTTTTTGACTCTCTTTGACTACGTTTTGAGTCTAATCTGACACTCTATTTTTATCCATTTTGACTCATTATTGATTTTCTAATCATTTTTTTCAACTCCTTTTTGAATTTCATTTGAATCGCCCCTCGATTTGTTTCACTCCCTTTTGATTTTTTCAATCGATTTTTAATTTACTCTTTTGATGGATTTAAGTTTTAACTTTATGAAATCTCTTCTCTATTTTTCGATTTTATTTTTGCTTCTATTTTGATTCCTGTACATATTATGTTGTTTTATAATTCCTCTTCTACTCCTGTTTCGAATGTTTTTCAACTCTATTTGTTTTAGAATTTTTTGTTTTCTGAATCCCTTTTCACACTTTTCGATTCTTTTCCCGACCATCGTCCGAATATTTTTTAATTTCTGTTACCTAATTCTTTTTGACTCTTTTTTAACTCCGTTTAGGCTCTTTTTTTTGTCTCAGTATTGAGACTCTTTTTTGATTTCCCTACGATAAAACTGAACCTTGTCGTGGTGTAGGGCTTTTTAACTAATCAGTAAATGAACAGCGGTCACGTTTACTTCTGAATGTGGGTATATATCAAAATACTTTTGTGATTTCAAGTGGGACTCGGGGTAAAAATTTACCAAATGTGATTGTTGCGTTGTTCAGAAAGTGCTTTTATTCCGTTTAAGAATAAGGCCAGTATGGGGATCTCTGACAATAGATGAAGTTTTCTGAGATTCATCCCTATTTATCACAACTGTCACAAATATCTCCGAAAAATGTCGGATTGATTGAGTTGGTCGGGGGCTTAGGGTTAGTAAGGGGATGTAAGCGGGATACCAGATCCGATTGGATGCCGAAGGACCACTCTGTAATGATTACGGGTAATAGCACTTCTTAGGTAGCAGATGGGAAAATTAGGTCAATTCGTGTCGCGTGTTCGAGTTTCGGCTAGGCGGTGCTGCTAGATAGAGTAGGATTTTTGCACTGGCCCCGTGGCTGTCCTGAGCTCTGATGGCCGTCCGCGGGCTCTGTCGATGGGAAGGGGTCGAGTCTTAAAGAGACGTTTAAGCCCAGAGCTTTACAGCACTTTGGTCTCGAGGGTTGGAAGGCGGGCGAGTCTCTATATTTTGAAGCTTCTGTCGACTACCGCGAACGTCCAGCTTGTACTGCGCTCAATTTACTTTGTATCGTGGGAATGCACTGTGAATACTAAGGGGATGAAAGATTAAATTTACCCTGATAAGTTGATAACCACTAATGCTCCGAAATTTGTCTTACCTATTGGTTCATTTGTGGTTGTTTGTGTTGGAAAACTGAGAGTGGGCGCGCGGTTGAAGACCGGTGTCAGGCGGGGCTGACGAATTCTCCACTTCTTCACTATACCACATATTGCAACTCAAGTGGTACAAAAAGTCCAAAGCACATTTACAAATTCGATCTATTATTTTTCTTCTCATCATCATCATTATCATCATCATCGTCATCATCATCATTATATTTAAAATATGACTTTCCGGCCTTTGGCAAAGAGATCTTAGAGTCAGTTCGTGGAGTCCGCGCAGGGCCGAAACGCCTCCGCCTGCGGGTATAGGCGTGACGGCTATGCTTGGGGCTCTACCTGTGTTTTAGTGGGCGCCAGTGCCTGTCTCGTCAGGTAGAACTGATGTTTGAGGTCTCCCTGACACTTTGTTGACAACACAAAAGGGCCCAGCGCAGAGTTTTATACGCTATTAAGCGACCGGTTGGATAACCCGAAAAAAGGAAAGTATTGAGACTCTTTTTTGATTTCGTATTCATATTTTGATATTTTGCTTGGGTTATTTTCTTGATCGCTTCGTTTCGATTTTTTAAGGAGCTTTTTGCGTCTTGTACTTTTCTTTTATTTTTGTTTCCAACTTTATTTCGAAAATTTTCAATTTTTTCTCATTTTTTACAAATCCTGTTAAATCTCTTTTCTCTATTTTCCCAGTTTCACCCTTACTTTTGAACTCTTTCTCGATCGTTTTCAACCCTGTTTTGATTATTTTCTGGTTTAAATTTGGGTTGGCCCCTTTTTTCTTACTCTTTTTTTTTTTATTCTTTGCTTGACTCTCATTTAATTATTTTTTTGCTCCTGTTTTGATTCTTTTTTACTTTTCTTACTTAATTTTTTTCTCTTTCTTTAAAATCTAGTCGGAATCTCACTTGATTCGTTTTGACTCATTTTTCTATTCTCTTTTAATTGTTTGACAGTTTGTCAGGATCGTTTTTTGGCGTTTTACCCTCTTGCAATATTAAGAGTTTTTTAAAACCTTGTATTCCCTTTTTTTAAATGTTTGTCCCAAATATAGCTTCTCCAACGTATGCTTAGTTAAATTTCAGCCTGTTTCATTGCAGGATAGGTCCCGTTACGGATCAGGTTCACATCGTTTTTGTCCAATTTCCGTTCAGTTAAATTTTTCGAGTTCGACTGCAGTTTAGTAGTAATTCAGTTACAGTTTTGTTTCGATTCAGTGAAACAGTAATGTAAGTTGCTTTTCTATTTCAGTTCAGTTACAGCACAAGTGTAGCTTCATACCAGTTCAGTTTCGAGCTATTTTTTGTTTTAATTTATACTCGCTTCCGGTTCTATCTCAGTACAGTTCCAGCTTTGTTTTAATGCAGTTACAATTTAGTTTCAGCTCAGTTTTAGTTCAGTGTTAATTGAGTTTCATTTCAGTTTCGATTAAGTTCTAGTTCCAGTTCAGCATTTATTTTTCTTGTTTCAGTTCAGTCACACATCGTTTTTCGTTCAGTTTCAGTTACATTTTTGTTGAATTACAGTTTAGTTCAATGTAAATCCAGTTTCAATGTAATTGAAAGTCTGGAATGATTGCACAGCGCATAAAAACTTCAATGCCGTTTTTCTCGAAACCAGGTTTTCAAAGTCAGTACCATAAATATCTCAAGAACGGCTCGAGTAATTCTCATGATTCTTTTTTTGTTTTGAAGCCAACTAAATTATCTAGTGTTTGACCCATCCTTTTTTCGATATTGCAATTTTTGTATTTTTTAGAAATGATTAAAGTCAATTTTTTCTACTAAAAACCTTACTTTTATGTTTGAATGTCCGCCATTTTGTTATGCGCTCGAATTTTAAAAAAGGATGGGTCAAACACGAGATAATTTAATGTACTTTCATGTCGTTTTAGAATTTTTCATTTCGGATAAGCCCCCGAGCGCCAATCCATGGTACCGTAATTCATGTTTTTTTCGAATGATCGTGTTCAAGGAGCCGTAGAGAAGGAGGGAAGAGGTTCCCATGTATAAACAAAATTGTAAATATTAGTATAAAATACAATGTTTAGAATGCAAAAACCCGAATCAATTCGCCTTCCGCGTTATTGAGAAAAAAATATTTGAAATTAGGTCAAAAATATGGTGTAAAAAGTACTATGCCCCTTAATCTAGTTTTGATCAGGTTTTAGTTCAGCGTCGCTGCAGTTTCAATTCAGTTTCAGTTGAGTTTAGTTGCAGTTCTAATCTAGTTTCGTTTAAATTTTATTTCAGTTTCAATGTAATTCTAATTTAGTTTGAGTTTTGTTTCGATTGTGTTTCAGTTTAATTTTAGCCTGTTTACGGTTAAGTTTCAGTTCAGTTTTATTTCTGTTTGAATTTCGTTTCAATTGCAGTTTTTGGTTCGTTCAGTTTTACTGTAGTTTTGAAGAAGTTTCATTTTTGTTTCAATGTAATTCGAGTTTAGTTTTGATTAAATTCCACTTCAGTTTCAATTCAGTTTCGATTAATCTCCAATTCACTTTCAGTTTATTTCGATTAAGTTTCAGTTCAGTTGCAGTATAGTTTTCGCTTAGTTTCAATTAAGTTTTAGTTCAGTTTCATTTGAGTTTTCGTTCAATTTCAGTGTAATTTTAATTCAGTTGCAGTTTAGTTTCGATCAAGTTTCAGTTCAGTTTCAATGTATTTGTAATGTAGCTTTGATAAAGTTCCAGTTTAATTTCCGTTTAGTTTCGATTGAGTTTCTCTTCTGTTTTGGTTTAGTATTAGTTCTGTTTAAGTTTTAGTTTCGATTAAATTTCAGTTCAGATTCGAATTAGTTTTAGTCTAATTTCGATTAAGTTGCAATTTAGTTTCATTGCAGTTTCAGTATAATTCGACGCGCAGTTTCAGTTTTACTTCAATCACCCGTAACTGTTCGCATAGCAGTTGAATACCCATAGTATGAAAGAATATTTAAATCTCAACGAAAAATGCGGCTGTGACAGTAAGGAATTCCTCGACTCCTAACAAGCAAGAGAAACCCTCTTCGTAACATTCCAAACATGTCTTTTAAATGACTAATGTTTTTAAGTCGTAAGTCGTGCTTGAAGGGCTGAAAACAAATGCTGGAGCCTGTCGACCATCAACTTTGTTGCCGTGCCGTGATTTTACCTTTGTCAAATAACAAATATTTTAAAACGTAATTTTACTTCCCATTGTACATACGTGGAATGACGTAGGAAAGAAAACGCAAACCGCTACCAATCATCGGAAACGTTGAAAACATAATGAGCAGCAAACACTACACCAGTCAGCAGTGATGCGCGCTGAAAGTTCTGTCAAACCTTTGACGGTGCGTTCCACACCTGTTGGTGTGACGGTAAAGTCATGTTGCTCTTTTTCATTCAGCTCCAGCTGAATTGTACCATACTTAAAATAATTATACAACGAACGTTCCGTCCGCCCGGGCTACCGTCTGTCAGTCGGTAGCGGCTGCATTTATCACTCAAAATTTTCTGTGCCTGTTTTGGAAAAGAGCTGTATGTACTGCTCTCGTTCGAAAACATTTTGTTGAGAATTGAGGTACACTTTCTAGGTGGAATCTGTTCGACTACAGACGACGTTATTCTAAATAAAAGACCAACTGTAACTTGGTAAAAGTAAAAAAAAATATTCGGAAAATAAACAGACCTCAAGTCAGTCAGAGTCGACAAGCAACGAAGACGAACCGGCTTTCAAAGTGAGATAATGAAAATAATTTTCATCTAAATATTTTCACGCAACCGGCAGTCAGCGTCAGCGTCAGCGACGCGTTCGTCCGTGAAGAACATAAAATGTGGCAAAGAAATTATACAAATCAAACTTTGAAAATATACATTTCATTAGGCCGAAAGGGGACTGAATGACTGAATGGTAAGGCTAAGGGGGCGGCTTGGTCGGGAAAGTTTAGTTCGTTGCCTCTGCTGTCTTTGATATTGTTTACAAAGTTACTGTCGATTCTGGAAACCGATTACGGAGGAGACGACACCAATCATATTTCCACGGAAAGATGAATGTGCTGTACAACAGCGCAGTGTCATTTGCGTGATTCATGTCACTTATCCGGCAACCCGAAAGTAACAAATAACAGCATTTAATGATAATAATAGTCGGGCCCAATCGGGTGCCGTCACGCAATTCAAACAGAAATATTTTCGCTGTCGACTGCAAACCGCAATCCCCGGCGAAGCCGGTTGTTTAACCTCCGACCCCAAAACGAACGATGATGTTGTTGAATGTTGTTTGACGGCCCCGAGAGTGTCTCGATCGCGAGCAGACAACATCATCATTACCGTCACCAGCACCACGCCAGGATAGGATGGGCCATCGACTCGCGGGAACCGAACATTACGATGGTGATGCGTCACTATTATTATGGCTGCCTTCATCTCAGAGTCGTAACGGCCACTTGTCGTCCGATAAACAATGGACGACGATTTACGCACCGCGTTCCACGCTTGACAGTCTGTCCTAACTGCAATTCGAGGACCTCATCTCATCTCATAGTGTGGGGGCTGATGCGGACTTTTTGGCGCAGTGGTAGTGGCGGCTTCCGCCACCACCAAAGAGGACGATAATTTATCGAAATTGACGCAGTATTTACTTTTCGTATTGAACTTCAGTACACAGCAACAACTGCAACACACGTTGGTCCGTGGACGATCCCGGAACTCACCTACCCACCAAAAGTATCTTGATGCCACCGTTTGTTCGTTGCGTGATTGCTCTACTTTGCAACGAAAACACTCGCGAAACGACCGCAGCACAAAGTCGTCGGAACCGGCGAAATTCCCGAAAGAAGCATTCATTGTGCGGACGCCGAACCATGCCGTGGACCGTGCCGTGATGATAATCATACACCCGCGAAACCCGCGCGCGCGGAAACCTCATTCAATTGGCGGGGATGCTTCCGCCGTCCCGTGGCCGCGGTGAAAGCAGGCGAACGAGCATTTCGAGCAACCAGCAGCAAACAAAGACGGTCGGTCAGCCCTTTAAATCCATTGACCGACCCAACCGGAAAGCTCATTCACCAACCGGACCAGTTTTCCGCCTTACCGGGCCAGGCCGGGCCGGGGAGGATTCTACTGTACTAGGTACGATGTTTGTTTATGTCTGTTACTGCTCTCACTGCGCTGTTGTCTAGATGTATTTACGTACGTACGGTCATTTTTTCGCCAACTTTGCAAATAAATTCCTTCGTGTCGACCACACTAGCCACACTATTAGTTTCCGTACGAACCGAAAGTGTTTGCAAACCGAAGGCATTCGGTACCTTCGGTAGTGTCTTTGCTCGATGGGAACGGTTGCGTGAATGGGAAATGTAATCTTGGAGGAGGGAAAATTATATTCAAGTTAAATGTTCAACCTTTGCAGTCTTTGGTTAGTAACTGAAAGAAAATTTTACATCTAAATCCAACGTTTCTATAGGTAACTTTATTTTCTTTTTCTCCAGGAAAAGAAAAAATAATTCCTTAAGTGTACTAGTTACTCGCACTAACTGCTAAAAAAGTAAACTGGTCGTTTTGATGCTATCCAATGCTGCTCTTGTCCTAACGTTTTCTGTCCTGGCTGCTTCCTTAGTTATGACGTGCCATTAGAAGGATGACCAGTTATCCTTCTATCGTTTGCATTTATTTATCGCAAGAAAGAGACAATATAAAGCATTCAAAGCCTCGTATTTTAAATTATAATATCGTTTTACCTGCTAACTAAACCCTGTTCACAGTCGACAAGCATACATTCGAATATTAAATTTTCCACTTTCAATGAATCTAGAATGATGTTTTTAGTATCGCCCTTGGTGATGACAAAACATTCGCTTAGAATATGTATTTAAAGAAGACAATCATTCAGGTTGTATTTTACCTAAATTAGAATTCTTTGTATTCATCGAGACACACTTAGGCAAATACGCTTTCTCGTTCTCGTCTCGCTATCAGTAACGAGAAAACAATAGACAGACAGACAGCCATCGAGAATAAATCGAATAACAATAACTGACACAAATTGTATTTCACACGAAATATCGATCTCTATTCCGCCTAATGTTTACAAAAGTATGTCGAATTTTCATTATTCAGCTGGATAACACAAGCTTTACGTTCAAATCAAGTGAAACGAACTCAATGCAAAGTACAGTATTATTTCCTTAGTATTCGTCACAAAATCTGTGTTTATTATTCGAAAAAAAGTAGAATTAATTTTCAGTCGCACGATAATAATAGTTTAATGAACAATTTGTCTAATTTAGTTTTCCACCAATCACGTGAATTACAGTTTTGGTCAATATTACCCTTTCCATTCATTCCCTTTTTTTGCGATTCTGTTCTTCCATTGCACAGTAGTCCGAAAGGGCGAAAAGTGGAACTTTTTTCTTAGTCTCTTTTGTTTTCATTTTATCATTTATCATCTTCAGTACTTTTGTTCGTATGAATATCCCCCTTAATCTAAAACTGTCAAAAGTTAGTCATCGCTTACATTAATAAGGGGGGTTGCGCAGTCTCCTTTTGTCCAGCGCCTCTATGGTTCAAAGGTACAAGTACCAGCGAACCACACGCCCTAGCGGGTGTTGTGGGTTCGAATCTCGTTATAATCTCTGATTATAGCTTGTTTCGATCCATGCACCTTCCAGCATTGGACAAAAGGTAGGAGTCGCAACGACAACTACTTAAGCGTAGCTACCGATTACCCCTCCTTCCCCCTCCCCCTTACCTTTCCACTCTTTCCCCTCTATTTTCCAAATAAATTTTCATTACTTCTACTATCTCTTCATCAATTGTAGTACCACCGTTTCAAAAAAATATTAATAAATATGTTTGACCGTATTACAACGTCAAGACTAAAACCTCGAGGTTGGTTTGACTTTTTTGTCTTAGAAAATATTGACATAGTTTCTTCAGCAAAGTTGTAAATATTGTAAAAACAAGCAACTTTGCTGAAGAAATAAAATTTCTATCTTTATCGAGTGCTGCACTATAGGGCATATTCTTTAAAACCTGTTTAAAAATTAGTTTTTCATACTTAGCTTTTCTTAGTTGCATTTTACAAGAATACAATGTTCTAGGCAATTATCGTAGCTCTCAAAACACACGTTTTTGCAGAAGATCTCAAATCTCTTGGACCTTTACTTGCTGAGTTATCGCATATTCTAACTTTGAATTTCCATAGCTTCACGAGCCCATGGGGTAAAATGGAGCAAGTGGATTTATGAAATCAGTGCTTCACCTTGAAGCTTACGTCGAGTACTATAAATTTGTATGGGCTCCGCTTGCCCCTAACCACCCAAATGAGAGTACGGTAAGCATACGTTTTATGTGTTTCGCGTTCGCTAAAGGCTCGATGCACGTTCATTTTTTTGTGTTCGTAGATAGACACATGGTTTCTTCAAGTTTTGGAAAATATAAAGGCAAACAACTTTGCTGAAGAAATGACATTTCTATCTCTATCGAGTGCAGAGCTATAGAACATTTTCATTGGAAATTCTTTAAAAATTAGTTTTTCATACTTAGCTTATGTTGGTTGCATTTTACAGGAATATATGGTTCTAGGCGATAATTGAAAGACTCAAAATACATGTTTTTGCAGAAGATTGCAAATCCCTAGGACCTTTCCTTACACAGTTATCGCTTATTTAAGCATTATTTTTCCTTGACTTCACGCGCAAAAAGCGATACCTTTATAAGATAAGGTCCTAGAGATTTGCAATCTTCTGCAAAAACGTGTATTTTGAGTTTTTCAATTATCGCCTAAAACCATATATTCCTGTAAAATGCAACCAACATAAGCTAAGTATGAAAAACTAATTTTTAAAGAATTCCCAAAATGCTCTATAACTCTGCACTCGATAGAGATAAAAATGTCATTTCTTTAGCAAAATTGTTTGCCTTTATATATTCCATAACTTTACCGAAGAAACCACGAGTCTATCCACGAATACAAAAAAATGGACGCGCATCGAGCCTTTCACGAACGCGAAACACATAAAACGTATGCTTGCCGTACTCTCATTTGGGTGGTTGGGGACAAGTGGAACCCATCCAAGTTTATAGTACTCGACTTAAGCTTTAAGATGAAGCACTGATTTCATAAATCAACTTGCCCCATTTTACCCATGGTCTCGTGAAGCTATGGAAATTTAAAGTTTGAATATGCGATAACTCAGCAAGTAAAGGTCCGAGAGATTTTGAGGTCTTCTGCAAAAACGTGTGTTTTGAGAGCTTCGATAATTGCCTAGAACATTGTATTCTTGTAAAATGTAACTAAGAATAGCTAAGTATGGAAAACTAATTTTTAAAGAAGTTTTAAAGAATATGCCCTAAAGTTCAGCACTCGATAAAGAAAGAAATTTTACTTCTTCAGCAAAGCTGCTTGTTTTTACAATATTTACAACTTTGCCGAAGAAACTATGTCCAAAATATGGTCCAGGTCCAGTATGTAGATGAAAATCTTATCCATAATCTGGTTGCTAGTTTAAAATCTGATTAAAAATGTTTCCCAAAATCTGCTCCAGGTCCAAGATCTGATCAAAAATGTGGTCCATAATCTAGTCCAGGCCCAAAATCTGTTCTTGGACCAGAATAATATTCAAAGCCTGGTCCAAAAACTGGCCTAGAATCTGACAGAGGTTCAACATGTATGGTTCAGGTTCAGAGTCTGGTCCAAAATATGGCCTGAATCTAATAAAAATTGTAGTCCGAAATCTGGTTCAGAATCTAGTTAAAATCAGTTACAAAATTTAATAAAAAAATTAGTTCGCGATGTAATCCGGGTCAAAAATACGGTCTAGGTCTAGAATTTGGTTCAATACCTGATCCAAAATCTAATTGGTGGCTTAAATCCTATCAAAGATGTGGTCCAGAATATGGTCTATACTTTGATTGACTGAAATTTGATTCTAAATCTGATCCAAAAAAATGTGGTTCAGAATCGAGAAAAGGTCCACAATCTGGTCCAAAATTTGATCAACAATGTGATCCAGAATCTAGTCCAAGCCCAAAATCTGTTCTTTGGTCCAGAATGTGGTTCAAAATTTGATACCCCAAAATAATATTCAAAATCTGGTCCAAAAACTGGCTCAGAATCTGATGGAGGTTCAGCATCTGGTTCAGGTTCAGAGTTCGGTCCAAAATATGGCCGACATCTAATCAAAAGTGTAGTCCAAGATCTGGTACCAAATTTGATAAAAAAAATGTAGTTCGCAGTCTAGTTCAGGTCCAAAATACGATCTATTTCCAGAATCTGGTTCAAGCCCTGATCCAAAATCTAGCTGGTGGTTTAAAGTTTTATCAAAAAAGTAGCTTAAAATCTGGTTTATACTTACCGTTCAGTTCCAGAATCTAGACACAAATTTGATTCAAAATCTGATCCAAAAAAATGTAGTCCAAAATCGATTCAAGGTCCACAATCTGGTCCAGGTCCAGAATTTGGTTCGAAATTTGATCAAAAATGTGGTCCAGAATCTAGTCCAAGCCCAAAATCTCTTCTTAGTCCAGAATGTGGTTCAAAATTTCTTACCCCAAAATAATATTCAAACCAGTGGCGACTCGTGGGGATTTAGCTTACCTGTTCAACCAGCAAAAAATACAAATAAATGCTATATTTTAAGCATTGTTTGATGCTCGACGATACATCGACGGTTTACTTTACCAGCAAACTCCTTTCTGAATTTTAACTACGATCCAAAATTTTTTCGTTCAATTTACCTATTGAACCAAATTCAATTTGCACGCACACGGCTTATAACTTTGCAGAAGGCGGAACACCACAAGCAACATGCGTAAGTTGTTCAATGCTAAAGATGAACGAGTTAATGAGAAAAATTTGCGAATAATGCATGCCAACCGCGCTCTATTTTCAAATCTCCTTCATACCAACACATTATTGCTGGTGCTAGTATCAACAATCAACACTAGAAATATTGCTTTGGCATCGTTGGCACGCTTGTTCATTGAGATCTCTAAAACAACGTTCAAACGTCGTGTTGAACATTTTGCTCAATAGCTTCGTAACTAAAAAAAATGAAATCGAAGCGCTGGTCATAGGGATATGTGGTAGTAAGTTCTTCAATGCAAAAGATGAACGAGTTAAAGAGACAATAATGCTCCCGCGCTATCGAGGATAGAAGCTGTTTGACATTCTCTTATTATCTCCTTCGTACCAGCACATTGTTCTTGGCGCTAATTCAGTATCAAGAATCAACACCAGGAACAATGTGTTGGTATGCTTGCTCATTGTGATCTCTGAAGCAACGTTCAAACGTCGTGTTGCACATTCTGCTCATCAACTTCGTAACTAAACTAAATTTGTATTGCATATGCGTCGGTGCAAACGAAATCATGAACGAATGAAGAAAATAATTTTGTCGGGCTGAATTTTGTTGCCTGTCCTATGAACAGGTTGAACATGCGGACGAGTCGCCACTGATTCAAACCCTGGTCGGAAGATTGGCCCAGAATCTAATGGAGGTTCAACATCTGGTTCAGGTCCAGAGTTCGGTTCAAAATATGGCCGATATAGTCTAAAATCTGATTCAGAATCCAGTTGAAATCTGTTCCTAAATTTGTTACAAAATTTGATAAAAAAAAGTAGTTCGCAATTTAGCCCAGGTCCATAATACGGTCCAGCATCTGGTTCAAACCCTGATCGAAAGTCTGGTTAGTGGTTTAAAATTTGATCGAAAACGTGACCCAAAATCTGGTACGGTTCAGTTCCAGAATCTGGACTCAGATTTGATTCAAAATCTGGCCCAAAATCTGATAAAAATATGTAGTCCAGAATCGTGCCAAGGTCCACAATCTGGTCCAAAATTTGATCAAAAATGTCGCCCAAAATCTGACCAAAAGTGAGCTTTAAAATTTTGTCCACTATCTAACCTAAATCTGTTCCAAAATCTGAAACAAAAGTTGTTAACAGTTGGTATTTTAACCACTGGTCAAACAACTGGGGCCTAAAATTTCTGATCAAAAATGTGGTCCATAATCTATTTTATAACCTGTTCTTGTTCCAGAATCTGGTTCAAAATTTTATCCCAAAATGGACCAAAATGTGGCTCAGGTCTACAATTTGGTCCAGGTTTAAAATCTGGTTTTGTCCTGAATGTGGTCCAATATCAACAATGTAGTCCAAAATATGCTTTAATCTGGACCAAAATCTGATAAAAAATGTGGTCCAAAATATTATTCGAAATCTGGTCTGAAATCTGGCCCAGAATCTAAAGGAAGATCAACATCTGGTTCATGTCCAAAATATGGCCAAACTCTAATAAAAAATGCAGTCCAAAATCTGGTCCAGAATCTTGTTCAAATCTGTTCCCAAATTTGTTACAAAATCTGGAACAAATTTTAATAAAAAATGTGGTTCGCAATCTAATCAAGGTCCAAAATGCGGTCTTGGTCCACTATCTGGTTGGTGGTTTAAAACTTGATCAAAATGTCACCCAAAATCTGGTTTAAAGCTTGCTTCAGATTGTATTGGAACAAAACAAATGCGTGTATTTCAGTTATTTATTATTATATTCAAGATCTTTTCTTACACAATTGTAGCATTTTCTTCATACTTTTAAGAAAAAATACGGATAAAATTATTCGTCACAGTTTCGAAGGAATTCTCGAACTTTTCCTGTAATATGGCTCATTAGGCGGCACACACTATCTTTGGCCATCGTTTTGGCTATCGTATTCCACCAGGTCTTCATCTGATTGATGTTTTTAACAACTTTTCCCTTTGCCTTGAGTCTCCTCTTCATGATTGCCCAATTGTATTTCTCAATAGGGCGCAACTGGGGGAACAAACTGGACCCCTTTCTCTGCATACCATTCTTGAATGACTTTGCTGTAGTGACAGCTTGCCAAATCTGGCCAAAACATCACGGGATGGTGGTCGGATTGAATGAACGACAAAATTCGTTTTTGGAGACCCTCCTTTTGGTACAGTTCCGACGTCATTGTCTTATTTTTAATGAAAACTTTCGTTTTTCTGCCACAGCAGCAAATGCCCTGCCAAATCATAAATTTTCGTGCAAATTTGTCGGCAAAAACAAATTGAAATTTGCTCGGCACATCCTCCCGAGCCGTTGCCAAATAAAATTTTTGACCTGGTATTTGCCCGAAGTCGTCAGCCTTGACATAGGTTTCATCGTCCATCAGATGACACCCGGTCGTATGGCTTCCGAGCACGGATTTTGGCCATACTATTCTGTTTTATGGTTCGGTTTGGCTGTTTGCTAGCTCGATACGATTTGATTTCTTCCCGGAGTCGAATTCTTCTCAAGGTACTATGGGCAGCACCGAATTTTCTAGCCAAATCACGGTCCGATGGACTTTAGGGGCCATCCACATACCACGTGGACAGCTTAGAGGGGGGTGGGGGGTATGAAAGTGTCCACGCTTGTCCACGGAAGGGGGGGAGGGGGTACGGAAAATGTCTACGTGGACAAGTTTTTTTTTTCATGCAATAGAAATTAGAAATAACTCAATAGAACTGCAATAGAAATTTTTTTACAACTCTTGCCTTCTTTGTGAAATGATAAATGTAACGGAAGAATCCACGAATTTTCACCACTTACGTGACCCATTTATCACAAAGGTCGCACTTGCGCCAAAATGCATTTTGCCTCAAAATCAAATCCAGCTCGCCAAAAAAAGGGCTTCCATCGACAACCTATTTCCAAAAGGCTTCGCCTTCAAAAAAATTTACGAATCACATTGCGTCGAAAAGGTCTTGTGTTGCGTTGAAGTAGACGGCCAAGCTGAGATGTTCTGGATACAGATACTCTAGACAAAGATATTCTGGACAGAGAAGAATCGTCAAGCGAAAGTCAAGCTATCAGCTTTCTTGCAGTCGATAATAATTTGCAGTAGACAAGATCATAAGAATTAAGGTCCTAACACCTTGCATACGGATTTTACGCTGCGGAAAGTTGACGGAAAATCCATGGAAAAACTCAAATTTCCGCAACGCCTAAAAAGCCGTATGCATTGTGTCACGGCCTTTAGATTGGCGCTTCCTTTCACGTCAGCTTTTTGATAAATACTGCATAAATCAAGTTGAAAACAATATTTAGAACAATGCATTTCTGTTTTGTTAAATTTGACATAAGAAAAAAAATGTCCACGTGGACAAACAGGGGAGGGGGGTGGGGGTTGAGGGAATGTTCACGCTTGTCCACGGAGGGGGACGGGGGGGTTGAAAATTGGTATTTTTCTGTCCACGTGGTATCTGGATGGCCCCTTAAAATCTTATCACGCAGTTTCCGGTCGACAGTTCCGCTCCGATGATGATTAGCTAGCCTAGATGCAGACCACAATAGATTTTCCAAATAACTGTGCACAATTGTTTCCCTTCTTTTGGCTTCCATGTTGTTTGTTTACAAAATACAGTCGTGTTGCGGAATGTCAAAAATACATAGATGAAGCTAACAAAATTTCCGACACGTGGGCGCTAAGAACTTCCAAATCCGTCTACCAAGAGCGCCACAATATGAGCAAAAGTTTGTTCCAATTCTAAATGAAGCAAGCTATATATTTAGGGGCAGTTCCTGGATCTGGACTAAAATTCAATTCAAAATTCAATTTGGTCCAAACTCTGATCAAAAATGAAGTCCTGAATCGTGGCAAGGTTCACAATCTGATTGAAAATTTGGTCAAAAATGTGATCCAAAATCTGCTCCATTACCTGGTCCAGATCCAGAATCTACCCAGGTAACCAATAAGCATTTCCAATGCAATTTAAATGCAAGCCAATAAGCATTGAAATTGCCTTAAATGCTACTTAAATACTATTTTGGCAAAAAAAGCGACTACTTTACTGCTAGCCCTCTTATAGTGCTGACAATGCTTATTTGCAGCTAGTTACCGACAAGAAGAATTTAAATAGAATTGGGGATGCCAATTTACAACAGTTATGCAGTCAAAAGGCTGATAAACAGCAACCTGCAGTCTAAAACGCCAGGGATGCTAATAAACGATTGATTTACTGCTTATACCTATGCTTATTGGTTACCTGGGTAGTTCAAAATTTGATCCAAAAGCTGGTCCGAAATCTGTAAGTTGCAATCATACCTGATGCTTAATTGAAGCGCTCTCTATAAGCATATGATGAAAGCTTATAGCAGCGAAAGGGAGCGTGCGCTCTGCTGATAGAAATAGTCAATTATTGGTAGATGTTAATGGTTTGGTTTCTCGAGTTTGAAAAACTCTACAAGAGCATAGTGGGAAAACTATAAACAGCAAATCGCGTTTGCGCAAGGGGTTTCCAATAAGGTGTATAAGTGCGTAATAAACAGAGATTACTTTTGTAATCATTTACGTCTTAATTACGTAACTAACGATGATTAATTCAATAGTCAATGATAAATGTATGAATTTTTAGTAATCACAAGAGCATACCATAGCTAACTTTTTGACGTAGGATTACGTCTTACCGCAGGGTGTCATTCCATAATTTAGATTCCAGTTACCGTCACGAAAATATAAAAGATTTTTTACGCTAATGGATCTGCCAATTATGAATGGATTTTCATGGTTTAGATACCGATCGACTAATAATAGATGCAGCAATTATGTGATTCCTATTATAGCATTCTTTTTCAAACACTAATTAGTCGAAATTAACGAAAAGTTTCAAGGTCAAATATCACCATACCGTACATTTTCTACGTGATCGCCTTGCTTTACAGGCAGGGACGACAGTTAAATACACCAACTGTTTACTGAGGCGAGGGACAGAGTTCCGTCGTCCCATTCGAATTCGAAGATTCTTTCCGACGATTAAAACTAAACCAATTTTATGTCTCTGCTTGGGAAGTGCGTCAGGAAAAGTGACAAAACCAACATCATCCCAACAAGATTTCTCACGACAGCGATTAAACCTAGGACCAATTTGATGTCTGTGTTAGGGAAGAGCGCCAGAATAGTGACAAACCTTCTTTATCCCAACAAGTCGAAGATTTTTTACGACAATAAACCCAGGTCAATTTGATTTCTGTGTTGAGGAAGTGCGCTATAGCTGTTGTGTTCGGTTGTAATATGATTTTATATGTATTTAAATCCACAAATCTAATGTATGCTATGCTCTTTTTGTGCAATCATTCAAAACATATCATTTGAAGGCTGTTTCTCTGCTACTAACTGGGTTTGCAAGACGTAAATATCCAGTGATTGATTGATATCTTTTTTCCTTCGCTGGGTTTCCGAATTTCCGACAGAATGTTTAGTTTTTGCTTTATTGACCGGCAGAAGGAGAAGTTAGTTCGTTTATGTGCTCTAAATACTCTTAGTTTTCTTCTAGGTTAGAGAATCACAACATTCAGTTGTGTACAGTTACAATTACACAAAACTTGCTTGAAAGCACGAGCAGTTTATTTAGCAATTTACAGTACAAACAATAAACAGGACCTGAATGAATAAACCTGTTTAAAGGGTCCTAATCAGAGTACTAATCTCTTTCGGCAAAGATTCTGGCGGCTAAATCCTGCAACTCAATCCACTCTAATTTCTTTCTTTCAATTTTATTCGTTTCTTCCCGAGCTGTCGTTTTAAGAACAGGCTTGATTATGATTTTGACGACATCGTCGTCCTTACCATTAAAAACTTCTGACAACTCAATAGAATCAGTATTTGATTGTGACGCCTCTTGAACTTGATTATCAATTGAATCATCCTAATTCTATATTAGAACTGATAGCTGCCTGCTACAAGGGGTCCAGATGTTTTATTGGATCAAACGTGTAAAATGCCGTATCTAAAAACATTTCATTCGATAAAAGAAAAGGTCCTTTAGTTTAAGGGACTGTACTACCCAAGAAGAGCACATCTGCTCACGATTGGTGATAGTTTAACTTAGCATATCGCCTGCAATCATTTTGCGTTCAACTTAATAATGGACCATTAGCTCAGTATATACTACCAAAACGTAAGAGGATTGATGTATTAGATGGAGCTGGTGCTTCCAACAAAACACTTTACTTATCGAACACAATCAAGATCAGCTGTTTCAGGACAATTTCCCAGTTTGTAGCAATTCTACATTTACTCGGTGACTGTATGTAACTGTTTATTGTTTTTCCTCATACAGTTCATAGCAAACTATTCACCATCTTTTGGAAAAGTAAATTCTACCAACGACTGTTCTAATGGTACAGTGTACACGAGAAGTGAATTGTAAAAAGTGGAAACAATGAATTATGCAACTTCTAAATGATCCGACGTGCGTGCCTCAAGGAAGCAGTGACGGACCTATGAAATTGTTCATATTATTCAATGATTTCACGCTAAATACAGATTGCTAAAACTATTTCTCACGTACCTTTCCTTGCATAGCAGTGAACGCATTGAACGGCAACCATATCGGTATGATTACACCGTAATTAGGGTACTATTGAAAAGAAAATCTCGCATGTGAATGACCTGACCTGAATTTCGTCGCTGTGACAAAGGCCGAGGTAAACCTCGTTACGAACCGCGACAACTATGGCTAAATGACACACACGTTAGCAAATCAAACTAATGAATCGATCAGGGCCCCAGAATTCGTCTCACGATTCATGAATCCCCTCCCCAGGCTAGGCACCGAACCGAATCCTTTCACCGCCCGGTTCCGGGCCCGGATAGACACTGTTGCTTTGCGCCACAAGAGAGTCCATCGTCCTCGCCGGGACCGGGAAGCGAGCAGGCAAGCAAGCAAGCAAGCAAGTAAGCAATAGCTTTTTCGCTTGAAAGAAAAGTTATGTCTTTGTAGCAAGTTTGTTATTAATATTTGAGGAGGTACTTCGGTGAGCGCGGCGGTGGCGAGCGTAGCGCCGGTCGGTCCCCGTTGCATATTATGTGTATGTGTGTATGGTGAATTCCGAATAGCCCCGGTCGGTTCCATATCTTCGCTCGCCTCCAGAGTGCTGCTGCTGGAAAGGGTGTGCATATTTGCGGTGTCTACTTAATGATATGTGAATTATTTATGAACCATTTCCCGACTCTGGGCCTGTCGGCGGAAGTTGGTAACTTCAAATGTGTGCGAGATAGCCTCTTTGCGAAGTGCATCTGCCCGAGGCGGCCAAACGGCAAACAGGGGTCAAAGTTTGTTGATTGGAACCGCTTATTATAAAAGATTGAGTGCGTTCTTCTCGTTCTTCTTCTTCTGTGTCCATCAAGGCGTTGCACAAGTTTAACAACCACTCTAAATTATATCACATCACATCGCACAGTAAAACTTCAAACTACTAACTGGTTGGCAGCTTTCCCATCATCAGCATGTCAAAACCGCCAAAAAGTGGATTCAATCAACGCACCTGACAATCACTGATCGTGGACGTCGCCGCTCCATTGTTGGTGGGCCATGCTCTTGTCCGCCTACACCGGCAGATGCTATTTTAGTAGCCACCCCCAGCCCAGTTTGGATCGCCGCTTTTTTTTTTGTGGTTGTCAGCCGTTTTGATTGAAAAGCGTTGTGCGAAGAATTTTATAAAGCGGAGATTAAAATTATAAGTAGAGAGCTGGGGGGCTACTACATTCGACTTGTGTTCAACTAGTAGTGAAGTGTCCCACCACCCGTACGTCGGGGGTTCGAAGGGTCACGTTTGCACTATTGCAGCGAATATTTTCTCGTGTTCTTCTTCGCGATGGCTTGTGCCAAAGGTGCTGTTATTGCCTGCTAGGCGATTGATTGAAAGCTTATTCCACAGCATCCATACAAAACACGGAGGTACGCTAGCTCTCGCTAGCTGCATCCGAGAAGTGCATGCCCGGGAGGGATTTTCATTCAGCAAGGAACGACTTCCTCCTTCTTGGCGCGCCAATATTGTACATCTTTATTTTTCGATGTATAGAAAGGTGTACAGATTTCGTTGGAAATTTAATTTTCCTCCCAATGAAAGCGGACCGACGCCATCCGACTGACTGTGTCCCGACTTGGTTGGCCCATTTTGCAGCTAAACCGGCAGCTTTACGATATTAGCTCTCGGTTCGAAGGCAGGAACACACAGTAATATCTTGAATGCTCCAGGGAAACATATAAAATGAAGTGAATGATTGATAAAAGCTGGGACACTGGGGCTCAGCCATCGGTCGGTCGGTTGGTCGGTCGGTCGATAGAGCTTTGTTGATGTTGCTCTTTACTTCAGAGTAGTGGGACACCTTCACCTCTTCTAGTTTGCCAGGTTTTCACAGTCAATAGTTTGAAAATGGTTCCTTTTATGAGTATCTTGGGTGGACAGGTCAGGTAAAATGTGTTTTCTTTCTAGGAAAGCTTTATCTTCGGTCGATAAGAGGATATCATTCGGGTTATGAAACACTTTTCATCACAATACGGCCAGAAGAAGGGACCCCTGTAGCAGTTGAGTTGATGGAGTAGCACAAGCGGGGGCTTGAGTTTCCAAATTTATTTTACATGTCGCCGTTCGAATTTCTGATGGTTGACAATGGGATATTTAAAACAAAAAACAATATTCTTGATGGCTTAACAATTTTTGTACCGTACGAATCTGATAAAATCTGCTTATCTGAAAAATACACCTTTTGCTACTCCATCTGCTTAAAACTCGGGACGCTGGTTTGGTCCTTCACTACGATATGTACAGTTAAAGATGGTTCTGATCTAGCAGAAATAGTTGTTTCATTCTTTTTTATAATTCATTCTTTATCTTTGGCTTATTTAATTTTATAACCAATTATTTCCTTTTACTCGATTTATATCATTGTACTAATCAATTTTTTTTCTTTTTCTTTCAGGTAAACTGATATTTTCCTCGTCAGCCACCGAATCGATAACAATCGACCAGATTCCAATCATTTATGAGGATATTTCATTGAAAATTTCAAAAATATTTTACCTATATTTTCGAACTACGCAACTAATTTTCTAGAGATGGGTGAAAATCGAAACTTTAAACAATGAATTAAACATTCTTAAATGTACTTCCATCGCATGCCATCTACATCTCTTCATGTTATTCTATAGTCTGATCAAGGCATTGTTAGTTCAAATTAGTCGAGAAACGCTTCTGAAAGGCAAAAATAAAAAGTTATCAAGCCCAAAATAGACAACGGAAACGTTTCTAAAATCCAAAAAGGGGTCTGAATAAAAATATGCCAAGTTAGCTCTGAATTGGTCGTGAAGGGTCGCAGAAAGTTAAAAAATAATAATCCCGATTTAAGTCTAAACATTGAAAATTAACTCAAATCATATTTTTGAAGGGAAGAAAAGGCCAAAATAAATTTTTTTTTAAATCTTCTGAAGGGAAGGATGGGGTGAAAAAAAGAAAGTCCTAGTTTTAACTTAAATTCACCGAAATACCTTCCCAAATGTTAGAATAAAATATACTCTGAAGTCGTTTTTAACGCTAATTTAGGACTATTTAAGAATTTTGGAATTAATGTGTTTTTACGCGATTTTCAGAATTTTAGCGTTTTTACACAACTTTCGTAATATACGCAGGTTTTAACACAAATGTTGGAATTTACGTGGTTTTTGCACTAACTTGCGCGGTCTTGAACTTGTGCTCTATGTGTCAATTTTTACGCTTAGTTTGCTTAGTTACGCTTAGAAATTTGGAATTTACCTACTTTTATGAGTTTTTGGCGGTTTTTTACGCGTGTTTTAGAATTAATGCGCCTTTTCGCGCGATTTTCAAATTGTACTCGCCTGAAAGTTTACGCGATTTTGAGAATTTACGCGTTTTTTGCGAATTTTGAAATTTACGCTGTTTTGACTTACGCAAAAAGAAGCGGCCACTGAAGGTCAGAATAAAAAAAATCCACCCCGCATTGAGCTTCTGAAGGGCAGAAAAGACCAAAATAAAAAAAAATAACAGAATTGAATTTTTGAAGGGCAGAAAATGACAAAATGAAAAAAATAACAGAATTGAATTTCTGAAGGGCAGAAAAGGACAAAATAAAAAATGATTTCAAAATCCACGCCAATTTAAATTATGCTTCTATGGGCAGAAAAGGCTACAAAATTCCGCATTAAGGTTCTGAAGGAAAGTAAAAAGCTAATATAAGAGATACAGTAGGATTTCGAATTTGACAACAAATGCGTGTCACCTATGTTGCCAAAATCGAAACCGTGCCAAAATCGAAACCCTTTTTTGACATGAAAAAATTGAATGTAAATGCGTTAGAAAATGACTAAACGTTATTAATCAAGGACTGCGGTGCAAGTAAGTTTTTGGCGACCTGCGGTAAGACGTAGTCCTACGGCAATAAAAATATTGTTCGAAACATTCTATAACCGCAAACTTTTTTTCATGAACACACTTGGGCAATATTTTTTCATTATTTAAAGTATGTATGCGGAAACTGACTGATATTTAAGCATATTTTTGGAAGTAAAATATTTTGTGTTGCCAAAAACGGATACTTTTGTTACCAAAATTGAGGCATGCCAAAATCGAACCATGCCAAATTCGAAATCCCACTGTAATACTGAAAAAGTAAAAAAAAATACCGAATCAACCTTCTGGAGAGCAGAAAAGGCTAAAATAATATAAATCCGATTTGAGTTTCTGAAAGGCACAAACTGCCTAAATAAATACAAAATAGTTACGAATCATGCTTCAGAAGAGTAGAAAAGGGAGGGAACGTATGTGCGCGTGTATGGAATGGTAAGGAGTTAGGGGACAAAATTAGATATCAGGCTATCAGGGTGCGGCAGTAGTTTGATTGCAAAAAACACTCGGGTACCAACCGAAAGAGTGTGGATTGAAGTCCCACCTGCCGTTGCGCGACATATCGAAATTTCCCCGTTTCATCCAGCATTCTTCGCATCAATGATGTCGAATTGAGCTTCTAAAGGGTAGAAACGGCTAAATTATTGAACATACCGAAAGAAGCTTAAAACCGCTTCTAAAGGCCAGAAAATGCCAAAATAAATAATCCCAAACTATAAATTATAAAAGATCAAAAGTCGGAAAAGGCAAAATACACAAAAAATAAAGGGCAAAACACACAAAAAAATCATCCCTAACTTACTTCTGAAGGGCAAAAAAACTCTTATTAAAAAAATGTTATGAGTTAAGCTCCTGAAGGAAAAGAAATAAAAAATGCAGTCTAATTGAGCATTTTTTCAATCTGTCGAATTGAGCTTCTGAAAGGCAAAGGGGCCATATTTAAAACAGTTTTGAACTAAATTTCTGAAGGGCACAAAAGGACAGATAAAAAACAAAATGCCGAATTGAATTTCTGAATGGCTAAAAAAATTAAACTGAAAAATAATCCAGAATGGAGCTTCTGAAAGACAGAGTAAAAGTTAAAACGAAATTATAATTCCGAATCTACCTTCTGAAGGGCGGAAAGGTCAACAAAAACATTCGAAATTAAGCTTCTAAGGGGGGCTCCGTAGCCGCAAGGTTACCGAGTCTACTTTGACAAGCGAGTGGTTGTGGGTTCGAATCTTAGTAGAATCAAGCCATTCGATGTCAAGTGGCTTTAGCATGGATTTATTCTCAGGCCCCTCCATTTACCCTTCCTTCGTGCTGAATTCTATATTTACCCTCTGGAAGCCTCTTGACAGTGCAAATGTCCCTCCTATAGTTAAGTGTACTGGTCAGAGGTACGAATGAGTCCTCGCCAGGGACGGCTATAATATGGGGTAGTGCTGGCAGCGAGGAATAAGTGGGTAAAGTAGATCAAGCTTTGAAGGAAGGGTAAACCCCAATACACGCAAGCACCAAATTAAAAAGGAGATCCGGATGGAACTTCTCTAAAGGACCAAAGGGAAAAGGCAAAAAAAATTGGAATTAAAGAGCAGAAGGGTAGAAAAGGTTA
This sequence comes from Sabethes cyaneus, assembly GCF_943734655.1. Lineage (NCBI taxonomy): Eukaryota > Metazoa > Arthropoda > Insecta > Diptera > Culicidae > Sabethes > Sabethes cyaneus. The sequence goes on from NC_071353.1 coordinate 157,193,405, forward strand.
AAATGAAAGCAAATTGAGCTTTAGGAGGGTAGAATGGCCAAAATAAGGAAGATCCCAAATTAAGCGTAAAATTACCGGGTAGGCCAGAAAATAATCCCGAATTATGTTGTGAAGACCAGAAAATACGAAATTAAAAAAAAATCTGAACTAAGCTTCTAAAGGACAGAGAAGGTCGAAATTAAAAATGAGATCGAATTAATTTTTTGGAGAACAGAAAAAGACCAAAATAAAAAATTATCCAGAATGGAGCTCCCGAAAGACAGAGAGGGTCCAAATAAAAAAAAATCTCAAATTAAACTTCTGAAGGTAGAGAAAGGCCAAAATAAAAAAAACCCTTGTTGAAATTCCAAGACTGTAGGCCAAAATAAAAATGATCCCAAATTGAAGTTATAAGAAAAGGACATAATTAAAAATAATTCTAAACTAAGCTTCTGAAGCGCAGAAAAGGCCAAATTAACAAATTAAAGCCGCAGAAAGAGGCCAAAATAAAACCGGAAGTCGAATAAAAAAAAGGTTCTGAACTAAGTTTCTGAAGGACTAAAAAGGCCGAAATAAAAAATCCAAGTTAAAATCCTGAAGTATCAGAAAAGGCCAGAATAATTCCGAATTAAAATTTTGAAGCGCAGAATGTAAACGTTGGTCTGATTCTGATGATTCTGAAGAGTAGAATGGCCAAAATAAGGAAAATCCCGAAATAAAATAGTCGCAAAATGTTTCTTTCTCAAGGCCAAAATGTAAACTAACATCGAATTACGCTGTGAAGCCCAGAAAATACGAAAATAGAATAATCCGAATTAAGCTTCTGAAGGACAGAAAAGGTCAAAATAAAAAAGGAAGCCGAATTGAGCTTCCGAAGAACAGTAATAGGCCAAAATAAAAAGTCCAGGTTCAAATTTTTTAAAGGCAGAAAAAGCTAAATTACAAAATGGTGATTTGAATTTTTGAAGGGAAAAAAAGGCCAATATAAAAAATTTCAAATCAAGCCGTCTGCAAGAAAAAGTCAGGACTTCTGAAGGGCAGAAAAAGTCAACATAAGAAATGATCTCGAACTGAGCTTATGAAGGGTAGAACGGCCAAAATAAGGAAGATCCTGAATTAAGCCTTAAATCGCCGAAAAACGCTTCTAAAGGTCAGAAAAGGTCCAAATAACTAAAAAAAAGAAGAGTAAAATAGCTCTAAAGGGTAGGCAATATCAAAACAAAAAAAAGGCGAATGGTTTCTGACGAGCAGAAAGGGTCAAAATAACAAATTAAGTCGCATTTAGTTTCTGTAGGTAGAAGAAAAGACCGACATAAAAAATTATCCCGATTTAAGCTTCTGAAGGGTGGAAAAGGTCAAAATAAAAAATAAACTTAATTAAGGTTCCAATTGGCAGTTAAAGGCCAAATAGAAAATAAACCCTAGTTGAACTTCTGAAGGGGAGAACAGACCAAATTAAAAAATAAGCTTCTAAAGGATAAAAAAGGGCAAATTAAAACATAGTTTTGACTTGACTTTCCAACGAACAAAACAGGTCGAAATAAAAAAAATTCCGAGTTAAATTTCTGGGGGCCAGAAGAGGCCAAAATAAAAAAAAATCTAAATTAAGATTCTGAAGGGCAAAAATGGCCAAAATAAAAAATCCCGCTCGAATGACAAGTGCAGAACAAAGTAAATTGAAAAAAAAAAAGTGATTAATAAATGACCAAACTAAAAAATTAACTCGAATTGAGTTTCTAAAGTAGAGAAAAAGACCGAAATAAAAAATTATCCCGTTTAAGCTTCTGAATGGTGGAAAAGGTCAAAATAAAAAATAATTTCGAATCGAACTTGTAAAGGATAGCAAATGGGCAAAATAAAACATCGTTTTGACTCTTTAGAAAACTAAAGAACAAAAACAGGTCGGGATATAAAAATCCCGAGTTGAATTTCTGAAGGGCAGAAAAGGTCAAAATGAAAAAATAATTCTAAGGGACAGAAAAGGTCAAACGATGATTTCGAATTAAAGAGTAGAACGACTAAAATAAGGAAGATCCCGAAATAACCTTAAAATTACTGAAAAACGCTTCTCAAGGCCAGAATATAAAGTAATTTCAAATAACGTTATAAAAATCAGAAAAAGCGAAAATAAAAACTATTCCAACTAAGCTTATGGAGGACTGAAAAGGTCAAAATAAAAAGAAAGACGAATCGAGCTTCTGCAGGACAAAAATGGCCAAATTAAAAAAAAACTCCTGAATTAATTTTCTGAAGTGCAGAAAGAGTCAAATTGAAAAAAAAAATGTGATTTTAATTTCTGAAGGGCATAAAAGGCTAATATAAAAAATACCGAATAGAGTTTCTGAAAGGAAGAAAAAATCATACTAAATTCTTACTTCTGAAGGGCAGAAAAGGCGAAAAAATTATTCCTAACTGATCCTCTAAATCGCAGAAATGAATATGAATATATGGTACTACCACCTGCCTTAGCAGAACATCCGTTTATAGCAATGAGCCTATCATGTCAAAAAGAGTTGTACGCAGGGTTGCCACATGCACAGATTATTCTGTGTTTAACAGATATTTGAAAGAAATCGCCTGTACAGAATCTGTATGCACAGAATACAGATTTTCGCCAAACTACACAGATTAAACAGATTTTTGAGCTTTTACATGAGAGTGAAAGAAACGGAAACAGTCAGCAAAATGACGCTCTATCTCTTTCACTCTTATTGTTTTGCATTGGACAGATTTTTGCACAGATATTTTTCCTCGCCGTACAGATTATCAGATTTTTCCAACAAAAAACACAGAATTATATGTGGCATCCCTGGTTGTACGTATTCAACCATTGGTCACGCTTCCCAACTCTTGTATGAAGGGCCAAAAGGAAATTGGTCGATAAGCAACATCACTTACACGTACCAAGGATTTGGAGAATCTCCTTCCAAGAGCTAAGTCGCCTGAGTCAATCGTTGAATAAACCGTCTTAATGTAAACCAAGCTAGCATTTTCATAAAAAAGGTAAAAATCAGCATTACGTACAGATATACATGCGTATTTCATGCGCAAAATTGGCATATCCGTACTATTTTGGAGGCGATATACGTGATTACGAATAATTTTGAGCGTTACGACTATTTAGGTATTTATATACGATAATATCCGATTAAGCGCGAGTCGCTCCGTACTACTCTACGATTTTGTGCTGAAAATCGCATGTATGTCAGTCATTATCATTATATACGACAGAAAATCAACTTGATCCCACTTTATCCAGCTTTAGTAACGATTTCGAGTTTGTCAGGAGATATTTACGATTGTTTTCGTACATTGATATACGAGTTGATGCTAGCTGGGGAATGACTTCAGTAGGTGGGGAGAAGAGCCCACTCATCCACGATGTGTTGTTAATCGGGTCATGATTAACCTTAGAAAGTTGACTGTTTCACTCTCCCAGGCACGCCGCTTCAAACAAGTGCTCTGATGGTCCCTCCCGCTTCCCGATACTAGTTTATTTATGAAATGTGGTATACCATGGGAAAAAATAGAACAATCTCACTAGCAGTCCTTCGAATCAGGCTTCATTCTCGGTTTTTTGCTCAGTAGATGCTCAATTGACTACATCGCCTCAACTAAACAGAATTGGAAAAAGTAGTGTAAAGGACGATTGTAGAGCTTATTATTATCTACACTATTGTTGAAGAAAGCAGGCTTGCAAGAGCCTCGCTCATGTGCTGTATTTGAGGCGAGCATGGCAACGAAACACTTCGTTATTTTTAACCTCATAGTGAGCCTTGAAGTGTTTCAACACGAAGCTCCCAAATCATTGGAAAACTGCACTTCATGAAATATTCCATTTGAAGAGCGCTTGAAGAGCAGCTTTACTACACATTGAGGATTGCACATTGAAAAATTTCAATGGAATATTTGCTTTAGAAGATACTTCTTCAAATCTTATTTATTTACGCACAGTTACTTACATTCACTTTTTATGTTTCATACGAAAGCTATTTTTTGAAAATCTACACAACACAAAGATTATGAAAAGCATCAAATTTCTTGAAATTATTTTGGGAAGTAATTTTTCATTGCTCTGAAACAATTTGATGATTGGTCCTCGGAATGGCCATTCTGCAACGGGTTCCCGTAGGGATCCGCGTTGTCATGGATGTTTTTGGATAGAATACCGACAATATGGATATCAAAATTCATCATTGTTTTGAGACATTTTGATGATTTATGATCGAACTATACGGTGCTGGCCTTACAAGCCAGTCGTCGTATGTTTGAATTTCGGCCGGGAGGTGCTGCTATAGAGTCAGTAGGATCATTGCACTAACCCCGTACATGTCCTGTACTCTAATAGTCGGCTGCAAAGTCTGTCGATAAATAAGGGTCAAGTTCTCAACAGGACGTTTATAGTATAAACGTATAAACTTTATACCCATGGCTTTGCTTATTACTGATAAAAGTCCCGCGGAAATTTGTTCCAGAATCGTCCTACCGTGGACAAATCATCAGATAGAGTCAAAACCATGAAAAACGAAAAATAAAAAATAAGAAAACTTATCCAATTTAATTCTACTATGTGTATTTTATTCAATGACAGATACTTACGACGTAGGCGAAATACGTATCTGTCATTGAATAAAATACACATAGTAGAATTAAATTGGATAAGTTTTCTTATTTTTTATTTTTAGGTTTCGTATTCTACTAAGACGCTCCAAAAACTTCAGTCATGAAAAACGATCTTCAGGGGTAAATTTTTAAATTTGTATACCCTTATTGCCGGTGTTGCCAGCCAAATACTTCTATGGCCACATGAAGCCCTAAGGGAAACCGTTGCAGAATAGGCATTCCAAGTACCAATCATCATATTGTTCCAAAGCAATGAAAAATTACCTTCCGTTGTAATATGAGGTATCCGTTCTGGTTTGAGAAATGAATTGTTACTGTTGTTTTACTATTCTAAACAGAAATTTAGAAGTTGAAATTTGAAAAATTATTGAAAAATAACATTATTTCCTTAATCTCGGATAAATTTGCCAATACCGGTTTTTATCAAAGGTGTCCAATATCGATCGCTCAACTTTCACCCCTCGTTGTAATTGAATCGTTTGTTTGAGAAACCCCACAAGTCCACTCGACACTATTGTTGGAAAACAACAATAAACCGATTTTCTCAAAATTTTGAACCAATCCTTATATTTTTTGGTATGAGGTTCTATGATAGTATCTAAAATACATTATGTAGACTTATCTTTTTATCAAAATAATGATTCTAGCTAAATTTACAAGGCTTTAAAGTTGATGGATATTTGGGGTTTCTCAAACAAACGAGAAATTGACGGTGCACTTAAGTAGTTTTAGGCCGTTTTTATTCAAACTTGTGATCTATCCATGTTCATAGTATGTTATTTGCTACCATACAACACTGGGGATGTTAATTTAGTACGTACCGCTAAGAAGAAGAAGAGGGGAGGGGCGCTAAATATTATTTATTAAAAATTTTAAAGTAGAATAATATAAGTTTTACAAAAAGTTTTGTAATTTCAAATCGAAATTTTTATCATAGTTTGCATTTGCCTATTGAAAAATAAAAGGTAAATGGAATAACGGCGGTTTTTGAATTGCATAAATGGACAAGAGTAACACGAATTCACATCGAATAGAATACCTTGATACTTTGCTAGCAGTAAATTAAAGATATTATAACCAGAAATTTTAAATCTTGGATAACAACCGTACTATGATTATGGAGCAGAATCTGAGAATAAGGGTTTGTTCTCAACTTACGTTATACCAAAATGAAATGGAGATACATGAACAGCATCTTTATACTTCGAACGGATAAACTATTGATTTTACAGTTACTCGGGTGTGCTCGACGGATTACTCGCATTAGAAAAAGCAACGAGTTTACAAAAAAGATAAATAGAAAATTAAACCTTTTATTTATATATTGTGCTATTATTAACAATGTATAGTAAATGGTGGGTTACTGCTTTTGTGAGAAATGCATGGATAGTTTAGTCTGTCGATTTCTGGAACGAGATTGCTGCAGTTTTTACTGTATCTAAATTACAAGAATGGTTTATTTACGTTTATCTTGTCGACCAACTAATCCAAGCTTATCTACATTTGCAATCAGTTCTCACTTTTTCAGCTAGAATATCCTTTTCTTGTTGATTTTATATGCCGTTCTTTTACTGTATGGTTTAACTTAATAGCTTTCGCCTTGTATTCTGTAGCCCACCGAACACTATGTTTTTTTCTTTTTGACTGTGTGCAAGTCGTAATTTTTCGATTCCAAAGACATTTTTATACTATTGAATTGTGTTGCGAATACTGCTTACAATATTGCATGTAAATATTGGATGATAATTTTGTACCTATCGCAGCGCCGCTCTAGGTGATTATCGGAAACATGGATATTTGGGGTTTCTCAAACAAACGGATATTTGCAACCCCAATTAAAAGGGGTTCGTGGAACTAACTTTGTCTGGAATTTTGAGGGAAGGTGTAGATATCCTCAAGGATTCGAAAACAGTTAAAAAGTCAATTTTCATAAAAATGGCGTTTGTGGGGTTTCTCAAACAAACGATTCAATTGCCCTCAGATAATTTAGTGATGTTAACATTTTATTGCTAATACTCGCCCACCTCTATGATTAACGTCACTACTGGCCTTACAAGCCAGTCATCGTATGTTCGAATCCCGGGTTTGAGAGGCTGTTAGAGTCAAATTATTATAACTCTGGCGCCGTAATTACCTTGCACTCTAGCAGCTAGCTGCAAAATCTGTCGTATAAAAACAGAAGGTTCAGTGTTAACATTGGAATGTACCACCTAGGTTTTGCTTCTATATCTCTACATGCTCTGGTTTATAGGTCTGACCGTTCTCATCTCATAAACCATTATTTGCTTTTATAGTGAAAACTGATAGAAAAATGATTGCAAAAATAAATTTGAAGGTAAATTTATGATTAACATTCGTATAAGAAAATCGTAATTTATTGATTTACATTTATATACAACGTACATTTGCAATTCCTATCAAAAAAAAAATTAAGGTGATAAAGCATACTTGGCATTTTGAACTATGAATATTATAAACATAAACTGTACTAGTCCATAGATCATTCTTGAAAGTTGCTAGTAAAAAATAAGTATATTTGGTAAAATAATGTTGCAGCAGAATTTCACAAAACAACATAAAAAAACTATAGCGATAAAACGCATAATGTGATGATAAATTTATGCAAATTCAGCTTGAGTTTTGCTCTCTGAGGATTTTCGAACTTGCTGTAAATACTACTCTTCAAACTTTGGTACCTTGCTGCCCATATTACTATGATTATATCCAAAACATAACAAATGTTTTAATTCCGGAACACATCCTCGTAATATCAGATTTCCGGAAACCAGCTGAACCAATTCCGACTCTGTTGTCACCATACTAGAAGTGGATATGTTCGTGAATCTTTGGGTACTAAGAGAATTCAAATTGGTCGAAAATTGCCAAAGTTTCAAGCATTTTAATTTGTGGTACCCGGGTACGCTTGTCGAGCACATAACGGTTAATTTTGATGAAGGTCATGATTTCAATAAACAAGTTTAAATTTCTGCATCTCGTGATTTGTGCACATATTACCCAAAGTCAACTTTAGCAAGATGCACAATTTTGAGTTTGATAGCTTTTGAGCTGACTAGTGTGAGCGTGAAATATTTCGCTCCCGAAAACTCTGAATTTGCACTTCAAGGCAATCGGGAGGAGCTTTTTATTTCTACTCAGAGCGATATGGTAGCACAACGTAGCAGGCATGATGCATATGTTCTTCACTGCATTTGCACTTCAGTATTGATGAAGATGAAAATTTTTTCAGAGTGAGCCATGGAACTGCTCTTGTGAGTTTGAAGTGTTTTTGCAAGCCTGGAAGAAAGTATAGGTCTATCTTTTGTATTTACGGCGCTATGCGATTGCTACCCCGTTGGTAGCCAAATGAGCACTCTTTTTGCTACCAACGGGGTAGCAGCCCCATAGCACCGTAAATACAAAACTGTCTACAAAATACTTTCTTCAACAATAATGTAGATAATAATTAGCTCCACAATCGCCCTTTACACTACTTTTTCGAATTCTGTTTAGTTGAGGCGCTGTAGTCAAATGAGCATCAACTGAGCAAAAAACCGAGAATGAAGCCTGCTTCGAATGCAATAGAATTGCGTCATTTGAGTTTCCATAAGTGCTTCTAATAATTAATTAAATTTTTCTTCTGGTATCCATATGCAAAAACGAAAAAAAAAATTAAAATAACTTATATTATGCTTACCTATTAGCAAGGTCGTGTGGCTCCGCCGTCTGCCCAAAACCGCGGTTTTGAGATCAGGCAGCCGGAAACCACCCGGCATCGCACATCCTAGCTTGGCTACTCAATAGAGCATTACCGGGTATGGCCACGTGGAGGCGCTAGGTAGGGGCATGGAATGGCTAGAGCTATATTGGACGCTCCTCGTTTGCCTTCCCCATTTCATACACTGATCCTCAAAAGCGCAGAAAAGGTCCAATCTAATACATAAGAGCGTTGTCTGTAACCGAAACCAGACCCCTGGCAGGACGTCATGTGGCAAGAATCGCAGCACCCTATAGGGAGCTTTGTACACAGCTGAAACTAATACATGTGCAGCTAAAGTACAGCTGTTGTGAGTCTCACGAACACTCTCTTATTCAGGGCAGTACGAAAAAGAAGTGGGTGTTATAATCATATCAATATGGAAAATTGTCAGTGGCCTTGTTAAAACACCAGCCTGGAGTAAGTGAAGATTCAACCCTATTATGCCAGATTGCAGTCAAGACAAACATCAGTAACGTAGTTGCATCTGTTAGGGTTAGGGTACATTTAGGCGTTTTGGTCATACATTCCGGTTATCTCCGTTATAGTGAATCTAGATTTTCCCAACAAAAAAATGTTTTTTCGTCAAAGTTATAGAAAACTTGCTTGAGTACCATCGATTCGCTCTCAATTAGACGTGAGGCGATGCACGCAAGCTACTGCTAGTTATAAAATAAAAAGTGATGAAGCCGTATGAAGCTTAAAATCAGCGAAACCGCTTCTAAAGATTAGAAAATGTTCATATAAAAATTCCCAATAGAGCATCTGAAGGGTAAAAAAGGCCAGCATATAAAGTATGATCCCGAAAAAAAGTCAAAACAATAAAAATAACATCGTTGTATTGCAGACGGGACCGCATAGCTGACGCAGGACTACGAAAATTAATAAAAATTTTGAATAATAAATCAAAACTTTTTTCACAAGTTTGACGAATAGTTGTAAAAATACTCAGTTTTAAGTGCAAATGTAATAGTTTTCTGTTTTATAGGCTAGTCCCCGAGTAATCTTCAGTATTAAGTCAAGAAACACATGCAAACATACATTCACTTTTGCATAATAAATTTTATATTTCATGAGTTTTTGCAAGAAAATCCGTTACATGAAAATGACCTAGAATGATGGGTAATAATACAGAAATGTCAGACAGAATTTCACCGTTCTGCTCCGACAGACACCGTCACCGTTTTTATTTCCAAGCAAATAAAGTGTATGCAGACCAGTGCAACCGGGGATTTGCTTTCACACCATTAAACCAAGATGAAATACTGCTTTTATAAAACGAAAATTTACAAAACAAACAACCGAATCATCATCACACTATGATGCTGGTCGGAGTCGATGAAGAAAAAAACTTTGCAACACAAATCATAAATCAAAACCAATCACAAATGGCGTTACGCTAACTGAAATCGATGGCAAACGAGAGGGGGAGGGGGAAAGCCGGAATGTTTCGATGGATAGCAGCAGCAGATCGAATCCCCAAATGTGCGAGAAATCGTGTAAAATATGAGCAGATACATAGTTTCGGCATAGCAGTCACCATTTGACTCATCGGCAGGTTAGCGTGGCATCATGCACATAAACATGCACCCCCCTCCCCCCTCTCCCATCGCTGTCTCGTTGTAACATAATTTACGGCGTTCCGAAGAGTTATGCTGCCTGCTAGAGTAGAGCAAGCAAGGGAAAATTTACGACCAATGGACCGATCAAGTGCCTTTGGCGCAAATATTTCCAAACTTTTCCGAAACGAAATATGCGGGAAATTCTCGCCAGCCTCCTCTTGACTTTGGATTGGAGGCTGTTTATCAGTTGAGGGGCGGTGCGGTGAAACCTTCGCACGTAGCTGTGAATATGAGGTTAGATTTATTTATTCTACAAGTTGTTTTTTGAACTAGAAAGCTAGATTGCAACATTTTCTGTAGATTACCCGAATGTTGGTTGCGTGATAGAGATAAGATTGCTTGTGCAATATTCCGGTGTTAACTTCAAGGCGGTTAATTAAGATTGGTGTTTGGTAAATATTTGATATGTGATAAAATATTAGATATACGAAACACGACTTGATTTTGCCTCATAGTATCCCAGAGATAACCTCTCGACGTCGAAAATGTTTTTCATACTAATATAAACCCACATCGCTGATGGCGAGGGCATCCATGGTTTATAGTTATGAAATTCCTCGCACGAACGCAACTTATTTGAAGTATTAGATACAGTAGTAGGAGAAATAAAGCAGAAGGTATTTCTCGGATATATTTATATAAAAACACAGCCAAGACTTCGCACTGTCAAACAGCCAGCAGCAGCCTGCAGCTATGCTGCAATATTACCGGCTAGAATGCTGCAGTGCAAAAGCAAACTACAAACTGCGATTGCGGGGGAGTGTGCTCCTGGGGGGGCTGGGACGATGAATGTGGCAGGCGAAACAATTCTTCAAGTGCTCAATAAAAGCCGACTGTTCGTCGGTACACCTATGGCAGTAGAGTGCAGTGGTTTCGCGGACAGGCAGAGAGCTGAAATACCACAATCCGTTTTAGAACACACTTTTGTATCAGAGATGGATAGGAGCAACGGATATGAAACACTTGCTTCGAGCAGGTCGTCATCCCGACTCAACTGTTGAGCATAGGGTGGCTTCACGTTCTTTTCCTGTATAGGAATAATATGAAAACCGGAATCTATTTATTGAAATGATAAAATCAAAAAAGTTTAGCAATATTCAAACTATCTAAATGAAATTTTTGAATACCCCCTGCTTGACACAGCTGTGGCCTACATTATGTGCGTACTCTACTACATATTGCCGTACATTTGTGGTTCATTCCTAAGGACGAAACTGTGGAAATTAAATTCTCTACTACAAGGTAGATGGGGACCTACCGTTCATGCCGCTGCTGCTGGGACGGCACTCGGCCACAAAAAGGTGCAACAGAAATAAAACACGCGTATCTTTTCGTTCGCAACCAGCAGCAGCAGCCAGCCATTCTTTCGATGGAATGTAGCGGCAAATGATTGCTAGTTGGCAACCGAAGCGGTACAACTGGTCCAGTCAGTCCGAGTTCGTGTGACCTCATCAAAGAAAGACGTACTGTGCTCACACAGGGACGACCACCCTCTTTCCTGCCCAAAGTACCAACCGTGTACGGTGGCATTTTCTAGCTAAAAGCCCCATTTGTACTGCTTCACGTAATATATCAGACAGACCGAGAGCCCAGTGGGTGACGACAATAAGGTGGGCGTCATCTGCCTATGAGAAAACGTGATTGAAATTGGTTGAAACCGGACAGATGCTGGCACCCGTTGGGTTTTCCCCCGAAATGATTCGGTTATGTTTGAAGCTGTTAATGGCTTGGTGTATTTCTCCAACTTGAAAGGATTGATAGATCCTTGGAGGTATCCAAGCAAACCGAAGTGGAAAAATTACGATAGTTATCAAACTTTTAGAAAAGAGAGAGGGAAAAAGAAATGAGTAGGAAACTTGTCTGAGGCTTATCTGTAGACAAAATAAACTACTAAAAAAACAAAACAAATATAAGTATTCTGTTGCACTTGATTTAAAAAAAAATATTAGGGGAAAATTAAAAAAGAATATTTTTACCCCGTCCTGTCTGTGTCTTCGACAAGTACAGAGAACACAAGTGTCAGATTTCAATTTTCACCTTCTGTTTTCTTTGAAGTACGCTCGATCGGATCTGCCGCCTACGATACAAGACCGACGGACCGATAGCTCACCGTGCACATGTGGAAGTGAAAACTCAAGTGTGTCGATACGATAGTACTTACTATTCAAAACGCAATTTCTCGGATGGGGTTAAAATAGCAGCTTACGCCGCTTGTTTCCCGAGGAGTAAAACCTGCCAAGTTTTGAGTGTAAAATGCCAAAACAAATTGTGAAATAGACTATCTCAAAAATTTGGCCTAACCTAATCTATCTTTAGGAGTAATTCTTGTGCAATGTGGTGAAAAGAATATTTTTTTTTTGTTGAAAATTACATTTCTAGGGGTTTAGTAGAAAATACCGAATCTTGAGAAGCAGAATCGTACAAAAGGCCGAATTACATAGGGCCGACTTGTACGAATCCATAAAATCAAAATAAAGTGGCAACAAAATGAAGTAGTTCTAAAACAGTCTGGAAGTAGCTCTGAAGTGGCTGAAATAACCCCGAAGTGCTTCGGAAATGGTCCTGAAGTGGCTTGGGAATGGTCCTGAAGTGGCTCTGAAACAGCCCTGAAGTTGCTCTGAAATAGCCCTGAAGCGGTTCTGAAATGGCCCTGAAGTGGCACTGAAACATCCTTGAAGTGGTTCTTAATGGCCCAAAGTGACCATGGAATGGCGCTAAAATAGCCCTAAAGTGACTCTGAAACAGCCTTTAAGTGGTTTTGAAATGGCCCTGAAGTAGTTCTAAAACAGTCTGGAAGTAGCTTCGAAGTGGCTCTAAAACAGCCTTGAAGTGACTGTACTAGTCGTGAAGTGGCCCTGAAATTCTTCACGAGTCCAAATATCTTTTATTAGTTATTTTATTAGTTTAAGATCCCATGAATTCAAAAATCCTAGAGTTAAAGTGTTAAAAGTTCCAACAGCCAAGATTTCAAGAGTCCAGAAGTTCAAGAATCCATCAGTTCAAGTGCCTAAAAGTGAAAGTGAATTCTAACGTCCAAGAATTCCAGGAGTTCAAGAGTTCAAAAGTCCATGTGTTCAAGAGTCCGCGAGTCCAGGTGTTAAAGAGCTCAAAAGTTCTTCAAGTGTCCAAGGGTCCGGGAGTCTAAAAATCTTGTCCCGAAGCTGCTGGCAAGTGGTCTTGAAGTGGCTCGGAAAAGGTCCTAAAGTGGCTCTGAAATAGCTCTGAAGCGGCTCTGAAATAACCCTGAAGCGTCTCTGAAATGGTCATAAAGTGGCTTGGGAACGGCCCTGAAGTGGCCCTAAAACAGCCCTGAAGTAGAGCTAAAATAGCCCTAAAGTGGTTCTGAAATGGCTCTAAAGTGGCTCTGAAACAGCCCTGAAGTGGATCTGGAACAGCTTTGAAGTGGCCCTGTACCGACCCTCAAATGACCCTAAGTGGCCCCGAAATGGTTCTGCAATAACCCAGAAGTGGCACTGAAATAACCCTGAAGTGGTCCTGGAATGGTCCGGAATTAGCCCTGATGTGGTACTAAAATAGCCCTAAAGTGACTCTGAAACAGCCTTGAAGTGGCTCTGGAATGGCCCTGAAGTCGTTCTAAAACAGTCTATAAGTAGCTCTGCAGTGGTCCTGAAGTCGCTCTGAAACAGCCTTGAAGTGGCCCTGAAATTGTCCTGAAGTGACCCTGAACTGGCAATAAAATATCCCTGAAATGACTCTGAAATGTCCCTAAAGTGGCCGTAGAATGGCTCGGAAATAATTTTAAAGCGGTTCTGAAATAGCACTGAAATAGTTGAGAATTGGCCTTGAAATTGTCCCAAAAAGACCCACAAATGGCACTGATATAGCCCTAAAGTGGCGATAAATAGTTCGGAGGTTGCTTTGAAATAGCACTAAAGTGTCTCTGAAATAGCCCTGAAGTGGCTCTGAAACAGCCTTGAAGTGGTTCCGGATAAGTTCTGAAATGGCTTCAAACAGCCCTGAAATAGTACTGAAATCTGAAGTATCTCTTAAATATTTCTGAAATGGTCCTAATGTAACACTAAAATAGCCCTAAAGCGGTTCGGAAATAGTCTTGAAGTGACTCTGAAACAGCCCTGAAGTGGATCTGGAATGGCTCTGAAATGGCCCTGGAGTGACCCTAAGTGGCTCTGAAATGGCACTGAAATAGCCCTAAACCACCCTGGAATGCCTCGGAAATAGCCCTGATGTGGAGCTAAAATAGCCTTAAAGTGACTTTGAAACAGCCTTGAAGTGGTTCTGAAATGGTCATGAAGTAGTTCTAAAACAGTCTGGAAGTAGCTTTGAAGTGGCTCTGAAACAGCCTTGAAGTGACTCTGAACCAGTTGTGAAGTGGTCCTGAAATTGGCCTGAAGTGACCCTGAAATTGCAATGATATAGCCCTGATGTGGAGCTAAAATAGCACTGAAATGTCCCTAAAGTGGCCGTAGAATGGTTCGGAAATAGTTTTGAAGTGGTTCGGAAATAGTTTTGAAGTGGTTCTGAAATAGCCCAGTAGTGCCTCTGAAATAGCCCTAAAGTAGTTCTGAAACAGTCTGGAAGCAGCCCTGAATTTGGTCTAAAAAGCCTTGAAGTGATTCTGAAATATTTGTGAATTAGCCCTGAAATTGTCCTAAAGAGACCCTGAAATGGCACTGGAATAGCCCTAAAGTGGCGCTAAAATAGCTCTGAGGTGACTCTGAAGTCCTAAAGTATCTCTGAAACAGCCTTGAAGTGGTTCTGGAAAAGTTCTGAAGTGGGTTTAAACAGCCCCTAAGTAGCAATGAAATAGCTCTGAAGTATCTTTGAACTAACTCTGAAGTGGCCCTAAAGTGACCCTAATAAAATGAGCTGGAAGTGACTCTGAAATAACCTTGAATGATCCATGAAAAGTCCAAGAAAAGTTCGAGAAGAGCCTAAGGAGCGTACGAGAAGAGTCCTAGAAGAGAAGAAGCGAAGAAGCGTTTTTGAAGAGACACAGAAAAATTTCAAGAAATATCCAAAAATAAGGCCAGAAGAGTCGAGGAAGAGTTCAAGAAAGGTAAGAAGAGCTCTAGAAAAACCCAAAGAATAATGTCCATAAAATGTCTAAAAAGCGTTAAAAACGAACCAAGAACAGTTAAAAAAGATATCAAGAGGAGTTCAAGAGCTCGAAAATGGTGCTAGCACAGACTAACAGACATAACACTTCGAACAAATATTCTAAAAAAACATGAAACGATGACACCCCTAAAACTTGGAAAATAAATTTACTTGAACATTATCTGACAACAGCGCTAGCGCAGGTGAGCGGCATTCTCGCGCAGCGACTGTTGTTTGAGTCTTGGCTTAAGCAAAAATTTGAAACTATCGTTTTTATTGACGATGGAATGAGGCTTCAGTGTTACGTCTGTTAGTCTGTGGTGCTAGTATGTAGAGTCCAAAAGTTCAAGACCCCAAGAGTCTCGGAGTGCACGAGTTCAAGAGCTTGAGAATCAAAGAAGAGTCCAAGAAATTAGAGTGAAGAAGTGAGATCAAGATGGGTCCAAGGGCCCAAGAAAAGTCCAAGAAGTGTACAAGAAGGGTGCAAGAAATAAACTCAGGAAATAATCAAGAAGAGCGCACGAAGGGCTCAAGAAGAGTTCTAGAAGAGTGTAAGGGTCGCACAAGAAGAGAAAAGAAGAAGCCAAGAAGAATCTTAGAAGAGACTAGGAAAAATTTCACGAAATATTTTAAAAGAGAGTCAGAAGAATCCAAGAAGAGTCCAAGAGTTTCAGTAGAGTTAATGGAGAATGCAGGAGAAGAGTATAAGAAGAGTCAAGAACGGCCCAAGAAATAAGCTCAAGAAGAGTCTGGCCCGAAAAGAGCTCATGAAATGTTCTAGATGAGTTTATGAGTTTATACAAGAAAAGAAGAGAAAGCCTCAGAAGTCTTGAAAAAACCAAGGAAAATTTCAAGAAATATTTTTAAAAAAAGCGCCAGAAGAATCCAAGAAGAGTAACTATAAAGAAAGTCCATGAAGAATCTAAGAAAAGTCCAAGTGTTTAACAAGAGTCCATGAAGAGTGCAAGAAAATTTCAAGAAGAATCTAAGAAGAGCCATTGAAGAATTGAAGAGTGTTGTCCATTGAATGTCCAAAATGAGTAAAAGAATAGTCTACAAAGAGATTAAGAAGAGTTCAAAAGTTTGAAAATCCATAAAGAGTCCAAGAAATAAGAAGTGATCAAGAAGAGTCTAAGCAGTGTCCAATGAAAATCCAAGAAGTCTGTGAAAAGCATACAAGAAAAAAGTCCAAAAAAGTTCAAGCAAAGTCTAAGCAACATACAAGAAGAGAAGGGCAGAAGCCTAGAAGAGTCTTAGAGAAACCAAGAAAAATTACAATTTTTAAACAGAGGACTAGAAGAATCGACGAAGAGTGTAAAAAGAGAATAGGAAAGTCCACGAAGAGCCCGAGAAGAGTCCAAGGACATAAATAGAATATATGAATAGTGCAAGAATGCTCAAGAAGAGCCCTATAAGAACCCAAGAATAATGTCCATAAATTGTGCAAAAGAGTTTATGAAGAGTCTAAGAAGAATTGAAAAAAAAGAAGAGTTCGAAAATGGAGCCCAATACTTCAAGAGTCCAGGTGTCTCAGAAGTTAACTCTCTCTAAACTCTAGTCTAAACCTATTCTAAACTGGCTGTTCAATTTCAATGAAACCTGGCACAAGGTTTCATTGAATTATCTTAATAACTGAAAGCTTCCTTTAGAAAATTTATGTGTAATGTCTTTTTATGTGTCGGTCTTTTTGCCGCTCTTATACTTGGCAGAGGTTATCGTTATTGCGGTTATTTATCTTAATAAATTGAGCGCTCTTTCAATAATCGCTTTATAGTAATACCACGCAGTTTGTCTCCGAGGTATTTCAAAAGCTCACGGGCAGATTCCTTACAATCGAGGTATTTTTCAGTATCTATCCCGTAAGTAGATAGGTTTTGCTTCAAAACTTGTAAAACGGAATCGTGCATGTCAAATCTGACGAAAGAGTCACTCAAAACGAATCCGCCTGTCAATTGATACCGAATGCAATTGTTTGCAGTCTAGTATAGTTTACCAGTTGGACAGTGGATTGTTTAAAGCGACCAATGCCAAACTCCAGCAGGTCCTTGACTGGTCAGACTAGAGTTACTGACTGGCCCATCAATCTTCCGTAAATGCAGTATTCTAGCATAAAAAAAACTCACAATCATGATCTCATTTTCTTGCTTTTGTGATTCTAAACATCAGGGTATTTTTAACGAAGCCGATATTGTAGGGTTTTACAAGCCAAATTTTTAACAATTGTCCGCCTTGCCGTCACACAGTGGGACGGCTTCAAAAAAAGCGGACATCAGTTTTTGCGTAGAAACTGCTAAATTTTCTGCATTTATGTCTTCCCAAAAGTATCTTGATTTTGGAAGTACTTTTTTGTTATACCAAAATAATTTGGATTAAGGGGGCGGGTCAATGAATAATCAATTTAACTTTTTTATTGAAAGTCAAAAATAAACAAAGCTCAAGAAAAAGTTATACAAAATGTTATTTAAGCAGTTTTTGTCGAAGAAAGTGAACTTCTATCTCTTAAGTGAAAGAAGTTAGAGTGCTACAAACTATTGTATCCCCTTAATACCAGTTTTTCTAACTTTTTTCTGGTTATTTCGACTTCTACGCAGTTTTGATGTTCCACGAAGTTTAATATATTATGAAAATACACCTTTTTGCTGAAAGAAGTGCAGCTCTACCTTTCTTGGTTTTCGAGCTATTCCAGTTTTTATCAAATTTTCAATCAATTTTTAAGGGGCTTTATTTTAAAAGGGCGCAAATATGCGCTGCCAATCTCAGTCACTTTACGTACTGCAATATATGTATGTCATGGTGGATCAAGGTGGAACATTTGAGAAAACCGTAAATGAAATTACCGATTTCGCACGATTTTTTTGCTTTGAAATCGAAATACGCTAGGCGCAAATGCCAAAAGTATGTCAAAAACAAAAATGCTCGGACGTAAGTGAATGTCTCATATAAGCACCGCAAGCCTTGCCACGTGATTGTTGATTATTTTTGGCAATATTTTTTCTTGCATATTTTGATTCAGAACAAAGAAATCATGCAAAATTGGGAATTTTTATTTGCAGTTTTCTCAAATGTTCCACCGTGATCCACTGTGACATACATATGAAATGAAACACACTACATTGCAGTACTTAAAGTGGCTGAAATTGGCTGCGCATAACTGAGCCCTTTTAAAATAAAGCCCCTTAAAAACTAATTGAAAATTATACCAAAGCTGGAACAGCTCGAAAACCAAGAAAGGTAGAGATGCACTTTTCTCAGCAAAAAGGTGTATTTCCATAGTATGTTAAACTTCGTGGAACATCAAAACTGCGTAGAAGTCGAAATAACCAGACAAAATTAGAAAAACTGGTATTAAGGGGATGCAATAGTTTGTAGCACTATAACTTCTTTCCCTTAAGAGATAGAAGTTCTTTTTCTTCGACAAAAACTCCCTAAATAACATTTTGTACAACTTTTTCTTGGGCTTTGTTTATTTTTGACTTTAAATAAAAAAGTTAAATTGATTATTCATTGACCCACCCCCTTAATGCAAATTATTTTGGCACAACAAAAAAGTACTTCCAAAATCAAGAAACTTTTGTGAAGACACAAATGCAGAAAACTTAGTAGTTTCTACGCAAAAGCTGATGTCTGCCTTTTTTTTTTGAAGGCGTCCCACTGTGCGCCATCTTGAATTTCAAATTAGTATCAAATATTGATTTCTGACTTCTTCTGACTTTCAGTTCGTTCCTGAAAGCTGTATTGTATAGGGTTTTGCACTAAACATTAATTAGATGTCCGCCATCTTGTCGTTTTGGATTTCAAAATGTTGTGAGACTCGGTCATACACTTTCGACTTCTAAGGACCACATTATGTCAACTTTGATTTTGACTTTGACATTTTTGTCTTATTTGATTTCTAGCAGCATATCCAACAGTAACCAAAAAGCTGTCATACCACTTTTAATGTTTTACCACACCCTCCCCTTTCGATAGAATGCTGTGAACGTTCTGGAATTTGTCAGTCGCTCCAAAAATCTTTCACATTTTATTGTCGTTTTCCAGATAATACCCAGATAATATTTTTTCTGGATCGTTTAGAAAATCATTGCAATCGGGAAGTTTTCTGTTCTGAAATCTCCTTCATGATTAGTCGGTTTTGAATTTTTTGCTTCCGTCGATTGGGTTAAATGGATCCGCATCAGACGTGACCAGCTGTGCAGACACTTTCGAAATTGCTTTGTTCGCATGATGAACTCCTCTGTGTTGCCACTATTTTGCATTTTCGAAGTTATGTCAGTTCGTTCATACCTATTGGTGATATCGTTCAAATGGTCCGTTCACGTTTGTACCCCATTCTATTCGGCGAAAAGCAGCCTCGCGCCGTGAAGTCTTCGGGATGTCAAGTCACATCACGTGTAATTACTCTACTTAATTACGTTGCATGACTTGATTTGAACCGTTAGATTAACAAATTGCTTCGCAGCTAATCGAGCAGCCAACCTCATTCGTAGTAACGATATCATCCTTTTAAGGGGATGAACCAAATTGAGATCGCAGCAGAGCGGCTTTCACAATTTATCGCACTGTCACAGACAGTCACAACTAAAGGCTCAGCTGGAAAGCCGCCCCCGTGCCCCAGCAGCAGCGTGAGGACGATGTACTGTCTCTTGATTAAAAGCCAATATCAATGAAACCCCATGGCCGATGCAATGGGCCGACCGAGCAAGGATTTTATCATCCGTCCAATCGTAACGGAAGAACACCCGGAAGCTTGACATGCTCTCTATGTGTGAATCGACCTGGCGCTGCTGGTTGGCATTCGGTACGGAGAAAAATATCAGCTCATCTCATCTTGGTTAGATCCTGATTCTATTTATAAGCTATTTCTTCGTCGGTGCACAGCACCACCTTCGAACTGCTGGCTGGCACCGGGGCGGCAACCGACTAAGCCGACACCACGCTGACTGTGACCGACGACGACTGCCGCCGCCTCTCGGCGCGCATTGAGGAAAGCTCCAGCAGCCGACGCCGGCGGTGAAGAGATTGCATCACCTGTGTGAGTCCTGTGGGGCTCGTCGACTGGCTTGGACTCTGCGCTTCTGCTGGAAGCCGAAGCTTGACAAAATCGTAATAAAAGTGACAAAATTAAAATAGGATTTATGGGCCTGGTGCACCATATGGAATGGTACCTGTACGGTTTGGTATGGTGGGTTGAGTTAAATCCAGGAAGCGAAATAACCTTTACGGTTGACTAGGTCATAAATGATAAATTTCCGTTTGAATCCAGTTGAAACTATATCGTCTATGAACAGGCTCGGAGCGAAGGTAAAATATTCAATGCAGTCTGTCAGTGCAGAAGAAGTTTGCGACGACAAATCGCAGCACATGGTGTTCAAAGGAACAAGAATAACTCAATTGTGTTCCAAAACTTGTTTCATAACTTAAACGTTTGCGACCAAGACTAATAAAATTCCATCGTCCGTGTGGGGTTTGGAATTTAACTTTGAAACAGTCTCAGACGATTGCAGCATTCATCGAAATATAAGCCAATGAATAACGATTTTATTGAACTAAAACATTTAAACCATCTTAGCCAAGAAACTG
Organism: Sabethes cyaneus; assembly: GCF_943734655.1. Lineage (NCBI taxonomy): Eukaryota > Metazoa > Arthropoda > Insecta > Diptera > Culicidae > Sabethes > Sabethes cyaneus. The sequence goes on from NC_071353.1 coordinate 157,214,042, forward strand.
ACAAAGGCTTATCGATTCAGCAGGACAAACATTGAATGCAATCCTCATCAATTCAAAGCTGCTTAAAACGCTGATCAGCGGCAAAACAAATCTCAACCCAAAGCGCCTTATGGCAAATGGCCGATTGTACGTGGGGGAATGGGTTTACTTCCGATTCAGCGAATACTCGAAAACGAGATGGTAAATGTGAAAGAGTGAGAAAAAAACAAAAACAAATTCCATTGGCCCCGCAGCAGCAGCAGCAGCAGCACGAATTGCGGTCACTTTTCCGACCCATAACTTCTCCCCGTTTTATTTTTTTTACCTCCATCTGAGCGCATATTTCACCCCCCTCCCAATCTCCTTTCCTGACACCTTCCTTACCCTGCACACGCCAACCGGTGCAATTGATGTGTTTCGCTGATCGGATTTGTCGGCGCTTAACTCTTCTTCTTTTGTTTGTTTTATTTTCTGCACTGTTTCCTTCGCCGCGCCGTCGTCGTTAGGCGTCGACGAGGCCGAAAGTGAAAGGAGATGCGCGCTGGCTGGCTGGTGGCGTCCGGCAATTGTTTTTCCGTACTGCTGCTGCTGTTGGAGATTTAAACATTTGACCTAGCACGGAAGGAGATAAAATCAGTGATAAACGGCTTTGCGGGTGCCGCTGCTGAGAATCGAGCTGAAAGCCCCCAAACGAACGTCAACAAAAATGACAACAACAAAAAAACAATCAACAAACACTTAAGTACCATAACAAGCCCCACAATGAAACCAATTATCCCATTCACTGGTGTCAACCAATTACCACCCGCAATTACGTCGACGGTCAGTGATTTCCAGTCAGCCACACGATTCATCCAAGCGATCAGCACTAATCAGATAGCGCCTATAAATACGGTCGAATCACACGGGCGGGTGTCGTCGCCGGTCAATGAATGTACCAGCAGGCAGCAGCCTGCCCGCAGTGGAAGCATAAAAGCGCAACATGCAAACAATACACACTGCGTGCATCAATCGCCGGCTCAGAAGTCAGAATCTCAATAACATGACATCAATTAAACTATGCCACATCAGCGTGATCGTCGTCCCCGGGCCCCGGTCCCCGCGCACACACTCACCAGCAGCGAATAAACAATCGTGTCAGCAGCAGCAGCAGCAGCAGCAGCAGCAGCAGCAGCAGCGGTCAATTCTGGTCGCTCGCTAATTAATCACCGAAAAGTGGCCAATGTCAACCAGCCCGTGCGCGCGCGCTCCGGTTCTCAGCAAGCACCCGAAAACAAAACAAATTTTCACAGTTCCACAATCCAGTCACAGTCTGGAACCGGCCCGGCGGCGGCGGTCCGGGGTTTAGCCTTCACAGCTCACAGAACCTCGAAGCCCGTCGCAAGTTTATAGTAATTAATTGTGTACGATTCTCGTGCACTACACACCACAGCATACCGCATCAATTGCAGTTTGCGAATTCAGCCCCGGCAAGCAGTCGTCACGGTCTGATGCATTGTGGTGATGCGCCGCCGCGCCGCCGAGACTCGATAACCGGACTCTCTGTCTCTCTCTCTCTGGGGTGAATTGTTTTGTTTGATTGTTGTTTGCCGTCCCCGAAGGTTGAAGCGATGATTTTGCTGAGTGGAGACTTTGTACGCTTGTCCGTCGCTTTGGTCATTCTATTTGGAATCATTTAAAATTATCATTTTTCCTGTGTCACTAAGAACTTTATGGTTGTTTCAGGATCAGTGAGAAAATATGTCTGATATTTGCTGCTATTACAGGTCGACTAACTGCTTGTGTTACCATTACCATTACAAGGAGTGGATTATAATCAGTTTTTAAGCTAAATATGAAATAAAGGTTCGCCATCTTGTCGCCATTATTGATTTCAAAATGGTGTCGGACACGTATTTTTGACTTCTAAGAGCCACATTATGTCAAACATCAATATTTGATTTCTAACAGTATCTCAGGCAGTAAAGAAGTAGCTACCATCCCACTGCAAGTGTTCTAGCACACCCTCCCCTTTCGATAGAATGTTGTAGACACTCTGAAGTTTCTGCTGTGCTCCATAAAGAAGCCATAAATACGCATTTCGATTGCACTTTTTGAGATTTATTAAAGGGTTTAAAATATGTTGTCCGTTTTTTCAAAACCCGCTAACTCATTGATTTCAAATGGCATCCGTATTCGTACAAAAAACTGCAGGCAATCATTCAGCAAGCTACGCTTGCGTTTTACTGAGTTCTTTATCGAATATTTCACACGATTATTTGTCTTCGAACTTTTTTTTTGCTGTCCAGCGCAGGGATTGTCTCCAACACTGAAACCATCTTTATCTTTATCACGGCACGATTTATCAGTAGGGAGCACGTGAGCACGTGCACTTTTCTTCAAAACCTAAGAAGCAGGTTAAAGCTTCCCGCCAATGTCGTCCAGCTTTTGCAAAATTCTACATTCTCAACAGTAAACAACAAGATTTGTCCATTTAACAAACGCTTTTTGTTGTTTTCAAAATATGCAGATTATTGACTGTTGTCTATAACCTCACAAAAAAACCCACCCCCAACCATTCATTTAACAGCCAGATCATGTCTTGAAAACGGACGGAACTGATATGTTCATCCAATATTTTGTATAAATTTTACTGAGGATCTTCGGCCGTACAGTCGGTTGTTTATCGAAAACTGCTATTTTATACTGGCTGACATTTTCGCCGTCGGTTTTGGCCTTTTGTTGTCTTGTCGTTAATTACCAACAGGCGGAAGTTTGATTTTTAAATGGTCTTCAACTTCAATTATAATTTGAATCTGAACTTGGACTTTAGCCAGGTCTTGGATTTGAACCTAAATAGACCTTAGAAATCTGGACTTGCAAAATAACATTTGGTTTATAACTTGAATTTATATTTGAACATAGACATTGACTCTTAATTATAAACTAGTTGAGCCCGAATCTTACGATCCGGAAAACATAAATGTCTGTTCAAAATGCAGAAAACTGCAGATACATTCCATTGGCCAGTGTTTGCGAAGATGTTGTTCTTTGTATTAGTTCTTTAAGTTCTATTGCATAATATAGCTCTAAGATATTGTACATAAAAGAATCATAGTCGGAAACTGAAACAAATTTTTTTATGGTCGTATTGGATTTATAATAACTAAATTAATAAAAACATATGGCTGTTTGCAACATTTATGTAGTCTGATTAGAGTAAAATGTTGCTTAGAAAATTCTTGATCGTTTGCTATCATGAACTCATTTTTTAAAATTTTGCGACTTGGTCCGGTCTGATTTAACACCGACCATTTGATATCGCGACAAGCAATCGAGTTGAGCAGGCGAGTCTAGCAGTCGAATCAGGCAATCGAGTCAAGCAGTCAAATCGAGCGACTAATCGAGCAGTAAAATCAACCTGTTCAGTCAAGCAGTTCGGTCGAGCAGTTGAGTCGAGCAGTCAAGTCGAGCAGTTAATTCGAGCAGTTGAATCGAGTAGCCTAGTCGAGCATTTGAGTCGTGTAGTCGAATCGAATGGTTTAGTCAAGCAGTCGGGTCAAGCGTTTAAGTCGAACAGTTAAGTCAAGTAGTCCAGTGGCAGTCGAACAGTTTATTCGAGCAGTTGCGTCGGGTAGTCCAGTTGAGCAGCTGAGTGGAGCAGTCGAGTCTACCAGCTGAATCGAGCAGTCGAATCAAACAGAAGTCAAGCAGTTGGGTCGAGCAATTCAATCGAGCAGTCCAGTCGAGCAGTTGAATCGAAAAGTTAACTCGAGTAATCCAGTCGATCCAACAATCGAGTGGTCTAGTCGAGCAGTTGAGTCGAGCACTCGAATCGAACAGTTTAATCAAGCAGTTCAGTTGAGCAGTCGGGTCAAGCGGTTCAATCGAGCAGTTAAATCGAACAGTTGAGTCGAGCAGTTGAATCGAGTAGTTTGTCGAGCTGTCGAATCAAACAGTTAAGTCAAGCAGTCGCGTTGAGTGGCTAAGTCGAGCAGTCTAGTCGAGCTGTTGAATCAAGATGTCAGTTGAGTTGAGCAATCAAATCGAGTAATCTAGTCGAGCTGTTGAATCGAGCAATCCGATTGAGCAGTTGAGTCGAGCAGCCGATTCGAACAGTCCAATCGAGTAGTGAAGTCAAGCAGTTCATTCGAGCAGTTGAGTTGAGTAGTCTAGGCGGGCAGTGGAATCAAGCAGTTGAGTCGAGTGTCGAATCGAACAGTTGAGTCGAGCAGTCCAGTCGAGCAGATGAATCATGCTGTCCAGTCAAGCAGTCCAGTCGAGCAGTCAAATCGAACAGTTCAGTCGAGCAGTTCAATCGTGCAGTTAAGTCGAGCAGTCGGGTCGAGTAGTGAGTCAAACAAATGTGTAAAGCAGTCGAATTGAGTAGTTTAGTCGAGTAGTCCACTCGAGCAGTTAAATCAAGCTATTCAGTCAAGCAGTCAAGTCGATCTGTCCCTGCCTCTTATGACGTCCTGTCAGAGAACTGGTTTTCGGTACAGACATAAGTCTCTTATATAAATAGATGAAATTGGAATTGGTTTTTGAGTTGGCCCTTCAAATGGGCCTGGACCTGAACAAGGATCTGAGTCTGGACCTGAAGCTGCACCACGACCTGGACCTAGGCGTGGTCTTTTACTTGAACCTGGACCTAGGATTTCGACTTAAATTTTGGGACTAAGATTTGAACATAGGATTTAAACCTAGGATTTGAACCAGGACTTGAAATTTAGACCTAGACTTGGGATTTAGACTTGGATTTGGGATGTTGACCTGAACTTGAGTTTTAGAACTGGATGTGGGATTTGAACTTGGGATTTGATCAAATCTTAGAATTCGAACCTGGACTTGGGATTCGGTCCTGGATATGGAACTTAGATCTGGACGTGGGATTTGGATCTGGACTTGGAGCTTAGACCTGGACTTGGGATTTAAAGCTGAGCTTTAGATTTAGACCTAGACTTGGAGTTTTAGCCAAGACTTGGGATTTAGACCTGGACTTGGGAATAAGACCTGGACCCGAGATTCACCACTTGGGATTTGGACCTGTATTTGGGATTTAGACCTGAACTTGGGATTTTTACCTTTGTTATACTATAACAAAGGTTTAGGAATTGGTCGAAAAACACGAAATTGATCCGAGGCCCGGAGGGCCGAGCCACATATACCAATCGACAGGGTTCGACGAACTGAGCAATGTCTGTGTGTGTGTGTGTGTGTGTGTGTATGTGTGTATGTATGTGCGGGGCGCAACTTTTCTATCGCCTGTTTCTCGGAGATGGCTGAACCGATTTGTTCGCTATTACTTTTGTTTGAAAGGTATTATTGCCTAGTATATCACTATTGAATTGTTTCGAGGTCCGACATTTCGTTTAAAAGTTATAAGTAAAAAAGTAAAAATTACGTGACACGATTTTCTCCGTACCCAAATGACCGATTTCAACGATCTTGGTATCGAATGAAAGCTCTTATTAACACTAAATTTTTCGGATAAATTTTATTGAAAACAAACAATCAGTTTAAAAGTTATGCTTAAAAAACCTGTTTTGACAAGGTAATAATTATCGCCTGTTTCTTAGAAATGACTAAAGCGATTTAGACGCTATTAGTCTCATTTGACAGGTAACATAACCTAATAGATCACTATTGATTTGTTTTTTGATTGGACGTTTAATTTGAGAGTTATGATCAATTGAATACAACACATTAAAATTTACAATAATTTATAACGATTTCATCTAAGATGATTTATCTAGTTTGAATTATTTTGGCATCAAATTAGAGATTTTAATGCTACAAATATATCTGCAAAATTTCAGAAGAATCGGTTTTGCCGATCAAAAGATATTAACCCTCCAACACTCGCGCCGACTTTTGTAATTCGGTTACTCGTGCGCACAATGGTCCAAAGCCAAAAAGACATGCGCATTAGAATTTTGACTGGGAAAACTTGGTTTTAGGTTTATGGAACCTTCGGAAGAATTTCTTGAAATTGAAAGTTCTATCGTCTGGTGCAATTTAAATTTTGATTAATCCCCCTATAAGTGAAATAAAAAAATTATTTTTCTTCAGTTTCAATATAACACATTGATGTGTTCTGCAAAGTTTTAGAACATATTATTACAAGAAATTTTGTTGAATACAGTAACCTTCTATCTATTAAGCGAAGAGAGAAAAATCTTATTCATTGTATATGAATTTGTAAGATCAGTTTTTTCTATTTTAGCTCTTTTTGTAATTGTTGCATTCCTTTTTCATGTATTACAAAATTGTATAAATAGTAAAAATACACAACTTTGATTAATATAGTATACCTCTATGTTTGTTTGTTTAGGTACTGTAGAACTTTGAATAAAAAAAGCCTTAATTTTGACCCCGAATGACTCGACTACCAACAGATACATTTTAAACATTTTATATTTGCTAATTATGTTGCTGCATACAGACACCATTTTTACATATGAAGAAACGAGAGAAACTTCCAGGGCCAATCGCGGTACAACTCACATGCTGATTGCTTCGTTTCTGTGATGTCAGTTTATGCTGATCTATTTGCCCAACAATTTAAAGTATTAATGCATAATTATGACATTTTGCTCATAACAAGGTAATTGAAGAACATACGTTAGTTAAGCAGAGATTTGTAACTTTATAACAATATGGCATTCAAAAACCTACACGTGTTGTACAAAATGCAACAGCGTGAGTAATCGAAGGTTAATAGAAATTGATGAAATTTATTCAAGAAAACTTTATTGATGTCAATAAAAAATAACGGCGTTACAGAAATTTATGCGTAGTTCAAAAACCTATGAACTAGACTTTTACTACGCAATGTATATGTTAAAGAATAATATTTCCTCTTATAACTTGCTTTTACTTGCACTTACTCAAATTAGAAACAACCAGCTTACCCTTACTCAGTAATTTCATGAAAAAAGGATCTATCAAAATTTATAGGTGCTGCTATTTTGTTCAAATTTTGTAAACTTATTAAATTTCCAAAAATTTAATGAAAACCAACGAACTACGTAACGTTAACCAATAGATGAATTATGTTCTGAAGACGTGTCGATTTCTATCTCAAATAGCAAGTAAGACCGTATAACAAAGGTTCCTTTCACCACTAGGTGGATTAAATCGGGTTTTTTAAATTTATATTTTATTGTGGTTTTAATAATCGTTTTTTTTTATTTTTTGATCGTTCACCAAACTTGTAATTTGTACCAGAACTTGGGATTTGAACATGAACTTGGGATTTGAATTTAAACTTAGGATTTTAACCTGGACGTGGGGTATAGGCCTGGACTTGAAATCTAGAACCGTACTTGAAATTTAAACCGGGACTTAGACCTGGACTACGGTTTTAAACCTAGACTTGGGATGTAGATCTGGACTTGGGATTTAGACCTGCATTTGGGGCTTAGACCTGGACTTAGGATTTGGAATGCATTGCTTGGTTTGGTGCCAAAGCAAAATCTACACCCTAATTAGCTCAAAGCTTTGCTTAGTTTTGACTTCTACCACTTCTTTTGTACGAAAAAGTCTACTTTGTTGGGGTACTGAATGATCTACGATAGCGGCCAGCGAGCAGACGTTCTGGTCGCCATCGTGGATTTTAAAATCATGATAATCGTGGTCTTAAGACGTCTAACCTTTACCAGCGTTCTAAAAAAGTGCACTTTGTAGGGCAGATATCAAGATGGCTTGACAACATAATTTTTTTTTAAACTTTTATCACCAATATTTAGTGGTTAATTTGTGGCTTCGAAATCCAATTTGTGGTTACGTACTTTCTGAGATTTTTTCAAAAAACTAAGTCAAGCCGTCTTTGAAACTGATTTCGCGATAAACACATCGGATTACGATGTTTTATATCTTAATCGAAAGCTTTTTATTTGTGGCTCACGAATATATAATTTTTAATGTTGTTATTATAAGTACAAGCGCAAAAATCCGTTTTTTTTAAATTTACAATAAAACGTAAACATATCTGCTGTTTATGGCGTTACTTGAGCTATTAGTAATGCGGCTACCTGCCGGTAATGGCGCTAGCTGTATGTGACGCTCAGTAAAGCCCTATCCAGCTTTTTACGAGCCATAATGGCGGACGTGTTCGTAATATTTGAACAGCATTTTTGACAGTTCCCTAAAACATCGCACGTTTTCTTTCCGTACATTCCTTTAGTTTTACCGTGAACACGCGGAAAGAAAACGTGCGATGTATTGGGGAAATGTCAAAAATGCTGTTCAAATATTACGAGCACGCCCGCCATTATGGCTCGTAAAAAGCTGGATAAACGTAAAGTTTGAGTTTGATCGACTGTCATGAAGTAGTACTTCAAATAGAACTATTAAAATTCGTTAGAATCGAAATAGGACAATGTTTAACGTTTCTTAAAAGCTCACCTAACAAAAAGTATCGTACCTTATTGTATAAAATATGAAAATTTACATTGTAGAGACTAAATATTTCTATGGTTAAATAAACCCGAATAATACAGATCGCTTACGGTGATGATTTGCGGCATGTGCGAAGCCAGTTAAAATTAAATTAAGGGCTGAAAATTTCCTGCTAGCGAAAGGACTTGATTTACCGGAAGTCCAGTTTCTCGGCACGAAATTTAAGCAGACGCATCTGTAATCAACCCATTGAACGCGTCCAAAAAACACGGACAGTTATAACTAGTCACCCTAAATATCCTAGCGATTTGCGATCTTCTTCAAGAACATACGTATTGGGAATTTTAAATTGCCTAGAACTATGTGTTCTTCTAAAATGCAACTAACAATCTAATTTTAAGGAACCTCCAGAAGAAAATGCTCTATAACTCGGCAGCAGATGGAGATACAAATTTAATTTCTTCAACAAAGTTGCTTGTTTTTATATTTTCAACGACTTTTCCGAAGAAACCAAGTCTCGAATAAAAACGCTTTTCCTTGATTGTCTGCATAGTAAGCCAAGACTTACTTTTGATACCTTCCGATTGAAGCGTGGCATTCATACGAACAAATGTTTCGTAGAAACTATAGGAAGGATTTATTTCTAATTCCCGTCGTAGTAAGTAAAGCCATTCTAATTTTCATTATTTGTTGGATGGATTTAATGAATACTCCAAAAGTTCTTGTGTTGATTTGACTAAAACACACTTACCTTCCGGCCCGTGAACTTTGAAATCACTGAAAAGCGATTATTAAAGCATATTATTGAAGTTAAGCAACTGACTTTATTTCTTAAATTCGTCGTACCGTTTCAAAATCCGTCCATCAAAATTTTTCATCGTCCGAACTAAAAATCACAACAATGTTTACGAAGCTAACGCGCATGTATTTGTGTAGGACGACATGACAAATGTAAATGTGCAAAATTTCTGCAGGTCAGGCAAATTTTCCTGGCTGTAGAATAACGACAATGCCTTGCGTGAGTTATTTTCATTTAGGAATGATGGAAATTAAAACGATTAGTTGACATTTTCTTCTTCGTCGCACGAAAGAACGTAGGAAATTTGGCTGGAAGGACTTTTTTTAATGATAAAAAGCATTTAAATAGATCTCAGCTCACTTTGATTGATCACGTATGATAGACAACAAACTAAAGTATTAGGGAATAACTAGTTTTGCATTGTGTGTCATAAAAATGCTGACATTTTTAATGATTTGTGTTGGGTAGGACGGGAATAGGCAATTACGACGAAGCAGCAACATACCCTAGTTAAGGATTTTCGAAAATTATAGCACCTACAAAAAAGTGAAGTATGAGTGACTTTAAGAAAATCTTTTGAACTTTCATAAAAAATACTGAAAAAATACAAATCATTTCTATACTGAAAGAAAAAGCATTTTAAAAATTAAAATTCGATTTACCAAAAAGCCCTTCTCGGAAATTGATGATTTTTTTAAGGTATATAAGGCCATTGCAAATCATTTTAAAAGTTTTTGTCAACCCCCCCCCCCCCCTTTGGGAATCGGCTTGAAAAATCGGGGGGCAAAAAATAATTTGTAGGATATGAGTTAATTTTTTTTATAAAATCAATTGTCTGTGGGCTCTACAGCCTGAAAAACTTGAAAAATGAGTGTACGAGTTGAGTTACTAGAAGCGTTACTAGCATGAAATGGAAATGGAAATTCAAACAGCGGAATTTCCGAAAATGGGCCAAAAAAATTTCTTTTATTTTTGATTTTATTTCGTAGATTTTTGCATGGAAATTAACAACGTATATATTAAAAGCAAGAATAGATTTCGTTTTCACGTTTAAACTTAAAATAAAAATGCCTAAATCCATTTTTTTGCTCGATTAAAAAATTCTCTGTTTTTTTTCGCCCCCCCCCTTCAGTGGCCCAACACCGGTGGGACAAAAACTTTGTAAAATATTTGTAATGGCCTAATTATATGGCCTACAAGTCTCTCATACATTGCAAAATGGGCATATTTAAGGGAAAAAAGTTTTTCTAACAAAAACTTTTTCAAGTCCTTTCCAAGATAAAAGATTTAAATAAGTATGTATTTTTGTTAAAAAAAAACTTTTTTTTCCTTAAATACGTCCATTTTGCAATATATGGGATACTTGTAGGCCATATAATTATCTACCTTCAAAAAAAAATTTTATCAAATTCTGAGATGGCCTCTTTAGGAAAATCGATTTTTAGTTTTTAAAATACTTTTTTCTCAGTGTAGAAATTATTTTTTTTAGTATTTTTTCATGAAAATTCAGAAGATTTTCTAAAAGTCCATAGATCATTTTTTTGCAGGTCCTATAATTTTCGAGTTATATTTTTTATAACAAAAAAGAGAAAAAAATAAACCCTTTTCAAGAGTTAGTCTAGACCAATTTTCGAAACACTAAGTATGCAAAGTTATTTATTTACATGAACTCTATACACACAAAAAGTTTCACTGAAATCTGAGAGGGTGCTGCCAACCCCATAGACGAGTTGGCGTGAAATCCGTCTATATTCGATTTCAAGGAGCAAGCTACACTTTTGAAGTACTTCTTAAAACTAAAATAGCTAGTCGGTCAACCATATTAGAAGACATCAAGAATTTTCAATGCAACAATTTATGTTTTATTACACTCTGACTACGGTTCTAATGAACAGAATTGGTAATAAAGATCTTAATAAGAGTAAAATTACATTTCAAACATCAATCGGAGAGACATGTTAGGAGTCATGCAATACTTTTTTATAGTATTTATGTGATACTAGCATTTTATTTGTAGATTAGTCCATTTGTCGTTGATGTTTTTGGCAACGAATAACAGAAGAGGGGTGAACCAAAAACTTTCGAGGCATTTGCCTTTACGCATAATATTTTTTTACCAATTTCACCAACCAACCAACAAACTATCAAATAAATATTTCGACGACTAACATAAAGTGTTTCAATCATATGTCAGCCGACAGGGCAGAACGAAAAACCAATATTGTTATGGTTAGAACCATGCATCATCACCTAGCGCTTCCAGCGAATGGCTCCATTCCCGGAGCGGACGCCTGGCGGTAAAACTTTCGATTAGAAAGAACGGTTTACTACGTAGGTTCTACGTGCCGATACGGTCCACAGATGGCTGCACTGGATGGAGACAGGCATATAAACAACGCGATAGTTGCTCTTCGTTTGGTTCAGTTCATTGATTTGTCGGTCGGTCAGTCAGGGCTGCGATTTTCCAGTCAACGGCATTTTCACAGCTCTCGGATTCGATTTGCAACCCTGCCCGTCCGCCGTCCGTCGATGATTAATAGCGGCGAATTCGAAACGTTGTTGATGGAAAATCGACTTCTATTATGGGCAGGTCCCACTAACGCTAATGCACCACCGCCGAATGCACAACATTCTGACGCGAAAGAAAGCAAGCAACACGTGCATCGTCGTAAATCGATTGCGGCCCGACCAATCGTCCGTTGATGCGTGATGGTGTTGATGATGATGTATGGAACTGCTCTGAACCCAAACCTGATGATGATGATGATGTTGATGTTGAGAATGATTATGATCATGACAGGAACGAACGGAACGGTTTGATGCCCAACCGGGAAACGGTGAAATATTGTTTCAGTTTGTTCTGCGTTCGCTTCGCAGAAGCAGAAGAAGAATGCTTGCCAAATGATGCTAGGACGACGCGACGGGGAATAAACATTGGCGGATGGCCTGGCCTAGTTTCGAGACGCACGTGCTTGTGGTCCACCATCATATCGCGCTTTAGAGGAGGCACGCACTGCCGGTCTGGCTGGCTGGCTGGCTTGGGATGCTAATGTTATGCAAAACATTATATGCAAAGGACCATGTTTTTGCGGACGTGTATAGTGTTTAACCGTACTCTCCGACGAAGAAAAGGAGACCACCCGACCTGTCCGATGCGGCAGCGATGGGAGGAAATGTTTGTTTATGGTTAAGCGTTTCGATTTTTCAGATGCTTTTAACGGGCCGTACTTAGCCGTGTTGTTGGAGACTGACATGTTTCACGTTCTTTACCGGAAATCTCAGAGCATCTTGAAGAAATTTTGCCAACATGCGAACGCTTGGATTAAGCGAACCCCTTCTCGTCGGAGGCTGGGTATTCGTCGTATCATAGAATTAACAGCACATAAACTTACGCATAAATTCTATAAACGGATCATGGCATCCATCTGAGCTGCATTGTGGTATGCACTTTTCAGTCTGCATTATTCGGGGAAGAATAATTCATTTTGTACATCTACGATGTAATGAAAATATAGTTCTAGCGTTAGGTCCATGCTTCTCGGACAATGTTTATATCAACATAAACCTGGTAAGGCAATAAGCATAGTTTAATTTTTCGACATCCGATCCAACGAAAGTTGGCTAGATTCGATGGAAACCGTCCATCCATGTAATGTGCATGTTTAGAGAGCACCATCGATCAAATCGTACCAGTTTCACCACGCCACGGTTGCGCTATGTAATTTTCTCCTAGACGTCAGTTAAATTGCATCAATAAACCTTATGCTAACGGGTGGCGGAAACATTTGACTAATGAGCACGCCCATAGTAAATCCGGAATGGATTCGATTATGAAAATCGTACATTGCACCATCTATCTCACCCACTCTCGTTTCGTCTCGTGTTCGCCGTTCGTAATTCAAATAAGTATAGTGAAAAAGTTCGTTAAACCCCAGTATGGGTGAACACAGAAAAATAAAAGATGATCACAACTCAATGGATACATAACAACGAACAGCAGCTCATGATTGAGTTCATAAATCCTCACGCTTCCCCGCTTAATAAGAGCTTCGCCAGAGGAGCAGTGTATGACTGGTCCAGCCTGGAAATTAAATTAGCGAACTGCATTCCGTCCGTGCGTCCGTCCGTCCGTCGCGCCAGGAGACAAAACTCATAATCATAATTGCTCATCTCGACGAGTGCGTGTATCGCACAGATTATATTATTATTATTAATATAATCATGATCGGAGGGCATGTGGCACTTTAATGCGGTGCGGATGCTCCTGGCCAAACACTTGCGAGCCAACGAATGGCTCCCGCAGACGCCGCAAGCAAGCAAGTCGGATGTTCCCGATGCTGTGCAGCAGTAGATTCAATTATGACAATTGTTTCTATTCGCTGCCGCCGAGAGTGATCCCAGCCAGCAGCACCCAGTACCCACCACCACCGGTCGGGGGACGGGACCGAGTGGTTGACGACGGTAGGTCGTGTTGCTCCTTGCCTTGCAGCAAGCAGCCAGAAGACAAGTGCCGTGAAGAAGAACCGTAAAGTGCACGGTCGTTTCGGTTTGTCTTAATGGAAATAAATCAAATCTTTTCCGCTCGGAGGCGGTGTGCTTGAACTTCTGGCAGGGAAATTAACCGCGAGAGCACTTTTCGTTATGGGGGAAGACATAAAATGTGCGCTGGGGACAGTATTTTGGTTTCGAAAATTATTCTGGTGTCATATAGTGTTGATGTAACTAGATCATTACAATTCCATCTTTATACGCGTATTATGTTAAGAAAAAGATACAAATTTCTTATTTGTCCTAGAAGAACAACGAAACTGTTCTACCTGTATTGTTTTAGAAGGCAGATTGAAGCAGCATCAGATGGATGTTATACGAAGTTAGTGAATGGAAAATATAAAATGTTCTGCCAATCTTGACGGAATAGATAGTAATTTAATAATTTTAGTAAATGTTGCTAGCAGTGATCTAGTAAGTGAATTCTATCTTTAAATTTAAGTCCTATGCTAAAAAATATTGAACGAGGACTTCCCATGTGTGCTCATATGCTTTGTTCATAGAAGATGCATCGAAATTTTAAAAAAATCTAAAAAACAAAACACGTGTGTCCATTGCATTTTCGGAACTTTATTTCGGTGAAAAAAAAATCATCTCCAAAATTAAAAATTATACATTCCTCAATTTTATATACGAAAAATTATCAGCTTTCAAAAGCAAAACAAAAAATGGTGATCTCTTTGGTCTGGAATCACGTAAGCACGAAGAATATTAATGTTTTTATAATCATAAGAACCTCTTTTTTGCTCTTCCCAGATATATATTCCCAATTCAGATATATGACATAATTGAAATAAAGTATGTAAATTGCCCATTGAAAATTTTTGAAGTCAACCATTTTATTCGAGATGTTCTTTTTCTGCAAAAGTAAAAAAAAAAGAAAAAAAAAATCGCGCAGTAATTTTTTTCGCAATTTTCCTGAATTCTTGCTTTAAAAAAAATAACTCTTGACCGTGTGGTTAGAATCTTGCGATATTAATATCAAAATATCATGAAATCTGTTCTGTATGTGGCTTTGAAGTTCCGAAAACGAAGACCGTCTACAGACGACTTTACCCGTTAGACGGTTCAATTATTCTTGTGCACCCCAAGGCAGTCACTTCGGTTCCGAAAATTATTTTCCTGTCTAAATTGAGCAATCCATACTAACGAAAACTATACGTTAAAGTAGATTTTTTCACGAAGTGCGTTAAAGAGCCGCATAATTTCCAAAAATCGCGTAGATTCCAAAACTCGCGTGTATTCAAAAAAAAAATCGATTTTATCCACCTAGTGGTGAAAGAAATCTTTGTTATGCCATCTAATTTGTCATTTGATATGGGCATTTCCAGCTCAATAAGCAAAAATCAGCTTGTCTCAATTATTTTTGATTGGAATGCATTGTTGCTGATATGTTGGACGCAAGGATTCATTTTCCATTAAACATACTATTTTTCGCCAAGAATAACTTTTCAAAAGAACGTATTTAGAAGTGAGATTAGTTTTCTAAAAATTAGTCGAAATTTTGTTAACTTATTCGTTTTAGGTTAGCAAAAATCCTAAACCTGGTGTCGAATGGTCCTCCCCACGATTAATGATAGTACCTCTTTTTTAAAGAAAAGAACTCATTAATTTTCTTTTGCTTATAGGTATATCTTTTTTTTTTTTTTTTCATGTTGGGTATTTTTATCACTGCGACCATTTGTTTGATCTATTGTGATATATCCCCCATTTTACTATAGCTATGTTGTCAAGATGACGCACCACTATTAGAAGCGACCGTCATTGTTTGACTAATAGCATTTGTCCAGTCCGGTGATACATTTCGGATAAAGTGCACTACCGTACTGGGAATTGTTCTCCAAATATCAAAGGGTTCTAACAGCCCTCTGTCGAAGAACCTTAATCTTTTATTAAAAATTGCCGGACATCGGCATAACAGGTGTTCCGAGTCTTCCTTTTCTATGCCACAGAAGCGACATATATCATCTTGAAGTTTTCCCATTTGCTTCAGATGATAGCGGCTCGGACAATGTCCTGTTATTAGACCAGTATAGATGCTTAGATCTTTCTTTGAAAGCTCCAGTATTTTGCGAGTCATAGAAATGTTTGGAGAGATAAATCGTTTCGACTGCCTAGCATTGAAGGTGTTATTCCAATTTGATTCCACTTTCCTACATTCCCATGCCTTTAGCTCCATTTTTAAAACAGAAGCAGATAGGCCGCAAAAGGGCTCAGGTCCTATAAATTGATGAGAAGATCCGAATCTTGCAAGCGCATCAGCCCTTTCATTTCCATCAATTCCACAGTGACCTGGGACCCAATATAAGTTGACTTGGTTACGGCAAGATAATTTTTGGAGTGATTGAATACATTCCCAGACGTGTTTTGATGTGCATGTCGCCGACTTTAAAGCATTTAGAGCTGCTTGACTATCGGACATGATGCATATATTTGAATGTCTATAATTTCTGCGCAAGCACACAGTAGAACACTCTAGAATTGCTTGAATTTCAGCTTGGAACACAGTTGGCCATCTACCCATAGAAATTGACATGTCTATTCCTGGGCCAGTTACTCCTGCTCCCACTTGGTTGTCCATTTTTGAGCCATTTGTGTAAAAAACCGTCGAGCCTTGGCGAAGATCGGGACCACCGTCTTCCCAGGAATCACGCCTAGGCTCAAATACACGAAAAATTCGGTCAAAGTTGTATTTTTTCGCCATCCAGTCTTCGTTATTGATTACCAAAGGATTAATATTAATAGTCTTTAGAATACTGAGATGACCTGTAAGATCACCATCAAAGAGGTTCATAGATCTTTTGATCCTCAGAGCACTCTTTTCAGCTTCTAATTGTATGAACTGATGCAGTGGAAGCATATAAAGTAAAGCATCCAATGCCTTCGACGGTGTACTTCTCATTGCACCTGTTATTGAGAGAGTGGCTAGCCTTTGAAGTCTTTCTAGCTTTTTCTGAGAAGCTTTCTCTTTTGTTTTTGGCCACCAGACCAACGAGGCATAGGTAATCCTGGGTTTCACAATAGCCGAATAGATCCACTGGATCATCTTCGGTTTCAGTCCCCATTGCTTACCAAAAGTTCTTTTACATATCCATAGAGCATTTGTAGCTTTGTTTACTGCTTGCTCTAGATGTGTGTTCCAATTGAGTTTTCTGTCAAGAAATACTCCAAGATATTTGACAGTGTCTGAAAGTTTCAAGAGTGTTCCTTTCAAACTTATGTTACTCAATGTAACTTTTTTTCTTCTCGTAAATGGTATGATAGTAGTTTTATTGGCATTAATGTTGAGTAGGTATAGGTATATCTGGAAATATTAGGTTCAGAAAGAAACTATTTTCTAACATACTGAATAACTTTGTAGAACATTTGGAAGCTACAACAAGTATTGTGTGCAAAGTTTTTGAGCAGAATTGATTCTAATGGGGTTTCTTTAAACAAATCATTATGTTTCGCAACCAGTAAGAGATAGAGAGTTACTATATGCAAAGCAAAGTTGCTTATTTTAGTGTGTTCTAAAATTTTTGTGAAGACACTAAATTTTTTTGGACGCTTTTAAAAAACAAAAATTTGTGCCACCCTATTGGGCGGATTCACGGTCACCCTAATAGTGCAAAAAATTGCTATTTTTATAAATAAACTGCTCCAAAGATACACTCGTTGAAAAATGTTTTATGAAAGAGTCTAAAATTTCTCGAGTTCGATTAGTTTTTGAGTTACGCAAAAATTTCTGTTTTATTTGTATGAGAGTCCTTATCCCTCTACCACAGGGGTGAGGGGTCACAAACCATAATAAAAAAATTCCTACCTCCAAAACCTCCCACATGCCAAATTTGGTTCCATTTGCTTGATTACTTCTCTAGTTATGAAGATATTTGTATTTCATTTGAATTGGAGCCCCCCACTATTGAAGGGGGAGGGGTCATAATTCCCCTCCTAAAGAGGGGAGGGGTCAGAAATTCACCATAGAAAAAAAATTTGCCTGCAAAAATACCCACATGCTAAATTTGGTTCTATTTGCTTGATTAGTTCTGGAGTTGTGAGGAAATTTGTATTTCATTTGTATGGGAACCTCCCCTCCAAAAAGGTAAGGGGTCGTAATTCATCATAGAAAAAATTCTTGCTTCCAAAAACTCCCACATGCCAAATATGTTTCCAATTGATTGATTAGTTCTCGTATTATGAGGAAATTTGTATTTC
The DNA here is from genome assembly GCF_943734655.1 of Sabethes cyaneus. Classification (NCBI taxonomy): domain Eukaryota; kingdom Metazoa; phylum Arthropoda; class Insecta; order Diptera; family Culicidae; genus Sabethes; species Sabethes cyaneus. The sequence goes on from NC_071353.1 coordinate 157,231,947, forward strand.
ATTTAAATAGGAGGCGCCCCGCCTGACATTTACTTGATTAGTTCTCGAGTTATGCAGAAATTTGTGTTTCATTTGTATGGGATCCCCCCCCCCTCTTAGTGGAGGGAGGGGTCTCTAACCATCAAAACCACCTTCCCTGGCCCCAAAAGCCTCTACATGCAAATTTTCACGCCGATTGGTTCAGTAGTTTTCGATTCTATAAGGAACATCCCGACAGACAGACAGCCAGAAATTCATTTTTATAGGTATAGATAAAGGTAAAAACCTTGAACAGAGAATTAAATTTCGAAACTAGTGCGAAAAACCGCATAAATGTTATAATTTGCGCAAAATAATCCGTGTGAAAAACCGCGTGAATTCTAAAATTTATGTTAAAAAGCCGCGCTAATTTCAAAATACACGTAAAAACACGTAAATTCTGAAATTTAAAAAACACGTATGTTTTAAAAATTGCGTAAAAAACAGGCAAATTCCGAAATTCGTGTTAAAAAACGCGCGAGCTCCAAAGTTCGTGCTAAAAAATCACGTAAATTCGCGTTGAAAAATTATGTAAACTTAAAAAATCGCGTAAAAAGTATATAAAGAATATAAAAGGCACGTAAATTCCGAAATTCGCTAAAAAACGGTGTAAATTTTGAAATTTGCGCAAAAGATTGCGTAAATTCCGAAAATCTCGTATATAAGCGTGTAAATTCGTAAATTCCCGTAAAAAGTGCGTAAATTTCGAAATTTGAAAACCCCGTAAATTTTTAAAATCGCGCAGAAAAGACAATAATTCCAAAATTTATTTATTTATAACCGATTTTGAGTAAGTTTGCACTAAAATGAAAGAGAAGTAAAATAAACGCACCCAAATGACTTCCTCGGGGTATCCAAACACAGAGCTGGAAACGGAATCGCACGTTGACTGTGACTGCGTGAATGCATACACGGAGCGAAAAAGCTCCAGTTTGTTTCAAACAAAATGATTATTGCTTTAAGCCTCAATAAAATATTTTTATAACAACCTGAAAATATTGTTGTTTCAAAACAAGATTCTGTTTGAATCAAGAAAATAACAGTTTTGAATTAAAAGTAAAGTATTTTCAACTTTGAAGTTAAGATTGATATAACAATAAATATTTTCATTTCAATCATATATTTCAGTTTGAAACAAAACGAAATTTTTATTTGTGCGTAAAACAACCATAAATATGGTTGAAACTACATTTTTATTCTCCGTGTACGCTTTCTGTATTCAACTTGTACTTCAAATACGATCATGTGACTGCTTTTTAAATCTAGTCAATGCCGCTTGGGAGGACTGCAGCCAACGACAATCTTTGTGGGTTCTCAACAGAAGCCAACAGTCGTTCTTCCGCTTTGCGTTTGTATTGAGAAGTGTAAACTGCAAACTGACTGGAAGCATAAAGTGACTATATATTCGGAGACTCTCTTTTTGTCTCCGAATTGGATACGCACATACTTTGATTGTTTTCGGTCCGACGCAAGCAAAATGTTAGTTTCTGTCGGACGATGACGACTTCTTCCCGGGCACATCAATTGAGTGTTTTGCAAACATTCACTGCTCTAACCAGTAAAGGAAACTTGATCGAAACGCGAATGTAAAAAAAACGATCAGAACGTATTCGTTGTACTGTACAATTAGAGGTATGACTGAGCGAAATGCGAAATGGTTGTGTTATGCATAGCGTTCATATTCCAACACTAAACGGAGGGTGTGAATCTGAATGCACGGCGGTGTGGCTGCGGTAGAGAAAAAAAGGATCGGTTAAAGCCCTGACCAATCATTTTGGATGTACAAATTAGTTAGATCCATTTTAAAGAGATGGATCTTATTGCTATTCATAGCACAGCTGATTTTGGTGGTTTCAGAGATGGCTTAGATATCTTAGGTAGATGTCTATAATCTTCAGTTCATATCGCTTTTTGGTTTATGGATAAACGTTGATATTTTCCGTGGAGAAAATGCCCAATTTAGTGTTAATTTGGCGGCACTTGCGGGAAGTTCTAATTTTTTGCTTTAATTTTTTTTTTAATTTTAAAATATAGTTTATTTAGTTCGTTTGATTAAATAACATATTGAAGTCATTAGGAGTATTAATGATTCTATTAAATTCCATACGAAATCTAGTTCAGTCACATCGATCCTGTTTGTAACATTAGTATTTACAAAGTTGAAAATTTCTAAAATATTATTTTTTGATAAGATCATCGAAGGAGAGCCGTTGCCATTCGCCGAGCGTCGTCGTCAACCTCCGTTGCATGTATGTCCAAGCTGCCGCTACTCGAAGACAATCGTAGAATTTCTGTTGCAAACTCTCTATATTTATAACGCAGTGTTGGCAGAAGTGAACGCTTGCTCGTCCGATGACATTCATCAGTCTACGATGTTCGTTTTTTTCATTTACCAGCAGATAGACATCAGTGCGCTGGTTTGTCGATAACCCTTTCGATGCTATGTTCATCCAGACACCTAAATTTTTATCGTTCAGGTGAATGTTCGCTGAATTTCACCAAATTTTTTAAGCGTGTAAGCCCTTTATAAAGGCTAGAAAAGGTTTTCTGATGAAAAAATCTTGGGTTCCCCAAGGAAGTCATTTGGGTTCCTTTATTTTTCTTCTCTACCTTAATAGAGCGATTCCACTAAAAATTGGTCACCTGCTGAAAAAAAATTATGCAAAAAATACTATTTTGCGGACTTCAGGAGAAGCTCTCAAACTTTTTAGATTTTCTTGTTTGTGAAATTCTAAATATTCAAGGATAACAATTCCATGATAGTTCATTCCATGATGTCATGACCGAAAAGTATTAATTTTCCTGTATATTTCCTGCTTCAAAAACTAAGGCTGTCCTGCTCTTGTGGTCCCTTATTTCACTTATTTGGTTGTACATGCGAGTTATTTGCGCGAAATTCTTGTTAGGTTTTCCTGCATTCAGATCGCAAATAAAATTTATCTGCAAGTCCCCTGCGTCGAAGCTCACCATATCAACTAGCAGCAGCAGGAGGCCGGGTAAAATTATACTCATTACTTTCCACTTGTCACTTGTCCGGTTCTCACAGATTGCAAAAGTTCATTAAACCTAAATAAGAAGAAGACGAAAACGTCAACTCTATAGTAAATCCGTAAGAATCCTGTTGCGGCAGACGGGCGCACATGTTCACAGTTAATAGCAGTGCATATCGTAGTTATTTGCAATGCCCGTAAATTAGCCGCACTGCAACTTCCTACTTCGTTTCGTTGGTGCCACTGACAAGACGGGCGCGCCGAGAGTTCTAAAATCCTAAACGGTGGGAATTACAGCCGAAGCTGTGCACCCGACCCGACTAGTGATCTTTCGCGTTGTACTCTGATCATAAATCAAATCTAATTAAGTTCGATGTGACACCAAACGTCCGTGGCATTAGAGTTGGAGTTGGAGTCGTCGTCGTCGTTATCTTCGTCGCGGTTGTCTTCGTTTCGAACTACTAGGGGGAAGGAGAATGCCACGAAAGTCGATCCCGACATAATCCGACAAAAATGAACTAAATAATGCATTGAATTACTTAATGAACTGGCCACCGTGCCGCCGGCGGCGGTCGGTGGCGCGGTTGCGGTGGCTTGATTTTTATGGGTGTTTAATGTAAACAAATTAAAACCCGCAGCCATCGCGCGCGCCCTGGGCCAGCCCGGCTTTTGTGTGTGAGCGCGCATATTGAACTCATCGTTCGTGTAATACCATACTGGCTCCGGCTCAGGCTTGGGCCGGGGGAGATGGCGTGTGTACAGTGAGCAAATCATCGCCTCGGAAACCTAGGAAACGGAACGGAACCAACGGCGTAAAGAAGGTTCGGAAATAATTCAATTAGAACCGCCCTGGACTTGTTTCTAATCGCCTTAAAACCCATGCGGAGGGAGGCGACGGCTAAGAGGATGAGAACTGCGGTAGCTTATCGCTCGCTTGCTGGCCGGTGGACACACGCAGCCCGTCGTGCCCTTTCTTGTTGTGGCTTTAGTGGCGATAGTGTCTGTCTCGCTCGAGAAGCGAAAGTCGTTGGTCACCCGAAGGTATTTGGTGTTATTTGAACAATATCGATCGAAAGTGGATTAAAGCAAGCAGCTGGAAAAGTTAAAATGTCAAACTCCGGGCCCGGTGCCTGTACCCTCGGGAGAATTGACCTTTCGCTAGGAAAGAACGCACACGTCTGGCCGCACCGCGACGCAACGGTTCGTTGCGTAAGAGCAAATGCAAAATTAGAACGATGATCCTGTTAACAACCGAGACAAATTATGTCCATTCTGGTGGCCGTCATCGCTCGGTACAACATATCCCGCATAATTTACGACTCACCAGATGTACCCAAACGAGAAGAATTTGACACCTTCAGTTGGGAGTTTCCGCCCCTTTCCCGATTTTAACAGCGTGCTAGTGTTTCAACTTTTTTTTGTCACTCGAATCCTACTGTCGTCATAATGTGTTTCGTCTTCCGGCATTGCCCTCCATTCGAGATGATCGTATGTACCGGGTTCACGGAGCACAGGCGACACGGAAAGGATGCGAATCCTGACCCGAATCAGCCAACAAACAGCGCGCGTGCTTCTGTTTCGACGACGACGACGACGATGCAAGCAAGGGCTGACTTCCTGTTTAGTTTTATGCCATGCTATCCTCACATAAATCCACGGCACGGCACGGTGGTGCGGCGGTGGTGTGTTGGTTTGATGCAACCTAAACGAACTGTGGATTATTCGTCTTTGTCGTTGCAATGACGGTTCCTTCGGGGATTCCCGGGTACAAAACCATATGTACGAGGACGCAACGGAATGATGATGTTCTCCGCTTCCGCACCGGGCTTTGATCTGCTGTTGTCCTCTTCTGCCACCACCACCGGTTCTGGTTATGCTATGCATGCTTACGAGAGGCATGCGGTTTCCGGTTGACGAAGCGGACGCAAATCGGTTGTTGCACTTAGGAAGGTGCGGAAAATTTACGGGCTATTTGTGGTGCTCTCAGCAGTTGCAATCGGAGAAATGCGCTAGATTTTTCCCCCTTTTGGAGTGAATTTTATAACAATTATTATTATGATTACCGATAGAGTTACCGGGAGGAGGGTTCCGTTGATTAAGAGCATCTATCGAAGCGAGCGATGTAGCTGCAATCCAAGGGGTGTGAACCGAAAAATTGTTAATGCTCTTGTGGTTCGGAAAGAGCTACGAAGGCGGTCATAAATAATCGACTTTTTACGACGAGCAGAGAATATCCCGAGTATAATGCGGTTTCACTGTCACCAATGCATTATTGGTATGATGGGAGGGTTTGTTCTCTTAGGGGACGCCGCTGCCGGGTTAATCCTCCTCCATCAGCAAAACTATAACTCATTTCGTTGATTTGAAAAACTGATTTATTGCTTAAATTCAATTTCCACATGTTACCAGAAGAATAGTTGGAAAGTGTAAATCTTTATATGAGAGTATTTCTGCTCAGGAGAACATCGATTTCTGTTGTACCAATCTAAATATATAAATGTGAATGTACGTTTGTTTGCACCGCCATAACTCCAGAACGACGGGACGGGTTGTCATCGAAATTGGCAATTATGGTCCATGGTTTTGTTTGTCTAATATTATGCACTGAAGCTTTGGAGCGTCTTAGTAGAATACGAAGCCTAAAATTAAAAAAGAAGAAAACTTATCCAGATTTAGGTAATACTAGCTGACTCGACAAACTTCGTATTGCCACAAATTAAACTGTGTTGTATATAAATCGTGAATCTCGGATGACCTTTGTCACAATCTCGAGTTTTTTAAAGTTTCTGGGGAGTTCATGGGTGTTTTAATATACAAATTTCCTCACAGTAAAGTAGAAAACAACTCTCCCCATTGCTTAGTCTGATAAAATAAAGCGGATAGCATTTAAATATTCGCCATCATTACAAACCATTTCGTCGAATACCATTTTGCGGAACACCAATTCTCGATTGACCATAACGCGGGATATATAGTTTCGGAGAATACCATTTCGCGAAAAAGCTTATGCGGGATGTACCATTTCACGGAAATTTTTTTCGCAGAAAGTACCATTTCGCAGGGGTGACATTTTGGTTTTGGTTCCATTTGCTTGATTACTTCTCGAGTGATGAGGAAATTTGTATTTCATTTGTGTGAAAGCCCCCCTCTTAAAAGGGAGAGGGGTCATTATTCCCCTCCTAAAGAGGGGAGGGGACTCAATTCACCATAGAAAAAAAATTGTCTGAAAAAACACCCACATGCTAAATTTGGTTCCATTTGCTTGATTAGTTCTGGAGTTATAAGGAAATTTGTATTTCATTTGTATGAAAGCCCCCCCTCCTAAAAAGGTAAGGGGTCCTAATTCATCATAGAAAAAATTCATGTCTCTAAAAACACCCACTTGCCAAATATGATTCCATTTGATTAATTAATTCTTGAGTTATAAGAAAATTTGTATTTCATTTGTATAAGAGCCCCCCCTCCTAAAGTAGGGAGAGACTTCAATTCATCATAGAAAAAATTCTTGTCTTCAAAAACACCCACATGTCAAACTTTGTTCCATTTGCTTGATTAGTTCTCGAGTTATGAGGAAATTTGTATTTTATTTGTATGGAAGCCCCCTCCTAAAAAGGTAAGGGGTCTCAATTCACTATAGAAAAAATTCATGCCTCCAAAAACACTCACATGCCAAATATGGTTCCTTTTGATGAATTAGTTTTCGAGTTATGAGGAAATTTGCATTTCATTTGTGTAGGAGCCTCCTCTCCTAAAGTGGGAGGGGGTCTCAATTCACCATAGAAAACATTCTTGTCTCCAAAAACACCCACATGTAATATTTTATTCCATTTGCTTGATTAGTTCTCGAGTTATGCAGAAATTTGTGTTTCATTTGTATGGGAGTCGCCCCCTCTTAGTGTGGGGAGGAGTCTCTAACCATCATAAGAATCTTCCATGGCCCCAAAAACCCCTAAATGCAAATCTTCGCGCCGACTGGTTCAGTAGTTTTCGATTCTAAAAGCAACATTCGGGCAGACAGACAGAAATTCATTTTTATAGCTATATAAATTTGTATGGGAGCCCCCCTCTTAGTGGTGGGAGGGATCTCTAACCATCATAAGAACCTTCCCTGGCACCAAAAATCCCTACATGCAAATTTTCACGCCGATCGGTTCAGTAGTTTTCGATTCTATAAGGAACATTCGGGCAGACAGACAGAAATCCTTTTTTATAGGTATAGATTTGTATAGGAGGCCCCTCACTATTGAAGGGGGGAGGGGCCATAATTCCCCTCCTAAAGAGGGGAGGGTTCTCAATTTACCATAGAAAAAATTCTTGTCATCAAAAACACCCACATGTCAAATTTTGTTCCATTTGCTTGATCAGTTCTCAAGTTATGCAGAAATTTTTGTTTCATTTGTATGGGCGCCCCCCCCCCCCTCTTAGTGGGGGGAGGGGTCTCTAACCATCATAAGAACAGTAGTTTTCGATTCTACAAGGAACATCCCGACAGACAGACAGAAATACATTTTTATAGGTATAGATAAAGGTACACTTAGGACCACTCATAAAAACGCTATCACCAGTCGAAAATGATCATTTTTGCCATCCTCAAGCATATTTATGGCGCTGCTTTTGCGCTATTTCTTTGATCTCATTTAGTTTCCATAATTCTTATTTTCTACATATATTCATGCAAGTCTGCAAAAATTAACTTTTGTGTTTGCGTTTGTTTGTATAAACCACGTAAATATTTTAAAAATAAAAAATGTGGATTAAACTAAATTAAATGACACTAATAAATATTCTCGCACCCTGGAAAAGAAAATATAATTAATGCACACAGTTCGTTCTTGTGAATTTTACTGTTAAATAAAGATTTTGATAAATGATATTTAAAAATGTAGTCGTCATAATTATAGGTCACAGGTGTTCTTTAGAAATTGAAAAAAAAATTGTTGTAGTAGAAAGGCTTGGTCACACCGCTAGGTGGATTAATTCGCATTTTTCTCTATAATGACTTAAAATAAGTTCAAGATGATTCAGCGTGAGATATACGCAGTGAATGAGCGTTGTCGGCGACCTGCAAGTAGCATGTCGTACCCAATTCTAAGGGTGTCGGTCTTACCCCCACAGCACATGTTTTTTTTAATCCCAAGCGAAATAAGTGTGCGGGCATTTTACCATAAGTAAAGTTAGAAAAACATGATATTAAAAAAGCGGGCTTTGCTTGCGTCGAATTTACTGGAACGCTCTTCTTTTTGCCTTTCTACTATATAAATATATAGTATAAAGGTATAGAAATCACTTGGAAAACCGGAAATGGAAAGAAGGTCCTGCGGGCCGAATGTTATATACCATTCGACTCAGTTTCGAAAACTGAGCATTTTCTGTGTGTGTGTATGTATGTGTGTGTGTGTGTGTGTATGTGTGTGTGTGTATGTGACGCTTTTAATCTCACTCACTTTTCTCGGAGATGGCTCGACCGATTTTAATGTTCTTAGTGTCAAATGAAAGGTCTAGGTGTCCCATTGGTCGCTATTGAATTTCATACTGATCGGACTTTTAGTTCAAAAGTTATGTATAAAAATACGAAAAATATGGGACTTCATTATCTCATAGGTCTCTTAACCGATTTGAACAAAATTGATTGCATATGAAAGAGGAGCCTTGCAAACCCTTAACTTCCAAATTTCATGACGATTGGACTTGTAGTTTGAAAATTACATAAAGAAATGTGAAAAAATAGTATTTAAAACATATTTATGTAACATATAAGCATTAATTTAATGAAAAACATCACACATTTTATGATTATTTGAAAATTACTGCTGAGATCTATCAAACGAAACCAAGTTATTTAAAATCGGACGGTTCATTCAAAAGTTATTCAAACTTTAACACTTAAGCACCGTATATTAAACCGTTAAAACGTGTGAAATCAAAACATATCAATCAAATGTTGATTGCATTCAATGTATGAGATGTGTGTGATGTATGTATATATATATATATATGTATGTATGTATGTATGTATGTATGTATGTATGCATGTATGTATGTATGTATGTGTGTATGTATGTATGTATGTATGTGATGACAATTTGCAATTTTAAAATTTGCAATGAAATTCAAGAAAAGTGAGAAACATGTCAATTGTCTGAAGTTTTTGAAGCCTCTTAGTGGAATACGAACTCTGAAATTAAAGAAAAGAAAAAACTTTTACCGACTAAATTCCACTATTTAATATTTATTCGCGACAGATACGTATACGCTTTGAAATAAGACACTGATGAAGCCTGCACGTCGTAGGTGAACTACGTATCTGTTGCAAATAAATATTAAATAGTGGGATTCAATCGAAAAGTTTTTTCTTTTCTTTGATTTCAGATTTCAATTGTCATTTTCTTCACTTGCTGTTACTCACAATTGTACAAGAAAAGCAAAAAGCGAAGAAAAGCAGTTTATTTAAGCATGTAGGTATAGGGGTGTATAGAATCAAAAATACTAGTGAGTTGATTTTTCCAAATAAATTTGTACAAATTTCAAACAAATTCTGCGCATCAATAGATGCTCTTTTCAATCAATAGATACTAGAGCTTAGAAATGTTATATGAAAAATAGGAAGTAAACGTTGCACGGTAGAAATTTTGTAAGATTTGTTTTCGTTAGTGATATTTTAAAGGACAGATGTCTTATATCATGTATCATGTTTTAATAAATAAATCAAAAAAAGACAAGCACTGGGAATCATATCGATCGTATTTCCCATTCTCAAGCATGTTTATGGCGCAGCTTTGGCACTATTTTTCGACCTCATCTTGTTTTCCTAACCTTCTAACATTGTAAAAATGATGCGATCAAGCTAATGACTATCTTTTCATGAAAGTACATTCAAAAGAAGCTTAAGTTTTGATTTTCATGCAAAAATAATTATCTGAAGGAGCGCTAGCTAAGAAATAGTTCCATTTCTCGTTTTCATATCTAATGCTCTATTCAGTAATTTTTTTTAATTCAGATATATTGCAAAATTGAAGCCAAGCAAACCAATAGTAAAATTTTGAGATCAATCATTTTGTTGTTGATATCCTTTTTCATCAAAAGCGAAATATAATAATAATTTTTCTGAACTCTTGTTTTTCAAAGATGCTAACTTTTGAACGCATGGTATTAATATGAAAATATCAAAAAATCTGCTATGAACACATATTTCATATTGTCAATTCAAAACAAGTTTCGTATGTGGCTCTGAAGCCCGAAAGTTAAGGCCGACCGATTATAAAACTAAATAAGGTGTTCATCAAGTAACATAAATGACGCTTACATGTATTTACGCACCCAAGGAAAGAAAATATAATTCTACACAATACGTTGTGAATTTTACTGGCAAATAAGGATTTTGAGGAATACGGAACGGATATTTAAAAATATAGTCTAATATAACATCTATACATCTACAATTAAGTTCCTGAGAAATTAAATAATGATTATTGTGGCAGTAGAAAGGCTAGGTCACGCCGCTAGGTGGATTAATTCGGGTTTTTCTTTTGCTTTTCGTCCAATCGTTACAAGACTACCATTAAAGACAGCCGAAAAGCCCCTGGGATCTTGAGTTAAGGCGGTGTCGTCATTTTTACTTTTTTTGTAAAAACGCATAACTTTTAAACCACTGAATCGATTTTAATTCAATTTGTCAAGGCATGTCAAGAATTTAGAAATTGTTTTAGAGATATTTATATATTTTCAATGGAGTATTTCTGTAAAGAATAGAGCTAATTTTGCATACCAACTTTCAAAAGAGGACGACATTATGAATTGTAAAAGCTAACGGCACCGGTTCGATAGACCACCGACCGAGGCTGAACTACCGTCGAAATGAATCAATAGTGAATTAGCGTAGAAAATCCATAAATCAGATCAGGATGATACGCGAGTCGATTACGGCATACATTATTACTCCACTTGCTAGAACAAAGGAAAGTCAAGTAGATGTGTCAAGAAGTCAAGAAGGACGTTATATCCCACCGCTCTCACTATTTACGAAACGGTTAGCAAGTGGTGACCACGGTGGGATTAAACGTCCGGGCAAATATTTGCTAAGAGTGAAGCTATAATTTGAAAAGAAATTCTAAATTAAGGTTTGAGCTTTAAAATTCTAACTGGTACGGAACTACGACTCTTGGTTCCTGAGATATAAATTTTTGATGATGTACGTAATGGCGATTGGAGGTCAAACTATAAATGGCTTCTGCTTTAAGGTTTTCAAACGTATGAGTTAGCCCATCATTTTTTTCCTCTTCCAGAGAAGTAATTGAATAATTATCATCACTACTTCACTACTATGAAACAGCTAGATGATAAAAAATCATTGTTGGAGAACGTGTCCTGAATTTTCATCATTACCTGCGCCCGACTAGCGCATGAGTTCACGACATAATGCATTCAAATAAATATTAAATTAAATAAACAATCGTCGGTTGAAACGACAACACTTTTTTTTCCTTTTTTTATAAATTCCACACCATCACGCATGCAAAACATAGCACGTCACTGGCTGGCAAGCCTTTTCCTAATTACTTCTTTTATCTCGCAGTTTAGCGCCCGGCTAACAGCATGCAACAGTTAGCCGGTAAATATAGCCACCGAACCGAATACCAACCAAACACTCTGACTGACTTACTGACGGCGTGTCTGGCGCTCCTGGGGCTAGACAATTCGCGTTCACCATCGCATCGGCCGGCCGATCGCCGAATACCCGAATATAGCCTTAGCAGCAGGGTTGACCGCCAGACCAGCCAGACTTGTTATCCGTTGTAGACATTAATTATTGTCCTCTGCTCTGGTACATACCGGGGGTTCGGTGGCATGTGAACGGCACTGTTTGTCCTCGTTAATATTTGCTTTTGATAGAAGTATTCACATTTTCGGAAAGCCGTCTCGAGGAATTTGCGGTGACTAATTGCTTAATCTATCACGGATGTCAGACTGCGAGCAAATACAATCGCGTCTATCTGCCATACCAAGCGGGATCAAACCGTAAACAATTCGTGCGGTTGCTTCCCATTAACAGCTCACTTTGCACTTTTGCACAATTTTATTCACAGCATCTCGATGCTCCACCACCACCGCTAACGTCGAGGAACGGCGGGAAAATTAGTCATTTACAAATGGCTTCACGGATGCACGGTTTGGTGGTTCCACCGTTTCACTTTCGAATTTCCCGAAGCGTTCCGCGCCGTCATCGGCGGCCGTTGGCCGGGCGTGGGTTTAGTTTTCGGTACTTTCACACACTTTTAACCACCCCGTTGGAATCGTTTTCCAGCTGGCTGACCATGCCTACCGATGTAGTAATAATTATTATTGTGCTTTTCGCCAGACCGTCATTTAAATCGAATTATGAAATCTGACTCTTGAGCTTTTAAAACCTAAAAAAAGTCTACAATAATCCCTCAAAACCATTTTGTCCTCGTTCGACGGGCGCAAAGGCACAAAACAAAGGACATCTGCAGTCAGTGTATCTTCCGGTGACAATAATAAATTTACCCCGCACCGTGAAACCCTCCGGGAGTCGGATTGATAGTGCGACCAGAATTGATAGGCCGCACGTGATCCCGTAGGCCGCAGCCGGAAGGATGCACGTCATACTGATAGGCTGCGTCTTTATTGTGGCCCGGAATCACGCAACGCTTGCAAGTTAGTTAACTAACTACCAAAGCTACTAATTATGCCACCCGATCGAGATTGGGAGGGTGCAGCGAAACATCCTGATGGCATGGCAAGTGACAGTGAAGGGGGAGTTTGTTTAGTTTAGTAATATTTATACATTAGGATTTATCGCGCGCGACTTGGGAAGGCATAAAGACGTCACGTGCCGGTAGTTAGGGCGGGCGTCACTAAACCTAAAATTCAAACAAAAACCATTTCCTATAGGAGTTCAACCGGCGGCATGTAGATTTATGCTTCTGAGCTGAAACCGATTTGTTTACACTTCGAGACAGACGATAGATTTGTGCTGTGCGAAATCTCACACAAATATGCGTATGGAAAGGCAGGCAGGCAGGCACTAAGTGCTAGGAAAACAAATTTTCTTCTGATGGCGGGTGAACTGTGCAATGTTGTTTACGCGATCCGTGCCAATCCTCTAGTGCGAGTGCTAATTGAAGCACCAGCGTAAATCATATGTTTTGCGCCAGTGAACGCGGTGATTACAAGCGGGAGTTATTTTCTAACCGAGACTCAACTAAAACGAAGTTAGTTAGTTTCTTGACTGGAGAAGCAACAATCGATGACTCAATACGGAGTATTTTTTACGTACTCAACAAACCAAACAATCGACAACCTAAAACGCGACTGGCATTATTTCACACGCAACACATGTTTCAACTTATTTAAATTTCATTGTAAACAAAACAAAAAAAATCCCACTGAAGTCGGCTCGCCCCAAACGCTCTCCAGGTCTTTTTTTCGATGCGGACGTATTTTACACTATTTTCGGTTTATGATCGAATTGTTTACTCTGCTGCCTGACTGCAACACATTCGCGTCATCTGTTAATGTTTTTAATGCACAAATGTTCATAAAAGAATGTTTAAACAGACCTCCGCCCTGGCTGCTGCTGCTGCACCGTACCGAGTTGGTGCAATTAATGCACCAAGGAACAGCATCAAGGATGCACGCATAGCCGCAGAGCAGCTGTAAATTCTGAGATTTCGGTGCTAGGAGAAGATGTGTTAAGATAAAATGTTAAAGGTGTGTCCAAGAAATTTAATACGGTGAAGCGGCATTATTTCTTCGTCATTATAAAATATTCCTATCGTGAAATATCATGATCGAAAATAATTTTTTTATGGTTTATGATGGCCTTTCATTGAAAATTTTGGCAGCTGTCCTAGCGTGACGAGGCTGCAGAACGTGTCTAACTTTCTCTATGAAACTTGATGGAAAGCAAAACAATTCAAAGTGTTTTTAATTTATTAGGACAGCATTTTTGCAATAAGTAAATTAATTGCGTCACAATACATACAGTCTCAAGGACAAACGAGTCCAGATTGTTTTAAATTCAAAACATATTTAACGTCCAATTTTGAGTTCAATTTTACGTTACCCCTTTAGTGCCAAATTTCTTCATTTGGCAGACTAGCAGTATTTATCATCAAATTCTTAGAAATCCCTAGCACTTCATTTCATTGTTGGCCCCTTTGTCTGTTACGAGTGTTATTGTAACTAAAACTTTCATAATACAAAAAACAAAACTCTTTTTCTTCATTTGAATGTGTCTACTCCCTTTATAACCTCCCCCTGTTGTCCACTTCTAAATCTGTCTTGTCGTTAATCCCCATAAAGGTAAACAAAGTCTTTTTTACATTTTTGAACCTCCCCATTGTCAATGACCATCCTTTCCTCTCTTTCAGAAACCCTCTCTTGTCATTCAGCCACTGCTATCGGTCCAAATGTAAGAGAACCGTACCAATTTACTCATTTTAAACCTTCCTCCCTTCCTTGTAAGAGTCCGACCCCCCTTTTGTAAACCTCCTTGCGCTAATTCTTTTATGTCAAAGAATAACTTTGCCAAATTTGATAAAAACCGGTCCAGGTGTTCCGGAATTGTGACGGAACATACACTCAGACTCACGTTCCTCGTCCCCCTCTGATGGTTGTCCAGCTTTCCCTTCCAACACGTAGCCAATTATGCATCTGTTCGCTTTCTGAAATCTGCAATAACGGAAGAGAAGCAAAGCCTTGTTTTCATCAATCCCCATGCAAAAACCTCTTATCCCCCACTACACCTTTTTGTCCACCCACTTGCGCAACTGAAATCGGTCTAAATGTAAGACAAACGCAATCCCTTTCACTTATTTCGATCTTTCCCTTTTTTATCACCCCAATTCTCCTATGTCAAGGAACATGTGTTCCAAGTTTGGTGGAGAACGGTCAAGGCGTTCTGGAGTTATGACGGAACATCCAAACATACTTCACTTTCATGTGTCTAGATTATTAGACTTGAAATTTTCGGCAAAACTAGTTGAACCTCGTGCGAGCGTTGCTACGCTTGCAACCAAATGAATGAAAATTTAGTAGAACTGACGCGTTTATCGTTGTTTTTCTGAATGAGTTTTGGTAAAATATTTTCGTTTGCCAATGTGTCACTTCGATTAAAGAGTTATGCTAAAATTTGTGTTGTTTTATTTGAAACGATGGTTCTACAATTGATGAAGGGACGGCAAGGGAAAGTAATGAAGAAGGATGTTTTTTGGGAATGGAGAGAAAAGGAAGGGGGGGTAATAGGTAGCTACGCTTAACAAGTTGTCGTTGTAACTTCTACCTTTTGTCCAATGCTGGAAGGTGCATGGGTCGAACCAAGCTATAATCTGAATTTATAACCGGATTCGAATTCACAACACCAGCCAGGGCATGTGACTCGCTGGTACTCGTGTACCTATGAACCACAGAGGCGCTGGACAAAAGGAGTCTGCACAATCCCCCTTATTAATGTGGCGACATGGGTTGGGCTATTTTTAGACACAAATTATGCCTCTTCCTCCATCGTTTCGAAAAAATATTAATATATGTCCTACCGCATTTCAAGATCATGACTAAAATCTCGAGGTTTGATCGATTTACACAGGAACACTGCCTTCTCCCGAAACCCCGCGCTGAGAACCGCGGCTAACACGCTGGCAGACGAACAGCGTTCACACGCAGGACGCAGTACCTTGTAAGTCGCAAGGGCCTGCATAGTGTCGTCGTCCCGCCAGTAAACACAAAGTTAGATGAAACTTGTCGGTCGGTGGTTTCTACAGTAGGTGGAGGAAGAGGCTATTAATATAGCTGAAGGGGGGCTCTTCAGACTCCTTTTTTCAGCGCCTCTGTGGTTCATAGGAACACGGGTACCAGCGATTCACATGCCCTGGCTGGTGTTGTGGAATTGAATCCGGTTATAAACTCAGATTATAGCTTGGTTCGACCCATGCACCTTCCAGCATTGGTCAAAAGGTAGGAGTCACAACGACAACTTGTTAAGCGTAGCTACCTATTACCCCCCTCTTCCTTTCCTCTCCATTCTAAAAAAAATCCTTCATTACTTTCCCTTACCGTCCCTTCATCAATTGTAGAACCATCGTTTCAAAAAAATATTGATATATGCCTGACCGCATTTCAAGGTCATGACTAAAACCACGAGGTTTGGTCGATAAAATTTGTTTTTCATTTGATGAGATCCCCCTTTCCCAGAAGAGGGTGGAGTCTCGAATCACCATAGAAAAGCATCCTGGCTTCAAAAACCCTTACATGCCAAATATGATTACATTTGCTTGATTGGTTCTCGAGTTATGCAGAAATTTATGTTTCATTTGTATGGGAACCCCTTCTTCTAGAGAGGCGAGGAATTTCAAACCTTTCCTGGCCTCAAAAACCATTGCAAATAAATTTTCACGCTGATCGGTTCAGTAGTTTCCGAGTCTATAAGGATCAGATGAGAATTGAACTAAACTCGGAATTAAATGTTGAATTTCACTTACAATTGAATTTTAAATTATGCTCGAGCTTGAACTTAAAATTGGAACTGAAGTTGGATTTAAATTGGGCTTGAGATTAGACTTGGAATTACACTTGCAATTAGGCTTTGAATTGGAAATCAACTTCCACTCCACTTATTTTTCCACTTTCTGTTCCGCTTTTTTATTTTTTCTAAACCGTTTCCTTAGTTTTTGCTTTCATTTTCCTTCCATTTTTCCTTTTTTTCTCTTTTGTCTTCCTTTTTTCTGTCCAATGTTTCCCGTTTCATTGTTCTGTCTTTCTTTGTTTCCTGTCCCAGTTTTGTTTATTTTCAGTACTGATTTTCTTTATGGTTTTACTCGTTTTTGATTATTTTCTTTTCCGTTTTCCGTCTTTCTCTTTTCTTTTTCCAATTTTCGTTTTTTTCGAACTATTTTTATCACCTTCTTTTCTCGTTTTTCATCTTCGTCTGTTCTGGCTCTCTTTGTTCTTTTCTTCTCGGGTTATTCTTTTTTATATCCCGTTTTCTCTTTCTTTTCCGTTACACCTTTTTCTTCAGTCAATTTTTCCTGTTTTTGTTTTTTTTTCTGTTCCAATTTACTGTTTTTTATCACATCTTTTATACTTTTCTATAACGTTTAACCTCTTTTTAACCGTTTTCCTCGCTTCCTCTATAATTTTGTTTTTCTCTTACGCTATTCTTTTCTCTTTTGTTTTATTTTGTTTTTTTGTTTTTTACTTCCTTTCTTGTCCCGTTTGCCTTCTTTTTTTTCTTACGTTTTTTCTGCCCACTATCTTCTTTCTGTGTTCTATTTTTCTTCTCCTGTTCGATTTTTCGCCATTTTCCTAATCCTGATTCTCATTTTTTCTTCGTTTTACTTTTTTTTATCTCATGTTTTGTCAATTTTCATCCTGTTTTGGCCTTATTTTCGTTTCTAGGCTTCTTTTTCCGCTTGACTCCTTTTCTTTGCTATCTCATCCCATCGTTGTCGCCTGTTCCGTTCTTCCTCTCATGCCTTGTTTTTCCGTCTTTTCTGTCTCGTTCTGTTTTTCTTTTTATTTCCGTTTTCATTTTATTCTCCATTTTTTACTTTTTCTGTCCTGGTATTCACCTCTTCGGTTCACTTTTTCTCTCAGTTTCGATTTTCCTTTCCGGCTTTTCGATAGCATTTCTTCTTCTTTTTTCTCCAGTTTATCTAGATTTTCTATTTCATTTTCTTTGTTTTCTTTATGGTTTAAGGAAGAATCGACATGATGATGATGATAAATGATGAAGATAATTTTAATTTAAGGGGCATGAACGACTAAAGATTTTGAAAAAATCATTAGTTTTTTATTTCAGATTTTGATTCTGCAGTCTTCTCCGCTTATTTTGATACTAAATTTGTTATAATCCGATCACGGGAAGTGGCCGAAAAACGATCATACAAATAAGCATTCCAGTGCCGCGTAGAACAACTTCGGCGGAATAAAACGCCGCTCCTGGAAAACCACGATTTTCAAACTTTATGTACCTTTTTCTCAGAAACTACACAACGTATTGGAACAAACTTTTTTTTGTTTTATTGGTAGTAGCTTGGCAAAGACTTTTATAACTTTTGAGTTTCGTAAACAAAACACAGCTTGAGAAAAACGAAGAAGAAGAAAAATAGATGCCTAAAAAATAAAATTTTGTCTTCTTTTTCTTTTTTTTCTGGCTGTGTTTCGTTTACAAACCTCAAAAGTTATAAAAGTCTTTGCCAAGCTACTACCAATAAAACAAAAAATAGTTTCTTCCAATACGTTGTGTAGTTTCTGAGAAAAAGGTACATAAAGTTTGAAAATCGTGGTTTTCCAGGAGCGGCGTTTTATTCCGTCGAAGTAGTTCCACGTCGCACTGGAATGCTTATTGTTTTTCGGACACTTCCCGTGGTCGGATCATTACAAATTTAGTATCAAAACAAGCGAAAAGCGACTGCAGAATCAAAATATGAAATAAAAAAATAATGATTTTTTCAAAATTATTAGACGTTCATGTCCCCTTAACATAGACAAATTGACTCCATTATCTTCAGGATTTATTATTATGGCGAAAAAACTATGTTTAAAGGAAAATGAATCCTTGCGTGGTATCCAATATATCAGTAAAACTTTATTCCAATCAAAAATCATATTTGAGCTGAAAAACAAGATGGTATAACAAAGGTTCCATTCACCACTAGGTGGATTAAATTGGGTCCTATCTTTAAAGTTGCTAAATGTCCAGAAACAGTCCAAGAGGATCTACAAATAGTCAAAAAGAGAAAACATAGGAAGAATCTAGGAAGAGGCCTTGAAAACTTCAATGAGGGTCTAAGAAGCGTCCAAGAATAGTTCAAGAAGAATCGAGTAAGAAGCAAAGAGATATAAGAAAATTATATAAAGAGGCATATAAGAGTATAGGAAGAGTCCAGGAAGAATGTAAGAAGAGATTAAGAAGAATACAAAAGGATCTAAAAGAGTCCAAGAAGAGTATAGGAAAAGTCTTGAAAGGGACCTAGAACAGTACGAATGGAGACTTAGAAAAGCCTTGGAAGAGTCCAGGAATGGTTCTATAAGGATTCATGGATAAAGACAAGGATATGTGTTTATTCGACACTTGATAAACTTCGCCATCAGCAATTACGTGGCTAAACTAGACACATTTCAGCTTTTGCCAGGCGACATTCACATTCACACCTGGTTTATTGCATAGTATTGGTAGTACCGACTTCTCTAAGTAATTGGCGGACCGGACGGCTGCCTCCCACAGACCACCAAAATGGGGAGCCTCTCACCGCTGCTGGAAGCACCATTTGATTTCGTTGTTGGAATACCAAGTAGCAGTTTTTGATGACAGTAGTTAACTATAAGCATCGACAACTTGTGGTTTGATCGGAGGAAAAATGCCTCCCACCTTAATATAATGGAATTATTGATTGACCATCCTAAAGTCAGAAAATTCTTTTCTAAAGATTTTTTATAATTGACGATGATGACAATTTTTCCTTGTTCCATTATCTGCAGGATTTTGTTATTCGTACCTAGATATAAAAAAAAGTCAAGAAATTTTGTAACTTTAGGGAGGTGAGGCAAGAAATGTCAAGCAATAATCATAACGTAATATGAAAAGTATAACTGTTAAAAGGTAAAATCATTTGAAAAAACTTTTCCGTTTTCCGGATATTTAAGTTTTCGAATCTGTATAAATCTTAAAACTAATGAAAACAGGTTTCGAAAAAAAATGGAAAATTTTAAATGTACTCTACCGAATGAGAATCGGCAGTTCGTCAATGAGTGCAAAAGTTTGTGTGTACATTGTTTGCGAAGAAGTGGTTTTTGTGGAAAATGCTCTGAAATTTTGAGAAGTCATTTGCCTGCGGTCCAATTTGTCCGCATACTTGTGTCCGCTGCCGATTGCTTCTCCGAACTGCTTTTAATTATTTCAATTTCAAAGCTGGAATTCATGTTTTATACAGGTTTCCGAATAACAGTGCCACCGACGTTCATTGAATCCTTTAGCAATGCAAAACAAGACAAACAATTAAAACCAAATTCCGATTGCTCCTATTTTACTGTATACTTTTGTCTGCAATTGATATAAAATTTCTTACTACTTTTTTTATGCTCAACTTTCTTCCAAGACTACTTTTTGTGCGGGGGGAGGGTTTCTCATAGAAACTAATTATCAATCTGTGTATATTGCTTCGCCCACGCCCGGTTTCGGAGCATCCATCAAATTCAAACAAAATGCCACGAGCCAAATTCTGGCGAATAATTCGTTTTTGTGAATTACTCATCACCCCCGCGCCCGTGCTCGTACTCGCGCCGCGCATGATTTCGGCTTCGTTTGAAGAAGAATTTCATTCAATTTTCTTAGCACATTGACTGACGTGCCCTGGGCCTGGGCCTGGGCCACCGCACCGTGCGCGCTTTTAACACTTTTTCGATTGCTCTAGTCTAGAATAACAACAACCCAACCCGGTTTTGCAGCTGGCATTGAGAAAATCCTACGCGCTTTGTAGCCGAAAATTGCCACCAGGCAGCTGTTGGAAAGTTGCGATCGATTTTTTTGATGTATTACGCGTCGAGACGCGTAGGCCCCTATCGGCGTGGGTTGGCGCAAATCGACGGCTAACTGATAAGCCGTCTGATAAATAAATGCTCTCCCATGCACTTGTCAGCAGGAGCCTCCCACGCAACCCCAATGTCATTGATTCTTTTCTCACCTAGAAGAATCAATGACAGGTCCGGTTAGGTAGAAAATGTCACGCTTTGCCGCTGGTCGTAAATTGTTCATGGAATCGATCAACAGCTTAATAAGATTCATATTTCACTCGACCTGCCTGCTGAGGCTGGTCCATTGAGAAAACTGGATTATTCGTGGAAACTTTTTTTTGTTACTGAAACTAAAAACTCATTATCTGGCCCAGATTAAATCTTCAAACAAGCACGGTTCCCCCCGTTTACCGTTGAGGGTTTGTCGCAGTAGGGCCCTCTTCTGAGTTGATCCACAATATGCTCAGGAGACCTACCGACCGACCCGACCACACAATAACCGTTAAATTGGAAGAAATTATGCCATCATCGGGTGGTGGCGCGTGTGTACTATTTTGCACCTCCCAACCGTCGCGTCGTCTTCAGCCTCATCCGTGTTTTGCATGTATCCCTACGAAAGTGCTTGAAGTATAATTTTTATTGCCTTCATCGCCGCCGTCGTCGTCGTCGTCGTCGTCGTCGGTTGGCTGCAATGTTTGATGTCGGTCGACGATGTCGAACGATGAAAAAGATGATGCTGATGTTGCCTTTGCCGTTGCGGTGCTGTGCTGCTAACGATGAGGAGTTGCCCTAGTTTGTGGGGCCCCCATTTAGTGGCCTATCCATACCAAGCGTACTTTTTTTTCGCATGCTTTCATCAACCTTCCACTTGTTAATTGCATTTCCATATATGTGCGAGCTCATTGTTTTTTTTCTCCTCTCTTTTCTTTCCAACAGAACCGCAGATGCAGGCGCCCCGCTTCACGACCCAACCATCCTCATCCGGTTCGATGGTGAACGAAGGTCGAACCAAGATTCTCCAGTGTCATGCTCTAGGTAAGTGATGCAGATGTTCCACAGTATGTTCAGGCTAAAAAGTAATAAATATATTAAAGAAAAATTGTACTTATCATCGCTTCCCGCGCGAACCGAACCGGCCGGATTGGCCGGCCGGCAGCGGCTGTGCCGCTCCCGATGAAGATATCGTAAAAGTATGCGCGCACTCTACCGGGTGTTGTTATTCCGTAGTTTTCCCACCGGTCGGTCGGCAGATCGAGTTATCTGTCCTACCTGCGTGGCTGGTATTTTCAACCACCCACTCTCTGAACCACCAATTTGTATCATTTTTCATTTATAAATCCGTTCATGCATACGAAATGAGCCGAGCGGGCGGACGGACGGAGAGAGACTTGCATCCGCAGCAACTGTATGCACCTCACTGTACGTATCAGTACATACAGAGGTTTGCAACGCAAAAGGCTGCCGTCCCCGAGGCAATGGAATATGCATCAGCTACAAACGTTATATCTCCTAAACGAAAGAGATTGAGGTAACAAAAAAAATATAAAAAGTGTAGTCGAGTGTGGTATGATTTGACCATTTTATTTTTTCAAACCGGGAGACAGGTTTTCCGGTTGTGGGTGTGTAATCTGAACAAAACGAGAATCCTATTTCTAAGTGCATCACTGAAGGTGATGGCGACTATTCCAAACTAAGTGATGACGCTTAGCTCAGCTTATGTAGTGCTTTTTTCCTTCGGGTTTCCTAACGTTACGTACTGTGGTTGAGATTGTTCCGTTTTATAGACAAACCTGTTTTGGTGCGTGACGATGCAAGGGTGCCACTGGATTTTTAAATTTCATTAAGTCACACAAGCCTGAATTATTTTCATCTGACGATGTATTATGGTCTCGCGGAAAATACGATTTAAAGTCTCTGGGTACCAGGCCGTCAAGAGAAAACTTTCCAGTAAAAATTTGTCGCACGATATCGGACAGACGCAAGCTAAATTTACGCTTGTGTCGGACAACGTCAGTCCGACAATTCTTACCGCGTTGGTATATTTCTTCTATCCTGTTATTCTATATCTATCACTCGGACTCAACATTACCTAGAATTCAAAGATTCAGCAACACAACACCTTCGGCAATGGCAACCTCTTGAATTGAATTGTTTGTCGTTACGGATGGCTAGCTGCAAATAAGGACAGGATAATTCTAGTCTTCTTGTTGTCACGAGCGCCATAATCTGCCAACAACGTTCAATATAATTTCGCTTTCGCAGAGACCTACCGGAAACTGGAAAACAGCACAACTTGTAGTTTCGGTGCAATTCCGATGGTTCGCGTTGACTTGCTTCGCGATAACAGCACTGCACTATGGAGAGGAAGCCTTTGTTTTATTCCAACACATTTCAGGTGCAATCTTAGTCTGTCCCATTTTTCTAGTTACGTAACCAAACCTTTTCGGTGAACGGCATCAATTTGATGCTATTACTTTTGCAGTAGATCGAAATTAAAAATATCATTAAACATGTCTGGATGCGAAGAAAAGAGAATGAGTGACCGTTCCTGTTCAATTCGTGCTGGTCTCAAGTTCCCGGTTGGTCCGAATGAATTACCGAATGACGCGAAAGCGAAATTACTCTGAATGTGATAGTGCAGCTGTACCAGTTTATTTGAACATCGGAATGAACTGTTGGAACTGACAGGTTATGCCGCTCGTGACAACAAGAAGGCAAGAATCGTCACATCAATTTCTAAAGTTGTGAAAAAAATAGCGCACCTTCGGTGGGCGCAGCCTATTCAATCGGTAGCGTTGGGACGCAGTGGGTTAACAACATCATCGGCTAGCATCATTGGTTTCACTTTGGAGTAATCAAGTAAACAAGCTCCAACTAAATGTTCTAGGCATGGCTTATACTATCGACCCTTTTCAGAGCCAAAAGAATTTTTCCAACTTCGAAAACAGACACTGAGGAAGCCTGCAAGTCGTAGGCGAAATACGTATCTGTCGTGAATAAATATAACGGGTGACAACTAAAATTTTGGAATTTTTTAGACCCCTTTACTCACCAACAAGCGAAATCAGAGAGAAATGAGAGAGTATGCATGTGTTAGCACTCGCTCTCCTCTTTTTGTCAATATTTTTTGTTACGTTTAAGCTTGCCTAGTGTTGCTTAAAATGGCGTCGAAACAAGAAGCATTTCGGGAATGCGTTGTACACTTCTACGAACTGCCACAGAAATCTCGACAATAAAAGTATACTGTACGACATTTATAAAGCGAATATGTTGCGGCTACGACTGTTTACCATATCCTATGATGCTAAACAGCACAACAACTATTCGCAAGCAAGGTAGTGGAAGACCAGCCAAAATTATGGACGCAGAAGGACAACGTTCTCTTTATCGTACTTTCAGTAACAAGCCCTCTAGTTTGGCTATCAATTAAGATGTGCACCAGACGAATGCTGGAAGAAAATTTTGATCCCGTTTCTATAAAAACATCATGTAGATGGACAATACGTGTTTTGGCCGGATAGAGCATCATCGCATAACGCCATAAAAACACAATCGTTCCTGAATACCCGTTCGATCCCATTTTACCCAAAAACCACGACCCGACAAATCTGCCTCAGTGCGCACAATCGAAAATTTCTTCGGGATTTTTCGTTCCATGGTGTACAAAAATAACTGGAGAATCACGAATTGTAAACAGTTGATTGGTAGAATCAAGAGATGCATTCGCAAAGTTGACATGACGGCCGTACAACGCTCCTGTTCCGACATTAAACGGAAGCTTCGCCGAACAGTCGATTACGAACCGTTTTCAGATGTACACTAATTTTTTTCAATAATGGATAATGTATCTTTAATTTCGGTGAATCAGATCTTCTTCATGTATCTTTGTTTTATTTTGACAGCTTGAGAAAAAAATTCCAAAATTTTAGTTGTCACCCGTTAGCAACGCTGCATCCTATTATTGCACACCAAAATAACCTTCAAATCTTATTATTGAACACCTCACGCCCAATTGTTGCACAGCTTTTGTTTAACCTTTTCCTCATTGTTCCAATTGCCAGAAGTTGATTTATCTGTGAACAAAATCATGATCAATTCAGGATTACCTTCACATCCATTATGGACGTGAAAACCTCGCCCGGTAAAAAACAGGAAAAAACCACGGAAAACTTCGGCTTCTACCGTTTGCGTTGATAAACAAAAAGCAACACCAGAGAGAAGTGAACTGGTACATCACATACGTGAATCAGCAATAAACGAGTTAAGTTGTGTGCAATAAAATTGGAAGGAGTGTCGTTCGTTGGTTCAATTACTGAACTTACGAATTTATCGGAATTTTGTGTTATGAAAACCATTTTTTATTCATGTTTGAGTACTAGTTGGGCCCGAATTTTACGATCCGGAACATAAATAGCAGTGCAGTAGAATCAAGCAGTGGAGTCAAGGAGCTGAGTCGAGCAGTCGAGTCGAACAGTCGGGTCGAGCAGTTGAATCTGGCTGTTCAGTCAAGCAGGGCAGTCGAGCTGTCAAATCGAGTTGTCCAATCGAGTTTTCCAGTCGAGCGATTGAGTCGAGTTGTCAAGTCGAGGAGTTAAATCTAGTAGTTCATTCGAGCAGTTGAATCGAGCAGTCGGTTTGAGTAGTAAACCGAGCAGTTAAATCGAGCAACCGATTTTAATAGTCGAATCGAGTAGTTCAGTCGAGCAGTCGAGTTGAGTCGAGTTGTCAAGTCGAGCAGTCGAATCTAACAGTTTAGTCGAGCGGTTTAGTCGTGTACTCGAGTAGTTGAGTATGGTAGTCCAGTCGAGCAGTTAAACCGAGCAGTTTAGTCGAATAGTCTATAGAACAGTCGGGTCGAGTAATAAGTCGAGCAGTTTATCCAGCATTAGGGCCGAGTAGTAAGTCGAGCAGTCAAATCAAGCAGTTGAGTCGAGTAGTAAGTCGAGCAGTTAAACCGAGCTGTTCAGTCAAATGGTCAAGTCTATCGTCCAATCGAACAATCCAATCAAACAGTCCAGTCAATCGGTTCAGTTGACCAGTCCAGTCGAGCAATCAAATCGAGCAGTCTAGTCGACCAGTCCAGTCGAGCAGTCCAGCAGTCGACCTCGCCTCACTGACTGAGAATAGAACCCATTGCTATGAAATCATGATGTCCTGTCAGGGGTCTGTTTTTTGTTACCGACAAGGCTCTTATGACGTCCTGTCAGAGACCTGGTTTTGGCCACAGACAAGCCTCTTATATAGAGTAGGGCATCGCAGTTATGCCCCGATGTTTGAAGTTGTCATCAATTTTCGTGAGATATAAAGAAGGACAACAACATTATATATTTTATAGTGATGCAGTAACTCAATGTCTTCACATTCAACTATAAATCATCTGCGGTAATAGTGTTTTGCGAAATAAATTCTTCTTTCTTGTGATCCAGTGAAGCTTCGTACTTTTACCCCAGTTTTGCCCAGCGGGGCAAAACTGCGAATACTTTGCCCCGCGGTATGCGAAGCTCGACTCCATGAAATTAGCACGACAATAACTAACAAAACCATATTATCTTCAATCTGCGTTATGTTTCGGTAAGGAATATTCTCAATTTGCACCTTTCCTATTTTGCGCTGGTGTATTGCAGCCTCCGTTAGATCGAAACTTTTCCAAACGTTTGTTTTTTGCTTCATCAGCGAAAAAGCATTGTTTTTCTTCGGCCAACATCTGTAGAGCACACAGTTTTCTACAGATCTTCCGTTTCTAGTATCTGTAATATAGTGTCTAAAGCTGTATATAATTCGCTATACATTTTTGCCTCGTCCATGAATCGCACTTTTGCCCCGTCCGTAAATCGCACTTTTACCCCGACAGGTGCTTGACGGCGTTAGATTAAATTACGGAAAAGCGAAATATATTTTGTCGATTCTTTTCACCGTATTTTCAAAACAGATATGTGAGTGATGTAAAACACTGCCATAAATTTTGAACAAGTAATCCTGTTGCTATCGTATTTGCCGTATAACGAAAAATTAGATCAAAACAGCCCTAAAATAACATTTGCACATAACTCAGCAACTATGCTTCGTAAGCAACCAAAGTTTACGTTAGATTCAAGTCAATTTACTCGGAATCTGCACCGATAAATCATTGAATCGCACTTTTACCCCTCGTTACTCTATATAAAAAATAGTTAGTTTCTACTTAATGCTACGATACCCACAGAATATTTGTATTATTTGCATCTCCTATCGGTGAAAGCTTATTTTGTAAATCAAATTTCTTAATAATTGTGACAAGAAAATCGTCTGGTAAAGGTGAAACTAGGACACATGTAAGAAAACTTACTATTACGCTTAAAAATCACGTTGCTTCACAGAAGAAATAGTAACATTCTGATGGATATAAAATTATCTAGCCGATATTGTTGTCAAATTACATTTAACATAATTAGTCAACATCTGCTTTCAATAGTATTTAACGCCGGATCAAAACAGAAACTTAGAAAAAAACGAATAAAAACGTTCAATTCGTTGCTAAACTCTGAAAAAATAATCGGTCCTATGCTGCTTCCTTGCGGTACGGCACGCAATGCATTGCGGAGATTTTCCGGAGTTGATCTTTTGAGATCTTGTGAACGTTGATTTTTTTTGTTTTGAAAGTTTATATAAATTAGTAATAATAAAAGGATCTTAACTTATTTAAGAAAATTCAAATTCAATTCCTAGTAGTTCTCAACATTTTGCAGAAAACAAATGTTTGAAGTCTTACTTGACAGATTTAACGACTGTATAAATTGGATTGCAAAAATTTAATGACAATCAAAGATTTAAGGATTGTGCGATTTGAGATATTCCGAAATTCTGCAAGAACCTCGATTATGATTTTACCGAGATTGTATCATAAACAAAGTTTAATGCTAGGGAAAGTTGAGTTCAAGTAATAGATAGGGTACGGCATCTATTTTTTCGGCCTATGGCCTAGTTCCAGTGGAAGAACAGGTGGTTTTGATGTTCTTTGAATAAAAAATAGTAGATTACTTACAGTCTTGAGAAAATAGTTATAACATATTAGAATTGTATGTCGGCAAAGTATATTTATTAGCGAAAGAAAAGGCAAAAAGGCTGAATTTAGAAACCTGCTGAAAATATTCTCCCTTACCTTATATTAAGAGAATGGATAAAATATAGAGTAATGCCGTTAACGTCGGGTCATTGTTATGGTCGGATCATCACGATTTTACAGTTTTAGTAAACTCGTGCTATTTATATACAGGGATACCTCGATATAAGACAACTTCGATATAAGACAACCTCGTTATAAAACAACCTCGATGTAAGACAATTTCGCTTTCAAAACACGCGTACCGAATTGAAATACATGACCTTACACATACACCTTTTTCTTAGACCTTTGCCTTGATGTATTAGGATTTCCGAAAGTTATTTTGAAACAAGTTATGGACGAATGCCAAAAGGTGGCCCAACCACGACGACATTATCTGGTATACCATGTATACTTGATTCACACTGAATAAAGCCATCTTATTAACAATAATCGTGTAAAACCCTTATGTTTATCAATGGTCGTCGCATCGAATAATTTTGTTTATAAATGGTCGTACCAAACCATTTAATTCATGTATGGTTGTAGCGAATCATGTACAGTAAACCCCCGTTCGTTTGAACGATTCCTCGTGCAAGCTAACGGGGTTAGTTTTTAATTTGAACAACTGATGTCTGCAAAAGCAAATGATGTCATGTTGAGAATGACATTTGAACCATTTTTAATTTGCACGTTGTGCAAACCAGCGGGGTTCCAATTGAAGTATTCAGTTTAAAAACGGTGAAATGAATAGGGGTCCACGGTACTTCATTCAACAATGAATATATCGATCTTCTTACTTATGAATGGTCGTACTGAACCTTTTAATTCATCTATGATCGTACCATACCATACCATATACTTGATTCACCAATGAACGTACCGAATATTCCTACTAATAAATGGTCGTACCGAACCATTTAATTCATCTGTGGTCGTAACGAACCATATACTTCATTCAAAAATGATTGTACCGAAAAATTTCATTCATCTATGGTTATACCGTACCATATACTTCACTCAACAATGAACATATCGAATCTTATTACTTGTAAATGGTCGTACCGAAGCCTCCTAGTTGGCTTCGAGGGTAACGCTGGCCTAATAAGCCACTCGTCGTATGTTCGAATCTCGACTGGGAGAGGCCGTTAGAGTCAATAGGATCGTAGCAATTGGCCCTGCAATTGTCCTGCACTATAACAGCTGGCTGCGAAGTCTGTCGTATAAAAAACAGAAGGTCAAGTTTCGAAAATAGAATCTAGCACCTAGGCTTTACTTTGCCTTTTGGTCGTACCGAACCATTTAGTTCATCCATGATCGTACCGAACCATACACTTGATTCACCAATGAATTTGTACCAAAACTTTCATTCATATTCGGTCGTATCCAACTTTTTTTTCACACGACCAGCCTAATGGTTGGATATAGGGATTACATACTTCAAATTCATTCATTCAAGCTCAAATTCTTTTCCTTCCGCAATAAATCATGACGCAACAAGAAAAATGGGAAAAAATGCGGTAAAAACTCCAAAAACCAAGGGAAATTATCCAATTTTATTCCCTATACTTGGAAAAAAATTATTAGCTTTCACAACGTCTTATTTTTCAGTGTCTGCGTCTGCTTTTTTTACTTACACACTTTTCATATATTCCAATACGGCACAGTAAAAAGTATTCCAAATGTAAAAAACAACGAAGAAAAACAGAAACAAATTTCTCTGATACTGTTAGAGCAGAAACTGTCCTATCACAGTCGCCAATGTGCAACACCTGATTAGTGGTCGTAGAGAACCGCCCAAGTCTTACTTGTTTAACTAATTGCAAACGACTGAATTGTGCTCAGCAGATCTCAGCAGGTCTCAGAACACGGTCGGAATCTACACGATACCGATGATTGTCGATATGACGGCGCACCGAACTGCTCTGTTTCCACCAATTGCCAAGCTCAGCGGGTTCTTGACGTTCAGACTTGGATCGCTGACTTTAAATCTCGTGACCTCGCGCGCCATCGAGTTGACATGCAGTTTAGGTATGGCCGAAAAATTAACGATCAGTTATATACCGTTTTACATAAAAGTAAATAATTTCTTATGAAAAAGTAAGTAAAATTCATTCAGGCATCCAGGAAAAATATTGCCTGCAAGAAGTTCGCAACGGAATTTTCCACGGACAATCCATAATCTTTTAGCGATCAAAGTTTCACGCCGTTTTATTGTACATCACATTGGCACATGATTTTCAAAGTTCGAAAAAATGATGTGTTACTAGCAGACTTGTGAAAGCACGCACCACACTGCGAACCGTGCTAAAATGTTGTGCTCCCTTCTTGGCTAACATTCTGTCGCGCCTTAGAGTGTAGAGTAGAGTGTACTTTGAAGGGTGCTTTTGTATTTTTTTTTGTATGGCAGCCGAGCAGATCATTCATTTGCTTTCATTTGTCAAGGGCATGCACTACTGTTCGTAAATTTGTAGTTTGTTATCGTATCGCACCGATCACCAAGTTTACGGGCGACACCGTGCCAGCTAACCGGGCCATACCGAGCTAGAACATGGTGTCTGAGTTCCGAGCCCGAGTTTTCTAACTGCTCAGTTACGTATGCAAAATATGAATGTACTAGATAGAAAATAACGAAAAACGAAACCATGCAAGGTTTGCTGGCACCGTGCTTATCGGTACTGAGCCGTAGACCAGAGCACCACGTTTCATTGTCAAAAGTACCCGCGTCGCTCCGAAACGGTGCTTACAACAAGTCTTACCAGAAATAATCTGGGATTTAAATATTTTCCCCAGCATTTCCCACAAACTATCTCACTATCCGACCGAAGTAAACACCACCGGCTTAGAAAGACTTTTTATACTCCGACACCGGAGTGCTTTATATGAGCAGAATCACTCAAAACCGCAAACCATAGAGCCCTATAGTCGACCGGCCGATTGACTGACTGACTGACGCCGAGTAAACATTCCCAGCGGGTATCAAAACAACTACCGGTGATGCGATGTTTGGGCTCACGGTTACCGTAACCGTTGCAACCGACGACGGCGACGACGACGACGACGACGACAACGATGCGATGCTGACATATTACTGTTTCCTTCCCCTTCGTTGTTTTTTGTTTTGCTACTTCTGCTCCGCCCACCGTCCGTCGGGGCCGGGACCGGGCTTTCTTAGCATTCTCCTCTATACACTATTTAACTTCCTCCACACACAAGTCAACTCGTGAAGTCGTGCCATCGAGCTCTTGCGGTGGCACGTCATGAAGGACACTGAAAGCCACATCCGTGTAGGTAGGTAGCTAGCTAGTCAACAACAGAGAAAGAATGGCATTGGAAAACTTTATCGCGTCCGGATGGGGGTGGCGGCGTTGGGGTGTGGGAGATGAGTTACATTTGTCTCCATTACAGCGAACGCCTCCAGACACTTTTATGTGTCCTCAGTGTGCATACCTACTTCCTTCGACTAGTGGCATGTAAGGCGCTCGATTTCACAATTCTTTGATGGTAGGCAAATACTAAGGATTGGAATATGACGAAGAAAAGCCACGAACGACTCCGTCGTAGTAGTTTACTGGGTGTGATGAGCTTCGACCTTAACTCACAGCTATCTGACACAAGCTAGGACTAACATTCGTTTCGTTACCCGCGCCCGGTCTAGAGATAGATAAGCAATAAACGCGCCATCCACCAACCAACCAACGAAAGGAAGTTAGCAAGGTCTGCTTGACGGTGGTTGTTGTTTGCAAAATGGTTTTATGCACTTGCAGTTGCCCCGTTAGGTAACCGGAAGCGATATGTTCTCACCTTCACTTTCCCAGACCGTTACTGTGTACCGACAGTCGATTGCGGCCAGGTCAAGTTGTTTGCTCGCTCTAATAAACGGTTACGGACGACGGTAGCAAATATTGATATTGTCTGCATGAAGCTCACGTGATTACGACAAAACACGAGGTGTCTCCATGAAAAACTAAGCTTAAATTGAAGTTTCTTTTTTCGAAATACTTTACCAAAATGAACAACAAGCATGCAAGCGATTTGTTAAGCTCAGGAAAAACGACGTTCTTTGTTAAGGCAGACAGGATTGATCAATTTCATCCGATGGGATTGGACCGACGTCGACTGTCCACAGATTGGATAGATTGGTGGTCGGATGAAAAGCTTAAGCAAAACAAACGCACCGGGAGGTGGATAAACTTAATGAACACACAGTTCTGTCCGTGTTTGAAACACTCTTCCACAGCTTGGATCGCATGACCATCAGACAGGTTCGAAGAGAAATGGTTTCCAAATAAAAAAAAACAAACGTTTAGTTTGCATAGACGTGTCGAATTTGTCCGAAGGGGAAAAACCAATGATATGGTTCAGTGAGTGGACATCTTTGCTTACGATAGGGTGTCCGGTAGATTTTTTACGTGAAATTTTTGCCATACTTTTTTATATGAATTAGAGAAAAAAACATTCGAAAAATTTTCGTACAATTATAAGATAGTTTATCCGACTTTCCTTTAAAGTTCCGCGCAGCTTGGATCAAGAGTTATGAATTTTCGAAATAAGCGATGTTTGGGAAAATCGAAAAATTCCCCTTGGGAAAAGCATTGCTCGAAAAAATTAACAGCCCTGCAGGAAGGCGAATAT
This sequence comes from Sabethes cyaneus, assembly GCF_943734655.1. Classification (NCBI taxonomy): domain Eukaryota; kingdom Metazoa; phylum Arthropoda; class Insecta; order Diptera; family Culicidae; genus Sabethes; species Sabethes cyaneus. Next base: position 157,264,200 of record NC_071353.1, read on the forward strand.
AAAACGCATTCAGCGCATACCCCTGGAAGTATTCTTTTATCTGTCAGCCCATGGACATGACTACTGAACTTCTAACAGTGTTTATCTGTCTCAGTTTTCTACGCTTCAATACAATTCAATTGCAGTGCTGAATGATTGCTCGTCTTAGCTGTCAGTCAATTTTCTTGCTCTTGACTGATATTTTAGGTGTCAAAGTTTAGGTTTTCAAACTGGCCGCTTTTTAAAACCAATCAAAACCTGGTTCAGGAAAAATAAATAAAGCTTCTTGGGGAGAACCAACCACTGGTTGAAAGTCCCAATAAAAAAAAGTTAATAAATAAATAAATAAAATAAAACTTCGAAGTAGAGATGGTTTGGTTTCATATTTTCCAAACCCGAATGTTATTTTCCAAACTTGAATGTTTTTTAATTTTCAAAGTCCAATTTTAGATCAAAATTGAGTCCGAATTTAAGTTCATATTCGTGTCTAAACTAAGTCTAAAGTGAAGTCCAAATCTAAGTCCGAATTTGTGATCAAATTAAGTCCAAATTTAATTCCACATTGGACCACGTTGGAATTTGAGTCCAAATTTGGATCTAAATTTGAGTTTATATTTGAGTACAAATATGAGTGAATAAGACGTCTTAATCTTTTGTCCAAATTTGTGTGCTAATTTACGTCCAAATTTGAGCTCAAATTTGTGTCTTGAGTTTCAATTGGAATTTGAATTTTTTGTGCCCAAACTTAATTCTAGGAACCTAAAGTGAAATATTGAGTTTTATTTTGCGTCCAAAAGGCTCTCAGCTGAGCTCAAATACAACCTCAAAATTCACTTTTAACGCTGAATTTGGGTTGTCCTTTAATAACTGGCTGCGAAGTCTTAGTCAGGGCTTATTTTACGACTAGATTTGGACCATTTTTGGGACTTGATTTGGAACTTGTTTTGGGTCAAATTTGGGACTTGATTTGGACATAATTTAGAACTTGTGTTGAGCCCTGCTTTGGAACTTATTGCGTACTTAATTTGGGATCTGTCTTATGACTTATTTTGGGCCTAGTTTTAAGACTGGAATTAGACCCTGATTTGATCATATTTTGAGACTTAATGTCTTAGAACCTGATATAGAACATTTTTGGACCAAATCGTGCGCTTGATTTGGGACATGTTTTGTGCCTAATTTGGAAATTGGGTTTAGACCCGCTTTGGGACAAATATTGTACCTAATTTGTATCCTGATTTAGGTCTAATTTTCGAACTTGATTGAAGACTGGGCTTAGAACCTGGTTTGGGATTTGTGTTGCGACCTGATTTGGAACATTTTTAGACCAAATTTGGGACATGTTTGGGACACAATTTGGGACTGGGGTTGCAACCTGATTTAAGTCTAATTTTGAGACATGATTTGAGACTGGGGTTTGTTAAAACAGGGTTTCACTTTATTTGGAACTTGAATTGCAACCTGCTGTAGGTCTAATTTTGGGATATACCTTAAAACTTGATTTGGGCTTTGATGTGGTACCTCGTTTAGAACAATTTTGGACCAAATTTGGCACATGTCTTGGACATAGTTTGGCCCTTGGGTTGCGACCTGGTTTAGGTTTAATTTTGAGACTTGGCTTAAGATTGAGTTTAGAACCTGATTTGTCACATGATTTGCGATATCCTGTAAATAATTTGGAACTTGTGTTGAGACCCTCTCTGGGACATATTTTACACTTAATTTGGGATCTGACCTATGACTTATTTTGGGCCTAGATTTTAGACTGGGCTTAGAACCTGCTATAGAACATTTTTGGATTAAATTTAGCACTTGATTTGGGACATGTTTGGTATTTGGATTGAGACCCGCTTTGGGACATATTTGGTACTTAATTTATATCCTGTTTTAGGTCTAATTTTCGAATGGTTTGGTACTTGTATTGCGACCTGATTTGAGACATTTTTAAACAAAAATTGACACTTAAGTTGTAACCCGATTTAACGCTAATTTTGAGACTTCACTTAAGAGTGGGTTAAGAATGTGATTTGGGACTTATTAAAATAGGTTTTAATTTTATTTGGGACTTTAATTGCAACCTGCTATAGGTCTAATTTTGGGACATATTTTGTGACTAATTTAGGACCTACTTTGGAACTTGATTTAAGCCGGTGCTCAGAACTTGATTTGGGACTTGATGTGGTACCTCATTTAGAACACTTTTGTACCTAATTTGGGACAGGTTTTGGACCTAATTTGAAACGTGTTTTGAACCTTACTTGGGACTTGTTTTGAGATCTTCTTTGGCACATATTTTGTACTTAATTTGGGATCTGTCTTATTTATGACTTATGATTTACGTCTGGAATTAGATCGTGAATTGTTCTTATTTTGGGACTTAATTTAAGACTGAACTTAGAACCTGATATAGAACATTTTTGGACCAAATTGGGCGCTTGATTTAGGGCATGTTTTGGGCCTAATTTGGAATTTGGGTTAAGACCCGCTTTGGAACATATTTTGTACCTAATTTGTGTTCCGATTTAGGTCTACTTTTCGAACTTGACTCAAGACTGGGCTTAGAACCTGGTTTGGGACTTGTGTGTTGCGACCTGGTTTGGAACATTTTTAGATCAAATATTTGAGAATTAATTTTGACATGTTTGGGACACAATTTACGATTTGGGTTGCAACCTGATTTAAGTCTAATTTTGAGACTTGGCTGATGAATGTGATTTGGGGCTTGTCAAAACGGGATAATTCTAATTTTGGGACATATTTTATAACTAAATTAGGACTTATTTTGGAACTTGATTTTGGACAGAGCTAAGAACTTGATTTAGTACTTGATGTGGCAGCTCATTTGGAACATTTCTGGACCTAATTTGGGACTTGATTTGGACATAAACTGAAACTTGTGTTGAGACCATCTATGCGTCATATTTTGTACTAAATTTGGAATCAGTCTTAAGACTTATTTTGGGGCTAGATTTAAGACAAGATTAGATCCTAATTTGGTCTAATTTTGGGACTTACATAATTTGATTGAGACTGAGCTTAGAACATTTTTGAACTGGACATGGAACATTTTTGGACCAAATGTAGCACTTAATTTGTAACATGCTTTGGATCTAATTTGGAATTTGGGTTGAGACCCGCTCTAGGACATATTTGGTACTTTACTTGTGTCCTGATTTAGGTTTAATTTTCGAATTTGATTCACGACTGGGCTTAGGACCTGGTTTGGGACTTGTGTTGCGACTTTATTTGGAACATTTTTAGACCAAATTTGGATGGTAATTTGGGACATGCTTGAGACACAATTTGGGACTTGGGTTGCACCCTGATTTAAGTCTAATTTTGAGACTTGATTTGAGACTGGGACTTGTTAAACAGGGTTTAACTTTATTTGGAACTTGAATAGCAACCTGATAATGAGGTCTAATTTTGGGACATATTTTGTAACTATAAGCAAAGCAAAGCCTAGGTGCTACATTCCGTTATCGAAACTTGACCTTCTGTTTTTATACGACAGACTTCGCAGCCAGCTGTTTGAGTGCAGGACCCTTGCAGGGCTAGTTGCTACGATCCTATTGACTCTAACAGCCTCTCGCAGTAGAGATTCGAACATGCGACGACTGGCTTATTAGGCCAGCGTTATACCTCGAAGTCAACTGGGAGGATTTTGTAACTAAATTGGGACTTATTTTGGACTAGAATTAGGATGGGTCTTTAAACTATTTGGGACTAGATTGGGGACTTGATGTGGTACCTCAGTTAGATCATTTTTGGACCTAATTTGGGACATGTGTTGGACACAAACTGGAACTTGTGTTAAAACCTGCCTTGGAACATATTTTGTACCTGATTTGGAAGCTGATTTATGACTTATTTGGGACTAGATTTAAGACTGGAATTAGATCCTGATTTGGTCTTATATCGGGACTTGATTTTAGACTGGGCTTAGAACGTTACTGGGTTTAGAACGTGATTTGGGACATGTTTTGGGCCTAATTTGGGTTAAGGCCGGCTTTGGGACATATTTTGTACTTAATTTGGGCCCTGGTTTAAGTCTGATTTTCGAACTTGATTCAAGGTTCAAGGTTTGCGGCCTGATTTGAACCATTTTTGCATCAAGTTTGTGACTTAATGGGACATGTTTTGTCATAATTTTGCACTTGTGTTGCGACCTGATTTAGGTCTAATTTTGAGACTTAATTTAAGACTAGGTTAGGAATTTGATTTCGGACTTGCTTTAAACTTAATTTGGAACTTGGATTGCAACCTAATCGTTTTGTGTCTGACTTTGGGACATATTTTGTAATTAAATTAGGACTTATTTTTGGGACTAGATTTTAGACTAGGCTTAGAACTTGTAAAGCACTCGGGTTGGGACCTAATTGTAAACATGATTGGACTAAATTTAAGACCTTATGTGGGACTTGTTTTAAACTAAATTCGAGACTTACGTTGCGACCTGATTCTGGTCTTATTTTGGGACTTGATTTAAGGATGGGCTTATTTGAAGCTGATTTAGCGCTTGATTTGGGACAATACATACATTTTACCTAATTTTGGACATGGGTTAAACCTTGCTGATTAATGATTAACTTTGGGACTAGATTTAAGCCTGCCCAGGTAACCAATAAGCATTAGTATAAGCACTAAATCAATCGTTTATTAGCATTCCTGGCGTTTTATACTGCAGGTTGCTGTATATCAGCCTTTTGACTGCTTAACTGTTGTAAATTGGCATTCCAAATTCTATTTAAATTCTTCTTGTCAGTAACTAGCTGCAAATAAGCATTGTCAGCACTATAAGAGGGCTAGCAGTAAACTAGCCGCATATTTTGCCAAAATAGCGTTTAAGTAGCATTTAAAGCAACTTAAATGCTTATTGGCTTGCATTTAAATTGCATTGGAAATGCTTATTGGTTACCTGGGTGGGGTTGGAACCTGATTTGGAACACCAAATTCGGGATTTGATTTAATACAGGGATTAGAACCCGATTTAGAACTTGACGTCCTGACTAAGGACCTGATTTTGAACATTTTTGTACCAAATATAGGACGTCATTTGGGCATTTATTTTGGATTTAATTTGGGATTTGGGTTGAGGCTTGCTCTAGGAGATATTTTGTGTCTAATTTGAGACCTGATATAGGACTTGTTTCGGGACTTGATTTGAGATCGGGTTTGAGGACCTGATTTAGGACCTGTTTTGGAACTAATTTGGGACTTCGGTTGCAACCTGATTTAGGTCTAATTTTGGGAACTGAGTTGTGACCTAATTTGGAACATTTTTAGATCAAATTTGGGACATAATTTGGCCCTTGGGTTGCGACCTGATTTAGGTCTGGTTTTGATGCTTGATTTAAGACAGGGCTTAGAACCTAATTTGTCACTTGATTTGTGGCATACTTTGTAAACAATTTGGGACATATATTGTACCTAATTTGGTTCTCTGATTCATGAATTTATGAGACCTGAATCAAGTCTAAAATTAACTGCAAAATATGTCCCAAACATGGTCGAAAAATGTTCCAAATCCAGTCTTAAAGCTAGTCCCAAAGTTTACTTTGTGAGCTTTAAGACTGGATTTGGAACCTGATTTGGAACATTTTTCGACCATATTTGGGTCATGTACTTCTTTGGAATTGACACTTTTCGGTGAAATACTCAAACTCCTTTAATTACGTTTCGGCCTACTCATATTTTTATTCGGCCATCCGCAGATACTATACAAATATAACAATTATACAAATATATATCATAAAATAAGAAACAAAAATACGAATAAAATTTGAGTTTGATGCACTTTTACAATAAATTTGCCAAAAGTTTCAATGTTCACAATAAAAACTGCTGTAGATGCATTGTTTCTACTATAACATTTAGAAGAACTTTTTTTGAAATATTCAAACTTATGTATCAACAACTACCCTCGATGACCGTAATACACTCAAGTCGCTTATTACGCGCAGGATACGTCCCGCGTAAATCAAAACCGCGTAAATTCCGAAAACCGCGTAAAAAACCGCGTAAATTCCGAAAACCGCGTAAAACATTTCAACACTACGCGAAAACGCCACGTTTTGAGCACATCCGCGTAAATTCCGAAAACCGCGTAAAATCTGAAAACCGCGTAAATTCCGAAAACCGCGTAAAAATAGTCGCGTAAAAAACCGCGCAAAAAGCGACTTCAGTGTATATACATTCTGCAAAACAGACGTAAATGATATTACCACTTGAAAAAGACACCAACAAAGCGTCGAAACGTCGAGAAAACATCAAATCTGAAAACTGCCCTGCGAAATGCGAATAGTTGCAAATGAATCCAGTCGATAAAAACACAACCTAACCCAGTTCTATTTTTCTTTTCCATTTTATCATTCGTTTTCATTTTTTTTCTGTCCTGTTTTTCTTCTTTTTTTTGTGTCTCCATTATCATGCTCCCGTATTTTCTTCTTTTCTTTTCCTCCTTTTCTAGCTCGTTTTTTCTCTTTTTTTGTTCTGTTTTTTGCTCTTTTTCTGTCCAATTCGTCCCCATTTTTTACGTTTTCTTTATGGGTTTTCCTTCTTTTCTTTCATTTTTCCTTTTTTTTTCTTGCGTTCTTCATTTTTATTGGTCCAGTCTCCTCGTTTTTTGCTTTGTGTTTCCTCATATGTTGTCCCGTTTTCTTTTTCCTCACTTTTGTTGCTTTTAATGTCCCGTTTTCCCTCGCATTCTGTCAGACTTTTTCTCTAATTTTTCTTACCTATTGTTTAGGTGAATTTCTCTCCTTAACTTGTCGTTAAACTTACATTTGCATTTAAATGACTGTTACATTTTCAAGTACAGGAGGAAAGTTTGATTCAACCATAATAAACAGAAAAGACCCTAAATGGAAGCACTGCGTAACATCAGTGTAGTAAAAATTAAATTCCAACAATTCAACCTGCCACATTTTAGTTTGTTTCAAATTACCACCATTCAGGCAGCAATGTGAAACAACAAATTCACCTGCCACTTTAAGGTGAATCGAATTCACCGGACAGCAGAGCGTCAACAACACACCACCGCACCTCCGGTCTCCGGTAGAAAGCGAACGTAAATGGCAAACAAATCGATCGATGAAAAATGAACCTGCTGCTTGCTACCGAAAAGTATTCAAATTGCGGTCTTCCCGTGCGTGTGCCAGTAACGGCCGTCGGTTGCGTCGGTCGGTCGGTCGGTCGAGGGAAAGTGAAAAGAAGACTCTGTAAAATCTGTAAACACTACCTACCTACCGTACCAAAGCGGGGGATTCGATACGGCGTTCTAAGTGGTATTTAATTGCCATGGTCAAGGTTGTAAAGTTTTATTTCTCTATTCGTACAGCATTCGGTATGAAAAGTTAAGGGGGAACGGATGCTGCCGCAATTATTGGATTAAAGATTGGTTGAAGGTTGGGCAACTGATGAGGGATTATCGCAACTTAAAGAAAAAAGAAATGAAAGAACTATAATAGACGTCTGTTCTTCAAAGCTACCATTTCGCGCTCGAATTCGTCGACATCTTTGAACTAAAATCATTTTCTTCTCCTTCGGAGCTATACACATAACTTGCGCGATAAAAAGTTTTTTTTTTCTGGAGGGAGCCGAAATGAAGTATGTTGAAACCAGAACGAACTAACTTAATTGCAGAAATAATAACCGCAAAAGAATGATGATGATATCCACATAAACACAGGACAGCTACTACAGTGCTGTGTGCAGTTCACGGAAAAGTTATAAACTCATAATTGCGCTCAAATGTTTCATTCTCCAGTGGCAACGCGACCTAAAAAAAAGGAGCGCAAGAAAAGTCCCTTTTATTTCTTGGCTTTGAAGTTTAATGTTGCATGGCCGTGTTTCGTTGCATTCGCCGCGCGTACAGGAGAAGAAGAAGAGCGCAACCGTCGCGTGGCTCTATGCACAGCCCAGGAGCAAGCACAAGCGGAAATGAGGTGAGAGTGCTCAAGCGATAAACGCACAGCTTCCATCGAGCACCTTTGGCTGGAGATACGCGGCGGCGATGACGCACCGCAGTCGCAATTCTCACCAAGTCAAGGTCGTTAAAAGCTAGTGTCCCCGGTTTCCTGAATGGTGGCAACCGCAGCTTTCCGAAATGGGTTGCATGGTCAAATGTAAAACCTTGAATGGCCTTCTGGAAGAAGTGAAATTCTAGTTGGGTGTTATGGTTTTTTTTCCACAAAAAACTTGATTGGTAATGTGTTCACAAATTACAGAATCAACCAAGTTCAACGAGCTCCAATTCAGTTCAATGGCGGTTTTTAAGGTTACAAGTGACCCCCTCACTGTGCAACCGAAAAAAACCATGAAACGATCGAGGGCTTGTGGCCAATCTTGATTGCGATTGAATGCGATCGAAAGGCGCAGAGAATGTACCGATTGTTATTAGTATATCGAAAGATGGAGATGGACGCGGCGGACTGCGCGGACTGAAAGCCAACATCTTTAAACACTCGAGCCGTTCGTTGGATGGATGGATACACGGCTCATTTGGAGTTCGCTTTTCGCGAACCGAGAGAAAATTAAATCATCAATCAGCGTTTTTTTTTTCGTTTCTCTCGCCTTTGCTTCTAAAAATTGTTGATTGACCCTTGAACAATCGCTTTGATTCAGCTTCACTCGAAGGCAGCTGCCATCGTCTGTTCGTTCGTTCGTTCGTTCAAGTAAATGGACGTGCATGCGTTCGTCTTTTCTCGAGTGCAAAAAACTTATCTCCTCACAGTTCTGTGATCTGCACCGATTAGCTAACTGCCCTTTAGCCATCTTCATTCCAGCAAACTTCATAGATTTCCCCTTTCTAAGAACTATGCAACTCTCACGGGGAAAGCTTGCAACTTTTATCTCCACACATCGAGAACCCTTAATGAATCTATGCATAATACAGTACAGTATAGTTTACTTCCGCTGCGTTTTGCCAGAGGACACATCCATACCACCACCGTGTAGTAGAATGCACTCCGCCCCAGCTCGATTGAAGTGAAACTTGAGGACGAGAATGAGGCAGTAGCTGGAAGGGAAAACCATAAAACCCTACCAACCTACCAACCAACCAACCAACCCGTCTACTAGCCCCGGTTGCCTGTCTGTCTGTCTAGCTATCTGTCTATAGTTATTCACCCGCAGGCTAAGTTCCCCGCGTGACAGTACATCACCGCCACCACCATCATCACCGGGTGGCTGGGCGTGTGTGGCGATAAACCGCAGACTTAGGCGGCCTCTACTAAAACCAGACACGTGACTTATACCATTCTCTTATCTGAGCCGTCTTCCATTTCGTTTGATATCCACCACACCACGCCACGCCTCGCTGCTGGCTGGCTGGGTGGTGCAATGTTGCGGCGCTTTCTTTCCTTGTTTTTCTCCAATCCAAAACCCCCGTAATATAATGTGAGACTCTGATGTGAAGCCAACACACCGCAGTCGTGGATTGCCACTGTTGGCGATAGTTGGAAATTTGTGTCCGGATTTCTAGAATGTTAGAATACGAAAATTTTATCGATACTAATTTTAAGGGTGTCCCACAAGGGGTTCTTCTAGGCTCCTTATTGTTCATTTTATTGTTTACCAAAGTAGAAAAAATTATTCCTGATTCAATTGGTTTTACCGAGTCTCCTTTAGTAGAATCAGGCCATTCGATGTTAAGTGACTTTAGCGTGGATTCATTCTCAGACCGCTCCACATCTTTGCTTCATACAAAATTCCGCATTTATCAGAAACTAGCTGACCCGACAAGCTTCGTATTGCCACAAATTAAACTGTCTTGTTCATAAATCGTGAATCTCGGATGACCTTTGTCACAATCTCGAGTTTTGCAAGTTTCTGAGGAGTTCATGGGTGGTTATACAATATACATATACATATACATACATATACAATATTCATAATAATATAATATACAAATTTTCCTCTCAGTAAAGTAGAAAACAACTCCCCCCATTGCTTAGCCTGATAAAATAAAGCGGATAGCGTCATCATTACAAACCATTTCGCAGAATACCATTTCGCGAAAAATCTTACGCGGGATGTACCATTTAGTGATGTCCGATTTTTCCAGTTAATCGATTAGTTAATAATCGATTACTTTTTGGGCGGCCAATAATCGACATCGATTAATCGGCGGTATATAATCGATTAGTCGAAATAATCGATTGGTTATAACCTTTACGTCCCGATACCAAAAATAAGGATACTTGCAGTTACACTTTCGGCTCTATCTCCATTGTTGTTCAATTGATTCATATGCAACTAACGTTAAAAGAACTCCATCAGATTGGTCGGTAAATAGCAACGGGATGGCAAGGTTGTCATCTCCCATATATTTGGTGCGTAACCGACATCACTGGCACTGGCATACGAAAAATGGCCTGTTCGCCCTAAGGCAATGTTAAATCGGGTAACAAAACTTGTTGCTGGCTGTACCAAATGATGGCAGTTTAAGATTATTTATGCAGTTTATGAATATTCTTGCGGATTGCGGTTTTGTAATATATTATACATCATATAATATTTTTCTGTTGAATGAGTGAAAATACGACAACAGTTTATCCTGTTTTGGTGAAAGCGAAATGAAAATAGATGTTCGTTATGCTAAAATTCTAGCGTGCCACACCGTTGGTAAATAGCACGTTTTTTTCTTGAGCTGTTTTCTTTTCAGCTGGATACCAGGCTTAAGACTTGACCCCTATTTATCGACAGACTTCATATCGACTTCAGTATTATTAAAGGGCTATTAGGACAATTACGTAGCTAGTGCAACAACTCTACTGATTCTATCTAGGAGCATCGCCTAGCCGAGATTTGAACATACGAATACGACGACCAGTTTGTTAGATCAGCATCGTACCTCGAAACCAACTAACTGGCTAGTCACGTGTGGTTAATTTAGTAGCTAAGCGCCAGCCACTGTAATAAATTAAATTTGTTAGAAATTGTTGAATAGTAAAATTTTAAAAAATCCGGCATAATCGATCGACCAGGTAATCGATTATCTAATAATCGGAACATAAAGCAATCGATTAATAATTAATCGATTATTTTAACAGATAATCGATTAGCTCGATTAATCGAGAAGTAATCGGACATCACTAGTACCATTTCACGGAAAATCTTTTCGTAGAAAGTCAGTAGATCTAGGAAAATAAATAAGCCGAGATAGAGGTGATCTCTGCGGGGGGCTGCCCCCCTCCTCCCCCGCAGTGGCCGGCGCTTTTGACGACAGGTCGCCAGCGATACTCGGCGGCCTATGGCCGTCTCACGTTGAATCATCTAATGTTACTATTGATAGTTTTTGGTGATCTAGTTATTGACTAATGTTTTATGAAAGAGTCTAAAATTTCTCGAGTTCGATTAGTTTTGGAGTTACGCAAAAATTTCTGCTTTATTTGTATGAGTGTCCTTATCCCCCTACCGGAGGGGTGAGGGACCATCATTAAAAAAATTCCTGCCTCCAAAACCCCTTACATGCCAAATTTGGTTTCGTTTGCTTGATTAGTTCTGGAGTTATGAAGAAACTTGTATTTCATTTGTATGAGAGCCCCCCCCCCCCCTCCTAAAAAGGTAAGGGGTCCCAATTCTTCATAGGAAAAATTCCTGCCTACAACTCCAAAAGCACCCACATGCCAAATTTGGTTCTATTTGCTTGATTAGTTCTCGAGTTATGAGGAAATTTGTATTTCATTTGTATGGGAGCCCCCCTCTTAAAGTGTAGAGGGGTCCTAATTCACCATAGAAAAAAAACTTGCCTCCAGAAACCTTCACATGCCAAATTTGGTTCTATTTGCTTGATTAGTTCTCAAGTTATAAGGAAATTTGTATTTCATTTGTATAGGATTCCCCCCTCCTAAAGTGTAGAGGGGTCCTAATTCACCATAGAAAAAATTCTTGCCTCCAAAAACCTTCACATGCCCAATTTGGTTCACTTTGCTTGATTAGTTCTCCAGTTATGAGGAAATTTGTATTTCATTTGTATGGGAGCCCCCCCCTCTTAAAGGGGAAAGGGGTCATAATTCATCATAGAAAAAAATCTTGCCTCCAAAAACACCCACGTGCCAAATTTGGTTCTATTTGCTTGATTATTTCTCGAGTTATGAGGAAATTTGTATTTCATTTGTATGGGAGCCCCCCTCTTAAAGTGTAGAGGGGTCCTAATTCACCATAGAAAAAAAACTTGCCTCCAGAAACCTTCACATGCCAAATTTGGTTCTATTTGCTTGATTAGTTCTCAAGTTATGAGGAAATTTGTATTTCATTTGTATAGGATCCCCCCCCCCTCCTAAAGTGTAGAGGGGTCCTAATTCACCATAGAAAAAAATCTTGCCTCCAGAAACCTTCACATGCCAAATTTGGTTCTATTTGCTTGATTAGTTCTCAAGTTATGAGGAAATTTGTATTTCATTTGTATAGGATCCCCCCCCCTCCTAAAGTGTAGAGGGGTCCTAATTCACCATAGAAAAAATTCTTGCCTCCAAAAACCTTCACATGCCAAATTTGGTTCACTTTGCTTGATTAGTTTTATTTTATTTTATTTTATTTTATTTGATACATTCATCTGACAATGTCTTAATGAAGGTCACACAAACTCTTACAAAGCATCAGTTCTTGACAATTTTTGAACAAAAATTCGAGTAGGCTCTCCAAATTCGTACAGTTCTTCAACCCGAGTGAACATCCGGATGCATGACGTCACTGGTTCGTGGTACCCAAACGTGGTTCGGTGAAATTCCGTGTGCAATAAGGCCGTAGTTCGCAGAGATCTTTGGGATGCTCGGAAATTCACTTTTGAAAGCAGTGTCGGCGAATCAATGTCGTTGTTCAAAATTTTTGCTACGAACGTTGCCTGTTGAACTTTTCTGCGCCGTTCTAGTGTGTCCAAACCGAGCAGAAGACAACGTTCACGATAAGGAGGGAGATTCTCTGGGTCTCTCCAAGGCAACTCTCTGAGGGCAATACGGATAAATCGTCTTTGGATGCGTTCGATTCTTAGAATCCAGGTGAGCTGATGTGGTTGCCAAATCACGCAGGCGTTTTCAAGCAAAGGACGAACTAGTGCACAGTATAAAGATTTCAAGCAGTGAGGGTCCCTAAAATCTCTTCCGATTTTGGAGATAAATCCTAGCTGTCGGGATGCTTTGGAGATAATAGCAGCACGGTGAGCGTTAAACATAAGTTTGGAGTCGAGTAAGATGCCGAGGTCGCTAACTTGCTCTACCCTCCGGAGAGTATTTCCATTTATATTGTAGTCAAAGATGATAGAGTTTTGAGTGCGCTGAAACGTTATAACCTCACATTTTGCTGTGCTCACTATCAAGTAGTTGATCTTACACCAATTCACGAAGCCATCTAACAATTTTTGGATTTTAGTTCTCCAGTTATGAGGAATTTTGTATTTCATTTGTATGGGAGCCCCCCCTCCTAAAGTGAAGAGGGGTCCTAATTCACCATAGAAAAAATTCTTGCCTCCAAAAACCTTCACATACCAAATTTGGTTCACTTTGCTTGATTAGTTCTCCAGTTATGAGGAAATTTGTATTTCATTTGTATGGGAGCCCCCCCTCCTAAAGTGGGGAAGGGTCCTAATTCACCATAGAAAAAATTCTTGCCTCCAAAAACCTTCACATGCCAAATTTGGTTCACTTTGCTTGATTAGTTCTCCAGTTATGAGGAAATTTGTATTTCATTTGTATGGGAGCCCCCCCTCCTAAAGTGGGGAAGGGTCCTAATTCACCATAGAAAAAATTCTTGCCTCCAAAAAGCTTCACATGCCAAATTTGGTTATATTTGCTTGATTAGTTCTCCAGTTATGAGGAAATTTGCATTTCGTTTGTATAGGAGCCCCCCCTCCTAAAAAAGTAAGGGGTCCTAATTCATCATAGAAAAAATTCTTGTCTCTAAAAACACCCACATGCCAAATTTGGTTTCATTTTATTGATTAGTCCTTGAGTTTTGAGGAAATTTGTATTTCATTTGTATGGGAGGGGTCTCTAACCATCGTAAGAACCTGCCCTGGCCCCAAAAACCCCCATATGCAAATTTTCACGCCGATCGGTTCAGTAGTTTTCGATTCTATAAGGAACATTCGGGCCCCTCTTTAGGAGGGGAATAATGACCCCTTTCCCTTTTAAGAGGAGGGCTTCCATATAAATGAAATACAAATTTCCTCATAACTCGAGAACTAATTAATCAAATGGAACCATATATGGCATGCGAGTGTTTTTGGAGGCATGAATTTTTTCTATGATGAATTAGGAGGGGGGTGAAAAACTATGATGAAACCTTTTTAGGAGGGGGGGCTCCCATACAAATGAAATACATATTTCCTCAAAACTCGAGAACTAATCAAGCAAATGGAACCAAATTTAGCATGTGGGTGTTTTTGCAGACAAGATTTTTTTCTATGGTGAATTGAAACCTCTCCCCACTTTAGGAGGGGGGGGGCTCCTATACAAATGAAATACAAATTTCCTCATAACTCGAGAAATAATCAGGCAAATGGAACCAATGGACCAGGTTTTTCGCGAAATGGTATTCTGCGAAACTCTATATTCCGCGTTAAGGTCATCAGAGAATTGGTGTTCCGCAAAATGGTGTTCGGCGAAATGGTTTGTAATGATGGCGAATATTTAAATGCTATCCGCTTTATTTTGTCAGGCTAAGCAATGGGGGGAGTTGTTTTCTACTTCACTGTGAGGAAAATTTGTATATTAAAACACCCATGAACTTCCCAGAAACTTGCAAAACTCAAGATTGTGACAAAGGTCATCCGAGATTCACGATTTATGTACACCACAGTTTAATTTGTGGCAATACGAAGTTTGTCGGGTCAGCTAGTTAATAATAAAAAATAAAAGAAAAAAAACACTTAGTTTATATAGTACTCGCTGGAAAGTGCTTCGTTTACACTTCACCCATTAGATTGAACGATTGAACGGCATGAGTGAATAACAGAACAAAAAAGAAAGTCTTATTTAGTCTCATATTTAGATAAATAGTCAGATTTACGCTAGTTTTTCAGAATTGCATGCTTTCGAAGGACCGGAATTATTAAAATTATATTTCACAACACAACAGAAGAAGATCGCTTAAAGTCAATCGTATGAAACCTGGTTCAATTGCTATGCAAGAAATGGGAATCTATAGATAACTTCACAGTGAAATACATTTCTTCGCTGGTCGTTAATAAGTAATTTCATCCAAATTTACGATACCATTATAGAGGTTTTTTTTTAAATTCATTTGGAGTTGGAATTTCAAGCGACAGTTTTTTTCCGACCAGATAAACAAAAAAGTATACAAAAATGATCCACCAGCCGATCATAAAAGGCTGTTATACGAGGCGTGAAAACGATGATCTAAATAGTGTATGAGAAAATTAAGCAAGTTGTTGAAAGACGGCAACAGATTTGTGAGCATAAAACATTTGCGTTCTTCTCCAAACACGTTTTTTTTGTTTCCTATATTGGTAGCTCAACCGAAGTAGCATAATTTTCACACTTCTTCCATTAAATTATGTAGCTTTTCTAGTTTTAGTAGAAACAAAGGCAAATGGCTACCGTCTAGGTACCAACTTATACGGGCAGGAAGCCAACCAACAACGGCGAACATCAACTAGAATGACGGGCAACTTTTTTTTCCCTGGCTGGCTGCTGTATTTTTTTCCATGGCGGGTAATACATTTTCGAGGCTCGAGGTATTATTTTCGAAGTCGCGAAGCAGGTTGAAAAATTAACGTTTATGCTAACCTGACTTAGCCGCCAACGCACAGACGCTTGTTCAGATCCTGCTGCATCAGGTGTCGAACGAACAAAGATGCTGCCAATCAGTGATTAATTTTTAACTGCCTTCGTCTGTGTTTACACGCGACAGGCCCCCCAGACTTTGTTGACTTTGAAAAGTTATTCCTGTTCATTTACACCTGAACGCTGAACGTTTTTCGCTAAGTACTTTATTAGAAATGAATTTATATCCGTCACATCCTGACTGAAATTATTCATAGAGAGGCAAGGGAACATTCATCATTCTTACCAATTACATATTCAGTCGATGATTTATCGGCAGTCCTCTCTACCATGAGCCGGTGCCGCGCCAGCGCGGCCGCAGGGAACATATGCCATTGATGAATTTATGAATTTTAAAATGTTTTGCTTTCATTTCGGCGTCATTGTTTCACCTCACATTTAACTTTTGCCTTCTCTACTCGTTCGTCCTTGCAGGTTATCCGCAGCCCATGTACCGATGGCTGAAGAACGGCGTCCCGGTGGGGGACTTCGACACTAGTCAGTACCTGAAAATTCAAAGTACAACACGAGACGATGCCGGTTCGTACCAGTGTCTGGCGAAAAACGACGCCGGAACGATATTCAGCGAGAAAATTGACGTCGTGGTGGCTTGTAAGTATTACTACAGCTGTTTATTTTTGCGAATTAAACTAACCAATTTAAAATTCCACCCCTCACAGATATGGGCATCTTCGAGGATCTGAACGAGCAGGTCGTTTCGGTGCAGTCGGGCTATCCGGCGGTACTGAATCTGTCGCGGATAGAGTCCGTGCCGGAACCGTCCGTCACCTGGCAGACGGAGGAAGGTCCGCTGAACTACGACATCAAGTACGCGACAACGGCCAACAATCAGCTGATTATTCTCAGCGTCGACGAAAACGATATGAAGTCCTATCGGGCGCGTGCCATCAACACCCAAATTGGCAAGGAAGAAATCAGTGCGTTCATTCGGGTTAATGTGACTGGCAGTGCGTACGGAGAGGTGGCACCGGAGATTATCGTCGAACCGAAGAGCATGGAAGTGGTTCGGGGAGAGCAAACTGTCGAACTGGAGTGTATTGCGAATGCACGGCCCCTGCATGAGTTGGAGACGATTTGGTTGAAGGACGGTATTCCAATTGAAAATTCTGGCGTTCAGTATACTCACACGGATCCGTGGAATCGAACATTGGCCTTGCTTTATGTGAATCTGACGCACACCGGGCAGTACACTTGTCAGGTGCAGATGCGAACCGGTGGACATCCAACGGTGCACTCGATGGCAACCGTAACTGTGCAAGAGCCACCGTCGTTTTTCACACCTCTGCGAACGGAAACCTTGGGCGATTACGGCTCGAAAACTGTGCTGCCGTGTGACGTAATCGGTGAACCGATTCCCTACGTCACTTGGTTCAGAAACGCCGAAGGTCTTGATCTGTCCACCGACCGGTACACCGTTCTGGACGATCATTCGCTGGTCATCAAAAAGCTTAGTATGGAGGATTCGGCTATGTTTCAGTGTTTGGCCAGCAACGACGCCGGCGAGAAGTCCAGCTACACCTGGCTGAAGGTCAAAAGTAAGTATCACCCCCTTAATCACCCTTTGTTAGGAGGCTACTCTATCATTCGTTACTAAATACTCAATTAACAAACTTACCATCTTCTGCATTGTGTAATGCCTGCCGCATTTAACCGGGAACATGTAACCAAACCATTATTAGATAACACCAACCATCCATCCGTGCTCGAGCACTTAATCCTATACAATCAGTTCGTTCGTAATAAGCGGCTGGCACAGCCGAGAATCATTCGGGTGCGCAATTCTGCAGCGACGACAACGACCGCATCCAACTCGACGACTGGAACCACCAGCAGCAGCAGCAGTGGTAGCACAACGGCCGGCGGCCGTAGTCGCAAGAAGGTAGCATCTTCTTCGGTGGCATCAGGAGCGGCGGCGCCGGCGACCCGTGCCAAAGGGTTTAATAGCCTCGTTGACGTTAGACGTAAGAGTTTTTTGGATCTCGGCGATGCACCGAAAACAACACCCACTTGCATCCCCCACATAGTCTCATAGTTACAAGAAAACATTTAGCTAGCAAATTGTGCACCATTTAACTGGTAGCTCTAGCTTGTCGAGCACGGAATTTCGCTAGGAATGTGTAACTCCTTCACCCTTCACAACCCATCACAACCACCCCCACACACACACCCCGGCTCGGAAGCCGGGTTAATACACTACACTGTTAGCATGTTGATTAACCAATAATAACGATCCATTGTCCTCCTGTTTGTTCGCGTGTTTCGTTTCGTTCCGAGTTGTTGAATTTGAGTTTTTTCTGCCTAATTTTCCAAAGTACCACCGAATCGTCTGCGTCGATTTGACGGTGGTTAGCACATCAGCCGGGCATCCATCGTTTTGATCCGGTGCAGCCAACGAACGAAGATGGATGGAATTGGCTTTAGGCAGTTAACTAACCGCTAAACACCGATGCTAAATGGAATTGATGTTTGGAGTGGGATGATTTAAATTGAATTGGCATGTTGCATAAGAAGCTGGGTTATTGAATGATTTAATAATTGCAGTCTCATCATCAGTAAGAAAGGGGCTCGCTGATTTCTAGTTTGTTGGCAGAGATTGAAGTGTTCAACAAGTGAATTGGTTTCTGGTAAAAAGTACGAATGTGTGTGGCTGTTTTTGAGTAACTTCCCTTATATTCCAGAGGGTGAGCGGTCTCGAATCACCATAGAAGAAAATCCTGTCTCGAAGAATCTCCACATGCCAAATTTGGTTCCATTTGTTTGACTAGTTCTCGAAATTTGTGTTTCATCTGCATAGGAGCTCCCATTCCAGAGGGAGGAAGGATCTCGAACCATCATAAGAACCTTCCCCGATCTCAAAAACCCCATTTTGAAAATTTTCACGCGGATCGATTTCTGAGCCTATAAGGGTTATACAGACAGAAATTCATCTTTATAGGTATAAATTTAGTTGATTATACTTGCCTCACACCTACCCCGTTTGAGAAGAATAACGAAATACAATAAGTTATTGCTTTATTCAATACTTTTGAACTAACTCTAGGGCAATGTCTTTTCAATCTGAATGATTTTGATTATAATATTCCTAGGGCGGAATAAAAGGTGAAGGAAAAAAAACGGAAAGGAGGGGGATCATTGAAGCAGCAATTTCTAGGCTAGTAGCTCGTTGCTCTTGTTATGCTAGGTGATCCGAGTTCGAATCCAGCGTTTTTCGTAGCCACTCAAGAATTGTAAATATTGTGTGAAAATTGAGCCACAGAGGGCTGCTGAAAAGGCATATAGAGTAGGGCGGGGCATAAGTGCGATGTTTGAAGTTGTCATCAATTTTCGTGAGATATAAAGAAGGACAACAACATAATATATTTTATAGTGATGCAGTAACTCAATGTCTTCACATTCAACTATAAATCATCTGCGGTAATAGTGTTTTGCAAAATAAATTCTTATTTCTTCTGATCGAGTGCAGATTCGCACTTTTATCCCACTAGCGGGGCAAAAGTGCGAATACCGCGTGGCAAAAGTGCGAAGCTCGAATCCATGAAATTAGCACAACAGTAGCTAACAAAACCATATTATCTTCAATGTGTGTTATATTTCGGTAAGGAATATTCTCGATATGCACCTTTTCTATTTTGCGCTGGTGTATTGCAGCCTCCGTTAGATCGAAACTTTTCCAAACGTTTGTTTTTTTGTTTCATCAGCGGAAACACATTGTTTTTCTTCGGCCAACATCTGTAGAGCACACCGTTTTTCTGCAGATCTTCCAGTTCTAATATCTGTAATATAGTCCCTAAAGCTGTATATAATTAGTTATACATTTTTGCCTCGTCCGTGAATCGCACTTTTGCCCCGTTCGTGAATTGAACTTTTACCCCGCTTGGCGCTTGACGGGATTAGATTAAATTACGGAAAAGCGAAATATGTTTTGTAAATTCTCTTCACCGTATTTTCAAAACAGATATGTGAGTGATGTAAAACGCTGCTACAAATTTTCAACTAGTAATATCCTCCAGTTGATATCGTATTTGCCGTATAACGAAAAATTACATCAAAACCGCCCTAAAATAACATTTGCACATAACTCAGCAACTATGCTTCGTAAGCAACCAAATTTTACGTTAGATTCAAGCTGTCAAAGTAGTCACCCATCCATGCCAATATGGAAAATTTTCTCTGAATAAGCACCGATAAATCATTGAATCGCACTTTTACCCCTCCTTACTCTACACTTATGGCGTCCCGGTTAGAAAACCAATTTGACATCGTTTTTAGCACCGTAAAATTCACCATTTTGGTTTTCAATATCTTTTCATCGATTTTAGGAACTCTTTCGAATTTTTTTTCTGATTTGATCATTTCTACAGATCGTGGCTAAGTTATTCCGGTGGGTTCATGGCATTTTGAGATAATTTTGTCAGATAGTTTTGAAACTTGCCTGAATCATTCCTATTCATTCTTTCAAACAATAAAGAAATCATCCACTGTCGTCAGGTCAAAATCAACATGTTTCCAGTAAATTTTAAAAAATTTGCTAAAATAATCTCAAAACGTCATTGCTTGGTCCTTCAAGGAACACCGGAATCATTCCGAAACCAGCTGACATATGGTCACGATCTGTAGGAATTATAAAAATTGAAATGTATGATTGGGAAAACTCCAAAATTGGTGAAATTTGTTGAAGAAAGTGAAAAAATGTGTATCAAAATTACCCGTGAAACGTGAAAGGAAAACAGCGGAAAATTAGGTTGAAGGGGGTTAGTCATTGAAGCAGCGCTTCTTAGGCTCACAGTTTATTGCTCGTTGTCATGCTAGGTGATTCACGGTTCAACCAATGTTTAAGCCACTGCGGTCCATGTGGTTGGTTGGTTTGGCGCAATCTTGGTCTGGTCGCTGGCTCTATGAAAATTCTCTCGCCGCCCCTTTTTAGCTGAGATAGCGTCAGCCACACGATTACGTTGCCTTCCCTTGGCAGTTCCTTGGGAAGTTGCGATTAGCACTGGATCGCTCTTCTCGATGGGTTTTACAGGTTGAGACCACTTCGTCTTCCGGGTCAAGATAGGTAGGTAGGTTCATTCAATCACTTTTTCCCAAAGCTGTCCGTCTAGAGCCGGGCCGTCATTTGTGATTGCTTCCGTACAGTAGGCTTGTCACAGAAGCCGACAGCGGGCTTCTCCCATCCGGGAATCGAAATCGCTCAAGTTTTTCTACTAGGTGTTCCCATCAGCCGCCACAATGTGGAGTAGACGCAGGATTGCACGTTTATTACTGTCACGCACGTTTTCCAACGGCGAGCTTTTTCCGACGAAGAAATTTCCCAGTGCTAAGATGCACATATTAGCTAGCGAGCGATTTCGATTTGCCCGGCTCAAAATAATTGATTTCACTATATATGAACAGTCGCTTGAATGATACTAACGGGCATGCTGGAGACTTGATTGTCAGATATTACAACACTGGTAGCTTCTTCGAACAAGTTTGAACTATAACGTATTTATTATGATACGTCGCATAATAGTCAGCGGTCAGTAAACTTGTCACGTAATTCTGTCTTGCTGGTATCATCGTATTCTAGGTAGCATCGTCTACTCGCTCGCAAGCATTGATACGCCAACGCATCCGTAGAATACCGCACTCAATTTGATATCTCTTTTTGTCTTCACGTAAATGCCTATAACTTTATTATTTTCCAAGCAACCAGTTCAAGATTTTTTAAAAAATATGGATTATTCTTAGACCTTTGCAGCGATGTATTTACATTTCGATAATTCCTTTTTAAACGGAAGTTAGGGGTGAAAGTCAAAAGGTGGCCCAACCACGACGACACTCCCCTGTCCTGATCCTGTTGTGCCGGTTGTTACCGATAGCACACGGTTTCGCAGGGAATTGTCAGGGGGGCTCGCGCATTTATCACCTGGCCGGTCTTGCAGAAATGTCGGGAGTACAACGTGCCCACGCATCACACCTTTATTGACTTCAAAGTAGCATACGATACAGTCGATCGAGACCAACTATGACAGACAATGCAAAACATAGCAAAGCAAAGCGTACGTGCTACATTCTGTTATCTAAACTTGACCTTCTGTTTTTATACGACAGACTTCGCAGCTAGCTGTTAGAACACAGAACAATTGCAGAGCCAGTTGCTATGATCCTATTGACTCCAATAGCCTCTCCCAGCCGAAATTCGACCATACGACGACTGGTTTATTAGTCCAGCATCATACCTTGAGCCCAACTGGGAGGTAATGGACAGATAATGCGCGAACACGGTTTTAGCGGAACACCGAACACGGCTCAGCGTAAAATGGCGTCGAACGAAGAGCAGGTGCGAAAAGCAATAGTATGCGGTCGCAATGAAAATCCGGATCTCTCGTTAAGAAAACTTGCTAAAAAGCTTGGATTTCCTCCAAGCACTATTCACAGTGTTTTTAAATCGTTCGATACTCGCTTGACAACAGCTAGGAAGAAAGGAAGTGGAACAAAAACGGATCTGAGGAACCACCACAAGGATGCGAAGGTAAAACAAATATTACGGAGGAGACGTACCTTTGCTCGTAAAATAAAAATGTCGCCAACATTCGTGCACACTTCTAAGCAACGACAAGTCATGAAGTCTTTCAATGTGAGGACTGTGCCAAACCGTAATGATAAGCAAAATACGACGGCCAAACCACGCGCTCGTAAGCTTTATCGCGAAAATTTAACGAAGTGGACGATGAAACGTATGTCCTAGAAGACTTTAAACAGCTTCCTGGTATGTCTTTTTACACTGCCATGAAACGGAATGGCGTTGCAAAGCATTTTAGGACAAAGAAGAAAGCCAATTTCCCCAAAAATATTTAGTATGGCAGGCCATATGCAGCTGTGGTCGAGCAAGCAAAAGTTACATCACTACGGGAATGATGTATCCTCGCTGTTTTGGCCTGATTTGGCATTCTGTCACTACGCCAAAGATGTTTTGGAGTGGTATGATGCTAATGGAGTCCATATTGTACCGAAGGAGGCGAATTCACTTTACTGTCCAGAGTTACGCCCCATCGAGCGGTATTGAGCTTTGATGAAGAGAGTGCTGTCCCAGCACATACAACAAGCAACAACTATAGATAAATTTCGAAAATCACCATTCCATACCAAACTGGCATTTTCAACGAATGGACGTACTAAGGAACAGTATAGCGCCTTCAGACAGCGAGGATCATTAAAATCACGAGCAACTTTAGCGATGAAACCTAGTTGTCGAGAGGCTTTTGCTATTACAGTGGTGCGATGCAAGTTGAAGGCGAGCTTGGCATCAAGCAGTACCCAAGGTCGTTAACTTCATCAACTCTAGTGAGCGGGATGCTGATCGCAAGCCAATTTTTCCTGCACCAATCGACAAACAAATCCAACAGGAGCCTCTGCAGCTGGACACAGTCATCTATAGTCACGAGTCGCCGAATATAATGTCAGATCTTCAACATACATCAGTTTGCATCCAACTCCAAGCATTTCTTCCGCATTATCATTGAAAAAGAACACAAACAGAAGAGGTCCCATGTTGCTGCCTTGAGGAACACCCGAAATTTTCTGCAGCAGTATTTTATGGGCTCGGTAATGTGGCCCTAGTACGGCTACCTACCTCTATGTAACGGATTGGAAAGTGCTCAACGAGACGATGTGCATGTTGAAGATCTCGAAGAAATCCGGTGAGAAATCGATCAGCTGAAGAATAACAGAATTGCCGGAAAAATGACCAAGAACCGCTAGCAAAAGCACTTCACTGGATAATTTTAGGGATTTGGGAGGAGAAAAAACTACCGGAGGAGTGGATGGAAAATATTGTTTGTCCCATCTACAAAAAGGGCGATCGGCTAGATTGCGACATTACGGCGGTGTTCTCCCAGATTTCGTTGCGTCGTCTATCCCAAATAGTAAGAGAATTCGTAGGCCAATGTTAGACGGGCCTTATGGGGCCCATGCTACTACGGATCAAATTTTTACTACCCGACAGATCCTCTAGAAATGTTGGGAGTACAACGTGCCCGCGCATATTTTCGTGGATTTCAAGGCAGCATACAGTACAGTTGAACGCGAACAGCTATGGCAGATAATGCACGGTTGCGGCAAGGGACTGGACTGTCCTGTATGGCCGACCACATCGCAAGGATGCTGGACGACTGTGCATTGAAATCCGTTCTCTTCAAGAACCCCACCGGCACCAGAAACAGAGGGGCCAACGTGCTAGATGGCCGGATCAGGTTTAAGCCGATTTGCCGAGATGCGGCGACACGTAACGAATTGCTGACGAGTAGCCCAGGGCCCCGAGTACAGTGGAGAGGATTTCTTGATACGGCAAGAGCCACTCCGGCTCTCGGCTGGTAAAGTAAGTAAGTAAGTAACATGTCTGGAAGCGCCCCCTTCCAGAGAGGGGAGAGGTCTCGAACTATCAGAAGAACCTTTTTTGGCCCCAAAAACCCCTGCATATAAATTTTCACGCCGATCGATTCAGTAGTTTCTATAAGGTACATACAGCAGACAGAAATTCGTTTTTTCCTTTGTGCTGAATTTTGCTTTACCGACGGTGCAGGTTCTAGTCGGGGCTAGTCATAAGAATGGTACTGGCTTGAAGTGCGCAATGAGGCCTCTTCTCGGTGGGAACATGATAATTAGTTTCCGCATTCCCTGGTTCTAGAGTGCGAGACTGGTTGAAAACATGGAGGGGTAAAAGGGTGAAATCGTTGACCCTCACGCACAGATATTCGCACGGACAGTTCGCTAAATCCATAGCAATACATGACAAAAAGAACAAAGTGCGGAACACAGAAAAATACACCTGAATAGCATCACAAAAGATCAATAGGTTTCCTAATTTCCCGAAAAAAAACAAAACATGTTGGATTCAATCTACATTCATTAGCATGGAGCGTGAAATTTCCTTCGAAGACATATGCGGAGGATCCATATCGTTCAAAGATTGTACTAGGCGTTCTTGATGACCACCAAAATGTGGTACAAACATAGGTGAAAAGGAGTCCTCTCTTTTTCTCTGTATCTCTACAGACAGCACTGACAAAAATAGTCGACTCCGGTATACGTGAACAGTCGCTGGATAGCTGACAATCAGACTGATGGGATGGTCCCTATCATTATTTTATTTGGATCTCCCTTGTCTACGTCCTTTTTTGGGACTCCCTTCTTGTCTCCCAGTCTCTTATATTGTCTACAATCGGTCAGAGACCATTCCCCTTTTGTCAACCCCTCAAGGCTGTCAAGTCGCCATGTTAGCGAACATGTGTGCCGAGTTTGACGAAGAACCGTCTAGGCGTTCCGGAGTTATGACGGTGCAGATAAACGTAACATTGACTAATACGAACGAACTGAACAATTGAAGCTTACAGTATGCACTATGGGCCAGAAACTGAAATTTCGGGACAAATATATTTGCGGTTAAACGGCGTGTCTCAGCTCAATGTAGTCTTCGGCAACTTTTTGAATGAAAAAATGATGCATCTTTTGAAGGGATCTTCCAATATTTACGCGTTACTTTAACAACAATTAAAGTAATAATTTTTTGAGTAAATTTTTTTTCACCTTTTTGGATTTAGAATATTAAAGATAAACCAATTTCAAGTATTTTTACTGAAGATATCAAACTTCTACCTTTTACCCATTTTCAGCAATGGACCTTTGTTTATAAACGGCCCCACAAATCACATTTCTTCTTGTAACATGTTTATTTCAACAGACAGCTCAATGTGATGTTCTAGAAAATATTTTGCACATTAAAGAGGAATATTTTTGCTGGAGTCTGTTTCGCTTTTTCTGCATTAATTAATAAGATATAACTGTTTTTAGGCTAAAAACCGTTTGATGAAAAATGTGTATTTTTTCAAGGCTGCTGTTTTCGGAGAAGTAAAATAATAAAATATAGCGCATCTTCCTGCACTATTAGGGTGACCATGAATTCACCCATTAGGGTGATACAAACTTTTGTTTTCTTAAATAATTAAAAAAAAAGTTTTTTTTCTCCAAAAGTTGCAGAAAATACTAAAATAAGCAACTTTGCTGAATATAGTAACTATCTATCTCTTACCGGTTACGAAATATAATGATGTGTTAAAAAAGAGCATTTAAACATCAATTACACTCAATAACTTTGCAAACGATTATTTGATTGCTTACAAATGTTCTACAAAGTTATTTAGTATGTTGAAATACATATTTTCTATGAAGACTGTTTGACGCTAGGAGGCATATTTATTGAGTTATAAAATGCATCAAAAAAAATCCGCACTATTCCCAGGTATTCCCAGCCATGGTATTCTCAGGTATTCTCTGAAATACACATTTGGGCAGATAGCTTTAATAATTTCCTACAAATTGGTATGCAAACTAATTGCAGATACTTGCAGATGGCTAAGATATTCGGATTTTTCATCAGACGGTTTTTAATCTAAAATCAGTTATATCTTAATGCATTAATGCATATAAAGCAAAACAGTCTTCAGCAAAAATATGCCTCTTTTATGTGCAAAATATTTTCTAGAACATCACATTGAGCTGTCTGTTGAAATAAACATGTTACAAGAAGAAATGTGATTTGAGGGGTCGTTTATAAACAAAGGTCTATTGCAGAAAATTGGTGAAAGGTAGAAGTTTGATATCTTCACAAAAATTACTTGAAATTGGTTTATCTTTAATATTTTGAAACCAAAAAGGTATAAAAAAGTTTACTCAAAAAGTTATTACTTAAATTGTTGTTTAAGTAACGCTTAAATATTGGACGACCCCTTCAAAATATGCATCAATTTTTTATTCAAAAAATTGCCGAAAACCACATTGAGCTGAGACACGCTGTTTAACCGCAAATTTTTTTGTCCCGAAATTTTAATTTCTGGCCCACAGTGGTATGGACGACCAAAGTATTCTTAATCTTGGTTTGCGTTTAGGTTCGGAGTTCCACAAGGCACCCATCTCGGTTCATTTGTTTTCTTGATGGAACCTATTTATAGCATAAGAACACTGTGAAAGATTGTGCTGTACTTCTTCTTGATTCCTTACGGAAATTCAAAGATCAAGTCTCATGCGTTGTTTCAAATACCTCGTTTCGAATACGTCTCGTCTCTATTGATGTTTCGTCATTCGTACGTTATGTGCCCTACGTCGCAAGTTAATTCATTGTGATTTATTCAACGTTAGGTGAGATGTTGTTAAAGTGTATTTCATCAGCGACATATTTAGCATCCAACATTGATTGCCCAGAACTTGTTGGTTTTTTGGTCGTGAACATTCGCAGATGTACCCTCCATACTCGTATGTTTCTCAATATAAGTAGTTTCATTAATAGTTACAGAATAGATGAGAGGTGTTTTTAGATATGATTTGGTATGAGTTGTCATTTGTTAGCCACTTCATGAAATTTTGCACACAGGCATAGCTAGAGGACAATGCTGGGGGAGACTGAAAGGCGTCACTTGCCTATAAACGGTTAAAGAGGTCACCTTCTACCAGTCTTCTATGGATCAAGGGTTAAACAATACCGGCAAATCATGGGGCTTAGAGACCCTCTGGTTCAAGGGTCAGTTCGAATAATTAGTAATAATTGTCTCCCATTCTAATCCTCTTCACGTCTTGACCCACGCCAGGGGTACTATACAATACTTTTGGTTTCATTATTTTCTTTTACCATTTCTATTAAAAAGATACACATACAAAAAAAAAATACATACAAAAATGATTTGGAAGTAGTAATAGTTCTTGACTGCCGATTAAATGTGAAACTTCTGTCGGACGTGAACAGAAAAGATCCCAAAATGCTATCTTGAGGAACTTATACATTCTTATTTTTATGTTTTAGCTCCCTTTTACGTGAAAATGTTTTTATTTTAGCAGTGAATCACCAATACTCATAAGTCATAACAGTTTTAAGGCAAATATGTTGGTCTTTGGTTGTTTGATTGTTGATTACTGCCGGAATGTGGAGTTCAAGAATAGTTCGCAACTTACTTATAACACTCAAACATTGGTTATTCCCTGTAGCATGAAAATCATCAATACTAACAGCACATGTAACATCACCAGAAGATTAGTGACCCCAAAAACTAACACTGTTGACCTACAAACAATAATTAATGTTGCATTTTTTTCCCGACAGCCGCCATCCCGATCATGGAATTGCCACCGACGAATCAAACCGTCCTGGATGGAAAAGACGCCACCATGCATTGTCGAGCAGTCGGCGCTCCAACGCCAAACATCACTTGGGTCTTCAATGGTAGGTCCGGTTCCAAGTGAACCTCAGTAACCTTTGGATTGAATGCTTTAACTAACAACCGCTGTTTTTTTGCATTTTGTTTTTTTTCCTTCTACCACATAACCACGTTTGAATCGCCTACTGTGTTTTATTCACCGATTCCATCGACCGTCAGAATCGCAAGGTATCGAACCTTCAGGTCGCGTTCAGATTCTCGACACCGGCGATCTGCTGATCTCCAATGTACGAGAATCTGATGCTGGACTGTACACGTGCATCCGCGCGAACGAAGCCGGAATCGTAACCGGTGAAGCGTACCTCGGAGTCATGGGTAAGTTAGTTTTGCTGTGCCTGTTTTTAACCAGTGACTCTTTTTTTGGGACAAAATTGTGATTTGTGATTCTTTGTTTCAGTGCGAACGCAGATCGTGCAGCCACCGGCGGACACAACCGTACTGCTCGGTCACGTCGCCGCACTGCAGTGCAAGGTTTCTTCCGATCCGACCGTCCCGTTCAACGTCGACTGGTACCGAGAGCCACAGTACGTGCCCCGTGTTTCCTTTTCTGTGTCATCCTCCCAACAACCTAGACTAATTTCTTCCCCCAGACGGCAGCCGATCAAGAATAGCCAACGTATTGCGGTGAAAGCCGACGGGACGTTGGAGATCCTCGAGGTGCGCCCGTCGGACGTGGGCCAGTACTCGTGCATTGTGACGTCGCCGGGGGGCAACGAAACGCGCTCGGCCCGGTTGAGCGTGGTGGAACTTCCGTTCGCACCGACGAACGTGCGGGCTGTTCGGTTGAACACGGCTACCCATCGGGCGATCAATGTTTCGTGGACTCCCGGCTTTGATGGGAACAGTGCCGTGCTGAAGTTTATCATTCAGCGGCGCGAAGTGCCGGAACTGGGTATGTAACTGGATCGAACGGGAGGGGAACGGAGAACCAAAATAAGTTAAATTTAGAAATTTCAGGACCCCTGCCGGATCCGCTGTTGAATTGGGTTACCGAGCTGAGCAACGTTTCGGCCGGATCGCGTTGGGTGCTGCTCGCTAATTTGAAGGCCGCCACGGCTTACCAGTTTCGTGTGAGTGCCGTCAATCGAGTCGGCGAAGGTTCGCCGTCCGATCCGAGTAATGTGATCAAGCTGCCGCAGGAAGGTAATTGTCCCATTTAGGGTTTTTGTAGCAAAATTTTGAGATCGCTAGTTTGTTAACTTCGTGATTTAATTTACCTTTTTCTAACCAAAAAAACGCGCGCGTTGAATGTTGAACCGTATCGATCAGATGAACTGAGGAGGAGAGTTCCTTCTCGTAAGTTGAAAAGCATGATGTTTGAACGAGTGCCTACACTTCGCTTAGATTTCCGTTCCAGTTGCTTATGATTAATTATCTAGTCACCAGTTAAGTCGCGATTTGGTTGAACTCCAACTCCCAAGTTGGAGTTCAAGTCGCGCTTTGGCCAATGATTTGGATGCTAATATTTTCTTGGTTTTTGTTTTTCGTCTAGCCCCATCCGGACCTCCGGTGGGATTCGTGGGATCAGCGCGATCTTCTTCGGAGATTATAACTCAGTGGCAGCCCCCGTTGGAGGAGCATCGAAATGGGCAAATTCTAGGTTATATCATTCGCTATCGACTGTTTGGGTATAATGCGAGTCCTTGGAATTACCGGAACATCACCAACGAAGCTCAACGAAACTATCTGATTCAGGAGTTGATCACGTGGAAGGATTATGTGGTGCAGATTGCCGCCTACAATAACATGGGCGTTGGGGTTTATACCGAGGGAGCGAAGATCAAAACCAAGGAGGGTGTTCCGGAAGCTCCACCGACGAACGTTCGTGTCAAACCGGTGAACTCGACTGCGGTTCGGATATGGTGGAAACCTCCGAATCCCCAGCAGATCAACGGGATCAATCAAGGGTACAAGATCCAGGCCTGGAGATATGAAATAATCGATGGGGAAGAGCACGAAACGGAAGCAAGGATGATTACCGTTCCTCCGAGTTTGTTGGATCCCCTGGCCGAACAGGACACAATTATGGCTGGACTGGACAAGTTTACGACCTACAATGTGACGGTTCTTTGCTTCACGGATCCCGGTGATGGGGAGCGAAGCTTCCCGATCGAGGTACGAACCAAGGAGGACGTCCCCGACGAGGTCAGTTCCCTCCATTTTGACGACGTCTCCGACCGAGAGGTAAAGGTTATGTGGACTCCCCCCAAACAAATCAACGGCATCCTAACCGGTTATCAGGTCAAGTATCACATCAAAGACAAACCTTCCACGGTTAAGGTTTTCAACATTAGTGCCAACACCACCAGCCTCAAGGTCGTCAATCTGATGGCTACAACGCACTACTGGTTCGAGGTGACCGCCTGGACTGCAATGGGTGCCGGACTTCCTCGATCAGCTACCATTCAGTCCGGGGTCGAACCGGTCCTTCCACATCCCCCCTTCCAGCTAGCCCTATCCAACATAGAAGCCTTTTCAGTGGTCATCCAATTCACCCCGGGTTTCGACGGCAATTCCTCAATCACCAAGTGGACCGTCGAAGGTCAAACCGCTCGCAACCTAACGTGGTTCACCGTGTACGAAGTACACGATCCGGATGCTTCCACGCTAACCGTAACCGGTCTAACCCCATTCACCCCTTACCGGCTTCGGATCATCGCCTGGAACGTTGTGGGACCCTCGGAACCATCCGAACCGACCAAGGACTTCCAAACCATTCAAGCACGCCCGATGCATCCGCCGTTGAACGTCACGGTCCGCGCGATGAGCGCCACCGAGCTGCGCGTTCGCTGGATTCCCCTCCAACAGACCGAGTGGTTCGGCAATCCCCGCGGGTACAACATAACCTATCGAAATGTAAACGAAAAAGCCCAAATTATGGCATTCAGTGTCATCATCGAAGATCCCACGGCCAATTCGCACGTTTTGGACAGCCTAGAGGAGTGGTCCGTGTACGAGATATTCATGAGTTCGGTCAACGAAGTTGGGCAATCGAACGAAAGTCCTCACGCTTTCGAGCGTACCCGAGAAGCAGTTCCCTCATTTGGTCCACTCGCCGTGGAAGCTAATGCGACTTCCTCGACCACAATCGTTGTCAAGTGGGGAGAGGTTCCGAAGGAACATCGAAACGGGCAGATCGAAGGCTACAAGGTGTTCTACGGTTCGGCTGGACGAACGCAGATTTTGCACAAAACCATTCCGAACAATTCGACCTTTACGACGACGCTTACGGAGCTGAAGAAGTTCGTTCAGTATGATATTCAGGTGTTGGCGTACACTCGATTGGGGGATGGGTCGTTGAGTACACCTCCGGTGAGGGTGCAAACCTTCGAGGATACTCCGGGAGCTCCGTCGAACGTGTCGTTCCCCGATGTGTCGTTTAGCATGGCGCGGATTATTTGGGATGTTCCGGAGGAACCAAACGGGGAGATTTTGGCATATAAAGTGACCTACCTGTTGAACGGGTCCGGGAGTTTGAACTTCAGCCGGGAGTTCCCTCCCTCGGATCGGACTTTCCGAGCGACCCAATTGCTAGCTGAACGGTACTACCTCTTCAGTGTCACCGCTCAAACTCGCCTGGGTTGGGGTAAGACCGCGGCGGTTTTGGTTTACACGACGAACAACCGAGAGATTCCGCAAGCTCCTTCCTCACCTCAGATATCCCGTTCTCAGGTGCAAGCTCAGCAAATCACCTTCAGTTGGACGCCGGGTCGCGATGGCTTCGCACCTCTGCGATATTACACGGTTCAACTGCGGGAAAATGAAGGACCGTGGAGTTTGATTACGGAACGTGTAGATCCCGCAGTCACTTCCTACACGGCTATTGGACTAAAACCCCACACGCTCTACCAATTTCGTATTCAAGCAACCAACGACATCGGACCTTCTGCGTTCAGTAGAGAAAGCATAGAAGTACGCACCTTGCCTGCGGCTCCTTCCGAAGGTATCTCCGGTCTTAAGGTGGTGCCAATAACAACCACCAGCGTTCGAGTTCAGTGGAACTCCCTGAGAAAAACCTTATGGAACGGTGACGCCAGCACCGGAGGTTACC
The DNA here is from genome assembly GCF_943734655.1 of Sabethes cyaneus. Classification (NCBI taxonomy): domain Eukaryota; kingdom Metazoa; phylum Arthropoda; class Insecta; order Diptera; family Culicidae; genus Sabethes; species Sabethes cyaneus. The sequence goes on from NC_071353.1 coordinate 157,296,281, forward strand.
GCATCCTCTACCAACCGATTTCGGACTTCCCTTCCACCCTTCAAAGCATTCCAAAGCTAGACGTGATCGGCGTAGAACAAGAATCAGCGATTCTAAAAGACCTAACGCAGGATCGAAACTACGAAATCATTGTACAGCCGTTTAACTCGCAAGGCTCCGGCCCGCCAACGCCGCCGGTGGCCGTCTACGTCGGTGAAGCGGTACCCACCGGGGAACCTCGCGGTATCGAGGGTGCTCCGGTGTCATCCACTGAAGTCCGCCTCCGCTGGAAGGCACCACAGCAAAGCATGCAGAACGGTGAACTGTTGGGCTACAAAATCTTCTACCTCGTAACGGATTCACCGCAAGAGTTGGAGGAAGGTCGCCGCCACGAGGAAGAGATCGAAGTCGTTCCAGCCTCCTACACCTCACACAGTCTTGTCTTCTTGGATAAATACACCGAGTATCGGATACAGATCTTGGCGTTCAATCCGGCCGGTGATGGTCCTCGGTCGACACCGATTACGGTTAAAACTCTGCAGGGACTTCCTGGGCCTCCGAGTAGTTTGTCCTTCACCGACATTACCATGAACAGTCTGAAGGTCGGCTGGGATCCGCCGAAGAAGCGGAACGGCGAGATTTTGGGCTACATTGTGACGTACGAAACCACCGAGGACAATGAAAGTGAGTAATAAGTATTAAGCATTTACAGATGAAAAATCTTGCGTGATGCCTTTTCTCCGATTTGAATGAAATTTTAATACCAGTTTTCAGTGGAAGAAATGATTTATTTTTCAGAGTTAAATTGACCAACTACGACTCAAAATTAATTTAAAAAAAAGGCGATTTGTGGGGTGAGTTTTCACATGTTCCAATTTAGTCCATCTGAGTTTTATCGCACTCTTATAGTGGTTTTTATGGTCAATTCCGGTCATAAAAGCCATCTTAAGAGTGTAATAAAGCCCAAATTGTTACTTGGGATGCAGATTTCAAAAAATCATAACCAGAAAACTTTTGATTGCTGCAGGATTGTGCCTGAGAAAAGCTCTAGACAATCGATTGAACATTACGGAAAAAATATACACAGAATTAAAACACGATTAAAATACGGCTAAAAGACGACTGCAAGACGGTTGAAAGACGATTAAAAAACGACTGAAAGATTATTTAAAGACAACTGACAGACGGCTGAAAGATGACTGAAAGACGACGGACAGACGACTGAAAGACGACAGAAATCCGGCTGAAAGACGATTGAAAGACGTTTGAAGAACGGAATGAAAGACGACTGAAATAAGACTGAAAGACGACAAAGACGAAAGAAAGACGACCGAAAGACGATTGAAAGACGACTGAACGACGATTGAAAGACAACTGAAACGGCTAACAGACGACTGAAGACGGCTAAAAGACAACTGAGACGGTTGAAAAACGGCTAATAAAAAATCGAAAGACGGCTGAAAGACGAATGAAAGACGACTGAATGATGATTGAAAGACGGCTGAAAGACGACTGAAAGGTGACTGAAAAACGGCTAAAGGACGGTTGAAAGACGGCTGAAAGACGACTGAAAGACGGTTAAAAGACGACTGAAAACCCGCTAAAGGACGACTGAAAAACGGCTAGCAGACGACTGAAACAATTGAAAGACGCCTGAAAGACGGCTAATAAATAACCGAAAGACGGCTGTAAGACGACTGAAAGACGATTTAAAGACGAAAGAAAGGTGTCTGAAAGAGGATTGAAAGACAGTTAAAACACGACTAAAGGACCGCTAAAAGACGATTGAAAGACGGTTAAAAGACGACTGAAAGACGGCTGAAGCACGAAAGAAAGACGACTGAAAAATGATTAAAAGATGGCTGAAGGACGATTGAAAAACGACTGAAAGACGGCTGAAAGACGACTGAGGATGGCTAAAAGACGACCGTGAGACGACTGAAAGACGATTGAAAGACAACTGAAAGACGACTGAAAGACAATTGAAAGACGACTGAAGGAAGATTGAAAGATAACTTAATGCCAACTGAAAGACGACTGAGGACGGCTAAACGACGACTGAAAGACGACTGAGACGATTGAAGGCGGTTGAAAGCCGGCTAATAAAAGACCGAATGACGGCTGAAAGACGATTGAAATACGAAAGAAAGACGAAAGAAAGATGACTGATAGACAACTGGAAGACGTCTGAAAGACGACTGAAAGATGATTGAAAGACGACTGAAGGACGATTGAAAGACGGCTAACAGACAACTGAAAGACCGCTAAAAGACGATTGAAGGACAACTGAAAGTCAACTGAAGACAGCTAAAAGACGATAGAAAGACGGCTGAAAGACGATTGAAAGGTGATTGAAACACGATGGAAAGACGACTGAAAGATTATTAAAAGATGGCTAAAAGACGGCTGAAGGATGAAAGAAAAACGACTGAAAGGTGATTGAAAGACGGCTGAAATCCGATTAATATATGACCAAGAGTCGACTTAAATATGACTGAAAGATGACAAAGACGATAGAGAGACAACCGAAAGACGACTGAAAGTAGTCGATTGAAAGACGACTGAACGACGTTTGAAAGACAACTTAATAACAACTGAAATACAGCTAACAGACGACTGAAAGACAACTGAAGACGGCTAAAAGACAACTGAGACGATTGAAAGAGGGCTAATAAAAACCGAAAAACGGCTGAAAGACGATTGAAAAACGACTGAAAGACGGCTGAAAGACGACTGAAGATGGCTAAAAGACAACCGTGCGACGACTGAAAGACGATTGAAAGACGTTTGAAAGACAACTGAAAGACGACTGAAAGACAATTGAAGGAAGATTGAAAGACAACTTAAGGCCAACTGAAAGACGGCTAAACGACGACTGAAAGACGACTGAGACAATTGAAAGCCGGCTAATAAACGACGGCTAAAAGATAATCGAAATACGAAAGAAAGATGACTGAAAGACGAAAGAAAGATTTCTGATAGACAACAGGAAGACGTCTAAAAGACTTCTGAAAGATGTTTGATAGACGGCTGAAGGACGATTGAAAGACCGCTAAAAGACGATTGATAGATAACTGAAAGACGACTGAAGACAGCTAAGAGACGATTGAGACGATTGACAGACGGCTGAAAGTTGATTGAAACACGATGGAAAGACGATCGAAAGACGACTGAAAGACAGCTGAAAGACGAATTAAAGATGACGGAAAGATGACGGAAAGATGACTGAAAGACGGCTGAAAGACGACTGAAAGACGGCTGAAAGACAACTGAAAGACAACTAAAAGATGACTGAAAGATGACTGAAAGACAACAGAAAGACAATAGAAAATCGACTGAAAGACGATTGAAAGATGTCTGAAAGACAATAGAAAAGCGACTGAAAGACGATTGAAAAAAGACTAAAAGACGATTGAAAAAAGACTAAAAGACGATTGAAAGACGACAGATAGATGACTAAAGGACGACTGAAAGACGATGGAAGGATGACTGAAAAATGATTGAAAGACAACTGAAAGTCTACTGAAATACGATCGATAGACAACTGAAGGACGACTGCAAGACGACTGATGGACGACTGAAAGATGATGGAAAGACGACTGAAAGATGATTGACAGACGATCAATAGGCAACTGAAGGACGACTAATGGACGATTGAAATACGACTGAAAGACATCTGAAAGATGACGGCTTAAAGACGACTGATAGATGATTAAAAGACAACCGGAAGATGACTGAGAGACGACTGAAAGACGTCTGATATACGACTGAAAGACTACTGAGAGATGACTGAAAGACAATAGAAAAACGACTGAAAGACGATTGAAAGATGTCTGAAAGTTAACTGAAGGACGACTGAAAGCCGACTGAAAGCCGACTGAAAGACGATTGAAAGACAGATATTTAGACTTTTTTCTTTTAGACTCTTTTAGAAATGTTCACTTTTAGCCTTTTTTAGAATTCTTTTGTGAGTTATTTGGGATTTTTTAGACTTTTTTCGGACCTCTTAATTACTTCTTTCATACTTCTTTTAGAGTTTTATATAGTTTAAAATTTCTTTTACATTCCTTTTTCACACTTTTTTCATAGTTCTTTGGAACTTTTTCTAGCTAAAAGAGCCCTAACTTTTTTTAGACTATTTTTAGGCTTCTCTTAGATTATTTTTAGACTCGTTTTAAAGCTGTTTTAGACTTTTTCAAGTTTCTTTGAGAGTTATTTTTCTGAATTATGTTAAATATGTCTAAGAGAATTTAAATTTCTTTTAGACTTCTTTCAGATTTTTTAGATTTTAGAAGATATTTAAATCTTTTAGATTTTTTTGTTGTCCTTTTAGGCTTGTTTTAGACTTCTTATAGATTCCTCTTGCTTTTATTTTAAACTCGTTTCAGACTTTTGTTAACTTTCTTTGAGATCCCTCCTAACTATATGTATTTATTTTAGACTTGTCTTAGAGTTCTTTTAGACTTTATTTAGATCACTAGGATGTTTGACTGTTTAAAACGGATTATTTCAACCTTTTAAACTCTTAGAGTTTTAGAATATTTCTAAAGTTCTTTAAAACTTCATTTAGATATCTTTTAATCTTGTTTTGGACATACTTCTTGTAGTGTTCTTTTAGATTTTTGCCAGGTTTCTGTTTGACATCATTTAGATTTCTCTTAGACTAATTTAGGCTTCTTTTATATGTTTTTAAGGTTCATTTTAGGTATCTTTTAGATTATGTTTGGGTTTCCTTTAGAATTCTTTCAGACTTCTTTTGGGTAATTCTTAGACTTATATAAGAATTCTGGATTTTTTTTTAATTATTTAAAACTTATTTTAGGCTTATACTAAAATTTATTTGATATCTTTTGGATTATTTTATATCTATTTTAGACATATTCTAGACTTCTTCTTTTAGATTTGAAGAAGGTCGCTTTTAGATCTTTTTTAGATTATTTAAAAAAAATTGTTTTAATTGCTTTCAGAGTTTTGAGCTTTTTTGTGTTTTTAAAATCTGTTTTAGATTTTTTTGAACTTTCTTTTGGGTTCTTTTAGATTTCATTTAAACTTCTTTCATACGTTTGTAAAACTTTTGTTACGTTTCTTTTTTTGTACTTCTTTTAGACTCCTTTTGGCAGACTTTTTTTTAGATCTATTTTAATCTTGTTTTATACATACTTTTCTAAGAGTTCTTCAAAACCTTTGTTGGGCTTCTTTTAGACTTGCTTTAGGCTGCTCCTCCGCCTTTTTGATGCAAAAAATAGAGGTAAAATTAACAAAAATCACAAAAGTGCCACAAATGACCAAAAGATACAGAAATAACACCAAAGGATAACAAAAAATATCGTTCTTTTATACACACTTACTTTTTAGGCTTTTGTTGGACTTGCTTAGACTTAAACCGGCTCCAGATTTTCTTTTAAAACTGTCTTTGGCTCTTATTATACTAGATTTTTGTTACGCTTTCTACGCCACTTTTAAACTTTTAGGTAACTTTCAGACTTTTTCAAAATGTCTTATGTTTTTTTTAAGAAGTTTCTTGGACTTTTACAACCATTTTTAGACTTTTAGACTCGATCTATAATTTTTTTACATACTTCTTATAGGCTTTGGTTAGACCTACTTACTACTTCCTTCAAACTATTTTTAGGCTTTTGTTAGACATTTTTTGGAGGTCTCTTGAATACCTTTCAGACTTTTTAAGGCTGTTTTTAGTCTTCCTTTAGACTTCTTCAGTTCTTTTAGACTTCCTTTAATTCTCTTTTAATGTTGTTTTATACATATCTCTTCTCATACTTTTCAACCTTCTTTCCGAGTTGTTTTAGAACTTTGTTAGACAATTTTTGGGGTTCTTATGGGTCTTTTTTTATAGGTCTTAGGCTCTTTTTAGCCTTCTAGTAAACTTCTTTAGGCCTTTTTAGACTGCCTTTAAATCTCTTATAATTTTTATTTTCTAACATATTTGTTTTGGACTTCTTTTAGATATCTCATCGTAGACTTTTTGTAGACATTTTTAGAAATCTTTTAGAGCTCTTTAGATTTCTCTTAGACTTATTATAGACTTTTGTTAGGGTTTTTAAGACTTCCCTTCTAGACTTTTAGACTATTTTTAGGCTTCGTTCAGACTTCTGCAAAACTTTTTATGCATGCTTCTTTTACACTTTGTTAAAATCTCTTTTAGACTCTTTTTATACATTTTCAATCTTCTTTCAGAGTTCTTTTAGACTTCTATTAAGCCTGTTGTTGGGGTTTTTGGTTGTCTTTGGTACTTCTTTTAAACAATTATTGGACTTCTTTAGGCTTTTCTAGAGACCCATGGAATCTCGTTTGATATATAGTTCTTTTAGACTTTGTTTGAAGCTCTTTTAGATTTCGTTTGAAGCTTTTTTAGACTTGCTTTAGAATCCTTTAGGCCTTTCCTTGGACATTTGTTGGGGTTCTTTTAGATTTCTTTTAGGTTTTTTTAAAGACATTTTGATGATTGTTTTAAACTTTTGTTAGACATTTCTTGGGATTCTTCTAGATTTATTGTGTTATACATACTTTAGGGTTCGTTTAGGTTGCTTTTAAATACCTTTTGAATCTTCTTTCAGAGGTATTTGTGACTTTTGTTAAACATTTGGTAGGGTTCTTTTAGATCTCCTTTAGACTATTTTGAGGCTTCTTCTAGACATACTTCCTTTGGACTTCGTTTGGAGTTCTTTTAGAAACTCTTTCAGATCTTTTATATGGATTTATTCAGATTTTTTCTCTGTTTTTGGAATACTTGTTTTAGGCTTTATTCGTTGTTAGATTTCGTTTAGAGATCTAAAACTTTACGGATTTCTCTTAGGCTTTTTTTTTTGTTTTGCTTAATTTCTCTTCGACTTTTTGGGATTTTTTTAAGATTTGTTTTGGACTTCTTGTAGACTTTGTTAGACTCTTTTTTCAATCTTCTTTCAGAGTTCTTTTAGATTTCTTTTAGACCTCTATCAAACATTTTGTTGGGGTTTTTGGGTGTCTTTTGTACTTCTTTTAAACAATTATTAGACATCTTTAGGTCTTTCTACAGATCCCTGAAATCTCGTTTGATATATAGTTCTTTTAGACTTCATTTAAAGCTCTTTCAGATTTCGTTTGAAGCTCTTTTAGACTTGTTTTAGAATCCTTTGGGCCTTTCCTTGGACATTTTTTGGGGTTCTTTTAAATTTTAGATTTTTTTTTAGGTTTTTAGGCATTTTGATGATTGTTTTAAACTTTTGTTAGACATTTCTTGGGATTCTTCTAGATTTATTGTGTTATACATACTTCTTTAGGGTTCGTTTAGGTTGCTTTTAGACTTTTTCAATCTTCTTTCAGAGGTATTTGAGTCTTTTGTTAAACATTTGGTAAGGTTCTTTTAGCTCTCCTTTAGACTATTTTGAGGCTTCTTTTAGACATACTTCCTTTGGACTTCGTTTGGAGTTCTTTTAGAAACTCTCAGATCTTTTATATTAACTTATTCAGTTTTTTTTCTGTTTTTGGAAGACTTGTTTTAGACTTTATTCGTTGTTAGATTTCGTTTAGAGATCTAAAACTTTACGGATTTCTCTTAGGCTTTTTGTTTGTTTTGCTTAATTTCTCTTCAACTTTTTGGAATTTTTTTAAGATTTGTTTTGAACTTCTTGTAGACTTTGTTAGACTCTTTTTTCAATCTTCTTTCAGAGTTCTTTTAGATTTCTTTTAGACCTCTATCAAACATTTTGTTGGGGTTTTTGGGTGTTTTTTGTACTTCTTTTAAACAATTATTAGACTTCTTCAGGCCTTTCCAGAGATCCCTGAAACCTCGTTTGATATATGGTTCTTTTAGTTTTCGTTTAAAGCTCTTTTAGATTTCGTTTGAAGCTCTTTTAGACTTGTTTTAGAATCCTTTGGGCCTTTCCTTGGACATTTTTGGAGTTCTTTTAGATTTTATATTTTTTTTAGGTTTTTAGACATTTTGATAATTGTTTTAAACTTTTGTTAGACATTTCTTGGGGTTGTTCTAGATTTCTTGTGTTATACATACTTCTTTAGGGTTCGTTTTGGTTGCTTTTAGTCTTTTTCAATCTACTTTCAGAGGTATTTGAGACTTTTAAACATTTGGTAGGGTTCTTTTAGATCTCCTTTAGACTATTTTGAGGCTTCTTTTAGGCATACTTCCTTTGGACTTCGTTTGGAGTTCTTTTAGAAACTCTTTCAGATCTTTTATATGAACTTATTCAGTTTTTTTTTGTTTTTGGAAGACTTGTTTTAGACTTTATTCGTTGTTAGATTTCGTTTAGAGATCTAAAACTTTACGGATTTCTCTTAGGCTTTTTGTTTGTTTTGCTTAATTTCTCTTCGACTTTTTGGGATTTTTTTAAGATTTGTTTTGGACTTCTTGTAGACTTTGTTAGACTCTTTTTTCAATCTTCTTTCAGAGTTCTTTTAGATTTCTTTTAGACCTCTATCAAACATTTTGTTGGGGTTTTTGGGTGTCTTTTGTACTTCTTTTAAACAATTATTAGACTTCTTTAGGCCTTTCCAGAGATCTTCCCTGAAATCTCGTTTGATATATAGTTCTTTTAGATTTCGTTTGAAGTTCTTTTACACTTATTTTACAAATCTTTGGGCCTTTCCTTGGACATTTGTTGGGATTCTTTTAGATTTCTTTTAGTTTTCTAGACGTTTTGATGATTTTTTTAAAGTTTTTTGTTAGACATTTTTTGGGGTTCTTCTAGATTTATTGTGTTATACATACTTCTTTAGGGTTCGTTTAGGTTGCTTTTAGACTTTTTCAATCTTCTTTCAGAGGTATTTGAAATTGAGACTTTTGTTAGACATTTGGTAGGGTTCTTTTAGATCTCCTTTAGACTATTTTGAGGCTTCTTTTAGACATACTTCCTTTGGACTTCTTTTGGAGTTCTTTTAGAAACTCTTTCAGATCTTTTATATGGACTTATTCAGTTTTTTTTTCTGTTTTTGGAAGACTTGTTTTAGGCTTCATTCGTTGTTAGATTTCGTTTAGAGATCTAAAACTTTACGGATTTCTCTTAGGCTTTTAGTTTGTTTTGCTTAATTTCTCTTCGACTTTTTGGGATTTTTTTAAGATTTGTTTTGGACTTCTTGTAGACTTTGTTTGACTCTTTTTTCAATCTTCTTTTAGAGTTCTTTTAGATCTCTTTTAGAACTCTATCAAACATTTTGTTGGGGTTTTAGGGTGTCGTTTGTACTCTTTTTAAACAATTACTAGACTTCTTTAGGCCTTTCCAGAGATCTTTCCTGAAACCTCGTTTGATATATGGTTCTTCGAGTTTTCGTTTAAAGCTCTTTTAGATTTCGTTTGAAGCTCTTTTAGACTTGTTTTAGAATCCTTTGGGCCTTTCCTTGGACATTTTTGGAGTTCTTTTAGATTTTATAATTTTTTTAGGTTTTTAGACATTTTGATAATTGTTTTAAACTTTTGTTAGACATTTCTTGGGGTTGTTCTAGATTTCTTGTGTTATGCATACTTCTTTAGGGTTCGTTTTGATTGCTTTTAGTCTTTTTCAATCTACTTTCAGAGGTATTTGAGACTTTTAAACATTTGGTAGGGTTCTTTTAGATCTCCTTTAGACTATTTTGAGGCTTCTTTCAGACATACTTCCTTTGGACTTCGTTTGGAATTCTTTTAGAAACTCTTTCAGATCTTTTATATGGATTTATTCAGTTTTTTTCTCTGTTTCTGGAAGACTTGTTTTAGACTTCGTTGTTAGATTTCGTTTAGAGATCTAAAACTTTACGGATTTCTCGTAGGCTTTTAGTATGTTTTGCTCAATCTCTCTTCGACTTTTTGAGATTTTTTAAAGATTTGTTTTGGACTTCTTGTAGACTTTGTTAGACTCTTTTTTCAATCTTCTCTTAGAGTTCTTTTAGATTTATTTTAGACCTCTATCAAACATTTTGTTGGGGTTTTTGGGTGTCTTTCGTACTTCTTTTAAACAATTATTAGACTTCTTTAGGCCTTTCCAGAGATCCCTGAAATCTCGTTTGATATATAGTTCTTTTAGATTTCGTTTGAAGTTCTTTTAGACTTGTTTAGAATCCTTTAAGCCTTTCCTTCGACAGTTGTTAGGGTTCTTTTAGATTTCTTTTAGGTTTTTAAACATTTTGATGATTATTTTAAACTTTTGTTTGACATTTCTTGGGGTTCTTCTAGATTTTTTGTGTTATACAGACTTCTTTAGGGTTCGTTAAGGTTGATTTTAGACTTTTTTAATCTTGTTTCAGAGGTATTTGAAACTTTTGTTAAAATTTGGTAGCGTCCTTTTAGGTCTCCTTTAGACTATTTTGAGGCTTCTTTTGGACATACTTCGTTTGGAGTTCTTTTAGAAGCTCTTTCAGATCTTTTACATGGACTTGTTCAGTTTTTTCTGTCTTTGGAAGACTGGTTTTAGACTTTTGTTAGACATTTTTTGATTTCTTTTGGACTTCTTTTACATTATTTTTAGACTTCTCTAGGCCTTTTTAGGGATCCTAAGCAGCACATAGTCCACGGTCCACTGCGGCCATAGTTGGTACAGTTTCGTTTAAACTGCTTTACGACTACTTTCAGAGCTCTTTCTGTTTTTTTTTTGTTATACATTTGAGGGTTTTTTTTAGATCGGTTTTAGACTATTTTTAGGCTTTTGTTAGGATTTTTTAGAGCTTCTAGAGCTGCTTCTTTTAGGATTGTTTTAGAAATCCTTATAGACTTTTTAGGTCTTTGTTAGATATTTTTAGAGATTCAAAACTCTTACAGATTTCTCTTAAACTTTTTTTGGAAATCATTTTAAATTTGCTTTGGATTTCTTTTACGCTTTTGTAAGACGTTGTTAGACTTCTTTTTGAATCACTTTTGAATTTCTTTTAGACTAATTCTAAGCTGTCTTAAACTTCTCTTAGACTTCTTTTCCTTGAGAGATTTCCTTTAGAGATCATTCAGACCTTATTTGGACCTTCGGCTGGTTTTTTCAGAGCTTCAACGCTTGGAGTCTTAGACTTTATGATATTTCGGCCACGACTTTGGGACATTTTTAGAAATTTCTAAGCCGGACCTTCTGAATCACTCAACTATTGACTTTTTAAGTTACCGATTTTTATTTATTTAAGACTATTGCATGTTTACCGTGCCAGCAAAGAAAAGTCTTAAAATGGGGTCATTCAAATCGGAGAGAATCAAACTAAACCGTTTACTCATTTCCCTTGAAGCTATTCTAGGTGTTTCCCCTTCGAAACCATTCGATTGTAACACTAAACCGTTTCATCCTTCGCACACAGAATTCAGCAAACAAGTCAAGCAGAAGGTTTCCGGCACGAGCCTACTGATCCAGAACCTGGAGGAGGAAGTCACCTATACCTTCACGGTGCGAGCGCAAACCATCGACTACGGGCCGGCACTGAGCGGTAACGTGACCACCGGTCCGCAGGAAGGCTCGCCCGTGTCGCCGCGCGATCTGCTCCTATCGAAATCGCAGGCCAGCGTCGACATGGCCTGGACGAACGGTCCGTCCGGCAAGGGCCCGATTCTAGGTTACTACATTGAAACGAAAAAACGAGGTAAGTCACACGCCGCCGCTGTTGCTAGAGCGCGGAGCTTACGTGCTAGAAGCGAGTTTTGCATAGTTCTTTTTTTTTCGCAATTCTGTACAAAGCGAGCAGGTGTTAGCCGGGTTGGGAAGCCAATTGCATGCTGGTGAGGCGTAGGATGTTTTTTTTTTAGTTTTTAGTTTAGTCAGAAAGAGGGGTAGCGTGAAAAGTAGCAGTAGTACTATAATTCACCATTTTTTCTACTCTTTTTTCCCTTCTATCATTCTATCTTAACGTGTATACTTTCCCGTGTGTGCCGATTGTGAAAAAAAAAACAAAACACAACCCGGTTCTCCTGGTTGGTCGCGCCAATCCATGAATGGTGTGTGTGGGCGTTTGTTCACCTTGATAAATAATCGAAAAAAAAACGAAACAAAACATGCCTAATTGAGCGTAGATATGGAACACTTTTACAATTGTAAGTATTTATGTTGTTGAACGAAAAAAAAACACGTAAAATGGGATTGTCCATGTTGTCGCTATTTTGTCTGTTTGTCTGCCTGCAACGGGGACCACTCACACGCAACCTGTTGTTATTTTTCACCCCCGTTTGCATGTGTCCATTCACTGTTTGCCAACAGCATGATGATTAACGATATCTGGCGTCCAATCATCGTTTAACCTTTTTTTTCGTTTGTTTATTTGCTCGCGATTTGGCCATTTAGCTGCACTTCGGCGCTTCACAGCGCCATTTGGTCTGTGCACTTTAACCTAATTTGGCTGAACAGCTCTCTAATGGATGGTGTATTTTAACTCAATTTTAGAGTTGTCACTCTCGTAGATTTAGTTCGGAAGTTAATTTTTGTAGTGTTTTGTAAATAATCACCTAAAATTTTGTAGTGCTTTTTCTAACAAATTAAAAAAACATATAGTTGTTGCTTTTACTAATCAAGCTTGAATGGTAATTTGGACCGTGTAATTAATCAACGAACCTCTTACAACCGTCTAATTTTTTTCAACATTGATTGTTTCACCACGCACAGACGACTCCCGGTGGGAAACGGTAGCCCGTACCACCAACGGTCCCATCCAGGAATTCACCGTCAGCTTCCAGAGTTTGCTACCGTCGACGGCGTACAAGTTCCGGGTGATCGCGTACAACCGGTACGGCATCAGCTGTCCGGTTTACTCGGACGATGCCATCCTAACACCGTCGAAACTGTACCTTGAGTACGGCTACCTGCAGCAGAAACCGTTCTACCGACAGACCTGGTTCATGGTGGCCTTGGCGGCCACCTCGATCATCATCATCATAATGGTTATCGCGGTGCTGTGCGTTAAAAGCAAAAGCTACAAGTACAAACGTGAGTTCTTTTCTCTTAATCACCCTTAAAACCCATAAATCACAAATTTTTATTTCCATTTAACAGAAGAAGCCCAGAAAACGCTGGAAGAATCGATGGCCATGTCGATTGACGAACGGCAAGAGTTGGCACTGGAGCTGTACCGTTCGCGGCACGGCGTAACGAGTGCCAATGGAACCCTCAATGGGACCGGTACGCTGGGACGGCGAACCGGTACGATTTTGGGTACCCGAAAACCACAAACGTCCGCTGCTGCTGCGGCATCGCTGGGCAAGTCCCCACCCCGGCCGTCACCGGCTTCGGTGGCGTACCACAGCGACGAGGAAAGTCTGAAGTGCTACGACGAGAATCCGGACGACAGTAGCGTAACGGAGAAGCCGTCCGAAGTGAGCTCCAGCGATTCGCAGGTTAGTGTCGGTTGGGACTGTGGGCAAGAGGGGCGTGAATAATTTCCGTTTTTTGGAATGCGCATTCTAAAAGAACAACACGACACCTGAGTAACAATATCGGTTTCATCATAGTCTTATGATGGCTTTATGACCAAAATTAGAAACGACAACGTTGCCAATTTGGATCTGATTTATCAAAGGGTGTTGGAAAAATTCTCCAGTGCATTTGTCTACAAAAGGCTGCCAAACTCAATTCTTTATTTCTTTAACTTGTCAGCTCAGATGATTTTCCTGTTGTGCGGCCTTTCTGCGCACGCTGCAACTGTGGCTGTCTGTTCGTTTGTCCACCTGTAAACCGCCGAAACCTGTAAACACCTACATTTTACGAGATTTTAATGGCTTTAAAGGCATTTTATGGATGTAAAAAACTGAATTATTAATTGTCATCGCAAACCTAAAGAATACCGACATCACAGGGCCGGTTTCTCAGCGGCTCATATACTATCTGTAAATTCGTCACTGGTTGATAATTTCATTTCGTTGTTCCCCGCCTTTTCTGGATTTCACATGGCAGTCATCTTGGACCGTTGGCTTTTTTTGTTAACTGATGACTATGCTAAATAGTGCTAAAAGAATTGAGGACTCTTCTTCGCCAAGTTAAACTGTCGATTCGGCTGTTGATTGTGTCCTCCAGGAACAGGTGTAGATCTTTGCTAGATAATGTTCTACGCAAAATATCTCGATGGCGATTTTCCAGAAGGAGGCGAAACAAAAAAAAGCGAGCTTCATGAGAGCTCGTGCCACTACTGAGCAGATTTTCATCATCCGACAGATCACGCAGAAACGATAAAAATCAAACGTGTTTACGCATCATATCTTTATTGATTTCAAAGCAACATACGATTCAGTCGAACGCAAACAACTATGGCAGATAATGCACGAACACCGATTTTCCGGACAAACTGGCGCGGTAGACCAGAGCTACCGAGTAATGTGTTTTGTGCGCGTCGTCTCGGCCACACTCTTGAGTTCCTTCGAGACGTGGCGAGGGTTGGTTGCTGTTCACCATCGCTCTTGAGAGGGTGATCCGACGAGCAGGCATCGAAACGTGTGACAAAAGTACTGCTAGGCTTCGCAGATGATTTTGATATTATAGCCGAGAACTTTGCGTCGGCGAAGGCAATCTACGCCAAATTGGAAGTGGAATCTAAGAGGATCGAGCTAAAAATAATTGCGTCGTAAACCAAATCCGTGAAAAGTAGAGGCTCAAAGGAGCCGATTATGCGTCGTCTTCCATGGATGGTATTCGATGACGGCGACATACTAAATTTGGTAGACGGGTTCGTGTATTTGAAATATCTGGAAATCGTGGACAACAATACGAGTAAATATATTTTGCCCTTCACAGGACGCTACGATTAAGAATTGTATAAACTTGGCAATGTACAAAACCCTTATTAGACCGGTAGTTCTTTATGGGCCCTAGCTTTGGAAAATCTTGCGCATCGAAAGCAGCCAGACGTCGCTGTAAACTACACGGGCGAGCGATCAAGATGTGCAGTACCTCACGTCGGAACGTGGAAAGACACAGACAGTAGAAGATGCAGCGAAACCCAATCTTCCGGGAGAAAAAGAGCTGCCTAGTTTTAGCAGAAGCATGCGAAGTTGGAGCGGCTGCATCATTCTCAGGAAAAGGAAGGAATTCAGGATGCAGAACAGCCACCAGGAGTGGAAAGGTGGTGTTATCTACCCGATCAAGTTAAACTGTGAGAACGATAAGTGAATGGTTAGATAATCCATACCTATCATTGGTTCGCGCGGGTACTTGCAAGCTGGTTCTCAGACCCTGTAGCCAATATTCCACCTGTACCAGTTGGAGTACGAGTAACCAAGGGCAGATCTGTTACCTACCAGTAAGAATTGTCTGGCGAACGTGGTCCGACGCAAGCGAAACTTTTGCGTGACGAATCCTTACTGTGCTAGCTTCGGTGAGAACTTATTCGTATACTGACAGAACAGGCAGCCGAAGGATGACTCTTTTCTAACCTTCGTGATAGTGATAATCGTGTTCAAGGTAAACAGTGATCTTCTTCTGTTTCCGGTCCAAGATACCTTTGCGCAGAACTTTTAGTACAACGCGCAATGACAATTGGTTGCACGTCGCAAGCTTGAAGAAGTCGTTAGCTGTTGGTAACTAGGATCTGTTAAGTAAATGTCCATCTACGTCTCTCGCAGACATCTCTGGAATTGACCCAACTTCACTTATGGTTTGTCGTAAACTATCGTAGAGGAGGTGCCTATCACAAGTTATTACAGATTTCTCCCCTTTATCAACCAAAGCTCCTCTTCTACATTGCGACCTTCCGGAACACGTACAGTCTTCGGATCTCAAGCTCTTCAAAGAACGCTTTCGCACTGCGCAAGCAGATGGTACCAATCGCTGTATTTATTGCGAACATGAAGCAGATTCTGTAGATGTGATCGATCTGATAAGATGGTCACGAGACATGGGTCATGCTCGCGAAAGACCAGCAGTGTGTGCTCCGCACTTTTCATGAACGAAATGTGTTGTGCACCGTTGATCTTGCACCTTATGACCAGGCCATGTCGTAAGAATATCGGACGACAGCTCACTTAAAAGGATTTTTAACAACAACCCGACAGGAACGAGGCGAAAGGAAACGCATCGGAATAGATGGATCGCCCCAGTGGCAGCCGACTTGCAGATCATACCCAGACCGAACGGCTGGCGACGAGAAGTTATGGTCCCCATTGAATATTAGTTTTTTCAATTTAAGCAAGTATACCCTTACTAAACACCAGATTCCTGCTTTTAGAATCTCGAGGATTCCTATTTCATGGTAAGAATCTTGGTTCTATAATCAAGGCATTCGTACGATTGCAGAATTACTACACACGATTTTTATGCGAGGAGACTTTGTGCGGATCTTTTTTGTTCGTCCGGGAAGGTAGTCTTAAACGTCTTTCTAAGCCATGACCTTTCTTTGTTGACATACTTCTCAACCGGCCATTAGAGTACGAGACAACCGCCCAGCCAAGATTCGAACATATGATAACTGGTTTGTCAGACCAGCATCGTACTCGAAAAGAGGCTTCCAGTAGATTGGCCACGTGGTTTTCACCCTGCATGCCTGTTAGGTACATGTGTCCATGTGTTTCTTTGCTATTTATCAACATCTCGGGCATTCTGCAAGGAAGCAATCTGGGATCACTTCTACTCGTTATCTTTTTCGACGATGTTGCATTCTCGTCATTCGCGTCATTTGCGGAGCTCCAACGCACCTTCCGTTCGAAAATTCCAAAGGTTTCAAATTTCTCAATAAGCGGCGTGGTTATCTTAAGTCTTTAGAGGGTAGACGGTCCAATCATGGTATTCTCCCAATTAAAAGGCAGGTACGCTGGTGAACGGCTGGATAATGCGTAACCTCCAGCCTCCGTAACCGTGCCTCGTGTACCTGCGGATATAAAGCAGATATACCTTTCAACCATCAAGGGTAGCACCTATCAGCCGAAACAGTTGTATTGCAAAACCATGTTTGAGCATAATCTGCCACAGCTTATTTCGTTTAATTGAATTGTACGCCACCTTGAAGTCTATAAACAAATGGCGAGTCTGTGGGCTTTCTGGGGCTTCGCGCCCGCGCTGTGGATTGAAATTTTCACCATCCGACAGATCTTCAATCAAATGGACATTTGGCTCTTTTGAACCAAAATCCGGATGATATTCTACGCGTTTTGTTACAGAAAATGGATAGCGTTATAATGTCCGAGCTTATCAATATTTTTCGAGCCAGTTTCACTTTGAGATATATTCCGGAGAATTGGTGGAAAGTATGCAGATACCTAAAGACATACCTAAGGATGATAAAAAAGAGAAAACAATGCAAGGTTCTCAGACCAATAAGTCTGGCATCAACGTGTCTCAAGTTGAGTATTAAAGAACGCTCCGTCGCATGGAAATCAACATGCATATCAGCACGGTAAATCTACGGAAACTGCACTGCACTGAGCTGTGACGTTAATTGCGAAATCGTTCAAATATTAAGAGATGGCACTTTGTGTTTTCCTTGATATTGAAGGCGCTTTCGATAACGCGTCCTTTGCTTCAATTTTTGCGGCTCTCTTTCAAAACAAGCCATTCT
Organism: Sabethes cyaneus; assembly: GCF_943734655.1. Lineage (NCBI taxonomy): Eukaryota > Metazoa > Arthropoda > Insecta > Diptera > Culicidae > Sabethes > Sabethes cyaneus. Next base: position 157,313,684 of record NC_071353.1, read on the forward strand.
TACAAGGAGAAAAATCACAGCATCGTTGGGAGATACGATTTCGGTGATGAAAACAAGTCCACAAGGAATTCTCCCACCCTTCCTTTGGTCACTGGTGGGCGATGGATTCTTTCACAAGCTATCGCAGCTTGTTACGAGACTATCTAAGTAAGTAGTAGTTTAAGTAACACGTTGGGATGTTTACTAGAGGGGCTTATTATAAACCCCACAAAAACATTTGCTTATTTACTAGGCGAATAACCCATACTGTTACTTCCTTTATACTGGTTGTTGTCAGACTGAGCTTCAATCTATTTATATAAAAGGCTTATGCCTGTACCGAAAACCAGGTCTCTGCCAGGACGTCATAAGAGGTAACTAAAAACAGGGTCCTGAGAGGACGTCATGCTTTCGTAGCAATGGGTTGTATTCTCAGTCATCTCGCTGGTCGCCTGCTGGACTGCTCGATTGCTTAACTGGTTGACTAGACTGCTCGACTGGACTGGTCGATTAGATCGCTCGATTTGATTGCTCGACTGGACTGCTTAACTGAACTGCTCGGCTGAACTATTCGATTCGACTGCTCGACTCAACTGCTTGATTGGACAGATCGACTTGACTGGTTGACTGAACAGCTCGATTTCACTGCTAGAGTGCATTACTCGACTTGACTACTCGATTCGACCGATTCGATTCGGCTGCTAGATTCAACTGCATGATTGAACTGCTCGACTGGACTGCTCGACTCAACTGTTCGATTCGACGCTCGACTCAACTGTTCGACTTAACTGCTCGACTGAACCGCTTGACCCGCCTGCTTGACTAAACTGTTCGATTCGAGTGTTCGACTCAACTGCTCGACTAGACTGCTTGACTGGACTACTCGATTTAACTGCTCGATTAAAATGCTCGACTGGACTGCTCGACTCAACTGCTCGGTTCAACTGCCCAACTCGACTGCTCGACTCAACTGCTCGGCTGGACTGCTTGCCTGAACAGCTTGATTTAACTGCTCGACTATACTGCTCGATTTGGCTGCTCGACAGGACAGCTTGAATTCTGTTTGATTCGACAGCTCGACTTAACTGCTCGACTCAAGTGCTCGAGTGGACTAATCGATTCAACTGCTCGACTGGACTACTCGACTTAATTGCTCGATTTAACTGCTCGACTGGACTGCTCGATTAAACTGCTCGACTTGATTACTCGACTCGACCTCTCGATTCAACTACTCGACCGGACTGCTTGACTGAACAGCTTGATTTAACTGCTCGACTTGACTGTTCGACTCGAATACTCGACCCAACTGCTTGACTCGATTGCTTGATTCGACTGCTCGACTCGCCTGCTCAATTCGATTGCTTGTCGCGAAATCTTACGGTCGGTGTTAAATCAAACCGGACCAAGTCGCAAAATGTTAAAAAGAGTTAATGATAACAGACGATCAAGAATTTTCTAAGCAACATTTTACTCTCTACATAAATGTTGCAAACAGCCAGATGTTTTTATTCAGCTAAATAAAATCCAATACGACCATAAAAACGATTTGTTTCAGTTTCCGGCTATGACTCTTTTATGCACAACATCTTTGAGCTATATTATGCAATATAAGAACTCAAAGAACTAATACAAAGACTAAACATCTTCGCAAACACTGGCCAATGGAATGTATCCGCAGTTTTCTGAATTCTGAACAGACATTTATATTTTCCAGATCGTAAGATTCGGGCTCAACTAGTAATGAACCTAGATTATGCTATTAAGAAAGCATCTCATTGAAAATACAGGGTTGTAGACTAAACAGTTAAACAGTGGGCTGCGCATAATAAGGGGACTCCTCAGGACAACTCTTCATCATTCAAAAAACAACGAGTGATACAGACACCGGTCGTTTTTGTAATTCTGAACTTGAAAGTTCAGCGCTCCTGCTCTGTAATTGCGGGGCTCTCGCTATATCTAGGCATAACTACTTCGAAAGTTTCGTTCTTACTCCATTTCGGGTATAGAACACAAATCCTAAAAGGACATTGATTTTACCCGTGTAGAAATGAGGTACAGGATTACAACTATCTAGCTTAATTTCATCATCGGGTATAAACAGTCCGTAAACTCAGTACAGAAATCAAAGACAGGAAGAAAAGACGATCATTAAGACTATCACAGTGTCCTTTTAGTAAAAGGCGAATGATTTACTCGACACAGTGACCTTTAACCCAATGCCCTTTTGACACACAAAAAAGGCCCCGTTTTTAATCCGCACAGGGCCTCGTGTGCTGTAACGCCGGCTCTATACAACGTGCAAACGGCTCACATCTTTATTGATTTCAAAGCAGCGTATGATATAGCCGATCGAGACCAGCTATGGCAGCTAATGCACGAGCACGGTTTTCCGAGTAAACTGACGTCACTGATCAGAGCTATGTACATTGGATCGAGTGATGTGTTTCTTGCGTATCGGCTTACTTCTGTATGCTGTTCAACCTTGCTCTGGACGGGGTGATCCGACAAGTGGGCATCGAAATCGAGAGGCACGATTTTCATAAACTGTAGCCAGGGACTTTGCGACCGCCAAGACAATCTACGCCTGACTGACAGAGGGGTCTAGGGAGATTAGACTAAAAATAAATGCGACCAAAGACCGTCAAAGTCTTATTCACTAGACACGTTTGCTGTTTGCGATTGCATTAAAGCTGGTTGGGAATCTTAATACCAACAACGGCAGTTAGGCGACCTTGTTTATGATATCATTTGAGATTCTTTTTTACTAGAAGCAAACCGCCTTAAAAAATAGATTGATTATAATTTTTATCTAATGTCCACTTTCCCTCACCCCACAGGCCTCGGAGAGCGAAAACGAGAGCGTCCGGTCCGACCCGCACTCGTTCGTCAATCACTACGCCAACGTGAACGACTCGCTGCGGCAGTCCTGGAAGCGGCAGAAACCGGTGCGCAACTATTCGAGCTACACGGACTCGGAACCGGAGGGTTCGGCCGTGATGAGCCTCAACGGGGGACAGATCATCGTGAACAATATGGCCCGGTCACGGGCACCGCTGCCCGGCTTCAGCTCGTTCGTATGACCTTCGTCTTGCGAGGGCATGCTCGACGAGCTGGACGCCAAGCTGAAGGCCCGAACGATCGCCGGCAACGGGTGTGCCGTGGCCGTCGTAGACCGTTCGGGTGGTGGCAGCAGCGTAGTTGGTGTCAGCGCGAGCAAAAGCGAAAACCATCTGTCCTGATACCGGCCGCCGCCCGAGGGCGACATGCTGCTGCATGCCAGAGGTAGTAGCTGTAGGAAACTTGTTTGTGATACAAAAGTTTTACACCTGAAAATTTAGTGTGGATGGATGACTCGCGAGTGAGTGAGTGAGTGAATGAGAATTAGCTAAGACGCGAACCAGTTTGTTTTTTTTTTAATTCGAAACGGAAGGGTGAGATTCTGTCAAAGATGCAACACACAGTAGGCCATTTCGCGTTGTGCGGATGCGGGCGGAAATTGATTTTGTATACGATCCGCCCGCCCGGAAGGGATGAAAAGCATAATCAAAAATGTGACTGATTTTTATTCTTTACTGTAGAATATTCAAATTTAGTTTAGACACAATTTAGCTACTACTTTGTCGTAAAACTACTTAGAAAACTACGCAATCGTTTTGACGATAGTGAAAATAGTTTTTAAAACAAAATATTATAGAACTGATACTAAACAAAAATTTATGCTGTTGTGTACAATACCGAGACAAAAACAAAACTAACGCAGACAAAAGTTGTAGCAAGAGCCATACTTTGCAGACAGAATGTGAAATTTTAAAACATTGCATGAAAAGCAACAATTTATTATTGGTTAGGTGGTGCAATAAGCAAAACGTACATTGTTATTATTCGATCTCAAGAAAAAAAAATTAAAATAAAAAGAAAGGAAACAACAGCAAACGAAGGCACAAACTGAATATACCTTTTGCATACCGAGAAGGACTGCCCGATTTTAGATTTGCGGTACTTATTTTACAATCTGATTCACTGCCACACATTCGATTTCCCAGTATTCTTGTACCGACCAAAAGCACACCCGAACCCCCTCCACGGCCACGGAACATTAATCGCGTGTGTGATGTGATGATCGAAAAATATGATCCCTGTCCTGGAGCAGGGGGTGAGTGGAATGGAAGATCAATGAGAGTTTTAGATTTTTGTTTTATTTTATGTTGCCTCTTTCTCGTTACAAAAGAAAAAAAACTATAATACGTTCCAGACGATACACATTTTCCCAGTTGCCTTACCAAGTATAGCCGAAAGAACGTAGTCGCTTACGGAAAAGCATGCATTTTTTTATGTTGAAATTGACTAACTACTGTAAACTGTAAATAGCAAAGGAACAATCGCAAATGTTAATGGGAAGGCAATTTATTGGGAGTCGGTTTTGAGCAAGCTTTCCCCGGAGAAAATTGTCTAGTTACAATCACTACTAGTGAACGAACAACAAACTGTAAATGTTTTTCTGTGTATAAAATTTATACAGCAGAGTAGTAATTTATGATAAGATCTACATTATTTTTTATCTAGTTAGCATAATATAAGGAATCAAATTGGACGTCGTGAGAGAAACACCGAATCCACACGATATAGTCTATCATCTATAGGTTAAAATAATCGAAAGAGAAAAAAATATCGAAAGCACGTCAGTTATTAGTGCGAATGCAGCTAATATTCTAGAGAGCACAATAGATGGAAAAGAGATACACAAACACAATTATACCGAGATACACAACCACAACCACACAAGCGCGCGCGTTTGAACCTGTGAATACATATGATGATGGTGTACAATCGAATAACAACAAACACAATAGCTTTTTATGAACCCTCTCATTCTCAATCAGCAAACTATACAAAAAAAGCCTTCAATGCAAATATACCTACTTAGAAGTTGAAATAATACGCAACACCCGTTAAAGAATGTGACTCTGTCGATTACCTGCGTGCGTGAATTTGAATATAAACCATATACGACTGGTCACATACAATCAGAGATAGACACAAACACATACATACATACATACATGCAAACATACTTGTACATCTTTCTAATCGTTAACGACGATGACTGTATCGAATCAAAATGAAAAACAAATGTCAAATGTACTTAGTCTACTGCTAAAGTTATTGAGCGGAACTGAAAAGAAGTATACCCGAGTGTCATGTTTAGACACTGTTACCTACCACTAAACGCTGGTAGGTTCCCATTTATTGTCATAATTTCACAATAATTGACTCACGATTTTATTCAAATCTAGTAGCCTGTGCTGTGAGGCTACCCCACTGCTGGTCAAAAGACATGTTTGTCGTCAACAACTGTGTAAACACGTCGCCAAGCAACGGTTACTGATACTGACCTAAACCAGCTAATAGTTTTTTCGTAAAAATACTATTGAGAAGCGTTTACATCGAAACGTATCATGTTTGATTGTGGAATAAAATGGACATACAACAGATGCAGGGCTCCATAACAGTAGGTAAGTAAAACCTGTGGTAAAACATTCAATTTTGCGACAAAGCAGTTCGATCTTTGCTTATTCCGGTTTCCTAAAAACCGGAATGCCTGCTCGCGTTGTAAAAATTACACCATTTAGGTCGGTGCTAATTGAATGGCACTATTCCGGAAGGAAACTTGGAAGGCCGGGCGACCCTATTGAAGCTAAAAATATCGACTGCCTGAAGCCGATCACTCGCAGTTAATTTATTCTGGAGGTCAAGGCTAAAACAACTTCCTAGCAGGAAAGACAGAGTGGTTATTTGCCCTATCTACAAGAAAGGCGTTTAACGGGATTGTGAAAACTACCGAACGGTCACTATCCTGAATGCCACGTGGGAAGTTATCAGGCCGGTATCATTGAGGGTCCTTCCATAACGGATCAAATCTTCACCCTGCGACAGATCATTTGAAAGTGCCGCGAATTCCGAGTCCCCACCGACACTGAAAATTTGGGATGAAAACGGCTTTCCGGGTAAGCTTGCTAGACCTATCATGGCTACGATGGATGGAATCCAGTGCTGTATGGGAATCTCTGGTGAATTGTCGGACCCACTCGCTGGGTAGTACGACAAGGAGATGGCCTTTCCTGCCCGCTATTCAACATTGCGCTTGAAGGTGTTAAAAGACGAGCGGCGATCGAAGTGCGGGGCACGACTTTCAATAAATGAACAACTTTGGCAACATTCTCTATGTTTTTAAATCGCTGAATTTGTAAAAATGGTAATTTACGAACCACTTTTATGAGAACAAATCTTGGTTTTTGAGTGTCAACAGTAAATTTGGTTTAAATTCGTAGAAAAACCATTAAATTGGAAACTTTTTGGATGGTAATATTCAGTTTACGGCGTTTTGTGACAGATTATGCGGATTTATCCAAAAACTTAGAACCAACATTCGAGAACATGTTTTTTGGGCTTAACGGGCTGCGGCAAACATATTGCCACCAACGTTTTGCGCTAGACGGGCAGTGGCAACTATATTGCCACCAATTTTTTCAAGTTTTCTAGCTATTTTTCCAGCAAAAAAAGCCAAATGTTAATGAATACTTCGTATAGTTGTAGATTTAAATGGTAGAACTTGATCAGTTTCTTAAAAGTGAGCCTGCGAGCGGGTGGCAAAAATATTGCCACCAACGTTTTACGCCAGACAGGCAGCGGCAACTATGTTGCCACCAATGTTTGTCTCTAAACGGGCAGTGGCAACTATATTGCCACCAACGTTTTGCACCAGACGGGCAGTGGCAAACATATTGTCACCAACATTTTGCGCTAGAGGGGCAGTGGCAACTATATTGCCACCAATTTTTTCAAGTTTTTCAGCAATTTTCTCAACAAAAAGAATATAAATGGGTTCTACCGAATGTTAACATTATGTTTCGTTGAAGTTTGTGTTAATTCCACGCGTAGTTGCCACGGCCTTATAAAGGGTTAATCTGCAGCGTTTTATTTCGCGCACCTTATTGGTGACCCCGACGTCAAAAAGTCAGATTTCGGTAATTTACAAGATGTCGAACGAGCAACGCCTGAAGGACGAAATTGTGCGCCTGCAGGAGGAACTGGCAGAAATACGGGCAACAGCCGAACAACCTAACCGCAATGGTGCAGTAAATAGGATTGGCATCAAAATCGGGCCATTTTGGAAGCGCGATCCGACGCTATAGTTTGCCCAGCTTGAAGCTCAATTTACGCTCGCCGGAGTGATCCGAGAGGAAACCCGTTATTACCACGTCCTAGCAGCTATCGACTCCGAGATTCTAGCATGTTGCACGGACATCATTCGAGACCCGCCCGCGGAGGCATGTTACGCAGCTACTAAAGAACGAATTATCAAAGAATATAGCACCAGTGAGCAGAATCGCATTCAACAGTTGCTGAGTGGATGTGAGCTGGGCGACCGCAAGCCGTCACAACTTTTACGCGAAATGAGAGATCTCGCCAGAGACGCGATTACCGACGAAAAAATTATCAAATCGCTTTATTCAACCGTCAAAAAGCCCTTACTCAAGCCCAGTGCACCTAGCAGTAAAGATGTTACAGAATGGTGAGGTTAAGTATAGACTCGTAGGCGATTACAAAAACCTTATCAACTCCTACCGTCGTAGATCGGTATCCTTTACCACACATATACGATATCTGCCAAACGCTGCACGATAAGACAATATTTTCAGTGATCGACCTCGAGCGCGCATACTATCAAATCCCTCTGCACGAGGATGTCGAAAAAACTGCGATCATCATGCCGCTCGGTCTATACGAATTTCTCGTGATGCCTCCTGGACTAAAAAACTCCGGCCAAACATTTCAAAGATTTATCAACAACATATTCTTCGACATGCCGTTCGGTGCTGGATACCTTGACGATTTGCTTATCGCTTCCTCATCCGCGGAGGAGCATCGGAAGCACTTACGATTAGTCCTCGAAAGACTGAGAAAAAACGGATTCCAAATCAATCCGGATAAATGCCAACTTGGAGAAGAAAAGGTGCGCTTCGTCGGACAATTAATTACCGTTGAAGGCTGCAAGACAGTTCCGGAAAAAGTATCCGCCGTCGCTGAGTACCCTAAACCAGATACGGTCCAGAAACTGTGGCGTTTCCTAGCCTTAGTCAATTACTATCGTCAATTTCTTCCCCACGCCGCCGAAACTCAACTTCCGCTGCGCAAGCTGATATCGTCGAACAAACAAAAATGACAAAATACCGATCACGTCGATGCAGAAAATGCCTTTCAAATGTGCAGAGTCTTATAGAAGCCATCGCACTGGATTACCACGACTCAAATCCCCAGCTGTCGCTGTGCGTTGACGCAGACGTCAGACATGGCTGCTGGAGCCGTATTACAACAGCTTTCGAATAACATCTGGAAACCACTAGGCTACTTTTCCGTCAAGTTCAGCGATCAAGAGCGACGATATTCAACTTACGACAAGGAGCTACTTGCACTATATCTCGGTGTAAAACACTTCAAAAACGTAATCGAAGGACGCAATCTTCACGGACCATAAGCCGCTTACGTTTGCGTTCAAGCAAGATGCAAACGAACCTACAGCAAGACAGCAATGGCTGTTGAGTTATGTCAGTGAGTATACAACCAATTTAGTTCACATTTCAGGGGTAAAAAACATTCCTGCAGATATCCTATCGAGAGTAGAAACGATTAGCCTTCCATCCACAATAAACTGCAACGATTTTGTAAGTAAACAGGAACACGACGAGCAATTGCAAAACTGACATAAGAATAATCCCGATGTTAAAAAGATTAAAAGCACCGGCTTCGGCATAGAACTGCTTTGCCAACAGCAAGGAGAAAGGATTCGTGTTTGTGTTCCACAGTGTTATCAAAAAATCATTTTTGAACAAATTCATCATTTAGCCCACTCTGATGTCAAAGCAACACAAGCTCAAATTTTACAAAATTATGTCTGGCTAGGCGTTAGAAGGCATGTATCGAACTGGATACGCGCTTGCACCGAGTGCCAGAAAAACAAAATCACGAAATACACCAGGTCAGAGCCAGACAAAATCGAAATGCACGACGAACGGTTTGAACATATTCATACCGACATTGTCGATCCCTTGCCCTTGATTTCTAATGGAATGCGATACATCTTAACAATGATCGACCGCTTTAGTCGGTGGCCAGCAGCAGTTGTTATCCCCAGATATGGGGCCCTGTTCTCACAGTCTTCTTCTTCTTCAGCAACATAGAGCCGGGGTGGCTCGTGCTGTTTCAAGCACTCGTCTCCATTCAACTCGGTCTTGGGCCACTCGTCGCCAATTTCCTAGTCGTCTCAGAAGTCGCAAATCGCCTTCGACCTGGTCGAGCCATCGTGCACGTTGGGCCCCCCTGTTCCTGGTGCCGGTGGGGTTGTTGAAGAGGACTCCGGCCTGTCGTCCGGCATCCTTACGACGTGTCCGGCCCACCGTAGCCTGCTAACTTTCGCTAGATGTACGATGGGAGTCTCCCCAAGCAGTGCCTGTAGCTCGTGATTCATACGCCTCCGCCACTCTCCGCTTTCAGTTTGTACTCCGCCATATATCGTCCGCAGCACTTTCAGCTCAAACACGGCAAGGGCGCGTATGTCCTCCGTAAGCAGCGTCACGGCTTCAAGTCCATAAAGAACTACCGGTCTAATAATGGTTTTGTACATTGTTAGCTTCGTGCGGCGGCGTATGCTTCCTGATCGTAGCGTTTAACGAAGGGCAAAGTAGGTCCGATTTCCCGCTTGGATGCGCCGCTGGATCTCCTTACTAGTGTTGTTGTCCGCGGTCACCAGCGATCCCAAATACACGAACTCCTCTACCACTTCTAGTTCGTCGCCGTCAACGGTTACCGTCCGTGGGACGCACATTTGTTTCCTTTGAGCCTCTTCCTTTCATGTATTTGGTCTTCGACGCATTTATTTTTAGCCCAATTCCCCTAGACTCCGCTTTCAGTCTGGCGTAGATTGCCTCCACCATCGCAAAGTTCCTGGCAATGATATCGAAGTCATCTGCAAAACCTAGAAGTTGGCTACTCTTGGTAAAAATCGTGCCTCTCGTTTCGATGCCCGCTCGTCGGATCACCCCCTCAAGGGCGATGTTGAACAGCATGCAGGATAGACCGTCACCTTGTCTCAACCCTCGTCGCGTCTCGAAGGGACTCGAGAGTGTCCCAGAGATGCGTACGAAACACATCACTCGATCCAATGTAGCTCTGACCAGTCACGTCAGTTTGTCCGGAAAACCGTTTTCGTGCATTATTTGCCATAGTTTGTCTCGATCGACTGTATCGTATGCTGCTTTGAAATCAATAAAGATGTGATGCGTGGGCACGTTGTACTTCCGACATTTCTGCAAGATCTGTCGGATAGTAAAAATTTGGTCCGTAGTTGCGCGAGCCCCCCTGAAACCCGCCTGATAATTCCCTACGAAACCTTGTGCTATCGGTGACAACCGGCGTAACAGGATCTGGGAGAGTACCTTGTAGGCGGCGTTTACCAGCGTAATACCACGATAGTTGCAGTTGGTTCACCTTCTCATAAAACTTGCGCGTGTCATTAGCTCGGAATAGTTGCTGTAATTCTTCACGATCTCTGTCCTCCTTTTGGCGCTTTTTTCTCCTCAGGATCGTGGTCAACTGGTTCCTAGCTCGTCGGTACTTGGCCAGGTTCTCTCTAGTGGCAATACTTAGATAATTTTTCCAAGCATCATTATTTTTCTTCCCGCCGATGCGATCAGAAGGTTTCAATAAACTACCAGTCTTATTCAGTAATTAATCTGCGGCGTTTTATTTCGCGCACCTTAAAGCCTTGAAAATTTTGCTAACGTAACGCAGAAAAGTGGATAGAAATTTTACATGGAAAATGTCATTAATGGAGTATCAATTAACTGAATGGTGCAGCTAATGTTCGGCTAACTTTGTACTTCCAGCTTTAGGGACGTGCGGATTTTCGAGTTGTTGGTAAAAATTTTTCAAGCCGTAAGTGCTTTTTTTTCCTTTATGACTTCTTTCCGTCATATCTAGCTAGATTGTTAAAAATTATTGTATCTTTACTAGCAGGTCCAATTTAGCGAAAGTTTTATGCAAAAGCTTACCGCTTTGTTCAATTTAATTCATATTTTCAAATATAAAAACTATTCTTTAAATTAAAATAATAAAGAATCAATTCGAGGAATTTGAAATTGACCACTGCGTCACTAATCAATTGTACCCTTGTCTCCGTCGACCCTCAACGCACCCTCTTGATGCCCAGATGAATACTGTCCGTGTGCCGGTTCAGGTGGTACCGCTTTCGGAACAGTTTATTACACTGTTCACATTTGTATCGGCCCAGTCGCAGTGCATCGTGAACTTTCAAATGTTCGGCATACTGCTTTCGTTTGGAAAACACCCGCTGGCAGGTTTTGCAATGATACAAGCCGTCCGATCCGACGGTATAGTCGTGCTTTGTTTTTTGCATCCGTCGTTCTCGGTGCTCTCCCGGTTCCTCATCGTCGGAAGTTTCATTTTTATCCGATCCGTCACTGTCGCCGTCACCGTCGTCTTCGTCCTCGGTTTGTCCTAGAAAGGATGGTTCCGGTTTTATTGTCACCATTTCAACCTGTAGTGGCTCCTCGGCAGCGTCGCCGGCAGTGTTCGGGTCGTCTTCAGTTTCCTGTTTTGTGGACCCTCTCCTTCGGCGCCGTTTTCTTTCCGGCGAATGGTTGTGAACCCTGCGTTCATGCCGCGAGGCATCGGATTGCTTGCTGAAACTTTTGCTACAGTACTGACATTTGAAGAGTCCCATTCGCAGGCCGTCGTGCTGCTTGTAATGGTCCCGGCAATCTTCTCTCTTGCTCAAGGTTTTCGGACAAAACATGCACTGCAGCAATCCATCGGAGCGCAGCTCGAATGTTTGATCTATCTTGGACAGGTCTTCCGGCGACAAAGGGTCGCAACTGTCCGTTAATGTGCTTTCTGTAGGCAACTTTTGTTTGTCATTTACGGCATTGTTGTTGTTGAGTTGTGACTGCTCTTTGCTACTAGAACGTGGCACCGTTCGGAAGTTTTGGTATTGTTTTAGCCTAATAAGCAAAAATAATTTCTATATTAATTAAAAAAATAGCAAATTCAAATGGGACGTACCCCTTCAGCACTGAACCATTAAAGTAGAACCTCTGCAGAATCGTTTCCTTCTCTTTGAACTCTCGACAAATGCGATAGGCAACCTCCAGTCGCTTTACACAGCGTTCACAAATTCGCTGGGGTAGATGCTCGGACAAGTTCGACGGTAGGCCGTACACGTAGGTTAGCATATCCGGATAGGAAACCGTATCGTTACCAAAGCTGGTCGAATTACCTTTAAGCGGTTGCATTCGTTCGGCGCCACAGTACCGTAGGCACAACCGGCAGAAGTCGTCCAGTTTGATATTGGGATCTTCAATAACACAAAAATGCATAAAACTTCCCTACAAAAAGAAAAAGCATATCGCAGAATCTTACCCATTTTATTACCAGTTGACTGAGAAGCACAATTTCGGCGATCTGCATTGAGCTGATCAATACTGTTGTCTTGATTAGACATTGTTCAAACTATTTGCAGAATTGTTTTTGCAGAGAAATCTGGATAAATGTGACAAATTTACTGCAGCAACCAAAATCAAGTCGATGTTTTCTGTGGCACTGTTTAGCTTTTAACAGGGATGCCAAGGGATTTGCTATTCTTTTTCATTGTATTATACCATTTGTGGTTGGTATGGTAATACGGGTAATACGCAGTTTACCATAATGAATTGATTTTTCTGTAAAAGGTGAGCACTATTTATGTTTTTAAAAATACTTTCAGCAAATTATTTCTATTTAATTACAGTCTAATAAATATTAAAATTTTCTTGTAACTCTTATATTAATTCTTATTTTGCACATCTGACGCTGCTGGTTTCAGCTTTAATCAAAATCATCAACATCAATATCAATGATCTGTCATTCATAGTTAGTTTTAATCGAAGAAGGTAAGAAAGCATAGCGGAACACCTGCTTCTCTGCAGGGCTGTTTTCTTGGCTATTTTTTTTTAGCAAATAATCAGAGTTGTAAACTTCAAGAGTACTTTTTCTATCAGATATTTAATAAAAATGTCAGTGTTCATAAAGCATTGCACGCAGACGTCAGTGTGTTTTTTTCGTCCCAGGTTTGACAGTGTTGTGTGGTTTCTTTTGATTACTTATTCGCAAGACCCAGAAGTAAAAAAAATATATATGTTGTGCAAAACTGTTATCATTTTTCTGCTTCGGAAAAGTGGGGTATTTCTAGTTTTCGCAAACACGTGGTACGAATTACTAGTAACAAACTCACTAGCAACAAATTTAGGTCACAAAGGGAATCAAAATAAACCACAAAAAAAAAACTTCAAACCAGACCGTGCACAAGTTTATAAAAATATATTTAGGCGTCGTTCACAAAGGACGTCCGATATTTTTCGGCGTTTAAGAACCCCCGCACAACCCATCGTCCTTTTTCGTCCACATATGCCTATACTACTCATATGAAACTACCGGAGTAGTGAATGTAAAGTGTGGTTTGTCCCAGCTCCAAAAAGGGCAGTCTGTTCGATTGTTTTAATTAACCAATAAGCATTTCTAATGCAATTTAAATGCAAGCCAATAAGCATTTAAGTTGCCCTAAATGCTATTTTGGCAAAATAAGCGGCTACTTTACTGCTAGCCCTCTTTTAGTGCTGACAATTCCTTTTTGCAGCTTGTTACCGACAAGAAGAATTTAAATAGAATTGTGGACGCCAATTTACAACAGCTGTGCAGTCTGAAGGCTGATTAACAGCAACCTGCAGTCTAAAACGCCAGGGATGCTAATAAACGATTGATTTACTGCTTATACCAATGCTTATTGGTTACCTGGAGAGTATCACCTACAAGGTGCTCTCACAGACTTTGTTACGCTATCTATCCCTGATAACAAGTGATTTCGTAGTTTCAGACGAGCTGCAAAAACTGGTCTATCGAGAATATATCGGGAGTACAAAGTGCCCACGCTTATTTGCATAAAGCCTGCAAGTCGTAGGCGAAATACGTATCTGTCAAGAATAAACATACACAGTAGAATTAAATTGGATAACTTTTGTTTTTATTTAATTTCCAAAAGTCTATCCGCGAGCTGAAATGTGTCGGCATAAGAATAGCAGCATTTTGACAGACGATCGTGTGGTAACGGAAAACCTTTAAAAAATAAAAAAAATAAAAATATTCTCAGATAGATTATCGATGTATCTAGAGAAAATGGGAGAAAAACGAGAATAAAAATGGGAGAGGAAAAAACGGAATAAAAAGGGAAAACGACGTAAAAAGAGGAGACTGGACAGAAAAAGAGGGATAACGGAAGAGTAATGAAAAAAATTAAGAGAAGAGAGGAATAAAGAAAAGCGATAAAGAAACGATAAAGAAAACGATACAGAAAATGGAGACAAATTGGACAGAAAAGGAGAAAAAACGTAACAAAAAAGGGAATAGACGTTTTCCGTCAGATCATACCCCTCGTTTTCTTATTTTTTCTCAAAAGTACTCCCATCCCAATACGAGTGACAACCGAGCAAAAATATATTATTTTCGTTGATTCTAGAATAGAGGTTTTCCGTCAAAAAAATTTTTTTTTCATTAAATGTTCGGGTTTGACGCTTAGAAAGTTAGAAATGATTCCAAGGGTAAGTCGCTGAGAACATTCCGTTCACCTCATTCATAGAAATTTTGTTCAGTCTGTGCCGCTGAGGTGCTGAGCGTGTGAAACCTGCCAAACTCGCATGCGCTCAGCCGGACTGTTTTGATAACAAACAATGGCAGGGCTGCCAATTTCTAACATTTTAAAATTTAAATGTCAAAAAGGTGGGCCACAGCGTGCCATGACCTGTGAAATGAATGTACCGCAATTGTAATCAATGAGGTAAGCTGCTCCCTAAATTGAGCCTGCAACAATGTTCTAAGCGACTTACCCTTGAATGATACCCATATAAAACTTCCTTTAATAAAGCCTTCATTCGGTTTGTCCTTTTCACTCAATCGCTGATACACATATGTCGACCAACATTTGAAAGGGGCGGATAAGCCAACTGTCAAACAGAACGAGTTCATTTTCCTATGCTGCTCCAGCAAAAAATAACTCTCACTCGTTCTGTTTGACAGTTGGCTTATCCGCCCTTTTCAAATGTTGGTCGACATATGTCAAAATCTGTTGTGCAATGTAGAGTGACTATATACAGAGTGGCGCCAAGTCATCCCAAATGTATGCAATGCGGTTTATCCTAGGTTTTTCCTTCTCTTTCCTGCATACGCGTTGGATAGGTTGTCTGCTCGATTGGAATGACACTGACAGATAATTATCATTCCAATTTTGACATTGTCGCCACTCTGTATATAGTCACTCTAGTGCAATGCTACCAGAAAAACAGTGCTGCCGAAACGAATTTTTTAAAACTCAACATTCGTGATTTGGTGAAAAAATTCAACATTCTTGCAATTTGCCTTGTTTAAAAAATCTTAGTAAATTCTAGAGTCAACGAAAATAATATATTTTTGCACCATTGCCACTCGTATTGCACACTTAGAAAAAAGCACCGAATTCGGTAAAATTTTACCGAAATCTAAACAGCTGAACGTTCGGTAAAACTTTTTATGTTACCAAACGTTACTAAAGATCAGTAAACGTCGATATGCACGATCGATATTTTTACCGAACGTTCAGCTGTTAATTTACCGAACTGTTTAAGTGTGTGGAAGTATTGCTAATTGCAAGAAAAATTGTTCAATCAATAAATGCGAAATCGCTCTTAAAATTGCTATTTTAGCCTAAATCGTTTCGGTCTCTTCGGCGCACTTATTGCTTGGAATGTAACGAAAAAGTGCGCCGAAGATACCGAAACGATTTAAAATAAAATAGCATTTTTATGAGTCATATCGCACTTTGGATGGTACAATTTTCCTTGCAATCAGCAATACTTTCGAGAAAAACAAAAAGAAAACGAGGGGTATGATCTGACGGAAAACCTCTATCCAGCTTTTTAAGAGCCATAATGGCGGACGTGTTCGTAATAATTGCACAGCATTTTTAACATTTCCCTAATCCAGCTTTTTACAAGCCATAATGGCGGACGTGTTCGTAATATTTGAACAGCATTTTTGACATTTCCCTAATACATCGCACGTTTGCTTTCCGCGCGTTCACGGTAAAACTAAAGGAATGCACGGAAAGAAAACGTGCGATGTACTAGGGAAATGTCAAAAATGCTGCTCAAATATGACGAACGCCGTCCGCCATTATGGCTCGTAAAAAGCTGGATACATCGCACGTTTTCTTTCCGTACATTCCTTTAGTTTCACCGTGAACACGCGGAAAGAAAACGTGCTATGTATTAGGGAAATGTCAAAAATGCTGTTCAAATATTACGAAAACGTCCGCCATTTTGGTTCGTAAAAAGCTGGATTGGCAGATAAAAGCAATAAATTTTATTACACCTTGTTGGAAGAAATTTTATGAAAAAATCAGAGGGGTTGTGCGCAAGACACGACCGCATAGGGGACGTAGGACTACGTAAGTCTCTGTAGCGATAGTAGGATGTTTCCATGTATGTAATAATACGATTCTTCATGTATACAACTAACATAAGCAAAGTTTATCAAAGTAGTAATATTGTATCCAGCTTTTTACGAGCCATAATGGCGGACGTGTTCGTAATATTTGAACAGCATTTTTGTCAATTCCCTAATACATCGCACGTTTTCTTTCCTCGCGTTCACGGTAAAACTAAAGGAATGTACGGAAAGAAAACGTGCGATGTATTAGGGAAATGTCAAAAATGCTGTTCAAATATTACGAACCCGTCCGCCATTATGGCTTGTAAAAAGCTGGATACCCTCAATCCTCAACCGATTTTGAAGTTATATCCATGAATTGATAGAATCAATTTTATTGCAACGAATCGAAGTCACACTAAACCAAACAGTAAATAAATTTTCATGATCTGTTTCTACGTTGAATAGTGCTTTTCCTCTGGTAATCGGTAGACGCATGGGCGTAGCGACGGAAGGGGGGGTTTTCGAGGTCCAAACCCCCCCCCCCCCAGAATAAACTTTGTTATACACTTTCAAGCTTGAAATTTCACAGCCAGCTGTTGTTTAGAGCACAGGAAAATGTACGGGGCTGATTAAATACGATCCCCGTCGGCGTCGTCAACTTAGAGCCGGGGTGGTTCGTGCTGTTTTAAACTCCATTCAATTCGATCTTGGGTTACTCGTTGCCCATTTCCCAGGCATCGCCGATGTCGCGGTTTTATACTTAAAAAATAAAAAAAGGTGCTTTAGACCTGGACGAGTCTTCTCGCACGTTGAGTCGTGCCGGTGTCGGTGGGGTTGTTATACAGAACCGTTTTCTTTACGACGTGTCCGGTTCGCTGTAGTTTACCGACTTTCGCCAAATGTGCGTTGGTAATCTTCCCATTCCCAAGCAGTGACTGTTGCCCTTGATTCTGCATCTCCGCTACTCTTCGCTTTCAGCTTGTACTCCGTCAAATGTCGTCCGCAAAGGCGCGTAAGTCCTCATGGTTCAGCATGGTCTTTCGGTCTAACAGGGGGTTTGTACATTGTCAGGTTCGTGAGGTGGCTTATGCCTCTTAATCGCAGCGTTGGGCGAAGGGCAAAGTAGGCTCGTTGTCCTTGATCTCCTTATTTCCTTATCTCCTTATTTCCTTACCCCACATACACAAGCTTATCTACTACTTCTGATTCGTCGCCGTCAACGATTACCGTCGGCGAAAAAGCCACGTTCGTCTCATCTGGGCAGTATTAACTAATATCACAACATTCTGACCATGCGTTCAAAAGTTATCATCGTTCATAAACAAGAATTCCGAAAAATTTCGAAAAAAAATTATGGAGCAAATATTCCCTTTTTTACGTTTCAAGAAAAAGGACATCTAGAACTAAATGTTTGATCTCAAATTTTTCCTATGAGTAATTTACATGCTTTTTTTTAATTTTGTGATATATTTGAACTGGAAAAATATTTGGGTAGAGCGTTAGGCATGAAAAACTAAAAAGAGAATTTGGTCTATTCCATACCTAGCGGTCCTCGAGATAAATATTTTCCGATGAAAATCAACACTCGAGCTTCTTTTGAGTGTACTTTCATGATAAAATAATCATTTGCTCGATCGCATCGTTTTTACGATGTTGCCCGTTCGAGGGTTAACGACAGCAAACGATCAAGAATTTTCTAAGCAACATTTTACTCTAATCAGACTACATAAATATTGCAAACAGCAAAAGTTGAGATAATTTCGAAAATTTGATAGCTAAAAACCATACAGCAAACATTGAACGCGTTTTTCTCGAAATAACAATTTTGTCACTTGACTCGGTCCAACTTACCAGCGACCATTTAAGCCTCAGGGATGGAAGATCAGTGATTTTGATCAAATTTGTGAGTTATCGCGACACGCACAGATCACGATCCGTACAGATCATGACAAACAGTGAATCTTCAGCGTTGATCACAAGATTTTGTTTTCTAAACAGTCTCAGCAGTCGATCATAGTGTTACATTTCACCTAGCTGCGATAAAAAAGGTCACACATGTTGTTTGTATTGCGATTCATACGATGCACACGACCAATCTTCTGTATCTGTTATATTTCTCAACGCAATCATGCAATGAACATGATCTGATATGAGGTTCGTCATAATCTGTACTGATCGTAACAAAGTGTTTGTCGCTTACCAGTAGTGATGTCAATGAATCTAAATCTGATTGCTCCTATGATCTTGATCGCTAGAAGCGATTTTTTTCCATCCCTGGCCTCTGCCAATCATGTATTTATTTTTCAACGCGTTGATTTTAAGCCCAATCCTCCCAGGCTCCGCTTTCAGTCTAGCACAGATGGTCTTCGTCGTGGCAAAGTTTCTGACTCCAAGTCACCTGCGTAACCAACTGGCAAAATTACCAGCTTAACCAAGAAGTTTGCTACCTTTACTGACCTCAAACCTCTCATTTCGATATCTGATCGTCTGATCACCTTAAGAGCGCTGTTGAAAAACATACAGGAAAAGTTGTTTTGCAGCGCCCTCGCTGCGTCTCGAAGAGATTCAGTTGTATGGACTATAACAGCCTCTCCCAGCCGCGATTCGAACTTACAACGTACCTTAATGCCGGCTGGGAGGCCAAAATTTTTAATCTATTATATCAATTTGATTTTTTTGTCTGATGAAGAACGTTCAATTTCAACCAAAATGGCTTTTAACTGAAAATAATTCCCCATTTTCTGAATAAACTCCTTGCGGTTATGCTATATCAGTTTTTTTTTCTTGTCAAAGGAACATTTCTGGCTACGCCCGTGGGTTGACGGTACGCGCGAGTTTTCAAAAAGCTGAAAAATTTGCGCAAAACTTTTTTGCAGTTTACAAAAGAAGAATACTGATAATAAAGCATTTACAAGCCCGACGCCCACGACCAGAAAACTTATTCCCGTCATTTGTTGGTCGTCCGCAACGGCGAAAAGTTCAACGCTTCCCTCGTTGCCTGTGTTAATATGGTATTAACTGAGCAAGAAAATGTAATAAACTCTTCAATCGTTGTGTGATCCTTAAAAGGACCGATTGTTTGATTATCCTTCTCTTTTCGGTAAATTGGAGTACCGATAACCGCAAACCAGGCACGGCTTGTTGCTACGGAGCCTCAGCAGTTTACTCGATCGACGAAGCCGTTCGTGTGTGGTCATGAGTCACGATGAAATACCAGTCCAGGTGGCCAACAGCAAGTGACGTGGGACGTGGCATAATTCTAGTCGTTTTGTTGTCTCGAGCAGCATATTTCCCGCCAATTCCAGAACTTTAGCAGCCAGATATTCCATCACAGCAGCGAGACGAGTGCTCCAGCTTCATCACGCTCAGCATACTTTCCTATCCTCAGCAGCCGATGAACACGACCAACTGACGACGATGTGCACCGTAAGGCAAACAATGTTTCAAATACAACCTTTAAAATTATGCTACGGATGTGACTCGAAAGCTGCCTGTCCGATGTGTCACAAGCTAGCTGCTTGCCGATGTGTCGCCAGCGAAAGCCGCTGACCGACTGACGATGCGCGGTAAAAGGCATAGCAGCCAAAACCATATCGTTCACTGGCGGATGAGTCGATGGATTCTTCGGTTTGTTGGCGTCTCGCTTGGTGAATTATCCGCTTCGTTGCCTTATCCGGGGAAGCAGCAACAGCTGAAGCTCAACAATTTTCGATCGGATTCTATAGGGCGTAAATTAAATACAATCATAAAGAAGCTTAACACATAGCTCATATCGTATATATTTCTGTCATCCGTGCTAGGGAAGCACTGACGTGGGGGGAAGGCAAAAATATGAAAATAATTCAATTTTTCAATGACGCGCATTGACAATCAATAGCTTTCTATATTTTCAATATTTTCCAAATCGATTTTCCGATCAATTGGTGTAAATATGTTGGAAATCTATTAAAAATTGACTGAATTAAAGGCCGATGCGTGAAAACGCATTTCTACTTTGATGACGTCATTTCCAACAACCAATCACGACCAATCGCGAGAATTCTGGTAAAACATAGGTTCATTATTTTCAATTTTTCAATAGTTCAACATCAAGAATCCATACTTTTCTTCATTTAGGGCAATTTTTAGAAGATTTTCCAATCGATTGGTGTAAGAATATTGAAAATCGATCGGGAAACCACAAAGCTATTAGCGTTCAAAACCTGACCACTTTTCGAGAAAGATTTTTTGGAATTACCCCTCATATCAGCTACCTTCCTGAAAGACGTCGTCCTACGCCTTGAGAAACACTTATTTCAAGGCGATTTGATATTGAAAAGTTTCTAAATTTTATGAAGCAGGAGGTTTAAGGGTAGTTTTCAGTGAAGTATCAGTTTCAGTTTTAGTTTATTGAAACCGGGAACCGTTTTTAAAAAAAAACTGGCTATTGTTACTTAAACGTTTATAACTAATAAATTAAATCTTGGATTAAGAAATAAATTCAAAATGATTGACTACGATGTCCTAATTAAAGTTTACAAATTAATTTAACCATCTCCGGGAAATAAAAAGTATTTCATAAATTGTAAAATTTCAACAATTTTCCGGTAAAAACTACTTAGAAATAACATTGGTCAATATTTCTGATCCAAAATCCTTATTAAGCGCTTGCGCTACTACCAAACGCACCCCAGCCCAGGCTGCAGCCTGGACGAAGTTGGCGACGAACGAGACGACCGAAGCAAGCATCGCATCGTCGCATAGCGATTTGCACAAAAAAAATCAAGTTCGTACACCCCATCATTATTTGTCATCCGAGCAAAGCTATAACCAACCAGCATATAATACACGCACAATAACGACGCGATCTTTCTCTGCGCAGCGCATCCTTTGTTCCTGTTCACGAAGTAACAGGATAAAAGCAAGCAAACAACATTACATTACAGTACAGCAACCGCACTTGACTGACTGGACTGGCTGGCTCGTCGTCGTCGGCCGCAGGTGCACATAAATGCGCGCAGTGCACCGTTGCTGTTGCCATGATGATGCTGCTGCTGATGCTGGGCTGGTCTCTCGTCGCTCGAACGAGAAGCATAATCGCCCCGAGGGAGATGCGCGCTGCGCACACGTGTTCGTGTGCATTGCATGGCATAGCGCATAAGGGAAATTGTGTCCATTTAAAAATCGCTGCTACGTTTGTGTTAGAGAGGAGATGCAGTAGCATTGAAACGGACCCGTTTCGGGTATGAATGTGTTTGGTTCGAACAAAACAAGCGAGCGAGCGAATGAATGAATGAATGAAAATCGCATTTTTCGTTTCCTTTTTTTATGGGTTTGGTGAGGTGAGACGTGATTGAAACCGTCAGCCCTCACCTCACCGTAGCATAGCAGGCAAGGCACCAACAACGAACGACGAATGCGAGACGAGACCGAAAGCATGAAAGCATAACAGCACATCGCCGCCAAGGCCTGCTGCGAGTGCGAGTTGTTCGATGGGAAGTGAAGGGCTGTGGTATGGGTTGGGAGCCGGAGCATATGAGAAATAAATCTCGCCATCTTGATTTTTTTCCACTCGCTCGCTCTGCCACTGAGCTGACTAGCTGGCTGGCTGGCTGAACTGAACTGGACTGGATTGACTGCCACTGCCACCATCAAGTGCCTCATATGCCAGTGTGTCAGTGCCAGTGCCAGTGCCAGTGGTTTCGGAGAAGAGTGTAGTCAATTAGAAGTAGGGTAGATGCGCTTTTGCTGATTCCTGGGCGCAGATTGGAGCCATTTTTCCGTGGTTGATCGATTGAAAATGGCAAATTTTGTGTTCAAAATGTGATAGTCGATCGTGCGGGAATATCGTGCAAGGCTTGGCCAGTGATTTTTCGTTGCGCAAAGTGGCTTAAATATGGTGTTATCAACCAGTACCAGTAGTGGCAATGGCAGCCTATTTACGGAAGACGAGTAGTTATTAAATGGTGGTTTGAGCGTTTTAATTGCCCGCGGTGATAATCGCGTTTATAAGTGCTCTCGTTTTGTACTCTTCTGCTGTTTTCCGTTCGGCCAGTTGATTGCAGGCAGTTGAATGAACTCGATGATCTTCAAAAGTAGAGATCAATTCTAATATCGAACATCCTGTGCTGCGCGAGCGCTGCCAGAATTGGGCAAACTGGCCACCTGAAAGGAAAGCAAGCAGTAGGTAATAAGAAGCGAGTAGGAACGTGTGCGAGTCGTACGCCAAAAATCTAATTGGATAGTCGATCGATCGATCGTTGCGATCTCAGTGCTAGCGATTTAAGTAGGTTGAGGGTATGACGGGCTCTGGTCATGCCGTGGTGGTATGGGAGTTTGAGTCTCGAGGCGGAAAATGGCTACCGTACAGTCCGGCCGTATCCCAGCAGTTGGAGCGAGCGCACGGGAAAAAGCTGACGCGTGTCCTACTGAGCGATGCCGATCCCGCGCTGGAACAATTCTACGTGAATGTGCGAACGATGACACAGTGCTGCGAAGACCAGGAATTCGCCGTAACCAACGTTCGCCGACACTTCTACAAGCCGAGCTCTCCGGCAGGGAAAGGAACCAAATGGGAGTGGTGTGGATCATCGGGCAACGATTGGCACAGCTACACCATGGAGGTCCAGTGCGTGATCGAAGAAGCCTGGGCCAGAGGTGACCAAACTATCGATCTCACAAAAACACACCTCAATCTGCCGTACACGATTAACTTTCTGAATCTCACCCAAATTCGGCACCAGAATGGGCCACTGCGTAGCATCCGGCGGATACAGCAAGCTCCCTATCCGTTAGTTAAAGTGCCAAACCAACAGGTAATCAGCCCGATTCCGGCCTGTAGTAGCGTGCCAAGTCTTCCACCGAAACCCTCTCACTTGGTCATGGCACCGTCGCCAACTGCTTGTACAATTTCACCCACAATGCAATCGCAGTCTCCTCATCCTCCGACGCTTCAGGTCAAATCCAAATCGCAACCAGTTTTGTGCAGCCCCGCTGCTGCTGCCATCCAACAAAAGCGACCCACAAAGACCCTAAAAGCTGCCAAACAGTTGGACATACCACCGGTAACGCCAACGAATCTAGCTCGTCAGATCCTACACAATCTAAACATATTCGGAACCAAGCATCAGCATCACCACCACCATCAACAGCAACCGCTAGGTGCACCGGAGCATTCGGCAACCGGTGGAGGCCAGTCTGGATCGATTCAACATCCTCATCCACATCATCATCACCATCATCAACAGCAGCTGCTGCTGCAACAGCAGCAGCAACATCAACAGCAACAACAGCACTTTCAGCCCGGCACCCACCAGCAATCGCTGCGTAGCCACCCGGCCAAGGGACGTAGTACGATGGCCTTCCAGCGGCAGCGTAGCAAATCGCGCAGCCGCGGCGAGTCGCTGATCGAAACCGACTCGTCCAGCATCAATTCCGGACGGAGACCGAGCGTCGACACCGTGTCGACGTATCTGAGTCACGAAAGCAAGGACAGCAACAGCCGCCGCAGCAACAATCTCGGATCGGTATCCGATCTGCTGAACTGCTCGATGGGCAGCGATGACGTGTTCACTTCGCCGTCGCAACCGAACATTCCCGGAGCCATTGTCGGTGGGTTTCCGATTACATAGCATTTTAAATCCGATAATTTAATTTTTCCGTCAATTTTAGGTGTTGATCCGGCCAGTGACATGATATCACGCTTCGTACGGGTGGTGGAACCACCGCAGTGGCCGCACGCCCAGCCCTGCCCGATGTGCATGGAGGAGCTGCGACACAACAATCTCAACCCGACGGTTTCACTGTCCCGCTGCCAGCATCTGATGCATCTGAACTGCCTGAACGAGTTGATACTGGCGCAGAAAAAGGACAACCAGAAGGTGAGTGAGTAGTTAATAGGTTATATTATTCGAATTCGCGTTTGTTTATGTTATCAAGGCTCTGTTAAGTACAGTACAATCTATTTAAATGCCAAAATTTCCTGCAAAACGGAATTCAGGATCTTATTTACAACCCATTTGGTTTTACGTTATAAGATTTACATGGATGGATTAGATTTACAACACCTAAATGGAAAAGATTGGAAATACAACTATTATGAGTTTTTAATGCAGATTCGTTGACGGATCGAAGTAGTTTTCGAGTTTTGACCATTTAAATTCAACATTTTCCTCTAATAGCAGAATTTACAAAATACCTACATAAATTAAACACTAAAATATGGATCGGTTAACAAACAAAAGATTAAAAATACATATATTTTGAGATTTGAACAATGTTCAACAGCGTGTCATATGCTGGCAATGGCAATGGATTGACAATGTCAAATTCACCTTTAATATTGGACGTGGCAGTGCCTGAGAACAATTTGACAAAGAAATAAGTGATACAAAAAAAAAAACAAATGACAACTGTCGAGCCTGATTTGGCCACATTAATAATATTTCGTTGCATTTCAATTCAAATCAAATCTATCTAGGTAATTCTGATCTTTTCAATCCATCATATTGAATTATTCGATCTAGTCCCTTAACAAATTTAACGTCCATGTTGTCCGCAGTCCGAGATTAACGTCAAAACTGGCCTGTTTCTTTACCTTAGAGTGATACCTTGAAGTTTTTTAATCTTAGTGTTTCCTCTTCATAAGTTTAGAAAAAAAACTCAAATATGAAATTGGAATACCAAATTGAAAAAATTGCAAACCAAACCGACACAATTTAATTATTAAAATAAAATCAACATGAAACGAAAAGAAGCTCGGATGTCATAAAGGATAAAATAACCAAACGTTGGCTAAACATGACTAAATGCATACTGATTATGTTATTCTATAAATTCTCTAACATTTTTTTAAGGTTGAACGCAGCTCCAGCGAGTTTAAAGTGGGCGTTGAAGAATTTTTCTTCTTGGCTATGGCTCACACTTCCTGAGCCATTTTCCGATAGTGGCAGGAAGCAAACTTTAAACAAAACAGCACTAAGCATCTGTGTAACTTAAAAAACAGCGCGTTTTCTAAACAATCTTTTGCATAAATATCTTGGATGTGTGACAGTGCCAGGTTGTCATGAAAATTTCGCTGTTTAGCAAACCAAATATTTTTTTGGCAATACAACCACTTTTTTTGGCTTCAACTCAACTTGAACCTTTCCTTTTTCTGTGATTTTCGGTGTAAAACTCTTGACGCTTCTTTGTCTTTGCACTGCTGTTAGTGACATTCTCAATTTGTTTCCGATATCTTTGATGGAGTGGAAAGATTAGAATTACGTTCGGAAAAGTTGGCGACTCTTTTCGCTGCTTTTTTTTGGCTTCGTCCTAATCCTAGCTCCCCAGTAGTAGCCAGATGTTTCGCGAACACTTTATTCTTTATTATTATTATTATTATTATTATTAATCAACAGGCTCGATTTGGCCCCAATGATTGTCAGGTTAACATAAAAATATCAAACGTATACAAACAGATCTTAAAATAACTGTATCTTCTTCGAGGTTTACCTCTCCCGAAAAAAGCGAGTGAATCTACCCTGTGCTATCCGTCGTGGCAGATGAAAGTCGAATAACGACGATACTTGATTAAAGGCCCGCTGCAGACCGCCGATAGCGCCGTTCATACTGTAGTTAGTGCGACGAGGTGGCAATCTCAACATTGCATTGTTCCGCAACGCTCGTGGTTGACAATTAATGTTAATCTGCCCCAGCAGCGCGGGGCAGTCAATTCTCCCTTGTAAGCTATCCACGATAAACAGTGCTCTGGAGCTAGCCCGACGAACACGGGGAGGTTCTAGATCGATCAGTTGACAGCGGCTTTCATAGCTGGGAAGACGGAACGGGTTTCTCCATGGCAATTTTCGCAAAGCGAATCTAAGAAATCGACGCTGAACGGACTCGATTCTTTCAGCGCTGTTGTTGTAGTTAGGATTCCAAACAGACCGCACCAGCGAACGGTATAGCGATTTGAGGCAGTATATGTCAGAAAATTTTTTCGCGATCCTAAAGATAAAGCCTTTAGGCTTTAGCGACAACCTACGAGATATGATGCTTGTACGTTAACTGCGAATCTAAGATAACGCCCAAGTCTTTAATATGCGAAACACGTTCAATTACTGTGCCTTCGAGCGTATAACGAAACAGGATCGGATCTATCTTATGGGAAAATGTGATTGCTGAACACTTCTCCGGATTCACTATCATACAGTTCACGTCGCACCTAGTGGCAAAGGCCTCGAGTTGATTTTGAAGAAAGTGATAGTGGTCAGTCGAGCGGATCCGGATGTACATATTTTCCGATCATCTGCATACGATAGTCGTGGACCCTTAATGACCAAATTAACGTGTTTGAAATAAAGCAGAAAAATCAGAGGACCTAGATGGCTTCCTTGAGGTATGGAGCCATGTTGATCAGCACTTAGATATTGCTTACAGTGGGAAAGCAGAGGTTCCATGACCACCGGCTCGAATAGTTTCGAGACTGCGCTCAACGATGTGATACCTCGATAGTAGTCTACATCTCGTTTACTTCCTTTTTTTGTGTACAGCGAATATATGTGGAAATTTCCAACACGATGGGAAAATCCCACTGGAAATGGACATTTGAAATAAACGAAGCAACGGTGTCAGCAAGCAGTCTATGCGACTATTCAGGAATACGGAAGGTACTCCATCGGGTCCAGGATTGAAGGACAACTTGAGCACGGTCACAGCCTTCGAAATCATCTCGACATTGATGTCGATGGCAGCCAGTGTTTGGCCATATATTGGAACGTTGTTGGCAGCTAGGGCAACACGGTCCGCGCTCAATACCTCATTGGTGAAAACACTCAGAAATTTATTGGAAAAGAAACGGCATGTATCCTGAGGAGTGGCAGCAACTTCCCCTTTGTATTCCATTAATAATGGGAACCCAGACTCTTTGCGTTGCTGGTTTACGTAATTCCACGGAATTACGGACATGAGTGAAGGTCTGCACATCGGCTTCGACGTCGTCGGAATCTAGTGTGTTTGCCCAGTCAATACTAGACAACAAATCATTGATGCTTTGTTGGTCAGCTTTACGGAAATTACATGAGATAGCAGCTGGACATTCATCGAAGTCCTGAAGGAGTTTATCTTCTATGCAGACGATCAGAGGAGGATGGCGTGGAACTCTCTTGATTAACAGACATGGAGCCGCTGAGACGAATGGGATGAAGCAGAGGTCTAACTAAATCAGGGTAGAGGAAATCTGGCAAATTGAAGTCGCTCAAAATAACTATCTCATCGAGCGGCGTAGCGTCCCTCATAACTGAGTGAGCGCAGTGGCAGAGTGGCAGTGAGCGTCAATCAGATCGTTGTCCGGGGCACGATCAGGTGGGATGTATAAGACACACAAAAAGAGGAAGCGATCACTCAGCTTGATGGCCGTCCAAACCTGCTATACAGTTCCATGAGTCCTTCTCAGTTGCTCTTGCTTTCAATCCACGTCGAACAGCTATCAGAACACCACCGCCAGTGGATTTGTGGCTGTTGTTAGGGTTCCGATCACAACGGAAAACTTCGCAATCGGATCCAAAGTCTTGCCTGGAAATCGTCTGAAAGTTAAGCCACGTTTCGCAAATGACAATGATATCATTGCAGCAATCCGATACGATACTAGTCGGTAGTCTTCAATATCTGAATTCATTCCACCGGCGTTTTGATAGAAGACTAGGACATCTTGCTTGCGACTTGGGGTCGGAGTACCATGTTCCTCAATAATTACGAATGTGTCGGTAGAATGCTGTCCATTAGCGGAGCCGGAGGAGCCCCCGCCGCCGTCGTTAGGCTGCGTTATCCTCGCGTCAGTAGAAGGTCGGGCCGAGACGGAGCTGTCTATGCCTTTAATAACGTGCTTCACATTCACTTTAGTCACCTTCAGTGCCAGCGCTAAGTCGGCGTAAGAATGATTTGTGTTTGGTGATTATGTGCTGGCATATATTTGATTGGTTGCTGATCCCAATTTGACGCCATCTTGACAACAGAAGAGAAAATGTGAATTACAAAATAAAGGCAACACGTCTTATGTATAATGAGCAGTTTTGCAAGGTAAAAAAACACGGCAAGTTTGAGCAGTTCTTCGATGAA
Source organism: Sabethes cyaneus (assembly GCF_943734655.1). Taxonomy (NCBI): domain Eukaryota; kingdom Metazoa; phylum Arthropoda; class Insecta; order Diptera; family Culicidae; genus Sabethes; species Sabethes cyaneus. The sequence goes on from NC_071353.1 coordinate 157,342,307, forward strand.
CACTTCAATAGCGACGAAACGGAAGAACAAGAAAGTTTACCACGGAGCGGCAACGAATGTTTCGGCGGGAAATGTCGAATGTTCGGCGGGATGTTTGTATACATTTTTTACATAGCTTTATCATTCCAGCGAGCTTAGAACATTATATTCGAGTCCAGAAATACTGTCATTGATGTTCCCGTTTTCACCGGTTTCTCCTTTGCCATCCGAGGGCAAAGTTACTAGTTTGAGCTGAATGAAAATTAGCAGGACCTATTATGTTTACACGGCTGTAATTTTGTTATATGCAACATCTAAGCTGCGAGTATAAACAGGCCGATTAGATTTTTTCCCAAGCTTCCTTTGTTTCTTAGGGTCTAAGTTGAAAGCTCAAATCTCGCTTTCTCTAGAATCGAGAGAGGGGTGCGTTGCGTTTTCGCAACGCTGGGAGGAAATGGGTTAAAGGCCCCCACTGCCTCAAACCCCTGTATTGAGACTCTGTGCCAGTTACACGCTACCTGCAGCTACCAAAATAATCGGTCATTAACACACATTACATATTCAAGGCAAATCCTATAATTTGCTGTAAATAGCAGGATGCCACATCCTCCCCCTGCATAAAATGAACCATTCAATATATGATATTATATCAGGTCCATTATAGATTATTTACGTTGTTGGTACAGTCTTCAAATTTTTATAATGAAAGCACAGACAAACAGACGAGACACTCGCGTTAATTCCATCGTCCAATCAAAAACCACTCATTTTTCAAAAAAGCATGTTTCGCAACATGGCCACACCGCGGCGCGCGAGTATTATTTAGAATTTTCAGTATAAAATCATACAAATGTAATAGCTCTACAGCATAAAACCCTGCAAATGCAGGCTACTCCGCGACATGCATAACAGAGGGTGCTAGTGTGCAATCAAAATGTGTAGGACGATGGTTTTTAAAGGATTTTCTTCTAAGTGTCATGTCAGTTCGTCAGTGATGAAAGGTTTGATATGGCAGTAAATCGCCAATGTGAAGTCTTGGGGTTCACCATCTAACACCAACTCACTCACTCATTCCATTTACGCGGGAAGCTGTCAACCGACACTCCCTCTGTGGCAGTTACACGTCACCTGCAACTACCCAACTAATGGGTCATTAACACACATTACACATTTAAGGCAAATACTACAATTTGCTGTTTATTTAAAATTTTCCATCTGACAATGATGTCTTAATGAATAAAATTGGCTAATATCTACGACTAATTATTAACGGACTAATTCTATTCATAAAATTCCTACTCGGTTCGTTAAACTCAAAGTATTCTTCAACTGCCGTGAAAGCGCGAATGCATGCTGAAATCGGTTCATTGTATTCAAACAACGTACGATGGAAATTTGGTTGCAGTAGCGTCGTATTTCGAAGAAATCTGCTTTGTATGCGAAAGTTCAAAATTGAGCGTAGTTCAGGGGCATCTATTTCACTATTAAGTAACTTGGCTATAAACAGTGCTTGTTGAATTTTTCGTCGTTATTTCAGAGTATCAAGGTCCAAAAGCCGGCATCTATCAGGATACGGTGGCAAGTTATCAGGATCACGCCAAGGCAAGTTTCTCAGCGCCAGACGTATAAACCGTTTCTGAACTCGCTCAGTCCTAAGGCACCATGTGAGTTGGTAAGGATGCCATACGACAGACGCATTTTCTAAAACTGGACGAACAAGTGCACAATACAATGACTTCCAGCAATACGGGTCCGAAAAGTCCTTCGCTACCTTGGCAACAAACCCCAACTGTAGCCGTAGCCTTGGATATGATTGTTGAACAATGCGGATCGAATGACATTTTTGTATCTAGGAGAATTCCTAAATCAGTTACTTTAGTAACTCTAGCCAAAGCAACACCGTTGATGTGGTAGTCGAAAAATATTGACTGGACCGTACGATGAAACGTGATCACTTGGCATTTTCCAACACTGATAATCAGTTTGTTTGTGTGACACCAATTCGCAAATGATATTAGCGAGTTTTGTAGGCACCAACAGTCCTCTTGTGGAACTCCGGAGCTGTTCGAGAAAGGTTGCGATACGTAACCATCAACCTTGGCCCTTAGTTCGCGTTCCGTAAGGCAGGATTCTAACCAAGCTATCAGTTGCGTTGAAATACCAAGACGGGATAGTTTGTGTAGCAGTATTTTGTGGTCTATTTTGTCGAAAGCTGCCTTCAAGTCAGTATAAATTACATCCACTTGCGCTTTTTCCTCCATGCTATGTATTACCTTCGTCGCAAACTTCAATAAATTTGTAGTGACAGACCGTTTGGGCATAAAACCATGTTGAACAGAGGATATGTAATTTTTTGCGGCATTGAGCAGTTGTTTATGCACTATAATGTCAAACAATTTTGAAACGGCTGAAAGACTCGTAATCCCTCGATAATTTTCGACGTTATGAAGATCACCACGTTTGAACACCGGTGTCATGAACGACTGCTTCCAGACACGAGGGAATCTGGCTTGTTGAAATGAGCGGTTAAATATATCGCATGAAGGCTGAGCTAAAAAATCTACACAACGACAGATATTAAAATTGCGGGTAGATCGTCAGGACCAGGAGCAAACGATCGTATTAGTTGTTTGGCAGCTAATGAGACCATGTCGGGATTTACGGTGAATACTTCAGCATTGATTAAATCTACAGGAACATCGCGAATGGCTTCATGGCTATAAATAGCAGGATGCTACAGCAGTGAGCATTTTGGAGGCCCACGAGTGTTATCCATCAGCTCGACCATAGCATCTGACAAACGAGTTTACCTCAATTCACACTTAACGAACCCAACTTCAACCCACCTCTATGGTCACATATGGGAGGAGCCTGGGAGCGATTGATCCACCCTGGCAAGCAACAGTACAATCCTAATAGACGAATACCCCTATTCTGTATTTCGAACGGATTACTATTTTGAACGAAAGTGGATAGTATTCTTCATTCTGCCAGCAAAATGAAATGGGCAAAACAACTCGTTCGTAACAAGTCGAACGAAATAAAGATTCGTTCGAAATATATAGAATAAAGGTGGAAGTCTTGAAGATATAGGTTGACTACATCGTCAATTCTGGACTCTTAACCGTCGATATCCATGTTGATTCCGATTCCTTGTCCGCGTTAACGGCCAACGGCTCTCTGCTCAGTTCGTCGAGCAGTTAGAGTTCTTGGGCACCTTTTGTCAATAGTACCGTGCTACTGAGGAATCCCCACGAATGGCGCACAGAGTCCAGCAGCAATCTCTCCAGTATCACGCGTCATGTAAATTGGCTGACATGGTAGTGATCGTCGACCCAAAGTTCATTCGAATTTGCTGGTCTAAGGTTTGTTCGCCAGTCCGATAGCACAAAGGGACAAAGTCATCTAGATCAGGATAGTTCTGAACTGATCCGTAAAGTTTGTTTTTTGGGCATTATTGTACCCATCAACCGTTGGATTGATCCCTCTGATTCGGTGGCAAGAAGAGTCACGTTGATTCTTGCTTTGGTTGCAGGTATTTTGATGCCGTTTACTGTGTCGTTGGACCAGGAAGAATGTCTGGGAACTTTTACTCATTCTCTCCAGCTTAGGCAAGAAGAATTGATGAAACAATAATTGATGGCTAACGTCTAACGACTCACTCTGGAGGTGCTCTTGATCCGCAAAGCTTGTTTTCACTGGACAATCTATGTTAACTTCTGTTTGACATTTTTACTGCTTCATGCTATCAACCAATTTTTCGACGTTTGACGATAAAATCAGAATCATCAAAATAAAAATACCTACCAGAATTTAATAGTTTAGGTTCAATTCTTCGTTTTTTTTTGTTACTTCAATTTAGCTCTTGAAGTCTTGAAGATCTGTCAATTTGAAGAAATCTGCGAATGACCGTAAATTCAAATATTTAAAAGCAAAATTTCTTACTTTCAGACACTTTACATCGAGTGCCCGATCTGCATGTCGGTCTATGGGGAAAAGATCGGCGATCAGCCTCCGGGAACGATGTCCTGGATTGTAATCCCACGCAGTCTACCGGGCCACGAGGGCCAAAATACGATCCAGATTACGTACAAGTAAGTAGCTACAACACACCTTCCCGTTGTATTTTGAACAAAACCATTAATTTTCCTCCTCGCAGCATCGCGTCGGGCATTCAAACCACGGAGCATCCGCACCCGGGCCGGGCCTTCTTCGCCGTCGGATTCCCCCGGACGTGCTACCTGCCGGATGGGCTGCTCGGGCGGAAGATCCTACGCTATCTGAAGATCGCCTTCGATCGGCGGCTGCTGTTCTCGATCGGCCGTTCGGCCACCACCGGCCGGGAGGACGTGGTGCTGTGGAACAGCGTCGAACACAAGACGCAGTACTCGATGTTTCCCGATCCGCAGTACATGCAGCGCTGCATGCAGCAGCTGGTGCATCTCGGAGTGACGGATTGATCCCATCCGATCCGAGTGAAACTGACTGACTGCGAACGCGATAAGCGATAAGACTGTAGTTTAGTGGTGTGGCAGCTGGCACTGGATTTTTGTTGAGAATGATTGACTGTTAGTGAAGTGAAGTCTTCCGCGATTTTAGAAGCAACAATCGTCTTCCTTGATAGTTGGTGAGAATCGCACAATATTTTAATCCTGTTTGCATGTATCAGATTTTATAACAAAACTCACTTAGAAGCGAAAGCAAAAGAAAAAAAAACGAAACAACTAGAAGAAACTAGCAAGTGCCAATATACCGAGTTCAGCGTAATTTTAGGAAAATTGTTGAGCGCCAGAAATGAATCTCTAAGAGGTTATGATCATTTTCGCTTCCAACAACGTGCTAATCAATTAGTAGAACAAACGAAGTGAGCAGCTCGTATAGTTAGATAAGTTTATGATAGTTCAAAGAAATCATCTTTCTTCCAATTTATTTTTAGTCCGGTAAGACTTGTACTTTACCCGCGTTTTAATTCCCATTCCAGATGTACAAAGACCCGTAGAATGCCTGCGGCATTTACAACACCTAGCTTGATAAGTTTAACGTGCGTAGTGTTTATGTTCCTTCAGAGTTTTAGCGCGTGTACGCGCATTCCAAATTTTATCGTTTTATTATTTTTCTCTTGTAAAAAAAAATAAATTTTTTAGTAACCGAATATAGACCTAGAATTAATTTCTGAGAATTTTCCCCTAAGCCTAACTAACGGAAAGTCATCGCAATGGAGTCCATCTTTGTTTTTTCGAAGGAACAATCAAACTATATTTTTCGGTAGTAAAACTTTCTAAACACCTAACAGCGGTCACAGTCTCATGGTCTACGTTTAGGACGCCCCCCATATGAGGGGGACACCCAAGGTTGGATGATGATTATGTTATCTCGTGGGGGTCTGTCGGTCACCTTTTTGTTTTTTTTTGTTTTCTAAGGAGGTACATATTTCGGAATTGTTTGCTTAATTTTCAATTCCCGCCGCGCTAGGTATCTTTTCGTGCCACTGGCTGATTGATCCGTTAAAGTTTTCGAGGGAAGATATAGAATCACAGACTACGTATGATTAAAACGGGTTTTTTTCGGGTTTTCCTAACAATCCTAACTGCTCCAGCTAACTATTATTACTGTTTACTGCAAGTTTCATCTAGAATAAACGGAAAAAGAGAATGTCGTTTTGTAGATATGAAAGGAACAATATGGTTGTTACGTTGACTCTGTTGGCGATGTTGAATCGAACCCACACTCTCTCACAGGTGAAGCGAAATTGTTGCTGCGGTTTTGTACCACATCGGATCTGTTCCATGTGTGTAGGTGTATGTTGGTGTGATGATGATTTTGTATCAGTATATAGTATGATTTACCCAATAGACGAACGAAGATGTGTGCTTATGCCTGTTTCTTCGGTTTCGTACCATTTGAGCGTCGCTTGGCGCTGGGGTTGGCAGTTGTTTTTTTGGCGGTGGTCTTGGTCGAGTCGAGCGACTGCTCGACCACACTGAGTGCGATTCCGAACTGGGCCGCATAGTAGGTCACCATGATGGCAGTCTGGGCATTGCTCAGCGGCGTGTAGAACTTGTCGAAAGCGATAATACTGTCTGAAATAACAAACAGTGCACTACCGATTCCGCACGTCATCCGGAGGATGTTCTGAAATGGTCAAAATTCTTAAATGCTGATCAAAAAACGACCAAGTTTTGTCTCCCACCTTAACGCAATCGATTCTGGCCCACGATCGCCAGCACATGGTCAGCAGCAGGATGCCGTAGATTGGAAGACAAATTTTGATGATCAGCGGAAGCTGATCGAACATCAGTACTACGGCGGCCACGCCAAGCCCGTACAGGGGCAGCCCGAGCCACGGCCGCAGTGGCCTAAATCCGAAGGCTGATATGTAGAATATCTGCGCCACTCCGAAGGCAGCCATTCCGGCTTCGAATAGGTCATAGTTTAGCAGCAAATCACCCGCGCAGGAGAAGACCAGCCCGGCCAGGATTAGCTGCTTGTAGCGGTGACTAACAACAAAAGGGAAATCATGATTTTGTTTCGTTTTAAATTATGCAGGTACATACCTTCTCTTCAATTCGAACCCTGTTAGAAGGACGAAAATCCACAGACTAACGATTGGTAAGCATTTCAGGATGGTAGAGGACGCCGTCTGGCGTTCCGTTTGGCTGATGAGCAAAAAATACAGGATCACTGTGATGAAAAACAGGAGCATCCGTGATCCAGCGGTTTGCACCTGTAAAGGAGAAAGTGTGAAACATTAGTTACCAGATTTTGAAGGGGAGGGTTTTAGTGTTTTATACTTAACATTTCAATTTTTTATTAGTAAATAATTTCAATAAAATTAGAAACGTCAACATATGAAAAGTGATTGTTACTTGCAAATCAATAATTTATCACTTGTTTACTTGTATCTAGGACAACCGAACCTTATACCACTGATCATCGGTTGCTGCGTTCTCTGCCGCAGTTGCTATAACCTGCATTTCTTCTCGTTGAAGAGAGTCAGTAGTACTGACTCAGTACATACCTGCCACGGGCGTAGCCAGAAATGTTCCTTGGGTAGGGGGAGGGGGTCACAATTATTTTCAGTTAAAAGCTATTTTGGTTATAATTCAGTGTTCTTCATAGATTAGACAAAAAAAATCAAATAAAAATAATAGAAGATAAATGTTAAAATTTTGATTCGCAGTTGATATCGAGGTCGGTTGCATTTTCGAAACTCGGCTGGGAGAGGCTGTTGCAGTGCATAGAATGGAGTATTTCCGAGACACGGTGAGGATACTGCTGACAACTTATCCTGCCTTATTTTCAACATTGTTCTTGAGGTGATCTGACGAGCAGATATCGAAGCGTGAGGTATGATTTTATTCAGTAAAGGTAGCAAACTTCTTGGCTACGCAGGTGCCTTTGACATTAAAGCCAGAAAATTTGCCATGCCAGGTCTCTGCGTTACACTCAAAGCGAAGACTAGGAGGATTGGGCTTAAAATAAACCCGTCGAAGACTACATACATGAATGACAGAGGCTCAAACGAGACAAACGTGCCTTTTTCGTGGACGGTAATCGTAGACGGCGACGAACCAGAAGTGGTAGATGAGTTCGTGTATGTGGGATCGCTGTTAGCCGCGGACATCAACACAAATAAGGGGGCATCCATAAAGTACGTCACGCTTATAGGGGGGAGGGGGGGTTGACCTAATCGTGACGATTTGTGACGTAGGGGGGAGGGGGGGGGTATGAAGTTATGTGACGTCACATGAAAAAAAAAATCAAATGGAAAATTTATTCTGGAAATTATAATTTAGCCTTCATTTGAAGATACAACTATTGAAGGCTTCTATAAAATTAACGTACTGATAGATTTTAAAACAAATAGTTAAATTTTTTGAATGAACACTTTTTTGAACATATATGTGTGAACAGGACTCATTTATTCTATGTAGTATGAACTCTCCATTAAGGCTTTACAGAATATGCAGTACACCGCTGAAGAGCTGCTTGAGTACCGTCCTGCCTAAAAGATTTTTGCAACCGCAAATAGCAGTCGCACAAACTCCTGAAGGGTTACGGGATGCTACCAGAGACCCACGGCAATGTTTTCCCTTGATATTCGTGCTGAACTCAATCGATGAACAAAAACTCATACCGAAGTTCCACGGCTGCTTTTAAGGTTTTTCGGTATAATTTATACTGCCCCTCACTCAAAAGCTCTCTGAAGGATAAGGTTTAAGCCACTTGCGAATTAAATTTCGCATCTAAGGTAGTGTTGAATGATTACACGATTGAAGAAATACACAAAATGACAAAGTCCCTCAGAAAAGTTCTTCCAAGGCGTGTTGCTGCAAGACGTCAGCTGGAAGTCCTGATTCTTTCAACTAGATCAGACGAATTTGAGTGGATGAATGTAAAGGGCGTAGATATGCGCTAAACATTAATCGACGGCACATCAGCGACTTCTGAAGCATATCCGATTGCAGCAATTAAAGATCATCTTCAAAATCCGTGAATCGATGACTTATAAGCTCGAAAATTTTCCTTTTTTTTATTTGCTGAAATTCATTTGATAGCTTTAAATAAAAAGGTTGGAATGAATATTTAATTTTTTGTTGTGAAGGGGGGGGGGGGATTGCCGTGACGTGACGTACTTTCTCAGGGGGGGTCACGAATGTGTGACGAAATGTGACAAGGGGGGGAGGGGGGGTTGATTTTAGTCAAAATTTGCGTGACGTACTAAATGGATGTCGCCTAAGGAGATCCTGCTGCGTATTCAAGCACTCAAGCTTTCAAGCCTACTTTGCCCTCCGCAAATCACTGCGATTTAAGGGCATAAGCCGCCGTACGAACCTGAGAATGTACAAACCCCCTATACCGATAGACCATGCTCATGGAGGACATAAGAGCCTTTGCGACGACGTTTGGCGGAGTACAAGCTGAAAGCGAAGAGTAACAAAGGTATATGAATCAATGACAACAGACACTGTTAGGGGCGATTACCAACCTACATTTGGCAAAAGTCGGCAAACTACAGTCGGATGCTTTTTGGTGGTATATACGCGTATCCAGCTTTCCACGAGCGACAATAGCGGCTGATGGGTACAACTTTCTGAAGGGCACAGTTCGGTTTTGACATTCAATGCAGGAGCGGTTATTGCGGTTACTATGGAAGCCACTACGGTTGTTTGCCGGTTGAGAGGAAAAATGTAAACATTGTTTAGTTTGCGCCAGAGGTTGGAAAACTCGCAAAATGAATAGATACGCCGAGCATCGGCAAACGGTTTTTATCATGATAAAACAGCCACGCTTTGTGGCATCGCTGAATATACGAATATCGTGAGCAACTCAAAAGTGCGATTTACCATCTTCTGCTGCTTGTAAAGCCACTAACACTACTTTAAACTATTCCCTTTTCGTGGTAATATTATTTTGAATACTTTCCGGCGTTCCCGGGCATTCTATCTTCTATACCTATAAAGAAGGATTTCTGTCTGTCTGTCTGTCCGTATGTTCCTTATAGAATCGAAAACTACTGAACCAATGCATGTAGAGGTTTTTTGGGGCCAGGAAAGGTTTTAGTGATGGTTAGAAACCCCTCCCCCCACTAAGAGGGGGGGCTCCCATACAAATGAAACACAAATTTCTGCATAACTCGACAACTAATCAAGCAAATAGAACAAAATTTGGCATGTGGGTGTTTTCGGTGACAAGAATTTATTCTATGGTAAATTGAGACCCCTCCCCTCTTTATAAGGGGAATTATAACTCCTCTCCTCTTTAAAAGGGGGGGGCTTCCATACAAATTTCCTCATAACTCGAGAACTAATCAAGCAAATGGAACCAAATTTGGCACGTGGGTGTTTTTGGAGACAAAAATTTTTTCTTTGATGAATTGGGACCCCTACCCACCTTAGGAGGGGGGCTCCTATACAAATGAAATTCAAATTTCCTCATAACTCGAGAACTAATCAAGCAAATAGAACCAAATTTGGCAAGTGGAGGTATCTGGAGGCAAAAATATTTTCTATGGTGGATTAGGACCACTCCCAACTTTAAGAGGGGGTGCTTCTACACAAATGAAATACAAATTTCCTCATAATTCGAGAACTAATCAAGCAAATGGAACCATATTTGGCATGTGGGTGTTTTTGAAGGCAATCATTTTTTCTATGATGAATTAGGACCCCTTACCGTTTTAAGAGGGGGGGCTCTCATACAAACGAAATACAAATTTCCTCATAACTCTAGAACTAATCAAGCAAATGGAACCCAATTTATCATGTGGGTGCTTTGTAGGCAAGAATGTTTTCTATGGTATATTTTCTATGGATTTCCCCACTTTAAGAGGAGGGGGGATGGTTTCCTATACAAATGAAAAACAAGTTTCCTCATAACTCGAGAACTAATCAAGCAAATGGAACCAAATTTGACATGTAAGTGGTTTTGGACGCAAGATTTTATTCTATGGTGAATTGAGACCCCTCTCTTCTTTAGAAAGCGAGTTATGGCCCATCTCCCCTTTAAGAGAGTGGGCTTCCATACAAATGAAATGCAAATTTCCTCTTATCTCGAGAACTAATCAATCAAATGGAACCAAATTTGGCATGTGGGAGTTTTAGATGGCAGAAATTTTTTCTATGGTGAATTACGACCCCTTCCCCTTTTAAGAGGGGAGCTCCTATACAAATGAAATTCAAATTTCCTTATAACTTGAGAACTAATCAAGCAAATGGAACCAAATTTGGCATGTGGGAGATTTTGGAGTCTTGAATTTATTTTACGATAGTTAGAGACCTCTCACCCCTGTGGTAGGGGGATATGGACTCTCATACAAATAAAACAGAAATTTTTGCGAAACTCAAAAACTAATCGAACTCGAGAAATTCGAGACTCTTCAATAAAGCATTAGTCAATACAAGACGCAAGACCACAAAAACTATCTATAGTAACACTAGATCAATCAGGACGAGACGGTCGCGAGTGTTGCCGGTGACCCGCCGTCGGAAGCGCCGCCCACTGGGGGGCTTGCAAAACTCGAGATTGTGACAAAGATCATCCGAGATTCATGATTTATGTACAACACAGGTTAATTTGTGGCAATACGAAGTTTGTCGGGTCAGCTAGTATCCGATAAATCGAACACATTCAATGTTCAATATTCAATTTTTGAACGAATTCTGATGTTTACATTGAGGTTCTGTTCGTGATAAAATTCAAAGCTGATGCGTGCATTATCGGCGAGGCAGGCGAATAGTGTATGTTCATGAGGGATGTTCATCGATTCAAATGATCACTTTTTCGCGAATTCTCCAACCACTGGTTTGCGCAGACCAGCCGAAAGGGAATTACCGCTCCTGCATTAAATGTCAAAACTGAACACTGCCCTTCAGAAAGTTGTACCTGTCAGCCACCATTATCGTTCGTGGAAAGCAAGCTGGATAAGGTTCCACGTTGCTAGTTGCAACAGCAACTGGTTCCTGGTTCAACTCTGAGACTGAAGTTCGACGACGAGGGATGTCACTACAGAAACCATTGCCACTTACGGAAAGAACTTCAGCAAGCGAGGATGAACTATCGCGACGAGAAAGAAATGTCTGAGAAAGCAAGTTGTAAGCCCTCACCGGAATGGAATGCCTTTGAGGGCTGCAACTGATTTCATCGACGAAACAGTGAGGTTCGACTGTACTGGGCGTACAGTCAGATAGTGAAGAATAGATGAAGCAAAACAGGAACATGATGAGCATTTCAAGCTAAGAACAAGCTGTGAAGTTACCACGATAGGCTGCCAAAAAGTGATAGGTGAGCTAAAAATTGGAAGGCTGCTGGAAAAGATCCCGAACGAATGTCGGAAACTGAACCAAAGCGAGCGACTCATCTATTTGATCTGTTTGATTTCAAGGCAATGTACGATTCGATTGAACGAATTGAGCTGCGGTAGATGTTTGAGTATGCTTATTCATCCAAATTATGGTGACTAAAGTAGAAGGATGCGCAGGGGGAGGAATATTGTTTCGAGGGTGTGCATAACGGAAGGCAAATGCGCAACTAAAAAGTACAATTATAACAAAATCACACTAATCTGAGGCAATGTACTGGCAAAATACGTGTCTAGCTAATCCGCGATGCACTTACAAGAGTTCTATTACATGTCCAGTATTATTTTTCTTGGTATGATAAATTTTGTAAACTATACTTTTGAAATGGCCAGCTGAATCATCAAAAACGATTACTTCGCAGCAGTGACTATCGAAATCCAACATTAATCCTGAGTTGGCTACTGTAGGATTACAAACTAGTTCTCAGTTAAATTAGATGGAAAGCAATGATCGAGATGATGATGATGCATTAACGACTGTTTTTTACCTAGCACAGTAAAGACGTCTTTACGCGGTAGTTTGTATTTTTTTTGTTAGAGCTGTTCGTACTTGGAATCGACTAACTATTCTAGAGTCATCATTACCAAATTGTTTGCTCTTAAAATGCGAAAAAAACGCCTTTACCAAAAAACATACTTGCTTTCGTCAGATCTTGGTTCTGGCTAGTTCACCAGAACTAGGTGGAATATTTTGCTGCCTCCTAAAATCTTATCAATCTATATTTTTTTTTGGCAAACGATTTAAAGACTAATCCGAGCTTTAATTAAACACAAATGTTTTGAATATTTTTTTTTCTTTATCAGCAACTAGCGAGAGTTTACCTTTGATCAGCTCACGGTTAGCTATTTGATAAAGAAATGATAATTCCAATCAACAAATCACACCGTTCGCTGGCTATGCGATAACTACCTATATGTAGCCTCAGCAACTCTTAGGATTGCTTGAAATTTTTGGCCTTTTCGCTTCTCTCACTTCGTGAATTATCTCCAGAAATTAATAGATCAACTTACGATTGTTCTAATATTAGCACGCTCCATGATTATCAGCTCAACAGCATTCACTCTTTCCTGCAGCCTAGATTAGGTGCTTCAAAAAGGGGGGCTTAGTTTTGCGATCAATCCACAGTCGTCTCTTTAGCCTTTAGGGGTATAACCTCGAATCTTTGTAATTTCACGTGTTTATTTGCTCCACTCGGATGTTTTTTTTCGCACCAATAAAAAGACGCTTTTTTATTGCGTCCCAACCGGACCGTAAGACACAAAAAACACCGCGCACAGTAGACCGAAATGTTCTAATTCCGGTTCTCTGATTCGAACATCAAACAGAAAAAACAGAATGATGTTGATCGCACGTCAACGAAACTACTTTATTACGTTGTTCGATCAAGCAGAACACTGATCTGGTAGGCAAAATGATGATAGCGAACGCGTTTATCGCGTGCGTTGCAATTGACCAATAGCTGCACACGAACTGGACTGAGTGTCAGAAAAGCCGGCTACTATGATATGCACTTGTGCCGGTGCTGTGCCTGTGGTGTGTACTCCCACGATCGTTCGTTGCACTCCCCGTGTTCACTTGGGTCAAAGTCAGAGGGAAAACTGAACAACGCCGGTCAATTTTGCAAAGCAAAAGCGACCGGCGCGCCGGCCGAGCCGCAACGTGTCTGAAACCGAATGTGATGTGTACGTTAGAGAGGTTCACGCATGTTATACAAAACCAAAAAAATATTATTAAAGTTAAATGAATATGCTGAAAAACAATTTAAATGGAAATTTCTGTACTGTTTTAATACGGAAAATACAGCATCCGTAGTCAACAACCAATGAAAACAAGACAGAAATCAGATATGTCCGTAATACACAACTGCCGTATCAATTGTATTGTTAATCAATTGTTCCGCTGATTGGCATCGAAATAATGAACTCTTCTAATGTAGGTACACACGATAGTAGAATTACACTCACTGCGTCCGCTCACTTGATTATTATTTGCGATGTATGGGAAGGAGAGAATCATAGTAAGCAGGGTACTGGTACTGGTTTTCGGTTTCACGAAGAAATGCAATAATTTATACGCAAAATCACTGCTATTACCGGGAAATTAACTTTTCGTCAGAAAGCCCAATTTCAAAAGCAGTTTTAGGGCCCAAAACGGGGGTACTATTTTTAAAAATGTATTCACTGCATTCTTCTTGGCAATCTGAACACAGAGAATATATTTTCATGAACAGAATTTTTATTTCAAACCAAAAAACTACTTGTAAAATTCACAAAATCAATGACGACTAATTTCATCTTAAAAATACAGTTTCTCACAGGGGAATACAACTTCGGCCGTGGCTATTGCTACTGATATGATAAGTAATCAAAATCAAGAATAGCCATTAATAAATATTCATTATATGACTCTAATAAAAGATTTTATAATATTGTATCTTATAAAGCGTTTAATTATAAGACCGTTAAGCCTATAAAACATTTTCTCGAATATTCGTGCTACATAATCCATCACTCACGAAATGATTGATTTGACGGGGAATGCCAAGAAGCGATAGAGAGGAAAAAAGAGCTTGGGAAAACTATCTGAGCATATCCACGAGAGAGAATTTGGCCAAGTATCGACGAGCGAGGAATTAGTTGATCACGATCCTGAGGAGGAAAAAGCGCCGGAAGGAGGATCGTGAGGAGCTAGAACAACTATTCCGGACTAATGACACCCGCAAGTTTTACGAGAAGGTGAACCAAACTCGCAAGGCCCACACACCAAAACCTAACATGTGTAGGGACGAGGGAGGGGATCTAATCACAAACGAGCGCGAGGTGGTCGACAGGTGGAAGCAGTTCTTCGATGAGCACCTCAACGGCGATATAGCAACGGGAGACGCAATAGAAGTTAATCTCGGAGTACCTACAAACGACAACAGTGTACCGGCTCCCGATCTCGAAGAGATCCGGCGAGAAATCGGTCTGCTGAAGAATAATAGAGCAGCCGGAAAGGACGGACTCCCGGCTAAACTCTATAAAAATGACCCAGAACCACTAGCAACGGCACTTTACTGGCTGATTTCAAGTATTTGGGAAGAAGAAAAACTACCGAAGGAGTGGATGGAAGGCGTAGTCTGTCCCATCTACAAAAAGGGCGACCGGCTAGACTGCTGTAACTACCGCGGCATTACGCTGGTCAACGCCGCCTACAAGGTGCTCTCCCAGATTTTATTGCATCGTCTATCCCCAATAGCAAGAGATTTCGTAGGGCAGTATCAACCGGGCTTTATGGGGGCCCGTGCTACTACGGATCAAATTTTTACTCTCCGACAAATCCTTCAGAAATGTCGAGAGCACAACGTGCCCACGCATCATATTTTCGTGGATTTCAGGGCAGCATTCGATACTGTTGAACGCGAACAGCTATGGCAGATAATGCACGAGTACGGTTTTCCGGACAAACTGACGCGGCTGATCAAAGCTACTCTGAAACGAGTGAGGTGTTACGTGCGCGTTTCGTGGACACTCTCAAGTCCCTTCGAATCGCGTAGAGGGTTACGGCAAGGGGATGGACTGGCCTGTACGTTATTCAATATCGCTATTGAAGGTGTGATCCGGCGAGCGGGCATCGAAACGAGAGGAACGATCTTCAGTAAGAGTACCCAACTCCTAGCCTTTGCAGACGACCTCGTCATCATTACTAGAAACCGTGGGATGGCGGAGGCAATCTACGCCAGACTAAAAATGGAGGCTAGGAGGATAGGGTTACAAATTAATGCGTCGAAAACCAAATATATGGTAGGAAGAGGCTTCCGAGGAAGTAACGTTTGTCTCCCACGGACAGTGACTATTAACGGCGATGAACTGGATGTGGTTGATGAGTTCGTATATTTAGGATCTCTGGTCACCGCCGACAATAATACGAGTAAGGAGATCCAACGACGCATTCAAGTTGGAAATCGAGCCTACTTTTTCCTCCGTAAGACGTTCCGATCAAGGAGCAAACACCGCCGCACAAAGCTGACGATGTACAAAACACTAATAAGACCGGTAGTCCTCTACGGACTTGAAACGGTAACTTTGCTTACGGAAGACATACGTGCACTTGCCGTTTTTGAACGTAAGGTGTTGCGGGCTATTTTTGGCGGAGTGCAAACGGAAAGTGGAGAGTGGCGGACACGTATGAATCACGAGCTACAGGCACTGCTTGGAGAGATTCCCATCGTACACCTGGCGAAAGTTGGGAGACTACGGTGGAAGCAAATTTTGAAAAATATCACGATAATTATATGAAAATTGTGAACCTTACTACAGATAACTGATTGTTTTATTCAGTTAATACCTTTGCATACCTAATTTTATGAATGTATCTAGTATCATTTTTTCTCAGCTTTCCAATGACGGTCTTAAAACGAAAATCGGTTGAGGGGCTCATGGCGAAAACGGCGATTTATTGATAAAATCTAATATGGCGACCAAATCCAAGATGGTCGCCAAAAATTTCTTAGTCCATTTGACAGCTTCGTTTTTCTTTACAGAACCGGGCAAGTTGTTAGTTGTTTCATAGCAAATTTTTGAAGTATCACATGATATACAGGGTGTTCAATAAGTTCGAATACAAGTTTTCATCGTTGTTTAAGTGCGCATCATGTGAATTCTGTGTATTTTTGCATTGATGTCAGCTTTAGCCTTATATATAGGCTAACCGACGCGCAAGGTGTCGGCTGGATGTCATTTGTTATTTGTTTACTGCGCGCGATGAAGGACTACCGCAACGTTGTAGTAAAATTGTTTACGAGGAAGGTGGTGACCGACCCGGCGACATATTTCGGCGGTTGAAATCCCACGGAGTGAAGCGGAATTTCATCTATAACACCATCCGTCGATACCAGGAGACGGGCTCGGTCAAGAACCGTGCTAGATCAGGGTGCCAGCAGCTATTAAGGTGGTGAGGGAGCGGGTTCGTCGAAAAATGAACCGCTGGATCCGGAAGACCGCTGTTGACCTGGTTGTATCGATCGGGACTGCCCACACCATCATGGCGAAGGACTTGGGATGCAAGTCGTACAAGAAACGCAAGGTTCACGGGGTAACGGAGGCTACAACGAAGAAGAGGCTGGACAGAGCAAAACTGATACTTTCGCGGCACGCTGCGCTAGTCAGGAGCTCGTGTTTTCTGATGATCGATTGTGGACACCGACGTTGAACAGCATCCTCCCGTCCCACATAAACATCCCGTGGTTCCAGAGCGCCGCGTCTGCGATAGTTTGGGGGGCCGTCTCCATGCGTGGGAAGCTTCCACTGGTGTTTGTCGAGAAAAACGTAAAAATCAACGCCGCGTACTATAAGACCGACGTTCTGGAGAAGGTTGTGGCCTGGGCACTTCGTGACCTCTACGGGAAAGATCATTACGTCTTTCAACAGGACGGCGGACCGGCCCACACGGCGAATATCGTCCAAGCGTGGTGTCGGGAGAATTTGACTGATTTTCTCGATAAGACTTTGTGGCCTCCCAGCTCCCCGGATCTTAACCCCCTGGACGATGTATGATCGTACATGCTGGCCATGCAGAGCGAACATAAAGTGAGCACCATGGACCTAAGAATGGATTTAAGAAGCTCATTTCCAGTGCCGCGTGTGATTCTTTTTTTTTCTCCTACTTTTTTTCTCGGAAATTAATCAACGTATTGGTCCATTTGTTTTGTTTTGTTGGTAGAAGTTTGTAGAATACTTTTGAGCTTTGTATCCCGAAAATAAATTTACGTTAAATTTTGTAGTAGAAACAATGCAGTTTTTATTGTGAACAAACTTATGGTAAATTTATTGTAAAAGTGCCCCAAAACCAAATTTTTAAATATATTTGTTTCCTATTTTATGCTATAGAATTGGCTATGTCAAGCTCGCTACCGTGCAATCTGATTATTTCACAAACAGTTCTGGAGTTTCTCAAGGGAGTAACCTCGGACCACTATTATTCTCGATATTCTTCAATGACATATGCTACTTGCTTCCATCTGGACTACGCCTGGTGTATGCTGACGATCTGAAGATATACATCACTATACGGAGCGTTGAGGACTGCAAGGAACTTCAGCGGATGATCGATTATTTTCAAGACTGGTGCCTGAGAAATCGCATGACGATTAGCGCTCAAAAATGTTCTATAATTTCGTTTAGCCGTAAAACCGCACCGATCACATGGAATTACCACATCTGTGGTACTCAGCTAGAGCGTGTAGATACTGTGAAGGATCTGGGAGTCATCTTGGATACGCGTCTCACTTTTCGCGATCATCATTCTAGTATGATTGCAAAAGCAAATCGCAATCTAGGATTCATCATGCGGACAACGAAAGACTTCACGGATCCACACAGCTTGCGATCATTATATTTCTCGCTTGTGCGATCATCCCTCGAGACTGGTTGTCTAATATGGAGTCCCTATATGGACCTTTGGATTGCTCGAATTGAAGCTGTCCAGAAGAAGTTCACAAGATTTGCCCTCAGACTGCTTCCGTGGAATAACGTAGCCAACATGCCTTCATACGATGTCCGGTGTAGATTGCTGGGAATAGTTACGCTACGCAGCAGACGTGACTCCATCAGAGCAATATTTGCCGGAAAACTGTTGTTGGGCGCCATTGATGCACCTAACATTCTAAACAAATTAAATTTCAACGTGCCATCAATCTCTTTACGCCGGAGAGACCTCCTGAGACTGGAGTTCCGGAGAACGGACTACGGACGTAACGAACCGATTATCTCGATCTCTCGTCAGTTCAACGAAGCCTACGATCTTTTCGACTACACTATCTCGGCATCGGCTTTCAAAAACAGATTGAAACGACGCTCTTTGGAATCTCCAGTTAGGAGTGGATAGCAGCTCAAGGCGGAAGGACGCATATTTGTTATATTATATCTATTATATTAATGTCTTCCGTAAATTTTGTTGTATTATGTGAAAAGATGTGGGGTTTTTACGCGTTGTATGTGAGCCTGTTGCCAGGTTCATATACAAAGGCTTTTCCCCATCGTTCTCTCATCAAGACAGCAATGTCAGATGATGTCGAAGAAATAAAGAAATAAAGAAATATATTTCGTCATAAATTTACTGCCTTTTTTAATTATATTTTGTTTTTTTTCGCCTAAAAAAGTTACCATAAAAGGACGATAACTTTTACTGTAAATGAAAAGTTTTGTTCGCTAAAAACTAGATTTTTATTGTTAAGATAATTAACCTGTCATTTTTATGGTAAAATCACTGAAAACCATGAATATTATGGTAGACAAAAATAAGTTTGATAGTTTGGTTATCTTTTCGGACGATAAGTTTTACTGTTTTTACTATATTTTGTATTATACTGTAACCATATTTTTTATCTTCGTGTTATGGTTATTTTTTCCCGGGATACTATACACAGCCTGAGAAAAAAGAAAAATAAGACAAATTTTTATATTTTCTACCATTTTTTTTGCAAAAGGTACATCTTGTTTTTACACATTTTATTATGCCATGTGTCTTTTGCTCGGCATACGGCACTACTTATGTATAAAATCCTTTTTCGTCCACTTTCCGAAGTCGGGTCATTAAAAAGTTAGTATCAAAATAAACAACAAGAAAAGTCTGTAGAGTCGAAATCTGAAATATAAAAAGTGCTCTTTCAAATTTTTAGTCGTTCAAGACCTCTTGACGTCTCTCGGTATCCGTTCATACGGCACCCAATCGCCTCACTTTTTAATCATTTGTGTGGTTCTTAACCACACAGTAACTGCTTGTTATGTCACTCAAAATAACTAATTAAGCTTCTCTTGCCTTTGATTCGGATCTTCATCGAGTAATGCCTTCAATTCTTTGTCTTCGTTCTTTTATGGATGTCACAAGCGCGGCTTGTCTTCAACACTACAGTCAACATCCTTCAAATGTTGAACCTACACGATTTGTCATTAGCAATATTGTCAATATTGTAGAAATTTACTGAAATTGCTGCTTAGTTCCTACGAAATTCGACAATTTTACAACAGTAAATAGCAAGTTTATCCATGAAACAAAAAGCGATATAAACTGAAGATGACTAAGACCGTTGCGAAAATCATTTGTTGGGAAATATCCGCATCAAACTATTACGTACGCGTTACCCTTGATTCTTAAGAATTCGACTACAGATCCGCCATCTGTTCCTAGACTTCAAGGCGACGTCCGATTCAGTAAATTAAACTGAAATATGAATAATTATGCTTGAAAATGGCTTCCCCACCGGTCATAAAGCTTGGCTAATAAAGCAAGCCGATAGACGGATGCTCGACGTCTTCAATGGGATGATATGGGAGGGAATCCTTAGTCGCGAGATTGGAGAACCGTCGTCACTAAAGTGAACTTAGGATAAGTGTACCTATGTAATTTCCTAGTTCAGTTATTGTTAGCGTATATGTCCTATGGAAACAAAATAAAAATCTAACGGGAAATATTTTTCCACGTAATTATTAAAATTAGAACCAACCCAGCTCATGACAAATCACACTTCCGAGGTCACCGTCAAGCTCGACACCGCCCTTTTACCTTTCCGCTTATCTTTAGCAGATTACATTGATTAGATAGTCAGCACTAATGACAATTCTAGTACAGTTAGCATTTAACCTATAGTATCCAACCGGAAACATTAATACTTACCATTTGTCTCCATTCTGTGACACCAGCCGAAAAGGCCATGCAATTAGATCAAAACCTGATGACAGTCCGCTTTCCCTAATTTTCCTTTCACACGTCTAGATATAGTAGGATATTAGTGCCTTTGTTTGTCCGTACGACGACACCGACGACGGTGGTGTCTTGCTTCGTTCACTTAAAACTGACTCTAAATGTTCCATTTAGATTGCAGTCAATTCCAGTGGCATCCTTTTCGATGGGTGGTTGGTAGGTAATAACAATAAATCACCACCGTTCGGCGGAGCTGCAAGTACCTACTACGCCTACTTAGGTTAATTTCACTGCGGAAAATTCTATTTTTCCCAGGCAGTGCTAAGGCTAACTCTTCGCAACCGAAACCGAACCGCACGCGAGCGTAGGTGAAAACTGACAACAAAAACAACACGACACACACGACATAAATACATTCATACCTACTACATGCGTACATGCACTAATGCTTGTTTTTCTCTTCCGCTCTCGCTTCGGAGTAGAACATGCTCAATGTTTGGAGTTTCCTGGGGTGAATTTTTTTACTACTACATACTAGCAAAAAGTAGTATCATCTGTACTATCTTTGAGTATTTCACATTGCATATATTCCAGTTTTTCTTAAATTTGTTGTAATATTTTTCTACATTCTAACAAAATATATCTTGCTTTGCGGTCTGACATATTGCCAGTAATTTTTACTTTCTACTCAGTATTTTTTTTATCAATTTCAGCTAATTTATTTCAGCTTAAATTTAATCTAACTCAATTGTACTCCAATTTCGTTTCTTTTTTTTTAATTTTATTATTTTACATTTGGTGACAGTTTTTTCTTACGTTTCTTGCAATGTTTACCGCAATATGATTTAATGATTATTTTTAATTCGTAATGTTTTGTAAGGCAAACATTTATCGTACCTCAAGTATGAGTATTATGTTTTTTTTATTGAGCTATAAAAATCTTTTCCAAACCTCTACTAACAAAACACAAAATAAGTTTGTTTCAATACGTTGATTAGTGTTCGAGGAAAAGGTACTTTAAGTTTGAAAAATGTGTTTTTACAGAAACGGCGTTTCATTGCGTCGAATTTGTTTCGTAATGTTCCACTTCCTGGGTAAAATTGTTACAAATTAAGTATTCAAATAAGCCGGAAAGCCTATAGAATCGGAATCTGAAATAAACAAAAAAAAAACTATCTAATTTTTCCAAACTTTTTCGTCAGCAATCTTCCCTTAATAACGTTAATACTATTTCATTCTTGACCTACAACGCAATAGTTTAACACTTTGTTTAGCTGTTTTCGTTACCGTGTATGTGTATGTGTATGTGTTGTATCCATTGTCTTCTCTTTTTGACAATCGAAAACTCAAGGAATCAACACTCGAAGAGAAGAGAGCGATTTTCGTTCAGAAATTGCACGGTTGTATTGTGTTGGATTGCAAACCTCCCCCAGAAAAGTACTATCAATCTTACCGATCCCCAAAATCACATCCGTTTTCCAAATGTGTTCGCAACTCGCATTGTCATTGGTTTGACCCAAAAACGGAAAATGTAAACATTCCGATACATATACGAGTGGCTACCTGCCATGACCTATCTTAGGCGCATGCTCCGTTTCGAGGATTCAATTTTGGCGTTTATTATTCATTTGAGGATAAAACTGGAACATTATTGGAATCATACAATAATACAATAATGGTGGAGTACGGAAAATTGCTGTCAAAATAAGTACATTTGCTAATTGTTTACAGCATGGAGCCACCGGAACAAACGTGTTGGACTGCATTTGGATTATTGCATTTATTGGAAATCGACACGTCACAAATCGATTTGGAAAACAATTAGCGATATGAAACCCAAAAATAGCAGCAGAGCTAGTAGAGTATGGTAGCAGAGCAGAAGTTTCGAAATATGGACTCGCATTTCATGACAAGTTGGGATTCAAATTTGAATTCATATTTGATCTCGAATGTGGACCCAGCTTGGGCATAAATTCGAGTCTAAATTTAGATTAAGCCAGCTGAATTTCCGATTTTACTCGGGGCCCCACTGTCACTCAGCAACTTGTACATCTATTCTTGTAATGGAGTTTCTCATAATGCAAGAAACAAAGTCCTTTTTCTTCATTTGAACGGGAGTTTTGTCGCAACATACCTTCATATTAACGTTCCTCGTCCCCTCTTTTGACACTTCCCTCATTCTGTTTTTCCTTTGCGATTTACAATCAGTTTTACATTTGCTACATACAAAGTATAGAAATTTCAGGAAGTGATAGAGGAGCACATTTGACGAAAACAATCTACGCTTATGGTCAAATCTCAATCGTTACAGAGTTATTAAACATTTTTAGTTTTCGATTTAGTTTGACTTAAATTATCTCTGGTACAAAAACTATGCTAACTGGCCCAGTTTGGTTACTTTCATTCGAAAGCTAAGAAAATTTTATAATGAAAATTGCTCTTAAACCTTCTACTTCATGAAATATTAGTTTTGTTGCAATTTAATTTTGAACGTATGGTTTTGGGTGTTGAATTAGTATCTGAAAACTGTACGAACTCATACATCCCGCATAGCATACTAGATCCCGCGTGCAATACACACGGTTTAACACATATGGAAAGAATAACGAAACAAACTTTTCGGTTCTCTCTGGAACGTTTCTACAAACGATTGCAGTATTAAAACGTATTCTCCGGCAGAACTCGTGGACATTCACCTTTGTTATGGCTTCGCTAATTATGTAGCAACGACGGCCCAGCAGGAGTATGGTTGTAGATTTAGTAGAAGTAAGTGAAAATAAATCTAGAAATGTTCATTTTGTTATACAATAATTTTAATTCAGAGACGTCTACTACAACATACCGTCACTTCCGAGAAGGAACGTTGTTTTCAACGTGGTTTCGAGGGGAGCATCATCAGCAAGTGGCATCAGTGATTGGCCTTTAAATTTTGTGGATCGTGGGAAAAGATCTCAAGACAAGCACAAAGCAAATTGCGGCACAGTCCCATGTCGCCCTGGAGATGTGGGCGTGCTGAACCGAGTAAAATGCATCCTTTCCACACTACAGGTTCAGGAGCTGCCCTAAACCTAGGAAAAACATTGTGGTTTTTCACAGCTGTTTTTCATACGTGTCGGATTGTGTCCGTCGCACGCGGTAATCTAGTGTGCTATGCGTGATGTATGGATTTGTGCAGTTTTCAGATACTAGTTCAACACCCAACACGATATGTTTAAAATGAAATTGCTACGAAACTAAAAGAGATACGCGTTTCACGTCAAAGAACGATCGGTAGAACGGTACCGTGAAGAATGACTATGTACTTGCAGTGCATTTCAGAGTTTTCCTGACAGCAAGCACCGCTAGAAAGTAATCGTATGGATTGTACTATAACTTTCAGACTACCAACTCATTTGGTATGTTCTTACTAAAGAAATCGACCCGTTTATAATTAGACATGAGATAAAATATGTAAAAGATGTATAGTGAATTTCGCGAAAATTTTGGACATTAAATTGCAAAGACTCAAGTTCGGAGTCAAGTGTTGACTCAAACTTTGATTCACATTTAAACTTGAATTTGGACTGAAAATTGTATCCAGTTTGGCTTGAAATCAGGTTCAAATTTAGACTCGATATTTAGATATTTGAAAAACTCGAATTTGGACTCAATTTGGACCAATTTTCGGACCCATATTTAGTGTCAATTTGGACTCAATATACGCATTTCGTAAATTTAAATTCATATTTTGGCTCAACTTTGGATTTGTATTTGAATTCGAATTTAGACTCAAATCTGGACTCAATCTGAGCACAAATTCGGGATCAATTTTGGACTTCCATTTGGATTCATATTTGGACACGAATTTGGGCTCAAATTTGGACTCCAATTTAAGCTCAAAGTTAGACTCAATCCCGCTGGAATTAACCCCGCTAAAGTTTTTTCTATTTTATGAATCACAAATTTCTTTGAAATGTTTGTTACTTTTTCAATATTTTACAAATTCAAAAATCAAAATCGAACAAAAGTTATACGAAGTTGCACCCAACTTAGGTGCAATTATATGATATCGGATAGATAAAATCAATAAAATTATTTAAGTAGAATCTTAATGGGGTTGAATATGCAGCTAAGATTGTTGTTAACAAAAATATCTCATCATTTTGCCATCAATGCTTTGTTTTTTTTGTTTCTTTCGCTAGCTTCAAAGCAAGTGTGTCCATTTCTTCCCCTTATTTGGCCTTGAACGTATCCGCTTGACAATTTGAATATTAATGAACGAATCAGCAAAGAAGGACGGTTTAAAACGTTCAAAACACGACGATTTTTGTGTCCCGTAGATAAGCTATCAGGTAGATAAGGGCTAATGACTTCCGCTTCAACTAGAACAGTTAGGCAACAGGCAAGACTGACAGGATTGTGTTGAATGAAGGGATCAGAGCTTTCTAAAAAAATTTTACTCTACAGCATGACTCAGTTTGAGGTCTTCTTGCTTCATGATGAGTATCCCGTCATGTCTGGCTTGAGAGTTACAGGATATTCATTGATGACTTCACTGATGATTCACTGATGACTACCTATTTTTTGCAATGAGACTTTGTTTTTGCGCGAAGTCTCCCGACTTAAATTCGAACAAGCAAACTTTTCCTTTCGAACAAAAAACCTGATTTGATGGTTTCGCTAGTGAGTTGAATTCCATTTATTTCTCAAATGTCAACGACGGTTGTTACAACATGTATTTTTGTTCTTTGCTTTCAGCTTACATGAAACGCTACTACTAATATAACTATAACGTTTACAGTTAAAGCAATTTTAGTTTTCCGACTTTTCTTCAACTACAACCACTTCACTGGAATCCGCAAGCGTTTGCTTCATGGCCGCTTCAATGTGTTCCTGAAGGGTGGCATCGCCATTGCTCACCGTAGGATGTTGATAACCTTCGAGGAAATAGCACGTCAACCCCTTGGAGTCGGTAAATTCCTTCGGCATGCAAGACGGATCCCTGGGGTTAAGCTGAAATCCGTACCCCGGATGCTTGATAAGCCAGTCCTTCGTGGTTGGGCTTATGTTGATCTTGCAGGCTTCGCTGCCGGACTCGAACTTGTTGGCAATCGTAACGTTGTGGCCGAACAAACAGTAGCGGGGCATCTTACGTCCAACCACTCCTGCCAAAACTGTGCCCGTGTGAAGTCCGATTCGCATCTGAAAAATTGTCACTGATTAGATTAACTCCTTTAAGGTTTAACCTGTAAGTTCTTATACCCTAATATGTTGACCATCGTGGGCCTTAAATTGTGAACATGTCTCGATCATCCGCAACGCCATCCAAGCAACCTTATGCGCATCGTAGATGCTCGCACGATGTAGACCGCTAGCGACGCAGTAGGCGTCTCCAATGGTTTCCACCTTGTACACATCGAAGAAGCCACACTGTTCATCGAAATGCTTGTACAAACTCTCCAGCATGCTGATCACCATGAACGGAGTGGCCGTTGAGCAAATGCTAGTGAAACCTACAATATCACTGAACAACATC
Source organism: Sabethes cyaneus (assembly GCF_943734655.1). Lineage (NCBI taxonomy): Eukaryota > Metazoa > Arthropoda > Insecta > Diptera > Culicidae > Sabethes > Sabethes cyaneus. The sequence goes on from NC_071353.1 coordinate 157,368,341, forward strand.
GTAACATCTGGATAGGTTTTAGCGTCTATCTGTGCTCCCAACCAAAGCCGTTCCGCAATTTCCGCCGGGAACATCAACTGCAACAGGTTAACATTCTTCTTACGTTCCTTGGTAACGGCTGCGTTTGCTTCTTCGATGGAACTTTTCAATTTATCCATTCGCCGACGAAGTCCGTCTTGAGCTCTTGCTTGCTCACCCACCAAAATAACTTCTCGAGTTGCATCGTGCAGAGGAATATCCGAAATAAACAAGCCATTGCAAGTTAAACCTTCCAATCCGTCCAGAAATGGCGACCCCATGAATAGTAACGAATTGGATTCCGGACAGAAAACCATCTGTCCCTTGATTTCCAACCCTTTGGCAAAGAAATCCGGGCGACCTGGAGGCGCACGTAGCGAAATCATAAAGGGAGTATTCGTCCGACGAACAATTTCCCTAAATTTCAACGACAACCCACGGGGGCGCTTAAATCGAAAATAGGTTCCAGCAAACAACCCAGAAGTTGCCATATAATTCTTAAACAATCGACTGAAGCCTTGCCCAACCTGGACCAGATCCAAATTCTCATCCATTATGAAGTGCCAAGGAAATGCCTTGCAGAAGAAATCATTATCCATCTTCAAATCACGCGCATCGGAAGAAACACTTTCTCGCAGCATTCCCGTCGCCCTGCTCTCGGCGATCGGCGACGCAATCTGTTCCTCCAAATCATCCAGCTTGAACAGATAGCGATACCGCGGGACATCACCTTCCAGCGGTTCCATCTCGATTTGCGGATCGTGATCGAACAGCATACGGCTTAACGCCTGCAGGCAACCCAGCAGCAACCAAGCCAGCACCGGTCGTTCCGACGTGAAGATCAGTTCACCCTCGCCGGCGCACACAAACCCGGTGTCGGATATATCCTCCTCCTGTAGCTTCAGCACATCGTACACGCCGTCCAGCGAGCCTAGAAATTCCTGCAGATTAGAGCCCAGACATTTGTAGGCACGCTCAATCAATCCGACACAGGAGGTGTGGATTAGCTCCTCTCCAAGTAGGACAAGAATGCGACATGCAGAAGCTTCTACAATTAGACTGATTAAGCATTGTTTTATTTATTGTAAAATATGTTTTTACCATCAATTTGATTCAAATTATCCTGAACATCCGCCAAATAATCATAATGGGGATAGATAGAAAGTGAGTTTCGGTCTGTTTTCCTAGAATCGAATACCTTTGTTTACCAACAAACGTTCAACTTGTGTCACCAATACTTACAGCTTCGCAAGGCCAGGCCACCTGTTGCTGTACTTCTCTATCAACGACATCAGCGCTTCGTAAACATCCTCATTCTATCAACCACCGAACCGCCCACCACCCATCGAAGCAACCGGGAACGGGAAACGCGCAGCAAAAAAGAAGGAAGAAAAAGGAAAAACCTCAACGTTCATCGATTGCTTGCATCGGTCAAAGATGGCGCCTAGCCTAGTTTACTACGGTAGGACAGGCTAATATGAACATTTGATTTGACTTTCTAACTCACCGACGGTGCCGTCAGCAGCTGGATGGCCGCATTCAGATGCGTCAGCGTTAGGGCGTCGTCCGGAATTTCACTCAAATCCTCGTCCAGATTCCAACCGTGGCCCTCGGCGATGGAAGGCTGTCGCTGGAATGCCTCCGCCCGGTCGGGCCTTGCGAAGGGACATGCCATTTTCTGCAGCGGATAGAAGAAAATCTTATCTGTTAGATTTTCTAAGTTAGGATTTCACGTCAAAATTTCACATGGTTTACCTTCTAAAAGCGTAAAAAATGTGTATTCGAATAGAACACTTACCTAATTGGGTGGCAGCAATTGCTTGAATGCTCTTCGATGACTGTTACGCACAGTAAACTTTTCCCTACGAAGTGAGCCTTGTTGCTTTATTCGAGAAAATCATAACTAATTCACATGGTAGCGTGAACAAAACCTTTCTTACAACAAATTTTTGAAAGGTTTTTTTTTGTAATAAAAAAGTGTGTTACAACAAACTGGAAATATAATGGAATTTTGAATGATAAATACGAATAATACGGCCCTTTAGCGAAGATATCATGATAAAATTAGTAAGAGATAAGAATTAAATAGAGAGAAAAAATGAAAAAGAAAAAGAGTAAAGGAGAGCGCCAGAGAAAAAATAACGAAAGAATAGATAGATAGATAGATGAAATCCCAGAAATCAATGACACGTACTTGAACCTTAAGCAAAAAGGGTTTGAAAAAGATTGTAGAAACATGTCTTGATACAACGGGAGTCTGAGTAGAAGTAACTTTTATTCTGCCGACTTGTCATTACATACATTTCTATGATTGCTACGATCCTACATCCTTCCCTTTTTCTAATAAAATAAATTTCACATAAGTTACTAACATTTTAATAATAGACTTAATTAGTTGTTATTAACAGGGTATAATTTGTGATTTTTAAGATAGTTGGGAATTCTCTTCTGTCTTTTCTGATTTTGTTGGGAACATGCAGTAGATGGTGTAGAATGTTCAAGTACGGAAGAGCTAGATCTTCTTTTAGTTTCATGAAAAGCTCTTTCATCTCCTTGAGGGAATGGAGGATCAAATGCTGTACTCGTTAAAGGATTTCGAATCACAATATGCTTCGTGTGGTTGTCGGTCATGTCAGTTGGTCAGTTTTCAAATTCTTTCGACGAAGTCGCGTTTCATTTCGTTTGATCACGACGAATTGTTGTGGACTGAAATTAGGTGAAAGCTTATTTTTCCTAATAAAATTTCCTACTACTGCACAATCCCCTATGTCGATGTGAGACTCCTTTGCCTTTCGTTTTCCATCTATATATTGTCAATTGTAAGGAAAATTGTGCCATCCAAATTGTGATATCGCTCATAAAAATGCTATTTTGCATTAAATCGTTTCGGTATCTTCGGCGTACTTATTGCTTGGAAGATAACGAAAAAGTGCGCCGAAGATACCGAAACGATTTAATGTAAAATAGCACTTTTATGAGCGATATCGCAATTTGGATGGTACAATTTTCCTTGCAATTGACAATACTGTCTTTAGATTTAGCATCGTTTTGTTTGGCTTTTTGCAGACATACTTTTCGGGTAGATTGAGGTAATTTATCACGCAGATTCCACCCAAATATTAATTCAGACGGCGAGAACTTAATCACTGAGTGCGGAGTTGCTCGGAATGCAAAAAGTATTCCCAACAAACAACGAAGCTGAATAAAAATGCTACTGATTTGGTCACAGCTGATTTAACTCTGAATACAGGTGGTAGACGCTGAATAAATTTAAGCAAAGGCTTCTGTATTCTATAAACGATTAAGCAGCCAACGAATGCGCTGTAAATCAGCTGCTTCACACAGTAGTGTCAAAGGCAGATTAGGCGCATCTTCAACCTCTCCACAACCCGTCAATATTCTTAATAATTGTGCTATACTAGCTGAATAAACGATTTGTCGTCTTAATAAACAGCCCTCCCACGAAACATTTATGCGCTGATTAAATATTTTAGCAGCCATTTTTATTCAGCCATAGCTGAATATGAGTCGAATAAAATTTATGTAAACTATTCTACAATACTTATCATCCAAAATTGGAGAACTTGTACAACCTATTTCGCTTGAGGCAGAAAAAACACTTGTTAAGCGATTATATCGCCCTTTATATAACCACCGTGCGCCTTGTTTCCAGCTTTGCGCAAATTGGTTATTTAAAAAGACGCAAACGCAGACGCTTTGAAAGCAGCTACCCAAGTAACAATTCCAGGCTGATCAAACGTTTTTTAGCTGAATTTATTCAACCTGTGGCTGAACTATAGTTTGGTATTAGAAATAAAAACCTTTTTTCAGCTTTTAAACATCTAAGTCAGGCTTCGGGCTTGCTGCTTTGAAGCTGTAATGTAGCTTAATAGAGGCTTTTGCGCGTTTTTAAATAAACAATTTGCGCAAAGCTGAAAACAAGGCGCACAGAGGCTATATAAGGGCTTAACCAGTGTTTTTCCGCCTCGAACAAAATAGGTTATATAAGTTCTCCAATTTCGGCTGAATAAATATTGTACAGTTGTTTACATAAATTTTATTCGATGCATATCCAGCTATGGCTGAATAGTTATTGCTGCTAAAATGTTTATTCAGCGTATAAATGTTTCTTGGGTTGTATATCGTTTTTCCAACCGCGTCCCATACCAACACTAATTTGAATGGATCTTAGTAATGTTCGATTTTGCCTTTCAACTTGTCCATTTTGAAATGTGGCATAAGGAACAGAATGTGTGATTTTTACTTCTCTGATGAGAAAGGTTGACCATTATCGCACACTATTTCTTCGGGATGACTAAAACGAGCAAATACTTTCCTCATTTTGCTGATTGTGAGTATCGCTGTCATTGAACTTTGAATAATGAGCTCGATGTATCTCGAAAAATGGTCAATTATTACTAGTAAATGATTTCCTCCAGGAATTTGCAGAAGCGTAACAGATGATTCAGAATTGGCCTTCCGTATTCCTTTGAACTAATAGTGCTCCAAGACCAACTGGACTTCCCTCTGCTATCAAGTATGTTTCATATTCTGGATTATAATATCCAAGACTTTAATCTCTAAGCGAAATCTCTTTAATTTTATCAAATGCTCTCTGATGTATCGATTCCCAGTGGAATTTAACACCTTTGTGGGTGAGCTTCAAATTGTTCTCTCCATTTTTCCCAACGGACGGACACCGAACCCTCAGCGTCCTCAACGAATGGAGGGACACGCGGGTTTACCTGAATTTTAGACATTACTTTTCTAAATAAGGCCCTTTATTTTCAAAATATTTTCTGAAATTAAACCTTAGAATGCATTCCCTAAATGTTTTATTTTAACTTGGGTTCGCCCAATGTTATATGTAACAAGATCCGAAAGTCGCCCAGGACCTATTCTGTCTTTCGCATCCGCGAATCGCCAGGGACTTGTTTTACGCTTTATATCCAAAGATCGGTAAGGATATATTTTAACATCCAAGGATCGCCAAGGATTAGTTGAACTTTCAGTATCCAAGGTTCGCCAAGGATTTGTTATTGTCTTCTGCCATTTCACTTTAGGAACAGATTTTGTTTTATGTACCGCAGAATAGCTACTGATCCTCGGAGTTCTCCTTTTTATTTTAACTTTATGTCAAGCACTCTAAAGCTTCTCAGAAATTTAATTAGGTATATACATTTCTATGATTGCTACGATCCTACAACAATCATGCCCGGAATACTTTCTAGGAGGTAGGAGTTCCTGAAAACCGTCTTAAACCAGAGCCTACTGTAAACGATAATATTGCGTGAGTTGATAGACCGATCGAAACATCATCATCAAGCTTTTTTCAAAACATTGCTCACTTATCGTTCGGTTACTTTTGTATTTATTCAACACATTTAACATGTTTAAATTGCTAAATTGCTAAAGTATACGAAATTTTGTTTTCCCCTATTCCACAACGCGCGCAATGCTGCAATTGTAAGTAGAGTCGTCGCTACTTGCGATGGTAGTAGGTGGCAAACGATAAAAAAAATGTTTGCGATTTCTCTTTTCGCTTGCCGCGCGCGCTCTCCCAGACGCGTCGCGGCGCGAGACGCAAAACGCGATATATTTTTCATCCTTTCGCTCTTCGTTTTCTCACGCCGCTGCGCTGGCGTCGGTTCGAATGGTTTGTGTCACGGCTTACCGACACATCTATGCAAATTGTACGTCGTGTGGCCGTGGTTTGTTCGCAAGCAACCGACCGTTGCTTGCTGGTTGCTGGTTCAGTTCAGTCTTCAGTCTCTGTTCACAGTAGTTGTCATCGGATGGTCGCGAATTACAGACGTGTGGTGGAAGCTCTCATCATCAGGTAACGGGCGTCGAAACGATAATCTTCCTCTTCCGTGTTGGCGTTCTCAGATTGTTGCAGTTTATTGCTTCTGCAGCGTTTCCTGGAGGAGAGTGATTTTAGAAGACAGCAAAAAAGCCTTTCGAACGCAAAGTGTGAAAAATCAATTTTAGTCAGAATTTGCAGTGAATTTGTAGGCAGTTGAATACCTGGCGCTGCTGGCGTTTTAGGTGGTAGGCAGTGCCAAATTTTTAATTGAATCAGTCGCAAAAGTGGCTACAAAGAAAAATCGCGAATTGATTTTTGCAAACTGTGCAGATTTTTTTTCGGGTAAATTGGTGCACCGTTATACTCTATACCGCGGCTAGAAGTGAGGTGTTAGTGCGATGGTATTAGTAGGAAATTTCCTCCCTCATTGAAGAAAATATGCTGAGCGCAGTAGTTCCGTGAAGAAAAAGAAGTTTTTCTTGCGAATGTTTTCTTGGGTCCGGCGGCTTGCTACGATTGTTGTGGCACATAAAGTGAAAAATGTACCTTCGAAAGATGCAGATAAAGAAGTAAATAACACCGAGCAGTAAGCAGTTGTGAATTTGTTTTAAACCGTGGTAGTAACCTGGCCAGTCAACCAACGAGTGTTGTTTTGTAAAGGAGAAAGTTTTTTACCCTGCGTCAGCATAAAAGTCGGGGGTGTGTCTCTGTGTAGGATAAATTATTATTGGAAAATCACGACATCGTTTTAAGGAGCTAAGTCAGTAAGTGCACACGCACTGTGTCGTGTCATCGTGGTGTTGAAGTTGAAAGTAGTGGAATTTGGATAGCTTATTACGTCGCAGTAGTCCAGCGAAGCAGAGAGAGAGAGAGGAAGCAACATGATGGATGCGGCAACAATAGCAAGCGCTGGGAATGGGATCCAGAAAGACGGATTTGAAGGGGACAATATAGTGGCAGCACAAAAGCGACAGCAGCAGTTGCCGCAACATCCGAAGGAATTACATTTCGTGAATCCTTTCGTGCATAAGCTCATCTGGGATGATCCCATCGATAAAGTTAAGGTAGGTTTCGGACGCTAGTTTGTTATCGGTTTATTCGGTATATGAACTGCTGCAAATAATAAATTTGTCGTTGGGGTATGTTGCTGCTTCGTCGTAATTGCCTATTCCCGTCCTATCCAACACAAATTATTAAAAATATCAGCGATTTTTTATGACAACTAGCGTAACGTGACACACAATGCAAAATTAGTTATTCCCTACAACTTTAGTTTGTTGACTATCATACGCGATCAATCAAAGTGAGCTGAGATTTATTTAAATGCCATTTGTCATTCAAGAGTTCGTAGGGTTTATTTCTAATTCCCGTCGTAGTAAGGAAAGCCACTCTAATTTTCATCATTTCTTAGGTGGATTTAATGAATACTCCAAAAGCTCTGCTGCTGATTTGACTCAAACACACTTATCTTCCGATCCGTGAACTTTGAAATCACTGAAAAGCGATTATTAAAGCATATTATTGAAATTACGCAACCGACTTTATTTCTTAAATTCGTCGTACCGTTTTAAAATCCGTCCATCAAAATTTTTTATCGTGCGAACTAAAAATCACAACAATTTTTACGAAGCTAACGCGCAAGTATTTGTGTAGGACGACATGACAAATGTTTTTCTGCAAAATTTCTGCAGGTCAGACAAGCTTTTTTGGCTGTAGAATAACGACAATGCCTTGCGTGAGTTATTTTCATTGATGAATGACGGAAATTGAAACGATTAGTCGACATTGTCTTCTTCGTCGCACGGAAAAAAGTAGGAAATTTATTACCAGGATATTGGTGATATCTGGAAAAGTCTTCGTATATCTAACCGTGTTCTTGCAAGAGTATAGGGTCTCCCAAAAATTCATACACCTAGTGACGATGACGAAATGAGGGAAATCATTTCTGCAATAGGATCCCTAACCGAAAAATTAGCACAAGTGACAAGTGAAAGAATTTCAAGCTATGTCAAGGCAATTTTCAGGTCGAACAGTTCAGTGCTGAGCAGATTTCATCGAAAATGTTCTGGTGTACGAAGTCGTTAAACTTATAGAAAGTTGACTACTTTCACAACGTTGTGGGGATAAGTGGAAAACAAAAGTTGAAGGTTCCCAAACTAACCCAACTTTGTATGGAAGGAAATTATTTCGAATGTTGAGCCAACCTGAAAGTAATCAATAATGTTCACAAAGTCACTAATTTTACATTCGAGAAGGAGCAGAACAATACTGATGATTGTAGGTCAAATTGAGGTCAGATTAGTCATACAATACCAGAGTACCAGAGAAGAAGAGTACCGAATTAGACCAGACCATGAGGGTTTCGAGGTAACCATTGACGGAACTAGCGCTCATTTCTAGGCGGGCTACAGCCCCCGGGATCATTTTATTTGATCGGCCAGGTCCATTTTTCTAGGGGGAGCTAAATCTCTCCTAGAGGGGGGCTTAGCCCCTCCCCCTGGTTCCGCCAATGGAGGTTACATTAGGCTAGACAGTCTGAAGTAGAATTACCCACATCAGGCGTGGTCCAAGACCAAATTAGACATGGTTAGTCAAGGGATGATTTAAAACTAAAAATACTAAATTAAACCAGACAGACCAAATAAAATGAGATAAGGGATTATTCTAGCTTAGAATGTAGTTTTATGGGCTTTCATTGAGGGTTACTCTCCATCATGGAAAATTTGGTGAAAAACTTCTAAACCCAAGTTTTCCACACAACGAAATTATCGGTATGGACCCAGCTAAAAAAAAAAGGACGACGATTATTGGAAACTTGGTACTTGCAATGTCAGGACTCTACTCGATCCAGCAGGTGCGGGTATCCCGGCAAGGGAGCTGCAGAAGATGAAGGTCGAGGTTGCAGCCATCCAGGAAGTGCGATGACTGAAGACGGAAGAACGCGATTTCTGCGCGGTAGACCTATTGCAGGCACGGTAACCGAACGAGAGCCATAAATTCGGAAGCCATACGGACGGTTGCCATACGTAGGAATGCCATAATGGACGGTAGCCATAAAGACGAATACCATAATAAGACGAATACCGGGGTCAGTCCCGGCGTAGTGATTAGCATTCACGCCTATCACGCCGAGGACCCGGGTTCAAATCCCATCCCGGCAGAAGACACGAATGACCCAACCTATCAAGTGATTATAATCTAACAAAAAAAAGGAAGAATACCATAATGTATGTTTGGCATAATGGACGAGAATCATCATGGCGTAAAAGAGGAGTTCTATGATATTCTCGATAAAACATATGGAGAATATTCAGGATATTTAGGACATGACATAAAGGTAGTTATCGAGGATACAAATGCGCAGGTCAGACGCGAAGAGTTCTTTCCTCCCGTTATTTGTAGAGAAAGCTTCTATCCTACCACAAACAACAATGGCCCGAGGCTAATCAACTTCGCTGCAGTCAAAGGAATGGCTATCTGCAGTACCTATTTTGGACGACGGCTGGTAAACGGCTGGCTAATGCGTACCATCGGTGTCTTGTGCACTGGGCATAAAATAGACCCCACAGTGGTCCACAGCCTCTTACCCAGCAACTCCTACCCCTACCTCCTCGTGGTACCAGCCGGGATACGAGCAACCTCGGGTGGAGATCGGGTAACCAACCACGGTCGTATGCTGACAGGGGAGGAGGGCTCATTCGAGCTATGTTGGTCCTCCGGCAATACTGTGGGGTTGGTTGCGGGCTTTGCAAGCCTGAACCACTAAAAAACCAAAGCAATGGACTCCGTAAGTAAATATAATAACTAATCGGAACAATCGGTAAAGACCCAGGCGATGAAAACGGTCTAACGATTGGAAATTAGGAACATGAAACTGTCGGTCTCTAAATTTCCTCGGAAGTACCCATGTGCTTTCTAAAGAAGTGAAGAGCCGCAAGTTCGACATCGTAGCGCTATAGAAGGTATGCTGGAAAGGAACGATGGTACGTACGTATAGAGATGGTCATACCATCTACCAGAGCTGCGGCAATACACACGAGCTGGACACATCTTTTATAGTGGTGGGCGAGATGCAGAAGCGGATGATCGGGTGGTGGCCGATCAACCCCCTCATGTGCAGATTAAGAATCAAGGGTCGATTCTTTAATATTAGCATAATTAACGTGCACAGCCCTCACCTCGGAAGTTCCGATGATGACAAAGACGAATTCTACGCGCAGTTGGAGCGTGAATACGACCGCTGCCCAAGACATGATGCCAAAATTATCATCGGGTACTGTAATGTTCAAGTTGGTCAGGAGGAGGAATTCAAATCGGTGATTGGACGGTTCAGCGCTCACTCGCAAACGAACGGAAACGGCCTAAGACTTGTCGACTTCGCCGCCTCCAAGAATATGGCCATACGTAGTACCTTCTTCCAGCCTAACCTCTACCACCAGCACACCTGGAGCTCACCCAACCAGACAGAATCACAAACCGACCACGTTCTGATAGATGGTCGGACATTATCGACGTCAGAGGCTATCCGGGCGCTAACATTGATTCGGATCACTACCTAGTGATGGTAAGGATACGTCAAAAACTATCTGTTGTGAACAACATATGATACCGGCGCCCGCCGCGGTATATATAGCGCGACTGAAGCAACCGGAGGCCGCCGAAAACTACGCGTTATCTCTCGAAACCGCGCTACCGGAAGAGGATGCGCTGGATGAAGCCCCTCTTGAGGACTGTTGGGATGCCGTGGAAACAGTCATCAACAGCGTAGCGGAGAACGTCCTAGGCAGTGTGGCACCGAATCGACCTAACGAATGGTTTGAAGAACTCGAACAGCTGTACCGTTTTTACGACACACGGAAGTTCTATCAGAGACTCAACGGATCTCGCAAAGGCTTCGTGCCGCGGGCTGGAATATGCAGAGATAAAGATGGAGGTATCTTGACTGACGACTGACGACTGGTGATCGAAAGGTGGAAGCAGCACTACGATGAACTCCTGAATGGCGTGCAGGCGGAAGACCATGATAGCGGAGGAAGTGACCACATTGGTGGTGCAAGCAATGAAGATGTGCCACCCCCTAGATAGGGGAAGTTAAAGAAGCCATCCAGCGGCTGAAGAACAACAATCAGCGGGAAAGAATGGCATTGGAGCGGAACTTATTAAAATGGGCCCGGACAAGTTGGCCGGCTGTCTGCATCAACTGATTGTCAAGATTTGGGATATGGAACGACTACCGGAGGAGTGGAAAGACGGGGTTATCTGCACTATCTACAAGAAAGGTACTAAGCTGGAATTTGAGAACTACCGAGCGATCGCTAGCCTGAATGCCGCCTACAAAGTGCTGCCCCAAGTCATAGTTACCAAGCCGGCTTCATGGAGGGTCGGTCTACAACGGACCAAATCTTCACCCTGCGGCAGATCCTCCAGAAGTGCCGCGAATTCCTAGTTCCCACGCACCACCTGTTCATTGATTTCAAAGCCGCATATGATAGCGTAAACCGACAAGAGCTATGGAAAATTCTGGACGAAAACGGTTTTCCGGGTAAGCTTACTAGACTTATCATGGCTACGATGGATGGGATCCAGTGCTGTGTGAGAATCTCGGGTGGACTGTCGGACCCATTCGAATCTCGCAGGGGACTTCGACAAGGAGATGGTCTTTCCTGCCTGATATTCAACATAGCGCTTGAAGGTGTTATAAGACGAGCGACGCACAGAAGAGTAAATAGGGCAAAAAGCTGGCCAAAATAAGAAAAACATTTTTTTCGGTCTTTTTATATAATATATATTTTTTGTATGCTTAAATAGATTAGATAACTAGAATAGATTTTTTAAAAAATCATCAAGCATCATGAAACGGATTCCATCAGAAGTAAACAAAACGATTAACAAAGGATATTTATCAAAACACAGGTTCATCTTAAGTAATTCTAACTTAAGTTTTAAATCGTTTTGTCAAACAACTATTTTTTTGCAAGTTTGTGCTTTTTCAATGGTTAAAAAGTTCAAATCTTGCAGAATCTGGTCATATATTCTATGGAGGAATGAATCTTTGTGGTATTCTGAACAAATCGGTACGTAAAGCTCATCCGGAAACGTCCGGACTGGCATTTGTGACCCGTTTGAAAATTATATGTTTCACATTGTTTTCAAGGAAATATCTACAATTCGCATCTAGTTGCGTACTCTTTTGTGCAAGATAATTCACCTTGAATACGATGGGCACACTAGCTATACTACATGTCTCGGGATTATGAGGTCTGTTCTCCAGCTGTTTCACTGTTTGAATCAACATTCCCATTCAACATAACTCGCTGACAAAAATAGTAGGAAAAATGATAGTTGGGTGACGGTAAAGTATGTTATTCGCCTTGACGAACGTAAGCTGCTGCCACCTCCAAAAGTTTACTGTAGGGGTGAAGCGGAATGAGAATTTCTTAAAGAGCGCAAGAGATTGAAACATTTTGGCAGATTTTCACCCACACGTACATACGGGCACTTCTATGAGTGTGCAAGAGATCGTTTAAAGCCGTCAACGCGAATAGTATGTGTAGCGTGATTGTTATTTGATACATTGCATAACAGAAGCTATATATCACAGAAAAGACATCTGCGTTGATTTAGATTCTAATCAGTCTACTCCACTATCAACAGTTTGGTATTAACTAATATCATTTTCTTATATGATTCAAAAACAAACAAGATACTCATTGATTTGCTCATGCATTTGTAGGTTTTGGAGAAGGCTGCAAAATAGTGACTAGAAGAAAAGTATAATCTGCACTGATAAGTGAATTGAAATGACTAGTAATGGCACCAGTTTGTTACAAAATTAACTATTTTTACGTTTCACTTCATATTCGAGCGGAATGTTACCTAATACATAGGAAAATAACTTTGGCCAGCTTTTTGCCCTAGTTACTCCTCTGTGCGACGATCGAAATGCGGGACACGATTTTTTTAAATATCAGTCAGTTTCCGCATACATGCTTTAAGTGATGCAAAAATGATGCCCTCAGTGAATTCATGAAAAAAAAGTTTCCTGTAAAAGAAAGTTTCGAATATTTTTATTGCCATAGGACTACGGCTTACCACAGGTTGCCAAAAACTAACTTTCACCGGACGGATAGCTCTTGGCGGACTTTTCAAGCAGAAAATGATCAACGGGGGATGAGTTCGAGGCAGTCGACGAGTTCGTATACCTTGGCTCACTGACAACCGAGGACAACAATACCAGCCGTGAGATTAAAAGACGTATTATCAGCGGAAGTCGGGCCTACTACGGACTCCACAAACACTTGCGGTCGAACAATTTGAGCCCCCGTACAATGTGCACACTGTACAAAACGCTAATTAGACCGGTTGTCCTCTACCGGCACGAAATGTGGACACTGCTAGAAGAGGACCTACGAGCACTCGGAGTTTTCGAACGGCGGATGCTAAGAATTATTTTTGGCGGAGTGCAAGAGAACGGTGTATGGAGGTGAAGAATGAACCACGAGCTCATGCGTCTCTACGGCGAACCAAGTATTCGGAAAGCGGTTAAAGCTGGAAGCATACGTTGGACAGGACATGTCGCTAGAATGCCGGGCAACTATCCTGCAAAAATGGTTTTCGCAACAAATCCGCAAGACCGGCAAGACCAGGTGGAGCGAGATATGGCGAGCACTGGGTGCCCGCGGAACTGGAGATCAGTTACCACGGACCGAAATAGATGGAGAAATTATGCTGCGCAGGCCTTGTCGTAAGACGTTAGGCCAATTGAGTAAATAAGTAACTATTTTGTACGACGGAACATTCGGAAGCACACCTGGATACACCCTAATGGAGAGGCTGATCGACCACGTTCTGGTTGCTGGTCGGCACTTTTCTGATGTCGCAGACGTACGATCCTTTCGGAGGTTAAAACGTCGACTCGGATCACTATCGTAGTAAGCAAGATCCGCGCACGGTTGTCCAACGTATTCAAATCGGTACCAACGGGGAACATACGACTGAACATTCGGTGGTTATCAGCGGAAGGAGTTGCTTCAGAGTACTCTCGGAACACTGATGAGCGGATCGGTGAAAAACTTGGAGAGAATCTAAACGAGCAGTGAAGGCACACCTACGACGTGATCAGTGTGAGAAGTGTTGGGTACTATTGCTTATCACAGATTCTTCCAAAACAAAGTGGTGGTTGCTGGTTGACACTGAGGTAGCCCTTGTTTAGGTGTTGGAACTGCGGTGGTGATAGATGGAAATACTTTTGAAGTCATACCAACACTTTTGATGAAAGTTATTAAATATGGTGAATATATTTAAATAAAAGAGAAACCTCGTACCAGTTGTTTAGAGTCCGGAACTCGTACTCTCAAAGGAGTTAATTTATGAGGCACAACAATCACTTTTAGTTAAGAGTTAATAGGACAAAACAGAAACACTCACTAATGAAAACTTTTAACTTATCAAATTAAATCAGCAGACACTTTCAACAACTCGTCGCCGGCCAGTGGAAGAGTAAAGTTAGGTCAAAGTAAAAGTTTGGCCGAGCGATGCGTGAAGGATTTGTGTTTTTTTCCGAAAGCGGAACGCGACTGAACACAGTTGAGCCGTGTAAATTAAAACACTGCTGGGTAGTTGTAATTCGACTACTAAAAGTGAAATTAAGCAGGGTAAATAAAGTTTTGATAATTAATGACTACGAAAAAGTTGAGCCGAAAGCTTGGGTCTTCTGTCAGAAATTAGTAACCTGAGGAGACTAAGGCGAAAGTTTTCCCCCCCCCCGTTAAAATTTGGCATTTAAAAATTTACTTGAAAAATACATTCGAACCATAAATTCAATCCACTAGTTCTGAGTGTAACTTAACGTCTAGTAACCTTAAACAGTTCGAATCCTACTCCTGATTGCTTCCGGAAATGCCCTCAAAAATCATTCTAAGCCGTCGAAATCGTGCGACTGGCCGACTTCGGAAGTATAACACCGATAAAACAAGATACCGTTTGCAGTGTGTTATAACATAACATTGTTTACAACAACCCGGCAATGATCATTTTTCCCGCGAGGCGAACGTAGACACGCGAACGAAACGGGTTCTGCATTATTTTTTTTATTTTTTATTTTTTTTCCATCCATAACACAACAAGTCTCTTTGTCTATTATCAACAGACGTCTCTAATACAGAGGGCCCAGGCCAATATGCGCCGTGGCGGATACAATTTGAATACATATATTCTCTAGTGGCGCTCATTTCCTGGCTTTTGAATAGTAGTAGCAAAGCCGCGGCATCGTGTGTACTTGTTGCTGTTCTTGTGTATACTCAGCCGGTGCCGACAAATGACACTGCCAGGCCATTGCCGTTGTGTCCTACTGCCTGCCTGGCTGCCTGACTGCTGAAATGTAGATGTATTTTACGAAACCAACAAAATTCCGTATCCATGACCAGCAGCAAGCAGCAGGGCAAGGCAGTGGCGGTTGGCAATGAAACTGCGACCGACTGACTGCGTACTTCAACAGTTTTAGTATGATGGCTTAAAGTCAGAGTGTGATTGTGCTGTGCCATGCTGAGAGCTCTCATCGTCTTTTGCTTTTCGCAAGTCAACGAAAACGAAAAGATGAGAAAAAATATTTTCCACTCATCCGCCGTTGTTCCAATCCAAACAGCCAACCTACTGGTGCTGGTTTGCATGATGATGAATAACCCTGAGCCTGAGTCGTACTTCAGCAAGCCAACCAACCAACCAAGTCAAGCCGGAGGAAAGCAACAGTAATATAGAAGGGCGCTGAAAATTGCAAGATACACGATCTGCACTTCTTCTTGTTGTTGCTACAAAGGAAATCCTTCGTCTCGGTCGACGTCAGTGTGCAAGTGCACGTGCACTTAAAAATTCGAAAAGCTGGTGCTTGAAAATTGACTACCTAGAGGTAGTGCACTACCGGTGAGATTGTGATTCAAATTATGATGCTGGGATCTGGTTGCATGTATTGATTATCTACTACATACGTATAACTTAAACTGGCTTATAAGAAATGAAAAAAATTTAAAAAAAAGTTTGTTTATTTTTCGTCCCACGCCACGCCACAGACAGACACGAACACGAGTGAGTGTTGTGCGAAATCTGCGGCGTTCGTAAACGTACACGTACATGGTTTCAGGCCCTTACAATTGGCTTGTCGGAGTTGCTGTTGGACAAGTTGAAGGAAGTTGCAATGGTTTAATTAATGCTTTCCTACGGCTTTACAAGCTTCGTAACACGCGCTGAAATTGCAGCCCTGCGGACTAGAAGACCGCGCTTTCAGTCCTCATCGTTGAGCGGTCTAGCAAATTACGCCAAATGAATACCGAATAGCTTTCAGTTGACCTTTTCTTATTATAGTGCTAATAAAATGTTGTTTAACTGCCTGATTTCTTCAGCTTTTGGTACAAATACAGAGTACTTTCAACGGTCCTTAACATTTCTCAGTGCCACTACGAGTAGGCCGACGGTTATAACTTATAATCGTGATGATTGGTGCTATATTAAACATGCGTTTCCACGCTACTCGGTTTTAGCCAGCTTATCGTAAGCTGTCAAGGGCCCTACTTTTTCTACAGCATATTTGGAGTACCGCAGGGGAACATTTTAAGACCATTGTTCTTGTCGTTCTTTATAAATTAATTGCTTTTAGCCATGTTTTGTCGTTTACGACCCAAATTTGGTCAAACAAGCCGCCGTGGGGGGATTAAACGTCCTTTCTAAGACTTGACCCTTCGTTATCGACAGACTTCGCAGTCGGCTATTATAGTATAGGACAGTTACGGGGCTAGTGCAAAAATCCTACTAACTTGTCAGTAGAAGTTGGTTCGTGCTATGATTAATGGCTAGAAGGAAACGGTTGGTTGAAGGTTTTACGCCTTCGAAGCGTGACTGGGCTCGCGTTGAATGTTAATCGTACACTAAAGTCTTTTTTTACACGGTATGTTTTTTTTTCTCAATTACTCAACATCGGTGCTACTTAGGGATTATTTACAAATTACGTGACGAGTGCCGGGCCGATCCTAAATGTATTGAGAAATAAATGAATGGTCCCTAAGTTGCCCCGTTCTTAATAATCGAAAAAACAAACCGTGTAAAAAAAGTACTTGAGTGTATGGTCAAAGGTTAGCTGAGTGTTCGCCCTGGGAGTATGTTCGTGAAAAATACGCTATCACTCAGATATCTGTTGCTTACTCGACTGAACCATTTCAATGATTATCCAAGAATCGTGGAGGTCGCTGTTCTTCTTTTCATTCGATTTTCTTGAGAGCAAACCTTATATGTCCCTTCTGGATTTCTTCGATTTCTTCTGGACACTGAATATGCGATAAAAAAACTATTCTGCTGATTGTCAACACTGAACACTTGTTCATATTATTGCCCCAAAATAAACTGCAGCTTCAGGCAATTATCCATGAAATTAAAGGATTTTTTTTTCAGATTGTAGTCTTTCTCTGTTGAAGGTTTTATTAAACATTAAATAAATGTTTTATTATAGGTTTTATAATAAACTTCATTCACTCACTGCTGAAAACATTCTGCTATTTTAATCTTTACCCCACGCGATAGTGACGTTGTGAGACGGATCGATCATAAATAATAGAACACGTCTCGTCATACACGCGTATCGTATCCGCTTCCATAAAAGCAAGATTCTAAAATAAATAAGATCTAGAGACGATAACCATAATCCGTACCACACCACATCATTGAAATCACGTAGAGTAATGGTCCTAAGTGATTACCTTGTGGTACTTCTTAGTGCAAAGTAAATGGGTAAAGTGCTATGTATTGTGTGTTTATCTGTTTGTCTCTTTTCTGTTCCGTTGAGTAGCGCACTGTCCCAAGAATGCTTTTCCCAGTCATCATTTTGCAATTCTTATCGGACTTAGTCAATAGCGGAGTAGCAGCACACGGGCGATATCCTATGCCTATGCTTATGCTTTTCTCTTTTCGGACTTCCCCTTATGTCCTGTCTTTTGCTTCTGTTCTGTCTTCTGTTACGTTTTATTTTTCGTTTTATTCCGTTTGTCTTAGGTGTTGATTTTTTGTCTCCTTTTGCTTCATCTATCTGTTGTCGTTTCTCATCTTTACTGATCTCGCATTTTCTCCTTTTCTTTTCAATCTGTTTTATCGCGTTTTTTTACACTTTTGTTCCGTTTTTTCTCTTTTTCTGTACAGTATTTGTCTTTTTCTCCTATTTTTTCTTTTTCACTTTTTTATCTCTTATGTCCCGTTTTCCCATCCCATTCCTATTTTGTTCTATCTCTCTTCTTTTTAATTCAATTTAACCTGTTTTCCCCGTTTCCTCTGTCGGGTTTTTCCTGCTATTCTTTCTCCCCTTTTGATTTCTTTTATTTCCTGTTTCGACTTTCCTTCTCTTGTCCCGCTTTCGTCTTTTTCTATCTCGTTTATGTCCAATTTGTCCTAATTTTCGTTCCCATTTTTCGCGTTTCCTTTATCGTTTTTTCTTCTTTTCCATCTTTTCTTTTCGGCTCTCACTCTTTCTGTCCAGTCTCTCTTTTTTACCTCATTTCCCTTTATACTCCTGTTTTCTTCTCATATCCATTTTCATTTTTAGGTCTTTTTAGGTTCCGTTTTTCCTTTCATTGTGTCACGAGTTTTTTTGTTTTTCTTTTTTTTACACTGGCTTTTCCTCTTAAATTCCTTTTCCGTTTTTCCGCTTATTGTGTCTCCTCTCTCGCAGGTTTTACCTCTTTTCCGTTCCTTTTTTCAGTCCTATTTTTCCACTTTTTGTTCCATTTTTTCTTCTTTTCTGTACCGTTTTCTTGGGTTTTGCATACTTTTTTTCCTTCCTTTTTTCTGTTTTTCCTGTCCCATTTTTTTATTTTCAGTCCTGTTTTCATCTAATTTTCCACTCGTTTTTATCTTTTTCTTTCCCGTTTTCTGTCTGCTCTTCCTTTTCTCCTGTTTGCTTTTCCTATTTTCGTCTGTTTCTAACTTTTTATCCTTTCCTTTATGTTTTTAGTCTTTGCCTATTCCGTGTTCCCTCTTCGATGACTGGTTTTTCTTTCTTGTCTGTTAGGTTTATTCTGTTTTTTCCTTTTTCTCGTTATTTTCTCTTCGGTGTTACCTCTTTTTGTGATCCATTTTTCTAATTTTTCTCTTCTTATTCTGTCCCACTTCCCGTTTATCGCCTTTCACTTTTTATATCTCGTTACCGTTTTCCTCGTTTCCTCTGTTGGCCTTTTGTACTCTCTCGTCTTTCTTATTTCCCCTTTTACTGTTTATTCTTGGGCTATTTATTCTTTCTTGTATAGTTTTCTCTCTTTTTCTTTCTACCCGCTGTTTCCTCTTTCTCTATTTGGTTCTTCTTTTCTTGTTACCCTTTTTCTCTTGTTTGCCTGCTCCGTTGTTCGTATTTGTCATTCGTTTTCCTTATTTTCAGCTCCGTTTTTTCTCTTCTTCGTCTTTTTTCTTTCCCGGTTTTTGTCGTTTTTCCCTTTTCTACTCCTTTTCTATCTATTTTCTACCTATATTTGTTTAACGGCATTCTTCCTTAACTATGTCCTGCTTTTCTTTCTTTTCTGTTACATTATGTTTCTCATCGGTTTATTTTTATCTTTTCCGTTTTAACCGGCTTCTATTTTTCTCCATTTTTTCTTTTTCTATCCCTTTTCCGTTCCTGTTCTGTTCTCGTTTCTCCATTGTCTTGCTTTCGCATTTTCTCCTTTGTTTGTTCTCATTTTCTTTCCCGGTTCCCTTGATTTCTTTGTTTTTACTCTTCGGTTCTCCCTTTTTATTGTCTAGACTCCTCGTTTTGCTTAATATTTCCTCTTGTTCTATCTTGTTTTCTTCTACTTATTGTGCTAGTTTTTTATCTTTTTACTCGCTATTTTTTCTCCCATTTGGAACGTTTTTCTTTCCATTTTCTTCTTTTTCTCGTTTTTGTGCGTTTCCTTTTTTGGCTTTTTGCCTCATTTTCCCTTTTTGTTTATTTTTATGAAGAGCAACAGAAATCGGTCTACCTCCAGACCCTTCGGTAATCCATCTGTGAATATACTAAGAAGATTTATTTACATTTTCATAAGAAACTGTTTAGTTCTTGAGATTTTTGAATTTTTGAATGAGGTAAATGAAGCAATCCGAGTTTTTCGACCCCAACTCAGGAACAAACAAAAATTCCAATTTAGTGCAGTCAAAACTGCAATCAAGTTCACATTCTGGTTCACTCCGGAATCCAGTCCAAATTCTAATCCGGTTTAGAATACAACAATCGAAATCCAGAGCATCCAGAGTCCAGAATGCAGCGCAGTCCAGTCCTAGGACTATAGTCCAGACTAAAGTCCAGTCCAGGACTATCATCCAGAGCTTAGCTCAGTCTGGAATTTCCATCTAGTCTAGAATTCAGTCTGGAATACAATACAATTCATAGTGCGTTATAGTTCAGTCAAGTCCAGTCAGTGTGGTTCACATCTAGAATCTGGAACAAAATCTAAACATTTTTGGACATAATTTGGAACTAGTCCAGAATCTGGTTTAAAATTTGGTCCAAATCTGGTGCAAAATTTCTCTAAAATCTAAAATTCTAAAGCTTTAAAATCTGGCTAAGGTCCAGAATCTGGTCTAACATCTGGTTCAAAGTTTGATAAAAAAATGTGGTCCAAAATCTGGTCGAGGTCCAGATCCAGAATCTGATCAAGCTCAAAAATCTGGTCCAAGAATGTGGTCCTGAATCTGGTCCAAAATCTGATCATAAACCTTGTCCGAAATCTGATCATAACTGTGGTACAAAATCTGGTCCAGGTCCAGAATCTCGTCCAACTTCTGATCCAAAACCTGATCGAAAATGTGGTCTAAAATCTGAGTCAGGACTAGGATCTGGTCTAAAGTTTGATAAAAAATGCCGTCTAAAATCTGGTCCAGGTTCAGAAACTGGTTTAAGATCTGATTCAAAGTTTGATAAAAATGTGTGCTCTAAGGTCTAGAACCTGGTCTAAGATCTGATACAAAGTCTGATAAAAATTTGGTCTAAGTCCAGCATTTCGTCCGGGTTCAAAACAAGGTTCAGGTCCAAAATCTGATCCTCAATCTGATTTAAAATCTGATCAAAAACCTGGTCCGAAATCTGATTAAAACTGTGGTCCAAAATCTGGTCCAGGTCCATAATCTCGTCCAAAATCTGATTGAAAATGTGGTCAAAAATCTGGGCCAGTTCTAAGTTCTGGTTCAAAGTTTAAACGCAAATGTGGTCCAAAATCTGATCAAAGTCTGATAAAACATATGGTCTAAAATCTGGTCCAGGTTCAGAATCTGGTCTAAGATCTGGCACAAAGTCTGATAAAAATGTGGTCCAAAATATGGGCCAGGTCTAAGATCTAGCATTAGCATTAGCATACGTGGTTGTACACATCGTAGATGGCTATATAATCGCATTATATACCTGGCTACGTCCTTATAACCGCAGAGGAAGTGGATAGGAATGTCAGTTTAACATCTGCTTTAGAAAGTGCAGGGAACCCATACTACTTCCATAGATGTTAAGGACAAACAGCGGATATTATGTTAGTAGGGCAAGGCAATCAATAAGGAAGCTTTTGGATTTGATGACATATATGTATGTATGTATGTATTTTAATAAAAATATTCAATTGTTCGCCCCTTCTCCACATCTCGCACAGACCAAAGCAATTTAAAATCGACGCTTCAAAACCTTCAAAACAGCCAGGACAGGAACCAAAATAATCTTGAGAACTTGAATTACTCGAACACTTGGTCGTTGCTGTGTAAATGATGGATATTTGCAGTTCAAGGCTGCTCCCGAAAGCAATCAAAATATGACCGAATTCTGGACGAAATGCGGAGTAGAGGTAACTATAGAGTTACAGAGATTTGGTCCAGAATCTGATCAAAGTTCAAAATCTGGTCCATCATCTGATTAAAAACCTGGCGTAAAGTTTGATCGAAATCTGGTCCAGGTCCAGAATCTCGTCTAAAATCTGGGCCAGGCTTAAGATCTGGTGCAAAGTTTAATAAAAAAAATGGCCCAAAATCTGGTCCAAGGTTTGATAAAAGTTGTGGTCCAAAATTTAATGCAAGTCAAGAATCTGGTCCAAAGTTTAATAAAAAATGTGGTCCACGTCCAGCATCTCGTCTAGGTTCAGAATTTGGTTTAAGTCTAAAATCCGGTCTAACATCGGATCAAAAATGTGGTCCAAAATCTAAACCAGATCCAAAAACTTATCGAAAATGTGGTTCAAAGTCTGGTCAAAGTCTGATAAAATATATAGTCCAAGTCCACCATCTCGTCTGAGCTCAGCACCAGGTTCAGGTCCAAAATCTGGTTTGAAATCTGATCGAAAATGGTGTCCAAAATGTGGTGCAGGTCCAGGACCTCGTTCAAAATCTGACCCAAAATCTGATCTAAAATGTGGTCCAGAATCAGGTCTATGATCTGGTTCAAAGTCTGATAAAGTATGTGATCCAAAAACCTGGTCTAAAGTCCGATCAAAATGTTCAAAATCCGGTTTAGGTCCAGAATATGGTTTAAAATCTGGTCAAAATTCTGGCCCAGATCAAAAATTTGGTCCACAATCTGATCAAGGTCTAAAATCTGGTCCAACAATTTGGTTAGGAATCTGGTCCAAAATCTTATCAAATCCTGGTCCGAAATCTGATCAAAAATGTGGGCCAAGATCTGGTCCAGGTCCAAAAACTTATCGAAAATGTGGTCCAAAATCTAGTCTAGTCTGGTCAAAGTGTGATAAAACATGTAGTCCAAGTCCACCATCTCTGATCTGATGGTGATCAAAGTTTCTGAATCTGATCTAAGTTTAAAATCTGGTCCAAGAATGTGGTCCTGAATCTGGTCCAAAATCTGATCAAAAACCTGGTCCAAAGTTTAGTAGAAATCTGGTCCAGGTCCAGAATCTCGTCCAAAACCTGGTGCAAAAACTGATCGAAAATGTGGTTCAAAATCTGGGCCAGGCTTAAGATCTGGTTCAAAGTTTAATAAAAAAATGTGGCCTAAAATCTGGTCCAAGGTTTGCTAAAAAATGTGGTCCAACATCTAATGCAGGTCAAGAAGCTGGTCCAAAGTTTAATACAAAAACGTGGTCCATATCCAGCATCTGGTCTAGGTTCAGAATTTAGTTCAGGTCTAAAATCTGGTCTAAAATCAAAAATGTGGTCCAAAATCTGGACCAAGTCCATAAACTTATCGAAAATGTGGTCCAAAATCTGGTCTAGTTTAGTCAAAGTCTGATAAAACATGTAGTCCAAGTCCACCATCTCGTCTGGGCTCAGAACCTGGTTCAGGTTCTGGTTTGAAATCTGATCAAAAATGTGGTCCCAAATCTGGTCCAGGTCCAGAACCTCATCCAAAATTTGACCCAAAATCTGATCTAAAATCAGATCTTTGATCTGATTCAAATTCTGATAAAAAATGTGATTCCGGTCCAGGTCGTGAATATGATTTAAAATCTGGCCCAAATCCAGTATTCGGTCCAGAATCTGGTCCAAAAATGTGGTCCTGAATCTGGTCCAAAATCTGATCAAAAATCTGGTCCAAAGTTTGATCGAAATCTGGTCCAGGTCCAGAATCTCGTCCTAAATCTGGTGCAAAAACTGATCGAAAATGTGGTTCAAAATCTGGGCCAGGTTTAAGATCTGGTCCAAAAGTTGATAAAAATGTGCTCCAAAATCTGGTTCAGGTTCAGAATCTGGTCTAAGCTCAGATAAAAAATGCGGTCCAAATTCTGGTCCAGGTGCAGAATATCGTCCAAAATCTCACTCAAGATGTGATCTAAATTGTGGTCCCAACTATGGTTCAGACCCAGAATCTGGTCTAGAATTGCATCTCGTCTAGCATCAGAACCTGGCTCAGGTCCAAAAATTCTGAACCTCAATCTGGTCTAAAATCTGATCAAAAACGTGGTCCAAAATCAAGACCAAAATGTGATTATAATGTGACCCAAAATCTGGTCCATGTTCCGAATGTGGTCCAGCTCCAGAGTCTGATCCGAGTTCGCAATCTGATCGAGTCCAAAATCTGATCGATAGTGTGAGCTAAAGTTTGGTTCAGGTCCAGAATGTGATCTAGATCCTGAACTTGTTTGAATTACTCATAATTGAAAAGATATTGTGCGACTAAATATTTACTACTAAAGTGTTTCCAAATAATTAATTAGCAGCGAGATGTAAACACTCTTAGAACCTAAAACGCGTAGGAAAATTGAAACTGTTATTGTTTTTAACATTAAATACAGAATGACCCCACATTATCTCCCCGTCAAACAAAACTGAACAAGCATGTAACATAAGCAACATATTCCTCAGTACAGTAGACTCTCGGAAAAGTTAACTCTCTGAAAAGTTAATTGTTCAGAAAAGTTAAGCGAATATCAGCTCCCATGCAACGCTCTAAAAAGTTAATTTTTGCCTTAACTTTTCTGAGAGTTCGAATTTATTGGTTGTCCAAAAGTTCGTCCACACACGTGTGTTTTCATTCTATCTTTATTTCTCATTTTTCGGTTTATTGTCGCCTTTTCACAGTTTCATACAGATTCGCATCATAATTGCGATTAAATTAAATTCTTGTACCGGACAGTTGCAACAATAGCTCAAAACGGGCACATAGTTACTTCAGGATTATTGATAACATACTGGAAAAGCGCCAACTCAGATTGAATTTTAAATGCAAAAGAAGGAATAGCAAGGAACTAAAAATAAGCGCGAACATTATCAAAACGTAGTCGCAGACTACCAAAAAACAAAAGTAAGCTAGTGTAACCGACTATTATAAACTTACTTAAAGGAACTAAGTATTATTTCATAAAGATCTTGCTACATTTTTCTTTCCATTACAATAAAAATGTGTACCTTATGTCCCGAAATGCATTTTTCGCTTTGGTATTTATCATTTTCACTGATTTTTAGGACTACTCGGAAAAGTTAATCTTTCGGAAAAGTTAATCGACCCATTCCCCAATCGATTAACTTTTCCGAGAGTCTACTGTATTTACCAACTGTCTCACGAAAAGATGGGGAAGCTGATTGGACTTTGAGATAACTTCCCTCGCTGTGTTGATATTGCGTGTTGTTTCTGACACGCTGTCAGCCGAAACCATTTCGCCAGAACGTGTGTTTGTGTTTGTCTGTTACTCAAAATTAATCGAGTCGGTTTTGTTTTGGATGTTTTGGATGATGGCAAATAATAAATTTCCAGATATTTGCTTTGTCGTGCTCGTCACAGGCGACAGCTTGCGATCAACTGTTTCCAGTTCAGTGCATTTACGGTCACACTATCGACGAAAGAATGGTTTGAGTAAACCAGAGAGACTGTCTGGGTGTGTCGGTCGGACACACCTGAAAGGTACAAAACAGCGTGCGATTGAACATATGTAGTTCACGCGAATGTTTTTTCTGCAACATCAGGTTTTCAGGTTGGTCAGGTGGTCAATAACATTGTTTTAATGGATTACCTACGAATGGCCGAAACACAAATGGCCGAATCACGAATGGCCGAAACACAAATGGCCGAAATAACGAATGGCATAATATATCAAATGGCCGAATCACGAATGGCCGAATCACAAAAGGCCGAATCACGAATGGCCGAATCACAAATGGCCGAAACACGAATGGGCGAATGCCATATTCGACCGAAAATATGCATAACCTTCAACCGGCGCAAACGTTGGGTATATGCTGTCCTTACTCGCTGCCGCTCGTTCGGACTTAACTAAGGGATAATCCCTAATAGACAGTAAACCTAGGAAAATGCATGCGCCTAAATAGTAGTGGTTTCTGCGGGGGGGCTGCCCGACGGCGGGTCACCGGCGCACACTCGCGGCCTACGGCCGTCTCGCCCTGAATCATCTAGGAAACATTTGCTACTAGCACGGTAAATACGTCTCGCACCTTATAATGAAGATGTATTTATAATCAAGAAATATGAGGTAAAAACCAGTATAAAAATTATCTTTCGTAGATATATGCTTATATTATAATTGTAATCTTATTCTTACTGTCATGGATTTTCATAAAGAAGTAAATGCAGTAAACTACAAGTTTATTACCCTATTACTAAAGCGGCCGAAATATTTCATTCAATATCCCGCCGTGTCCATCTTTGTTGACCGTTGCTGGTTTCAACAACGAAGAAAGTGCACCTGTCGTTAAAATTGTGTTGTCGCAGAGAGGAAAACCGATGCTTTCCATTGATGGGATACTGTTCAATAAAAACTATCAGAAGCGGAATGCTTCTTATGCTTTTTTCATTTCACACAGAATATAATAAAACAATTAAATATACGCGGACTAAAACAACATTACTCGATCAACACAGACATATTCATGGCAGTAAAACGGGTGTAGGTTTGTTGATAATGTACTTTTATTTGATGTTTTTATAATGTAATAAAAATTCTAGGCTTTGTCTTTTCTGCCGCAAAATCGGATACAGGAGGCGTATGACGCGATGGAAGGAACGATGCCTGAAGAATTGGAGAATTTCCTTACATATTTTCGGAATACTTACATAAGTGGGATGAACCGGAACAACAGGCCATTGTTTCACCCCACTCTGTGGTCAAATTTTAAGCCTGTCATTGACAAGCTACCATGGATCACAAACAGCTTGGAAGCATGGTACCAACGATGGACAACCATTGTTGTTTCCCATCACCTGTCAATGACCAGGATCATTACAGAGCTGCGTGTGGAGCAAAAGGCGATAAAGGGGAAAATCCTTAGAATTCTTCAAGGAGATGTTCCGAATTCGCGCTGGTAAATAGACGAAAAAATCTACTCGAAATGTGTTAATGCTCACAAAATGAGCAGCAAAAATTTTGTTGACGCAGTTGCGCTTTTATTAAGCGCTAAACAAAGACGTTCGTAAAGCATGTTTTGTTTGTTTAATAGTAGTAGTTTATTTTTTGTTTGATTAAATTAATTTTAACTACTTGCCAATTCATGGTTTTTTATTGAGTAGTTATTCAGGCATTCCGAAAAATTTCGGCCTTTCGTGATTCGGCCATTCGTGATTCGGCCTTTCGTGATTCGGCCATTCGTGATTCGGCCTTTCGTGATTCGGCCATTCGTGATTCGGCTTTTCGTGATTCGGCCTTCTGTGACTGTTATTGAAATTCGGCCATTTGGATTTCGGCCATTCGTGATTCGGCCATTTGTGTTTCGGCCATTCGGTACCAGCCCGTTTTAATTGTATGCTTATGAACAAATTTTTTTGATGACATAATTTTTCTTTTTTCCCTTTGCAGACCGCTTTCCTCACAGTATTCCTGCTGCCATTCCGAGTAATACTGATCGTCGCTTGTTTGATGACAGCGTGGACACTGGCAAGCATCGGACTGTATGGTATGTCTCGGGAGGAACTGCGCACAAAGCCCCTGTCCGGATGGAGGCGGTAAGTTCGGCGGCGGCGTTCGAAACAGTTTTAATATACAAACAATTTTTTCGATAGTAGTTTTTCGTTTGGTTTTGATTTTGGTTTATTTCTTCACCTACCTTTTTACTAACACACGAGAGAAATTCTAATTATGATTATGACAGCTCGAATATGCAACAACCGTACCGGGGTGAATGGCACAGCCCCTATAATAATTATTGTTATCGTAAATTGGATTAAGCAACTGTTAGTCGCAAGCTTATCACATCACACGACTCGAGAGTCGCGTGTTTACCAACAAACCGGTCCGTGACGCGGACAGTTGAACGTTGCTCATTGTGAGGTGATTACTATACATACAGGAAAGCCACGACATCAGCCAGTTCGTCACTTTGCACTAAGTCAGGCGAGGGCGACCTTGGAGGGCGGTCGTTGTCGCCTTTCTACTGTAGTACAGCTAGATTTGTGGGTGAAGCTTTTTAAAGAGAAGGAAAGTC
Organism: Sabethes cyaneus; assembly: GCF_943734655.1. Classification (NCBI taxonomy): domain Eukaryota; kingdom Metazoa; phylum Arthropoda; class Insecta; order Diptera; family Culicidae; genus Sabethes; species Sabethes cyaneus. The sequence continues at coordinate 157,396,026 of NC_071353.1, forward strand.
ATCATCATTAGAATGCATTCAGTTGGGGTGGTTCTTTCCTACGATAGAAATAAACACTATGAATCAACGATTTTTAATTAGCATGGGAAGTGAGAACAGTCACTGAAAAGTGACCATTCTCAGCGAAGCAGTTGAGGTGTGAAATTGTTCACACGACTGTCATAATTCGGATGGTGGCGACTCGTGGTCGTGTACGTAGGCAAGTTGCTAAATATGAAATGACTTATTCTTCCGTCAGAACATTAGCTGATTCCTATAACAGAGTACAATTATAGGAAATTTCAATTTCAATTGTAGAAAGCAGAAATTTATTTTTGATAACATTTTGAAATTCAAGATGGTGAATTGCGTTTAAAAAACATCCTTGGCAATGCATGTGCAACAGTTGGTTCCGTTGAGGTCGGAAATCCGGAGTGGCGATAAAACAGAGCAGAGCAATCATATCTTCCAGACCGTATGTTACTCAAGATGTGCTACTCCAACTAGTAAACAAAGTTCTTTGGAAGTTGCTCTAGACGTAGTATCCAAAATTCATAGCATGGCACAATCTTGCTGCAGAAGACAACAGCTGGGTGACATCGTTAGCAAATAGCGAAAATAGCAAATGTCATAATATGCTTCCTTGAGGTATTTCTGAACCATTCTGAAATTACCTTTATCAAGAAAGGCACACATTAACGGTATTATCACGATTTTGCAACAGTCAGGAAGGCAAGCCAATAAAATTCCCAATGTATTAAGTTTGGATAGTAAAATTTGATTCAATCGACAACAAGTCTTTTAGATTTTGTGTCAAACTGCATTTTGGAGACTGAACATAAAGCACAAGTTGACGTAATTTATACTGATCTGAAAGGAGCATTCGACCGAGTTGATCATCATATACTGCTTACAGCAATTTTACGATGGGAGATTATTCTTGTGTGGCAGAATTTTTCAAGTCAAACCTGGATGGGATTTATCATATAAATCTGGTGTACCGCAGGGTAGTATACTTGTCCCACTTCTTTCTATTATATTTTTCATCGAACGCGACTCATAGACAATCGTTCGTAGCATTGAGGATTGTTATCGTCTGCCGTACTTATTGAACAATGTTATGACGTAGTGCAAGCAGTATTCTTTTATTTCAAGCACAGCTAAAATGTGAGATATTCTATTTTCACCGAGCTCAAACGCCAATTCTCTTTAAATACGCAGCAGTAGCTGAGACCCTTTTCGATGCTTTCATATGAGAATATGTATAGTATTGAATAGTGTTGAATAGAACTTCCTCCACTTCCTTCTGGTTGAGCCACCGCTTTGCGTCAGTTATCAACTGGATTTGAGCCAAACATCATTTTGCCGGGTTGTTGTCCGGCATTCTCACAACATGTCCCGCCCATTGGACTCATCCAACTTTGGGGCGCCTTTCTGGGCTCATCGGAGTGTTGCGCCAGCTGATTTAACACCGAGCATATGATATCGCGACAAGCAATCGAGTTGAGCAGGCGAGTCGAGCAGTCGAATCAAGCAATCGAGTCAAGCAGTTGGGTCGAGAAGTCGAGTCCAGCAGTCAAGTCGAACAGTCTAGTCGAGCAGTAAAATCAAGCTGTTCAGTCAAGCAATCCGGGCGAGTAGTTGAGTCGAACAGTCGAGTTGGGCAGTTGAACCGACCAGTCGAGTCGAGCAGTCAAGTCGTGCAGCCAAGTTGAGCAGTTAAATCGAGCAATCCAGTCGAGCAGTCTAGTCGAGCAGTCGGGTCGAGCAGTTGAATCGAGTAGTCTAGTCGAGCAGTCGAATCGAGCGGTTTAGTCAAGCAGTCAAGTCGAGCGGTTCATTCGAGCAGTCGAGTCGAGCTGTTGAGTCGAGCAGTCAAGTCGAGCAGTTGAGTCGAGTCGAGTAGTCTAGTCGAGCAATTGAGTCGAGTAGTCCAGTCGAGCAGTTGAATCAAGCAGTTGAGTCGAGCAGTCAAATCGAGCAGCCTAGTCGAGCAGTTAAATCAAGCTGTTCAATCAAGCAGTCCAGCCGAGTAGCTGAGTCGAACAGTCGAGTTGGGCAGTTGAACCGACCAGTCGAGTCGAGCAGTTGAGTCGAGTAGTCTAGTCGAGCAGTTGAGTTGAGCAGTCGGGTCAAGCGATTCAGTCGAGCAGTTAAGTCGAACAGTTGAGTCGAGCAGTTCAGTCGAGTAGTCTAGTCGAGCTGTCGAATCAAACAGTTAAGTCAAGCAGTTGAGTCGACCAGTCGGGTTGAGTGGCTAAGTCGAGCTGTTGAATCAAGTTGTCAGTTGAGTCGGGCAATCAAATCGAGTAGTCTAGTCGAACAGTTGAATCGAGCAATCGGGTTGAGCAGTTGAGTCGAGTAGCCGATTCGGATAGTCCGATAGTCCAATCGAGTAGTTGAGTCAAGCAGTTCATTCGAGCAGTCGAGTCGAGCAGTTCAGTCAACTAGCCCAGTCGAGCAGTGGAATCAAGCAGTTGAATCGAGCAGTTGAGTCGAGCGTAGAATCGAACAGTTGACTCGAAAAGTCTAGTCGAGCAGATAAATCATGCTGTCCAGTCAAGCAGTCCAGTCGAGCAATCGAATCGAACAGTCCAGTCGAGCAGTTGAGTCGAGCAGTCGGGTCGAGTAGTAAGTCAAGCAAATGTGTCAAGCAGTCGAATCGAGTAGTTAGGTCGTGTAGTCCACTCGAGCAGTTAAATCGAGCTGTTCAGTCTAGCAGCCAAGTCGATCTGTCCAATCAAGCAGTTGAGTCGAGCAGTCGTATCGAACAGTTCATTCGAGCAATTCAGTTAAGCAATCCAGGCGAGCAGTCTAATCGACCAGTCCAGTCGAGCAGTCTAGTCAACCAGTTGAGCAATCGAGCAGTCCAGCAGTCGACCAGTGAGGTGACTGAGAACACAACCCATTGCTACGCAAGCATGACGTCCTGTCAGGAATCTGTTTTTAGTTACCGATAAGCCTCTTATGACGTCCTGTCAGAGACCTGGTTTTCGGTACAGACATAAGCCTCTTATATAAATAGATGATGGTAAACTTAGTACGGCTTAATACTAATTTATGCAGTCCGTAGCAAGCACGACTTTCGGCAACAACCATGTCGAACTCGTCCCGATGGATTACTACGCTATTATCTATAAGAGCTCTAACCGACAGTCTTGATAACTCGCCCGATATTCTCACATAGCACCGGGCAACATTCATCGTAGCGTGAATCAATGTTGTCAGCTTCTTTGGAAACCCGTTTGAATCCATAATTTTTCACGGTCGATATTATCAAACGCGGCCTTGAAATCGATGAATAGGTGGTGCGTATTCGCAACACTTTTGGAGGACCTGCTGCAACACAAAGAAGTCGTTCGTTGTTGAAAGCAGGGTAGTTCTCATGTTCCAACTTGTCGCCCTTTTTGTATATTGTCAAACTCGCCTTTCATTACTTCTCTACTGTAGCTTTTCTGTTTTCCAGATTCTGACGTACACGGACAGATCCGCCGTACTGATCATCTCTGCTAGCTTTTTTTTTTTAAACGATGGTTCTACAATTGATGAAGGGACAGTAGGGGAAAGAAATGAAAATTTTTTGGTGAAGGAGAGGGATGAGCGGAAAGGTGAGGAGGGGGGGGGGATATTGGTAGCTACGCTTGACAAGTAGTCGTTTTGACTCCTACCTTTTGTCCAATGCTGGGAGGTGCATGAGTCGAACCAAGCTAGTGTAATCTGAGATTATAACCGAATTCGAACCCACAACACTTGCCAGGGACGCCAGTATTTACTTCGAATTCGTTGTTTTTTTTGTGACCTTTCTGTTGTATTTTGTAGCCTTTTTGCCATCTTTCATCATCGGTTCATTTTTTTGCCATCTGCTTTTGGCAATTTTTGATGCCGTTTTTGTCATCTTTTTTGTTGCCTGTTGCTTTTCGGCGGTATCGCGTAGTATTTTTGTCATTGTCTTTTTTGCATGTCTAGTTTTTATGCTGTTTTTCTGTCACTTTTTTGGCATATTTTCGACGGCCTGTTTATTGTTTAGATAAGAAAATTGTTTCTTTTTTACTCGTCATTATTCAATCCTTTTTTAATCGTTTTTTGTCGCCGTTTTACCGTCTTTTTATCATCTCTCCGTCGCTTTTTTTTGCATCCTCTTATAGACATTTTGTCGTTTCTATTTGTTTTTTTCTGTGCTGCATATTTTTGTTACATCTCTGGTGTTTTTTATGAGTCTTTTCATTGTATTTTTGCCGGCTTTCATCGTCGTTTCACCTACTTTTCACCTACTACAGCATCACTTTTTTGTCATTTTTACATCGTCGGTTCGGTGCCTCTTCGTCAGCTTAGTGCGACCTTTTCGATACCGTTTAACCGTCTTTTTGTCATCTCTTTGTTGTCTTCTCTTCGTATAAGTCGTCTTTTTGTTATCTCTCTGTCATATTTCCCGCCGTCTTTTCAGGGTCTTTTTGCCCTGAATTATTGCGACGCGTTTTCGTCCTCCGTTCGTCATTTTCCGACGTTTGCTTTTTGCATTTTTGTCTTTGTTTTTCATCAAATTTTGCCGTTTTCATCCTTTTTTTTGTTTTGACGACTTTTTGACACTTTCAAACGTTTTTTGCCATATTTTGGTTTTCATTATCGTTTTTAGTAATGTTTTGTCGCTAGTTTGGCTTCTTTCTTTGTTATCTTTTCAACGCATTTTCGTCGTCTTTTGAATATTTTTCTGAAGTATTTGTCAGCTGTTTTTTGGTCACCTCTTCGTCGTCTTTTTGGTCGCCAATTTGCTGTCTTTTTATCGTTCTTTCGTCGTCATCATACTGTTGTTTTTTCTTGGTATTCGTCGTCTAGCTGTCATCTCTTTGTCGTGTTTTTGTTATACACTAGAAGCTCTTTTTACGTCCATTCATTGTACGAGATTTTTTTTTACGCCCACTTTTTACGTCCGAAATTTGAATTAACGTTCCCTCGTTTTACGTCCAAAACTTGAATTAACGTCCTCTTTTTTTACGACCGTAAGACCCCCCCCCCAATAGTGGTCGTAAAACGAGATTTGAGTGTACTTTCATCGTATTTCCGTCATTTGTTTGTTTTTTTTTGCGTCTGTTTTTTTCTTTCTTTGTTACTTTCATGGTGGTTTTTGCCGTTTTCGACGCCTTTTTTTGGCTGTTTTGAGTCATTTTTTCGTCTTTGTCAGTTTTTTCCTCATTTTTTCGTCGTTCTATTTGCTGTCTATAAAACTAAAATGTTGTCTTTTTGCTGCCGTTTCGTCGATCTTTTGTCATCTTGCTGTAGAGTCATCTTTTCGTTGTCCTTTTTGCATATTTTGTCGCATTATTATCGCTATTTTGGCGTCTTTTCATCGTATTTCGTGTTATTTCCGATCTATTCCTATGTAACAATTTGGGTTTTATTACATTCTTATGATGGCATTTAAGACCAAAACTGGTCATGAAAACCGCCATAAGAGTACAATAAAACTCACATTGTTGCTTGGGTTGTCATCGTTTTTCACCGTCTTTTCGTTAACATTTTAACGTATTTGGAATATCCTTTCATCACTGTTTCGTTATTTTTTCACCGCACTTTGCCGTTGTCTTTTCTTCAATTTTAGACATCTTTTTATCGTCTTTTTTGTTGTATTTTCTAAAGGCGCACATATTCAACGGTTCTTAACTATCCCGTAGCAAAGCTAATTAGCACTAAAAAAGAAAATTAACGGAATAGAAAAGGAGAGAAAGAAAATGAAGAAATACGGAAGCGAGAAAGTTGAGAAACGATAACAGAAAAAGAGGAAAATAGAAAAAAATAAAACGGAAAACATGTGGAATAAAACCGAAAAACAGTACTAAAAAGAAGGAAAGGATCCGAAGAAGAATTAGAAAATTAGAAAAAACAGAGCACCATAAAGCCAGACTGGATGAGAGGAAAAACGCGCCTAACAATGCAAGAAAATAGATGAAAAACGGAATTGAAAAGAAGAAAACAAGAACAGAGACAAGACAAGAAGAGAAACAGAAAAACGGAAAAAAGAAGACGGCACAAGAAAAGACAAATATTATGTAACAGAACAGGTAGAAAAACGAGAAAGCACAATGTAAAACAAGAGAGAGAAAGAGAGAGAGAGAGAGAGAGAGAGAGAGAGAGAGAGAGAGAGAGAGAGAGAGAGACGATACAAGAAACGAGACAAATTGAAAAAAGAAGTCAAAGTAATACTATGAGACAAAATGGGACTGACGAAGAAGAAAAGAAAAACAGAAAAAACGCACCATAACGAAAAGAAAAAGCAAAAGATGGAAGATAAAAACGCAATACCGGGAAGGGATAAACGTGACAGAAAAGAAGAAAAACCGGACATCTAAAAGAGGAAAAACGGAACAGACGAAGACAAAAATCGAGAAGGAGAAGAGTTCGGAAAAAAGTAGACTGAAAACGAAAAACAGGACAAAAGAAAGAGAAAGGACGGAACACCGGAAGGAAAAGTGAAATAAGGGGAAAAACAGGGTTGAAAATAAAAAAAGGCGAAGCAAATGAAGAAAAGCGGAACAATGAAACAGAAAACAAGCGATAGAAAAAAGTCCCTTCATCAATTGTAGAACCATCGTTTCAAAAAAAAAAATATCAATAAATATGTATGACCGCATTTCAAGGTCAAGACTAAAAACATGAGATTAGTTCAACCGTCAAGATTCTTCCATCTTTATCCCGATCCGTTTGGGTTCGCGGTACAAACCACGGACAGGATACGTCAAGGTTTTTGTAGAATGTTTTCTGAGAACGAAACAGTTTTTTCGTTTCTTCCAGGCGGTTTTGACTGGTCTGACCTACTACAGCATCGACGCCTGCGCTGCATTTTCTCGTCTCACAATGCCAATGTCTGGTAATCCTCGAACCAGTCGTTACGTCGACACCTCTTTATAAACCCAATGGCACCTTCCGTCAGAGGTCGGGATGTCATATTTTAAATTGCTGATGATGAGAGGAAAAATGATAGATTTATCAAATTTCTTAATGCGCTTTGCCTTGGACATTTTGTACTACTTGAGTTGTAAAATATAGTATAGTGAAGAAGTGGAGAAGTAGTCAGCCAAGCGGTTGTCCTCAACCGCGCACTCGCCATCAATTTTCCAATACAAACAACCACAAATCTCGAACCATCAGTGGTTATCAACTTATCAGGGCTTGACTGATGGAACAAATTTCATCTTCCATTCCCCCTGACATCCATTGCACTGTCCCAAGATAGGTCTACAAAGCAAATTGAGTGCAGCAAGACGTGTGCGTTCGCGGTAGTCGACAGAAACTTTAAACCATTGAGCCGCACTTGACTCCCAACCCTCGAGGCAAAACTGCGTAATACGGTCGAATGACCAATCATGTGAACGTTAAGATGTTGAAACATTTTTTGCTCCGTTAATAACCGAATTTAATGTTATTAACTTCAGCGGTTTACTTCATCTCTTCTCATCTTCTCCCTGGGTAGAAAAATCTAAATTATGATTTTTCTTAATCTACCTTCATTTTTCACGGCAAAACCGAATGAGTCCAATATTACGGAACAACCCTACCGGCAAGCAATTTCACTCTGCATACATTTCAATGCAAATGCACCGCATACGATGGTTGCCAGTGCACTTAGACTGCATGCAGCTGCCTGCAGCGGCATCCGATTTTCACTCCTTCTCCTGTTGTCATGATGACGGCACGTTCGCCTGACTCATCTGAAATGGCATTGTGCTGGCGCTGCTGCTGCACTGGATTAAAACTATCATCATGGTGGAGGACCATTTGTTTGTTGTTGTCTTCATTGCACTGTCTCCGAATCGAGCTGTGTTCTCGGCGGTCGGTTGGTCGCAAATGCAAATTATTTCTCTTCATGCACGCGATTTTCGGCCTCCGGCCGGTTGACCAGTCCTGAATTTTAAACTAAAAACCAAAAACTGTGTTGGTGGGTGCCGAATTTAGGTTAAATCTTCTCAACTTTACCCATTGATTTCGACACGACCTTCGGTCGTTCGTTCGTTCGTTTGTGCAGTGGCGTGATTCTCCCCTCGATAAGCAAGCAAGCAAGCAGACGAATCGCTTAGTCGGTCATTAGAAATAGCAGATGATGAAAATCAGTTACCGTGTAAGTGGGTTCTGTTTTGTTGAGCGAAAATATTGCTCACTTAGTTAGTAAATTAGCCAGCCGCCTTCCACACACCATCATGTCAAATCGAGAATGCGCAGATAAATAACAGTAAACAGCGTGCCGTTCATTACGCAGCGCAGAAGCAGTAATGGGTTGCGGTTGCGAGTGTATTATTTACGTCTAACTGAAATCATCCGAATACTAGTAACTTTTAGTGCTGAATGAATGAGCCGAAATAGTAACATAACAACACATCATGCCACACACCATATCGACCGAGCGAAAGATACGACCCGCCGGGTGATGTGGTCAGATCGACGATCAAAGGTTGAACTTGAAAATTTAATTTCCTCCGTAGACACTCGTCGTCGTCGTAGCACAGACACACAGACGCGCGCCGCCAATTATGTGGTCACACTCGTTTGAGAGCCTGACTAGGTTAGGTAGACGAGCAGGTATTGGAGAAAACCAGAAAACGGGTTTGCGGTTTTTTTTTCGTTTCGGCACACCGAATGTGGTTCATCAGTGTTACATACTTAGGTATGTGCCGTAATTCGTTTCAGTACGAAAAAAAAACTACACGATTTGCCTGCGTCATCGTTCAGCTTCAGGGAAGGTGTTCGAAACGCGCAGAAACGACTACGACGACGACTCCGTCGGTCGGTCGCGAAGGTCGTTGATCCCTTCGGTTTTGCTGTTTTGATATTTCGCCATAGAGCGTTGACTTTGTGTGAACGAATGTTGTAAGATTTTCTGAAGTTCTAAGCAATCTGATCGCGGAGTGGAGCGTTTTGCTTGTATGCAAATTAGCATGCAATGAAGTGTAATTTTTGTCGTAGGACTACGTCCTATGGCAAGGCTTAGCTAGATACGATTTCACTTCAAAAAATTTTGCTCGAAAAGTGGTTAGGATTTAAATGCCTTTTTCGATTTTCAATATTTGTGCATCAATCGGTAGGAAATACTTCTACGCGTCGACCCAAATAATCAACACTATTGATTCTTAAGTGTGCACATTTGAAAAATTGAAAATAATGAAGCATTGTCTAACTGGAAATTCTGTGATAATGTTTTACACGCTTATAACTCAGTCAAATCTCAATAGATTTCAAAGATATTTGCACTTATCGATTGCAAAATCTTCCGCGCATCGATACCAATATTGAAAAAACTATTGGTTATGAGGTGCGCTCTATTGAAAAATAACAATACTGATGTGTTGTCTAACTAAAAATTATCGTTATTTGCCATTCCTTCTAGTTCGAACACTTCAGCAGATGATGGTATTTATTATTTAACAAATGTTAAATGTACGGGTACAGTTGCACTAACGCCTTTAGCGTAATTTTCCTCTTGCATCAAACGGTGAAGACAGCTCAATGGGAACTAGTAACCAGCACGAATTAAACGGGACATTGTCATTCCTGCTGGCGAATACCAGTGCGGTTTTCGAGAAGGCCGCTCTACTACGGACCAAATGTTCACCTTGTGACAAATTCTCGACAAATTCCGAGAATCCACCTTGCAAGCCCACCAACGTCTATAAACTTCAAGGCGGCGTACGATTCAGTTAAACGAAATGAACTGTGGCGGATTATGCTTGAGCATGGTTTTCCAACAGACTAGACTGATATGTGCTACCCTTGATGGTTCAAAATCAAGCGTCAGAATAACGGCCAAGACATCGGACTCGTTTGTGACGTTAGATGGCTTGAAGCAAGGTGACGGGCTGTCGAATTTGCTATTCAACATTGCATTGTAAGGTACTATTCGAAGGGCAGGCCTGCAGAGAAGCGGGGCAATCATCACGGAATTTAACATGTCTTAGTGTTCACGGAAAATGTCGATATCATCGGTGTTAACCGTCAATGGAATATCAAATTTCCTGCCATTCTACTCCGGAAACACCGCTTGACCTACCTCGTCGTCGACTTTTCCCATAGAAAATACCATCACGGAAATTCGGAAACCGTAGTCAACAAGGCTAGACAACAGTACTTTGTTCCAAAGCTTCGCAAGTTCGTGAGAATGATTGGAAAGTGTCAGTGGCGCAAAATCGAGAACTCAAAGCCGAGGATTCCGCAGATGGCTCCACACCCGCTTGCTCGTCTAGCTTCGTTTACGATCTCATTCAGCTACTTAGGGCTGGAAAGATGGGTCGCTTTATTTACATGTTTGACAATTCGTGCCATACACGTAGAGGTTGTGCATACACTGTTAACCGAATCTTGTATACGTCGATTCGAAAGCCATCGGGGAGCACCCCTGGAAATCCCTTCTGACAATGGGAGAAACTTCCTGGGAGCTGATACTACGGGGGTACTACGAGAGCAGATGCAGAAAATCCACGGAGCAATACAAGTAACATTCACCAACACATCTACGAAATGGGTATTGATCCCACCAAACGCATCACATATGGGAGGATCTTGGGAACAGAAGGTATTTTCTGTGAAGTTGGCGATGGAAGCACGTTATGGGGGACACAGATTGAATTTTTTTCGTCAACCACTAACTTACCTACCACTGAATTCCAAGGAGGCGGAAGCGCTTACGTCCAACCACTTTCTCCTGGATACTCCTAGCGGTATATGACAACCGGCAGCAGAGCATACGGCAAAAGCAGTTCACTAAGCTGTATCTGGAATCAAGTCAAACATGGTAGGCTAGAGTGAACTAGCCACGTAGGATGCCGGATAAGAGACCAACGAAGACAATAACCAGCAGTGAACTCGACAGAGGCCGTCGACTTCGAGGCAGCTTCTTCCCGCACCCGTTCGATAACCGCTGTTGACGAGGATGCTCGAACAGCGGGTGTTAGGGGCGACGGGAGAGTGGCAGCCCAAGACTAAGAAGCATGGAGACGACTCCAAAATTCAACCCAGATTCAATAAGCAGATTGTCGCCTTAAAAATGAAAAAGTGTTGTCATTATGTTGAATAGCGTAAGGAAAATGCACGGTGTTGAAGCAAATCCACCTGGATACCGGTATTTCGTCGTGACACGTGAGCTTTCACTAACAGCTTTGTCGATGATATTTTGAATCGCATGGCTCCTAAGGCTTCCCGGTTGGCACGCTATAAGTGATAAATTTGGACGTTGAAATTTTGGAACTGGCTCCTGACAACAAGAAGACATCATGTCATTTGTAGCGGGCCATTCGTACTTCTGAATGGAATTACCATTGCCCAAGGTGGTGTATGGTTAAACATTCAAGCCGATCTGTTGCCAAACAAAACCAAGAAGGAAGACTAAATTCCCAACAATGTTATCATTTAGCAAAAACCGACCTTTTAAGGACGAAAACATTCGTATATGAAGATTAAATAATTTTTCTTTGCTCTACTAGTCTAGCATAATTTGCAGATAGTATTTTTAAGTAACAAATTTCGAAAGCAACATGTCTGCAACTTCCCTTTAAAGTATATATAAACCAAAATTATTTCACTACAAAAACTTCTCACGATTTAGGATAAATTGCCAATTGTTCCATGGCTGAGAACTCTTTTAGAGCAGTTTGATGATTTTGAACAAACGTAAGCAGCTTTTTACTGCTTACTATGCCAATATAATAATATAAGATTAGTTCCCTCAACCATCTGTACGGAATTCCTTACGAAAACCGTGTAAAATACGCCTTTTGTATAGCAACTCTGCACCCTATTGTTGCAACCAAAAAAACTTTCAAATCTTATTATTGTACACCTCACGTCTAATTGTTACACAGTTTTTGTTTTTCCTCATTATTCCAATTGCCAAGTTGATTTACCGGTGGACAAAATCACTTACATATAGTTCATCAGGATTACTTTCATATCCATTATGGACCTGAAAACCTGGCAACAAACGGTGAAAAACGCAAAATTCGCAAAGCAGAAAACTCCGGCTTCTATCGCTTGCGTTGATAAATAAAAAAAATTAAGAGGTTGTGCACAAGACGATTAAAACGAATCGAAATCACACTAAACCATATAGTAAATAAATTTTCATGATCTGTTTCTACGTTGAATAGTGCTTTACCTCTGGTAATCGGTAGACGGTACGCTCGAGTTTTCAAAAAGCTGACAAATTTGCGCAAAACTTTTCTGCAGTTTACAGAAGAAGAACACTGATAATAAAGCATTTACAAGTTGCAGACGTTTTGGAAGTGGCAGAAAATGTCGCCCGACACCAGAAAACTTATTCCCGCCATTTGTTGGTCGTCCGCAACGGCGAAAAGTTCACCTTTCCCTCGTTGCCTGTGTTATTATGGTATTAACTGGGCAAGAAACTATAATAAACTCTTCAATCGTTGTGTGGTCCTCAAAAGGACCGATTATAACTCCATACTCCGAAGCCGTTCGTGTATGGTCATGAGTCACGATGAAATACCAGCCCAGGCCAGGTGGCCAACTGCAAGTGACATGGCATAATTCTGGTCGTTTTGTTGTCGCGAGTAGCATATTTCCTGCCAATTCCAGAACTACAGCAGCCAGATATTCCATCACGGCAGCGAGACGAGTGCTCCAGCTCCAACACCCTGAGCATACTTTCCTTTCCTCAGCAGCTGACGAATACGACCAACTGACGGCGATAAGGCAAACAATGTTTCAAATACAACCTTTAAAATTATGCCACGGGTGTGACTCGAAAACTGCCTGTCCGATGTGTCGCAAGCTAGCCGCTTGCCGATGTGTCACCAATGAAAGCCGCTGACCGAATGACGATGCGCAGTAAAAGGCATAGTAGCAAAAACCATAACGTTCACTGGCGGTTGAGTCAACGGATTTTCCGGTTTGTTGGCGTCTCGCTTGATGAATGTGGATGTCTTCGTTGCCTTACCCGAGGAAGCAGCCTTAAATACAATCATAAGGAAGCTTAATTTATAGCTCATATCGTATATATTTCTCTCATCCGTGCTAGGAAAGCACTGACGTGGGAAGGTAAAAATATGAAAATAATTTCAATGATGCGCGTTGAAAATCAATAGTTTTCTATATTTTCAATATTTTCCAAATCGATTATCCAAAATCAATTGATGTAAATATCTTGGAAATCTATTGAAAATTGACTGAATCATAAGCCGATGCGTGAAAACGCATTTCCACTTTGATGACGTCATTTCCAACAACCAATCACGAAGCGAGAATTCTGGTAAAACATAGGTTCATTATTTTCAATTTTTCAATAGTTCAACATCAAGAATCCATACTTTTCTTCATTTGGGCCAATTCTTAGAAGATTTTCCGATTGGTATAAGAATATTGAAAATCGATCGGGAAACCACTAAGCTATCAGCGTTCAAAATCTGACCACTTTTCGAGAAAGATTTTTTGGAATGACACCCAACCCAGCCAAACCTTGCCGTAAGACGTAGTCCTGCGTCAAAACAACATCAGAGAGAAGTGAACTGTCACAGCACATCCGCGATGCAGAATTAAAGGGGTTAGGACGTATACAGTTAAATTGGAAGGAGTGTCGTTCGTTGTTCCAATTATTGAACTTATTAATTTATCGGTTTTGTGCTATAAAGGTCCAATTTTATGTATTTACTAGCTGACCCGACAAACTTCGTATTGCCACAAATTAAACTATGTTATTCATAAATCGTGAATCTCGGATGATCTTTGTCACAATCTCAAGTTTTGCAAGTTTCTGAGGAGTTCATGAGTGGTTTAATATACAAATTTTCCTCACAGTAAAGTAGAAAACAACTCCCCCCATTGCTTAGCCTGATAAAATAAAGCGGATAGCATTTAAATATTCGCCATGATTATATAACATTTCGCCGCATATCGTTTTGCGGAACACCACTTCTCGGTTGACTATAACGCGGAATATAGAGTTTCGCGGAATACCATTTCGCGAAAAACCTTACGCGGGATGTACCATTTCACGAAAAATGTTTTCGTGGAAAGTAGCATTTCACAGGGGTTATCCTCTCCTTACTCGCTATCGCTCGTTCGGACCCAACTGAAAAAACGTACTGAAGTCGCTTTTTACGCGGTTTTTTTACGCGAATTTCGGAATTTACGCGGTTTTTTTACGCGAATTTCAGAATTTACGCGGCTTTTTTTACGCGATTTTCGGAATTTACGCGGATGTGCTCAAAACGTATATTTTTTCGCGTAGTGTTGAAATCCACAAAGTTTTTTTTTACGCGAAATTTTGGTTTTTACGCAAATTTTGGAATATACGCGGTTTTTTACGCGAATTTCGGAATTTACGCGGTTTAGATTTACGCGGGACATATCCTTCGCGTAAAAAGCGACTTGAGTGTAATAGAGGTCAGTAGACTTAGGAAAATAAATAAACCTAATTGATAGTTTTTATTGATCAAAAATTTTGTTTTATTTGTATGAGAGTCCTTATCCCCCTACCATAGGGGTGAGGCGACTAAAACTAAAACTAAAAAAAATTCTACCTCCAAAACCCCCTTATGCCAAATTTGGTTCCATTAGGTTGATTGATTCTCTAGTTATGAGGAAATTTGTACATATTTCATTTGTATGGGATCGTCCTCTTTTAGAGGGGAGAGGGGTCATAATTTCCCTCCTGAAGAGGGGAGAAGTCCTCAATGCACCAAAGAAAAAGAATTTGCCTCCCAAAACACCCACATGCCAAGTTTAGTTTCATTTGCTTGATTAGTTCTGGAGTTATGAGGAAACTTGTAATTAATTTGTATGGGAGCCCCCCCCCCTCCTAAAAAGGTAAGGGGTCCTAATTCATCGTAGAAAAAATTCATGCCTCCAAAAACCTTCACTTGCCAAATTTGGTTCCATTTGCTTGATTAGTTCTCGAGTTATGAGGAAATTTTATTTCATTTGTATGGAAGCCCCCTCTTAAAGGGGAGAGGGATCATAGTTCCCCTTCTAAAGAGGGGAGGAGTCTCAATACACCATAGAAAAAATTCTTGTATCCAAAACACCCACATGCTAAATTTTGTTCCATTTGCTTCCATTTCCATTTCTCGAGTTATGTAGAAATTTGTGTTTCATTTGTATGGGAGCCCCCTTCTTAGTGGGGGGAGGGGTCTATAACCATCATAAGAACCTTCCCTGGCTCCAAAAAACCTAACCTTACATAACCTTACATGCAAATTTTCACGCCGATCGGCTCAGTAGTTTTCGATTCTATAAGGAATATACGGACAGACAGACAGACAGAAATCCATTTTTATAAGTATAGATTTGGAAATACAAGTTGTACAAAACATAAGTTGTTAATACTATAATTAAAATCTGACATGTGGGAGCTGATGTAATGATGAACTATTAGTTTGCATGCAATCAATTCCAACTGGCATGGATAATGGATCTTAAAGCATAAATTTCTAGCTGATGGCTGGCCTACATGGCGACTGTCAGTATGAAATTTTTTGGTAACTTTACTGTCACAGATCTCGTTTTCATAAGCCAAAGTTTGCCAACATACATAAATTTATCTTAACAGTGGATCACCTCACAGTGCATTTGAATTCGTGTTGGAACGTCTACTTTGAATAAGCGAAATAAACTATCATTGAGAGTTTGTGAGTGAAATATTTTTAACAATGTCTCAGCATATGAACGCCATACAAAGGCACAATTCTCGGAAGCGATAAAATGGGCTAGAATTTTGGCATTATTCAAGAAAAATTTGCGGTTGTCCAGGCACTATTTTGAATATTGTGCATGTGATTCTTTTCAGGGTCACGAAATTATCTCAGAAGTGTTAATAAGATATTTAAAATCATGCAACAAACAGACTAAGGCAGTTCTACGTCAACCATGCGGTCGCGTCTTGTATCACAAGCCTTCTGATTTTATTTCTGCTTTTTTGAATTGGGACGGCGCACTGCGCGCCATGAATTCAACCATTATTGCAGTCGTGTTTCCTAGCAACAATGTTGTTTATCCGCGAGAAACTGCCATTACCGCGCGGGTCGTCCGTCACCTCACCACCGGTAAAGCATATTCGAGCTGTCATAAATAATCACAACCGAACAAGCGACGATGAATGCAAAAGCAAAGGAAGAGTGTGTATCCTTTTGTGTTAGATTTTTTTGTTTACCTTTTGCTACACTTGCACTGTTTTCTTTGAGTTTCCGATTTCGTTTTTGTGCTGCTCTTTCACATTGACTAACAAAACAGGCGAATGGCGACGTTTGAATTCTTCAGCTTTTTTCTTTTGAATTAGAGAATGAATAAGCTGAACTTTCCACTTACTCGCGCAGTAAGTGGAAAGTTTTTTCATTATCGCTTGATGATCTTTATTCATACAATGTAGTTATTTTGTATTTTGTTTTTATTTGGAATAAATTACTAACCATTCTATAGTTTGATTTGATTTATTTGATTTGAATAGAATTTTACGACGATCGACTCTACCACCTAATAGAATGGGACTGCTTTCGTTAGTCAAATCCTCAATAGACATCAACTGTTACTGCATCCTTGATTTTTTTTCCATTAAAACGAATGAACTTCCAGAGTTAGAACTAGCTTGAATTAGATTTCTTGTCCTAAACCCCTAAAACGCTAATAATACTTCCCCCCAGATGCTCATCAGTAAATTCGCCAGTGCTAAAAATTGCCTTCCCCCCTGTTATCACCCTGTTCATTCTAGACAGTTACGCGTCGTAACCGCACAGGTGATGCGGCTACTGTTCGTGTTCGGCTCGTTCAACCTTATCCGGACCAAGGGCGAACGGGCCTCCCCGCGGGATGCCCCGGTGATCTGCGTGGCGCCCCACACCGCCTTCTACGATTCGATCTGTGTAATCCTGTTCGGACCGTCGGCCGTGGTGGCCAAGTACGAGACAGCCTCGTTGCCGTTCTTCGGAAGTAGGTTTGACCAATCAATCAATTACACGCCGGGCAGAATGCTGGCCTGGCCTTTCCCAGGCGCCGATGGCCGCCGTCGGTTCTGAATGATAACGGGCAATTTTAGCGATTTGATGTAAACTTTGTGGCAACTCGCGTTGATGGACGTCACCGTTGAGCTTAAATTCAGTTTAGCTTTTTTTTTTTTGACATAAATGGACGGTTTGGTTCTTGCAATAATTACTGTAAATGTGCTTGATATTTTTGTCGTTGTTTTGGTACGTTGTTTATAAATACGTTGTACAGACGCTAGGGTGACAATGGTTAAAGGGGACTAAAAACGACCTTCGACATTGGACTAAAAGAATGCTCGTAAGCTTCAAAAACTGTACAAAAGAAATGTGTTTCAACCTAATAATTTTTGTGAACCTATAAATTTTTGTGAAATACGTTTTGGACTGGAAAATGTTTTGGGCCAACCTCATGTTTTGATGTCTTAACCTTTATAATAAGGTCAAGCATTATTTAGTTTTTTTTATAACGGTAGCTCTTACAATCGGCGAAGGGAACAGTAGAAAAAGTAATGAAAGAAAGGTATTCATAGTATCTCAGGGGAGACAAGACGTGAAGGAGGGAAAACGAAAAATTAGGTAAGAGAGGCTTGGCTAAATTTGAACGTTATACAAACTTAATAAGTGTTGCTTCAATGTCCTTCACATATTGTCCCCTGAGATGCAATCAACACCTTTGTTTCGTCACTTTCTTCTACCACTTCTTTTGACGATTGTAAAAACTACCGTTATAAAAAAAATTGTCGAGTTTTTCTTAGTATTCGATTCGAATTCACCATTTCTATGATCACCCTAAGGGGCAGTCATTAATACTCTGCTACAAAACCATGACATAGTTTAACGTAAAACTCCTGTCAGTGAACAACAAAAAACAAAATCATACTCAGTAGACTACTAGCCAGAAAGTGTTGGTTCAAGCACTATAGGCGCCAGAAAACGTGACTTCGGTGGATCGAAACCCTGAACTGAAAACAACCGTTTGTAAAACAGGAAACCTATCACGCAACTTCCTGGCGTCCTCACAGTGCAGGAGCTATAGCTAGGGCTGACTTTTTACACACAAAGCGGAAAAGCGGGATATAAACCATATCATTCGTACACCACATGCACGCCTGTAGTAATGTTGCTGCAACGCAAAAAATACCAACCAAACAGGAGTGTGTTTCGCGCCGTAATTCATGAGCCATGTACCATCATCATCACCTGATTTTGCTGTCAGTCACCTTGATTCGTTCCGTATGGTGTGTGTTATTATTGTTTTATTGCGTATACTTCTTTTTTGCTGGTCGGTGACAAGTGCAAGTTTAACTGCCCTGGTAGGTGGGACTCTTTTCATTGGATGGTAGAGAGCGTTCTAGAAGTAGGAAGCTATAATGTGCAACTAAAAAAATGTCTGTAGCATTTGTTTTAGTTTGTAAATACATTTCGGTGGTCCACTATGAACAATATTCAACTCGGTTCATATTGTATATTCGCAAAAACAGGCGTTGGATTCTAAGTTGCACTGTAATGGTGTTTGATGTGATAAAAGAAGTAACATTTAAAAGACGAACGAATGCTTATTTGTCATCAATTTTAATAGAAACAGGTGTTGAGTTTCAGACTGTTAAGGACACAACGTGAAAATTTTTTTTCACCACAATCACTTCGTAACGAATCTGTTAAAAAACAATTTTCATAGCTTAAAACCTGTCAGATCGAAAATGAAAAACGTGGAAAACGGACAATTAAAATACCAGGAGAAGAGTGTTGAAAGGAGCAGTAATGCAGCAAGTTTGTAAAAATCCAGTCTTCAATGTCCGAAAATTTTAGAGGTCCAGATCCCTTCTGGATGCAAAAAAGCAGTCTCTTCAGCTCTGGCAAAAGAAGATCTCTATAGTTCTAGAGAATTGTCAGTTTCTAACTGCTCGTAGATGTCCTCCGCAAGATTTTTTTCTCGCTTGCTGCACTGTTCCTAACTGTCTAAATAGTAAGTGGTCGTTCGACCCACTTGCTTGCAATTAAGGCAGCTTAATCCGTGGCACAAAAAGGCGTAAAAGTAGATGAAGCTAATCTTTACCGGCTGATCATTGGAACGGTCCTTAACGGTCAGACCGAGATCGCTGTTTGCGACCTTCAATGACCACTTTGCGGACAGGAACATATACGGAGTATACTCCTATGTAAAGGGTTCACAATGTCGAGATTGAAGCTAGGCTAGGCTAGGTATTGGTGATTTCTTACCGTTTACCGAGTTCTGCCGGGAGCCGGTCCTTTCCGGTCGCTATAAAGCTCGATTCTCTTAATATCTGGCCACACATCATTTTACTACAGCGCTCCTAGTGGTAGGATTTGATAACTTTTAACAGTAGTTAACGACAAGGTCTTCAGAGTCCATTTGTGGCAGTCAGTATGGCACCGAATATCACCCTTCCCTTACCTTGTCCAGTGTACCAACATGCTCCCGTAGACTTGGGAAACCATCACAAAAAAAGTAAAATTAGTTCAACTAACCTGCTAGCCGTAATAAGATCTTGCAACTCGAAGCACTAAACGTTGCATTCTATAGGTTCTATTAGTTTTTGGGGCATAAATTACACTAAATACTGAGATTTCTGCCCAATTAAAATTCATCACTATATTTTCACTTTTTCACCGTCGATTTTTCATTAATTTTTTTCGGCCGTTCCAGTCGTCACATCACTCGCGAAACTTAACTAGAGACACAGAAAACTTTAATTTATCACCCGAACAGCTATTTGGTAAGATATTATAATGATTTTGCTCAAACTGTTCACTTGAATTGATATGAAAAACTTTACTTCGTTTCGATTGCAATTCCGAATCCGCGACCGTCGTTGTTGTACGTTACCAAGGAAACGGGTGTATCTGTAGAGTGATGCCATATTTACGTTGAGCCTGAAATTGATCAATAATTTTCGCTATTAAATTAACGGTCGTAAAGTGTCGAAAAAAAATTCGCTGATAATAAAATCCACCGTAAACAGCATTTTATGTAATAGAATTATTGTCGGATCTCGTTCAACAGCAAAAATAGATATGTGATTCTACGTTTCATGATTGTTTATAACAGATTATTACCTACTACTAGCAACTCTGTTCTCATGGTGAAAGTACTGAAATCAGAAAAAATTCAACTGGACTCTGACGACCTTCACCCTAATGACGGATTTCACGTAAACTGGACCAGAGGTTATAAAAATTTCCATATTTTTTTAAGAAAATTCAGAAAATTTTCTAAGTCAGCCATAGATATTTTTTTTTGTAGGTGCCATAGTTTTCGAAAATACTGCAGTACCACTTTTTCCGGTATAGACCTATAAACAGTTTTATAAGACAAACTTTTTTTCCTTAAATAAACTCATTTTGCGCTATATTGAAGACTTGTAGGCCATATAATTATCTATCTTCAAAAAAATCTGAGATGGTCTTTGTTGGAAAATCGATTTTTAGTTTTAAAAATACTTTTTATTCAGTGCAAAAATGGTAGTTATTTTTTCAGTATTTTTTTATGACAATTCAGAAGATTTTCTAAAAGCCAGCCATTGATCATATTTTTTGTTGGTCCTATAATTTTCGAGTTTATATTTTTTATAAAAAAAAGAAGAAACAAAATTGAACCCTTTCCAAACGTTGCACAGTGGTCCAATCAGCGAAATACGTGATCGTGTGATATTGCGCCAAAACGTGAAGTTTTTCGCATATAGTGTCTTAAGGAACATTTCTTGGTATAATAAGCCCCTTCTTGTGAGAGAAATCTTTGGGTGATTAATTCCCTTAAAAGTGAGAAAAAAAATTTATTTTCTCGTACATTCGAGATACAGGTTTAGTACTTTCGGTAAAGTTGTAGTAAATATCAATGCAAACAACTTTGTCAAAGACACTATACTTGTCTCTCTTCATGCAAATTATCTATGAAGCGTTATTCGTGGACAAACCCTTTAAAACAGTTTTTAAGCCCTGAGTTATTCTGGTCAACTTTTACGTGTTCATAGTGTTCTAGAAAGTTGTTTATCTTGCTAAAATCAACGTTTTTGTAGAACATTATTACAAGTAATTTTCTGCAGTTTCGGAGATTTTGAGCATTTTTGATGAAAAATAGTACTGCTTTGGGCTTAAATATTTCCCAAGGTGGCAAATGGTGGCAGACCAAACAACTCCTACTTAAAAGTACAATAAAAAACCTTTAAAATAAAGTATCAATTGACTGTATCTGTTTGTATCCTCAAAAGTTACAGTTGTTTTAAAAATCATTCACAGTCATGTTTATCGAACAATTAAACTGTACTTCGGATGCAATAAACGCCATTTTGTTTATGTTGACAATCTCTTTCTAACAAGTTGAGTTACCAGCAATTTTTTCGCCAATTCTCGAGTCGAAAATGAATGTAGACTCAAAATTATTTGACGCAATTAATAACAGAAAAGCTTCAATACCTTCGATTGGTGTCTTTTCAAAAGATCCCGCTCATAATGGGCTGGTACCAAATGGCCGAAACACAAATGGTCGAATCACGAATGGCCGAAATCCAAATGGCCGAATTTCAACAACAGTCAGAGAAGACCGAATTTTCTCGGAATGACTTTTTAGTCTATTTAAGGCTTATACAAATTTGAAAAAAAGTTTATGTCACCCCCCCCCCCCCCTTCAAAAATTTTCGAAATTTGAAGGGGCGAAAAAATAAAGTGCAATAGTGTTGCATTCTTTAATGGTAAGCAGATTTTTACAATTCAACAAGTTTACATCTCTAAATTACCCAATCCGTGCAATGTTGAAGTAATTATCCCGTTAGTCTCGATCAACTATCCTACACCATCTATGCTTTCTGATTCTTGCTGCAAGTCACAGGCGACTATTGTGCTTAACCTTTAAGTTCCGACGCAGAAAATTGGGGTGCTTGGAATTAGACTTTTGGCTCCATTTATTTTAAATTTTGTTCCATTTTAATTGCTATCCTTGCTTCAAAAGAACCGAATTAGATTGAGGCATCAATCAACTAAACAATGTATTAGTGAAATTTGCTACCACTTTTGACGGAGATATTCCGAATGGCTGTGGGATTATATTTTGCTGTCATAGGTAGTAGATAAGATTAAAATAGAAATACAACAAATTACACACTCCGGAACATCAGCTTTCGGTGCTTTCGGGGCTCCAAATTGATCGTTTTATTCCGTAGTGTCCTTGTACCTACCCTAATTTTGGATGTAAGGGACGAAAAACTTAGAGATACAATTTTTTACCATGCATTGGACGCATGCAGAAAGGATGTCACTGAACTGTTCGAAACTTTTCTGACTATTGTCATGTTGTGATTATCATTGGGATCGACGGTGCCCCGACCATTACATCAAATCAAGTCATCCGAAGTGCAGCACCGGACTGAACAAATGCTATTAGTCAAACAATGACAATCGCTTCTGATAGTGGTGCGTTTGCATCCTTAATATATCAAAGATAAACACGTTATTGTTGAGAACCAGCATCAGCTGAGGAATGGGCTGACATTCATATGACTAAAAGGTTGACCAAGAAACAAGCGGTTTCAAACGTGAATGGTCTCAGAGATTTTTTTTCTTAAAAAATGTCAGTAGCATAGTACGTGCGTTCCAAGTAAAAAAGCTTTAGGAATTTAAATTGCCATTTTTACGAGAAGATTAGATTCCGATACTATTTCGTGGTTACCGAGTTCTGAACTAGTAAGTGACACAGATTTGGATTATTTTAAAATAGAAGGTAACTAACCGAGTGACATGCAAGTAAAAAACAAAATTCAAATGGAGGTCAAGTTACACGTTTATGGCTCTCTAAGGTGATCCTGTAGCACTCCACTATTTTCAAGTTGATTCATCTCTGCCAGAATACTTACTTTATTTGTTGGGAAATTTTTTTTTTTGAAAGTTGTTTTGGTTTGAACTAAAATTTAAGTACTGTACAACTTTTTTGTATTGAGTTTTTATTAATCTGGAAAAATATACACTGGTTTCTTCTCCTTTGTTTAGTTATTGAAGGTTCGATTTTTTTATTTTTTTCTTGCCCCCCCTTGAACAATATTTCGAGACTAGGACATAAACTTTTTTCCAAATTTGTATAAGCCTAATTAGAAAACACGAATTGACAAGCAGTTAACAATTAACTTTACTCAAAAAAAAAAATAAAATAAGCAACACATCTTTTTGTTGTACTTTTAAGTACGAGCTGTTTGATCAGCCACCATTTGCCACCTTGCGAAATATTTAAGCTCAAAGTAGTGCTATTTTTCATCAAAAATGCTCAAAATCTCCGAAACTTCAGAAAATGACGGATGATAATGTTCTACAAAAACGTTGATTTTAGCAAGATAAACAACTTTCTAGAACACTATGAACACGTAAAAGTTGACCAGAATAACTCATGGTTTAAAAACTGTTTTGAAGGGTCTGTCCATGAATAACGCTTTATAGACAATTTCCATGAAGAGATACAAGTATAGTGTCTTTGACAAAGTTGTTTATATTTATATTTACTACAACTTTGCCGAAAGTACTAAACCTGTATCTCGAATATACGAGAAAATAAATTTTGTATCTCACTTTTAAGGGAATTAATCATCCAAAGATTTCTCTCACAAGAAGGGGCTTGTTATACCAAGAAATGTTCCTAAAGACACAATATGCGAAAAACTTCACGTTTCGATGCTATATCAAACGATCACGAATTTCGCTGTTTGGACCACTGTGCGTTGGTCTAGATCAATTGTTGTTTATTTACATGAATTCTTTACACACAAAAAGTTTTATTGAAATCTGAGAGGGTGCTGCCAATTCCATATACGAGTTAGCGTGAAATCCGTCTAATTTTGACAAAAACTCCTTTAACGAAAGGTTAAAGAAATTTTAATGAAACTTTCACCATTGAAGAAAGTTTCATTAAAATTTCTTTAACCTTTCGTTACTCGCGCCAATTTTGATTTATAGGCATGCTAAAACCTAACAGAATACACTCTAATACTAATGCCACTTAGTGAAAAACTCATGAAACTTTTACCACCGTTTGAAAGGTCTTGGTCTGGGTCTGGGTCAACTTTGCTGAAAACAGTAATTTTCTTTATTGCTGGAATCCCGAGATATACCGAGATAAAGTTAACGGTTCATAGGCGTTGTGACGGAGCGCGTTGTGACAACAGCGCGAGTAACGGAGGGTTAAAAAAAGGAATGACAGAAGTAACCCGAAAGAAGGAAAATAATTTCAACATCCAACATTGTGCTTGTGAAATGTTCTCAAAAGTTTCCGTGAACGAAAAACCATCGTTCGGATGGATCACAGTAAGCGTCGTAGTGCAATTTACGATCGGTAGCTGCGTTTGAACATATTTTTAATAACCTCAGGTCCCTCGGTCCATTGTAATAACCCCAGGTCCCTCGATTTGCCATAAAATACAACTCCACAAAGAGTGCCGTCCAAAAAATTCGCCGGCGTGAAGACCTGCATAACCAGGTTCCGCCAACAAACTCGTTCCATGGCTGTCCGTCTCCAATTTCTCTAATGTGCTGGACCTGGAATGACTTTTCAGGTCCTGCTCTACTTGGTCTAACCATCGAGCATGCTGCGCACCTCTGCGTCAGGCACCAACCGAATTCGAGGCGAATAACCATTTTCGCGGGGTTATTTTTCGGCATTCTCACATGTCCCGCCCATTATATCCTTCCAGCTTTAGCAACTTTCTGAACACTGGAATCGCCGAAGAGCTGCGCCAGCTCGTGGTATATTCTTCTACTCCATACACTGTTTTCATATACCTAGCCAAAGATGGGCCCTCGTTGAGCATTGTCCAAGTTTCGTGCCCGTAGAGGACTATTCCATAACACCTAGCGCGATGTTGAACTGGAGACAGGAAATACCATCACCTTTTCGAAGTCTCTTAGTGTGTTTCAAACGGACTTAATAACGCTCCCGACAATCTCACACAGCACTGTACAGCTGCCGTAGTGGCCTTAATCAGTCTTGCCAGCTTCCCGAGAATGTCGTTTTCTTCCATAATTTTTCATAGCTCTTCACGGTCGATAGCATCATACGTAGCTTTGAAATCTATGAATAGGTGGTGCGTAGGGACTTGGAATTTGCGACACATTTGGAGGATCTGTCGCAGCACAGAGATTTGGTCCGTTGTCGATTGCCCGTCCACAAAACCGGCTTGATAACTTCCCACGAATCCACTTGCTAGCGACTATCGACGGCGAAAGATGATCTGAGAAAGTACTTTATAGGTGGCATTGAGAATGGTGTTCGCTCGATAGCTCTCATATTCGAACTTGTCGCCCTTGTTGTATATTGGTCTTATTACTTCCTCCTTCCACTCCTCCGGTAGCTGTTCTGTTTCCCAGATTCAGACCATCAGCCGGTACAAACAGGTAGCCAACCTAACCGGGCACATCTTTATAAGCTCCGCTACGATGTCATGTTTTGGCTCGCAGCACAAAGCATTTGCCAGATACATTCAGTTACTTTTAGAATATACACGTTTCCTGAGAACGATACAGCTGTTCTATGTTCTCGAACTATATTTTTTCTAGGCGGCGCTTCTGTCTTAAAAACTGGGTTTGCAGTCTTGGTTTCTGTTTATATCGTTCCATGTTTACACGGTCCAGCAAATGCAGCATCGATTGCGGCTCCATTCTTCTTGTCTAACATCCTCTGGTGAAAATTATAGTTCATTTTGCATCAGTAATTGAACAGAACACTGAAGCAGAACATAGTGGACAGAAGTCGCACTCGGAAGCTGTACAACAGTAAAGACAACTGAGTAGATTTAGTCAAAAAAGACCTCAACCTATCTAATTGTCTCCAATTTCGCCGTGTCGAGAAATATTATGAAGCTGCAAAAGAGTGCCTAGGTGACTCGGGATGCTGCAGAGGAAGAAATTGTTTGGTATTTCTTTAAAGTGGATCAAAAAAAAATGTTTTTGACTGCTTAATGCTTCTCTTATGTCAGACGGAACGATTTTGTCCGTCCAGATATAAACTGAATCGGGCTGTATTATTCTTCAGTTCTGTAATGTCTCGCGGTCTCTTAGATATTGGTACCGATCCAGACGTTCATATACCCGATGGCGATCTTGATGTCCCGTGGGCCGTGGCAAATAGCTGTCTACGTTGCCACTTGCCATCAGCTATGCGTAAAGCGTTTCGTTCTCGTCGACTGGTCTAATTTGCTGTGGCTAGTGCACATTACTTACTTACTGATTTATGTGTCCATGTCCGCCGGTCCGTCAGAACGAAGAGATGAAATCAGAGATCTCGACTGCCGACGCTTACCCGCCATTGCTTTTACCTATCGCCAGGACAGGTTCTCGTCTACAGCCCGGATGTCGTTGGCTAAACTCTGGGTCTGCCTCTTCTAAGCTGACTGAATCCAGTCGAGTGCCAGTGTGCCAGTGCACATTGATGATGCTATAATTGATGAAACGGCCTTTTACCCTCAACATACAATTCCTCTCGTTGATCGCCTCCCAACTCATTTATTGATCTTTCATTTTGCTCATTACTGCTGTTTTTTAGCGTTCGAGTCAGTACGTTTCTTAATTTGGCTTTTTCTTCCGGGTCAAACGCTATCGTGAGCCGCCCTTAACATGAGGATAGATATTCAAGATTGACTAGCGATGACGACAACTGACTGCCGTTTCTACCGCACTACCCAAGTGGATAACCAGTAGATCTGTGCGGCAAAAATACGAGTACAATACAATAACACACAAAAACAATACTCTCGCGAGGTATGTGCTTGGAGAATGGCAAATTTTGAAGAGCGCAAAAAACTAGCTATTAAGCAAAGCGACTCTAGGTGCTACATTCCGTTATCGACTCTTGACCTTCTGTTTTTTATACGACAGACTTCGCAGCCAGCTGTTAGAATACATGACAATTGCGGGGCTAGTGCTACGATCCTATTGACAATAACAGACTCTCCCAGCCGAGATTCGAACATACGACGACTGGCTTGTTAAACCACAGACCAGCTATTAGACCACCTAATAGAAGAGTGCCGCGCTAGTGTTATGGAATCACACTGGACCGGCAATCGAGAGTTGTGCTGCCCCAAAAGTCAATATTTTTGTTTATCGAAATTTTTTAGTTCATTAGTTCACATCATATATAGTCATCATTTTCGAACAATTCTTTGCGCTGCGTTATCGTCTGATATATCTGTCGTCTTGGCCCAGAAACTAACGGGCAATTTTGGCATTAGTTTTCAAAAGGTCGCATAATCAACACTTTAGTATGCATTATGCGACCTTGTGAACACTAAAGCCAGAATTGCACAACTACTGAGTATCGCTGATGTCTGCAACGTAGCTAGCTCATGATCTAACCTCAACTTCCTTAGGTCTTCCAGCAATACTTTCGGAACAACTCTGGTTGCGGAAATTCCCAAGCTATAATTTAAAATACTGGAACATTGTTTTTACGTTGCTCACGTTTACTTTAACTAGCACTTCATCGTTAATAGATGTATATTGCACTTTGAGAATTAACTCTTTTTGCCTTGTCTCAGCATTTTTCGTTGCTATTGACAATGTAAAAACTTTACTTATTTTGGTTCCCGCCGTCTTGACGAAAATTTTAAATGTCACCGTCGACTTTGATTCTGACCGTAGAGGTTGCTTTGCTGATTGCTGCACTACCCTCGTAAAATTCTGCCGGATAAAATAAAAACATCCTGCTTTTCAAAAACAAGTTTAAAATTTTCGGAGCTGTATATATTGACTCTTTTTTATCGGACTCGTGCACAGTGCTAGCGACATGCTTACTGAAAAACTATCAAATTCATCCAATAAAATGAACGTATCAAACGAAAAACCTGACCGATTCGTTAGAGAAGCAATTACGCGATAGCTCGATAGGCTTCCCCCCCCCCCTTTGCGGGCAGCTTCCTTTCAATGACGACAATCAACAAAAATTTGAATTACATTTCTCATATTTTTGTTTCTAATTCACGCTCAGTTATAACCGTTATAACATCTTTTTGCGATCTTTTTATTGTTTCGGTGCGACCGCACCGGCATCGGCCGGCTTTGACGTGCTGCAGCTTCTTCTTTTTTCTTCTTGGCTAAGACAGTTTTGTTTGGCGTTTTTATTTTCCTTAAATTGGATCATCATTATTTTCGTATTATCACTTGTGTACATAAAACAAAACCAACCACGTCGCCGTGTGTGCGTTTGCTTCATTTTGGTGCGCGTATTATAATCTGCTCCTGTGTATTCTACACCTACACCTTGGCTTTAACCGCTTTATTCTTCACAGGTTTTTTTTTATTTTGTCGAAATTGTACCACTTGAAAAACAAAAACCATTCCGTTATTTTCAACCAATCAATTTCTCTATTCTTGTTCTTTTTCATCTTTCTTATTTTCAATCGGTGCGCTTTCCTCATCTGACAAAACCACCATAATCGAACTGAAATAACTCATCTGCACAAAAAAACCGTACCTTCGTCACGTCACTCATGAACACACAACTAATGAACACGCACGCGAAACTTTTCCGTGGACCGACGACTGTCAAAACTGTGTGGCCTTTCATGGCCTGCTGTTCGACTGAACAACTGGGTGGACTCGCATCGGGTGGACCGAACCTGGACCAACGCAACAACCTATACCTCCTACTGTCCCTACGCCTGTAGACGAATGAAATTCCTACTCAGTCAGTGTGCGATTGCAATGTACTCGTTTGCTGGCCTTGGAATCGCGACCCGCGGCCGGAGGGCCCACCGTTCGGAAGCACCCATCCTGGTGGTTTCCCCGCATAGTTCCTTCTTGGACGCGGTCATCGTCTATCTGACCGGGCTGCCAAGTCCGCTGGTACGAAACGCTGATTCTAATCTCGGAAGTAAGTGGTGTTGTTGTGACTCATATTCGATCGGAGGGTTAATTCCGTAGTTGCGTAGGAATGTGCTCTACTGTGCAAAGAACGTTGTTGTAATGTAACCCGGTTTAGGTAGAGAAACGTCTGGTAGGCTCGAATTTCGGCCAAGTTCCCGTTAAGGAACTCGAAATTTTTTAGAAACATCATTTTTAATGTCTAACTGATATGATTAAAATCGTTGAGAAAATTTTCATCTTTTGTAATGTGCTAAAATTGCCCGCTAGAGTTTTGTTTCCATTTAACTGAAAGCAATTCTGAACTTCATTAAACTAATACAACTTTGTTTAATTTTTTGTTCAAAAAAAATCCAACACGTCCCCTAGAGTTGATTGACTACGCTCAACCAATCTACGTGTGCCGAGAGGATCCGAACTCACGCCAAACCACGATCAAGGAAATCATCGAGCGGGCCAACTCGAAGGAGGACTGGCCGCAGATACTGATCTTTCCGGAGGGCACCTGCACCAACCGGACGTCGCTGATCCAGTTCAAGCCGGGCGCATTCTATCCGGGTGTTCCGATACAGCCGGTGCTGGTGCGCTACCCGAACCGGGTGGACACCGTCACCTGGACCTGGGAGGGACCGGATGCGTAGGACCATATTATTCATTCTAGTACCATTAAAAACATGTTTTGATTAAATTTGTTTTCAGTTTGCAGATCCTGTGGCGAACGCTGACGCAGTTCCACACGTTCTGCGAGATCGAATTTCTGCCGGTTTACCACCCGAACGAGGAGGAGAAACGCGATCCAAAGCTGTACGCGCGCAATGTGCGCAATCTGATGGCCCGCGAGCTGGGCATTCCGATCTCGGACTACACCTTCGACGATTGTAAGCTGATGACGTTCGTCAAGAATATCAAGATGCCATACGCTGCGTCCAGTGCGGACATTGACAAGCTGAGAAAGACGTTAGGGTAAGTAAGAATTTGAGAGACCGTTTGAATGCGGGGTATGCATTAATCGTGGTTTGTTGTAGGTTAAACAAACTCAACATTGAGGAGCAGATAGTAACAGATGAAGCCAAATTCACCGAAGAAAACAGTTACCTGACGTTGGAGAAATTTGCCCAGCGGCTGAATGTTCCAGCTGACGATGAGTCGACAAAGAAACTGTTTCGAATATTTGTGCGGGTAAGTGATCGTTTTTTTTAAGATTCTTCCGCACAGACTCCTGATCGACGAACAAAAATGCAAACTGTTTTGGTATCTATTAAAAGACTGCGATGTGCAATCCATCACATCACCACAATATAGTTTAAATGCCAGGAAAAGGAAGAAAAAAAAAACGAGCTGCAAAGCCAAAACTAGACCGGAGTGGTAAAAATGGGAAATTTAATTTGTAAACTCAACCTTTAGTCTATTTTCTTGACCTTCACAATGAGGTCTTGAATTAATTATTTTTTATAACGGTAGTCTTAGAGCAAGCATATCATCCGTTTGCGGTTCGCCAAAATTTTTCTATCGGCCGGGAATAGTGGACGATGGAAGGGTTGGTGGTCTTCGGTACAACGTTTATCTTTAGCCAGTCCATTTCCTCCAGTAATCTCTTGGCATAATGGGCCGTGGTCAGGTCCGTCCAAAAGACTACATCCTTCTTCACGTAATACTTCTTGATGGAACTGTAACTTCCAGCAGGCATTTTGTACTGTACATCTTCCCGTTCACAGAATGACCTTCTTTGTACACTGGGAGACATGTGGTTTAATCGCGTACCTCTGTGGTGCTGAACGTGAAGTATCCTTTCCCCAGTTGTTACCGTCCAGCGTTAAGTAGGTCTCGTCATTCATGACCTCGCGACGTCGCTCTCAGTCTTCCTCTACAGTTTCTGCTTAACACCTCCGTTCCGTTCGTGGCTTTCACCTTTCTGCAGAAGGAAGAGTGCGTTGTAAATGGCGGATCGGTCCACATCCGACAGACTCGAAGTGCCACACGATGTCCACCTTCTTCGCTCCGGAGTGGAGCTGGCAGTACGGATAAAGCATCGAGCGTAGTTGCTTGATTGTTTTCGCCATAGCAGCCACAAAACAACTGTGCACGTATTTTTTTTTTTTCTGTACACAGCAGGGTTGCTACGATTGACGATGCACAGGTACATTCACCAGGTGGCAGAATGATTGCATAAGAAATCGCTAAATTCAGTACATTATTTTAACGCTTATGTAAATACTTTTAAGTGGGTAAGTACTACCGTTTCGTTTAGACTAATCTAATTATTTTTAAATAGTCTACTCCGTAATACCAGGATGTTAAATTCAGCCAAAACAGCAGAGACCAATCATGTTGCCCCAGAAAGTCAGCAGAACGTTTTTCCAGTTACTCGTTCACGTGAATTTCCTGGTTGACGATCGCTGTTGCAATTAAAATGTCGCTTTTCAAGCCACAGCTACAGATAGCTTGTCAAATCAGTATCAGATAGTTTTTAGCAAACTTCGACAATTTCATATGCTTGAAAATGTCTGGTAGAAACGCTTTCGGTTCCAGTATATAACTACTGTCCAGGAAGCTGTTGTAGAAGTTTGGACGATTGTTGGCTACTTTGAAAAAGCGATTAGGTCTGTCGACTGGTCCCAGGGTTAACCATCGAGGCAGGTGAAGGCCCAAATCCAGTGGAATGTGGTGTGGGCCGGTCAAGGTCAGGTTTCGCTTTGTATCAACCAAGATAATCACTATAATGGCGTGTTACGACTGGATGAGACGTTATGGGGCCGACAGCTGTGCTATTCTACTAGCTTAGATGAGGAAGGGTAACACCTTCCCGAAACGGCGAATTGGCTAATGGAGCGGCTGCCTTCCGTCCCACTAACACCGTGGCTGGTCTCTAGGTATGTTCGAAGCTCGTCATTCACGTCAAAGTTGGCGGTTGTCAGATGATACATTCCTGACTAGTACCGATCTTGAAGTGCCAATGAGTTGACTAACGTCTTAACACGAGCATGTGACAAAACCATACCTAGGATCGGGCAGCCAACGAACGGTCGTCACTCGGTATACTGGTCGAAAGAGGCCATCGGCCTCCTCCGTTCCAGATGCCACAAAGCGAGAGAAGGCGTATGCAAATGTCGAAGCGCATGGGGTTGAACTTAGAGCGGTCAGGTTGGCTCACAACAGAGAGGCGTAGTATGATGCGGATTCAAGCCACTGGGGTGGTGCTTACCAGGTGGTGATGAAACTCATTATGGTTGCCTGATAGTTTAACTGTCAAAACACTTGGGTGCAAACCGAGAGAGTGTAGGTTAGAGTGTCACTTAGTAATTGAATTACGCTAGACAAGCAAAACGGAAAAAATATCCTGATACGTTTAGAGAGACGCTTCAGAATTGCCTAGAAGTATGAGAATTTCCAGACAAATGGAAAATCCAAAGACTATACTACTACCGAAACCGGGGAAACCGACCAGGGGGACCCCTCATCGTACAGGCCGATTTGCCTACTTGACGTTAGGCTAGTTACTAGAGCGGGTATCCCATAATCAGGCTAACGCACGTAGCGCAGACGTGATGATGGTGTTCTGGTGCTTAGGCACGTCTTCCCTCCTGAAGTAAAACCTAACGCTAGTTCCGGAAGGGATTCAGGAAAAGTAAAGCAGGAGAGTTTTTTCATTATGCAGGTGTTGTCTTAAGAAGATTTTCTCCAACCTGCATCTATACCTATAAAAATGGTTTTCTGTCTGTATGTTTCTTATAGAATCGAAAACTACTGAACGGGGTACGTTCTTATGATGGTTAGAGACCCCTCCCCCAACTAGGAGGGTCAAAATTTGGCATGTGGGTCTTTTTGAAGACAAAAATTGTTTCTATGGTAAATTGTGACCCCTCTTCACTTTGGGAGGGGGCTTTTATACAAATGAAATACAAATTTCCTCATTACTCGAGAACTAATCAAGCAGGTGGAACAAAATTTGGCATGTGGACAATTTGGAGGCAGGATTTTTTTTATGACGGTTTAAGACCCTTCACCCCTGTGGTAGGGGGATAAGGACTCTCATACAATTAAAATGCAAAAATTGCGTAACTCAAAAACTAATCGAACTCGAGAAATTTTAGACTCTTCCATAAAACATTAGTCAATAACAAGACCACCAAAAACTATCAATAGTAACCATAGATAATTCAGGGTGAGGCGGCCGCGTGGCCACGAAAAAAATTTCCGTGAAATAGTGCATCCCGCTTAAGGTTTTTCGCGAAATGGTATTCCGCGAAACTCTATATTCCCCGCGTTATGGTCAACCGAGAAGTAGTGTTCCGCAAAATGGTATTCGGGCGCAATGCTATATTATCATGGCGAATATTTTAATGCTATAATGCTCCCTCCCTTGGGTAGGTGGTTCATCGAGTCCTTCATCAACCGCTTATATGTTAGTTCTATATGTAGAATACTATGTAGATAAACTCATCTCAGTAGTATAATGTCGTTTTGTGCGATCTAACTCTATGTGTAGTTGTATCAATCAAAGCGGAGTTGAGCAGGTCTGACCTGGTCAATTTGAAGGCACCGGGAGGGTCCACTAAATTTTCTGGGGATTGCTGGCCGTGCTTGCATGATGTTCGTGGCGCGCCCGCCTCAGATATCTTATAGGTACGTTCAGTGGGTCCACAGTAAAATCGAAGCTAAAGCCTACCCACTACATTTCCCAACTAGATTCGGGTTACTATACTGGATCTCAATTCCAGTTATTGTATGCTCGAATCAAGAATGGGCCTCCGATTGCCAGAGGTTTTATTCGACAGTTGGCTACGACGACTTCCCAGTTTTTATCAGCTGTCAGGAAAACAAATTCGTCGACCACTTCAAAAATATCTCCATCTATCACTACCGCAGTTCCAATACCCGAAAGGCTACCACGCTCTGTACCAGCCACCATATACTTTGTTTTGGTAGAATTTACGATAAGCCTTATCCTCGCAGCTTCCTCGTTAAGATGCGTGTACGCTTCTTCCACAGCTCTAGGGTTAACACCGATGATATCGATGTCGTCCGCGAACCCTAGGAGCATATGAGATTTCGTGATGATGGTACCGCTTCTCTGCACGCCGGCCCTTCGAATAGCACCTTCCAATGCAATGTTGAACAGCAAGTTCGATAGTCCGTCACCTTGTTTCAAACCATCTTACGTCACAAACGAGTTCGAAGTCTCACTCGCTATCCTGACGCTTGATTTTGAACCATCAAGGGTAGCACGTATCAGCCTAATCAGTTTTGTTGGAAAACCATGTTCAAGCATAATCTGCCACAACTCGTTTCGTTTAAATGAATCGTACGCCGCCTTGCAGTCTATAAACAGATGATGACTCTGCAAGTTGAATTCCCGGAATTTATCGAGGATCTGTCGCAAGGTGAACATTTGGTCCCTCGTGGAGCGTCCCTCTCGAAAACCGCACTGGTATTCGCCAACAAAGGTTTCCTGTAACGGCCTCAGTCTGAGAAACAGGATGCGGGAGAGAATTTTGTATGCAGAATTGAGGAGAGTAATTCCTCGATAATTGCTGCATTCGAGTCGATGGCCCTTTTTGTAAATTGGGCACATGGGACCTTCCAACCAGTCCGTAGGTAATTCCTCCTCAGTCCATACCTTTAGTATAACCTGATGGATTGCACAATACAGCCGTTCGCTCCCGACTTTCAAAAGTTCGGCGGGGATGCCGTCCTTTCCAGCTGCTTTGCCGTTTTTCAGCTCTCTCGCTGCTTCCCTAACCTCGTCCAAAGTTGGTGGATCCACAGCTTGTCCATCATCCTCAATCGTTATCCTGTTTCTGTTGACCGTTCCATCTTGTTCACCATTCAACAATGCATCGAAATATTGTTTCCAACGCCTAGCCACCTCCGATCTTTCGGTAATTAGGTTCCCCTCGTTGTCGTTGCACATAACTGGGGTTGGCACGGTCTGGTTCCTGATTCCGTTGATCGTATTAAGGAAGCTTCTTGTATCGTGCCTCTCGAAGCAATTCTCCGCCTCCGCAAGAACTCGATCCCAGTGCTGACGTTTCTTACGACGGTGAAGTCTCTTTTCGGCAGCTCTAGCATCTCGGTATCTCTCTCTGCTCTGGCGTGTCACAGTTGTAGCCAAAATGTGACTTCTGGCTCGATTTTTCTCATTAGTCACTCGCTGGCACTCTGCGTCAAATCACTCACTGGAAGTGGTTGCAGCAGTAGTACCCAACGCTTCCCGCGCTGTAGTACTGATCGCGTCGTGGATGTGTCTCCACTGTTCGGTCAGGTTCTCTCCGAGAGGTTCACCGATCCGCTCATCAGTCTTCCGAGAGTACTCTGCAGCAACTTCCTCCGCTGATAACCGCCGAATGTTCAAGTGCCGGCCATCAACCAGAACGTGGTCGATCGGAGAGCAGGCCTCTCCATTAGGGTGCTTCCAGGTGTGCTTCCGAATGTTCCATCGTGCAAAATGGGTACTACAGATAACCATTCCTCTGGCTGCAGCGAAGTTGATTAGCCTCAGGCCATTGTCGTTTGTGGTAGGATGGAGGCTTCCTCTACCAATAACGGGGCGAAAGAACTCCGCGTCCGACCTGTGCATTTGTATCCCCGATGACTATCTTTATGTCATGCCTTGCGCACTCTCCATATGTCCTGTCGAGAAGATCATAGAACGCCTCTTTTACGTCATCGGGCTTGTCGTTCGTTGGTGCGTACACATTATCAGACTGTAGTTAAATAATTTGCCCCTAATTCTTAACACGCATAGACGGTCATTGATGGGCCTTCACCTAATGACACGCTTCATTTGTTTTCCATGTAATATGAATCCGACTTTATCGCCGCCACTGTAGTAGATGTGATACTTGAATGTCGTGCCCGCAATAGGATCTACTGCGCGGAATTCGCGTTCTCCCGTCTTCGGCCACCGCACTTCCTGGATGGCTGCAACCTCGATCTTCATCTTCTTCAGCTCTCTTGCCAGGATACCCCCGCGTGCCGGTTCAAGTAGAGTCCTGACATTCCAAGTACCAAGTTTCCAATAATCGTTGTCCTTTTTCTTTTGCCTGGGTCCATGCCGATTATCCGGTTGTAGTTCCTTTCCTGAATTTCTCCTAGCGAAAGTTGCTTAAGCATACTGCCTTACTGGGGCTGCGAAGCCTAGTCTCGCGGACAGGGCTGCTGCCTTGGGTATAGCTGGCGAGACACAGCGTTTCATAAGTCAGCCGTCCGCTCCGGATCAGTCGCTGTTGTATGCCGCCTCTAACCTCGGATACAGCCGCATACCTGGTACAGAAACGGCGATTCATCGTGCAATGGAATCGCCGTCGCGAGCCGCCCCTCACCTGGAGTCAGACGCTCACGGCTGGCAAGGCTGTTCCTTTTGCCAGCACACTCAGCAGATGCATGAGTGCCTCCTTCCCTGTCTGTATAAGACCTTAGCTTCCACCGGGGTTGGTTACCGATCTCCACCAAGGTTGCTCGTATTCCGGCAGGTACCACGAGGAGGTAGGGAGAGGAGTTGCAGGAGACCACTGCGGGGTCTATTTTATAAATGCAGGTACGCGAGGTACCGATGTTACGCCTTACCCAGCCATTTACCAGCCTATTTTCTACTTAACTGTGAGGAAAATTTGTATATTAAAACACCCATGAACTCCTCAGAAACTTGCAAAACTCGAGATTGTGGCAAAGGTCATCCGAGATTCACGATTTATGTAGGTACAACACAGTTTAATTTGTGGGAATACGAAGTTTGTCGGGTCAGCTAGTAAGACTCATAAATATAAACAGCTATTATTTCGAAGTTGAACCGTTTTCCGAAGAATCTGATTAATTTTTTCTGTACCTTAGAAAAAACCTTTTTGGTTCCCCAACTGTTGATAACCTATTTAAATTAGCTTTAGCTATTCGATCATGATTGTGTATTTCATTTCAGTTTTCGCCACAAAATATATTGCAAATGTTGCACTTTTTTCCACTCCGTTTACCATGGTCTACTATGATGTATAACAACGATAGCAACTGATGGGCACATAATAACAGCATCTTGGTTACCGCTTGGGTAGCAACTGACATAAGAATCTACAAAACGTTTACCTTCTGATTCTCATTTCTTGGCCAATTACCCAACTATTGAACAGTTTTTTCCCTAAATACCGTGTCACTGATAGGAACTCATCAAGAAAAATAATTGAATTAGGCCACCACTCATTGCAATTAAGTTTTAATTGAAATCCTTACATTTCATTTCCAGCCCAGCCGTACGGACGTCATCGACTTCAGGGAGTACCTGCTGATGTCTCTGTTCCTGATCACCCTCTACACACCGAAATCTAACTTTGTTAGAGTGTTGTTCCATGTGAGTTGTAACGCAAAATTTCCAGTGTGAAATAGGGTTTAACTCTTTTTTTCTGTTATTTCACAGTTATATGGCGACCACGGCAAAGTGTCTCGAGCGTCGTGTTATGACGCCCTCAAGTACCTAGTAAAGATAACCCCAGCGGAAGCTGATGCTGTTTTCATGGCGGCGGACAGTGGAAATTTGGGAGGAATTTCCTTCGGTAATAAATCTGCCTGCGGCAGAAAAAGCCTTCTTTTATTTGACGCCAATCGTTTTCTCTTTTCAGATCAGTTTACCAAAGTGTTGGATAAGTTCCCGGTAATCAGTAAGAAGCTGAAGCGAAATAACGACCCAAACAACCTAAGGCTCACCTAAATCATCCGGGCCGTGAGTGTGTTATGTACTTACTCTCCGGTTCCACCACCATCCAGGTTACTGGCGTGCAACAAATCGGTTGCGGCCGGCAGTGGCCCATAATCAAAGATGAACTATATCAATGCGTCCCCCATCCCGCCACATCAGGAAACT
The DNA here is from genome assembly GCF_943734655.1 of Sabethes cyaneus. Lineage (NCBI taxonomy): Eukaryota > Metazoa > Arthropoda > Insecta > Diptera > Culicidae > Sabethes > Sabethes cyaneus. Next base: position 157,433,676 of record NC_071353.1, read on the forward strand.
CCAGCAGAAAACCTCCGGAGTTTCGGACTCAGCAGACTATTACCCTTTACCGTAGGCGAAGGCGAAAGACGAAGCCAGCTTAAATATATTTATTATTTATTACGTTCGAGATATGCTAAACATTGCGCGATACCGAAGGTATCCCCGAAGGCAGAGACTGTAGAGTATAGAGACATTTTTCGCCGTTTTGCGTTGCGTAGATAATATGACCTAAGAACCAAGGACTGAATTACCCAATCTCTGCTACCCTCTGTTTTTTCTTAAGTTTTACCATTCGGAAATAACCTGTTATCATATACGTGTGTGTTCATGTAATATACAAAAAAGAGTCAAAACAAAAATACTTCCCGGCTTCGAATGGTTTAGAGGGGAGAAACATTTTTCGGACATTTTTCGACAACAAACAAACAACAAAACAACACTGATATTTGCTGTGCGTGTGTAAATGTGCTGTGCAACAAACAAAGCAAGAAGACTATTGTGAATGTGAATGATTGTGCTGTGCTGATGATGTTAGACTTTACTCGAAAATGTCGGCCAAATTGCAGGCTAAAACTCATAAATGTAGGTGTCGATAAGAAAGAAAACAAAACCAGACAAAAAAAAAAACTTGTGCTTATTAATAGCTGTTGATGATAATGATCCTATCGATGACGATGATGATGATGATGATGATAGGAACATCATATATTTATTTTTCCAGTCAGTCCATGTTGAGCAAATTTTGGTGTTGACTCAAGCAAAAAAACAAAAAAAAGATGAAGCTGAAAGCTCAAAAATGAAGATCTTTTATGAAAGTATATTAATTGGTGGTTTTATCTAGGGGCTTTGATGACATTTCAATTTTGGTTTTTCCTTTTCAGAGTTCTGACGTAGGATGTGATCCAATAAAGGAAGTAACAAGTATGAAAAACTTAAATAACTTTATTATAAATATGTTCAGGTAACTAAATTCTTTAATTTTTCCTTGTTTTATCTTCGTTCATTAACTAGTTTCTCGAATTATAGCGCTTAAGTGACTTAAGTAAGTCTCTGCTTACATTACCTTACCCTAGTAGTGGCTTACCCCTTCCAGGGTTTACAATTCGAAAAACCGTTATCTCTAGGCTTGTGTACCGGACTGTGTAGCATCCAATTCTTCCCGGTTTAGGAAAAGCATAGGTTCACTCACACCATAGTGTTCTATCATTTCCTGAAATTGGTTTTGTCTATTATTAGTAAAAATTCACCCAGCAGGCTTTACACTCACCCTCCATTTGCGTGGATTCAGCCCCAGTATGCACTGCGTGGTCTCCATTTCCGGAGCTTGCTCGTTTTCCCGCGGCGTGGTTGGCCTCACCACCGGCTCCTGGTAATCCTTGCCTTCCAGTGCAATTTTTCCATCCCGTATCAGAAACGAAAGCTGGAACGCATTATCGACCGTATTCATAAAATCGTCCGGATCGATTATCAGCTTGTAGTACGGAATCGGTGACTGCTGCTGCTCGTTGTATATCCGCACGATTTGATTGAAAATCAAATTCAGCTTTTGACCGCTTTTCTCCTTCTTCTGTAGTTTATCGACCGTTTCCGGCTTCTTCGCCTTGCCGAAATCGGCCTTCTGCCGTTGGGCTCGCTGTTTGACAGCTTTCTCAGTGACGACGGGTTCGGGATCAAAGGAGCCATAAAGCGACTGACTGTGTCTGCTCATGTAGAAGATGGACGCCGCTTCGCGTGTTATTTTATCCCAATTTTCCGAATCTTGTTCCGAGTCAAATTTGGAAAGCTAAAAATTAATCTTGACTAATGATTAAGAATTTAAAAACCCTAACAAACTTACAATAACGGCAACCAGTTCATCGTCGGAAAACTCGGAATTACCCATCTTCTGCATTGCCGCGTGAACCACATCGTGGCTCATTTTGAGCACCTGAGCGTCCATCAGCACTTCGGTGGCATTCTCGGCCCGATCTTTGACGCGGCCTTCGCTCTGCAGGGCATTGCTGGCCTCCAGAATGTTGGTTACGGCCTGGAACGTTTCCACCGGGTCTGCCGTTTCCGCTCGCAGCCCCAGTTCGGCACCTTCTTCCAGCAGCTGTTTGTACTTTTGCTTGCGCAGTGAGCGCTGCATTTTTGTTTGAACTTCTTCGGTATCCATTATTGTTGGCGGAGAGCGTTGGGGCACGCACTTTAAACAATAGTTTTTCACTGGAAAATTTCGAAAATTCACAGCAACCAAAAGTAAAAATTTTACTACTGATGCTACTGTCAAGAAAAGTAAACATAAACAAATTATTCGAAAAGCGCGCCCAACTAGAGCTGCCAGATATGTTTGGGAAGCCTGCAGTAATCATCGTTATTGTCGTTATTCAATTAAATCTGCAAATATTTTGAGATTAGTCTAAAATCTAAACAGATTTGTATTTAAAAATTACTGTGAAACCCGAAAAACGATGCAAATATCTCTAAAATACAGTTAATATTTCAACACACAATCTCTGAAAGTGTTACCCCTGAAAGAACCAGCGCGTCTGCTATCCTTGCTTAGAGCATAACAAATGTCATGCTTTCAAGACAGTTGTTTCAAAAGGGATAATCCGAGAAATCTGAAATGGACCAGATCGGTCTGCGCCAAAAAAAAAATCCGAGAAATGAGATCGGCTTAATTCCGACAAAATATTTTGCCTTGATTTTTCTTCAATAAACTCGTTTAGTTGTTGGATTGTAGCAATGATTCTCATATTTTGAATGAATTCCCAATGAATTCATAAATTGTAGGTTAGTTACAATCAGTTTGCAAACTCGCTTGCTTGTAAGAGTAGAATCAATATATATAGAATGCCAGTGTCGCTGCAGTGCTCGTGGTAAACATCACACATTTGAAAATTACGTATTTACACTATATGCGCATATGTGTGAGTGATCGATTCGAAACGGGAATCTGATTGTCAAACTAAAAAGGCAACCCAACAAAAAAACCTTCTGCTTTTCCGTAAATCACGTAGGATAAATCACCCGATTTGGTCGTTTTGGGGTATTTCGTCGGCAGGAAAATTTTCTATTGGGCAATTTGACAATGTAGTTCCCGTATCCAAGACACGAACCAGCAACATGTTTGCCACCAAAATATCCATGAAACACCAGCGACACTGGCATTCTATATATATTGATTATACTCTTGTAAGTTGTAAGCAGTAAACTCGCCAACACTCTTAAATGAGTTTACTGGTAAATTGGTTGGACTGAGCTAAAACTTGACCTACTCAAAATGCCCTTGAAGTGTACAAACTCAGATTTTGAGTAGTTTTTAAACCAAAAAATTGGCAGTATGAACTTAAAAGTACGTTATTTATCACAGAGAATAATTCAATTATCGTTAGCAAGTAGCCAAAATTGGTTGAATTTTGACGTAGGACTACGTCTTGCGGCAAGTTTTGAGATAGGGTGTCATTCCAAAAAATCGAAAAATGCGAGCGTCACGAAAAATTGATAGGTTTTGAGCGCTAATAGCTCAGCGGTTTTCCGAGCGATTCTCAATATTTTTGCACCAATCGATTGGAAAATCTTCTACGCGTCCACACCAATAAAGAAAACTATTGATTTTTAAGAGCGCACTATTGAAAAATTGAATATAATGGACCAGTGTCCACCTAGAAATCCTCGCTTCGTGATTGGTTGTTGGCAATGACGTTATCAAAGTGATAACGCGTTTTCACGCTTCAACTTATAATTCAGACAATTTTCAATAGATTTCCAAAATATTTACACCATTCGATCGGAAAATCGAATTGGAAAATATAGAAAACTATTGATTTTCAATGCGCGTCATTGAAAAATTGGAAATAACTCTAACTCGGTCTAACTAGAAATTGTCGCTTTGTGAATGGTCGAAATAATTTCCAATTATTTTCGAACAAGTCTTGGTATAATTCAGTAATCGACGAGAGAGTCGATGGAAAATTCCATTTATTCTACTATAACAAAATTAACAAGAGAACTAAATAGAATCCTACCCTTTCTCGTTGATTGCAATTTGCTTTGATAATTCCTTATTCTGCTTTAATTTCAATAATCGTCACATTGAAACATTGTCTGCCGTAAACAAATGATAGCGATTAAAACCAAGTTAACACCAAATGAAACACTAATTCACCGCAACATGCCCTACAATGCGCAGGAAAACGCATACAACTAAATCCAATGTTTTGTTTTAATAAATACTGCTGGCCCAATAAACTTTATTTTGATCGCCGGAGAACAACAATCTTTCATATCTTCATATAAGCATGTTTTTATCCTTAAAAGGACGGTGTCTGATAATTGATACAACTGTTAGAAATGTTGGCATTTGTCTCATTTTTCTTGGGTAATACAACAGCTTGAATGTTTAGCAAAACACCTCTAAGGACTGTATCGTAAAGTAATTAGCAACTTTTAAAAAGCTATTACTCAAAAATGGGTGAAGTTATTTTTGTGTTCGTGCAAGCAACAGTTTGTGTACATATCTAAAGAAAGTTGCGCAATCGATTTGTTTCGATTACTTTTTTCCTTTTCGCTATGCCTCGGATTGATCTTGAAACCAGAAAGAAAATGCTGCACACTTGGTGCATTTAAAAGGGTGTTACCTACAACCAAACTGCAAAACGGTTTAAAGCGCACCACACAAGCGTGAAAAATATATCGACATGTATGGAAAAGAGTTCTCCTTGAAGGATCTGTCTAGGTTCGGAAGAAAACCTAGTTCCAGTTAGCCTCTGGTGGATTCTGTAGTAGTAACTCATATCAAATGACACCGATCGGTATTAACGCGTGATTTGACTAAACTGCTTGAAACAAGTATTGGGATGATTCAGAGAAGCAAGATCAGGAACTCCTTAAAGACACACAAAAAGCGTAAGGTGCCTAAGAAATTCAGAGAGCAATAATCTCGAGCCAAAACAAGGGCACGGAAACTATAAACGGATATTGGGCAATAGCAACAAGTGCATCTTTATGGACGACGAAACTTACGCCAAACAAGATTCAAGAGCGCTTCCAGGGCCAAAATTCTACACGAAATAAGCGGACGAGGAGGTGGACGATACCGACAGTACGATTGCGCTGGGAAAAATTGGACAACTAGAATATGCCAAGTTATTTGTGCTTGTGGTCTACGTTCACGTATTTTCTTCACAAAAGGTGCAATAAATGCTCAAATTTACAAAGATGAATACTTGAAAAAAAAAGAGTGTGGCCCTTCTATAAACAGCATTAGTCTCCCTGTCTCTTTTGGCCGAATTACGAACAGTACCTTTTAGACAATAATATCCAATTCGTCGAGAAAAACATCTATCTACCAAATTGTCCAGAGCTCCACCAATTGAACGTTACTGGTCGATTGTGAAGAGGATCCTTAGGAGGGAAGGAACAGTTTCCCAAAGCATGAAGGAAATCAAGAAAAATTGGACAGCTGCGCCAAGGAAATACAAATAAGCAAGTGTGCAGAATTCGATGGAAGGCATTTCATCAAAAGTGCGCTCATTCTTTAGAACCTAATATTTTGACTAATGTAAGCCATACTATTGTTTCAAGTCGTACTGATCTATACTGATCAATAAACCGGAAACACAAATTGGAATAATAATCGTATTTCATTTTTATTCACGGATAGATGTTGCTAAAGACTTTTCGATACACTCCTTAGTAACTCCGAAGAAAAGTTTTTACTGGTACTGACTTTTTCAAAGTCAGTACCAGTAAAAACAAAAAACACACCCGGTGTGGTTAACCACCGTTGTGCCTCGACGACGGTATGCACCAGACTGTTAGCACAGACAAACAGACGAGACACTCGCGATAATTCCATCGTCCAATCAAAAACCATTCATTTTTCAAAAAAGCATGTTTCGCAACATGGCCACACCGCGGCGCGCGAGTGTTACTTCGAGTTTTCAGTATAAAAACATACAAATGTAAAAGCCCTACAGCATAAAACTCTGCAAATGTAGGCTACTCCGCGACATGCGTAACAGAGGGTGCTGGTGTGCAACCAAAATGTGTAGGACGATGGTTTTTAAAGGATTTTCTTCTATGTGTCATGTCAGTTCGTCAGTGGAATATCTGACTGCTGAAGCTCTGGAATTGGCAGGAAATATGCTGTTCGCGATAATAAAACGACCAGAATTATGCCACGTCACTTGCAGTTGGCCACCTGGACTGGTATTTCATCGTGACTCATGACCATACCCGAACGGCTTCGTCGATCGCATAGCTACTGAGGCTTTCCGACTGGTCGGCTGCAACAAGCCGTGCCTGGTTAGCGGTTTTCGGTACTCCAATTTACCGAAAACAGAATTATGTTAGGTGCGTTTGTGCAAGTTTATTGCAAGCTAGAGCCTACAGTTATGATAATCAAACAATCGGTCCTTTTAAGGGTCACACAATGATTGAAGAGTTTATTATATTTGCTTACCCATTTAATACCCTAATAACACAGGCAACGAGGGAAAAGTTGAACTTTTCGCCATTGCGGACGACCAACGAATGGCGGGAATAAGTGTTTTGGTCACGGGCGACATTTTCTGCCACTTCCAAATCGTCTGCAGCTTGTAAATGCTTTATTAACAGTGTAGTTCTTTTGTAAACTGCAGAAAAGTTTTGCGCAAATTTTTCAGCTTTTTGAAAATTCGCGTGTACCGTCTACCGATTACCAAAGGAAAAACACTATTCAACGTAGAACCAGATCATGAAAATTTATTTACTGTTTGGTTTAGTGTGACTTCATGGTTATAAGGGCCCAAACAGAAGGCTGCGTCAACGCGTCCGTCGGCGTCATTCTGACAGTTTGCCCATGGGTTTACTGTCAAATTGACGCTGACGGATGCGTTGACGCAGCATTCTGTTTGGGCCTTAACTCCAAAATCGGTTGGGGATTGAATGTATATGATGTTACTACTTTGATAAACGTGACGTATGTAGATTGTATACATGAAGAATCGTATCATTACATACATGGATACATCCTACTATCGCTACAAAGAGACTCACGTAGCTCTACGTCACCTATGCGGTCGTGTCTTGGGCACAACCCCTCTGATTTTTTTACCCAAAATTTGAGTTTGGAAACATGGGCATTTTGAGTATTTTCAACCTAGTTTTAACTAAATCCGACCTATTTACAGGTAGAATCTTTTATGAGTGTAGTGTAATTTAGACCTAAAAGGCAACCACAAAATACGCCGGAATACACAAAAAATGTATTTCGTTACAACGTGATGTAATGAAAAACGATCAAAATTGGCGTTGTAGGCTTTGTGTATGGACGATATGAGGCAATTCGTATCCGCTGATGGACATATCCGATCTGCAATTTTCAATTTATAACAGTCTAGTCTAGGCTGACCAGATTCCTGACACCGGTCGTCAGCCGGTGCATACCCTCCCCAGTCTCAGCCCGACCAGCCGGCACCTCGAACTCCTCATCAGACCAATATCACTGGTGGTCTCTTCATCTTCAGCTTTCACTTCCCTCAGTATGTCAATACTGGACGAACCCACGGACAATTCGGTGCCCTCCCAAGTAACCAAAAGTTCCGATAAAAGGGGATTTTTGGCTTAATCAGCCAACGAAATGATCATGAATAGAACTCTATTCAACTTCATTTTTAAGTAATTAACCGTACTTTCAAGTTCGTATTTGATGTTTAAACTTCGAAGGGAATACAAAGTAACTTCTAACAGAACTAGAAAGTTCGCAAAAAGTTCACTTAAGTCGCTATATAGAACACTGTTCAGCCCAAAAAGAAACTCCAATAATTTTCAAAATAAAAAATATTGGGAGAATATTTTCCCCACTTCTTTCTGTTTTGCAGATTCATGACATTTCTCATTAACTAAGTATTTAATTTCGGTTAATAATCGACTGTTTTTTTATAAATATTAATTTATTGTAACTTGCCACACACCACCAAACCTCGGGGATTTGAACTCGAGTACTTTGCGGTAACTTAGACGCATACCACTGCTCCGTTGCTGGAATATGCGATTTGCATAGTTTTTACTCGATGTGCTAATTTCTCATTTATCACAGCCCCGAAACGAACTTACACTTAAGAACAACTCATCGGCAAAATTCATGTCACTAGCGGAGTCAGAGATGGCGCAATGCATCAGGATAGGCATGCAACGAGGAACGCTCGGGTTCAAATCCAGTAGCGGTCAATGTTAGTTAGGCTTTTTTTAAATAGCCTATCTTAATCGCATGAACCGACTTTACAAAAGTTAGCAGGAGGCGGAGGTAGAAAATGGAAAAGTATAAAAATAGAACTACAAATGCTGTTTTATAAACTTTTGCCAAAGTTTCTTCAGAAGCTGTTTAGCGCTCTATGCAGCTAACTCGAGGCACCTTGAAGTTCGGTTAATTACAGGTAAAGCTGCTTAGCAAGCTATACCTGCATAGACATAAAGCTTGTTAACCTTCTTTAGGCACCATTATCCGAATTCTAAGTTACTTTCAAGTTGTATGTTGAACTTTCAAGCTGCATGTTGGACTTTCAAGTTGCTACAGATATTAACGGTACTTTAATGAGAATGGAGTTCGGTTTACAAATGTAGTGTCTGGTTGTTCATCAAGAAAGTTCTGCGGAACTAAATTTGAACCAAATATGAACTTTCAAGTTTGTTCCTTAAGTGAAATTCGAACTTTTGGTTGCTTGGGCTCAGCTCTTTTGAGATAAACTGAAGTCCATTGTCCATTGTAGCATGAATGCTGAAACTGAGGCAGGCTGATAATGGGACTTAATGAAGGGCAAAATCAGCGTGGTGATGCACCTACCCCTGTGTATCTTCGAATTGAAGTGAAACAGATCCCTCGCCAAGTCATGACCTTTTATCACGAAGCCATCCCTAAAACCAATCTCGAATCTGCTACAAACCCTACCACGAGCCAGAGTATGAATAATTAACCCCTGGGTTTGGCTGAAATCGGCTTTCTCTAAAGCTTATTCATCATCGAGTCAGACACATGCATCGGGTTTCGTCACCACCAGTTCGCACAGCCCACGAGACCAGATTCTAACCTTTGTTTATTGTTTGAGGCTTCTGTTGGGTTCCCCACTTACCTGGTAACACTTGTAGCCATTCCGAGACGGATTCGCCTTACAGTACAGCGGTCAATATTCAGTTTTTTCGCCAAAACACAATCCGTGATGCTGAAATCAGCCTTGACTTTCCGAATGACCCTCAACCGCAGTTGACGATCAAGAGTTCAACTCCAACGTCTGGTCTGCGTCTTGCGGACAGCCCTGAGAGTTTCCTTGCCCCCCGCAATTACTTACACAACAGCTATTTTAGGATAGTCCGTCAGTCCCGTCAGCTCCCGAGCCGACACTGATGGATTCTGCAGGTGGCCGCACATGATCCCATCCTTACTACCGAACCGATTTAGCAAATAAGCTATTCAATGTGTCCCGCATTCATCCAAAAAATATGTAGTCGCTTTAGTCTATTCCTTCTAAAGTGTTACCGATCACTTTCAAATTGATCGGTACAATGAAGGAATTTTTCAGTTTAGCGTTTAGTTCTTAAGTTTTAGATTATTGTTTTTTTTTGTATCATCGGCTCTATATCATTGTTGTTAGTTTATTAAATGTTTTGCTATTATAATATTTGTTATTTTTTGTTTAACAAAGTTTTAAGGAATTACTAACACACAAAAACCGTTTGATCCAGACATAACCCTGGGAGCTCTCAACCGGTTCAGCTATCTGAAACGCAAAGAAATTTTGATAGCGGACCCACTGTATCCGGTTAGAGGAGTGAGAAGGGAGATAGTCGACGAGAGGGAGATAGAGGATGAAGAAAGCTGGAGGATGAAAAGGCCGAAAAGGGGATCAGTTGATCTCGATCGAACGATAAAGACGTCAGCAGCGAAAACGTCAAGTCTGCTGTGATTAATTCGAACCAACGTTAGGCTCGTGTTATACGAAATTGTACCGGTAAAACCTGGTTAAACCGGCAAAAAGTTGGGTCGTCTAGCAAAAGTGCAATAGTAAGCCTCGGTAAATTGACCGCGTGAAACTACTGGCGGTTCAGAACTGTAGCTGTGAGTGACGAACAAATCCGGTGATAGAAGGCGGAATCAACGCTCGTATTATCGAAGCCCACGAGGGGCACTATCAGGCAACGTTACTAATTCTGGACTGTGGCGGATTCCTGACGCTGGACGTCCGTATTTCAAATGGTCGGAGGTGCAAGATCCGTATCTCTGGCCATCACTCTGCCCTGTCATCGCTCCTAGGTCCCGCAATTCGACCGTAGTGTGGTCGTGGTACGTACCCTCTCTCCCTATCGTCATCCTGCATGTCATCGGTGGGCCCCAACGCGTTGTGATCGGTACCGCGACGAGAATGTAGAAACTCCGGAATAAAGATTAGTTAAAATGGAATACTATATTTAGGTACTAAAGAGCCGATCCTTTTTTCCTTCTGAATACTCTTTCGTTGTTCCGCTTTGCTTGCTTGAGACGGTAACTAGTCGAATGCGCTGAGTCCCCCGAACACGGTACGACCCTGAGAAGATAAAGCGACCCAGCAGGGCAGTGTGAGCTTTCTCACACTTCCAAAAAAAGGCGAAAGGCACGAGCTCGACAATGCTGCGCCACCGTAAAATGCAGCAGAAATTGAAGAGGTAGATCGAGAGCTAAGTGGTTTCATTGTTCCGCGCCTTGAGTCAAGAGACCGGAGCAATCTGCGAAACGGTGAAGAAGTATCCCGCCAAAATGGACTTTTTATGCAGAAGTGCCAGTCGTGGCCGGTCGTGTATGAGCAACAGGCAATCACCCAGAAGAAGCGGCTGAAAGTGGTTGCAAAAAACTATTTTCCGACGAAGCGCGACGTCATGGTCATAATGGATGACGAGACCGCTTGCCAGGCAAGGATTTTTTAACGTATTTCGACAACTTCTTCCGTACACTCTCGGAAGTTGCAAACTTAGAAGCGGCAACATATACAGTGTTCCTGTGCCGGGGTTTATCTGTGGTGTCAGCCTCAACGTGGATTTCATCGTCCAACACAATGTAGAACGGTTTCAAGAGTCACTTCCTGTACGGCTTCCTTGTGCGAGTTTTGGCCAATGGCCACCGTGTGCTGGTTGTCTTTTCGGTTTAGTGCTCTTCGAACATTGGAAGTGTGTAGTCCAGAACGTGTCATTGCTTTTTGCACAAAACAAACCGAAGCTTCTGCCTATTTTTAGCATATTCTGAATCGAAATTACCTTTTTGAGCACTTGGGATACGGTTGAATGTACGATTTCGAGCTCTTTACCGATCCGCCAATGAAAAGCAATTGGGCTTTCGACCATGGGAACAAGTTACGACGAAACTCTGCCGATCAAAGCAATACACTTTCTGCTATTTTTAGTCAAAATTTCAAAAAGTTCTTTACAGGAAAAAGTTACAAATAAGTGAGTTTGTCTAATTTTGTTTTCGAACGTAGTTTTTAATTACGTTAAATTTAAAATTGAAAAATTGTATTATGTGCTTTATAGAGCACATTATTGTTGTGGGTGAATCACCCTTATTCTGCGAGGCGAGTGACGTGACTATTTGGAGTCACCGCGAATCAGGTGACATTTGTCACCTAGGTGACTCGCTTTGTCACCTAGGTGACACGGCCTGTCACTTAGGTGACAGGGGTTTCTTACCTAGGTGACTCGGTTGTCACCTAGATGACTCGACTCGCCGTGGCGAGTCACGGCGAGTGACAATTGTCGGATTGAGCCACGTGACTCGCAGAATAAGGGCAATTATTGTATTATATGCTCCAAAAATGCTGAAAAAGTGTCACAAATATAACTGAAGCAATCGGTGTCGGTCAAAGTTGGTAAAGAACAGTGGATAAAGCAATATTACAAAATAAACACTAAAACATTCAACTTATGTGAATTGATCAAGAACAAACCGCGATAACCGAAGAACGTCGAACGGCAATAAGTGACGAACCTGGTTGCAATCACTTCTTGCTGTTGTGATCTTTCACCGCGAAACGCGGCTCCCTGGCGGCTCGTTAGTGATCTGTAACGGAACCGAAATCGAAAGCACCTGTTCCGCCAGATGTGGGTGGGTGCTGCAAACAATGTAATCGATGCCAGTGAATGGTCGACGGCGGTGGTCACTTTGTGGTTTCATCAATGACAGCTTTGCCCAACAGCTGCTCGCTGCACGATGAACGCTACTCTAAATTCAATGAAGCAATGAAATGAACTTGATTTGCATACAATAAAGGCTCCGCAAGCCGAACGGCGGAATGCCGGTTCAATGTTCTGATCTTCGGTAGGACTTTGTTGTATTAACCTCTTGGAATAAATTTGTTCTACTCTATGGATCTGGCACGAAAAGAGCATAGCTAGCTCTAATCGCAGGATAAGAGCCGGCAGGCAAACGAGTTAATCAGCGTCTCCTTGCGCGTTTGATAATTAAAAATTGCAAATAATTATAGAGCAGCGTCCGAACGAAGGCACACGTTGCTTTGTACACCCGCGTGCTTCAAAGTCATGATCATCGCCGGCGATAATGGCACGTTACTCGACGGTGATAGATCGAGCACAAGCTGCAATCTGCTAGCCCTATACGTGGTTCTGGTGGTTCTAGACTTCAACTTTGTATTGTAGTAATGACGGAATATTAGTCTTATAAACTGTGTTACATACCGACCGAGAAAAATAAACGACTGGTTAAAATCTGATTATGACAGGCCGGGTGTCACGCATGACACGATGACACAATCGAAACATGACGCAATGGAATTAATTCGGCTAAAGTTTTTGACGAAAAATCAAAAGAAAGTAGGCAAAGGGGATGGTTTATTGATGTATGCTTCGTACTCCATTGTGTTGAGAGGTGTGAGACGAAAAAAAAGATGGTTTTTGATTTATTCATTTCGAACAAATTTTCACAGGGCACTTGAAAGCACGTGCTTTGGTTGCTTGATTAAATCTGGAATTAATTCATATAAAACTAAACGCCACAGTACAGTAACAATGGAGTCAACGGCTACTGCGGTAAATTTCCACGTTCAGAAAACAAAAACCGTATTTGACAAGTCATTCTTTCACGGTGCTAAACAGTGTTTATCATTTAGGTAAATTTATCGCCAAATTAATCAATGACTTTGCGTAATTGTACATTGTTTAGCGTTCGTTTTATCCCGATCCCGGTTTAGTAGTGACTATAAAAATTCTTTTGGGGAATTTCGCAGGTAGCGAGTGCTGACGTGTGACTAGGGCATTGTTATTCTGTTGGCGATTTCCTCCGGCACATCGGACGGCCAACAGAGGAAGATTCGATTTACGTCGGAGCTCCGGAGATGGTTTCGTACCGGCCGAAAGAAGGTAAGATTCATTTTATTGAGCCGCGACTATTTATCGCCCGCCGCACGTACCTGTAGACTTTGAACTAAAAACTTCCCCTTGGTTACTTTTAAATGCTTCTTTAGGCCATCGTAAAACTGGGCTTTTATAGTCGTAGTAGTACGTTTTGTATGATCATACTTGATAGTAAAAATACGTGAATTTTCCGAGCCCAGGAACGGAAAGTATCACTCGCCTTTAATGGTTTCCGTTAAAAGCATTCAGCAAAAGGGATTCGGAATCGATGTCATGATCATTGATTTCAATTTCATGCATTCTCTACTTGGAACACCGCCGGCCAGATCCCGACACGGCGATTAAGTTTTGGCGTTGCGTGCGAAGGAGACTCCAACACAAGCTTTTTATATCGCGGACGACGTCGCGACGCGACGCGACGGTTCAAAGTATATACCTAGTATCGATTCGCAACCAAACCCGCAAGCCGATTGGCATTGATTGTTATTCGAAGCTCGTGCACGAGACCCAAATCGGTCTCCGTAGTCGGACGGACGGACGGACGGTTGCAAACACACACCGAAGATTGATCCACGCGAAAATACGAACGTCGTCGTTCCTCAGTATACTACAGTGAGTGACAAAGCTGGTAGGTAGTGCTTGCTGACCGATAAAGTGTGCTCGAAATGCGAAACACTGCACGGATTGAGGATTCACTCACGAACACTACCACTGTGCAATTACGAATGGGTAGTCCGAAAATGGATTAAATTTTCAGTTTCAATGTCAGCTGAGACATTATAAAATTAAGGCAAACGAGTTTATTTTTACACGGATGGGTAGTAACGTGAAAAACTGAAATTTATTCATGTTGGGAACTTGCTTTCTAATTTAGGCTTAAGAGCTATAAAACGGATCGCAATAGTTATTGCATTGCAATGAAATTGAATAGAATGAGTAAAGCACAGTCTCGGTGCAACACTCCCTAACGCTTTTGGCGAAAAAATAAATAAGGAAAAATAAAGTTTAAATATGCAATAACACTGTAACGAAAGGTCCTAGAGATTTGCAACCTTTTGCCAAAACATGTGTTTTGAATTCTTCAATAATCGCTCAGAACTAGCGAAATACTAGCAGTAAGTTTCAGTTCGCTGGCTTACTAAATTTTAGTCAATGAGTGGTACGAACGGGAGCAGTTTTCAATACATTTTGTTCGCTGGTTTGAAAATTGACAAGCACGTGTGTGACACGCGGTTCAGATTGATTGTTCTAGTGTTGTTTGTCGATCAAGATGGCTACTGAAGTTTTTGCATGGATTCTCTAAAAAATCTGGAAAAGTCCATCGGAAGGAATATTTAGAAGAAATTAATTCTGAATTCAGGAGTTAGAAATATTAGATGAATTTCAAGAGTCACTAGAATAATAAATCAAGGGCGAGGAAGGTCGCAGTGAATCCATCGATGATATTAATCAATCCACGCGTGCTGAATTTGAGCTTCTGTACCTAAAAATTAAAGGATTTTTAGGCTCGAAAATGCAAAAACCCATCAGCATCCACTGCCATGGCCGTGCAACCAATTACCCATACCGTACAGTCTCGAGTGAAACTTCCGGAAATAAAACTTCCGCATTTTGATGGATCCATTGGGGAATGACCCACGTTTAGAGATACCTTCCAGTCGCTGATAGGTTCCACACCTCAGCTAAGCAATGTTGATAAATTTTCATATTTAGTCTCATCCGTATCGAAAAATGCTAAGCGGGTAATCGAAGTGATCGAGGTCACAGCGGCCAACTATTATGTCGCGTGGGACTTATTAGAAAAGAGATACGAGAACAAATATCTCTTAGTAAAATCGTACGTGAAACCCCTTTTTGCCGTAGAATCCATGAAAAAAGAGTGCCACGAGTCTCTTAATAAATTGATTGATGACTACGAACGTAATCTAAAGATGCTCGAGAAGGTGGGTGAACATCCAGACGACTGGAGTACCATTCTCGTATTCATGCTCAGTTCGCGGCTTGATTCCGCAACCATGCGTAATTGGGAGACGCATCGGAGATCAACTAACGTCCCTACGTACAAGGAACTCATCGAGTTTTTGCGGAGTCATAGTTTAATCCTTCAATCTGCTGCTGCAGCTAAGCCTCGACCATCAGATACTCCTCGCACGTCCCTCTCATCTCGTTCTAGCACTACCAAGCTAACCTCAGCGCATTCAGCCATGTCGACACCGCAGAAAACTTGTCCCTTCTGCAAACAGTCATCGCATTCATCGTTCCAGTGGGAAATCTTTCGCAAAATGACCGCTACTGAGCGGTTCGAAGCCACTAAGAAAAATGCACTCTGCATTAATTGCCTTTCGCCTTCACATCTCGTCAAGAACTGTGCGAGTGGAGCCTGCCGCGTGTGTAACCATAAACATCATACGATGCTGCATCAACGAACCAATTCGTCTAATAGTCAAACAAACCAGCCTCAAGCATCGAAGCCTGCGTCATCTGGTTCGCAGTCATTCTCTTCGTCCTGCACTCCAGCAAACCACTCACAGTCTTCTCAAACAAACAAACCATTTACGTCTCCAGAAAACCTAGCCCCCACAGTCACTGCCCTTTCGGCAAGCCACTTTTCGTCAGCACCCAACGAGCAGCAGCATATCGTCCCTACAAAGGTGTCACTATCAACAGCCCTCGTGAAGGTGTTCAATTCTACCGGACAGTCCCTTTGGGCCCGTGCTCTTCTGGATTCGGGGTCGCAGCCTAATTTCATATCGGAGCAGCTTGTTCAAAAATCGAGGCTAAGGCGTAACAAGGAATTCATCCCAATCAGTGGTGTTGGACTTTCATCTACGTTGTCTAAATATTCTACTACCGTTCGAATCCAGTCCCATCGCGCTGATTTTGATACCAGTTGGACATTTCACGTTCTTTCCAAGATTACAATGGAGTTGCCAAATCAAGTGATCGACGTATCCAGTCTAAAGATTCCATCAGACATCCTGCTAGCGGATCCCTCGTTTAGTCAACCTGGTCCTATAGACCTGATCTTCGGTATAGAAAACTTTTACGACCTGCTGAAGGCTGGCCAACTAAAGAATGATCCCGAAGCACCTGTTCTCCAAAACACTGCTCTGGGATGGGTGGTGTCAGATCTGAGGAAGGTCAGATCTGGTAAAATATAATCATCAGTCGCTACAATCGGTACTGGTACAATCGAGGAAGAGTTGGCTCGATTTTGGGAAATCGAATCTTGCCACACTACCAGTACCCTTTCTTTAGAGGAAGCTGCATGCGAGGAGCATTTTGCCAAAACCACTACGCGAGATTCCACCGGTCGCTTCGTCGTCACACTTCCGAAATGGGAAGCAGTATTTGCTAAACTCGGCAGTTTGAAAGAAATTGCTACTCGTCGTTTCTTAACTTTAGACCGTCGACTTCTCGCTAACCAGGTTCTAAAAGAATCATACGCAGCATTCATTGACGAGTATGCCGAGCTCGGACACATGAAGCTGATAAACAACCCTGATCCTGCACTACAAACCTACTATTTACCCCACCATTGTGTCGTGCGACCAGACAGCATCACCACGAAGTTAAGAGTAGTGTTCGATGCATCCTGTCCAACGGATACTGGAGTATCTCTTAACGATGTCCGCATGGTTGGCCCGCAAGTACAGGACGACCTGGTAGTCATACTTCTTCGATTTCGGTTTCCTCAGTACGCGATCATCTCTGACATCGAGAACATCCCTAGTAACAATTTGGGTTTTATTACACTCTTATGATGCAATTTAAGTCCAAAATTAGTCACGAAAACCGCCATAAGAGTACTATAAAACATAAATTGTTACTTGGGATGTACAGACAAATTCTCATGTCTCGTCCTGATCAACAACTCTTACTCATTCTTTGGATTCGCCGTCGGAACCCATCAGGACTTACCAGCTAACTACCGTAACATACGGTACTTCATCGGCTCCTTACCTTGCGACCAAATGCTTACAAAAACTTGCGGAAATCGGATTGAAGAGCCATTCTGTTGCTGCTGCTGTAGTGGGCAAGGATTTTTATATGGGCAACTTACTCGCAGGCACCCACACTGTCGATGAAGGCCAAGAATTAATTCAACAACTTCTCCAACTGATGCAATCAGCTGGACTTCCGCTTCATAAGTGGGCTTCCAATAGCCCAAGCATTCTCCAAGTCGTTCCAGAAAACCTGAGGGATGAGTGTACGTTATTAGATATCGAGCCATCTTCGCCAGTAAAAACCTTCGGTTTACAATGGGACGCTCGTGCTGATGAATTTCGTTTCGAGGTACCGCAGCACAGCGAAAGTCTTCCGATCACCAAGCGAATCGTCCTTTCGGACATTGCGCGGCTTTTTGACCCGCTGGGACTCGTCGGCCCAGTGTTAGTACAAGCGAAATTGTTCATGCAAGAACTCTGGAGAGAGGGAAAAGCCTGAGATGAAGAACTCAGCGACTCCGCTCAACGTTAATGGATAGAACTACGTGACAACCTCGAAGGTCTTGGGCAGCTTAGTGTTCCACGATGGGTAATAGCCACCCCGTCTGCCGTGTCATTGCAGTTGCACAGCTTCTGCGATGCCTCTACGCGTGCCTATGGTGCATGCATCTACGTCCGAGCAGTCTTGTCGAACGGAGATATCTTTGCCAACCTGCTCTCTGCCAAGTCTAAAGTGGCCCCACTTGGAAACTCTAAACGAAATCCCACGGTCTGGCCTCGACTCGAGCTCTCTGCGGCTCTGCTTCTTAGTCACCTTTTCGAAAAGTTTGAATCCAGTGTGAATCTTTAGGCGAAAGGTTTCTTTTGGACAGACTCGACAATAGTATACCACTGGCTGTTATCGAGCCCATCGCGTTGGAAAACCTTTGTGGCAAACCGGGTCTCGGAGATCCAGCAATTAACGATCAAAGGAATCTGGGGACACGTACCTGGCTTGGAAAATACCGCTGACGTTATATTCCGTGGAATGTCTTCCAACGAATTGAAGGATTTCGCTGCATGGTGGAATGGTCCTGACTATCTTCGTCAACCACCTAGATTTTGGCCTTCACTTAGTGCTCCAGTACAACCAGAGTTTCCACCGGACCAGTTAGAAGAAAAATCTATTGCGCTACCGGTTCAAGTTTTAACTCCCAATGAATTATTTTCGTTATATTCATCGTTTACAAAGCTCCTACGTATCACTCCGCTGATTCGCAAATTCATTCACAACTCAAACCCACAGATTCGAGACTTACGTCGTAATGGACTCGTCACCAAGGCTGAACTCCGTGAAGCAACGAAAAATCTCGTTAGAATCGCACAGGTAGAGCGGTTTCGCAGACATAGCTCGCGATGGACAGGTCAAAAAGAACTCAAGGCTGTAGGCTTTATCTCCGCTGTTATCCAATGGCATATTGCGCGTCGGTGGCCGGCTGAGAAACGCTCCAGTAACATACAACCAACGTCATCCGATGATCCTTCCAAATAGACATTCGCTTACTGACCTGATTCTGAAGTTTTATCATCTCAACAATTTCCATGCTGGACTTCAGCTAATGACAGCAGTAGTTCGGGAACGATTCTGGCCACTTCGTGTTCGCGATCTCGCTCGGCAGGTAGTGCATTCCTGTGTAATATGTTTCCGCTGCAAACCAGAAGTTATGGAACAGCTCATGGGAGAATTACCACCAGAACGTGTAACGCAAGCCTTTCCATTCCTTCGAACGGGACTGTGGACCCTTTTTCTACCGCGCGTTACACCGAGGACCTCCAGTGAAATGCTATAGAGTAAGGAGGGGTAAAAGTGCGATTCAATGATTTATCGGTGCAGATTCCGAGTAAATTTTCTACATTGGCATGGATGGGTGACTACTTTGATAGCTTGAATCTAACGTAAATTTTGGTTGCTTACGAAGCATAGTTGCTGAGTTATGTGCAAATGTTATTTTAAGGCGGTTTTGATGTAATTTTTCGTTATACGGCAAATACAATATTAACAGGAGGATATTACTTGTTGAAAATTTCTCACTCAGATATCTGTTTTGAAAATACGGCGAAAATAATTTACAAAATATATTTCGCTTTTCCGTAATTCTATCTAACCCCGTCAAGCGCCTACCGGGTAAAAGTTCGATTCATGGACGGGGCAAAAGTACGATTCATGGACGAGGCAAAAATGTATAGCTAATTATATACAGCTTTAGGCACTATATTACAGATACTAGAAATGAAAGATCTGCAGAAAACTGTGTGCTCTACAGATGTTGGCCGAAGAAAAACAATGTGTTTCCGCTTATGAAACAAAAAACAAACGTTTGGAAAAGTTTCGATCTAACGGAAGCTGCAATACACCAGCGCAAAATAGAAAACGGGCAAATTGAGAATATTCCTTACCGAAACATAACACAGATTGAAGATAATATGGTTTTGTTAGCTACAGCTGGGCTAATTTCATGGATTCTAGCTTGGAACTTTTGCCCCGCGGTATTCGAACTTTTGCCCTGCTGGTGGGGTAAAAGTGCGAATCTGCACTTGATCAGAAGAAAGAAGAATTTATTTTGCAAAACACTATTACCGCAGATGATATATAGTTGAATGTGAAGACATTGAGTTACTGCATCATTATAAAATATATTATGTTGTTGTCCTTCATTATATCTCACGAATATTGATGACAACTTCAAACATCGCACTTATGCCCCGCCCTACTCTATTGCTATCTTCGTATGTCTGGTAACCAAGGCTGCACACGTTGAATGTGTTGCAGATCTTGAGCCAGACATTCATTACCGCTTTAAAACGCTTCGTAGCCCGACGGGGCAAACCAGACCTGAACGAGTGCGACAATGCTGTAAACTTCAGAGGTGCCAAGCGCGAACTAGATAAGCTCGTTCGGTTGTTCGGATCTCAGCATCATCAACACCTCATAGCTAGCAGCTGTGACTGATGAGACTGATTACCTCTCTGGACTGCAACCTCGGACACGCTGGACCTAACAACGGGACAATGTCAACCTGGACACGATGGTTCTGCGGAAGGACGAAAATTTACCACCGCTCAAGTGGAGACTGGGACGCGTAACACAAGTATTTAGAGGCGATGACAACAACATTCGTGTAGTCACAGTCCGGACGAAAGAAGGCGAATTCCGGCGTGCCATCACGAAAATCTGCGTATTACCCATACAACAACCAAGCGCAGGTCCGGCATCGTCCGCAGACGAGCAAGAAGGAACCTAGGATCCTTCCAACGATCGCAGTGTATTTCACTGCGCAACATTGGGAGGTCAACTGCGTCCTTTTACGAAACTTTTACGTTCCAAGATTCTGGAAGCACTGTTCTTTTCGCGCGAACAAAATACAACTGACATTTGACGCGAAGGAAAGACGGCGAAAAACAAAAACATCTCAGCAGCCAACGACCAGGTAATTATTATTACAAAACGATAAAAAGCACAATATTTATCAAATTGTTTCTTATTTTTTAGTTATGTGGTATCAAAATGACGGAAAGCGACTTCGAAGATATGGAGATACTGGATTTATCGCAGGATGAAAGTGGCATGAGTGCAGAATATTATCCGTTTGACGCCTCCGATTTCGAAGCTAATCCCACTTATCGTACATCACGGGTACGAAAAATGCCAAAGAAAACGAAGTTTGGATAGACTTTTCCCTCGAAACGTATATATGGAACATTGAATTCGAGTAATAACTATGACAGGAGTACAACTCAGTTTTGCGGTGAGAAATTCTCTATGAACGACCTGAAGAAGGGATTGATGAATTACTAGTGTGGAGTCTAACCAAACCAGCCTGGATAGACTAGACAGGAACAAATTTTTTCTTCTACTTCACAAGCGAAAGGCACGCCTATCCGATTTTACCGACGAACTGCTTGCTGGATATAAAAATATCCAAGTGAAAATGTATGTGCTTGTACATTCCCTATCTTTAATCAGCTCCAAAGATTATGATAGAGCCGAAGTGGTTTTGGGGCTAGTAATCAGAAGTTCGGGTTTAAGGGACCGAGCTGGAGCTGAACCAAAACGTGCTCCATTTAGTGAGTGAACTAAAAAAGCGGAACAAGAACCGATTCGTGAGGCCAATGGATGCCAGTTTCATTCTTTGGGCAAACTACATTCAGGGATCAGTCGCACATCTACGGGATAATCTTATAGCTGCCGCCACCACCACCACCAGAACATCTGAAGAAATTTTTCAACACACAGAATGATGTGGGTGCCCAAACACTGCTTGAAGGTTCGCCTGAAGATGCTAGTGGAAACTGTAAATGATTGAAATGGTATTGAAAGATTTGGAAGATCGACGGGAATATGGAAGATGTGGTTATCGAAGCTTATTTCATCAAAAAAGACGATGGTAAAAGTGTCACACTGCAGACAGTCAAGTTCGTCACAAGAAAAGTTAATCTCCTTAACTCCTTATCTGAATTTGTATTGCGGGTTTCTCTAGTACTTTCCGTGAATCCTTTATTTTGGTAAGTTTTCTCCCGAAATGTCTCCAAAGAGGATTAGCGCTTCATCCAAGTATGTAGAGGCAGTAGAGGGATGTCCCCCATCAGTGCATTTTGCTTGCATTTGTCTGCATGCTAATTTTAAGTGAAACTCACAATACAAGATTCTGAGAAAAGACGTTTCACGTTATCTTTTCAGCGATCGCTCCAGCGAAGATGGATCGTTGTCAAAGTTATCACAGCTGGAAAGTATCACTCCAGGAAAAAGAATTAGTGAAGTATGTCTTGGAGAATAGCATTTCAACTAGCGGCCAAAAACAAGATTGAGTCATCCATTCTTTCGAAACAAACAACTCTCAGGACGTGGTTGGTTAGCGGGTTCCAGAAGAGACATCAGGAAACTTCATCGAGGTTTCCAGAGCCAAGGTGTTTTGTTCCTCCAGGAGATTTATAACAGTGGTCAGGTGCCCCCAAGTCGATTATGGAACGCGCATGAGATTGATTTCAGTACCGTAAGTATCTAGTTGATTATCATTTGTGTTGGAGATCGTATCTGAGATTATTTCGTATTTATAGGATTCCAATACGCCTTCAACAAAGGATTGTGCTTTGGCAAAGAAAGGATCACGTCCAGTAGTGGGAGCAGTTTCTAAAGAAAGAGGTATTGTTTACAGCCATAATGGCCATGTTCACAGCCCCCGAAAATGAAAATTTATCCCCGAACTCGTATGGAGCACCTAAGGGAACGCACACGACAAAATTTCCAGTAGTCCTGATCCTTGACGGCATTCAAGCCCAACTGGGAATGTGGAAGTGCTTTAAAAAGCAATGGAGAGCCATGTCCGGATCTTTTCAATATCACCTCACATCTCACATAGGTTGCAGGCCCTGGAGGGGTCTTTCAAGGAACCACTTGAGCCGAACTACGACAAGGTTCCCGAGAAGTTCCAAATCGAAAATCCAGAAAAACTGTCACAATCTTCAACGCTGTCTTTTTAAAAAATAGCGCATACTAACAGCAATAGCGCCAAACAGCTGAATCGTAACAAAGTAAAGTATTGACATCATCTTCGTACCGTAGAAATTGTTGGAGAACAGCGCAGCCAAGGAAATTAGAAATACCAGAATTCTGCTTGTCTGAAGGTGGAGTAGGTTGGATGGACCAACCAATCTTCAATTTCTTGCGACATGTGCGTTTGAAGTTAAAAGTTTAAAAGTTTATTCAAACATTTTTCCTTACAATAATGTACTGAACTGAAAAAAACTGTGTCTATGCAGACAAAGCGGCACCTTCTTCTAGTTGTACGAAAGCAAAGCAGCAACGAGAAATGGTGGAAATAGTAGGTTTCCTTAGGATAATCATTAAATTATAAAACAAATTTCTACAATATTTGACAATTTGTTCTAACATTACCGACATTGCAACTACTGCGGCACTATCTCTCTACAACGTTCGTCAGACAATGATTGCACACCTCAACAATCTGCTTATCAACTTGAATGACAACTTCAACATTACAATCATCAGTGATCCTGATTAACCTTCGATAGTTCGAAAATTGAAATATACACCTTAGAGATCCGGTTCGTAGCACCTATTTAAGCCACAGGATACACCTATGTATGTAGATAGAACCTCTTGCTAATCAACAATAGGCAATCGCGGGAGACAAATTATTTTAAACACAGTCTCATCATGCTGTAATTTATGAGCCGATTTAGCAGCTTTTACAACAACAACAATAACAACAACGAATGAGCTCCCGCGACGTGCAATACCGATCGTAGATTGAGTACTGGAACATCACCAGATGGCAGGCCGGGCAGGGCAGGGTGGAGCAGAGCTGGGACAACGGGCGGGCTATCAGTCAATGTGCAGTGAATATCAACTAGCCGCGATCGAAATGCTCTGGGCCGCTTCTTGTGTGTAATGCATTCCGCTAAGTAAGGTACGTATACGGTACTGCTGCTAACTAACTAAGAGGCATTGCGGCGCGCGTTGGTGGCACTGAAAATCATGTAGTCACATGGACGCTATCAAACGCGAGTCAGTCTTAGCTCAGCTAACGATCGGATAACGTTCTATTTATCGGTACGCCGGAACGCGCAGAATCGTCGTTTTCGGCGTGTTGGGAAAATCAGTTACGTCAGCCTGCTGGGGAAGGATTTTCCACCCACCAAACGCGGGACGCGTCAGTGAAGTGAAAAATCAGTGGTCAGTGGGAAAACTTAGAACCATTCCGTCGAGAATGTAAAGGCTAGTGATAGTGTTAGTGTCTACAAGTTCGAGTTCTAGTTGAAATTTTCTAATGATAAACGAAACAATTTGATACAATGTTTGCAAACACGATTATCACCCTTCTGGGTTTGCTGGCTGTAGCCAGCTCAGCCGGAGGTGGGCAAACTTTGCAGTGCAACAATTCACCCAATCAGTGCGCCCCGGTGAAAGCTCAACAATCCGTTGGTGATGCCACGGTTGGTGAAAAGCCAGTTGGTTCCGGACCGGCTGCCGGAAATTGGAGCTTGTTTCGGGCTCGAAACAAAACTATGCCCAGACAAAATTTGAGTGAAATCGACGAATTATTACTGAACAGTGTACGGCATAAACTTGGGATACAGTTTTCTGCCGGAACGAACCGACAAACGGCTGAGGATGAATTGGAGATTGGTCCCGATGAAGCAGGTGCGTTGTGTTTTTCTGGCAAACTGTTAAATGTCTTAGACTTGGTTAGCTTGATAAAAAGGATCGATCATCAAACATTTCGAAAAAAAAAATATAAACATTAGGGAAAACTACGAAATTTCACATTAATTTTACATTTAATTCGCTAAATTTAAATTGAAAATATCTTTTATTCAAAATTCATAACTTTTGAAACCCTAAACTTAGTGACCTAATTAGTTTGGTATACAATAATGAGCTTTTTCATATCTGAGCCCTAAAACAATTTAGTACGGCAAGTTAAAAATTTGTTTTATAACGTATTAAAAATTAAAAATTTTTGTTCTACATAGGTATTTAATTTTTAAAGAAATTAAGTTTCGGCTGCAATGGGGACGCTTGGTGTTTTTTCATAATATGCAAGGAAGTTATATTTCTCGCAAAGGTAATTTAGATAGTTTAGCAAATTTAGAGGAAAATACAGTAGATGTTCGGTTTTAAATAGATCTGTGACGCTTGTCGAAAGGTTTCTCGCAAATTACCTGTCAATTAGAAGGTGGTTATTTATCAAATCACCAGTGTCACGAAAAACTGAAAGATTTTGAACGCCAGTGTGATTGGATTTTGATGGTTTGAATACCAATCGACTCATAATAGGTGTAGCAATTATGTGGTTTTTATTACAATTTTCATTTTCAATTACTAAATAGTGAAAATTAACTAAAAGTCTCAAGGTTAAATTTGCCCATTGTTTCTTCGTGATTAGCTTGCTTCCAGAGGCAGGGACGACAGCCAAACATATCGTCTGTTTTGTGTGTGGTTTCCTTTAAAAGTTTTGTAAAAAGATACCTTTTACAAAAACCTTCCGTCCCAACAGGTCGAAGCTTTTTCACAACGTTTAAACCTATACCATTTTGATACTTTGCTTCAACCGATTTTATCTTTAAACATTGAATCTTGTCCAATGAGATGTTCTGAATGTGAAACGTCTTAGAAAAGTGAGTGATCATCCTTTCCTTATTTCAGATTGCATCTACTGCAAGAATTTGTTCGGAGCTGTTGTCTTACACGGATACAGAGCCGAAGGGATATTTGTGCATGTGACGTGAAGCAGAAATTCTCAAAGTGAAGAAAAGCTGCGACTGTCTTATCCGAAAATAGTTTTGAGCGTTTTATTTGCTGCTTTGCGTCAGTTAGTTGCTTCCTTGCTTGCGATTCTTTATATGGTTTCTATTATTTTTCTGTCAAGTATGCATAGAGCTGTGAAGCAGAGTGTCGAAAGAAACTAGTACGATGCAGAGGACGTTAGCTAATTGATATTTTAACTGGCCGTCCGCATGTTAGTTGTAAGACAATTATATTTCAAATCAATCTATCACAATGAAGAGTGCTATCAACAATTTTGTGGAAATTGACGAATGCGAAGCAGTGTTTAAATGATAACTCAAAATAGTTCTCTATTTTTTTTTGGTTTAACCGTAGTTGTAAGCAACCTCCTCAAGTAGTCAAGTAAGCTAACTTCATCAACTGCATACCAGTTTCAAGCCAGCTACTTAAAGTTGACTAGTACTACAAATTATGCAAAAATTGTCAATACGAGAAATCATCGCCAATCGTTAGAAGCTGTGTAACTGTGACCTGATGGCGTCTAACTAATATGACTATTTTGAGTTCAATTATATGAATAGAGTAGAGCGGGGCATAAGTGCGATGTTTGAAGTTGTCATCATTTTTCGTGAGATATAAAGAAGGACAACATCATAATATATTTTATAGTGATGCAGTGACTCAATGTCTTCACATTCAACTATAAATTATCTGCGGTAATAGTGTTTGGCAAAATAAATTCTTCTTTCTTCTGATCAAGTGCCGATTCGCACTTTTACCCCACTAGCGGGGCAAAAGTGCGAAGCTCGAATCCATGAAATTAGCACAACAGTAGCTAACAAAACCATATTATCTTCAATCTGCGGTATGTTTCGGTAAGGAATATTCTCAATTTGCACCTTTCGTATTTTGCGCTGGTGTATTGCAGCCTCCGTTAGATCGAAACTTTCCCAAACGTTTGTTTCTTATTTTATCAGCGGGAAACCAATGTTTTCCTCCGGCCAACACCTGTAGAGCACACAGTTTTCTGCAGATCTTCCATTTCTAGTATCTGTAATATAGTGCCTAAAGCTGTATATAATTAGCTATACATTTTTGCCTCGTCCATGAATCGCACTTTTGCCCCGTTGTGAATCGCACTTTTACCCCGCGAAATATATTTTGTAAACTCTTTTCACCGTATTTTCAAAACAAACAAAAATATTTTTATGTTATAAAAATTTCGTTTGAAACAAATTGGAATTTGTTCGCTTCGTTATAGAAACGAAACCTTTCCCCGAACAACCGCGCTGAGAATCGCAGCTATAACGCTGACAAACGAACAGCGTCGCGCGCAGTACCTTACAAGTCGCAAGGACTTGCATAGTGTCGTCGTCCCGTCAGTAAAATGAGTTAGATTCTCGATCCAATCGAACTTTTACCCCGTCAGTAAATCGAACTTTTGCCCCGCTGGCGCTTGACGGGGTTTGAATAAATTATGGGAAAGCGAAATATGTTTTGTAAATTCTTCTTACCACAATTTCAAGAGAGATATCTGAGTGATGTAAAACGCTGCTACAATTTGTCAACAAGTAATATCCTCCTGCTGATATCGTATTTGCCGTACAACGAAATATTACATCAAAACCGCCCTAAAATAACATTTACCCATAACTCAGCAACTATGCTTCGTAAACAACAAATGTTTATGATAGATTTAAGCTGTCAAAGTACTCACCCATCCATGCCAATGTAATCAATTTACTCGGAATCCGCACTGATAAATCATTGAATCGCACTTTTACCCCTCCTTACTGTAGTAGGAATCACATAATTGCTACATCTATTATGAGTCGATCGGTATCTCAACCATGAAAATTCTTTTATAATTGGCAGAGCTATAAGCATTCAAAATCTTTCATATTTTCGTGACGCTCACATTTTTTGATTTTCTGGAATGACACCCTATCGCAAACCTTGCCGTAAGACGTAGTCTTAATAATTTTACAAAAGTTGAAAAGAGCCAGCTCCTCTAGAGAGCCACACCGAAAGTCCTTACGATAGTTGTCACAGAACCTCTTCAGACCCTCTTCATCTAGTCCCATTTCAACGAACGAAAGCTGGTGGTGGTAAAAATCCGACGTTTTGTCCTGTTCTGTGGATTGGGCATTTGTACTTGAATCGCCTAAATGTTCCTCGACTATTCCGGCTTCTGATATATCTGATGGAAAACTACTGAAATCAACGTCGCTAACGTTCTATGGGCAAATTCCACTGGTATTCTTTTGCATTTGTAAAAGTCTCGATGGCTGTTTTCATCAGTTGTGCGAAATTAGCCTTGTTTTACCCTGGCATCGCTTTTATTACTCACGAACTCTCGCAAAATTTTAAATCAAATTTTTTTCAACGGCCCGAAAAAAAACTTTGTCCTGTGGCTGCAGGAACCTGGTTGAGTTTGGGAAAAGGGAAACCAACATGATTTTCTTTTCCGTCGAATTTTTGACGTAGGACTACGTCTTTGTTTACTATCTGGGACTGGGTAGCACTTTGTGAAAACGAAAATAGAAGTGTAACGTTGGAATGAAAGATTTCAAATGCTAATAACTACTAAACTACTAAACGAAACAGAACAATTTATATGTCGTTGGAAAGATAAAATGATCAGCAATTTTATGGAGTGGTGAGAGAGCAATTTTATAGACGGCGTAAGAGGGGGGGCTCCTTTACAAATGAAACTCAAATTTCCTCAAAACTCGAGAACTATTCAAGCAAATGGAACCAAATTTGGCATGTGGAGGTGTCAGAAGGAAGGATTTTTTCGATGATGTACTGAGACTTCTTCCCCTTCTAATAGAGGGGGGGGAGGGGGGTTCCCATACAAATGAAATTCAATTTTTTTCATAAATCTAGAACTAATCAAGCAAATGGAACCAAATTGGGCATGTGGGGGTTTCAGAAGGTAAGATTTTTTTCTATGGTGAATTAAGACTCCTCCCCTCTTTAGGAGGGCGGCTACCATTCAAACAATATACAAATTTCCTCATAACTCGAGAACTAATCAAGCAAATGGATCCAAATTTGGCATGTGGGGGTTTATGGAGGCATGAATTTATTTTATGATGGTTTGAGACCCCTCACCCCTGTGAAGGAGGATAAGGACTCTCATACAAATAAAACAGATATTTTTGAGTATGTGTCATATTTTCTGCTATGTAACAAGCGGTAAGCTGTGAAAGTAAACTAGTAAAACCTTCTCGGAGCAAAAGACAGTGAATTGACGCCGTTAACTTACGCGCCTGTTGCCATTCATGTCAAAAGAGAAGGACATTCGAATGGCACATCATATTTGTGATGAATCCTTTGTCTTCAACGTTATTTGTAACCAACGGCACTTTTGAAGCCCACAAGCGAGTAAAAGTAAAATTATTGAAACATGTCAAGTTAAGCATAATCATATTTAATAAAATAATCTGGAGGCTGGTTATTCATTACTATTTCAACCTTTATGATGCACACAAGTGATTTAAAAAAAAACTATGTCTCAATGGTTGCAGGCATTGTATTTATGAACCTCCGTCCACGTATTTTCAATGCCACCATTGCATTCAATGAAGAATTGAATCCGAATATTTCGCTCTCGTTTAAACATTCACTTAAACAATGGCACTCACAGAATCTTATCCAGCTTTTTACGCGCTATAATGGCGGACGCTATAAATTGTGTTCGTAATATGCGTACAATCTTTTTGACAACTCTGCATATACATCAAATCTGGCACTGTTCTCTTGCAACACTACCGTGCTCTTTCTTTCATTTACGCCAAAGAAGGAGAGCAAAAATGTGCGAAATGTAAACAAAACTAATGCCCTCCTTCTTTCACGTAAACGAAAGAAAGAGCAACACTGCCTTACAGGAGAAGAGTGCCCAGTTTTGATGGATGCAGAGTTGTCAAAAAGATTGTTCGAATATTACGAACACAATTTATAGCGTCCGTCATTATAGCGCGTAAAAAGCTGGATAAACATACAAATGCCAAAAA
Source organism: Sabethes cyaneus (assembly GCF_943734655.1). Lineage (NCBI taxonomy): Eukaryota > Metazoa > Arthropoda > Insecta > Diptera > Culicidae > Sabethes > Sabethes cyaneus. The sequence goes on from NC_071353.1 coordinate 157,463,267, forward strand.
TGAAGTTTATAATAGTCTTTGATCTAATGATCTGATATAGTCCTACGTCACCCATTCGTATAACCCTAAGGGCTATATACCTTGTAGTTTTTCTGTCAATTCGATGCTGACGTGACTGTTGTCTATCAATAAAGACTACCATCAATAAACTCTACATTTTTCATCACAAGCCATCTGTAGAAATCATTCGCAATGTATTCATAAAAAATTTTGCATGTTTGCCACCCCTCGTCAGGAACAGCCACGGACCAACCGGCTGGAATTTGCTCAGCGATTTCACGTGTTACTCGCTTACCGGGATAGATGATCATTGGCGGCGTAAGCTCTCCGTCAGCACTGCTTCCAAAAAGTACTGTGAAATTCTCTTTGTTGCAGTTGTTGTTCACAAAGCAGACATTTCTAACACGAGCGTCACGCAGAGCTTTGAACCTAGCTGGTACAAGCTGGAAACTCGATACATCAAAGTTGAAAATACGCTGAGGATGATTGAAAATCGAAGAAAGATCAACGTCAATTTCTGTGAGGGTTTCTTTCACCTATTATAGGTGTTTTGAAATAGTTCATTTGTTGTCATATATAGTGTCCAGGATCACATTGGTCATACTCGGACGCGTTCTGGGAGTGTTCCGGACACACAGGAAAGCGACCAGCTTCTGAGTCAAACAAACCCCATCATGCGACCTCACTATAACCTCAAGATAACAAATTACAATAACAAGGAGAAAAGGCCAGGAAGAGATTTGAGTCAAAAAGGACATTTTGAACAATTGAATTGAACGAGCACGTGAATTATCAAAACAACAACGACACGTGGTCTTGAAAATACTGCCGAGTCACCGACAACGCAAGGATCAAGGCATGCTGTGCCTGTGACTGTTATGCGTTTATTCTTGCTTATTCAAGCACAAATAAACGCATATCAGTAACTTCGGCAGTTTTTCTAAGTTTTGGAACAAATTTTAGGTCACATATGAACAAATTGCTTGTAAAAGTATTCTGTTATGTACATTCAAGTGATTTCATGACGATTTGGACGATTTGTTTCCAAAATCGATGCAATATTAAAGAAAAATTGTGTTGGGTTCAACAGCTTTTTTCTTAGTTGCACGTTTTTACAGATGGGACTGTCTTCCATTTATGGGCAGTATAGGAACCAGCGAACGATTTGGTTCCTAGTGACTTTTGCTCCCGCTTTCGGAAGTCTTATGAAAAGTTTTTTGCTGATCCTAGGATGCCGCTTCAGATAGTATTGAAACCAGTTCTTACCTGGAAGAGAATGAGATAAATATTTATGAAAATAAAATATCAAATAACAAATAACAAATAACTTAAGAAATTATACTAATGGCTTACTCGGAAACGACTATGGTAGTTCACGCGATTTTCAGGTCTTTTTCGTATACTCAGCAACGGTCTGAGTGAGATTAGATTAACTGTCGGGAAATCCTGTTTTGGACTTATACAGAACCCATTGTGCAGTTTTAGCTTCTTCCTCAGCAAGAAGAAACTTTACTGGGTCAATACTGTGGGGCCCATAATACTTTTAGTGTGATCACCATACTTTTCAGACACAGACGACAATTAGACACACATCCTAGCTACTGAATTTTCGGTTATTTGCATTTATGAGAAAAATAACAGATATTCCACCTTCGGAAGTTTATTTTTATCGTTTGAATCTAGACTAATATGATGTCCTGAGTGAAAACCGATTTGGGAAAGTGCTCAATGATACCCTCACTTTGAACGATTCTATGGACATTCTGTTGTGATATGTTAAGAACTGCTGTCTTGTAAAAAAGCGCGAAGAAAGTGATATAAATTTTGTGTTGTGTCTTCGCGCGCTCTCTGATTTACTGTAGGTAGTCGAATGCAGATTTGAAGCAGGGCGAATTGTGTTCCGACATTTAAAATGTTAAAAAAGTAGAATTCAAAGACTGCTGATGTACCGAATTGTAGCATACAATTCGATTGTGAAAGCTCATGTAAAAGTGCTGATTTTTGTTCAAAAAAATATCACTATCGTATTGATGACAATTGCATCTGGTTGAGCAGAAGTAGAAAGATTAAATAATGAGGAATGACGCTAAGCTATACTTACGGCTTAGCAAATCAGGACTTGGTCTGAACGCCAGAGGAATCTGATCTTCAGCCATTTCCATTTTCAAACTATATGATCGTTATCTATTAGCACCTGCACCGCGAATAGAGCATCTTTCAAATGCTTTCAGTAAGTATCGATACTATCCCTTCGGCGCAAATGACTGCGTTACCATAATTTGTCACCATTACCGGGCGTACGTGACCAGCAAGCGCGCAGCATTGAATAGACCAAACTTACATAAATTAATGCGCAAGCTGTAAGCCGTATGCGGCGGAATACTTATTATTTACCATAAATTAATATGCCGCCCAGCAGCGGCGAGCGAATTCACCTTTGGGTGGCTTACGGCTAGTTACATTGCGCGACAGTCGAATATGACAGACGGCTAAACTGCACTGTTCAGGCATTTTTGAGACGTGTGCATCCGGTGCGCGATCGACGCAATCAGTCTACTCACACAATGCACATCATTTTTACAGCTGAACAATCGTGAAATGCATTTTAGATCAATGGTTCTGCACATCGCGACTAAAACCTAGAACTAGTATTGCAAAAATTAAATCAATTTAAACTAAAGCATGAAAGTGTAGATCACAATTATGAGCAATTTAAACGAAAGACTCTGAAATTATAGGTGACGAACCTTGCGTAACTTGCTGAAATTATAGACGCAAAGCTACCCTACTAGAGTAACGAGTTCTTAATTCGATCACCCGAGACTCACGAGACACCGTTGTACTTGACCTAGTACAACTGATCTACTTCACGCATAAAACCAGATTGTTGCTGACCTTTGAAGGTTCTGCAAGTAATTAGAATAAGTTGTTATTAGTTTCTCGTTCAAACTTTACTTTCAGAATTTGTCACCAAACTGAGGGAAACATACTTCTCCAGCTACTCACCGTTCAATCCTGCCTACAGCAAACAGGTGTCACCGGAATGCGCCCAGGCGGCCGAAGCCTATCTGAGTTCCCTTCGCTCGATGAAGATGTGGGCCCTTAGAAGTAAGTAAAAAATTTCCCATCCCACCCCGGCCAGGGTGGAAGAAGAAGCACCTAATTTGAATAATCTCACAACCAACTCAATCATCTTCATCGCACAGTGTACGATGCCGGTGGCAAGCTAAGCTCCGGTCTGCTCAACGGTAACATCAACCAGTACGGCGATTACGATCAGTGTTTGAACGTTCGCGGTACCGGACAGCACAGCACCGACGACGCTGGCAGTCTCCGGGGCCGATACTGTCTGGCCGGCATTCAACCGACGGTTGTCTCCTCCGGTATGCCGTTTCTGCGCCATCTGTACGATCTGGTACAATCGCACGGGATTCTGACCAGCGAACTTGGCGACGTGAGTACTTTCGTTAGATTGTTTCAACTTGGAGAATATGATTACAACCGGTTCTAAGTGAGCAGCACCGGTAAGGGTAAGGGCACATGCAATTCAAGTGCACCGCACGGTTTAATTTAGAAAGAAAAAAAAAAGTATGCAGTCGTGAATGCAGCGCCGCACCATTGAAGGTTGCGCTCGTTCAAGATCAAACGAACCTTAGATGGGGGGGCCCGTTTAACGTGTAAGCTTATTATGTTCTGGTGGCTAGCACTAGTGCGTGCTTAGACATTAGCAAAGGGTGGGGCACCCGACTTAGGTTGCAAAATCCATACTTTCGAATGCAATTGAATTTAAAATCAAAGTCAAAAGTGGACTAAAATTAGACTGGGAACTGGATGACTTGAAATCCGACTTGACATACACTTAAAAAAAGCATCGAAGTCCGCAAAATTTTGCCGAGATTTGGACAGTCGAGCGTTCGGTAAAAATTTGTATGATACCAAACGTTAGTAAAGATCCGTAAACGTCGATATGCACCACCGAAATTTTCACCGAACGCTCCGCTGTCCAAATCTCGGCAAATTTTGCCGAGTTAAGTGTGTAGGGTATTAAATTAGACTTTTGAAGCTTCAAATTGCAATAGAAATTGGACTTGAAATCCGAGTTTAAATTTGACTTAAAATTGGGCTTAAAAGCAATCTAGACTGGAAGCTTCGCTTGGAATTAAATATGAGATCGGCCTTAAACCAAGATTTAAATTTTCATTTGAAATTGAACTTGAAATTTTACTTAAAATTGGAATTGAATTAGATTTGGAATTGGATTGCAAAATAAAGTTAAAATTGGACATAAGTTTAACTTTCAAAATAAACTTGAAATTGGAATTAAATTGGACGTAAATTAGATTTAAATTGGGCTTGAGATTAGATTTGAAATTGATCTTAAAATTGGGATTGAATGGAAATTGGGCTTAAATCGGACATGACCTTAAAATTGAACATTAATTTAGATTGGGCATTGAATTAGATTTGTATGTGGACACGGACACGAAATAAGGATTAACATATTTCGTCTTAATCTCTCACACGGTTTACCTTCTATATGTATCTTTTTTTTTCTCACTTTTCCATCCCAGATTTGCCACTTTTTGTTCCGTTTCTTTTCTTTTCCTTACCTTTTTCTTGGTTTTTGCTCTTACCTTTCTTCTTTTACTCTCAGTTTTTCTTTTTCTCTCGTTTATTATGTCCCGTGTTTTCGCTTCATTTTTCCGTTTTTCTTCGCTTAGTGATTCTTTTTTCTATTTTCAGTTCTGGTTTTTCTTGTTTTCCGCTCATTTCTGTAATTTTGTTTCCCATTTTCCGTCTATTATGTTTCTTTTTTTCTTTTCGAGTTTACGTTCACGTCTTGTTCTAACTGTATATCTCTTTTTCTTCCCGTTTCGTCTTCATTCGTTTTCCTCTATTAGATGCCCCGATTTTTCTAATTTTCACATGTCACATTTATTCCGCTTTTGGCTGTTTTTCCCTTTGCACTCTGGTTTTCCTTTCTCATGTATTTTTTCATCTTTTTCTACCTCCTTTATCTACTCTCTCTCTCTTTCTCTCGATATTTGGCTTTTATCTTTAGGTTTTTTTCTTATCCTTTTTTTATCCTTTTAGTCCTAATATTTTTTCTTCCTCTTTCACTTTCTCGTATTATTTTCTGTCTGACTCTGTCTGTCCCATTCAGTCGTTAATTCCTTCTCTATTTTTCTATGTTTTCCTTTTCCATTTTTTTCCGTTTGCATTTTTTCCCTCCATTCCTTCTTTCCTCTTCCTCTTTTTTCATGCTGCTGTGTATTCTTCTCTCCTCTCTGTTTCTTGCTCTTGAATTTTCTCCTTTTCTTTCTCTTTTTTGTTTCGTTTTTTCTCCGTTTTTGTTAGCTTCTTCTTCCGTTTTTCCTTGGTCTGTTTCCTGTTTTACTTTTTTCCATTTTTCAAACTCATTCATATTCCTTGTTTGTCCCATCTTTCTTGTGTTTTTGTTTTTGTTTTCGACACGGGGAATCGGTTTGCTTCTTTCTTTCTCTCACTAATGTCCTTTTCCCTTTTTCTTGTGCTCTGTTCTACTTTCACTTTCTTCTCGTTTTCTGTTTTGTTCCTTCCGCTTTTTCTGTCACATTCTGTCTCTACCTTTTCTGTCCCTTCTCTCTCATCTATGTCTGATATTTTCCCTCCTTTATTTTTTCGTTTTTCCTTTCCACCTGCTTTTTCCATTTTCTTTTCCTGTCCCATTTTTTGTCTTTTTCAGTCCTGATTTTTGTCTTATTTTCTTTTTTCATGCCCGTTTTTTCCAGTCCGTCCGTTTTTTTGTGTTCTGTTCCGTTAGTTTTTTAATTTTTTCTATTTTTTGTGTTCCATTTTTCCTCTTATTTTGTTTTCCAATTCGGCCACGTTCTGTTTTTCTGTTCCATTTTATCCCAGTTGTCTTCATTTGCTTTCATTTTTTCTCTCTATATTCCTTATTCACTGTTTCCTGTTCTTGTTTTTCTGTTCTCGTTTCTCAATTTTCCGCTATTTCTCCATCTTTAACCCGTTTTTTTCCTTTTTTGTTTGGATTTTCCTTTCTCCGTCCAGTTTGTCTTAATTTTCTTTCTCTTTTTCCTTTCTGGTTTCTCTCTCTTTTCTCTTGTTTGCTGTTGCGTTATCCTTTCTTGTCTCCTCTTTTTCTCCTGCTTTTCCTCTAATTCGGTTCCGTTTAAATTGGTTCTGTTTCTCTTTTATCCCATTTGTTTTCCGTTTTCATCCTTCTCCGTTCTCCATTTTTCTGTTCTCGTCTCAATATTGCAATCTGGGATTTTCTCCTTTTCTCAATACGATATTTTCTCCTTTTTTGTTCCGATGAAATTTTTTTGAAACCGAAAAATTGTTTTCATCTTCTTTCTTGTTTTTCTCGTTTCCTTAATCGTTTTTCCTTATTTTCACTCTTTTTTTCTGTCTCTTCTCTTGACTTCTTCTTCTGACTTCTTCTCTGTCCAGTTTCTTCTTTTTTGCCTCAATTTTTCTACAGTTTTTGGGTGTTTTTTTGGCCCGTCTTTCTTTTCTTCTTTTTCCTTTTTTCCTTTCGCATTCCCATTCCATTTTGTCTCATTTTTATATCCTATTATATCTTTCTCGTTGACTCATATGTTTCGAAACGAGCAATCAATTTTCTTCTTTCTCTCTTGCTTCTTCTTCTTTTCCCTTTTGATTCTCTTGTGTTCTTGTCTATTTTATTTCATTTTTCTGTTCCGTTCTTCCTCTTGCTATTTTTGTCTCGTTTTCCGTTGTTTTTTACCATTTGTTTGTCATTTTCTGAGTGGCTTTTCTTTATCTCTCTCTCCCATTTTCCCATCCCGTTGCCATTCTCTTGTATGTCCTTTTATATTCCATTTGTTCCGATCCTCTTCGTTCCATTTTCGAAACTTGCTCTTCTTCTTTTCCGGTTTGGTTTGGCTTGTTTTCTTGTCTCGTTTTCCCTTTTGATGTATCCTGTTTTTTACCTTTGGTAACGTTTTTCTTTTCATGTCATCTGTTTTTTTTTCACGTTTTCCTTCTTTCTGCCCATTGTCCTCTTTCTCTTCTTTTTCCATCTCATTCCATTTCGCCCTTTTCAGTTCTGATTTTCCTCTTCCTCTTCCTTCTCTCTTGTCAGGCCCGTTTTTCGACTCTTATTTTCTAACTCCTTCCTATTTTCTGATTTTGCTCTGCTTTTCGTCCTATTCTGTATCGCTGTGATTTTATTTTCCATTTTATCATGGGATCTTCTGTTTTCATTTTTTTCTCGTTTCCGTTCAATATGGGATTTTTTCCATTTCTTTTCTACCTTTGTATCCCGTTTTTAATCTTTTTTGTTCCATTTTTTTCTTTTTTTGTCCAGTTTGTCTTCATTTTCTTTATCCTTTCATTTTTTTCACTTCCGTTTTCCTTCTTTTTCTCTCCAGTCGTCCCCTTTTGTTGTCTCGTTTTTCCAGTTAGCTCTTTTTAAGACACGTTTTCCCTTTTTACATATTTTTGTCATTTTCTATGGTCCGTTTATCGTATTTTTCTTTCTTTTTTCTCCCATTTAGCCATCCCGTTCCCATTCTCTTGCCCTATCTTTATATCCTTTACATCTTTATATTCGTATGTTTCCGCTCTTGTCCATTTTCCATTGTCCATGTCCATTTTAGTTTGCCTTATTTTCTTATCTCGTTCTGTTTTTTTTCCATTTTTTCCCATTTGTCTTCCGTTTTCATTTTCTCTCTCCATTTTCCTCCAGTTTTTTGTTCTCATTTCCGAATTTTGCGATATGGGATTTTCTTCGCGTTTTTTTACGCCGTTTTCACATGACTATTTTAACGCGGTTTTCGGAATTTACGCGGTTTTCGGAATTTACGCGGTTTTTTTACGCGATTTTCGGAATTTACGCGGATGTGTTCAAAACGTCTATTTTTCCGCGTAGTGTTGAAATCCACAAAGTTTTTTTTACGCGAAATTTTGGTTTTTTTACGCGGTTTTCGGAATTTACGCGGTTTTTTTACGAGGTTTTCGGAATTTACGCGGATTTTTTACGCGCTTTTCGGAATTTACGCGTTTTTTTTAAGCGGTTTTCGGAATTTAAGCGGTTTTTTACGCGGTTTTCGGAATTTATGCGGTTTTTTCACGCGGTTTTGATTTACGCGGGACGTATCCTTCGCGTAAAATGCGACTTGAGTGTATTTTACTTACGTTTTTCATGTCAGTTTTTCTTTTTTTCCTCTAACACGTTTCCCTTTGTCTAATTTTTGTCACGTTTTGCTTCGTGCTCTTTTGCGTTTTTTCCCTCCAGGAGCACGTTAAAAGAAAGGACGTTATTTCAAATATCAGATGTTAAAAGAGGATATTAATTCAAATTTAAGACGTACAGAGAGAGAACGTTAATTCAAATTTCGGACTAAATCGCGTAATATGAATCGACATAAAAAGAGATTTTAGTGTATCCAGAAAAGCCGAGTTGTTTGACCATAATTCAGGAGCATCGAAAAATCCTTTCAAAAAATTTTTAACATTAAATCTAATCTTTGACAAACAATTGACAAACAAGTAAAACTATTTCACAACATTTCCATGTGATAGAAGACAATTTTTCGACTTTTCTCTGAAGTTTTCCACCATCACTTAACCTAGAATAAGAATGGTTTTAAGTTGGACTTAAAACTGGATTTGAAATCGGACTTGATGTTAAACTTGGAAGGATTTAAAATTTAAAATGAAATCGTGCTTGATGTTGAACCAAAAATCAAAGCTGTAATTGAATTTAAAATTAGACTTGGCAAAGGGTATGAAATTAGAATTAAATTTGGATCTAAAATTAACCTGAAATTAGGCTTGAAACTAGATTTGAAATTTATTTCATGCCTGATTTTAAAATTAGACTTGAAGCTGGAACTATTTTTATGCAATTAATTTGCTTATCGCAAAAATAATGGCAGAGTACTAAATTATTTTGTTCTATATAGAATTTTAAAGAAAATGTGGGGACCCAATGTTTTCCAGCCTAAGCACGCCAGTGGGTGGTTCTAATGCAATATTTTTGGACCGTCAGTTTTGTGCCTGTGTAATATAAACAGAAAAGTTTAGGTGGGAAAATGAATCAACTTAGCAGATGTTCATTGATCGTTACAGCCCGGACACCGTGTACCGCGTTTCTCGACCATCAACTGGGCACTGTGCGTTCCTTCTGCTTGTTCCGCCAAGGACATTCAGCATTCGCTGACGGAATTTCTACAAGATGCTAGCGAAGGAACTGGTATACAGCTGGATGTAAGTGTAGAACCCGAACTTTGCGAGGTTAAGAATTCCATTTGGGAACAATACTATACACCGACCACCCTCAAAGTCTGGATTGGGTTCCTCGTCTATTTGGCGATCGTGTTTCTCTCCACTTTCTACGAGTACAAATGGGGGAACACCAGTAAGTAGCATCGATCAATCGTATCAGCCACTTTTTGAGCAGGCAATTCTTTCCAGACCAATGGCTATCCGCTTTCTCGCTAATCCAAAACACGAGAGCAATTTTCTGCGTCAAGGATGATCCTAACGATGTGCCAAGTGTGCACGGAATTCGGTTCCTCAACGCCATGCTTCTGGTCATCGCTCACAAATCGATGGCACTCTTCTTCAACCCGTACGCTAACCGAACTGACATGAGCGAGGTGAGTTTCCGATTGTAAAACTGCCCGTGGTGAGGAGTTCCGCATCCTCACTTTTTCGCACATTTGTAGAAATCTGAAAATAAACTTCGCAGACCCTAGGTCAGCAGTGGACTGTCGTAGGACGCGCTGCGTCCCTCTTCACCGATCCGTTCATCATGTTCAGTGGCTTCCTGACGACGTACTCAACGGTTGGCCGTCTGCTGCGTGGTCAGCAGATAAAGCTCTATCAGGACTACATCGGACGGTTGCTCCGGATAATTCCACCACTCGGAGCATTGATCCTGTTCTGTACCTTCGTCCTACCCTTCCTGGGTAGTGGACCGCAATGGAATCTGGTGGTCACTAATCACGGTGACATCTGCAAGGAATTCTGGTGGCGCAATATGCTTTTCATTCACAACTATTTCGGTTTCAAGAACATGTGCCTCACCCATACTCATCACATCGGTATCGACACGGAGCTGTTCTTCGTTTCCCCACTGTTCATCTGGCTGATTTGGAAGTGGCCCAAGAAAGGAGCAGCTGCACTGATCATCCTGGCACTCATTTCCACCGTGCATCGGTTCTACATCACCTACAAACTGCGCCTGTCCAACTACGTGTATTTCGGCACATCGTAAGTTCTCTTACGTTCTAGATAGATCATCCTCAATTTTAAAAACCCAATCACGAATTTATTCCCAGAGTTAAACAGTTGTTCGACACAGCGGACAATATGTACATTTTGCCTTACTACCGACTCACCGTGTACCTGATGGGTGTCATGCTAGGCTACGCGTGTCGCCGCTTCAAATCGATCAGCCTAACGCCGGTAAGTAGAACAACGGATTGATTGCTGACGGATGGCTCAACCATGCCGTCATTTGCATACGGCATAGTATGAATGGATATTTTATGCAAAATAGAGCGAACGGCACAACACCACTCTCGAACACGTTTCAATCGGCGTCAAAGTTCGATGACTTGCGACATATCTAGACACATAAGTATTTGTCGTTTCAGAACCAACTTCGACTGGGATGGTATGCGAGCAGCTTCCTGCTCGTGCTGGCTTTCTTCGGTCCGGCTCCAATGGGCTCCATTGACTACGTGTACGATCCGCTGGAAGCGGCAAACTATGCCGCCTTCTCACCGATCGCGTGGTGCCTGTTCTTCTCCTGGGCTGTGTTCACCTCGCACTTAGGTTACAGAAGTAAACCACAATCACCCCCTCACACTAAAACCCAAGCATTCATTTTCCGAATCCCCACAGATAAACTAACCGATGTGTTGTCCTGGCGGGGATTCCGCGTAACCACCAGGATATCCTACGCCGTCTATCTGACGCAGTTTCCCATCTTCTTCTTCAACGTAGGACGGGTTCGTACCCCTCTGCGGTACAATTTCTTTACATCGGTTCTGGTAGGTTGTTTCATAATCGACACTCCCGTACCCCTCGGACATTGATTTCACGTTTCGTTTCACAGCTGGACTTCAAGGAGTACGGGGCCATCTTTCTGGCGTCCTATGTGCTGACGGTGCTGTTTGAGATTCCGTTCAGCAACATTAGGAAACTGCTCTTCGACAACGGTCGCAAGCGAAAACCGGAAACTGCCGGGCTCAGCGGCCAGAAAACGTGTGATATCAACAAGAATAGCAACAGCAGCAGCAGCAGCAGCAGCAGCAGCAGCAACAACAAGACAATTGTCTATCCCGCCGATCAACAGACTAAGGATTTAAGAGATTGATGCGTGTGAATGCGGTCGATTGATTGAGCACCCATGATGTCAACAAAGTAGCGGAAAACTTTATTTATGATTATTTGCGATATTAGAAACTGCCGGTTGACCGTAGTTTTATTTTCGATGATAAGCTTAATCCGACTTAAGAACGATGTAGATAATAGGTGTAAGGTAAATTTAGTTTTTTATTACTATTAAATATGGTCTTCGAACAAGAATCTGTTGAGTATGTAATTATTTCCGAATTAGCCCCCCTCCGGTTTCACCATTTTTTTTTGTATGCCAGAAGAGCATTGGGTTAAAAGGCCACTGCGACAGTCTTAATGATCGTCTTTTGTGGCAGGCCCCGATACCCGTTGATGGAGTCTAGTGGGATAGTTATAATCCTGTGCCTCAATAGTACCGACATGGTTAATAAAGCCAGGAGCCATACCTGATATGGAGTAAGAAGGAAACTTCCGAAGAAGTTGTGCCTTTTCCCATGTCATCAATTCGCCTTTCACGGTGGCTGTGGAGGTGCCTAGAAACGGTTCAGTACCAATAAATTGCTGAGCTGATCCTTGTCTTGCTAGGTTGTCAGCAAATTCATTACCTCGATTTACTAATGCAATAAGCTCTCACAAACTCTGGAGTTGTCTGAGAAATTGGTTGCGATAGGGGCTCAGAACCGATTACCTACAGTGGAAACGAGTATTTGCTTCAGTAAGAACCTCCCCGAAGTACTAGGAATTCGCCTTCAAAAATTCGAAAAAAAATCACCTTCATTGGTTTTGACTTCATTGGAATTCAAATGTTTAAGTTTTGGGTTGAACGTCGATCGAATTCGTTATAGACTCCAGTGGCTGTCCAGGTTGTCGCAGTATGTGATATCGAAATTGTTAATTGATTAAATACAGAGAAAATATTTAGTCAAACATTCGGTTGATCGAATCCGAATCGCCGGGCAATTCATCTATCAGCTTCCTTACTGTAAGGCTGTAACAGCCAACTCGTCCACTTTGTTCTCCGTAGAATGCCAGTTTGCCCTGAACTGTATCTCACTTCCACCAGTTTTTCGGGTCTTCGTCAAGTTCCGCTTGATTGGAGAGAGCTCTGGTGAGCGCTGGTCAGCCCATTAGGAATCAGGTACAAACGATTCCTCTCTGCCCTGAGTGCTTCCTCAAATAGGTCTTTATCGAAGGCTTTCACCTTGCACTTCCGACAGGTCGACCTTAGCCCTCGCGTCGGTGGCTTCAGTTGATCAATCTTGTATCGTAAAGCTTGACACCTTCCAGACCATGATGGTCAATAACGTTGGTGTACAGAAAGTGTTATCGATGATTGGTTGTTGTACCCTTTTACATAAGGTACTAACGAAATCCTCGTTTGCTAGGCTTACGTCCAGCTTGAATAAAGCTTCCAGCTTCCATTTAAGGGAGTATGCCTACTACCCCATTCGACTGCCCAGGCATTAAAGTCGCCTTCAATGACTACCGGCTTACGTCCCGTTAGCACTTCGGTACGCTTATTTAGCATTCGGTCGAACTGTTCCAGAGTTCAGCTAGGCGGAGCGTAATAGCTGCAGATTTAGACACCATATAGTGGAGTCTAGGGGCATTGGGCAAAAAATAAATGCGTTGTAAACCAAATACATGAAAGGAAGAGGCTCAAAGGAAACAAATACGGACCTCCCCCGGACGGTAACCGTTGACGGCGACGAACTAGAAGTGGCAGTTGAGTTCGTGTGTTTGGGATCGCCCTTCGTAAAACACTATTATCAAAAAGCGCACGCCGCCGCAAGAAGCTGTTAATGTCAAAACACAAAACCCTTATTAGACCAGTAGGTCTTTATGGACTTGAAACCGTGACGCAGCTCACGATTAACATACGCGCCTTTTCCGTGTTCGAGCAGGAGGTGCAGCGAACATTATTTGGAGGAGTACAAACTGAAAGTGGAGAGTGGCGGGGGCGTACGAATCACGAACTACAGGCACTGTTTCGCGGAGAGATCTCATCATACATTTAGCGAAAATCGATAGGCTGCGATGGACCGAAAGAAACATGCGATTTTTGAGACATCTGCGATATTGGTGATAAGTGACCCAAGATCCAGTTGAATACATACTAGTGCTGGAAACACAATAAACCATCCCGGCTCTATGCTGATGGCGACGACCATGTTAATGTTATGCATACTTGACATGGAAAAAATTTATCAAATATTGCAATTGGAAATTGGATATCAAATTGGACCTGAAATCGAACTGGTGATTAGACATGCAAAATGACTTGAATTTAAAATCCAAATCGCACTTCAAAACTGACTTGAATTACACTCGAAATTAAAGTTAAAATTGGACTTGAAGTAGAATCTATTTTAGTACAATTAATTTTTCTTATTGCTTATTATTCAATACCGGGCTATTGCATTGACAACTCCGGACTTCCCGGTTGTACATTGAGAAATTATTTTGTTATAAGCATTAAATTTGCTATAGAGGATGCCAGTGCCAGTGATTGCGCATGAATCGGTTCAGCCAACTCCGAGAAACAGACGGCTAAAAATTAAGCGTCACACACACTCAAGGGCAGCAGGGACAATAGTCCAGAGGCTTGACGACCCTCTCCCTCTCAGCCACACTGCGAGTTGGAGTTGGAGCTTAGGATGCGGCGAGGTTTGACAGTGGGCTCTGTCGAACCTCCATAAAATACCACAATATTCGAAAGCAGTTCCGTCAAAGCGAGTTAGTACCGCTTAAAGCACTGTAGCCCCTCTGCAGTACCAACTGGCACATTAGGATCGATGCCAGTAAGATCCTGATTATGGTGTTCTGGCCACGGTAAAGACACGGCTTCGATGAACGGATGGGATTGGATGCTATGTGCTGGCGATTGTGGTGTCGTATTCCCTCGGTAGGCAATGGTGGTACTTTGCTGAAATGGCGTTAATACCACGTCGGTCTCCGTCCCGTTAACGACAAGGTCGTCAGAGTCCATTTATGGCAATCAATATGGCACCGAATATTACCCTTCCCTTCCCTTCTTCAGTGTATCAACTTGCTACCATAGACTCGGGAAACCATCACAAAAAAATAAAATTAGTTCAACTAACCTGCTAGCCGTTATCAGATCTTGCAACTCGAAGCACTAAACATGGCATTTTATAGGTACTATTACTTTTTGGGGCATAACTTACACTAAATACTGAGATTTCTACCCAATTAAAATTCATCACTATATTACCACTTTTTCGTCGTCGATTTTTCTTTAATTTTTTTCGGTCGTTCCATTCATCACATCACTCGCGAAACTTAACTTTAAACACAGAAAACTTGAATTTGCCACCCGAACAGTAATCTAGAAACATATTATAATGATTTTGCCCAAACAGTTCACTGGAATTGATATGAAAAACTTTACTTCGTCGTTGTTGATACGTTGCCAAGGAAACGGGAGTGATGCCATATTTACGTTGAGCATGAAATTGGCCAATAATTTTCGCTATTAAATTAGCGGTCGTAAAGTGTCGAAAATATACTTATAAAATTCTCTGATAATAAAATTCACCGTAAACAACATTTTATGTGATAGAATTACTGTCGGATCTAGTTCAACAGCAAAAATGGATACGCGATTCTATGTTTCATAATTGTTCATAACAGATTATTACCTACTACTGGCAACTCAACATAAACTTAGCATAAACAAAAAGATAGTGGAAACAAGTACTGAAATCAGTGAAAAAGCAACTGGGCTCTGACGACCTTCACCTTAAAACCTGGCAAGTCTTCGTGATACGTTTAAAACTCGACACCTTAAGTGGTGGGGTAGTAGGTTCAGATGACAATTCCTGATTTACGTCGATCTGGCTCTGGCCCGGGTCCTCATAAAGGATCCGAATCAGCCCTTGCATGGCCTCCCTGCTTGCATAGATAGCCATGGGATCACAACAAGGCGACTATGAACTAGTGGAGATAGCGGCACGAAGGAGGGACCCAAGAGTATGGAAACACCGGAAGACACCCAAAGCAATAGCGGCTTTACGCCAAGTGAAGCAGCGAATGTATTCGCTAGAAGTGGAAGACTACAACGATCACCAGTGTCAAACAAGACTGCACTAGCGAGCAAAAGTGACAGTGTGCCTCCAGCAAAAAAGAAAGGAGGGCATGGTATTGTAGCGAATGAGAGCATATACAGTGCGACAGAAGAAAGCGATGAAAAAAGAGAGATAGAAACTAGGATGCAGTAGGAGTAAAGAAGATGAAGGTAAGCTCACGATGATAGTTCGCTTGGACAAAGAAAATAAGCGTCAGCCTTGTGATAGACTTGTTGGAAAGAACAACGGAATCGAAAGTGATAGTCTGCTGATCCGAAATCCCTTTCACCGGACACGACAGGTATGACGCTGAGTCAGATGTTCACGCCAAAGCTTGGTGGTTGCGCACCCCGAGATAGGATGGTAGAGATTAGAACGAAAATTGATGAGCTTCACGAGTTCGTTAAGAATAGACACAATGTCCACACGCAGATTAAGCAGTTAGTGACGAGCATTAAGTCTGCTTTAACTACCGTCGAACGCGAGCAGCAGGATCTCAAGGATAGAGCTTTGACAGCTAAAAGTGCACTTAGTGAAGCCAAAAGAGCATGACTGCCGCAGTATCCAAATCCGAACCAGCGTACTGATATAAGGAAGAGGGAAACGTCTGGAGAAGAGGACCAGAAAAGGGCAAAGAATGAGGAGGGATATAATACGGACCAGGGCGAAGGCAGCGGATGGCATATCGTTGACAACCGAAAGGACAGTAAGAAACAAAACGGAAGCAACAAGAACGTAGAGCAAAAAAGCCAAAGCCTCGGCAGGAGAAGAGTAAATGCGATGCTCTAGTTGCCGAAGCGAACGCCATGAAAAAGTGTTGAGAACAAGACGGACTCAAAAATGAGAGATGCTTTTGGAGCTGCAGAAGGACCCGTCGGTCAAGAGCGCAACTTTTAAGGAACTGGTTGCAAAGGCGCTGGGAAATGATGCGAGTATGAAAGCGCTCTCATCACCACAGAGCAAGAACTTCGAAACGCGCTGGTAGCACAGTGCGAATTGAGCAGCATGCCGATGGCAATGCGGCTGAGAAAGGCTTACGGTGGAACGCAGACGGCGGCGATTTGTATTTCGGCGTCAGTGGCACCCAAGCTACTAAAGAAGGGCAAAATCAAGGTCGGGTGGTCAGTGTGAGCGCTAAAAGCCATCCCTTGCGTGGTCAAGCAAGTGGAGGAGTTCGCACTAGGCGCGAAACTGTGGAGGTCCGGATAGATGCAAATCATGCCGAAAATGCGGCGAGAACGACCACTTTGCAATCGACTGCGCAAAGCCACCGAGGTGGCATACTGTGAAAAAAAGAAGATGGAAATAACCACAAGCCGGGAGGCTTTCAATGCCCAGCATATCAAAAGGCGAAGGTAGGCTAGCAGTGATGGAGGCGACCCAGATCAATCTCAAACATTGCGATACAGCACAACAACTCTTGTGGCAGTCGACGGCCGAATCGTTGTGCGATGTTGCAATAATTGCGGAGCCGTACCAAGTTCCACCCAGTAACGATAACTGGCCCAGCCAACAGAGCAGCGATGGCTGCGATTCACGTAATGGGTAAGTTTCCCATTTAGGGAGTTCATACGAAGGTTTCGAGATTGCCAAAATTCACGAGATCTTTATATGCAGCTGCTACGGACCACCACGATTGATAATGGAGTAGTTCCACCAGATGCTAAATGCGCTCACCTACGAGCTCATCTGGCGAATGCCAATTATCATCGGAGGAGACTTCAATGCTTGGGCTGTGGAGTGGAATAGCAGCTGCACTAACTCCAGAGGGTACAGCCTATTGGAGGATTTGGCTAAACTAGATGTGGTGCTGTTGAAGAAAGGTAATATAAGCACTTTTCGTAAAGACGGACGCGAATGCATCATCGACGTTACATTCGGCAGCTCGTTGCTAATGCCGGAACATGAACCGGAGAGTATGTGAAGGTTATACCCATAGTGATCATCAATTCGGTGGTAATAAAAAGAGCTAGTTTTTCTTTATTAATTTGTCAAGGGGGGAATATGATGAACATGACGACGGGAGTTCCTCAGGGCTCCATCCTCGGCCCAATCTTGGACTAATGATTGATGATAGGTTTAACTTCAACGGCCACGTCGAACTTCGGCCACGTGTGAGAAGGCAGCGCAGATTATCAACGCGTTAGCCAGAATTACGCCGAATAGGTACGGGCCTTGTAGCAGCAAACAACGACTACTGGCTAGAGTATTATCGAATCGACGGTATTAAGATATGGCGCCTCAGCCTGGATCGCAGCGCTGCGAACCCAGCGGAATCGCGCTAGGCTAAATAGTGCTTTCCGGCTCATGACCGTGAAAGTTGCCAATGCACACAGAACTATATCAACAATGCAATGCTTCCCATCTGCATCATCCTGGAGGAAAATAACGAATACTACAGGCGAAGACACATCAGAGCAATTCGGCAGCTGGTGAAAGAGCAATCGCTGGGTAAATGGCAGCAGGATTGTGGTAGGGCCGAGAACGGTAGGTGAACGTATAGGCTTATACCGGTTCCATTGACCTTGTTGAACAGTTGTTTCAGGCGATACCTGTACCGGTGTGGGCACTCACACCTGCCTGTCCAGAATGCGCTGAGGTAGAAGAGACAGCGGAGCACGTTGCCTTCGAATGCCCAAAATTTGTCGCAGTGAATGCCTCGAATGCCCAAAATTTGCCGGAGGTGATGGAGTGGAAGTGGATTGGCAAACTCGACAGAACAGTACAGAACAGAGGCAAGGATAGTAGACGGTCAAGCAATATGGAGATGGAGTAGCGTCAAGTCGGAGAAGCTGGCCGCGAGGGTGGCTGTGAAGAAATGAACGTTATGAGGGTCGCCATCTCCGCATTGGTTCACGTCTCGACAGTTGTATGGAGTAGTGTACAGACACGATGCCTGACATCGAGCATTTCCTCACGAAAAATACAACTATTTCCAGAAAATGTAGTCTAGAACGCGTTAAAACGCAAAGGTGCATATCTCGACGAAAATCATCCAACACCTAATCGGCGACATTGAAGGATCGACCATTTTTCACTAACAAATTTCATGGCTCATCGCTTAGGAAGTTCAGAAATAGTTTTCCATTGACGATGTAAAGTATACAATATGTTGGTTTGTTCCGGCCGAAGGGTCAAACCTTAGTCAATAGCTACCATCAACGGCAGGCATTGTGTACAAGCGGTTTGTTTCTTTTCCTTGTAGGGCTCTTTTACCTTTTGGTTCACTAATTAGTCTAGCGTAGATTCCGATCTTTAATTACCTGTATATTAAGTACGAAGTTCTTAACGTTCTTTGCTGGGGATAAAACCGACATTAACCATGATGAGTAAAACAAACATCTTTTCAGCAGAGAAGCTCTGCAATTATCAGCAACTCTTTGTTGTATTGTTACCGCAGGCATTATCAATGCAGCGTACAGACGATGCGGAAGTTTGTTAAAAACCAATTGCATAGCAGAGCAGGTGTTAGAATTGTACACCCGAGGCAGAGGTCGGCCATCCGCGTCAGCTGCAACAACAACAGATCGTGGAACGATCTGTTCACCATACCATGATGCATCTAATTATGCGATTGCCCCAATCCTAATCAGTGAAGTTTTGCACATAGGCTGGCTGCTCCATTATATTGCATTTGTCTAGGGACAGGCAAATTTTGGTTCTGACTGACATTTTCGGCCAAAAATGCCAAATTATTGTCGAGACTCTGAGTAATTTCAATATGCAACTTTTCCCTATAAATCATAGTTCCCAATAATCGAAGTATCATCGCAAAATGACCTTCAACTCGGCGAAGATATTTCTTTGACCCACACATGGGAAACGTGTTTTTGTGGCCAGTCATGATGATAGTATTTAGTCGAACGAAACGAAACCAGCACCCGACCGACCGTAATACCGCCTGGGGGACAATGTTTGCCACCTTCTTTAATTGAGCGTCGCCAATTGACCACATTCTTCGGATCCGGCCACCGGTCACCGGCTACCGCGCGCACGCCGGTCGCCGCCATTCGTGAAACAGAAGGAAGCACGCACTGTGAAGGCGGGCAGACAGAGGCTACGCGCAGTACGCCACTATTTTTGCATCGTAACCTTCGCTGCGCGCCGCGAAATTGGACATCCCAGGGGTGGAGTGGCTAATTATATGCACCTGTCTGTCTGTCAGCCAATTCAAATACCAGTAAGTACTGGGTACTAAAAGAGTAGTGCTGTGATACAACTAAAAACAGTAACGCTTCGCGAGGCACACTCAGTGTTTACTCACAGTTTACTAGTTGTTATTGATATCATTTTATTCTTCTTATTCGCATTCCTAACCATCGTCCTGTATTTGCTTCCATCGTTAACAGTCTACCGTAAGCTATTCTCTAGTGACACGCCAACGTACGGCACGGCTACTAAACAGAGTTTAAAGCATTTTTATTAGCGTTTACCGCGAGGATCGCGGTCAATCGAAAACAACATGTATCACAAAAATTATTTGTAGTTCTGTTTTTTTTAGGTTAAAGCCTCTCTCTCTTGTAAGTGGGTAATAAATAGCGTTATTCTAATCACTCCGGCGGAATGGCTCGAACAGAAATTGGGAACAATTTTGTTTGGTTTTGGCAGAAACACAGACCAGAGCATGGTGCAAGCAACTAATAAAATAAAACCTACCTTAGATTCATTGCATTTTTTTTGCTGCTGCTGCTGCTGTTGCTGCTGGTAACGAACATTGATTGTATTGTAATTTTTAAACACTCTAATATGTTTACAATTCATTTGATAAGTTTGGTTTCTTCTATCTAAAACAAAAAGCCAACCTTGCACGGTTGATTGATACGCTTTTCTTCTATTAGTGTTTGGTTTTTTTTGCTGATGGTAACTTGTGTTATTGTAAACATTGTTGAAATTTTGACAGCATGCCCGAACGAACGCCTGCCTACTTGGTTTAGGATTTTCGGAAAGAGTTGCCAGCGAGTCGCTGCTCCCGGTGCGTTGCTCCCGGAGGGGATTGACTCTGCGGTGGAGAAGCGGCCGACGTTTGTCGCTTCAACTGCCGGAGGGGACTGCTGG
Organism: Sabethes cyaneus; assembly: GCF_943734655.1. Taxonomy (NCBI): domain Eukaryota; kingdom Metazoa; phylum Arthropoda; class Insecta; order Diptera; family Culicidae; genus Sabethes; species Sabethes cyaneus. Next base: position 157,483,747 of record NC_071353.1, read on the forward strand.
CCATCGAACTGCTGGAAGGGATTTGGACCGATCCCGAGCGCTGACCGAGACCGATCCGCGGTGGGATAGCTGGCGGTGGACCCCGATTCGGTAGGGACGATTGCTGGGGGAGCCTGGACGCTTGGGGTAGCACCGGGGCTTTCATTTTGGGTGGTTCACTGGAGCCGGAGCTGGTGGATGTTGATGACGGAGCTGCTGTCGTCGGTACGGGTCGGGCTGGCAAAGATGGAGGCTGTTTTTGGGGAGCTGAAACTGGAGCAGTCGTTTGAGGTTTTTCGATCATTTGAGCTTGCGGTTGTTGTTGCTGCTGCTGCTGTTGAGATTTGCTGCTAGCGGATTGTTGTTGTTGAGAAACGGGTTTGCCGATGATTGTTTGAAGCTTTGGAGATGCTTGCGGTGGGAGATGCGTTTGCTGCACCCGCTGGTTGTTCTGGGTTGGCGGTTGAACAGGTTGCGTGGCAAGTTTAGCTGCCGGAGGGGCTTGATGCGTCACTTGCTGGTGATGATGTTGATTGGAGGCGGCGGTCGTCGTCACCGATGGCATCTGCTGCGCGCCAAGACTCGCTTGACCGGCTACGCTGATTGCCGGGTATTTCTTCTGCCATTCCTGCCCGGCGGCTACGTACGAGAACACGCACAGAACCGAATAGCAAATGTCGTCGGCCTTCGGAGAGGACAGATAGATAGATAACATTAGAAGCCGAGTTCATATTTTTATTCTTTTGCTGAGTGGTTTGGATGGACATGTAATTTGTCACGTAGGCCAATTTAGTGCTGATCATCCACGATCCACCATTAAACCGACTTTAATTCAAAAAAATGGGTGGAAAAGTTTTATTTAAAATATCCAATCAATAAGCTAAGGTTTCGAAATTCAGAACAGTTCATCTAGGGTTGCGAAAAATTCATTCAAGAGCAAAACAACATTCTCTGTCTACTTTGGAAACAACATAAATTAAACATAAACTACTTTAAATCAAAATGAAAGTGAAGGCAAACTGGAAATACAATTTTAGGACGTCAAAATGAATAAACAAAAGGAATAAATTCATAGAATTACAACGTAAACTTACGTTCAGAAGCGTAGAAAGTGTACAGAACAGAAACACAAATCGGTTCACACTTAACAGAAACACATTCTGGACGGAGGGGCGACACACACGCAGTTGAGAGCATGCAGGCAGGACCGTGGAAAGCGGCGAAAGTGTTCGGAAGCGCGCCGTCTATTGACCGGGCATTCCCGTCGATCTTTGCTGGTCCCGGAGAAGCTTCCTGGCGTGGCACACGGAGAACGTTCGGTGCAAACTTAGGGCGGCTTCGTTTGCCTATGTTTGGCGTGTGCGTGCGTGCGTGCACGTGGATGGTGGACGGTGGACAGTGAAACGGACCACGCCGCGAGACGGACGGAAGCGAGTCGGTTCGGACGTTGAGGGGGAAGCGTATACGTTCAGTTCAGTGTGTTTCGGTGCGGACGGGCCAAAGGAAGAAACGGAAGAAAATAAATCAACTCGAAATAAATAAAGAATGCACAGAATGCACGGAAGTCCTAGCAAGCGGTGCACCGCGCGGGGGTTGTTTGATATCAGTGTGCTGTTTTTTGTTCAATTGAAGCAAGCAGTGCAAATGGCGGTTAGTTAATGTATTATTTTAAGAAGAAATCCTAATCGACATTCTAGGAAAAGTCAGTTTAAAGCAATATTTTTTTGTATAAAAATTACACGCGTGGCCAAGCGATCTGAAGGACGTTAAATAGCTGGGCAATTTGTTAGCACATTAGCGTAATAATTCAATTGAACTATTTTAATGGCTGGGTCAAGAAGATCAATGCCAGGTGTTCACCGACAGTGCCATTTTACAATCGTAATTCTAGGACGGAACTTGATTTTTCTGTGGGAATCTATAAATCAAAATGCTGGAAGTTGGAGGGGTGAAAAAACGACAATTTTGGACGGCGTAATTTGGAGTCATGCTCCTAAAGGGTGTCCTGGGCCTGGCAGACTCAATAATCCCAGTGTTCTGAATCTTGTCACCGTAATTTATGTAAATTTGACTACGATGTTCCACATTACGTAATCTGCAACTATCCTGCGCCCTGCAGAAGCACAATTCTTGTAGACCGGTTATAGGTGTACTACTATTAAATAACCCCGGGGTCTAGCTATGTCCGTTAAAATGGCGTTAAAATGGGCGCTTTCGGATTAACTAGCTCAAATACAATTCTAGAGTACCACAAGGTTTAAATTTTCACTGTTCATCAATAAGTTTACTGCATTTCGTAAACCGCTTTTGGTGCTTTGAACTGGGTTGAATAGTATAAATCAGAACAGAATTTAAGCTAGAATTTGGGTACACTTTTTTTGCTATTTTTAACAAAAAAAACTTGAATCAAAAACCGCATTGTAGAAAGCATTTCGAAAGCCTTCCCAGTCGCATTTACACAGCCACCTCTCTTGTCTCTTGTGAGAACAGTTTGTTTCCGCGTGACGATTTGCCCTGCATCCAGGGAACTGTTCCATTTTTTGCGGGACCAAAAGATAGTGATAACCTGCCCAATATGGCCAATATGCATGGTGCTGCTTCAGTTATCACCAGACTGGAGTACAAACATCGGAGTCCCCCGGACACGCGTGGTATTTCTCAGCATTTGTTGTCAGAAAGTCAGAGGATTATGAACGAAAATCGATACCTTATTTTGTTGCAATTTGATATTGCAAATAGAACCAGTATTGCGAAGCCCGCACTCGTGTGCTGTGACATTCTCACACGCGCGTTCTCGAACTCTTACCCGTGTGTGTGTGTGTGTGTGTGAGCGAAGGCTTAAAGATGAAGAATAAAAGAAGGAATGAAGCAAAATCTTTATCTATTTATCCTAGCTAGCCGTTCATGCCCACTAGCTGTTGGCAGTGGTTTGCTTTGTGAGCGGGTTGTGCAGAAAGACGCTGCGAGGCTGCGCGTTCGTGAGTGTGTAGGTAGCAAAATGTATGCAAATGCATGTCAGTGGATTAAGCGTTGGATCCAGCTGTATCACTAAACGTGCACGAAGTGCATTTGTTTAGCAGAGATTTTAACTTTCGAACTAGTAGTAGCACTGCAGGTTTTGTCGAGATTCACCGAAAAGTCACCAAAACCGTAATTTAGTCTGAACATACGCACCAAACGTTCTATGTGCTAAGAACAGGCTTATTCTGAGAACAAGAAGCAACATACGCCAGAAAAAGCACGGTTCGCAAGTGGGGGTTCACCAAAACATTTAGAGAGTTTGCGAAAAATGGCGGACAGTATGATTCTCTTGCGTTCCGGCAGTTTTATATGAAACCTGGAGGATAAACGATGAGCGCAGACAGGCAAAGTCCAGCATTGAGCGGATACAAACCAAAGCGGCTAAGGCAGCAGCTCGTTAACGATACACCGAGCTGGAGGGATTCTTAAACTAATGAGGGAGAAAATGTCGCCATTAATCCAATGTAAATGTTACTGAGCAATTTTATGGACCAGCTAAATTATTGGCCTGAACACTTTGAACAACTCTTCTGAATCTCCACTATCATATGTAAACATAAACAATGGCACGTGACGCCCACAGTACGTCACATCTCAACAAAAAAATTTTTTGAAGAGAAGTTTGTTCAACCATTATACAGCTAATATTCAGTAAGCAAGCGCTTGTTAAGCAATTATTCAACAAAAATGTTTGTTGGGATTGACAGCATCAACTCTGATGAGGGGCGTCGTTAACTAAAATTGAAGTTCCAATCAAAGGTTTGAAGTCCAGCTGATAGACTGCATTTCAGTCGAGATACCCTAGTATTTTCATGCGCGGGGCCCTGTAACTGCAAGGTTACAGACTCTGCCTTGACAAGCCAGTGGTCGTGGGTTCGAAACTTAGTAGAATCAGGCCATTCGATGTTAAGTGACTTTAGCATGAGTTTATTCTCAGGCCCCTCCACGTCCTTCCTACTGCATTCTGCATTTACTAACAATGAAAGCCTCTTGCCAGGGCAAGTTATAAAAGTGGTACTTGCTTAAAGTGCGAATGAAGCCTCTTGTTCAAGGGCAAATTATAGCTTGTTCCGCTTCCTGGTTCTAGGAACGAGATTGGTAATGCATAAGTAGTAAGGAACACGTACATACACACATACACACCCTCACTCTCTGCTGAACTCTGCTTTACCGACCATGAAGCCTTTAGCCGGGAATGGTTATAAGAATGACACTTGCTCGAGGTGCGAATGAAGCCTCTTGTCCAAGGACAATTTGTAACTAGTCTCCGCACTTCCTGGCTCTAGAGCTACATTGGTTGAAAAGTAGTAAGAAGCGTAGAGGGAAAAAGGGGTGAAAACACACCGACACTTTAAGCACGGATAATAAGCAGTTCGCTCACTCTATAGCGATACTGCAATAACAATAAAGTGCGGAACAACACCTGGATAAGATCACAATAGATCAAAATGCTGGTCGTAGTGATAATATCCACACACACAAAAAAAATTCATGCGCATTCTCAAATATGCCTTTCTAAATATCCGGAAAATCGCGACATTTCCGGTGAACTGGATGCAGGGCATCTTAATAAAAATCCTTAAAAAACGAAACCTATCTGTGAACTGACATGGCATCATGTTTCTCTGTATCATTCTCAAAAAATACTGCAAGGTCTTAATCGGATCCAGAACAGAATTGATGCTACTCTCCGGGGCAGCAAATTTTTTGCTTCGCAAAGTTCTGTATTATGTTGGAGAAAATCAAAAAAAATCCAGGTCTTTCTTTAATGGTTTCCAGATAGTACACTAAATCGAGGAACCCTCTAGAGACTTCACGATTTGGCCAACGGCATTCTCTTGTACTCCTAACCACAATTTGATATGCAGAGCAAATGCGATGATCATTCTAATAGCTCAAAGGCAGCAGGTCTCAAAGTCAACGTCGCAAAATCAACAGAAGTTAATCTAGGAATACCCTTGAAAGATAGTAATATCTCAGCACCTAATCTCCAGAAAGTCAAATAAGAAATCAGGTTACTGAAGGCCAACATAGCCGCCGGTATGGACCGCCTAACTACAGAGCCTTATAAACATTATTGTCGAGAAATGCTGACAACGGCTTGAATGCTGCAAGTATCGCGACAAAAGGCTGGCAAACACCGCCTACAAGGCACTTTCCTAGATCCAGTTGGACCAGCTGTCACCGTTAGCACAAGGTGTTGTAGGGCGAACTTCATGGGAACTCTGCACTGTGCCACTGCAGATCAAATTTTTACTCTCCGACAGATCTTGCAGAAATGTCAGGAGTATAAGGTACCCACGCATCACATCTTTACTGACTTCAAAGCAGCATACGATACAGTAGATCGACATGGTTTTCCGGATAACCTGGCGCTTCTGTTCAGAGCTACACTGTTCGTGCGGGGGACACTCTCGAATCTTCGAAATGCGGTAAGGCTTGAGACAATGTGACGGCTTATCCCGCATGTTGGTCAACATCGCTCATGATGGCGTGATTCGAACGAATTTCCTCCAAAATTAACCAACTTCTAAGCTTCGCAGATGACTTTAATTTGCCAGGAACTTGAAGCCGTGACGCTGCCCACCGAGGACATACGCTCCCTCGCCGTGTTCGAGCGGAAGTTGCTGCAGACAAATTGGTGGAGTACAAACATAAAAGTGGAGAGTGGTGGAGGTGTATGAATCACGAGCTACATGTAAAGCTAGGAGAAATTCCTAACGTTTATCTGGCGAAAGTCGGCTACGATGGGCCGGACGCGTCGTAAGGACGCCGGACGACAGTGCGATGAGAACGGTTCACTTCAACAACCCTACCGGCGCGGCACCAGCAACAGAGGGATCTAACGTGCAAGATGGCAAGATGGCTGCAATATGCAACACCAGATCGAAAGCAACTTGTGACTTCTGGGACGCCTGGGAAATTGGCGACGTGTGGCTCAAGATCGAGTTGAACGGAGACGATTACTTAAAACGCTACAAGCCACCCCAACTGTATGCTGCTGTATGTCGACGACAATTCAAACCTGAAATTTTAGGCCTACGGTGCGTATCGGCGAAGATAACGCGCAAGCTGCAGATTTTCGTAAACCGCTGATAGCGATACATCATTCGGACTTGGTAGCTTCACGCTTGGATCTGCAATTCGGAACTTAAGCGCCAACGCCGAAAAGTAACGGGGGTTCGGAAGCATAGATAGAAGTAAAGGGGGACATATTTCGAGAAGAACTTTTATCTATCGTATAAACGCCCAGGTGTTTTTGTCTGTATCCCGCACTTCGTTCTTTTTGCAGTATCGCTGCGGAGTGAGCGAATTGCTTATCGTGCTAAGTGTCGATCTTTTCATCTTTTTATCCTTTACTTTAGCACTACTTTTCATATAAGGTCGTTCTCTAGAACCACGAAGTGCGGAGACTAGTAAAAGTTTGCTTGATTACGCACCTCGAGCCAGTACCATTCTTATAACTTGCTCTGGCAAAAGGCTTCATTGGTGGTAAATGCAGAACTTATTATCAATGAAGACTGCTAAAGTCACTTAACATCAAATGGTTTGATAATACTAAGTTTGGAACCCATGACTCATTCCCATGGCAGACTCGGTAACCTTACGTCTGCAGGTATCAACATCTGTAGTTCGAGCAGTACGTTCGTTACAAACCTGTGGAAGATTTCTGTCTTACAGCAGTCCTCCAGCACCATTAAACAGCTGTTAACAGTGTAGCGAAGAACGCAGCGTGGGCATTAATGCTGCGCAGGGCCACCCATCAGAATGTAGAGCGATAACAAATAAAATTGACGGTAGCAAACCCGATTCTTCCAGGAGAGGAAATGCGACCAGGAGGTGAAGACGTGCAAAGAACCTAAGAAGCTGTACCGTTCTCTTCCCATGATACACGGAAATTCCATCAAAGCGTGCCGCGGGCGGACTGAAATGTGTAGAGATAAGGATGCAAGTATTTTGACAGACGACTATGCGCTTATTGAAAGGTGGAAGTAGCACTAGGTGGAGTGGCGTGCAGGGGAAACACCGCGATAGTGAAAGAAGTGACTTTATCGGTGAGATGTGTCACCCTCATCGGTAAGCAAAGTCGAAGAAACTAAAGAAAGGATAGCCCCGGACAAACTGGTCAGTTGCTTGCATCGATTGATTGTTAAGATTTAGGAAACGGACCGACTACCTGGGAAGTCGAAGGAAGGGGTTATGTTTTCTATCTATAGGAAAGACGGCAAACTAGATTGGATTGTAAGAATCCTAAATACCGCTTGCAAAGTAATTTTCTAAACCATCATCTTCCATCCACTGTCGGCACTAGCCAATAGATTCGTGGGAAATTATCAGGCTGACTTCGCGAAAGGTCGGTTTACAACAGACCGAATCGTTACCTTACAACAGTTCTTCCAAAAAAACTCCAGTAAACTAATTTCAAAGCTGCATATGATAGTGTAAATCGATAAGAGCTATAGAAAATTTTCAATGAAAATGGTTTTCCGGAGAAGCTGACCAGATTTATAATGGCTACGATAGATAGAACTCAGTGCTGTGTGAGAATTTTTGATGGACTATGTTGGTTCACATGGCAAGATCTGGCGATAACCGTTGAGCGCTCGGATATAAAGGTTATGGATCGATGTCGGGGCAATTCACCAAGAAAGTAAAGAAAAAGTTAAAGTTTTGCCACAAGAGATGATCATTAAACCACTGTTGCAGGGACTTTCTGGCATACATAAAAGTAAAGAAAAGTTATTGTTACGTAGTAATGATTTTCTTGAAAATTGCCGAGAAACAAACCGTCTTTAAAGAGCTCCGAGCTAGCTACTGTGTCAGTTTGCATATTTGACGGCTGGTTAAATGGCAACGTACATAATATAAATTATATAGTTAAATCAAAATAACACATGACAACAACGCAGAGATATGAAAAACGGTTCGAAAAAGAAGAAAAATTACAGCCAAAAAATGCCATGCATATCTAAAATCTGATCCACAATAAAATGGTAAATAGCAAAAAAAGTTCCTCAGAATACTCACCAAATTGGACTGGAACTTCCGCTGGATCAACTGGCGAGTTTTAGGATCTGAAATACAAAACATAACAATGGATAAGAGAAGAGAAAAGCAAAACAGCCCAAAGTAAAGCTGTGGCATTTCTGTCGTGTCGTCACACTTACTGTACTCCTCCAGTATGAAAACTCCTCCCTTTTGGGTGAAACACTTTTTGATATGCTCCAGCCGGATGAAAAACTGTGTGTCGTTTCGTTGGAAAACGGTATAGGGAAAGAATAAGAAAAATGGAAAGAAAGAAAAAAATGGAAACAAACCAAATGGTTGCATTATTTTCCATGGCAAGCCTAGCTGTCATCACGGACGTCAAAATTAAAGCTGCTTGTGGTTGGGTGTGTGGGTGTGTGTGTGTGCTTTGCATGTAATTTTTCGGTTAGTGTGTGAGAACAAAAGCGAATAGGTCTATTGGTGTGTAAGTGTTTGTGAGTGTGTGTGTGTGTGTGTTTTGGTTTGTCCCATTCGGCCGTTTATGTCACTGTGAAGTGCTGCACTATTGGTTTCTGGTGAGTACAATATCATACATAAAAATTTACATTAGTTTGAAGACAGATAGGGCGTTTGTGTTTATCTTTTTTTTTGTGCCAGACAATTCTTATTTTGGAGGTTAAGGTTACTTCTATCGGTGACGTATCGGAAATGTTTACTTTCTACGCTGCTACAGGCAAAGCGCAAGCAGAAATGTAGCGTCTAGGGGCAGTTAGTTTTTTGTTTTCTGCTTAAGTTTTCACTTTTTTTTCGTTGGCTGAAACACAAGGCACTACACAACCAAAAAAAAAAAGAAATATACAGTATAAGCAAATCAGCTGGCTACGGAAATGTTGTGAACTAAATACTTTTATTTATAGTAGCATCAAATCAGGCAAGATACGCTTAAAGCTAGATGAAAGCTCAGTGTTTAAGGCAACGTTTTCCAATGCTCTACCAAGGTTAGTTATGCTTTACATTCGGCAAGGCGTGAGTGTGGAGAGTAGTGGTACTACAAAATAAACTGGTCTATTGTTTTTTTTTTTTTGGTTTTGGTTTGTCGATTTGCAATCTCCGGATTCGGGTGCTCATATGTATACTCATGAATAATTCGATAATAGTTCCGCAAATTCGACAGCGGGTTCTCTTCGGCTGTGTTGTTGTATTCATTGAGTTAAAAATTTGATCAAATTAGCAATACAAAACAAGTACTTGTGAGATGGTCTCTAAACGAAAGAACGAAATCAAAAATTTGGTCATCTGACAGGTGAATGAAAACGACAAGAGCGACAAGACAATCAATCGGTCGAGACTGCGACATCGTCGTGAATGTACGTAGTAAACGCAGTGAAGAGTACGCAACTAAAGAGTTTTTTTTGTTTTGTTGTTGGCGAGAGGAAGGGTTTTTTTTGGTGTCGGGTCTCTAACACACTGGGGGAGGTGCCTTTTCTGTGGGGGTATGGGATTTTTCTCTCGCTCAAAACAAGTCTCTCTACCACTGTTTCCAGGGTTTTATCATGCGCTAAATGAAGGGTGTGATAGGCTACACGTTGCAGAAACTCAAAAGTGGGAACACTACAAATGATGTTTCGATGAAAAATGGGTGGATAAATATGGTAAGCAGATGTCACCTATTATAGTTTAATTGTCTAATTTGGAATTGCTTCCGCAGCGCAGGTTTCGCTTGCTACCGACACACCGCCTACGTTGATTAGTTTGTGTCCTACTGCGACAGACGCTCTATAGTTTATATACAAAGTAGTAGTGTAGAAACAGAAGAAAACATAAACGAAAATAGTGAAACAGTTCGGAGAAGCCTGTAAAACTACAGAAAAACCACACTATATTTCGAATGCAGTTTGCAATTTCACTTTCGTACTTTTCTAGTTTTTACAAACTAACTGAAAAATCAAACATCTAGCTTTAGGTACTGTTACAGTTCTATGGATAGAGAGTGAGAGAGAGAGTATAAACCAAACGCAAAAGGATGAAAATCTACAGAACCAAACCAAAAAATCGCTAAAGTTAACTACGAACAACTACGACTTTTTCGGTACGAATCAAAAAACCAATCAATAAAAACCAAAAAGTTTTACAAAAACTTTCCGTTGGTAGAAAACTAAATAATCTACCGCTTCAGTTTTTACCAGAAGGTTAAGGAACCAAATATCGTGTGAAAGATCGCTAACACTTGAAAGTAGAAGGTAGGTACGCTCTAAAAAAACAAAGTTTTTTTTGTTTACTTTTACTGCTTCAATCAAATCGGTTTGATGTTTCGATTCTAATAAAGGGACAGTAGTAGTAGTAGTAGTGTGTATCTCGGCAACAGAGAAAACCAAAAATGTTCAAAAAAGCTTCAATCCGATACACAAAAGTTTTGCAACAACCATTACGCTCTAATAAGGATATCGACTTTCAAACGTTTATTTATTTGCATCGGGTTTTTGATAGGTTTTATTTTTTTTTGTGTAGATGTGTGGTGTAGTTTGAAGGTTACAGATTTTTTGTTGTTGGCTTAAAAGTAACTAGTAAGAAAAAATTGAATCAAACTGTACCTCAAAGTCCTTTCATCCGCAATGCAAATGCATTATTTTTTTAGTCGTTTGATCGAATGACAGGTTAGGTTTGTTTTTTTTTGTACGATGCCATTTTGTTTTCGAGTTTTCGAGATCGGAAGCAAATTGGGTTTGGCGGTTTTTGTTTTTTTTTTGTTTGTTTCGGGTTTCGCCGCAAACGTCATAAATCGCCGCCCGCCGCAACGGGGGGTGCGACGTTTCGTGTTTTGGTTTTTCATTCAGTTTTTTTTTTGTTTGATTGTTTTTGTTTTGCGACAACAGATGGCATTGATTTTGTTTTAATCGACAGTAAACAGATGGAATAAAAGAGAAAAAGAAAACGGAAAACATGATTAGTATCTTTCGGGTCGTTTTCAGAGTTCAGCGTAGAATTGGTTTCGCTAATTTCAAAACAGATAGATCGAAAACAAAACCAAAGAAAAAACGGAAAAGCTAGCTTTTTTACGGCTAAGGAGAGGACGGTATCCGTAATCAAACGTGAGAAGAAAAACCAGAACGCAACTTAGGGGAGGAACTGAAAACGAAACTAATAATAGAAACACTCCAGGACCATCTCAAAAGTTGATTTGTTTTACGACCGGCTCCGAACCCCGGTTCAGATTGTTGTTAAGGCTGTTTTCTGTGCATGTTTCGAGGCAACACTAATGTTTGCATAAATGCAGTAGTTGAATTTTCCGAACAAAAAAAGTATCAACGAAAAACGAAATCATTCTTAAAGGAACCGAAACGGAACATAAACCAACAATGGACTAACTTTTCCTATGAGTAGTGTCAGCGAGGCTGTGCCTACTGTGATTTTTTTTCTGAGCTGCTGTAATATGACAGTGAAATTTTGGAACGAAAAAAAGAAACTCCGAACCACATCTTCTTCATCATTGAATGAGAGTGTTGCCAATTATGATTTATATTCTGCTGTCATGATGCTGAACGATTGGCGCTTAGTTGGCAAGAGGAACGAACGGACTTTTCTACGCTAGATTAATGGATGCTCTATTCTGTTAGTTTAGGACTAGAACCGTGGAATAATTTTTCGATGTCAGTTTTGAGGGACAAAACATCGACTAATCTAGATACCAAGTGTAATTAGTGAGGAGAAAAAAAGTAGAATAATGGAAGATGTTGGAAAAAGGTTAATGTAAAGTTACGGTTTTAAAATCAACGGTGACAGAAATGAACATCGAAGCTTTTTACAAGTTTCGGCTTATCGAGGTACCACCGGAACCGAATGCCGATAAGCCGAATGTTTTTAGTCAAGCATGCATGGCGCGAAACCTAATGGATGATTCGTTAATAAACAAGAATGACGTGTGTGTGTGTGACACCATGTTATTAATTTCATGCGAGCTTTGGTTTCCATCTGATTCGCCGCTGCTAATGGGTCGAACTTCAAATTGGAAAAACTTTCAACTTTTCTGCAGACGCCCTTTTCAAAAAAAAGAAGGCTTGGCATTTAGTCTGTCACTTTGACTTATAGATGGCAAGTATGAGTTTGACGTTTGGCAACTCATTTTGCTTAGCTGAATAACAATTTGCGGTTCAGCTGAATAACAGTTTTTTAGGTTAAGAATCGTTCTTACTAGTATAGTTATAAGTAATAAGATGAGTATTTTAGACACAGTTACCACTGATCAGATACGTAAATGGTGAAATCAAGAATAGCCATTACAGAGAAGATAAAGATAAGATATATATCGTAAGAAGGACTATAAGAGAGTATAATAAAAACAAACTTCGAAAAGGAAACAGTGAATACAGAGCTTGGTTGACCCTACCTTGCTATTGGCAAACAAAAGTCCTACTCCCTCGAGACAGATCTGCATTAGTCCTCCTTCGCCGGTGTTCAGATCCTGCACCGGAAACTCACCGCCCAGCTCCGGCCCTTGGCCGGTGCAACCTCCTCGTTCCATTGCCTCTTTGATAGCGGTATACAACTCCTTGCACTGCAACAACCAAGCCAATAAATTGTCAGTTCAAAGAAACATCGCATCATGAAACTTCCTACCTTTCTGGTGTAATACTTGTGCAGCTGAGTCTGGCCACCATTCCGGCGCCACAGACAAAGAACACGTGTTTTAGGTGAGTACGTCATGTTGACCAATCGCTCGAACCACCAACGCTCCACTATGCTTCCGTTGACCGAACGCAGAACCAATCCATCGTCGCGAACTTCCATAAATCTCAGTGGACCCGTAGCATCAACTCCTTGATGAACGGTAAAGCTCTGTCGGTGCAGCAGCCTTGACCCAAGCGGTTTCAAGTCTATGTCATTACCGTGCTACAACAAATTTGATCATTAGTGCCGAGAAACCCACCAACCAACTCCGGAACTCACCAAATTATTAATCTGATCCAGCAAAAGATTCACCTCCTGAGCGTAGATCAGCCCGATGTGACTTTTACCCAACAGCCGGCGAATCTTGCGCTTAATCTCCAACTTATTACAGTTCAACATCACCAATATGGCGGTCAGATTGTACAGCATCGTCGACAGCAGACGATCCTCGTCATGCTCCAGTCGCTTGCGTTCCGATTCCGACAGAGACTTGTACCGTTCCATCATTTCGCCCGGTCCCTGGTCCATACCGATCATGTCCCGCTCCTGGCTTACGGCGTCCAGGAAAGCGTCCTCCCAGAACTGCATCTGATCCCAAACGTTGGAACGCTCGCGTCCGAGCAGCCCCTCGAATAGGTACACCCGCGGTGCATCCGGCGACGGGGAGTTCGATGTCGGTATCAAGTTCCCGCCCGTGTAGCGGAACCCGGCGCTCAACGAAGATTTACCGGAGAACAGGCCTCCGGCCATCTTCTTCGCATCTTTCAAAGTCGACGATCCCTTGGGGTGCTGTTGAGAAAAAACCGTAACTTCAAAATTCGTAACTTTTAAACTAAAAGAAACCGATTATTTGACAGATCACATCACGCAAGCTTAGTCACTAATTTCATGTCGCTTGTTAGATAGGTACAGATAAAGTTCAATCTATGCAAATGCGACCAATTCTGTGGTGAAAGACACACGAAGGCAAGTTGAGCGAGCACTCGGGGGCACAAAGTAAGTTCTTAAGGACTGTTGGAAAAGGAAATGTTGCAACGGCATCACACGGTCACGGTCTAACTAGTAGCACTTACTCTCTCGTACTCCGTATCGGACACCGTTGATCGGCAAGATATCGATGGTATCAACGAGCCGCCGGAATGCTGCTGGGGCAGCACATCACTGGCCACGGACAGTGCACCGGTTGATCCGTGAACTCCACCACCGGGCTGCTGTACGGCGTCGTCGGAACCGGTTCGGGTAGAAGGTGTGTGAAGTGAAGAGCAAGAAACACAAACATTCAAGAAAACACACATTTACAACTGTGGAGGCCACACAACAGAAACGGAAGATTGGAAACATTTACGAGTACAGTACAAATAAATAGCAAAAGCTCTTAATTTTGGGGTCGCAGCAACTTAAACACACAGTAAGGCTAACGCTCATTGCCGATTTTCGGGGACATTCTAGAGTCTAGTACGTACCTCCGAGTCGAACGAAGTCAACTTGCTGAGCAGCATGTTGCGCTTCTGCGTCAACATGTCCTTGAACATCTCCGTCGTCGATTGGTTCTCGTTCTCCTGCTCGGAAGGTCGCCGCGATATCACAGGTTCGTTCAGTATGGTCGAGTTCTTGCGGGAACCAGCCGTAGAGCTCCAGTCCGCTGGTTCGGCAGGACTCTGAGGCGAGCGCAGATTCTCCCGGCTTCCCATAGGACTGACCGACTGTGTTATTCAGACCAAAAATTAGTATCTTTCTAACCTAAAAACAAAACAACGTCTACTCACCCGGCTCGACAGCAAGCTGGTAGGCATATCGGCCGTATTATCCGTCAAATCCTTACTCCAGTAGTGCGTATGAGCAATTTCCATCATTTGAAACACGGACGCCATCCCGCCGAGTCCGAAATTCCCTACCGTATTCTCCAGCCCATGAGTGATCGCCAGCAAGCACTTGAGCGTTCCCTTGTACACCGGTTTCGATATGCACTGTGAAGGAAACAAAACTCCGCTGTAATGTTTCAACCAAAGAAGTAATAACTCTAACTTAGACTTGGAGTTGTACATAAACATGAACTAGGACTTAGGGTTGAACTATGTGTCCGACTTGAACGCCAAGTCGGACTTGGAAACCTTATCGGACACTAACGTCGTGTCGGACTCCGTGTCGGATATGGTCTCCTGGTCATAGACTTGAACCCGGTCTCGGATCTGGAACTGGACCTGGATCTAGACGTGGACCTCGTCTAGGACCTGGACCTGAACCTGGACCTAGACGCAAAGCTAGCCCTGGAACAGGACTTGGATCAGGACCAAGACTTGGGTCTGGATCTGGACTTGGCTGTGAAAACAGGCTAGGATCTACAAAAGTACTTGAGTCTGAACCTAGACCTGGAAACAGGACTTGTGCCTGTAAAAAGCACTTTGATCTGAAAACAGGACTTGGGTCTGGAAACTGAGCTTGGGTCTGGATCTGAACGTGGACCTGGAATTTGGTCAGGACCTGGACCAGAAAACAGAACTTGAGTGTGGATCTGTTCTTGGGTCTGGACCTGTTCTTGGGTCTGACCCTGGGTATGGGTCTAGATGTGAACCTGGACTTGGATCTGGAAACAGAACTTGATCCGGGAAACAGCACTTAGGTCTGGAAACAGGACTTGGGTCTGGAAATAGAGCCTGGCTCTGGGT
The DNA here is from genome assembly GCF_943734655.1 of Sabethes cyaneus. Taxonomy (NCBI): domain Eukaryota; kingdom Metazoa; phylum Arthropoda; class Insecta; order Diptera; family Culicidae; genus Sabethes; species Sabethes cyaneus. The sequence continues at coordinate 157,499,067 of NC_071353.1, forward strand.
TTGGACCTGAACTTAGGCCTGGAGCTGGACTTTGGTCTGCACTTGGACTTCAGTCTGGACCAGGACCTGGACTTGTATTTGGAAACAGGACTCGGGCCAGGAAACAGGACTTGGGTCTGGATACAGGACTTGAGTCTGGACCTGGACTTGGGTCTGGATCTGGACCTGGACTTGACCTGGCTCTGGGTTTGGACCTGAACTTAGGCCTGGAGCTAGACTTTGGTCTGCACTTGGACTTCAGTCTGGACCAGGACCTGGATTTGGATCTGGAAACAGTTCTAGAGCTAGGAAACAGGACTTGGGTCTGAAACTGGATTTGGGTATGGACCTGAACTTGGGTCTGGACCTGGACTTGGGTCTAGATCTGGACCTGGACTTGAATCTTAAAACAGTTCTCGAGCTTGGAAACAGGACTTGGGCCTGGACCTGGACTTGGGTATGGACCTGAACTCGGGTCTGGACCTGAACTTTAGTCTGGACCAGGACCTGGAAACAGGGCTTAGGTCTGGAAACAGAACTTGAGGGTGGACCTGTTCTTGGATCTGGACCTGGGTTTAGGTGGATCTGGCTCTGAGCTTGGACCTGAACTTAGGCCTGGAGTTGGACTTGGGTCTGCATTTGGACTTCAGTCTGGACCTGCACCTGGATTTCAGTCTGGATCTGGACCTGGAAACAGGACTTGGGTCTGGAAAAAGGACTTGGGTCTGGAAACAGGACTTGGGTCTGGAAACAGGACTTGGGTCTGGACCTGAACTTGGGTCTGGATCTGGACCTGGACTTGGGTCTGGACTTGAACTTGAGTCTGGATCTGGACCTGGACTTGGATCTGAAAACAGTTCTCGAGCTTGGAAACAGGACTTGGGTCTGGAAACAGGACTTGGGCATGAAAACATAACTTGGGTCTGGAAACCGGACTTCGATGTGGATCTGGACTTAGGTCTGGATCTGAACGTGGACCTGAACTTGAATTTAGAACTGAACTTAAAATTAAAATTGAACTTGAATTAGACTAAACTAGGTTTTACACTCACCACATCATCGATATGATCATCCGGTCCAATCTTCCTCTCCAGCGTACGGTTAAGCTTCCCAAGCACCAGCATCCGATAGGACTCATCCTCCATCAGTTTCTTCAACCGATTCAACTTGAGCCACCCAACACCCTCGCCCGCGAGTACCTGATTAACCAAATCCTTCAGGAAGGCTTGATTCTCCGAATTACTGGACGAACGTTCCGCATTTTGCAGCCGCTGAATTTCCTCCTGCGTTTGCTTCGGACCGGAGTGCCGTATCAGCGGTGTTCGCTCGACCAGCCCCTTCCGCCCGGGGAACGGATCGAACGATAGCTTATCTTTGATTTTGCTCTGCGATTGAGCCTGAGCCGGTTGCAAACCTCCGGCGGCGGAGCGTGCCTGCGCTTGCTGCTGTTGACCCGCCTGTTTGCTCTGCTTGCTGCTGAACAAATCGGAAAACATGCTGGAAGTTGATTGAGCAATTCCGTTGAAGTCACTTGTAATCGAAGAAAAGAGTGACGAGTTGGTGGTTGCTATTGCACTGCCCGACGGAGAAACCGTCTGCGAACCACCGGGGGCACCGGGTTGGCCGCCAGTCTGATGGAGTAAACCTTTCTTGGCGGCCGCTTCCTTGGCCGTTTTCGTTAAATCACCGAACGTCGATTTGCCCACGTAGGTCAGATCGTCAAGGGTATTCTTGCTAACACCAGCGGCTTGCTTGGATGCTTCCAGTGCTTGCTTCGAGGCTTCTTCCGCGGCTTTTTTCGCTTGAAGCGTTAGCTGAAATGCACGAATGAAGCTTCAATCAATTTTACACAATAGGGGAAATTCTAGGTTAAGCCATCAAGATCAAGTGTTGAGCTACATACTAGAAAGCAAAGGAAACAATGAATCTCTTAGTATACAAACCTGTTCCAAAGGAGCGAGAATTTTCATCTCCTCTTCGGCATGCTCTTTAAGCTCCTTGGCTTGTTCTTTCAACTGATGGTGGTGGTGGTTGGTGGTGGTAGTAGTAGTAGGTAGTGGAGGTGTGTGTTTGTTGTTACGGTTGTTATCGGAAAAAAGGGTGTTGTTGTTGTTGGTTGTGTTCGTGGCGGAATCGGTTTAAATAAAAGTAATCAATACGAAACCCAGAGGACAAACATCGACAGGATGGTTTACGACAGAATTGTGAAAGAAAAAGAAAGAGAAACAATCGGTTTTTGAAAAAATGGTGTTAAGACAGATACATCAAGTAGGCGATACATACGAAGAAGGAGAGATTGGCATGCCATTCAGTAGGCCTGACGGTCTCACCTTGTCTACGTGCGCTAGTAAGCCGTCCTGACTGCTTTGTCGTGTCGTTTCACGTACCAGTTCTTTCGCCTGTGATGTCAGCACCTCGAACAGTGATCCTTGCGAACTTTGACGCTGTGACCCGGCAGAACCCAGTGACGGAGGATGACTGCTCGAGCCGGTAGAACCGGAGCTGGAAGTTCTAGCTAGGATATTACTTCCGCTTTGTTGCTTCGCGAGATTCGGTGACAACGGAGGAGGGATCTTTCCTAGTCTACCACGCTTGGCGTCCGTATCCAGCGACCCTCCGCTCTCTTTCGATACAATGGTTTTTGGTGTGGTAGTCGAATTCGAATCCGATTCGTTTTCGAAGCTACCTTGCTCTTTGGCTGGCTTAACCGGAATCTGTGCTTCGCTGCGCGCCTTTGGATTGAACTCAAACTCCGAATCTCGATTGAAGCTCGGACTGCTGAGATCCGAACGGCTGGATGAAGTCGATGCCGGCGAATCCGGCCGATCGGCATCGTCAGCTTCCGGCTTGGGAGGCTTCATGCCTTCCGGATAGCGTAAGGAACTCGGCGGTCGATAGACCAGCTTCGGATCGAGATTGGAGGACATGGTTTTCGGCGCAACGTGCACATGATGTTGGTTGCCGTAGACGTCGTGTAAACTAGGCGAAAGATCCGACGAAACCATTTCCGAAACGAAGTCACTCAGGGAGGAATACGAGGAGCTGGTACTTTCGGCACCCTCGGAGTCGGATCCACTTTCGTCGGTCGGTTGATGTTCGAGCTGTTGGAGACCTTTCAGGGCACCGTTGAGGGAGCCACTTTCGTCCCAAACGGGAAATTTGATCGGTGTTAGAGTATGTGCGTACCATTTTGGTTTGTCGCCGACTTGCGAGGGATCAAGCACACCCGTTTGAACCCTCAGGAAGGCTACATTAGTGGGCGTCAGGGACCACTCGGCGAGCCATTCAACAGCTTGCGTCCGAGCGAATCGGTTAAGGAATGCGGAAGCCCTGGGTCGCGAGCGCAGGAAACTGTTGATCTGAAAGGCTACCACGGGCCGCGGGTATAGGCGCAGCGTTCGCGTGTGTTCCGTAAAGTTGGCCAGCGTATTCTGGGAGTTGAAAAATCGCACCATTGCGACCCGGGTCGCCACATCCACCGAGTCGACATCCGTCCCGTAGAGGAACGGATTCGGGGGCGGTTGGCCGACCGGGCTCGGCTGGCGGGGTGTTCCTCCTGCTGCACCGGAGAACGAACTCCGCTGGCTATTGCTTCCTGATCCGGGCACTTGTAAAGGCTGAGGGAAACTGTGAGGACGAGATAAAGTTAGATCGCGGGGAGGTGTTGATCGATTTGTTCGAGTGACTTACGATTGAGGAGCAGTGTTTGGTCCGCTGAAGCTTCCACGAGTCGATCCAGGCTGCGAGAGCTGACTGGACGATGCCGCTGCAGCTTGATTGCTTGTTGACATTGAACTTAAAGCCTGCAAGGAAATGTATTTCACGTTAGGAGTCAAAGTTTTTCACTGGAACAACGTAAAGCTAACGCAACAATAACTAGTAATTGTATCTAATGTATTAGTTTTCAAATCCACTTTGGCTAATGCTAAACTACAAATGTACGCAAAAGGTTAACAAAATTCTTAAAACTATTGATGACAAATGTGGTCTCTTACTTTTTCAATGAAGAGTCATTCTAGCGACGAATTAAATATAATTATGCCATGTTAGGCCTAATATATGTTAGTCCCAGCTAGCATTTTTATATGTATAAAGCAAAGCCCAGGTGCTACATTCCGTTATCGAAACTTGACCTTCTGTTTATATACGACAGACTTCGTAGCCAGCTGGTCGAGTGCAGGACAATTGCAGGGCCAGTTGCTACGATCCTATTGACTCGTAACAGCCTCTCCCAGTCGGGATTCGAACACATGACGACTGGCTTATTAGGCCAGCATCATATCTCGAGGCCAACTGGGAGGTTTTTATATGTATATAAAAGTTAAAAATCATCATTACGTACATATATACATGCTCATACATCGTATTTGATGCGCAAAATTGGCATATCCGTGATATTTTGGAGGCGATATACGTGATGAGGAATAAACATACGCGTTTCATCGATGTAAGTAATTATATACGGTAATATCCGATTAAGCCCGACCCGCTCCGTACTGCTATACGATTCTGTGCTGAATGTCGTATGTATGTCAACTATTATCATTATATACGACTGAACATCAACTTGGGAGGACTTTATTAAGCTTTAGTTACGATTCCGAATTTATTAAGAGTTATTTACGATAATTTTCGACTATCTTCTGGTTTAGTTGAATATTTTCGGTAAAATAATAAAAACTACTAGTTGTTATGCTAGACGATAGCTGAAGATTAGTAGGCAGAATCATTAAGCAATACCACTAGCAGTTTTTAATATTCCACCGAGAATATTCCACTACACCAGAAGATAGCGCAAGATGATAAGGCTTAGTTCCAGAACGGACTCGGTAGTAAACGTTTCAAGGGCATCAAGAATTCTGGTTCAATTGCAGAATGGCGCTGCAAAGTTGGTGCTAAACTAAACTAAACTCGTTCGGGAATTAAAGTTACTGCAAACTTCAGGCCATCGCTGCTAACCAAAAATCGAAGTCACTGCCATTAAAGGGTCCTTTTCAAGACCATTAAATTACTTTAGTAAAATAATTGGACGTAGTCTAACGTCAACCATCGTATCTAGTGCACAATCTCTTTGATTTTTCCCGTTTGTAAATATTTAATATAAGAAGCGTTTGGTACGGGAGGTCCCCGCTGTCGTCCTTCTCCTTGATTTCGAGAAGAAGTTGAATTACATCAGGTAACTTTTCAAGTTCCACTTGACTTCTCCCTGGAATACTCTCTGTAGTTTATGCTACCTCAATGAGCTGGCCATTGACAACAAAAAATAGATTAATGTAAACATAATTTTCCAGGAAATTTTCAAGAATTGGCTGAAGCCCAGAAACTTTCTTCTTCAGTTTGCTGTTTTAAAAATCGACCAGAGATTTTCTATCGGTCTTAACATGGAGGGCATTTGCCGGACCGTCCATCCCTTAGCAGCATAGAACCGAGGTAGCTTGTCTTCAATGACCCGGTCCTGGACCAATCGTCACCAATTACTTGAGCGTCTCGACGCTCGCGACGCAAGTCAGCCTCGGCCAGATCAAGCCGTCTAGCTTGTTAGACACTTCTATTCCTAGTGGTGGTGGGTTTCTTGTAGAAAACAGATTTTACGGCATAATCGTGTGGCATTCAAGTCCACAAAGATTTATCGGTCTGATTATCGTTTAGTACATCGTCAACTTTGTGCGGCGTATGCTCCTTGGTCGAAACGTCTTGTGGAGGGAACCGTAGGTCCGACTCCAGCATGAATGCGTCCTTTAGTCTTCTTACTCGCATTCGCCCCTATTCTGCATACCGATCGGAGCCGGATTCGATCAGAAATTGCGCGTCGATCAGAATACATCACGCTGCGGAACGTGCCCCACCTTCTCTGTAAAACAATTTCCGTAACCCAGAAATCCGCAGTTTATCGTTTAATCGGCCACTATTTTTGTGATAAGTATTAATTTCGTAAAAAGGAAAAATGAGGCAGAATGGGAGCTAAAACAGAACATAATACGAGACAAAAGTGAAATAATTGGAGAGAAAAGGAGGAAAACCGAGGCATAAAACGAGGAGGAGCAAGACATAGTAAGAGGAAGAACGAAGCATAAACGAAAAACGGGATAGAAAAGAAGTTACAAAGCGACAAAGAAAATAGGACGAAAAAGGTCGAAAACGATGAAAAGCGACAAAAAATGAAACAGAAAACCAGGACCGGGAAACGAAGAAAAACAGAAGAAAAAAGACGAAAAACGAAATAGAGGAAACTCAGGATTGAGGACGAAAAACGGAACTGAAAAAGAAAAGAAAAGGGCCACAGAGAGAGAAGAAAAAACTGGCAGAAAAAAAGAAAAAGAGGGAAAACGAGACAAGACGGAACAGAAAACAAGAAAATTCAAACGGGGCAAGAAGCGGAAAATGAAGTCAAACGGGATATAAAAGGAGAAATATGGGACAAAAAAAACTCGAAAATGAAACAGAAAAAGAAGAAAAACAGGAACAACGGAAAAAAGACGAAAAACGGAAAACCGAAGAGGAAAGAGAAAAAAGGGTGCCAAAACAGACTAAAACTACAGAAAATACGGAAAACGGGGCATCAAAAAAAAGGAAAACGGAACAGATGTAGACGAAAAACGAGAAGGAAAAGAGTTAATAAAATACGAAAATTGGAATCCGAAAAAAGCGAAAAGTGAAGACAAGACTGAAAACGGAGGAAAAAAGATAAAAAGCAAATGAAAAACTGAGGAAAAACAGAACTGAAAATAGGAAAAAATGGAATGGGAAAAGAAGAAAAACGCAACAATGAAACAAGAAATACGGGGCAGAAAAAAGGAAAAACGAGACTTTTTTTCTTTCGGTACGCTTAGAAAGTAAGTGTAAAACCCAAGAAAACGACACAGCAAAAAAGCAGAACAGAAAAGGAAAAGCTGGACTGGGAAAGAGAAAAACCGGAACAAAAAAGAAGTAAACTTTTGAGAGAAAAAGACTTCGTGTCTACTTTCAAGTGCATGGCCAGTTTGAAGCGAAATTACAAGTTCAAATTATTCCAAATACAGGCTTAGTTTAATTTCCAGTGTCAAGCTCAATTTCAAGTTGAATTAAATCGGCATCAACTTTTCAAAAGGGCCAATCTGCAAAATGTAAACAAACCGAGTGAGGGTTTCTTTTCTTACGCTAGTTCAGCAGAAAATAACACTCACTCGGTTTGTTTACATTTTGTAGATTGGCCCTTTTGGAAAGTTGGTGCCGAAATATCCAGTTTTAAATCCAATATCAAGTCTAATTTAACATCAATTTTAGGTTCAATTAGAAGGTAAAATTAATGATCTCAAATCCAAGGAACTCTAATAATTCTAATTTCAAGTACGATTCCAATTCCAATTTTTAGTTCAATTTCGATCTTTATTTCAAATCAAATTTTAGGTCAAATTTCAACTCTAATTTTAAATTTAATCCAATCCTAATTCAACTCCAATATCAAATAAAAACTTCAAATTTTGTTTTAAGGTTTTAAGGTGCTTGATTCCAAGCAAAACTTCTAATCCAAGTTACTCTAAATTTGAGTCTAATTTCAAAACCAATTTATTTTCCAGTTCAATTTGTCTAGTCTAGTCTAGTTTCAAGTCTAATCAAATTTGAAGTAAAGACATACACAATTAGTCCAGTTTCAAGTCTAATCAAATGCCCAATGTCTAATTAGATTTCAAGCCTAATTAAATCAAGTCCGATTTCAACTCGAATGTCTACTTTGATTTTAAATCCAGTTGCACACGAAAGTCTGAAGTTTTCTAAACTAATCGGCTGGTATTTTTGTGAAAAGTAATAATAGATTTGCCTTTCTACGAATACTCCGTTTTTTCCGAAAGGTCGGATGCCCCACCTTTTGTTTACGTTTGGGCACGCTAACTGTTACTTGCCGTAACCCGCTGCATGATTCTAAAGGATTCAAGATTGCCTTCGAAATACATACATATTAGCCCCGTCAGTTGGTCAGTTGGACCGTCCTCGTGCTTTATCTGCCATAGTTCTTCGTAACCGATTGTATCGTATGCTGCCCTGAAATCCACGGAAATATGGTGCGTTGGTACGTTGTACTTCCGATGGAGGATTTTCCGGATTGCAGAAATTGGTTCCGTAGTGGCAAGTACCCTCATGTACTGCCCTAGAAAATCTCTTGCTATTGGAGATAGACGACGTGACAAGAGCTAGGGTGATCAGCGTAACACTGTGGTAAATTACAGCAATTGAGTCGATCGCCCATTTTTGTAGATGAGTCTAACCATAGTTTCTCCACCCTGCAAATCCTAGGAATTATACAAGGTTCCTTGCCAAGTTTGCGAAGTTCTGCCGGCAGTCGATCCTGTCAGAAAAATCTGTCAGAGTTTTGACTGAACATTCTCAAGATCGGGATGGTTCATCTTCTCATAGATCTTTCCCGTGTCATTAGCCCGGAATGGTTGAACTAATTTTTCGTGATCTCTGTCTTCCTTTTGACACTTTTTATATCCTCAGGACCGTGGTCAGCTGATTCTGCACTAGTCGATACTTGGTCAAATCCGTCTTCATTCTTATTGGATAGTCGACGTACCACAGAGGAAGTCCACAAAAATAGCCCATAGAGGAAGGGAGAGAGAGATTCATCCAGTAAGCGCGCGTAGTTCTTGGTACCTTCGTGCCTTTGTAACAGATTCCCTGCCAAGATGGCGAACTTTCGGGGTTCTAGCTGCTCGAGCAACGCCCTGATGCCGCCCATGAAATTTGATCTACAATTCCAAGTACTAAGTTTCCATTCCATGTCCTTATTTCGCTGCCTGGCTACATGGCGAATTGTTTTGGCTATTCGTATTCGTTGCATTTAGGTAGGATGTTTTCCTGGTGCCTCGCCAGAGAATCTCGTTATATTTCTGCCAACGTGGCTTTGGCGTTCAAGATATGTTTCCTAATTCAGCCACCCAGCCGCTTCGGGTCAGACGCTGTCATAATCCGCCCTACCATAGGAATTATGCTCCGCCTTGTAATCGAAACACCATCAAGAACCGCTCCTGAGAGGAAACAGTCCAGCGTCCACATTAGTTTATTAGTTTAGAAAAAAAAAACAATTCGATCGCTAATCAAGCAGTGAATTTTCAGTTAAATCAAGTAAGATCGGTCCGGGTCGATCTACGAGTTCACATGAAGCGCTTCTACGACGAGCATCGAATAAATGGAAATTTCCTCGAATATATGAATATAATAAGCCCATTAACAGTCCCAGTTCAGTCTAAGCAAACTCTACGCGTCTAAACGCAACTCAACAGTGACAAAAAAAGTCTATTGCTACCACAGCATAGCACAGCACTAACTAAAGTACTACGGAACAAATGATATTTACACCAACTCCTGCCTGATCCATCAGTTGCATAGCCTGCGTGCACACGAATCACGATAGCGTGTATGTTTTGTTTTGTTTTTTTTTTGTTTGGTTGCGGTAGTCATGAAAGAGATGATCATATCCAGAACGAAAAGTAGAGATGTAAGATTGACGATGAAAATGTATGAAGAATTCGGAAGGATACCCGTGTGGAAAGTAGTGGAAAGCAAGAAAGAAAAGAAAGAAAGAAAGGGGTAGAAGAAAAGAAATTGTTAGATGACAGTTAAATGTTGACAGTTCTCTAGGCTCCTAGGCTAAGCGGATAGCGGTGCCCTGCGGATGATCAGTGGTGTGCCACTAGGGTGCGCGCCGATGATCATGAGACTACTTTTTTAGGTTATTAGGAATAGTTTAAGGCGGTGTTACAGTTCTCACAATTTACCTGTTTCAAATGGTTCTTTAGAATGGTTCCTTCCGGTTCCGGTAGAGGCGGTACTTGTTCGGCATCCCCGGATGCCGGGGTAAGTCGATTGGAGTCCAAATCTACCAGCCAAATGTCGTCCGGAAGTCTGATCGAATAGCTTGGTTAGAAAGAGACAATTCATCGCTTCACCGAACACTCACCGGAAATTTTTCTTATAAAGTAGAAAGGTTGCTGGAAGTCCAATGATGAACGGAGTTGGTGCCAGCAGCAGCTGCTCGGCACTTCCCATGCAGGTTGGCAACAGTGGAATCACCGGAAACATGTATTCCAGAGGGTAAATGAGGTTCACCAGCGCCATCACTGACATCGAAAGTGCGTTATAGTCCCGTGACTGAATGATAATTTTGTGTTCAAGCAGGATCAGTGTCAGCACCTTGAGGCACGTTTCAACACCGAGTAGTTCCAGGGGAAGGTGCAGTGGAAAATCCACAAACGAAAATCTGGTGTGATCCGGGAGAGAAAACACCAGCGGCTGGTGGATGATTGGGGACAAAACTTCCACCTGTAATAATAAAATGATTTGATAAAACAGCCTGGTTGGGGATGTGTTTGTACTGACCTCCACTCTGGTCGAACCTGGCACAGGAACCGGTGCTGACAGCAACCTCAATATCCAGGTTTCAATTTCCTTCACATCGTGCAGCACGATCGACGGAGTCGAGTCCGTAACCTGACTCGTTAGCACGTTCCACACGCTATCTCGGCTGCTCTGCCGCGAGGCTCCCACCCGCTTCGGACTGGAAGCATCGTTGCAGGCATCTATCAGCTTCTTCAAAATGAACAAACACTCCCGAAAGGTCGACAGAAACGGGTGGTGCGAAAGAATACACAGCGATGTGAGTGAATGACTGCGGATTTTCGAACGCTTCCGGGAGGCCCGCGGCGATGGCGAGTGGCTCCCTCCGGATTCCGAATCCGCACCGGACGGTCCCGTCACGCCGAGCCGTGCCTGCTGCTGCTGAGAACCTCCGTAATAGGAGTTATTCGGAGGATCCGAATCTCTCCGGCTTGGACAATCTCTATCCGATGAATCACTCGGTCCTACGTTGCTACCTCTATAGTCACTGAAAACACTAAACTGTTACGAAAACAAATACCAAAACGAAAACGAAAACAACTCACCTTGAGAAGGCCGAATCGGAACTCTTCTCCATACTCTTTCGCCACGATTCCCGCCGGAAAGTCGAGTTGCGAGCTTTCCGACTGCCGGAGGGATTGCCGGTGCCACCGACCCCGGGCACGTACTTTTCCATCGGTCGGTAAAAGTTGACGCAAATGCCGTACCGCGTTTTGCCCGAGTCCTTGTCGGTCAGCATAAACACGAACGAAGTGGCATCGCGAACGGCCGCACCGGTCCGGCGGGGACCGACGCTGACGCATCCTTCGGGCTGACAGAAATAAACCATATCCAGCGGCAGGGGGAAGTCCGCGTGGTCCGTCGGGGGATAACGCCGCAGCAGCTCCGGTATCTGTGTGTTGTGCCACGGCATGGACGCAGGATAAAGAGAGAGAAAAAACGGATAATACTATTAACACGTGTCGGTATGGTCACGAGGATTCGCAGCGCATTACAGCCCGGATTTGCGTTTGAGTGGGTGCTAAAGGTTACTATATTGTGATTTATCGCTCATATAATTTTACTTTTAATACGGCTGCTGACCGTAACCTTCCTTCTTGGAAGAGAGGGAAACAAAATAATTTATATCATTCACATTGGATGGCCTTTGGCAGTATCCATTCTGAGACGGACTTACTTTCCACGGTCTTACCTTGAGGGGATATAAAATGAAAACTTATAGCATTCTTCATGGCGAATGACTTGACTGCGTTAACTTTTGCTGTTTAGGATCGCAATATGAAGTCATGTTTTGCTAAGACGGGTATTACCGTTTGGGTGCCGTTATTTTCATTATATGAGTAGAGCAAAAATTATTCCATCAAATATTGCTATTGTAAAATAAAACCGCTCAAGTTTTCCGGTACAACTTGTGCCTTTCAAAACCGACACTCTGCTTTGCTTTCTGGACATAGGGTGACAGCTTCGAGAGCCATTACTTTCGGAACAGTTCCCTTTGCTTTTCTGTCAATTTCGGAATTCCTGTCAATAGTCAGACATTCTTCCAATGGTTTCAAGACATAACACACCGTTAGTTTGGGATAATTCAACAGTTTTGCCAACGCACGAACGGATAGTTCAAGGTCACGACTTAAATATAGAGTAAGGAGGGGCAAAAGTGCGAAGAGGGAAAAAGTGCGACTCAATGATTTATTAGTGCAGATTCCGAGTAGATTGACTACATTGGCATAGATGGGTGACTACTTTGACAGCTTGATTCTATCGCAAACATTTGTTGTTTACGAAGCATAGCTGCTGAGTTGTGTGAAGATGTTATTTTAGAGCGGGTTTGATGTAATATTTTGCTATACGGCAAACACGATATCAACAGGAGGATATCACTTGTTGAAAAATTGTAGCACCATTTTACATCACTCACATATCTCTTTTGAAAATGCGGTGAAAAGGATTTACTAAATATATTTCGCTTTTCCATAATTTGGTCAAACCCTGTCAAGCGCCTGGCGGGGCAAAAGTGCGATCCATGGACGAGGCAAAAATGCATAGGTAATTATATAAAGTTTGTTACGCTTAGTATTAAAATATATGTGTTGGTATGATAAAAACGAATTGCTCAATTCACTTCCGTATAAGAGCAGACAAGACCCAGAGAAATCAGAACAAAACGTGAAAGTGCTCGTGGCAGTCGACAATTTAGTCGGTCGTCGCGAATTATGCGATTTTATTCGCCAAATAAAAGTCATTTGCCAACTGTCGCAGTGTCAGTAATGTTCGTGGCCAAAATCGACGTACGACTGGAATACACACAAATACTTGAAGCTAAAATCATTGAGGAGATTCTATTCCGTACCAGTTAGGTAAGAATGCAACCACGTGTTCTGACAAAACTGAATACAATATGCCATTTTGTCCCTAGCTCGACGATTCGCCGGTCATTATCAAAAGCACCAGTGGATTAGGCAGTGCAGATTCGGCATGCTGATCTAGAGGAAAACTTTGAGCCATAGGTAACAAATCAAACACATGTGATATGTAAATGAAACATAAAATATTATGTCATCCACGTCGGCTTGGGCCAATGAGACAAGAAAGCCTTCTACGTGAAGTAAGGTATAACGACCGAAGCAACACTATGCGACTCCCAAAACTATTGTTTCAGGGCTTTTTTTAACCATCTCTTCTTTGTGACTCGATTCGCTGGCTGGACGGATCGGCAAGGCAGTAAACCAACTAACACCTATACTACTGATCGGACGCTTAGTGGCATAGTGGTGACGACTTCTGTTACCGAGCGCAGAAAGCGCTTCTGTTTCGACGAAGCGCCCGACCCGACGTCCGGAATCCCCTTTGGTAGCGGAAGAAGTCGACATGACGGACTAGGATCACCGCGACACATAGCGGAAAGTCCTATGGAGGCCTCTTCTCAGATCGACACAATCCGGCTGTTTGCTGCCAGCGCTCATCTCAGTCGTCGCGGTCCTGTTGTCGAGTCTGCAGTCGAGGTCCTGCAATCTGCTCTCACAGGCCTGAGTACTTAGGTTATCGCCAATTTCCACTTCTTCATCGCTCTCCCGCTTGCAGCGCTGATTCATTTGCCGTATCTTCCGGCTGCTCTACATCTACATCTGCATCTTTTCCTGTCTCCCGCACCTCGCCTCTGTGACATACTTCAAGACAGTTAAGCTTATCGTCATCCGGTCCGGGACGCCTATCACAACGCATTATGGAAACCCCTGATCCGCCTAGCTCAGTCGAGCCCGCCGTAGTCTTCGAATCGCAATCGCAATTGTCTCGTTCCTGCCATCCAAGTCGTCCCGGCCCTGAGTCTAGTGGTGGCGAAGGGGTTTTCCAAGCTGTCCTCCATGGCAAGTATCCTAACAGTATCGGAAACCATCGCTCTGATGAATTTTCAATTCCTAGGATGGCACCCCTAACAAGCAACGCCCCACCAGCCACTTCGAATGTCCTGATTTATTATCAAAACTTTGGCGGAATAAACAGTACCCTAGCCGAGTACCAGTCAGTCCTCGGCGACGCCTGCTGTGATGTCTACACTTTCACTGAAACGTGGTTGAACGAGAATACGTCGACGAACCAGCTGTTCAATGACTCCTACTCCGTATATCGACAGGATCTGTCGTCTTTAAATAGTTTCAAATGCACAGGAGGTGGTGTATTGTTAGCTGATCGTTCAAGTTTCAAGTCTCGTACGATTAATCCTCCGATTGCTCAGCGGCTGAACTATTATGGATCGCGATTATGGCTGAACACTTATGGATAACTACTGCTGACGGAGCACTCTATCTATGCGTGGTATATATTCCCCCTGATCGAGTAAACGATGAAACTCTGATTGAAAAACATGTTAATTCACTCAACTGGATTGTTTCGCAGCTGGGGCCCCGAGATAAAATTATCATTTTTGGTGATTTTAGATTTCTTGGCAGTGCAACCCATACGGATCCTTCTTTCCGGTCACGTCTCGGTCCTCTAATGGAATAGCTCCGCGAAAACTGCTCGATGCATATAGCACCGCTGGACTCATACAGATGAGTGGAATTGTAAACGAAAATCATCGCACGCTTGATCTATGGTTCGCTGCCGATTAATTATGCGCAGACTGTTTGGTTATGGAGGCTCCGCCACCGCTCGTAAAGCTTTGTAGGCATCATCCTCCTTTGGTTACGCATTTAAAGATTAGCCCACAACTACGCTTTCGGGACACTTCTGAAAGCCTGTCGTACGATTTTACTAAAGCAAATTTCTACGGCATGAACGATTTTTTTACACTTGTTGATTGGGACGAGGGCCTCCGCGATCATCACACCAATCTGGCAGCATCGTCTATCTCTAGCATTATCCTTTATGCTATCGACCATGTGCCCGTTAAAACTAAACGTCTATCATCTAAACCAGCCTGGACAAACCGCGATCTGAAGCATCTTAAAACGATGAAACGTGCTGCCCTTAGACAACACAGTAAGGGATTGCCTACGAATGGCCGAAACAAAAATGGCCGAAATAACAAATGGCATAATATATCTAATGGCCAAATCACGAACGGCCGAATCACAAATGACCGAATCACAAAAGGCTGAAATACGAATGACCGAACGTCATATTCGGCCAAAAATAATCACGGCCTTCACCCTGCACAAATGTTGGGTATATGCTATCCTTACTCGCTACCGCTCGTTCCGACTTAACTAAGGGATAATCCCTACTAGTCGGTAAACCTAGGAAAATGCAACGTCGGCGTTTCCGACGGCGGGTCACTGGCGCACACTCGCGTCCTGCGCCCGTCTCGTCCTGAATAATCCAGGAAACATTTGCTACTGACACGATCAATAGGCCTCGCACCCTATAATAAACGTAAATCATTCGCGCTTAAGGGAAGAAACAACTATCAATCATCTATACTCTATCTACCAAAATAAAAAATAAGATGCAGAGTATGTCTTGTTTTGCTGAAACTAAGGTACAGAATTTTACGAAAAGCTTTTTCCCTTAACCTATCAATGACGCGGATCATCACAGAGCTGTAAGTGGAACAAAAGGCAATAGAGGGGAAAATTTAAAAAGTTTTTCAGTGAGATGTTTCAAATTCGCGGAGAGTAATAGATGAAAAATTTTATTCAAAATGTGTAAGGTCTCACAAAATGATCAATAAAATTTTTGTTGATTTAGGTATTCCGGGAAAATTCGGTCTTTCGTGATTCGGCTATTCGTGATTAGGCCTTTTGCGATTCGGTCTTTCGTGATTCGGCCTTCTGTGACTGTTGTTGGAATTCGGCCATTTGGATTTCGGCCATTCGTGATTCGGCCATTTGTGTTTCGGCCATTCGGTACCAGCCCACAGTAAGCATCGCACCGAAGCCACGAAGACAAGATATTTAGAAGCAAATGCTAATTATAAACTACTTAATGATCGTATGTATAAAGCCTACCAAAATAATCTGCAACGCCGCGTCAAGGCAAACCCCAGAAGCTTCTGACCCCACGTGAATGAGCAACGGAAAGAATCAGGATTGCCTTCTATGATGTCCAATGGCTTATTCGAAGCCGACTCCACTGCTGACATCGCAGACTTGTTTCGTTCTCATTTTAGGAACTTGTTCACTAATGAACGTCTCGAACCGCAGGAAATAATTGTCGCCACCGGAAACGTTCCCTGACTTTCTGCACCCGCATTGCCGTTTGTTATCTCCGTTGACGTGCTTATATCAGCTGGAAAAGCCTTAAAATCATCTAAGGGATACGGTCCTGACGGTATCCCGTCAGTCATTCTGAGACGCTGCATGGAGACACTTGCGACACCTCTTGCAACAGCTACAGCTGGGCTTAGCTACAGGCGTATTCCCAAACGTATTATCGTATTCCGTATTATCGAGGCATTGCTGCGTTAAGTGCCACTTATAAACTGTTCGAGTTAATTATTCTTCAAGAGCTAGTCCAGAGATACAAACATTGCATTTCGCCTGACCAGCAGCCTGGCCATTTATGCCAAAACGATCAACCAATACGTCAACCAACTTAACCTGCTTCACGTCGTTTGTAATACGCCAAATAGAGACTGGCAGTGAACGCAATATACACAGACTTATCCGCAGCATTTGATACTATCAATCATCAAATAGCGATAGCTAAATTTGGTAAACTGGGCCTGATTGAACATTTGCTTCTTTGGCTCCAATCTTACCGAAGCGGTCGGAGTATGTCTGTTAAAATAGGTGATCACATTTCATCTCCGTTCTCAGTTTGGTCCGGCGTTCCACAAGGGAGTCACCTTGGGCCATTTTTATTCTTGTTATATAAGAACGATGTCAATTTCATTTTGAATTGCATGAAATTCTCGTACGCCGCCGATTTAAAGCTATACTAGGTACACTATAAAGCACCCACAAGATATACTTTTCCTACAAAAACAGCAGAAAGTTTTCGCAGAATGGTGCCAAATAAACCGCATGTCGCTTAACGTATCCAAATGCTCGATAATTTCTTTTGGTCGAAGACAATCACTTTTTCACTTCAACTATACCTTAGAAGGTGTACAGTAGAGTGTCCCAAAATAGCACTATGTCAGAAAACCCGGGGGCTCACCCCTCAACGATAGCTTAGGGTGTCACAACAAAACTTTTATATGCCGTCAACATTGGTTGACGCGATTTAGGGGTCGCACATTTGAGTTTTATGAAAAAATGGCATTTTTCAGGAGTAAATTCAAAAAAATATTTTTGAAATGTTGAAATAGATTAAACAAGGTACTTAACTATTTTTTTCACAATCATTGAGATCTGATACATTCATTAAAAAGTTATGGTTGCGTGTCTGGAGTCATATTTGGTTACAGTAACTTAAATTTTTGAAATTTTCAAAATTTCGTTTAAATAAACGTCAAAACAGGGTATCGAACAGTATCTCAGAGCAGCGTAGCTATACTGTATAGACGGGAAATTTTATGACGAACAACTTTGCCGAAGACAGTATGGATGTATGTTCAAATATCGCTGAGATATTTACGATTTTATGAAGGCGGAACAAAACACATTTCTGTAATTTTCAAATTTTAGCAGTGTTATGTGAAAGAAGCAAATGACAAAACTTGAACTATTTATTCTAAATGTCATCTACGTTTTAAGAGGAAATATGGCACCTACCATAGAATTTGTCACCATTTAGGCTCAAGAATCGCTTTTAAAAAGGGCGTATTTAATTTATTAGGTACTATGTTTGAAAAATCGTATCTCAGAAACTAGGTTTGCTCAAAAATGATGTCTAAGCGTGAGTTGTAGAAAATTGATTTTTAAACATAAAAAATAAACACTGAAGAAAAATTTCACTGTTCTAAAGTCAGAAAAATGTAAAATTAAGATATACAGGAAATGGTAACTTCGAAACTTGTTATCTTTGTTTTGGGAAAATAGTAATGATTTGATGCATTTTGAGACTTTTTCAGAAATAGTGCAATATTTGTCAAAGTATTTTGTAGAACAATGACTTTCATGAATATTTTGCAACGTGAGATTTTTCTCGTTATACATATATGTAATTTGAATTTGAAGAACAACTTCTTATATAACAACTGTATTATGCTCGTCAACACAATGTTCAAAATAATAATTAGCTTTCTAAATGTTGCCGTATTCAAGATAATTGGAAAAAAATTAATATATTTATTTTAAACGTGCCCTTTTCATATGCTATCCATGTTAGGTCACCAAGCTATGAAATTGTTATCAACTACAGAAAATTTTACCTTGCAAATTTGTCCGAATGTATCTTGCTGATATCTACTGATTGTACAAAACTGGTAAAAAAAATCAGTGTTTATTTTTTCATGTTTTCCTACAACTCACGCTTAGACATTATTTTTGAGCAAACCTAGTTTCTGAGATACGATTTTTCAAACATAGTATCTTATAAATTAAATACGCCCTTTTTAAAAGCAATTCTTGAGCTTAATTGGTGCCAAATTCTGTGGAAGGTGCATATTTCCTCTTATCAAAAAAGTAGATGACATTTAGAATAAATAATCCAAGTTTTGTCATTTGCCTCTTTCACATAACACTGCTAAAATTTGAAGATTACAGAAATGTGTTTTGTTCTGCCTTCATAAAATTGTAAATATCTCAGCGAGATTTGAACATACGTCCATACTTTCTTCGGCAAAGTTGTTCGTCATAAAATTTCCCGCCTATACAATATAGCTACGCTGCTCTGAGATACTGTTCGATACCCTGTTTTGACGTTTATTTAAATGAAATTTCGAAAATTTCAAAATTTTTCCAAATTCAATAAATTACTGTAACCAAATATGACTCCAGATATGCAACCATAACTTTTTTATGAATGTATCAGATCTTAATGATTGTGAAAAAAATTGTTAAGTACCTTGTTTTATCTATTTCAACATTTCAAAAATATTTTTTTGAATTTACTCCTGAAAAATGCCATTTTTTCATAAAACTCAAATGTGCGACCCCTAAATCGCGTCAACCAATGTTGACGCCATATGAAAGTTTTGTTGTGACACCCTAAGCTATCATTTGAGGGGTGAGCCCCCGGGTTTTCTGGCATAGTGCTATTTTGGGACACTCTAGTGTACAGTTAAAGCGCGAATCAACAGTCAAGGATTTGGGAATCCTAATCGACACTAAACTAACCTTTAAGGATCACATCGCTTACATCGTGTATTTCGCTTTGCGAAGAACTTTAAGGATGTCTACTGCTTGAAAACTCTATATTGCTCGATTGTGCGACCTATCCTAGAATATGCGTCAATCGTCTGGTCTCCTTACTACCAGAACGAAACTCAACCCATTGGGGCTATTCAGCGAAAATTCATCCGCTTCGCTCTACGTCATCTCAGGTAGACGGCCGCTCTTCAACGCCGCCTACAAGGTGCTCTCCCAGATTTTGTTGTGTGTCGATTGTGTCGTCTATCTCCAATAGCCATACGTAGGGCAGTGTCAACCGAGCTTTATAGGGGCCCGTGCTACTGCGGATCAAATTTTCACTCTCCGAAAAATCCATCAGAAATGTCATGAGTACAATGTGCCCATGCATCTTATTTTTGTGGATTTTAGGGCAGCATACGATATAGTCGAGCGCAAATATTGTCTAAGCCTTAAAAAACGAGCAGCTCAACCATGAAACAAACAGACGACCGGAATCTAATCAGATGCCCCTCTTTGCCATGATGATTAGCACAAATATTCATGCCTCCAATGTACGTTTGCAAACACTAACTCTGCCAAAGCCTGGTCAGTATTGGGCACCGCTAATTCGCTAGTCGATACAATTTGCTCAATAATCGTGAAATGCTCTTTACGTATGCATTAACATGAACTGATTTTAGCGATTTTTTTGCGATTATTCAGTCACCTGGTGCCAAGTCCACCAATACATCGCCAATCGTAGCAACCCTGTTGTGTACACTGCGTTATCAGTTGTTTTGAAGCGACCATGGCGACCAACAGTCAAGTAACTACGCTTGATACTTTGTTCGTACTGCCAACTCCATCCCGGGGCGAAGAAGCTGGACATCAAGAGGCACTTCGTGCCTGACGGATATAGCTGATCCGGCATTTGCAGCATCCTTTTTCTTCTGGAAAAAGATGAGAGCGTCCAAGAGAGGTAAGTGCAGCTAAAGAGGACGACCTAGAGCAAAGTGGCATCAGCACGGAGCAACCGGCCAAGCGATAAAGAAATATCTTGCCTTAATAGACCTTTTCATGCGGAATGGTCAATCGAGGCCGGTCGCAGAAGGAGCGACTTGCAGGGGACCGAATACTTTACGTCCCCCACCTAAGAGGCAAGCAATGGCGGCAAATATATCTCTCAGACCAAGATCCCGAGAAAGGTCCTTCTATGGCTGACGATCAACGAGAAGGGAATGTGCAAGCCGCTGTCTTTTTTCGAGGCTTACGGTGAACGGCATATACAATACGAAGTGTCTAGCGGAAGTTGCGCCTTCATCAAAGAACTATCACACGAAGGAGAAGATAGATCGGTTGATGATTGACGTTGTACCGAAGACCGACAACCCTTCCGATATCCCCGACTGTTTCACCAGTCATAGCTAAGGTAGCGGCTAATTGCCTGTCGAAGTATTTTTGTAGAAGGCCTAATAAATATTTTGTAGTTTTGTTTTCATCACCATCCGAAATTAGTCAATTTTTCTCAATGCATACGTTAGGCCTCCCAGTTGGCCTCGAGCTACGACACAGGTTTAACAAGCCAAGTTCAAAAAGGTCGTAGCACTAGTCTCGTTATTGTCCTATACTCTTACAGCTGGCTGTAAGAAGGCCAAGATTCATAAACGGAATAAAGCACCTAGCACCTATGGGTGGAAAATATCCATAACGATAACAATACATTATTGACATTGGGCAGATCAATTGTGAATCGGATGTAGGCAAACATACAGGAGAAAACCAGAAAGGAATTGTGCAGTCATACAGAAAATCCCCTGTAATTCATGAGTAAGATTAACGTCGACTTGAAAGCCTCAACTGCAATCAACTGCAAATTGCGTGGCAAAGTAGAAAAGTAGACCATCAACAACAACTTGATTATTTCAGACTTAGCGAACAGATTCGGTGCTGCCCATAGTAGGTACAGTACGAACAACTCGCCTCCGGAAAAGTTTTAAGTTCTATCGACCGGCAGCAAGCAACCAACCAAACTGGTCCCCCGGCCAGAACAGTAATTTTTTGGATGCATTCTCTTTTAGATGTTTGGATGAGCTGTACCATGACCGGGGCAAATATTTTATCTTGCAACACCTTGGGGCGATTAGATGTGGTGATCGATAATAAATTCGAGCGCAAGTTCATGTTCTGGGACAAGCAAGTTTATTAAATTTGTAGCCGTGTCAAATAGAACTGAACAAGAAGCGAACATGCATTGAGCCAAATTGATAAGTCTGGATGAATAATCCAATCGAAAATTGCTAATAACTGAGTAGAATAATATTCTCAATCAACTAATTGTTTGTTTTCAATCAAACTGTTAAAATTTCGTTTACTTGGCACTGGGCTTACTCGAAAATCAATCAGAATATTAACCTGAAAAAAAATCAACAAGAATCGACTATTTGTGTTGAAAATCAAATATGCACTCTATTTCAACCGAGTTATTTATGATTATTTTCGTCGCATTTTTTGTAACAAAAGACAGAAAAAACAAAACAGGGTTCGTTTATTTGCATATCATCAAAAATATGCACCGGAAAATTCCACAAAATGTGGAATGAAAGCAACGGTTGTTTGTTCTGCGTATGGCAACTCGAATTTCCGACCGAGTAAAACCAAATTTTGGCAGTGGCGTAAGCACTCGTTGTAATTGGATAAATTTCATCCCCCATCCGTTCCCCCCAGTAGCCAGTAACCCAACTCAAGCTAACGAACCTGCACCGGTGGGGCCGAGTGTGACCCAGCTGCTTGCATTCCCGGAACGTTGCTTCCGGCGGCACCGGACGACGGGTTGTTGCCGCCGGGTCGGGTTACGACCGCCGACCGGGCGCCCACTATCGCCAGATAGTCGATCAACCGTGGACACAGCGAGTCACGCTGCTGCTGTTCGGCCATCGCGGCGGGGTTAGTTGTGCTGTGTTCGGGGTTTGGTTTGTTCGTTCAGCGGATGGATTCGATCCGATTACCAGCAACCAGGCGGCCTCTCCACGGTGAGTAGTGTGGAGTGTCCTAGTTGATACTGATGCTGGTACTGTCACACGCTGACTTCGACTTGTTCCTACGTCGACGTTGTCGTCGATTGCCGGTTCATTTTAGGGATAAACCGGTCCGTTGTTGGTGATTGAGTAAACAGTTTCTCGATAAGTTAATTTAATTGCTGCTTTCGTTGTCTGCTGGTGGGTGGCAATTAGCGCAGAAGAGTCGTTCTAGTGGCATTTTGTTTCTCTGAAAATGGAAGAAACGTAATAAGATATGGTTAGCAAGTGTTTCGCTTCTGATATAAGATAAATGAACTGCTGCCATGGTTTAACATTTCCTAATAAATAAAGCACATTATCTTCTTCTATAAAGTTGTCCTTGGGAGAGCCACCGGCCGTGAAGGTGAATGCTATTATAACACGATAACCAATTAATAATCCTGTTTAGTTTAGCACAGCTTCAAGCCGCATCACAGCAAGGGCAATGAAACGGGAAACTCCCCAAGAGCTTTGCGATAGGATAATTGAATAATCGATACCATAAATAAACGGTCGGCATTCGTTTGCAGCTGGTGCTGGAGCTTTCACCCTTTCGTTCGCATCTGTGCTAGCCGCATCCGCGTGATAGGGATTAAAAATAGCCAACCACCAACCAACGATGAGAGAATGGGGTGGGAGAAAGTTCTTCGCAACGCTTCGGTTGGATTTGCTTCTGGTACCAGAGCAATGACGTAGATGCACAAACTTTGGATCCCGTCAAATGCAGATTCGATTAGCTGCAGCTTATTCAACGCCATCATAATCATGTTAGCTGCTTTGTCTACCGTACCGTATTGAATGGATTTTAAATGAACATAACCGTCATAGAGTTTTAAATAGAAAGTTGCTTAATGAAATTCAATTCTGCTTTTATACATTCAAGTGGGTTAATTAAGCAATATAGAGTCACATTGTCACCCTCCTTAATCCATCTGAAGCAGTTACCTACCCGCATCAGAAGGACTCCGACGAGCGGCTTCACAAAGCAATACTCTTGTAGGTGAAAGAAAAAAAAATCATTTACGTGCAACGATGCTGGCTGGCGGGCTGGCATTCAACCAGCACGGTTGACCCATAAAACACGTGGACATGGAATTTCATTTACTCTTCCGCCGTTTATGACAAAGCAAAATTCCAGCGAAAGGCAGCAAGAGTACTATACTAACCCGACGCAACGTGCCTCCCATTCCCGACACGAACTTCACATACACAGGACAGGACAGGCAGGACACACTTGTTGGTCCATTCTGTGGCTGCAACGCAACTAGCCAGCCAGCGTGAGTGATCCTTGCGGCCAAGGATAAACGCTCTGATGGGAGCCTAAATTACACAACTTTCGCACGTAATCCCACAGTTCGGTGAGTTAGCCGGATGATGGTCCATCGTCCAATGTGGTGAGCTGATGCTTGTTAGGTAAACTAAGCAGAAATGATGCGATTTAATCTTCCGTTGGCCCCGTCCCATCCTGCTACATAGCGGATGGGGACGGTTGGTGGTTCATTTGAGAAGCCGAACCGGACGGGAGTTTGGAAGCTTGGTAGAATTTTCTAACATTTCTTTTACTTCCCGCTGAGCAGAGCACTAAGGGTACAATTTCCTGTTCGGCTGTCAGATGTATTAAGGACAAAAAAAGACTCCAAGGTCATTGGCACATACCGTACTGTGAGCTTTACGATAAAGCCATAAAACGTACAGGCCAAATGGCTCATGCAACAGCTCATATTGGCAGGTTTACTTTCCATCAAATCAATGAATCATGATTACTTACCGGGAAAAGTTTGTTAATATTGAAGCAGTGCGATTTATCCGCTTCCGCAACTACAACGCAATTTTAGAGGGTAACAAAATGTTACATAATCACAGTAAGCTAAGTAGCCCTGAATTTTTAATAACCCCTAAAGTTTTGATGTATAAGACTACGTCCCTACAGGAAGCTATGGTTATAAAATCAAAATTTAAAAAGTGAAACAGTTGTTAGGTTTTGAAGGCTTACTACTCTTTTACTTCTGAACGGATTAGGTAACAAGATTTTTGCATCGATCGGTCAGAAACTTTTCTACAAGTAGATTCGCATAAAAAACTGGAAAATTGTTTCGAACCGTTCTACGAAAATTCTACGACGCCTAGCCATGAACGATGGGGCCTCGGCATGTTCTTCCGTTTGCTTTTCCGTTTTATGGTCACGAAATTATTGAACTAGGTCCTCTGTTTGGGGTTCGCCGAAAAAGTTTCTAACGGTCTCATCTCGGAGGCGTTGGGAGGCGTTCTTCAGTACAACGTTTTTTTTCAGTTGGTATATCTCCTTCAGTAGTCTCTTGGCATAATGGGCCGAGGCCAAGTCCAGCCAATAGATTACATCCTTTTTCGCGTGATATTTCTTGACGATGGTGAAAACTTCTGGTAGGCACTTCTTCTTCAGCAGCATAGAGCCGGGGTGGCTCGTGCTGTTTCAAGCACTCGTGTCCATTCAACTCGGTCTTGGGCCACTCGTCGCCAATTTCCTAGTTGTCTTAGAAGTCGCAAATCGCTTTCGACCTGGTCGAGCCATTGTGCACGTTGGACCCCCCTGTTCCTGGTGCCGGTGGGGTTGTTGAAGAGGACTACTTTCGTCGCACTGTCGTCCGGCATCCTTACGATGTGTCCGGCCCACCGTAGCCTGCTAACTTTTGCTAGATGTACGATAGGAGTCTCCCCAAGCAGTGCCTGTAGCTCGTGATTCATACGTCTCCGCCACTCTCCGCTTTCAGTTTGTACTCCGCCAAATATCGTCCGCAGCACTTTCCGCTCAAACACGGCAAGGGCGCGTATGTCCTCCGTAAGCAGCGTCACGGCTTCAAGTCCATAAAGAAATACCGGTTTGATAAGGGTTTTGTACATTGTTAGCTTCGTGCGGCGGCGGATGCTTCCTGATCGTAGCGTTTTACGAAGAGCAAAGTAGGCCCGATTTCCCGCTTGGATGCGCTGCTGGATCTCTTTACTAGTGTTGTTGTCCGCGGTCACCAGCGATCCCAAATACACGAACTCCTCTACCACTTCTAGTTCATCGCCGTCAACGGTTACCGTCCGTGGGAGGCGCGCGTTTGTTTCCTTTGAGCCTCTTCCTTTCATGTATTTGGTCTTCGACGCATTTATTTTTAGCCCAATTCTCCTAGACTCCGCTTTCAGTCTGGCGTAGATTGCCTCCGCCGTCGCAAAGTTCCTGGCAATGATATCGAAGTCATCTGCAAAGCCTAGAAGTTGGCTACTCTTGGTAAAAATCGTGCCTCTCGTTTCGATGCCCGCTCGTCGGATCACCCCCTCAAGAGCAATGTTGAACAGTATGCAGGATAAACCGTCACCTTGTCTCAACCCTCGCCGCGTCTCGAAGGGACTCAAGAGTGTACCAGAGATGCGTACGAAACACATCACTCGATCCAATGTAGCTCTGATCAGTCGCGTCAGTTTGTCTGGAAACCCGTATTCGTGCATTATCTGCCATAGCTTGTCTCGATCGACTGTATCGAATGCTGCTTTGAAATCAATAAAGATGTGATGCGTGGGCACGTTGTACTCCCCACATTTCTGCAAGATCTGTCGGATAGTAAAAATATGGTCCGTAGTTGCGCGAGCCCCCATGAAACCCGCCTGATAATTCCCTACGAAACCTTGTGCTATCGGTGACAGCCGGCGTAACAGGATCTGGGAGAGTACCTTGTAGGCGGCGTTTACCAGCGTAATACCACGATAGCAGTCCAGCCGATCACCCTTTTTGTAAATGGGACAAACCACTCCTTCCATCCATTCCTCCGGTAGCTTTTCCTCCTCCCAAATCCTCGAAATAACCCAGTGTAGAGCCTTTGCTAGCATGTTTATAAAGCTTTGCCGGTAGGCGGTCCTTCCCAGCGGCTTTATTGGTCCGATTTCTCGTTTGACTTCTTGGAGATCAGGCGCTAGGACATTACTATCTTCCATGGACGCTCCTAGGTTAATTTCCGTTCCGCCTCCTTCTGCGACTTCGCCATTGAGGTGTTCATCGAAGAACTGCTTCCATCTGTCGACCACCTCGCGCTCGTTTGTAATTAGATGTCCTCCCTCGTCCCTACACATGTCAGGTTTCGGTGTGTAGGCCTTCCGAGTTTGGTTAACCTTCTCATAAAACTTGCGCGTGTCATTAGCTCGGAATAGTTGCTCTAATTCTTCACGATCTCTGTCCTCCTTTTGGCACTTTTTTCTTTTTTCTTTTTTAGCTCGTCGGTATTTGGCCAGGTTCTCTCTAGTGACAATACTTAGATAATTTTTCCAAGCATTTTTTTCTCCTCCACCGCTTGTTGGCAATCATTTCCAACCAATCATTTTGTGTACTCCGAGGTTCAATACCTAGTGACTAGTGCCTAGTGCTGTTCAATCAGCACCCGCTCGCAACCTGCGAAATTTAGCGATCTGCAGTTCCAAGTACCGAGTCTCTATTCGTCGTCCTTGTTCCGTCGCCTAGGTCGATGCCGAATATTCCGCTCCGAACATGCTTGAATGTTGTTAGTTGTAATTTAGTTTAGGTATGTAGCCGTACTGGGGCAACACTACCGAGTCTCGCGATGGGGCTGTCATCTTATAGTGCCGAGACTCACTATACCTCCTCCCTGGTTAGTATACAACCTTAGTTTCCACCGGGGCTGGTTACCCGATCTCCGGTTGCTCGTATTCCGGCTGGTACCACGAGGAGGTCGGGATCGAAGTTACTGGATAAGAGGCTAACGACCACTATGGGGTCTATATTCCGCATTATCCAGCCGTTTACCAACCTGGTAGGCACTTCGTACTGTATTTCTCTCCGTTTTCACTGTTCGTCAGCTACGGAAGAAATTTCTTCTTCTGGAACTTGGTGTAGGACATATATTTGGAGTCATCACGCTGCACCGGAAAGATGTTTTCACAAACATCGTCAGCTGCTCAGATACGGCCAGCTCAACTGACGCTTCCGCAAAAATGTTCATTTTGGCCACATATTTCTTCACCGCTTGATCGTTTGCTCCACCCTCCAGGTCCAAAGTACGGAATGATGAGACCACCGGTCCGTTTGACGCTCATGTTCTTCTCCAGAAAGAAGAGGATGTTGTAAGTGCCGAATTGGCTATATCCAACGGACACAAAGTACCACACGATATCCAACTTTTTCGCTCCGGGGTGGAGCTGGCAGTACGAATAAAGCATCGGGCGTAGTTGGTTGACCGATTACATCAGCCCCAAAAATAAATTTTTTGTTTGTTCTCTTTAAGTTATTTAATGATTCCTTTAAGCTCCTATGAACAAGCAAATGAATGTTTCAGGCGTTTTAACCCTTTATGGACCAGGCTGCACAGTGGTCCAAACAGCGAAATACGTGATCGCGTGAGATTACGCCGAAACACGAGATTTTTCGCATATAGTGTAGTTGACAACATTTCTTGGTATAAAAAAATGCTTCGTTTGACAGAATCGTTCATGTGATTAAAAGTGTAATACGAAATTTATTTTCTGACATATTCGAGATACAGGTTTGATGTATTCAGCAAAGATGTAAGAAATATCAATATCAACAACTTTGTCAAATACATCATTGATGTATCTCTTCAAATAAATTAGCAATTGCCCAATTGCAGTACGATCTCGTCGTTGTCCAAGGCAGACAAAAACCGTGCATCAAATGAATGCGTTCTGATACAAAATGTGCTACAAATGTATTCCCACCCGTAAGACGTTTGAAACAGCAACATTTGCGGTAGAAAATAAATCTACGAATATTTTTAAATGGTAAGAAATTATTTATCAACTATGAATACAGAACAAAAGACTTCACTAGAGTTTAATTGCAATTTTATTTTACATTCTTCATATCTACTTACAACCTATCCACTGGGATTTACAATGCATTTTGAAAAAAATCTTAAAGCTAACTATGTCCTAAACTTCATCCTAAAGCTCGGTGGTCGGTATGTTTTTACGATAAATCCTCACTTGAATGTACTCCAGCTCCACATTGTCCGCTGGTTTGGACGACTTCTTCTTGAAGAGTCGGGTAATAGCCTTACACAGACAGCGCCGTAACTTGTTCTTTTTCGACTTCTGTTGGCCGTTCAACACCGACAGTGGGTCCTTCAGTACTGCAAAGCTCGGGGTTTCGATAAAGTCTTCGTGATCGGTACACTCTTCGCAATCATCACCGTCGATGAAACTGTGCTGCAATGAGGAAAAGCTTTCCCAACGGCTGATACGTCCAGCAGTATTTTCTGCCTTTTCCCGCTCATGCAGATTATCGTCACACTCTTCGTAACCATCATCGTCATCGTCGTCGACGAAACTGTGCGGCAATGAAGAAACACTTTCCCAACGGTTGACAAGTCCGGCAGTAATTGCTACTTTCTCCCGCTCATGTAGGTTCCTTAACAGGTTCTGTGCCAGCGGTGAGAGACTCGAAGTCGAACGATTCAAGCGCTTCGCTAAACGTAAAGAACAACGTTGGGTTGCCGAACGACGAATGCTAAGACCTGAGTTACTATCCATATTGATGTTACAAAAATAAGCAGATCTGACACCAGGAATGACTGAAGAGCTAATAATGCCGACTGAAGCATAAGCATACCTTTTAAAGGGACCTTTCTCCTTTTCTTTACCTACGAACTTACTATGTGAAATATAGTTACCTATCTGCATAGGTATTAGTGGCTTAGTATTGTTCACTTAGGTAGGAACAGGTTGTTTTCAGGACGATTTAAAGTTTACACTGGTAGTTTCGTAGGTAATTGGATATCTATGGCTTAGTATATGCGATAGCTATATACACAACTAGGTAGCCCGGCAAACTTCGTACTGCCACGAATTGAACTGAATGTTACAAATTTAATATGACTTAATGACTGAAGAAGTGATGCCTAGAAAAATTTGATGGTAAATGGTCGAATAATGCGCTCCAGAACCACCATGAGGTTCCACAGTCTCTTATTCAGCAACTCTTATCTCTAGCTACCTCCTTGTGGTACCATCCGAGATACGTTCCTTAGTGGAAGCTTACCAAGCAAGCTTACTGGTCTTGCGACAGGACATTGTCCGAGTAAATATCATCTTCGGAATCTCAGTTTCGTACAAGATGATATTTAACCTCGGAACACTTGCTCTGCAATCGTGGAGCACAAATAGTACGCAGATCTGGTTGGCGTCGCCGATCAGGGTACTAGGTTCATAAACCTAGTCATCCCTGATATGTGCCAACTCTAGCTACCAGCCTGTCACTTCCTCAATAATTGATGGGTAAGCTTGAAGCGTATAGTAAAATAATAAAACAGGGTATACCGCAATAGTTCAAAATAATGGACGCAGTGGTAAGAGTACCCAACAGAGGAGAAAAAAATGCTTAGAAAAAGTAAAAGCCCCGTAATTACAGAGCAGATGCGCTGAACTTTCTAGACCAGAGTTACAGAAGCTGTAGGTTTCGGTATCATCGGATATTCTTTAAGTATCACAAAGTATCGTTTCTTGATATTTGAGCGATTTCTCAATTGACGTCACAACGCAGTGCAGTCTGTTTTCTGTAGATTTACCGTGTTGGTACGCATGTTGATTTCCGTGCAACGGAGAGTTCTTTAAAAGTAAAATTAGCTCGGAAAATGTTGATAAGCTCGGATATAATAACACTGTCCATTTGGTGTAAAAAACGGGTGCCATACGGATCTGGAGATTTCATTGGTTCAAAATTGCTAAGTGCCTGTTTTACCGAAGCCTCCGGAAACAAACGGTGTGTAAGCAGAGGCGAGTCGTTTAGCACATCCTGTAACGACATACAGTATTGTTCCGATTATATCAGCTGCTACGTAAATTTTAGGCTGATATAATTGGAAAACTGATATAATCCTAAAAAAATTGTTTCTGCTTAAAGTATGTCAAGTTTATTAATAAATTATGTTCTTTTTTTGCATTAATAGAGAGGGGCTGGGGCAGGGTAGGGTCAGAGGCTAGGAGGAGGTTAGGGTCAATAGGATCGTAGCAACTGGCCCTGCAATCAGGGTTGCCACATGCACAGATTATTCTGTGTTTAACAGACATTTGAAAGAAATCGCCTGTACAGAATCTGTATGCATAGAATACAGATTTTCGCCAAATTACACAGATTAAACAGATTTTTGAGCTTTTACATGAGGGTGAAAGAGATGGAAATAGTCAGCAAAATGACTCTCTATCTCTTTCATTCTCATTGTTTTGCATTAGACAGATTTTTGCACAGATATTTTTCCTCGCTGTACAGATTGTCAGATTTTTTCAACAAAAAACACAGAATTATATGCGGCATCCCTGCCTGCAATTGTCCTGTACTCTAATAGCTGTCTCCTGTACTCTAAAGTCTGTCGTATAAAAACAGAAGATCAAGTTTCGATAACAGAATGAGTACTTAGTCTTAGCTTTGCTTTATTTTTTAGGGTGGTTATATTTGTGATGTGATTTCAAAAAAGAAGTTTTTTGAAAAACCGTGTTTTGCTCTAGAAAAATACAATGTCTTTACGAAAGTTGTAGAACATACTAAAATAAGCAACTTTATCGAACACAGTAACTATCTACAGGGTGCTCCTTTTATGTCGGTATGTAAACGCTGTATAACTTTCACATTTACCAACTGCTTTCTTTCATTAGCTATGTTTTGGAAACGCCATTTCAGTACAATTTTCGCCATGTATCGCTTCACACCGAAAGAATGTGCTGAAATAGTGTGAAATTTCGAAAACACTCGTTCCATTGTGTTAACTCAACGTGCATATCGCAAAAAATATCGCGGCAAAAAGGCACCATCTGACAATTCTATTCGTCGTTTCGCGTCGAATTTTTTTGAGCACGGGACAGTAGGAGATCGTCAACACACCATTCATCAAAGATCAAGACGTTCCAATGAACTGGTTGAAGCAGTGAGGGAGAGTGTTGCTCAGGACCCAACAGTTTCGTGAAACTGTCGATGGAAATCGATATCGGTAGATGTTGGTCTAGAAGGTTACTGGTTTCAACAGGACGGTACACCATGCCACACTGCGAATTTAACAATTTAATTTCTGCAACGAAAATTTCCAGGACGTCTGGTGTCAAAAAGGGGCGATATTGACTGGCCACCCAGATCACCTGATTTAACCCCCCGGACTTCTTTTTGTGGGATTATCTGAAAAGCAAGGTTTACGCCAACCAACCACAAAGTATTGACGAGCTCAAGGCAAATATTCGTACGGAAACCGACGCTATAACACCCGAGATGCTCAAAAAGGTAATGGATAACGCGGGAAAAACGAGTCAATTTGTAATTTCTAATAAAGGTGGTCACTTAATAGATATTAGGCCGTATGAATAAAACAGTTTACTTTGCTTTTCCCGTTTAAATCGTATGGGAGCATTTGCTCTAACTCTTTTATTCATACGGCCTATTGTTTTCAAAAACTAAACCAAAAAAATTTTAAGGAACCAAACTAAATAAAAATGCATTACTAATAGAAATCGGTTGCTTTTTCTTAAAGTTATTCAATGTTTTCATACCGAGATAAAAGGTGGAGCACCCTGTATCTCGTATGGTTGTCGAAATATGATGATTTACTTGTAAAAGCACTTTTTAAAATAACTGTAACTTTTGAGGATCCGATCCAGATACAGACAACTGTACTTGCTTTTTTCAGGTTTTTGTTGTACTTTTATGTGTGAGTTCTTTGATCTGCCAACAATTGGGTCCTAAAATTTGTAAAAAAATTGATTTTTTTAGAAAGAACGATAAAGCTAGACGTTGTGATCACGAGAGCACTTTTTCTTTTTTAAAAATACGCGGTACATAAAAAAATAAAAAAACAAACAACAAACAACAATTTCTACCTTGACATTACAGGTCTTTCTTAACATAAGGGAAAAAATATGTTTCTGGGAACAATGATAAATATTTTTCTTCTGGCAACCCCGATTTGACATTAACTTTGACAGCAATAAAACAGCTCCTTGACAGTTTACTTTGTCTCGTTTAGTTCAACTCGTGAAAAAACTGAACTGAACTTATGACTGGCATAGTTTGTAAATTTAATGAGATAAACACAAGATGACAGGAATTGTTATTGTGGTACCATTTAAAATTTGGTCGCTCGCCACAGAACCATTTTTTGATTGCAGCGTAGATCCGGCTGAACGGCGAAACAATTCTGTACGATGTCATTTCGTGCAGGGTTTGAGTTCCTCTATTTTCCATTGAAACACTACATTGCACCGATGCGGACGATTGAAGCAATGTATCGGTTGTAACACTACTATCTATCGGAGTCTGCTTGGAAATCTGTTGGACTCAGTATGTGTTCATCTGATGTAACAGAGTCTTTAACACAACGAGAGGTGGAACTTGTAGAAATGGATCCTCCTTGCTACAAATAAATAAGTACTGGCCGCTGGAAGATTCCATTGGTAAGTTTTTGTGCAACACAATGTCTGGATATAACAAAGAGCGTTGGCGAAGATTCATATATTGTACACTGAATATTCGGTAATCATTCGGCTGAAATTAAAAACAGCGGTAATTTTCTGTATTTATCACAGATTCTAAGCTATCGCAAACATTTACCTCGACATGATTGTTACAAACGAAGAGTTTTGGTTTTAAGTTGGGTTTTCTATATAAATGCCGCACTGATGTAATCTGCTCTTCGAACATCTAAATCCTTGAGCACCGAAAAAAGTACACTCGGAGAAAGTTTTTGGTTGCGGTTGCATTTTTTACAACGCGGGCCACTTCCCTACACTCAAAATAATCCACACGTCCTTTCCACGTGAAAAATCACGTAAATTTCTCTACAGGGATTTACGTGACTTTCAGGTGATTGTTATTGGAAAAAATAATAACATCTATCTGATTTTCACGTTAACGCATTAGTATGCGTGCGAACTACCTGAAAATCACGTAAATAGTACAGGAAAAGCTGGGTGGAAAATATTCACATAACTTTTCAGGTAACAAATAACGCTTCATAGTAAATGTATATGGGCTGTTAGATTTTTTACCCCATTTATTTATTATTATTAATCAACGGGCTCGATTTGGCCGCAACGATTGTCAGGTTAACATAAAAATAGTCAAGTCGAATTAAGTGAGTAAAATTCTATCAAACGTATACAAACAGATCTTAAAGTAACTGTATCTTCTTCGAGGTTTACCTCTCCCGAAAAAAGCGAGTGAATCAGCCCTGTGGTATCGCGGCAGATGAAACTCGAATAACGACGAACGACGATACTTGATTAAAGGCCCGCTGCACACCGCCGATAGCGCCGTTCATACTGTGAGGTGGCAATCTTAACTTCGAATCTAAGATAATGCCCTAGTCTTTAAAATGCGAAACACGTTCAATTACTGTGCCCTAGAGCTCGTAACGAAACAGGATCGGATCTTTCTTACGGGAAAATACGGGATTGCTGAGCACTTCTCCGGGTTCACTATTATACAGTTCACGTCGCACCAAGTGGCAAAGGCCTCGAGTTGATTTTTAAGAAAGTGACAGTCGTCAGTCGAGCGGATCCGG
Organism: Sabethes cyaneus; assembly: GCF_943734655.1. Lineage (NCBI taxonomy): Eukaryota > Metazoa > Arthropoda > Insecta > Diptera > Culicidae > Sabethes > Sabethes cyaneus. The sequence goes on from NC_071353.1 coordinate 157,532,658, forward strand.
AAGTATATTTTAAGATCATCGACATACGAGAGTCGTGGGCCCTTAATCACCAAATTAACGTCGTTGAAATAAAGCAGAAAAATCAGATGACCTAGATGGCTTCCTTGAGGTATACCTGATCAGGCTGGATAGCTATCGGATCGACAATCTCCAACAGCAACCACCATCGATCGGTGAAATACGAGCGAAACCATTGCAAAAGGTTACCGCTAACACCCAGTCTATGTAACTTTGTAATTGTGATGGCGTGGTTTATCTTGTCAAAGGCTGCCGACAGGTCGGTGTACAAAACATCTGTTTGAGCTCGTTGTGCCATACCCTCCGTTATGTATGATGGAAGACACAGCAGATTAGTAGTGGTAGAAAGCTGGAACGTGAAGCCATGTTGATCAGCACTTAGAAATTGCTTACAGTGGGAAAGCAGAGGTTCCATGACCACCAGCTCGAATAGTTTCGAGACTGTGCCCAACGATGTGATGCCTCGATAGTTGTCTAAATCTCGTTTACTTCCTTTTTTGTGTACAGGGAACATATGTGCAAATTTTCAGCACGACGGGAAAATCCCACTGGAAATGGACATTTGAAAAAAACGAAGTAACGGTGTCAGCAAGCAGTCTATGTGTCTCTTCAGGAATGCGGAAGGTACTCCATCGGGTCCAGGATTGAAGGACAACTTGAGCATGGTCGCAGCCTTCGAAATCATCTCGACATTGATGTCGATGGCACCCAGCGTTTGATCATATATTGGAACGTTGTTGGCTGCTAGGGCAACACGGTCCGCGCTCAATACCTCACTCACTCGCAAACACTCGGAAACTTCTTGGAAAAGAAACGGCATGTATCCTGAGGAGTGGCAGCAACTTCCCCGTTGTATTCAATTGATGATGGGAGCCCGGACGCTTTGAGTTGCTCGTTTACGTGATTCCAGAAAGACTTCGGGTGATGCTTCAACCTTCGTTGAATACTGCGTTGATAGCGCGAAAAGCATTGGAGACTGACTTGGCTGTATAAATTGTTTATCCTCGTATAGTGGAGTTTTAGTGAAAGCGTACGAAATTTCGTGAATCGTCTTAATGCTGCTCTTTCGTACGACTTCAGCCTGCGTAGCTCATTCGTGTGCCAAGAGGGATAAGATGTACTGCGGAGACTACTTTTCGGTACATATCGATCGATAGCATATATCAGGACATGAGTGAAGGTCTGCGCAGCGGCCTCGACGTCGTCGGGATCTAGTGTGTTTGGTGTTTGCCCAGTCAATACTAGACAAGAAATCATTGATCCTTTGTTGATCAGCTTTACGGAAATTATATGCGATAGCAGCTGGACATCCATCGAACAAGAAGATTAATTGCACCGGCATGGATTGTAGAGTTTTCAGAGTCAGGATAGAGGAAACCTAGTTGTGTATAAAGCTATCTCATATACTAAACCATAGATATCCAATTACCTACGAAACTACCTGGGCAAACTTTGAATCGTCCTGAAAACAACCTTTTCAGACCTACCTAAGTACCTAAGTGAACAATACTTAGCCACTAATACCTAAGCAGAAATGGTAACTTATGCTGATAGGTAACAATATTTCACATAGCAAGTAGGTAAAGAAAAGGAGAAAGGTCCCTTTAAAAGATATGCTTACGCTTCAGTCGGCATTATTAGCTCTTCAGTCATTCCTGGTGTCAGATCTGCTTATTTTTGTAACATCAATATGGATAGTAACTCAGCTCTTAGCATTCGTCGTTCGGCAACCCAACGTTGTTCTTTACGTTTAGCGAAGCGCATGAATCGTTCGACTTCGAGTCTCTCGCCGCTGGCACAGAACCTGTTAAGGAATCTGCATGAGCGGGAAAAAGCAGCAATTACTACAGGACTTGTCAACCGTTGGGAAAGTTTTTCTTCATTGCCGCACAGTTTCGTCGACGACGACGATGATGATTACGAGGAGTGTGACGATAATCTGCATGAGCCGGAAAAAGCAGCACCTATCAGCCATTGGGAAAGCTTTTCCTCATTGCAGCACAGTTTCATCGACGGTGATGATTACGAAGAGTGTACCGATCACGAAGACTTTATCGAAACCCCGAGCTTTGCAGTACTGAAGGATCCACTGTCGGTGTTGAACGGCCAACAGAAGTCGAAAAAGAACAAGTTCCGGCGATGTCTGTGTAAGGCTATTACCCGACTCTTCAAGAAGAAGTCGTCCAAACCAGCGGACAACGTGGAGCTGGAGTACATTCAAGTGAGGATTTATCGTAAAAACATACCGACCACCGAGCTTTAGGATGAAGTTTAGGACATAGTTAGCTTTAAGATTTTTTAAAATCCCAGTGGATTGGTTGTAAGTATATATGAAGAATGTAAAATAAAATTGCAATTAAACTCTAATGAAGTTTGTTGTTCTGTATTCATAGTTGATACATAATTTCATACCATTTGAAAATATTCGTAGATTTATTTTCTACCGCACATGTTGTTACAAACGTCTCGTATTTGGTACGGGAACACATTCGTAGCACATTTTGTATCAGAACGCATTTGATGCACGGTTATTGTCTTTCTTCGATATAGACCAGATTGGGCTGCAAAGAGCTTTTTCGGTCATTTGTATAATGCACGACGCATTTTTTTTAAATAATTCATATGCATATAACTTTATTAATATGTACGAAACATTCGGGGCTGATTTTAAGTATCTATTTCGTTGTAGACAATCATCGTAAACCAAACGTTCATATTTGTATTATAAAACATGCTTTATTCTTAGTGTGGGATAATTTTGAATCGTTAATGGTTTGATAAAGTCGAAATAAGGAATAGCTGAACGTGACTTTATCTAGGGATACCATCAAAACGATAAATCGAGTGAGGACAATAGTCTCTCTAAACAAAAGTGAAGGACCAAAAAAGGAGAGTCATTTAATGGTTGAAAAAAATAACAACAGATAAGCGAAAAGGAAAAAAAGCGAAACTTAAATAATGCCTGAAGAAAATTAGGAACAAAACTCAAAAAAAGAAAAATGAAACCAATTAAGTTCCGTAGGAAAACTTTCATCACGCTACAAACGGTCCAACCAGGGGAGATTCATAAAAGACTGGATTTGGCGTTGCCAAGAGGCAAATAAAATAATCTTTAGAGTCTAGAATAGCACCTACCAAAAGAGCCGTGAAATTACACTGAACATGAATTGGAGTTAGGAAAAACATAGGAAAGCACTCGACGTGCATCTTTTCAGCTTGCAATGAATCATTCACATAATTATGAAAATGGAAACATTTGCATTTACATTATATTATGTATGTCATAGTTGGCAGGAAGCAAATACTTGCTTATAGAAGATAGAGTAGCAGCCAGGTGTTCACATCGAGATGCATTTGGCAAATTTTCAATAGAGTGATTTATATTGTATGAAAAAAATACAATTAAATGAAAATGTTGGAAGCAAAAAAATACAGGAAAATCGATAAAAGCTAATAGAGAAAGCTTTTTCGACAAGAACAAATCGAAGAATGATGTCCTTACTACGTGCACCAGAAATTAGATAGAAAACTTATAAAAAATGAACGGTTTTGCTACAACATTCACAGAGTGTTGCACACTCATGCGGAAGCTAGACAAAATTCTGGGGAAAAGAATCTTCTCCACTCTAGAATACTCCATCCCAAGGCCACACACTCGGTACCTCGGTGTACACGTAAACTGTGCGTACGCTGTTCGTTCGCTATTTGTCAGCTGTCTCTGCTGGCTGGTTGGCCGAATATGAAACCCAACACCAGCGTACGGGGGCCACATCCACCAACCAACCTCGCCAGCCAGTACGCGAGAGAGACGATCAGTGAAAATATCGATTTTTCCTGCAAATCTACAAGCTCACCGTCCGTTCGGCCATTATGAAACTGGAAGCATTTTCACTTGGCAAACGCTGAACTGAAACGGAACTTTACCTACCTTTGTACAGCTGGAAATTGGTTCTGGTGGCACGTGCTGAGCGTAACTAACTAATTGTTAACTGATAAGAGTCGTTCAATTCATATGCAAAGCAACTTTTTAGCGCATTTCACCATCTATCGAATGCACAAGTGAATCACTTCTCCGACACGCCTTAACTGCGGTGGTTAAAGACTAAAACTTTGGTTTTGAGCTTCTCAAACTCGTTCGAACACTTTCTGCAAATTGTGCAAAGTTTAAGCTTAAACTTCTATCTTCAATTAAAAATTTTCACTTGCACCATTATGTAAGGCTCTGGTGGGAATGCACACTTGCTAGTTGCTTTTCCGTTTTCCAGCTGGTCTGGTCGAAGTCCTGTAGTAGACTGAAACTTTTCCCGTTAGCGACCTCCAATTTGACTGTCGTCGTCGTCGTCAGCCCGAACGGTTGACGACGAAATTTTCCTCTGCTCCCTATCTTCTCCCCCTGGAGCGGGGGGAGGCAGCTTTCACCCACCGAACAAACAACCACCCACCCTGCAGCGAACACATGCTACCGCGTGGACTGATAAGAACAGAATAATTGTCACGTGCTGTGATACGCCTGCGTGTAGGCAATGTTTTGATGTTTTTCCGACTGTCTTCGCTCGGTGGCTGCGTCGTTGGTTACGGTGGAAGCGTTATTTGAGAAGTACTGAACGGATGATGCAGCCACTAAGGTAGAGTGTCTGAGTTTGACGAAGCTCGAATTGGGCGTCATGAGGTTTTCAGCAAAAAAGTTAAATTTTCATCTTGAAATGCTGTTTTTTATTTTCTATCTTAATGTAGTAACTATTTCTATGAAAGTTGAAACTTTTCTGACAAAAACGGTGTTTCGAGTTTTAACCAAAATTATAAATGTGCTGATGCTAGACTTGAATTATTAGTAATTAGATAAAACAAACGTCACAAGATCAACATGGTTTTTATGCACCCCAACAATTTAGTAAAATGGCCATAACATTCCAGTCGATGTCCCTGGAATGTTATGACCATTATCGGTAGGATGCAGGAATTTTGCCATGCCTGTGATGTGCAATGATAGTGCTGCAAACCTGCTTACTGACAAAACGGCGGTAGCAGCCAGGTGGAAGGAGCACTTTCAGACACTGTTGAATGGAGAGGTAAATGCGGAGCTCAGCAGGTACAGGATAGGAATTGTAAGCGATGGTCAAACTGTGGAGCCACCAACACAAGAGGAGGTTAAAAAGGCAATCAGTGAGCTGAAAAACGGTAAGACTGCTGGGAAGAACGGTATCCCGGCCGAACTTCTAAAAGCGGCGAGCGAGCGGCTGTACGAAGCAATCCACCGGATCATTGTCAGGATCTGGGAGGAAGAACAAATGCCGGAGGAGAGGTTGGATGGCCTCATTTGCCCAATTTTCAAAAAGGGACATCGACTGGAGTGTAAAAACTATCGAGGAATTACATTACTCAATTCTGCCTACAAGGTGCTTTCCCGTATCCTGTTCTGCAGACTGAGACCGTTAGCGGAGTCCTTCGTCGGCGAGTACCAAGCTGGTTTTCGTGAGGGTCGCTCCACGACGGATCAGATGTTTACCCTGGCAGATAATGCTAGAACATGGTTTCCGACTAAACTAGTTACGCTGATTCGTGTGACGCTGGACGGATCCAAATCACGCGTTAGAATAGCGGGTGAGACCTCAGCTGCTTTCGTGACGTTGGATGGACTGAAGCAAGGGGATGCACTCTCTAACCTGCTATTCAACATTGCCTTGGAAGGTGCATTACGAAGGGCAAACGTGGAAAGGAATGGAACTATTATCACGCAATCTCACATGCTTTTTGATTTTGCGGATGACGTTATCATCGGAATCAACCGTAGAGCAGTGGAAGAGGCCTTCAGGACTTTTAAAAGAGAAGCGGCGAGATTGGGACTTACCATTAACACCGCCAAAACGAAGTACATGGTTGCTGGTAGGGAACGTGGGAGCCCAAGTGGTGTTGGTGCCGAGGTGGAGTTAGATGGGGAACGATATGAAGTAGTGGAGGAATTTATATACCTTGGTACACTCGTGACATGTGACAACGATGTAAGCCGCGAAGTGAAACGACGAGTTGCACCCGTGAATCAGGCTTTCTACGGGTTACGTAGCCAGCTGAAGTCCCGTAGTTTGCAAATTCGCACAGAACTGGCGCTCTACAGAACAGAACAGAATGCCCGATGAAAGAGTAGCCAAAACTATTTTCAGCAGAGAACCAGGAATAGGCCGTAGACTCCGAGACAGACCCCGCACCCGGTGGGTGTGTGCTGTCGAAGACGATGCACGTTCAGCTGGTGTTCGTGGGGATTGGAGAACGGTAGCCCAGGACCGACGGTACTGCAGGACCATGATTCGTTCGGCGCAGGATCATATATATATTACTAGCTGACCCGACAAACTTCGTATTGCCACAAATTAACCTGTGTTGTACATAAATCATGAATCTCGGATGATCTTTGTCACAATCTCGAGTTTTGCAAGCCCCCCAGTGGGCGGCGCTTCCGACGGCGGGTCACCGGCAACACTCGCGACCATCTCGTCCTGAATGATCTAGTGTTGCTATAGATAGTTTTTGTGGTCTTGTATTGACTAATGTTTTATGGAAGAGTCTCGAATTTCTCGAGTTCGATTAGTTTTTGAGTTTCGCAAAAATTTCTGTTTTATTTATATGAGAGTCCATATCCCCCTACCACAGGGGTGAGAGGTCTCTAACTATCGTAAAATGAATTCAAGACCCCAAAATCTCCCACATGCCAATTTTGGTTCCATTTGCTTGATTAGTTCTCAAGTTATAAGGAAATTTGAATTTCATTTGTATGGGAGCTCCCCTCTTAAAAGGGGAAGGGGTCGTAATTCACCATAGAAAAAAATTCTGCCATCTAAAACTCCCACATGCCAAATTTGGTTCCATTTGATTGATTAGTTCTCGAGATAAGAGGAAATTTGCATTTCATTTGTATGGAAGCCCACCCTCTTAAAGGGGAGATGGGCCATAACTCGCTTTCTAAAGAAAAGAGGGGTCTCAAATCACCATAGAAAAAAATCTTGCGTCCAAAACCACTTACATGTCAAGTTTGGTTCCATTTGCTTGAATAGTTCTCGAGTTATGAGGAAATTTGTTTTTAATTTGTATAGGAGCCCCCCCTCTTAAAGTGGGGAAATCCATAGAAAATATTCTTGCCTACAAAAACACCCACATGATAAATTTGGTTCCATTTGCTTGATTAGTTCTAAAGTTATGAGGAAATTTGTATTTCGTTTGTATGAGAGCCCCCCTCTTAAAAAGGTAAGGGGTCCTAATTCATCATTGAAAAAATGGTTGCCTCCAAAAACACCCACATGCCAAATATGGTTCCATTTGCTTGATTAGCTCTCGAATTATGAGGAAATTTGTATTTCGTTTGTATAGGAGCCCCCCTCTTAAATTTGGGAGGGGTCCTAATTCACCATAGAAAATATTTTTGCCTCCAGAAACCTCCACATGCCAAATTTGGTTCTATTTGCTTGATTAGTTCTCGAGTTATGAGGAAATTTGAATTTCATTTGTATAGGAGCCCCCCCTCCTAAAGTGAGGAGGGGTCCCAGTTCATCATAGAAAAAATTTTTGTCTCCAGAAACACACACGTGCCAAATTTTGTTCCATTTGCTTGTTTAGTTCTCGAGTTATGAGGAAATTTGTATTTCGTTTGTATAGGAGCCCCCCCTTTTAAATTTGGGAGGGGTCCTAATTCACCATAGAAAATATTCTTGCCCTCGAAAACTTTCACATGCCAAATTTGGTTTCATTTGCTTGATTAGCTCTCGAGTTATGAGGAAATTTGTATTTCATTTGTATAGGAGCCCCCCCTCCTAAAGTGAGGAGGGGTCCCAGTTTATTATAGAAAAAAATTTTGTCTCCAAAAACACCCACGTGTCAAATTTGGTTCCATTTGCTTGATTAGTTCTCGAGTTATGAGGAAAATTGTGTATCTTTGGTACAGGAGCCCCCCCTCTTAAAGTGGGGAGGGGTCCTAATTTACTATAGAAAATATTCTTGCCCTCGAAAACCTTGACATGCCAAATTTGGTTCCATTTGCTTGATTAGTTCTCGAGTTATGAGGAAATTTGAATGGAAGCCCCCCCTTTTAAAGAGGAGAGGAGTTATAATTCTCCTTATAAAGAGGAGAGGGGTCTCAATTTACCATAGAATAAATTCTTGTCACCGGAAACACCCACATGCCAAATTTTGTTCTATTTGCTTGATTAGTTGTCGAGTTATGCAGAAATTTGTGTTTCATTTGTATGGGAGCCCCCCCTCTTAGTGGTGGGAGGGGTTTCTAACCATCACTAAAACCTTTCCTGGCCCCAAAAAACCTCTACATGCATATTTTCATGCCGATTGGTTCAGTAGTTTTCGATTCTATAAGGAACATACGGACAGACAGACAGACAGACAGACAGAAATCCTTCTTTATAGGTATAGATAGTCAATAAACCAAAAATAAGCGCTTAATAAGTAGTTATGCAGAAAAAATGTTTGCTCAAGTCTCTAACTAGTAATGGTTAAAATACACACAAAGCTCGCTGTGGCGAACATTCGGTATCGACGACAGCCTCGGTTAAAACTGGCGTATGTTGACGGATGATCATCAGGTGACAGAAAGGTGGGAGCAGCACTTCCATGAGCACCGGAATGGCACCCAGGCGGAGAACCAGCAAAGCCTTGGGCTTAAACGTCCTTTCTAAGATGTGATCGTTTTTTATCGACAGACTCCACAGCCGGCTGCTAGTATACGGGACAGTTACGGGGCAAGTGCAACAATCCTACTGACTCTATCTAGCAGCACCGCCTAGCCGAGATTCTAACATACGACGACTGGCTTGTTAACCCAGCATCGTATCTAGGAACCAACGAAGCGATTAATTTGGATGTTTTTGTTTTTTCTCTCTCTTTAATAACGAGATTTTCAGCCGTGGGCTGGTTCATCTCGTAATTTGGATGGTGGGAAAAACGTGGAAGAGGTGCCAGCTCCAACGATAATAGATGTTAAGTTTTCATGTTGCCAAAATCATTTTCCGCTGACTATCACCAATTGTGAACCAATTTGTGGGAATTTATCAAGCCGGTTTCGTTGAAGGACGGTCAACGATGGATCAAATATTTACACTGCGGCAGATCCACCAAAAACCCCTTGATTACAGAATTCCTACGCACTATCTGTTGGTTAACTTCAAAGCTGCATATGATACCATCCACCGAAAAGAACTATGGAAAACAATGGACAAGAGCTGAAGCTGATCAGACTGTTTAAACCTACGATGAATGGTAGCAAGTGCTGTGTTCGGATGTCGGGTGGATTGTCGAACTCATTCGAATCACACAGAGGGTTTCGTCAAGGTTATGGCCTCTCATGTCTGCTGTTTAGCATAGCGCGAGAGGATATCAAAGCGCGGGTCACGATGCCTCAACAAATCTAGTCAATTAGTCTGCTTTGGAGACGGGCGATCTGTGCGGGTGGCTGAACCGTACTTCAGATTAGAGTACGAAACGGAAAAGATTGGTAAAAACAGCCAAAACAAAGTACATTTTGGCTGGTGCAACCGAGGCCGATCGACGCCATTTAGTGCGTAATGTAACGATCGACGGCGATGAGTTCGAGATAGTTGCCGAATTTATCTACCTTGGTTCATAATGCATCCCACGACCCGCCGCGGATGGCCGACTACGATACGCGGTACCGGGACGCGGACACAAGATAAAACTTATAGAAATTTCGGACAATCTGTCGAATAAGTAAAACCGCATGTTAACATGGTGAAATCTATTCAACTACTAAATACTACTAAATACTAAAGTACATAATTGCTTCCTCTCATACGTTTATATAACGCTTTGATGACATCACTAGATGACAGCTATGCTGCCGTCTAAGAGCCCAGCGGCGTGCGAATGCGATGGGGGCACTCCGCTAATCCAGTTGTTCCCAACAGTTCACTACTGACTGTGGCATCCAGGAATAATAGCGCATATTGAATTGTTTGTTTTATGCGGGTGGATGATGTGATATGTTGATATTGATAGTGTATTAGAGGATTAACCTGGAATGTGTAATGATCCAACAAGCATTTTTGCTGTATAATTAATTATTAAGAGCTAGTTTCCTGCATATTGGTTTTATAACGGTTGCATAAGTTACTTTTCAAATAAAATATTTGTTGGGGAGAGAAAGTGTTGGAGTCGGTTGATAGCATCCCGCGTAAAGGGAGTCGGTAGTCGTACTTACTTACTTCTATCAGCAGAGGGCCGGGTTGGTTCTTGCCGTATCAAGAATTCCTCTTACCTCTTCATTGTACTCGGTCTCGGTCTCGACACACGCAAGTCGACTTCAACCTGGTCGAGCCATCTAGCACGTTTTATTCATGGTGTCGGTGGGGTTTTTAACGAGAACGGATTTCGCTGGCGATGTGGTCAACCCACCGTAGTTTCCCAACTTTCGTATACGATGGGAATCTCTCCAAGTAGTGCCTGCAATTCGTGATTCATACGCCTCCACCACTCTCCGCTATCCACTTGTACTCCGCCAAAGATAGCCCACAACACCTTTCGTTCAAATAAGGCAAGTGCACGTATGTCTTCCATGAGCAAAGTTACTGTCTCAAATCTGTAGAGGACTACCGGTCTGATAAGCGTTTTGTACATCGTCAACTTTGTGCGACGGCATGTGCTGCTTGATCAAAGCGTCTTGCGGAGGCAAAAGTAAGCTCGACTTCTAGCTTGAATGCGTCGTCGAATCTCCTTACTAGTATTATTGTCGAATGTGACAAGAGATCCCAAATATACGAACTCATCAATCACTTCCAGTGCATCGCCGTCAATAGTGAATGTCCGTGGAAGACAAACATTATTTTTTCTGGAGCCATTTCTTGCCATATATTTGATTTTCGACTCATTGATTTGTACCTACGTTTTCAGTCTGGCCTAGATTGCCTCCGCTGCCCCAAGGTTTCTAATGATGATATTGTCGAGGACGTCTGCGGAGGCCAGGAGTTGGCTACTTTTTTTGAGGATCGTTTCCGTCGTTTCGATAACCGCGCGCCACATCATACCTTCAATAGCGATGTTGAATAACAGACAGGACAGTCCATCCCCTTGCCGCAACCTTCTGCGCGATTCGAAAGGACTCGAGAGTGCCTCCGAAACACATCACTCGCTCCAAGGTAGCTATGATCAGCCGGGTCAGTTTGTCACGTCTTAGCACTTATGTTGGAAACTTTCACCTACCCCGGGCTATCCGTTTTGTCAAAGTGATTAGCCTCTAAGATCTAATTCATCAGTTAATAAATTTTAAAATGTTTGTGTGGTTCAGGAAACTCCGAACTATGTTGCAGGTGCCAAGAATCATGGCAGATTTTTTATAGTCCGCCGCACCAGGAACCAATCCAGAAGCAGATTACTACTGGGACTATGCGTACTTCCTCAAGGTGCCATATGTGCCGTAATTCTTGGGCCAAATCATAGTATTTCGTGACTTTGGTCGAGAAAGTTGACTGTACATTGTGGTCTACTTAGCGGTACAGCTTCATCCTTTTGTCGTAGATCACAATGTCAGAGCGTTTGGCACGTAAGACGACTAGAATACTATGGACTAGAATAATTATACATATCCCTCTGTTCATCAGTAGTAGTTCTACTCCTTTTTGGTCGACCTATCTCTTTAGTAAGTTCCTGAGAACCTGGTGTCGAAAATGGTCATTTTTGGCGCGTGCTCCTGGGTATGTCGTATATTACCGACTCCAATAAACGACTCTAAGCATTTGTTTGGAGGAGCTTACACTGAAGAGTTTAAGTGAAATCTTATTATTTCAGAATTATTTTAGCCTTCTACATTAACACAATTGCCTTCTTTTGCTCGTTCTCAAGTTAGGTTTTTCCGAATTTTACTGTAAAATTTATTCATACATATAATCAGTAAATATTTTACAAGTCTGGTGGATAAGTCTTTATCAATAGTAGTAGTAGTAATAGTACGAGTACACAGGAAGGAGGGGAATTAGGTTTACCGAGTGAAGGCGCTGGTTGCATCGGATATTGGTTTTCATGTAGCAGCACGGGAATAAAGTTTAAATATCGTGCGGTGAATACTCCGGCATCGCTGGAAAATTGTTTTGTTGATGAATTGTTATTAGTGGACATAAACTACCGGCTAAAAGTGTTGTCGATATATACGTTTATATTTTAGAATACAGACGAAATACTAATAGAACCATTTTCAACAGGCTGCTGACTAGTTCCTTCCTCCTGTTGCAGTGGCATCTATGCCAAATGCCGCGCTTGTTCGCTTGTCGTCAGTTAACCAGCACACTATTTTACCTATCACAAATCAACTCACTAGAGTTAGCGCTAAACCGTTGAGCGCAACTTCAAACTATGTATGTAATTGCGATACCTAAAAGGTACCTCTCTTTATTCGCGTAAAAATACACTACTTCACGATAATAATTAGTAGGAAAGACAAAAACGAAATATAGAAGAACCACGCACAGTGACACAATTCTTGTACGGAAGAACTCGCTTTTTATGAATCGGTTAAGGCTTTGCCTAAGCTTTGTTCAGTATTTCATGATAATATTCGCCGTACACGGCGTAGTTGTAGTAGGAAATTCGCTTGAAGGCCTTAGCCAGTCCTTCGACGTCTTCGGCGAACTCCTGAAAACCGGGTGGCACCGGAATTGCGTTATTGGTTCGCAGCACCAGCTGGGTGTAGGTCAGCAATCGCTTCCAGAGTAGGTTTCGCACCGGAGATTCCTTCTTAGCGATCTGTAGAATCTGTGTTTTGAGGGTACTTTCTAGTGTCTCGTCCATCTTCGGTTGGTTCAGTTCTTGAAGCCGATTAGCGATTACGGAACGTACGTGCAGCCATACGTTTTCGATTGTGTCGTCCAGATCCTTGGTGTTGTTGCAGTTTTGCAGCAGGATTACCAGCTCCTTGGCAAGGTTTCTGCGCAACTCGACGGATTGCGCGACCGACGGTATGGCAGCACATGTAATGGCGAGCGTTGAAGCACAGGTGCAGAGGCGCGAGGCGCGGCCCTGCAGGCCAATCACCCGGTCTCGATCCATTTCCAGCATTTCGGGAAACTCGTTTTCCGTGTTCCAATCGATCAATTCCAGATAGGCGTTAAAAATGGCGTCCTTCGAGTGACGCTGCTGGTTGTCACTGCTGCTGGACGTGGCGGAGGAACCAGCTCCTTCTTCGGCAGTGGGTACTTTGTTTCGTTTGAGCCACTTCTCCGTCTCCGGGAAGCCGTCTTTGTACAGCTCGAGAAACTGTTTGAACTTTTGTTTCTCGTACTCGACGGAGTTGGCGATTACCTCGTTGCGGGCAGCATCCAGTAGGCAGTTTGCCATGTCCAGCTTCATGATTGCTAGGATTTCCAGGATGCCACGGAACAGCTCCACAACGTCCTGGATATCTTTAAGTTTAGCGATTGCATCGTCTCGGACGGGGGCGCACGAGAGGGCCATAATGTGAATAACAAATTTGGCGTACGCCTGGAAGTCCAGTACGCCTTGTTCGGCTTGCTGCCGTATCACAGTTTCGTCCAGAATCTCATTGATCCGGGCCAAGGCTCGTTCGTTGTTCTTGCTGAGGATACTCTGAAAGGCGTCCTTGATGTCGACCAGCAGCTGGATGGCCATGTCGTAGCACGGAGGCTGCCGACCGAGCTGCTCGCGCAGGATGTCCCAGTAGGCTCGGTGCATTGTGTCTTTGATGATGCGCTCGATCGAGTTCTCCGGCGGTTCGTATGGCTGCAGTTTGAACTCGCTGTTGACGGCGATCTCGTGTGCCAGCGTCATGTTTTCGATGTTCTTGACGGCATCCTGGACCTCCTCGAGGGTGAGGATTTTCGGCGGACTGCCTGAAGTGCCGGGTAGCACGAAACGAGTCGGTCCCGATCTGGGAAGATGAATGGGAATGCATTTGGTTGTGGTTTGTTAGGAGCTTCGTGCAGTTGAGTTACTTACTTATCCGAACTTTCACTTTCGGTTCGTGCTCGCAGCAGAGCTGCTTCAATGCTGGCAGGAATGTCCTTAGCCTCCGAGGATTCTGCGGCGGATCCCGACGAATCCATTCTGTAACAAATATTCGATGCATTCATTAGTATACAGCGCTCAAACACGTGAATGTGAAACTTGGTCTTGCTTTTGCTTGCAACAGACGCTAAAATAAAACCACTTCGGACTGAGTAATGGCTTCGGTTGAGTCGGTGGTCGTTTACGGTCCGCTTATGAAATTGCAAAATTCTTAAGTGATTCAATATTCAATTCAAACAGTCGAAGTTCACAGCCAGCATCGCTGTGTGAGTTTAAATATAGATCAGCGCGTCGTAATATTACCTTGAAAATGCATCAGCTGGCATGGTTTCGCGGTGGTAGGTTCAACTTTTCCCTTCGCTGTTGTTCGCAGTCAGTGGCAGCAGCAGCGGTACACACTTTTCCTCTCTAGTTCAGTCAAATGGGACACGGTGCAAGGGAGCGGGAGAAAACTGTAACAAGTAAAGTAAAGCATGACGCTTTCAGGCACTCTCATGTGCACAGTCAAAAGGTGCCAATCAGAGTGAGTGCAGCAGCGATACGCTTGGGTTTTTTTTCAGCATTAACATAATGCATATGCCAACCAAATGATATGATTTCCGGAGTATGATTAATTAGTAAGACATCACAGCTCCGGGCGTCGTTCAAAGTTGCAATTTCATTGGCATGGTCAGAAAATAAGTACACTCGTAATGATTACAAAATCGCTCGGCACACGATTTTCTGCCAGTCGCATGCTAGGCACGGGATATTGAATAACATTTTCGATGTGTTTCCATTGAAAACTGTGACTGTTTGTGTTTCGCGTATTTTTTTTGTTCGTTAACTGCTCGTACTATTGCACACTGATCTTCTAAAGAGGGCAGAGCAATTTTGACGACGATAGTGAAATTGGTTCGAACATTGCATGTGGGGCTGTGCCGTCACGGCAGGTGAATAAATGGGACGTGTTTGTTAAGCGATGATAATCGGCTTAAAGGGTACCAATTTCGGTTGCCTTTATGTACTGCTTCTGTTCTGTCGGGACTTCAAGGTTTGTTACAATCCTTTGTTGTCTATTTCGCCTTGAAACTATAGAAGGAAATATCTTAAGCATGAAAAAAACAATGGGAAAACGATCAATATTGTTATTTCTTGAACAACTTCAAACTAAGCGCCTTCGTTATATAACCGACTGTCTTTTCAGCTGTCGACTAAAGCCGGAGAACAAAGAACGATTTACCAGTTGCAATAGAGTTCACACTTCACTCTACCCGTTCACTTCACTCTAATCGAATCTCGCTGAATGAATCAAAGCAAGCCACAGCACGTCACGACTTGTCCGGAATAGCACAGCACCATCCGAGCCGATTCGATGTAAATGCGCAATTACTATACTGGTTTGTGGTTTGCATATCCCCTTCTATCATAAACGCCACCATTTTCCATTTGCGACGAAAAGTTCAAAGCTAATGGAAAAGTAAACCAGTCAAATTAAGATGGTGAATCATTCCAACCGACCAGCAGACAGCGGCAGAGCCGCCCCGCTGCGAATCGTCTCAAACAATCGTGAACTTTCAAGAAGACGCGTGGTTTTTACTGTTTCGAGCAGACGCATATTTCACAACAAAAGCCAACGCGTAGCGTAGACAAAATAATGTTTGCCAACAATCGAACCGACGGCCTTCCCTCCCAAGCGTATCTCGGCAGAAAACCCATTGCACTCTGTACTGTATGCACCCCGTGTAAAATGGATCGATATAGCCAGCCAGCCAGCCAGCGATGGGTTCACTCACTCGCTCCAATTGTACGTAAGCGACGACGACGACGACGACGACGGGCAGGGGTTGCAAAATTCTCAATAATAATCACACTTTTGAAAATGCACAGAAAATGTACGGAAAAAACACAATCTGCACCCGTGTCGAGGGCACGTGTTAACGGTAACGAACAAAGACAGCGACTGACTGAGGAGCGACTAAGCTAAACTGACTGAAGCTTGGGCCACCTTCGTTTGTTTCGATTTCGATTCACAGCCAACACCAGCCAGCACGGTCGGTGGTCAAACTGAAGGTGTACGCGAGCAAACTAACTACCACTTGCAGTAAAAAACATATGTTCGCTGGATTGGTATTGGTACGAACAGTATCGGTTGCATGGAAACCCCGTGATAGAGTTGTAAACACGACGGGTGGCTGGTGTGTGCGCGCAACGAGGAACATCGCGTATAGGTACGTCGTACAGGCAAGCAAACAAACAAAGCAGCGACGCATGCGTCGCTATGGCGAGGCGCCGTCGAATGGATGGATCGTTTGTTTGTTTGTTTTGCTTCCTGGGTCATATGTTTGAAACAAATTTTTATTATGATGTTGTTGCCTATCGGTGAGCATTGTTTTGGCCAGCCACGGCGCGGTGGCCGAAAGGCTGAAGAGAACCAGAGCTGAGTGTGAGAAAATTAGCGTAACCAATCAATGGAGTGAATATCTTCTTCAGGTTTGTGACCCCAAAGGGTATAGACTTGGTTCGATGGTGTGCCCTGTTTGACTTGCATACCGGGCGGCAAACGAAACCGTTGTTGGATATCTACTGAACTTCCTAGATGACAGGCACCTATTTTGCTATACTATTTTTGTACAGACATTAAGGATCATAAATAGAAATTCTACACCATTTATGGTGTCATTCTATGCATCGTAGACCGTATAATGGACTCTTCCTTACAGGAAATGTTAATATCAACTGTTTTATGTTTTGTTTGTTCAATTTATCTATTTATCTGAACAGACAGGACTTTATGAATTAAATTGGATCAATGATTGCGGAGATTACCTTTTACCAGTCCTCAGTGATCTAAGGGTTACGCAATGTCAATGAATCATGGGAGCCCAAGGCAAAAGTAAGGTTTAAATCTGGTTGTAATTGGCTCTCGTTAAAACCAAGTAACTGCAGCTTCAATAACCGTCGCTTATCCACTTTTACGCTACTTTCCCTTCACGTTTTGTACCGCCCCAGGGATGCTATAAAACACCTTTGTTTTGTTTACTTCCTTCTACCATCTCCTTCATCTATAGGAAAGACCACTGTTACAAAAAAATTGCACCACTTTTGGGTTCGTTTTGGTCGAATTGACTATGTTGAGTCTGAGTCACTACCAGTGTCAAGAAGCTGTATGATCCCAAGCTTCAATTTGTAAGAGAATAATCAAGAAAATCAATTTTGCCTATCAGCAGTTTTCCTACAAAAACCATGTAGTTACACATATAAATATTGCAGCAAACGGTAACAACCGTATTTTCAAAAACCGATGGAACACTCGCACACTCGCTTTAAAATTTATGGTAAAACCAAATAATTTCAGTAACCCAAAAGGTGAATCCATTTCGGAATGACTACAAGTGCTACCGAGCAAGTGGGGAGTCCAACAGAAGCCTCAAACAATAAACAAAGGCTAGAATCCGGTCACATGGGATGCACGGCCGGGTGGTGACGAAACGCTATACACAGATACAGAGATACACAGGGGTAGGTGCCTCACCAGGCGGATTTTGTCCTTCATTAAGTCCCATAATAGCCTGCCGCAGTTTCAGTATGCATGCTACAATCGACAACGGACTTCAGTTCGTCTCAAAAGAGGTGAATGCACCGGATTGTCCCGTCGTCCAGAATTGAAATACTGGGGGCTCGGAGCTCCCCCAGACCGTTATTATCAAAAAAAGCTCCATGAAATCGGACCTCACCAGTCGATTCGTAAGGTTGTACTGCATCTCTGGAGAAATTTTCAAAATCCTCCTACGGTGGAAATTTGAGTTACGACCCTTTAAGTGCCGTAAGTACTAAAAACAATGTCAAAACGGTAAAACATTCACTGCAAACCACGTTTTAAACCACCAGTTCACGAAAAATCAGAGGGGTTGTGTACAAGACACGACCGCATATATAAGTGACGCAGGACTACGTAAGTCTCTTTGTAGTGATAGTAGCATGTATTCATGCTTGTAATCATTCGATTCTTCATGTATACATGCTATATGCAACATATATACATGCTACATGCGTTGTATGTAACATTTATCAAAGTAGTAACATTGCATACGTTCAATTCTCAAAAGATTGTGCATTTGAAAACAATTTAACAAAATCAAGAACACAAACTATTACTTTCCTGCTACCTTACTGAAATTAAACATTGTTTTTATTATCCAAGGTTTCCCACGTTGAAAGGATTTTACCAATTCAATCCTATTTTATCAACAGCACATCTTTTCACTACACTTCTAATGAAACGGCAAGCATGCGTATTCATACAGAGCCGTATTATAACCGAACACTACAGCTGTAGCACATTTTTCCAACACAGATATCAAATTCGCCGAGGTTTAATCGTCACGTAGTAAAGAATTTGCGATCTTTTGGGACAACGAACTTGTGTCATTTTTTCTGGCACACTTCGCTAACACAGACATCAGATTGGACTAGGTTTAATCGCGTTCGTAAGAAATCTGCTGGCACGAGGGGGCTTTGTCACTCTCTCTGGCGTACTTCCCAAGCAAGGACATCAAAATGGTCTAGGTTGAACCGCGGTGTTAAGAAATCTTGTTGAAATAAGGAAACTTTTGTCACTTGTTTTGGCTTACTTCCCAAGCACAGATATCAAATTGGTATATGTTTAGATCATCGTAAAGAATCTTCCAACCAATCACGAAGCGAGAATTCTTGTAAAACATAGGTTCATTATTTTCAATTTTTCAATAGTTCAACATCAAGAATCCATACTTTTCTTCATTTGGGTCAATTCTTAGAAGATTTTCCGATCGATTGGTGTAAGAATATTGAAAATCGATCGGAAAACCGCTGAGCTATTAGCGCTCAAAACCTTTCATTTTTCGTGACGCTCGCATTTTTCGATTTTTTGGAATGACACCCTATCTCATAACTTGCCGTAAGACGTAGTCCTACGTCAAAAATCTGTAGAAAGTGCTCTACACATTTTAGATACAACATTACATGATCTTTACAGTTGCTGGTAAGCCTAATTTGAAAGTTTAAAGGGCGTAAGTTCATTTTATTGAATATCTAATATTACAGCACTTAAAAGGGCGTAACTCAAATTTCCACCGTAGGAGGATTTTGAAAATTTCACCAGAGATGCAGTACAACCTCACGAATCGACTGGTGAGGTCCGATTTCATGGAGCATTTTTTTTGATAATACGGCTTATACAAATTTGAAAAAAAGTTTTTGTGCTGGTCTCAAAATATGGTTGGGGGGGCAAGAAAAAATAATAATATCAAACCTTAAATAACTAAACAAAAGAGTAGAAAACAGTGTTTATTTTTGCATATTATTGAAAATTAGAAACAAGAATTTTGGACAGTACTTAAATTTTAGTTCAAACCGAACCAACCTCTAATTTTTTTTACCCAAGCACATAAAGTAAGTTAGCATCCAGCTGAAGATAATAGTGAAGTACCACAGTATCACCTTTTTTTTTTTTTTTTTTTTTTTTAGCGAGTAGGGAAATCTGCTATCAGACACCTGAGAAGACAGCTCAGGGAGTGGGGTTTGGTATCCCGTGAAGATCGTGAAGATCCAGACCCACTAAAACCCTACTCGAGTCTCCAGCCTCAATCCCCCTGGAACCACCTTATCGGTATTACTTCAGGGAGGGGCTATTGTGCTTAACGCACGCTCTTAGATAACTACTGGACTATGGTAGTTAGGCTGTTTATTCGCCGTTGATCGGCTTTCCAGCGGTTTTGTAGCTCAAGTACGATCTGGGTAGCAGCCGCATTGACCGCACCCCAGACGTCCGAGCTAGAACACATCCTTTGGACTAAGTTATCCGGAGTAGTGTCCTGTCCGCTAACTGCCATCATGTTGCTTCTCACGCCCTCGAAACGAGGGCATATGAAGAAAGCATGTTCTGCAGTTTCCTCAACGTCCGCGCATTCGGGACACTCGGGGGACTCCGCATGCCCAAATTTGTGCAGATACTGTCTAAAACAACCATGCCCTGACAGAATCTGTGTCAGGTGGAAGTTGACTTCGCCATGACGCCTGTTGACCCATCCGGATAGTTCCGGGATAAGTCTATGTGTCCACCGGCCTTTTGTGGAATCATACCATGCCCGCTGCCATGTGATCATCGAGGCCGATCTTGTGGTACTCCGTATGCCTCTAGTTCCACGTTGGTTGAAGCACTCTACGTCCTCGCTGATGATGATACCAATAGGCATCATACCCGCTAAGACGCAGATTGCGTCATGTGAAACTGTGCGGTACGCACTCGCCACTCTTAAGCACATGAGACGATAGGTGCTTTCCAGCTTGGCTAGATAGCTTTTGGTACCTAACGCCGATGACCACACCGGCCCGCCATACCTGAGTATGGACTGGACCACGTTGGCTAAAAGCCTTCGCTTGCTGCCATATACCGCAGAGCTATTAGACATCATACGAGACAATGCCGAAATAGCTGTGGAAGCCTTCTTGCAGGCATAGTCGACGTGGCTCCCGAACTTGAGCTTGTCGTCGACCATGACTCCAAGGAGTTTTAAGGACCGCGTTGACGAAATAGTGCAGTCCCCGACGCTGATATTTGCTTGCTGCACCGACTTGCGGTTGTTCACCACAATAACCTCCGTTTTATGATGCGCTAGGTCCAGTTTCCTGGATCGCATCCAATCTTCAACAATGCTTATAGAGTGGGCAGCCGTCAACTCAACCTCTCTGATAGATTCGCCGTAGACTTCCAAGGTGATATCGTCCGCAAAGCCGACAATCACCACCCCTACCGGGAGCTTTAGCCTCAACACCTCGTCATACATGACGTTCCACAACACCGGGCCCAATATGGAAGCTTGCGGAACCCCTGAGGTGATTGGAACGCATTTCTGACCCTCCTCCGTGTTGTAGCATAGCACACGATTCTGGAAATAATTTTCCAGAATTCTGTACAGCGACACCGGCACTTGGACGCTCCGAAGCGAGCTGGCTATGGAGTCCCAGCTAGCGCTATTAAACGCATTTCTCACGTCGAGCGTGACAACTGCGCAATAACGAATACCTGTCCTCTTGGGCTGGATTGCCACCTCAGCTGTCTTAGTGACAGACAAGATGGCATCCACCGTAGATTTGCCTTTTCGGAAGCCGAATTGGTTCCTTGACAGCCCGTTTGTACCCTCCGTGTACTGTACGAGTCTGTTAAGGATAACCCTCTCCAGCACCTTGCCGGCAGTATCGAGTAGACAGATCGGCCTATATGACGAGGGGACACCCGGAGGTTTTCCCGGCTTCGGCAATAGGACCAGGTTCTGTCGCTTCCATCTGTCCGGGAAGTGGCCAGCTTCCAGGCATCTATTCATTACTGCCCCGAATAATTCGGGAGCCTCCAGAATAGCCGCTTTAATGGCCATATTCGGGATACCGTCTGGCCCCGGTGCCTTGCTCATCTTTAGGGATTTAGCGATATCGATGAGTTCCTCGTTCGTAACCGTCACTTCCTCCCCGACTTCCAAACCGCCGTCGCCCACGTTACTTTGAATGTTCGGCTGGGAGGCCGACCATCCTACGCTATGGTCTGAGATACTGGAACGTCGGCCGTGGGACGACTCAGCGGCCTGGGGCCAGGGCCTTGGCTCGTGGCGCGGAAAGAGGCCCTCGATGATTCGCTCCAGCATCTCTGGTGATTGCTCAGCGGGCGCCATCACGCCCTTGGTCTTTGCCATTACGACCCTGTAGGCATCACCCCACGGGTTCGCATTGGCACTAGCACATAACCTTTCAAAGCAGTCTCGTTTACTAGCTTTTATCCCACTTTTAAGCGCTGCGCGTGCAGCAACAAGTGCTACTCGACATTCAACCCTGCCTTCGTCCGAACGAGCTCTTTGCATAATTCTCCTCGCACGAAAGCAGGCTCCGCGGAGTTCCGCAATTTCATCTGTCCACCAGTAAGCCGGTGACCTGCCATACCTAGGTCGACCTTTCCTAGGCATGGTAGCGTCACACGATCGCGACAGTACCTCAACCAAATGATCAGCGTTCGGATCGGGCATACCGCGATCACCGCACTCTCTCCGGATCGCTTCCACAAATACTTCGGGATCGAAGTATGATGTCTTCCATCCACGGGTGGTTGGAGTGTTGGCTCTACTCGCCACCTGCCGCCTCGTTATCTGACCGACACCATAGCGGACCGCCTGATGGTCACTGTGAGTGTAGCCATTGTCTACCCTCCAGTCTCCTATCAGACCAGGACTGCCAAATGTCACGTCGATGATAGACTCCGCACCGTTCCTACTGAAGGTACTTGTGGTGCCGACGTTGGCCAAATCTACGTTGAGCTTTGCCAGAGCCTCAAGCAGAATCCGACCCCTATGGTTAGTGCGACGACTTCCCCACTCTACCGCCCAAGCGTTAAAGTCTCCCGCCACAACCACCGGCCTTAGACCAGTCAGCACAACTGATACTCGGTCTACCATCCGCGTAAACTGCTCGATAGACCATCTCGGCGGAGCATAACAGCTGCAGTAGAACACTCCACCCACTTTGGCAACCGCAAATCCCTCGTCTGCGGTTGACACAACCTCTTGAACCGGAAACCTGCTTGTCGTCCATATAGCCGCCGTCCCGGACCCATCCGACACCCAGTTGCCGTTTCCGGCAGGGACGCGATATGGGTCCGAGATGATGGCAACGTCCGTTGCCGACTCGGAAACTGCTTGGTGTAACAGCTGCTGAGCCGTGCTGCAGTGGTTCAGGTTGAGTTGTGTCACTTGCACTATGATCGTGGCTTGGTCGCCGGCACACCAGCCGGGCACCTTGGACCTCCCGTTACGTGCTTTGCGTCCCTTTTACCGGTACAGATCAAGCACTGGGGAGGCTCCGCGCAGTCCCTTGCTTTATGGCCAGCACTGCCACATCTCCTGCACAATTGGCTCCTATCTGGCCCTTTGCAGTTCCAGGCCTTATGCCCGTGCTCGAAGCATCGGAAGCCCCTTAGAGAGCCACAAACGTATAACTTGACCTTCATTTGAATATTCTAATCATAATCATAGTGTGAAAATAGCAGTTTAGGTCATTACAACTTTTTTACTTAGAACGCATATGCTGTGCTTCCGACATATTTCAAGAAAACAACCCAGGTAACCAATAAGCATTAGTATTATCAGTAAATCAATCGTTTATTAGCATCCCTGGTGTTTTCTACTGCAGGAGTGCTGTTTATCAGCCTTTTAACTGCATAACTGTTGTAGACTGAATATTTAGTGAACGGGACATAACACTAATAGTTCTTACAAACGGAAGTAAGAACTATTAGTGTTATGTCCTATTCACTAAATATTGAGTTATCGGTTCTTACGTTGGCATGAAAATAATTTTTGTTGTAGACTGGCATCCACAAGTCTATTTAAATTCTTCTTGTCGGTAACTAACTGCAAATAAGCATTGTCAGCACTATAATAGGGCTAGCAGTAAAGTAGCCGCATATTTTGCCAAAATAGCATTTAAGTAGCATTTAAGGCAACTTAAATGCTTATTGGCTTGCATTTAAATTGCATTGGAATGCTTATTGGTTACCTAGGAAATCTCTGAAACTATTCACGCTTGAAAACGCTTGTTTCTTGGTTAACTTTTTAGTCTTGAATATCAGGCCGTTCCTAAGCTGATGTTTGTCTTTAACAATCAATTACGTGTTTAACTTTGTATATTAAGGATGCAAACCGTTTCGATAACAACTATTTGACGAGCAAAAAAGCTTCCAACTCTTTGGCATCTTCAATTCTTTCTGGCATAGATGGTTCGATCACCTTGACTTATTTTTTTGACTAAATTCGCAACAATCTCAAATCGTTCAGCAAGATTGATAACTAAACGATGAACGTATCAGAAAAGTTCGGAAGAGTACGCACTGTGCATAGGAAAACCTTCAAAGCAAAACAAAGCCTAGGTGCTACATTCCGTTATCGACCTTCTGTTTTTATACGACAGACTTCGCAGTCAGCTGTTAGAGTACAGGACAATTTCAGGGCCAGTTACTACGATCCTATTGATTCTAACAGCCTCTCCCAGCCGAGATTCGGGAATCCCTATCTAGCTCCGGGATAGGAAATCCTGATCTAGCTCAAAAAAGCAAAATAACTTTGATTTAATGTGATGTTATGGTAGGGCCACCACTGATTATGATAATCATAGTCAGAAAATTTCAAGTTTTGAACAGTTCAGTGATATCCTTTCCGCATGCATCCAACGCATGGTAGAAAACTGCATCTTTGAGTTTTACGTCCCTTACATCCAAAATTAGGGTGAGTACTTGGATACTACGGAATAAAATGACCAATTTGGAGCCACAAAAGCACCGATAGTTGATATTCCGGAGTGTCTAAAGTCGTATTTCTATGTTTATATATGACGGGAAAAAATAATCCCACTGCAATTCGGAATATCTCCGTCAAAAACGGTACCGAGTTTCATTAATATATTGTTTAATTGGTTTTTGTCTCAATCTAATTCGGTTCTTATAAAATGTGATGAATTGAAATGGAACAACATTTAAAATAAGTGGAGCCGAAAGTCTTATTGCAAGCATCTCAATTTTCGACGTCGGAAACTTAAAGGTTAAGTACAATAGTCGCCTGTGACTTGCAGCAGGAACCAGAAAGCTTAGTTGGTGAAAAAAGTTGATCAAGACTTACGAGATAATTGCTTTAACTTTGCACATAGTGGATAATTTAGAGTTGTAAACTCGTTGAACTGTAAAAAACCTGCTTATCACTAAAGAATGTAACATTATGATAACACTTTATTTTTTTGCCCCTTCACATTTCGAAAATTTTTGAAGGGGGGGGGGCGACATAAACTTTTTTTCAAATTTGCATAAGTCTAACGGTCTGGGGGAGCACCGTGGCCGTGGGGGATAAGGAAGCGAAAGCGAAAGATGAAGAGAACAGTCACCAGCGACATTGGTCAGATGAGGAGTTCGAGGTGCCGTGACTAGGGAGGATGTGCACTTGCTGACGAGCGGTGTCAGCAGTAAGTTTTTTATGCAATGTAACATAATTTCCTGTTTCATCCTTAGAAACTGTTTCGATTAAAAAATAATCAATGCGGGACACTTTTCGGGACGCTTGGTAATCCGGGACAAGCTATCCAAATCCGGGACCGGGATCCGAATGAGCCTACCCTATGCACAATAACAAATAAGCTTAAAGAGAAATGAAAGTCTGTATGTGTTAGCACTCTCTCTCCTCTTTCTGCCAGTATTTTTTGTTTTGTTTATGCTTGCCAAGTTTTGCTTAAAATGGCGTTACAACAAGAAGCATTTCGTGAACGCGTTGTACACTTCTACGAATTGCACAAAGTATACGGTACAACATTTTAAAAGCAAAAGCGCTGCTTGCAACTGCCAACTGAATCAAACCACCAAACCAAAAAACGCGAAAAAACTTCAAAATTTTAGTTATCACCCGTTAATTTGAAGTCCAATTTCAACTTTGATTTTAAGCCGAACTTCAAATATGATTTCATGGCCAATTTTAAATGCTTTCGAGTTCAACTTTAAGGAGGGAAAATGGAAAGTAAAAAAAGCAAAAAAGTAGAAAAACAAGAACAAAAAAGAAAGCGAGGCTAAAAAGAAGAGTCATGACAGGCAAAAAGGGAGAACGAAAGAGAAAAGATAAGAGAAAGAAAACACGATAAGGAAAACGAGGAAAACAAGAGCAATGAAAATAAAGAGAAAAACCGAAACAAGGAGAAAAAACGAAACAAGAAAGGAGAAAAACAGGATAGAAAAGGAGGAAATACGGCAACAGGAAAATTGAGAAACAAGAACAGAAAAAAGGGAACAAAACAGAAGAAATTAAAGCGAAAGACTAACGGGATTAAGCGAAAAAAGAAAAGGAGGAAAAGTAGGACATAAAGGGAAGATTAGAACAGAGAAAAAAATAGAATAGACGTCAATGCGACAGCAAACAAAAAATGAGACAGGAAAAGAGGCTAAAAAATGAGGAAAAACGGAACGGAAGAGAACACGAGGAAAATCAGGACTGAAAAGGGCAGGAAAAGAAAAGAAAAAGTTAGAAAAAAACGAAAACGAGATAAAAAAAGGTCAAGAAGAGACAAGATGGGAAGGGGTCAGTCCCGGCGTAGTGGTTAGTATTCACGCCGCGAACCCGGGTTCAAATCCCAACTCCGCAAAAGTCACGAATGACCCAAGCTGGTTAAGGGGGCATAGTACTTTTTACACCATATTTTTTAGCTTATTTCAAATATTTTTTTCTCGATAACGCTAAAAGCGAGTCGATTCGGGTTTTTTGCATTCTAAACATTGCACTTTATACTAATATTTACGATTTTGTTTGCATATGTGAACCTCTTCCCCTCTCCCATACGGCTCCTTGAACATGATCATTCGAAAAAAAAACATGATTTGCGGTACCATGGATTGACGCTGGGGGGCTAATCCGAATTGAAAAAATTCCAAAACGACATGAAAGTATATTTAATTATCTCGTGTTTGACCCATCATTTTTATTTAATTCGAACGCATAACAAAATGGTGGACATTCAAACATAACAGTAAGGTTTTCTGTCGAAAAAATTGACTAAACATTTCTAAAAAATACAAAAATTGTAATATCGAAAAAAAGATGGGTCAAACACTAGATAATTTTGTTGGCTTTAAAACAAAAAAAGAATCATGAGAATTGCTTGAGCCGTTCTTGAGATATTTATGGTATTGACTTTCAAAAGCTGGTTTCGAGAAAAACGACGTTGAAGTTTTTATTCGCTGTGTAATCGCTCCAGACATGCGCGGTACAAATAGCTGTAACTTTGTCAGTTTTTGGAATTCATCGAAATGATTTGAAACACAAAAATTGATGGACAAGGCACAAACACGTATCACTCTTACAACATTTAAGGATAAAAACAATATTAACAAAAATTATTTTTACCTACACTTCGACCGATTTCAGGCATTCTAAGCCTATCATCAGGACGGTGCCGATGTCCAACTGATTACGTATTGTTTATTTGGCTGTATCCACGTCGAAGAGCGGGAGCAATTGTTAACTTGATCTCACTTTTTCTCCTAGATTGGACTAGGTTTAATCGCGTTCGTAAAAGATCTGTTGGCACGAGGGGGCTTTGTCACTTTCTCTGGCGTACTTCCCAAGCAAGGACATCAAAATGGTCTAGGTTGAAGCGCGGTGTTAAGAAATCTTGTTGAAATGAAGAAACTTTGTCACTTGTTTTGGCTTACTTCCCAAGCACAGATATCAAATTGGTATAGGTTCAGATCAACGTAAAGGATCTTACAACCAATCACGAAGCGAGAATTCTGGTAAAACATAGGTTCATTATTTTCAATTTTACAATAGTTCAACATCAAGAATTCATGCTTTTTTCATTTGGGCCAATTCTTAGAAGATTTTCCGATCGATTGGTGTAAGAATATTGAAAATCGATCGGAAAACCGCTGAGCTATTAGCGCTCAAAACCTTTCATTTTTCGTGACGCTCGCATTTTTCGATTTTTTGGAATGACACCCTATCTCAAAACTTGCCGTAAGACTTAGTCCTGCGTCAAAAGAGGTCAAACGGAATATAAAAGGGTGAAAATGGGACAAAATAGGATTGGAAATGCCTACCATCGGTGCCTTGCGCACTGGGCAGAAAACCAAGGTCGTATGCTGACAGAAAAGGAGGGCTCTTTAGAGCTACGTTGGTTCATCGGCGATACTGTGGGGTTGCTTGTGGACCTTGCAAGCCAGCACCACTAAAAAACCAAATCAACGAACGACGTAAGCAATAACTCGGATCGGAACAGTCGGTAATGACCACCCCGGTGGCAACTGACGTTTGCGAACAAAATAAGTGAAGCCAACATATCCAGCCCATGTTGACTGGATCACTTGTATGCAAGTATGCATGCAAAAGAACGAATCACACGGTATTTCTGCAGCACCAGCACTAATCTTCGCAAGGTTATCATCTGAATCAGAGACATTTTCGCTTAGTTGAATGTAAATTATAATTATCAATGAACTGTTATTTAGTCTCTTAAAAAAATCTTCAATTCCATATCACATAATCGATATATACGTGGTTAAGTTTCGATGGCTTGGTCACTTCAGTCGCGTCACTTCCACTGTTGTGTGAATGCTGCTTATTAAAAGCAAAACGTATGTAGCGCCACCTCAAAATGTGGCGGTTTCAGGAAACATGGTAGATGCCCGGGGGTTGGTAATGACCAAGGCGACGAAAACGGACTAACGATTGGACATTAGGAACATGAAACTGTCGGCCTCTAAATTTCCTTGGGAGTACCCACGAGTTTTTTGAAGAAGTGAAGGGCGGCAAGTTCGTTCGTAGCGCGAATCAATTTACAATAAATTGACGCTATTTGCAAAAATAGTTAGAAATAAAAGCTAGAAATGTGCTTCTTGTTTAGAGTAATTTCGTAAAATACACAAAATATAATATTCGGTTACCTGCGTGTTCGTACAAGAGATCAGTTATGATACAATTTTATATGTCTGATCGAGAAAACTGATTGAAGAGAAGCGGAGGTTGTGCACGTCTAGTCTACGATACGGTTTACTTTCAGGACATCGACTTCGTCTAGGTTCCCTTGAAAACAAATAATCGAGATGGGATGGCTATTTTCATTTTAAACGGAAGCCGAAGAATTCGCAGATGTATAAAATAGTTGTCTGGGCCAAGGGAAGCAAAAAGAGTGCGTGCATGTTTGAAAAATGAAAAACTTAACTTTGCAATTCATTTTGACTGTTGAACAATGCTTTCAATAAACACATAACAAAATTGCTGGACATTTTTTTTTCAATCGAATGACATATTGACGATGAAATTCCATTCAGTGATAAAAAAGTTATTGATGTTTGAATATAGAAATATACTATCTGATAACACATGCTCGTTTGTTCCTCTCGAGTTAAGTTGGAATTAGAAATTTGTGTTTATTCAGTTTTCCTGGTACTTAGTAACTGGTACTCGGAGGGAATGAGAGTGATAAAACCGAACCACCGTTTGTGAATTGCCAGCATAGTTTTTCGCCGAACCATCGAACAAAAACCTAAGGCAAACGGCAACTATTCAAATGAACGAACACACGCATTGTAACTAGGTCAACGCGTATTAGCGAGGTCAAGAATGTAAACTTTAAAACTTAAATTTCATGCTAAAAATAAATTTACGACCACCAAACCATGCTCCACTAGACAGTCTCGTAGTGGCACCAGTTTCTACGCGAATAGCGAAAAAAAACATACCAATCGCAAAACATTAATTGGCGGATAAAATTCCCTTTTGTTTTTACAAACGTGTGCTAAGGACGATGGCTCGCCCTCTCCAGACAACAAAGTCCTTGCAATGGGACTACGACCCATCCCTGCAGAGATACAGCACAACTCGTCTGCTTCGTTTAGCAGATGCAGCTTGCCTCAAATTGAAGTCAACGAGACACTGCAATCGATATAGCTCCCGCTTCCACGACAATCGGTAATTTGTGGACATGGACGCGGTTTCCAACTAAAATATGAGCAGAATACACGACGCAATAAGCGCTCCGCCAAACTGCTGCGCACGCAGAAGTAAACAAAGAATGACCGTGAAAGCGAAATGCCTGACCCCGGGCCACATCAGCAAGTAGCTTAGGAGAATATTGTCTGCCTGGAAGCAGGAACTCCTCTTTAGTTAGGTAGTTCGGAAAGCAGCGACGACCACTTTCCTTACAAGGCGAGATCAAGTTTCGCAACAGTACGCGAACAAAGAAAAGAGTTCTGTACATTACTTACTTGCTTGCAATTTTAATTTGCAGGTATGATTTTTCGTTGTTTCCTATGGCAGTTCCGTGAGCAAAAACGTTTTACCAAAGCACAGCACCAAATATTTATAGCGTATATTAAGCGATTTTCTTGTTATATTACTGGGAGAACGAAAATTTCGAATTGAAACTGCCGTGACTGAAAATACTGTGTAAACAAAACTAAACGAATGAAGCTGCGAACAAAACGATGCTGTCAAAGCCAGCTGATTTCCGATAGGGTTCCTCTGAAATAGCTTTGTGAAATATTTCCGGCTGTTGTCGTTGACGATTCGAGCAGTTTAGAATCAGTCAACTTTCGCTAATTGCACTAAGTTCTTAGCCCACTTAGTGAAAAACTTTCGTTAAGGCTGTGAATCATTTCACGAAATTTTTAACTTTTGGGTTAAAATTTAACAGTTCGATGCTTATTTCTCTTAGAGTGGTTAAAATCAGTTCAGAATGCGAACCATTTCATATTTGACGGATTGATAGTTTTTTTGCTCAATGAGAGCATATAAGGTGAGGATGAAAATATGGTTTATTCTGTCCGATCAATTTTTGATGTTCATTTGCTTTGATTTGATAGATAAGATTCATCTCATTTCAACCCGGGTTGTTTGAACAAATTTATTATGCGATAAGCATCCATACTAATGTAAAAAAATCCAACGAAAAATCAGTGAAACGCGTCGAAGCTTTCTTCCTCACCTGTGCATATCTCATTGGCTCTCAGAAGCGAACCATCGAACTGTCAAAACCTTGGTCAAAACTAACCATGCTCCCGAGCAGGGTTATTTTCGTAAAAACTATCGAACTGTCAAATTTTAACCAAAAAGTTAAAAATTTCGCAAAATGGTTCACAGCCTAATTGGGCTGAGCTGTCAAAACCGAGTGATACATCGATTGTTTTTATCGAAATCGTCGCAGAAAGGTATATAAAAAATATACCTAAATTGGATATGGAATTAAAGTGTGACCACTGACGAACTGACATGACTCTTAAAAGAAAATTCTTTAAAAACCATCGTCCATCACATTTTGCTTGCACTTTAGCACCCTCCGTTATGCATGTTGCGGAGTAGCTTGCATTTGCAGGGTCTTATGTTGTAGGGTTTTGTACATTTGAATGGTTTTATACTGAAAACTTAAAACAACACCTGCACGTCGCGGTGTGGTCATGTTGCGAAACATGCTTTTTTGAAAAATGAATGGTTTTTGATTGGACGATGGAATTATCGCGAGGATCTTCTCTGTTTGTCTGTGGTGTGACCTTATCTTTTCGCTGCTGAAATTTATTTCTAGATTGTTTAACAAGTAAACAGTAGAATTTTATACAACAATGTTAACATATACAGTCGTCTTTCGCTGGTTGGGCCACCACCTCGGCCCAACTAGTGAAAGTGATTCGTTAGTTGGGCCAACTGACAGAAGGGAAAGATTTCATGAGGGGTGCATGCATCGTTTTTGTTGGTGTCCCAAGTAACAATTTCAGGCTGATCAAACGCTTTTAAAGCTGATTTTATTCAACCTGTGGCTGAACTATGGTTTAGGTTTAGAAATATTAACCTGTTTTCAGCTCTTAAACATCTAAATCTGTTGATTTTATCAAGCTTCAGGCTTGTTAATAGCTGCTTTGCAAGCTGCGATGAAGCCTAATAGAGGCTTTTGCGCGCTTTTAAATAGCCAATTTGCGCAATGCTGTCAACACTATTTTTAGAATGAGAAATAGTTTTGCAATATATTTTTAAATTTAAAAAAATGGAACGCGTCATTTTTATTTTCCTGTGAACCATCTGTCGAACGCAATATATTTAATTTCGGATAACTTTAATTCGTATAAGTAAGCTAGCTAATTAAAAATGCAGGTGTTTTTTCGGGAATTGAACCCGCAATCTTGTGGTCCATAAGCACTCACCGTATGATCTGCCCCATCTGCATCTATAGAACAGACAGTGGGAATATCTTTACATCTGAAAGCAGTCGATAATGTCGATAACTGCCAAACTTTTGAGGTCAGTCGAATTGCGAAATTATATGAGCTGACAGTATGTGTGCTGTGAGCCGAATGAAAAATTGATAGTAGTTTGTAAGGCCACTTTAACACCTTTAAGCAGCCTTAAAGTAGTTTGAAAGCTGTGAGCCTAATGAAAGCCTCTACTCTACACTTTAACACCTTTAAGCAGCCGTGAAACGGTTTGATGTTTATGGCTGTTTAGAAGCGGATTATTTAGCCAAAAAATCCGCTTGATAAGCTTGATTATCAGCTTTTGGGAGAGAACTGGTTTGAAAAACTTAAAGTAGCTTAAACATCGCTTATTTAAACACCATTTAAGTGCTTACTTTATGCAGCTTTGATCGCCTTAAAACAACCCGTAAACAGCCATCGCTCTTGCAATTCAGCTACCGTTGATACTTGGGTTGCTTAGCCCAGTGCAAAAGGCTACAAAAACCTATCGTTTTTCACTCAAACGTATGTTTTTTACCGGGGTATAACTGGGGGAAAACAAAAACAAACGTGTAAAATCAATGTAAAATCTAACAACAGCAACAACAAAGAGCGCGTCGATGTGTGCGTGCGGCAAACGTCAGCAAGCTCAATGTGATTTCCACGTAAATGCACGCATACTAATGCAAACTACGTTGAATTCACGTAAATAGTACGGGAAAAGTTGGAAGGAAAATATTCACATGACTTTTCACGTAATTTCGACGTGATAATCATTTTGAGTGTAGGGTGTTCTGATAACATAATTCCCTGACGAATAAGAGCGACTGCAATAGATAAACATTGGGACTGTTTGGAGCCGCTTATCACTCGTGTATGTTTTCAGCAATATCAATGAGATTCAGAGGAAACTCAGGAGACTCTACCAGGTTTTCAATATGTATTCCGAGTCACGAAAGTTTTCAAAATCAGAGACGAAAAATAATTTGCATACTCCTCAGGAAACTGTCAGTCAGCCCAATTAACGAAAACGACTCGATAGTCGTGGCCCAATTAATGAATTCTGGCTGTAGATAGTTTTAGAATCCGTATCCTTGCAATTAAATATGCCATTTTTAAACTGCTCGAATTCATCAAACGCGTTTTTGGCAACACCTGAACGGTCGCATTCATCAAGGGCTATTTGAAATCGACGTCTCCCATTTTTTGACGTTTTGTTCGCAATCAAAAACAAATTATTTTGCGTGATTCGTGATGTTTCAAGTTTAAGCGAAGGAATTTTCGTTTCGCTCGCAGGTTTCACGTTAAATATTATCTATTTTTGAAAATCTAGATTTTCTAAAAACATTGTGGTCTGCAAACGGTCGGTTTTTTCCTGATGAATTCCACTGGTAAGTTTTAAATTAAAATTTTATCGCTGATGTTTACATCTCCCTCACCGGCGTTGTTTTGCTCTTCAGATGAACCGCCAAGCGAAGATGATTCGTCCCCGCCGGCGGTCGAAGAGCGAACGTGGCGTGGTGTTCCGATGGACATCGTTTACCGGGGATTAGATCGCTTCGAGCTGCGCCACTTTGCGGACGTGCGACCGTCCGAAGATCACACCGTACTGTACCATCTGCCGGTGAATCCGGACGCGGCAGAGCCGCCCAAACCTCGTCGTTCTTACAACAAGTGGGACTCGGATCATGTTCGGCTTCCCTGTTCGCATCGTAGTCAGTATCCGGTGGAGCAAAGCGATGGTAACACTACGCTGGAATGCCGCTGGGATTTGGTGCAGAATGCGCTGCTGCAGCCGATTCGGGACAGCCGTCAGCTGGAGGCGGCCATTCTGTCCTACAATACGAAGTATGCCAGCAGTTGGAAATTTAAATCGCTTCATAAGTTGTTTGAACAAGAACTGGAGGAAGAAGAGAGTGCCGGATTCTTCGAGTATACTTTGCCGAAAATTATTCAGTTGGCGTTGTCCTTGCCGGAGTTAGTTCCCGGTGCTATTCCCCTGCTGAAGCAGGGTTGTAATAAAGCGGTTTCTCTTACACAGCAGCAGGTGGCTTGCTTGCTGGCGAATGCTTTTCTGTGTACTTTTCCTCGACGGAATACTCAGAAAAAGAAAAGTGAATACAGTCTTTTTCCGGACATAAACTTTAATCGGTTGTTCCAGAGCCAAGGTCGGCAGGTGATTGAAAAGATTAAATGTATTTGCAACTACTTTCGGCGGGTTTGTACGCGGATGCCGACCGGAGTGCTGACGTTCCAGCGAAGGTACATCAATCCGAAGCAGTTTATCGATTGGAATAAGTGCGAAGCAGTTGTTACGAGGACTGTCGTGCCGGTTCACATTACATCCGAGGGGACTATTGAGGATCAAGGGAAAGGATTGCTGCAGGTTGATTTCGCCAACAAATACTTGGGAGGTGGTGTGCTAGGTCACGGTTGTGTGCAAGAGGAGATTCGATTCGTAATCAATCCGGAACTGTTGGTTTGTCGATTGTTCACGGAAGCGTTGAAACCACAGGAAGCCCTGGTGATGATGGGTTCTGAGCAGTTCAGCGAGTACAGCGGCTATGCATCGAGTTTCTGCCTTGCCGGGGACTATCGCGACGAAACACCGCGAGATGCTAGCGGTCGCAGGGAATGCTATATCGTGGCGATCGATGCGTTGCATTTTGTGCAAGGATCGCACCAGTATAGGGAGGAACTGCTGTTGAGGGAGCTTAACAAGGCGTACGTTGGATACTTCCATCCGCTGTCGACGCCAGCTCCCGGAGTCGCCACAGGCAACTGGGGTTGTGGTGCCTTTGGAGGGAACGCTAACTTGAAAGCAGTGCTACAGCTGATGGTATGCTGCGTTCTAAATAGGCCTATGGTTTACTATACCTTCGGAAATAGAGAGCTGAGGGATCAGATTTATGCAATGTACACTTTTCTGGTGGATAACAAAGTCAAAGTCTGTAAGTATATAAATAATCTTCTAAAAGAATCAGATTAGTTCATCGTCGAACCTTCTTTCCCAGGTGAAATATGGCGCTCGTTAAAATCCTTTAGGGAACACAATCTTCCAGCAAGCAAACTTTATCCTTATTTCTATCAGGATTATTATGACCGGAAAAATAACAAAAAATGTACCTTTGGCATTAAAACCCAATCCAAAGCTAGTAGAGACAAACCACCGGACCAGCAACCTTCTGCTGAGCCCAGTCCGAATGGGGACCGAGATTTGCTGGACGACGAAAGTTTGGCTAATTTAATGAAAGATTTAGTCGATGATGACGATGCGCTTTCCGATCAACCATCGTCCTCCTCGGTTGCCGGGGAATCGAAAGAGGAAGCAACCATGACCTTGGTGACTCCTTCGCCGAAAAAATCCGGCCGAATGTCACTGATCGCCGAGCTGGATCGAAGTTATTACTCTGTTGGACCTGGTCCGGCGAAGAAGTTGTGTCCTTCGGTGTCGCCTCGGCCTACGGCCGCAGGGGATGAGGTTCGAATCCAGATTGAGGAGGAAGGAGAAAGCCTAGTGGGGGGTAAGTCGCCAGTTGACGAACGCACGGTGGAAGGTGCCATCCAATTCGAGGACGAAGTTGGAGAGTTTGTCGAAGGAACACCTCCAGCGCAGGCGAGAAAGAGCGTTGGCGGCAGCTGTGGAAAGCAAAAGATATCGGACTATTTTACGAAGATTGGTAAGTAGACTGTGCTCCACGGTTGGAATTGAAATATACACGAACAATGGTTACTGTTATATTGAAGACAATCGTGATTTAGTAACCCGTAGGTTTATCACTAATGTTGCCGGGAAGCTTTGGTATGTGCGGATTTCTGAACTACTGCGGAATATGGATGATACCTACTTTTAAAATTGCACAAAGGAAATGTTGACGAAATAGCACTTGTATTGTCTCTAAATCTTCGGGGTCGGCCGAGATCCTCGGTACACTTCGGTCGTTTGTGTCGTGCAGCTGCTCGCTTTCTGTTATTAGATATTTGGCTGTTTTGCTCCATTTGTTCCGAACTATTTGGTATTTTTATCTCTGCCAGTGATGGACCGTTGCTGATGATGCCCAACGTGTGGCTCCCTAAACAGTGATGAGGAATTTGGATCGGGACCCGAGCTGTCTGTCACAAGCCAGGATAAAGGAGAAGTGCTAAGATTTGTCACTCGGCGTACAGCTCCGGATAACTCCATGGCAAATTTGTGGCAGATCCATCCGGAGCTGTACATCGAATCTCTTTCGCGGCAAATCTTGTAATTTTTTGCTCTCAATGTAACAAGCAGTCTAGAAGTGTGCTATATTCTGCCAATCCTCGCAGTAACGCTACCCGTACCTAAGAATGAATGCTTGGGGGAGAGTCTGCTTAAGTTTCCCAAAGTCGAACGGAGCCGGAACGGGTCTACGACGCAAAGGTCTTGCCAAAGGCTCATACCTTCATAGGGTACTTTCAGAACTGGAAGAAGCGTCAAACACAGTTCTGGTCCTCACAAGCTCCCGCCTCACGCCTCCACGAGTCATATGATACCAAATGCGGCGTAGCCTGGACAATGTGGTGCGACGCGAATACTGGCGCGGTAACCATAGCATGGCGGTAGAGGAAATGCTGCGTCAAACACGAGCGTCTGTTCACCAAGGAGGTGCGGCTCAAACAGCGTCTGTTCTCCATGTTAGAGGCGGCTGATTATCATACTCGTCCTCGTGCCAGCGGGGACTCTAAACAGTGCTGTGCACGATGGTCCTCCGGCGTGACAGGGGGTTAGGGGTAGGTCCAACAAGGCGCCCTGGAAAATAAAAAGTTACCAACAACGAAGAAGAAAATACGGATCGGAACAATCGCCGTCGACCTACGCGACGAAATAAGGACTACGATTGGAAACTCGGGACATGGAATTTCAAAACGCTCGGCTTTCCTGGTTGCGATAGGAAATTCTATGATGAACTACATCCCCGAAACTTCGAAGTCGTAGCACTGCAGGAACTTTGCTGGACAGGACAGAAGGTATGGAAAAGCGGGCATCGAGCGGCTACTTTCTACCAGAGCTGGGAACCGGATTTATAGTACTGAGAGAGATGCGCCAGCGTGTGATTGGTTTGCAACCGATCAACGCAAGGAAGTGCAAGTTGAGGATTAAGGGCCGTTTCTTCAATTACAGTATCATCAATGTGCACAGCCCTCACGAAGGGAGACCCGATGGCCGATGACGAGAAGGAGGCGTTCTACGCGCAGCTGGGGCAGGTGTATGCTGGCTGTCCGCGACGGGACGTGAAAATCGTCATCGATGACATGAACGCGCAGGTGCAGACCGGTAATCGGGTCAAACAGCCTGCATGCCGCAACGAACGACAACGGCCAACGATGCGTAAATTTTGCAGCTTCCCGCGGTATGGTAGTCCGAAGTACCTTCTTTCCCCGCAAAGATATCCACAAGGCCACCTGGAGATCACCAGACCAACGAATAGAAAAACAAATTGACCATATTCTAATCGACGGTAAATTCTTCTCTGATGTTATAAACGTTCCCATCTACCGCAGTGCGAATATAGATTTGGACCATTTCTTAGTTGCAGTCTGCATGCACTCAAAACCCTTGACGGTGTGTAACACGCAACGGAACACAACGTAAGAGCAACTTGGCGCAGCAACTCTTGAAAATGGTTGGAAAGGCATTAAGACCGTCATCGGTAGTACTGATCTAGCGGCACTAGGTACAATGAATCCGAACCGAAAAAACGATTGGTTCGACGGCGAATGCGAGCAATTAGTGCACGAGAAGAATACAGCACGTGCGAGAATGCTGCAACACCGTACGAGGGCGAATGTGGAGCGATATAAACAACCACGGAACAGGCAAAACTCGGTCTTCCAGAGGAAGAAGCGCCAACAGGAAGAACGATATCACGAGGCGATGGAAGAACTGTACCGTGCTAACGATAAACGTGAGTTTGACGAGAAGTTAAATCGTTCGCGCAATATGTGTCGGGACTCAGACGGTAATCTTCTCACGAACGAACGTGAGGTGATCGAGAGGTGGAAGCAGTATTATGACGAGTACCTTAACAGCGATGTAGCTGAACATGTAGGTGACGATATGGCAATAGATCTTGGAGCACGTGCAGAAGACGACAGAATGCCAGCCCCCGACCTCCAGGTGGTAGTAGTAGAGATCGGTCGGCTGAAGAACAATAAAGTGGCTGGGGTAGGTCAGCTACCCGACGAGCTGCAGAAATACGGTGGTGACGCTCTGGCTAGTGCGCTGTACTGGGTCATTGTCAAGATTTGGGAGGAGGAGCTACTACCGGAGGAGTGGACGGAAGACACCGTGTGTCCGATCTATAAAAAGGGCGACAAGTTGGATTGTTGTAATTACCGCGCAATTACACGGTTGAACGCAGCCTACAAGGTACTCTCCCAACTTTTATGTCGTCGATTATCACCATTTGCAAAGCAGTTAGTGGGGTAATATCAAGCGGGATTCGTGGGCGCCCGTGCCTCCAGGGATCAGATTTTCACGCTTCGGCAAGTGTTGCAGAAATGTCGCGAATACAACGTGCCCAGGCATCATTTATTCATCGACTTCAGATCGGCGTATGACACGATCGATCGAGATCAGCTATGGCAGATTATGCACTACTACGCGTTTCCGGATAAACTAAACGATTGGTCAAGGCGACGATGGATCGAGTAATGTGTGTTGTTCGAGTATCAGGGGCAGTCTCGAGTTCCTTTGAATCTCGAAGAGGGTTACGGCAAGGTGATGGGCTTTCATGTTTGCTGTTCAACCTCGCTTTGGAGGGTATTCACGATATTCACGAAGTCCGTCCAGCTTCTTGGTTTCGCTGACGACGTTGACATCATTACACGTACCATTGAGAGGATGGCGGAAACGTACATCGGACTGAAAGCTGAAGCCAAACGAATTGGATTTGTCATTAATGTATCGAAAACAAAATACTTAAAAGGAGGAGGTTCTAGAGAAGTGAATGCTGACCTCCCTCCCCGGATTCATTTAGACAGTGATGAAGTCGAGGTGGTAGAAGAGTTCGTGTATCTGGGCTCACTGGTTACCGCAGACAACGTCTCCAGCAGAGAAATACAAAGACGCATTATGGCAGGAAATCGTGCCTACTTTGGACTCCGTAGAATGCTGCAATCGAACAAAATTCGCCACCGCACGAAGTTAACAATCTACAAGACGCTGATTAGACCGGTAGGCCTTTACGCGCCCTTAGTGTTTTCGAACGGAAGGTGTTGCGCACCATCTACGGCGGAGTGCAGATGGAAGACGGAACGTGGAGGAGGCGAACGAACCATGAATTGCATCAGCTGCTTAGGGAACCACCCATCGATCACACCGCAAAAATCGGTCGCCTGGGATGGGCTGGGCACGTCGTGAGAATGTCGGACGACAGCCCGGTTAAAAAAGTTCTCAATAACGATCCGACTGGAACGAGATGGCGGGGCGCGCAGCGAGCAAGATGGATCGATCAAGTGGAAGGCGACCTGCGTACCCTACGCATACTACGTGGCTGGCGAATTGCGGCCATGGACCGATTGGAATGGAGACGACTTCTTCGTACAGCAGAGGGAACTACGGTCTGGAGCTGATTAACAGAACATGCGGCGGGTTGGCAGCGGTCCGATCAACACAGGCGAAACAGCCTCGGCTGCAAAGTAGAGGACGGTACGAGCCCACAACAAGATTACAAGATAGTGTAATTCCGCTGCGTGAAGGTGAAATTAGTCGTCATCGATTCCGCTGATTTTAAAAGCAGTTTTTTTGTTTGAAACAAAAATTCTGTTCATGAAAATATATTCGCTGTGTTCAGATTGGCAAGAAGAATGCAGTGAATACATTTCAATAAACGGAACCCCGCCTTTGGGCCTACCAACTGCTGTGAAACGGGTCTCTCCGATGAAAAGTTAATGACTGCTAATTTCCAGTTAAGGTTGAAAAGTGCGGAACTTCCTTCCGGGAGTGCCCCGCCGCCACCTAAACAATGCATCCCTGCGAAGACCAAGTGGGCGCCGTGGAAACCTCGCGAGAGGCACGGTCAATAGCAGTCAACCTCAGAGAGAGGCTCAATTCGCCGTTAAGCGCGGGTCGGACATCTGTAGCCTATCGCCTGCGCCAACCGAAGCCTACCGGTGTGGGCAACCCGGCCGCTCAACTCAGTGAAAACGTTTACCAAGGTTCGATCCATTATTGGATCAAGCTGAAAACAGCAATCTTGCCACAAAATAAGCAGCTTTCGCTGCATCCAGGCGAATCTCCGTTACGCTATGGGCGCGCCTAGTGTTCTATGTCGGCAGTTCACCAAAGAACAAGTGAGTGCTGCCCTGATCCAAAAATCATGGAACAACCATACCAGGATCCTCGGTTCAAGTGGCGCCAATGGCAAGTTTATCTATTGTAGAACACAGTCCTAGATTAGGACTGCTATTCTGTTAACAAAGAAAGTAACATTTTTCTAATTACAGATTTCATCTAACGCGACGTTGTTGCCATTACGATGGTAATCCCTACGGGCCTACGACTAGACGAAAGCAAGAAATAGTCGTTACGTCCATCTATTTTCTAGAGGACAAGGACAATGTACCACCACCCAAGGTTGCTGAGCTTGTGCGGTCAACGAGCCGTACGTGATAGGCTGCGACGCCAACGCGCATCACATGATATACAAACAAACAGTAGCAGTAAGTACCTACTTTTACTTAATACTTCTAACGATGTCAATGTAATCAATGTAGAGAATGATCCCACCTTTGTAAATGCTATTAGACAAGAGGTCTTAGACCTCAATCTATGAGCGGCTTCCTAGTCGAGAAAGCCAAAAATATCTCTGATGAACCAAGTATATCAGACCACAGACGTATCCTTTTCGACGTCAAGGCTAAACCTTCAAAGTAGTGATGAGTGATGGCCAAACTGCGACTCTTCGAGATGATTCGTGCGGCCCGCGGGCTGATATGAGGGATGGTGGACTTTTTTGTAAATTTTTGTAAATTTTTGTGATGACTCCTAAAAAATAGTTTTTACTGTCGCATATTTTACTTATTGTTATGCGCAGGACTGGCCAGAAGTCATTGCGACCCGCGGCATTAATAGGGCGATCTGTTTGCCTTGCACTATGGCTATGCCTGTGCACCACTGCTTTAAAGAGAGAACAATTTAATCATCCGTGAAAAATCCATTGGAGTTCTTTTAGGGAACATTTGATTGCCTCACGTAATTCCTGCCACAATGATGTGGTCGATATTAAGTCAGACCGAACCAAGTGACAAAATTCTGATTTCGCGAAAAAAGAAAAAGTTTGCTTCTCTGTGATATTTGTAGGCGGACTGGCCCACCGGACAACCGGGCAAATGCAAGGTGGGCCCCAGTAAAAATTTCGTTGTTACACAAAATGACATTTTCCAAAATTTTTATTTCAGTTAAACTCTTTCTACGACTCACGAATGTTCGATTGCTGGGGCCCCATGATTTATGAAATCAACCGATTTGATGATTAAAAATTCAGCTACAAATGGGACTGTTGGGGCCCCGAACCTTGAACCAAAATTCAACTTTCAATTGAACTTTTTCCACGACTCACGAATGTTCAATTGCTGGGGCCCCATGATTCATGAAATCATTTAAGTTGAGCTGTTGGGGTCCAAGCTCCGAAAATATTACCAGCTTCAATTCTGAGTATTTAAAAGTAGAATTAGTATTTCATCCGCATATTTGACTATTTATAAATATTGAACTGTCGGCTTAAGCTCCATACTCAGTTTACTTCAGTAGCGACGGTCCGGTATCGATCCTGCGCCGAATGAATTATGGTCCTCCGTTGCGTTGTCTACTCCGAAGTCTACGGCCTCTTCTTGATTCTCTGCTTAAAATAATTTTGGCTACTCTTTCGTCGAGCATTCTAGACACGTGACCAGCCCAGCGCAGACTGTCACACTGTACTATCTTCATTATAACAGCATATTTACATTCTTAATACAGCTCGTGGTTCATGCGTCTGAGCTACACTCCATTTTGGATTTTGCCAAATTTTACGCTAAAACCCCAAGCATTCTTTTAGCGTCCATGATTCATGCCCGTAAAGGGCCACCGAGAGGATTAGTGTTCTCTAGAGCGTCAGTACTATGCGAATTTACAAGCTACGGGACATCAACTACAAAATATAATGCCTGCGTAAAGACCAATTCGCAGCTGCAATTAGTCGTTTTATTTTGCGACTTACATCGTTGTCACATGTCACGAGCATACCAAAATGTATTCAGTTCCTCTTCGACACCAACACCATTTGGATTTCCACGCCATGTACTTCGTTTTAGCGGTGTTAATGGTAAGTCCCAATTTCTCAATGAATGACCTAAAGGCTTCTTTCGCTGTTCTACTTTTGATTTCGGTGATATCGACGTCATCCGCAAAATCAAAAAGCACGTGAGGTCTCATCTGCTATTCTAACTCATAATTTTTACTCATCCAGCGTCACACCAGTCAACGTAACCAGTTCTGTGGGAAAACCATGTCCTAGCGTTAACTGTCACAGCTCATTTAGTTTGACTGAATCGTATGCCGCCTTGAAATCCATAAAAATATGATGAGTCTGCAAGTTGTACTTCCGGAACTCGTCAGTTACTAGACGCAGGGTAAATATCTGATCTATCTTGAAGCGACCCTCATGAAAACCTCGCCGACGAAGAACTCAGCTAACGGACTCAGTCTAAAACACAGGATAGGGAGGGCACCTTATAGGTAATGCCTCGATAATTTTTACTCTCAAGTCGATGTCCGTTTTTAAAATTATGGGAAATGAGGCCAATCAACCACTCCTCCGATATTTATTTTCCTCCCATATTCTGTTCCTGACAATGAGGTGGCGAATTGTTTCGTACAACTGCTCGCTCCCCGCTTTTAGAAGTTCAGCCAGGATACCATCCTTTACAGCAACCTTACCGTTTTTCAGCTCACTGATTGCTCTTTTGACCTCCTCCTGTGTTGGTGGCTTCACAGTCTGGCCGTCGCTCAAAATGCTTATCCTGTACCTGCTGATCTTCGTGTTTACTTCTCTATTCAACAGCGCCTGGAAATACTCTTCCACCTGACTGCTACCGTCGTTTTGTCAGTAAGCAGTGCCAGCACTATCATTGCACATCACAGACATGGCAAAATTCTTGCACCTGGCTATTTTGTAGAAACTGCGTTTGTCGTTGCTGGCGAACCTCTCCTCTGGACTGGCGAGCACGTGCTCTTCGTACTGGCGTTTTTAGACGGTGGGTTCTTTTTTCCAAAGCTCTACCAGGACGAACCAAAAGGATTTGCGCAGAGTCTCGGACATTCCTCACATTGGAATCGTGTGAAGAAATTCTGTAGAGGATTCGCACAGAATACCTTGCTTATAGAAGCAGGATTCTTATAGGAGAATCCAAGAGGATAGCTATAACTCGGCACGGGAATCGCCTGTACTATGAACTGTTCTGTTCTGACGTGTAGACGCAGTAAACTACTCATATATATTGAACTGTTGACATCCTATCATTTATAAAATCAGCTTATTTGATACTTGCAATTTTGCATGTCATTAACCCTATAACTTAAAATGTGCGGAAATATAAATGGGTGATAGATGAGGAAAACGTTGCATTGCTGGCAAAGATGCTCAGTGGCACTCATCAGAATGTGGAAAGTTCTTTTCCGGGTTCGCTGAAGGACGGTCAGTAAAGAATCAAATATTCACGCTGCGGCAGATCCTTCAAAAAGTCCATGAATGCAGAATTCAACGCACAATTAATTCATTGATTTCAAAGTTGCGTATGATACCATCGACCGTAAAATCATGGTCATTCTAACCTCGCAGGGGACTTTATCAACGTGATTGTCCCTCATGTGGGCTGTTCAACATGCCGTTACAGGATGTTATGAAAGGAGCAACACACAGGCACAATCTTCAGCAAATCTAGTTAGTTCGTCTGCTTTCCTAATGAAATGGATATTGTCGATAGAACAACATCTGTGGTGGTGGCTGAAC
Source organism: Sabethes cyaneus (assembly GCF_943734655.1). Lineage (NCBI taxonomy): Eukaryota > Metazoa > Arthropoda > Insecta > Diptera > Culicidae > Sabethes > Sabethes cyaneus. The sequence goes on from NC_071353.1 coordinate 157,576,464, forward strand.
AAACTAAAACTCAAACTAGCGAAGATTGGGTTGAAGAAAAATGCGTCTAAACTAAAGTACCGTGAACCGCTATAATGACGCACACGGTAAAAGCTCGTAACTCGGTCCCAATAACGACTGAGTTTGTTTTGTTTCGAGCATCGAGCCGCTATGCTGCCCGTTTCCCGATACATACTCGAGACTCGACAGTGCCTGAGTCGAGTCGAGTTGCACGACATGACATACAAAATAGAGCCCATATTCATTCGATTTACTGTCTTTGTAACGCTGATGTCTTTTGAGTAGATGTAGTTTTTTATGTTAATTTACTATCATGAAAATATTGCAAACTGGGGTCTCTAATCTCAAAGGCCCGGTGGGCCTTTTGGCTCCCAGTCCGCCCCTGAACTTAACCATTAACAATTACGTTCCATCGGAAAAAATAGACTGAGCAGAACTGTTCACAAACAACACAACGCTGTCAAAAGCTTGCTTATCGGACCCCTCTGGGATCGCCGCTACCACCAAAACGAAGCTCACCATTTCTAAATGATCCAAGCCTTGCTTTAAAGTTCCAAGCCCATCTACTAGGCGTGCTGTAACATGTACACATCTTGTTTTAACATGCACAACATGCTTTACATCTTGCATGTACATCGACATTAAAGCTACTTTCAATCGCATTGCATACTCTATACTTGTTGTAGTGTAACGCCTATGTGTCGTTTGTTCATCAGCAAGTTTTTAAAGCGTCCTACAAGGAAGCAGTCTCAGGCCACTCCTTTTTCCGTTGTATTTTGGTCTTGTATCTTTTGCAGCTCGTCCCGGAGTAAACTTCTAATCGTGGATACCTGCAAAAAGCTCATTTTCTCAAATTGGTGTGTTATCCGCAGGTAAAATATCAGTGTTGTAAAGTGTCCAGTAGTGAGTTTTATCAGAAAAAAACCTACAATAATCATCCCTGGGTACTTATAAACCTGGTGTACCGCAAGGTTTGTTTATGTTATTCTTAAGCAGCCTTTGTTCTTAGCATTGGTTACGATTCATTGTATCGATTGGATTGTCATCATCTTCAAATTCTTAGCACTGCAACTAACCAATCGGACTGTTTTCTGTTACGCATAAAAAAATCAAACCATGAAACCGGTTCCTCATTATACTTTTCCTTTTTATTTTCAATAAATATAACATTTATTACAACAAGAATTAAGAAGATTTTTCACACAATTTAATATAGTGTTGGTTGTTTTTTTTTGCTTTGTTTCATATTCATCTTTTCACAATTTTGCGTGTATCAGATTGGATTTCTTTTTAGTGTTTTTTTTTCTTCTTTTTTTTGCATCAATTTGGAAATTTTACAATTTTGTCTAAACCTCAATTTTTTTTACCACCCACATGTGGATGTGGCGTGGTACCATGTGTGGGTGTGTGTGTGTGAGTGTGTTAATTTTTATTCTGTTGTTCAATACATTTGCAAATAAGAGTTCGTTTTTACGTTTTCACGTTCTTCTTCTGCTTTGTTTTTCTTGTGTCCACTTTTTTGGGCGTTCTTTTTGCTAAACGGCCTGGACCTGGTCTCATAATCTCAAAGTATAAATCTATACGAACGACGAAAAACAAAACGGAAAACAAGAGAAAAGAAAACAGCTGATCGGAATTGAGTTTTTTTCTTCTTTCTCAAAAACAGTTCTCAAAAACTGTTTCTTTGTTTTCTTTTTTTTTGCTAGTTTACTAATTAAAAATGTTCTTCAGTTTTCCTGTTGCTCTGCGTTGGCTGGTTTTTTTTACTGTCGTCTCGTCCCGTACGTTCGTTCGTTCGTCCCTTCTCATTCGTCCCTTTCTTCCGGAGGATGGTTTGCTTCGTTTTGTCCCGTGTACTCCGTACTCCGACACCCGGATGTGTGTGTGTGTGTGACTGTTTTTGTGTGGGTTTGTGTTGCGAGTATTGTGATTGTGTACGGGTACGGGTACACCGGCGTTTTTGCTTGTCTGTCCCCTTTATGATTGCTTTAAAGTTGTAAAAATACTTGTATCAAAAAATATTATTGTTTTATTGTTTATTCGAATGTAAAAAGTGAGTGTGTTTGTTTTTTTCCGTGTGTTTTTGTTGGATGTCAGTATGCAGGAAGCGGTTGCGTTTCTTTGTTTTCTCGACAGTTCTGTTTTCGTAGTTGTTTGGTTATGGTTAGTCATCGGTTTGTTTACGGGGGTGGTTCGGCAACGGGGGAACTAACAGTAACCGAATTATCAGCGAAGTAAAAAAGAAAAGAAAACGGGTAACTAGATTTGTTTATTTCGGTTCTATTGGCTGTGCACTCAATTCCATCGCGCTGGTAACTCATTCTTTCTCGTCGTAATTACCTAGTAAGTAGTAGGCTAGTTACATAGTTAATCAACACCTGTCATTCTACTTTTCAATCTCTCGCTTGCTCGTTTCTCGTCTTTCAGGTAACATCTCCCACCATCATCGCCTTTCGTTTCGCTTCTTCTTTTCATTGCTTTGTTATAATATTTATTTAGGTTCAGGTTTGTTGCTTGTTTGATGGTAACATAGGAAAAAATACCCGGCTTTGAACTATTGCAAAACAACTGGAAGTGTTCATTTTCATACATTTAGGTTTCGGTTTAGGCTTAAACCTGGTAGGAAAAAACACGACGGTGCTTTGTGGTTTTTGTTTCTATTGAGAAAAAAGTACTATCACTGTTTTGTTTTGTTTGCTTGTAAGTTGCTGTCTGTTTTGCGTGTTGTATCAGTTGATCGTGTGTGTTTCTTGTAAAAATAGTTTACACTTTTAATATTTCGCTATTTGGTACGGTTTTCTTGTTCATTTATTTTTATTGGCAGGCATTTTTCGTTTTATTTTCTTGTTTTAATATTGAATTTAACTCAATGGTTTTGCTTCAGTGTTCGTGCTGTTTTTTTTTTCTCGTCGATGGAAGTAACTTATCTTGTTGTTTGCTGTGTGGTAACTGAATTTGTTGTCGTTTCATTCTTCTTGTTTTTTTTCGCTTTGCTTAAAGTTATTAAGTTAGGAGTGAAATGTTCAAGACTTTTGGGAACTTTTCTCCACTTGCTTGTTGCACTTGAGTAAGTGTGCACTTGTTTTTTTTCTTCTGTTTTTTTATGATTCATAAGTTGGACACCGAAAGCTGTAATAATGCGATTACAATGTGTTTCGTTTTAAAATTTACCTATCCTTTGTTCCGCACATTCTTTGAATCCTCCTAAAAAGACTATAAATACTTTCTTACCGATTTCATTTAATACATATTGCGTTTCTCTGCTTGGATTGGCTGCAATACCGAGCTGGGTTTTGAATTAAAATATATTTGTTTTTACTTTTGTTTTATATTACCTTCTTTTTTGTTGTTTTTTGTTTTCGATGAAATATAAAATGTACATATAAGTATAATTGAATGGTAACACATTTTGGGCGGAAAATATAAAATAGTTCTGACACGATTTGTTTTTTTTTTTTTGTTTTTTTTCTTCAGTTTTTTCCCTTACGCCATATTTGATTCCTTATTCTCTGCTAATTTGTGATGAAACCGTCAATCGATCTTACTAGAAAAAGTAAAAACCACGCACTTGATGATTTTTCTTTAGAGTTTTTTTTTTCTTTTCAATGCAAGTATGTGTGAGTGATTTTTCTTTACTACAACTTGTAGGTGTGTAAGTGTAAATGTAAGTGAGTGAGTGAGTGAGGAATCCGTCAAATGGTGCCCTCGCAATCTCTCCAATATAAATCAGTCTCCAATGGGCCGTTCTTCTTCTTCTTCTTCTGCTTCAACTTTCGCTTAACCTATTCCGGTTCTCCCCTTCAAACAGTTTTGTTTTTATATCACAATCATTCGTTTAATTTAGTTTTCTTATCACACTCCTTCCATTTTGCTCTGCTTTTCTTAACTCTTGATTATACAACTGATTTGCACACGTCGTTTCCTTCTATCCCCACTTGATACTAGCTTGTTTCCGCTTTCTCTCCACTTCAATTGCTATGTTTTTTTTTATTTCATTGAGTTTTTTTTGCTTCTTCTCAAAGTGCTAATAATAGTTTATTGTATATCAATGTTTCACCATTAGTAATTAAGTCACAACACCGAATAATCTTATTTGTTTTTTTTTTCAAGAGAAATTTTTTAAGTCATTCCTCCGTCTTATTCGTTCGCTTCAACCTTCGCTTCGCTTCATTGCTACACAAATTAATAATATTCGAATCGAACCGATGATCGATGATAGAGTCAAACCAATCCCACACCACGTGTCACGTCCGTCCGGCTCCGTCCTTCCCGGGCTGGCTGGCTTGGGTCGTTCAAAACCCGTGTGAATTTGTTTTACCTACTAAGTCTATTGCCCCTCCGTAAAATTTTACAATTTGGTTTTGGTCTGTGCCTAACTTAGGGAGTTTGAAATAGATTTACTTTACCGCCCATCTTCGTTAATCGTTCGCCTGGTTCGCCTAGTTATTCGAATTCCTTCGTTCTCAAATTTAGAAACTAATTCTAACGGTTATACTTATCGTTTAGACTGCTTAGAGCTGAAGAGTTAAATTGCCAATTGAGGTTATGATTTTGATATATTACAATTATCGGCTTCGGAAATGCCGCTCGCTTGCCGTGACTGACGACGGTGTTTGTTTTTTATCCATCTCCATGGTGTCAAGTTTGCTACAAAATGTCACATCGCGCAATTAATATGTAAACAGTACGTCTTTCTGAGTTTTAAAACTTATTCAACATGGACTTGTAATGGTTATGATGAGGTAAAAGATTGTTTCATTATTCGTTTTTTTTCCCTTTAAATCTAAATCAACATAAACGTAAAACTGATAATCTAACCTAAAAACTAGAGCCTTAAAACGTAAACAATAGCACGCACCTTCGGTTTCGGGGCTGTACTTGTGTTTTGCAGTACAATTTGTCTCTAGGAGTGAGTGTGTGTGAGTGTTTTTTTCTTCTTCTTCCTCCGTATATGTACCTAATACAAATACTACTCTTCTTAGCATGTCTATTCCCTGAACAAAATATATTTTATATACTTCTTGATTTGTATGTTTACAGTTTTTTACTTTCTATGTGCTGCTTCGCGTTAAAATAGTGATCTGGAGTTGGCCTTCACTATTATTAACCCATCATCATCATCATTCGGTGGCGCGGGCGGCCCACTTTCTTCCTTCCTTCCTTCCTTCCGGTAATTATTGCTTTTGAGTTGTGAGTGTGTCTGCTTGCGGTGAAGGTTGTGGTTTTACCTTAAAACAGAACTTTACGAAGATTTCGTTCTACATCCTAGACGCGCTATCTATTGTGTTTATGAAATTGCGCGCACACATCGAGTACCTAGAATGTCACACTGTCACTGCCCTACTGCTATTACTTATCAGTGATTCTTTTTTTTTTAATTTCGAATGCCATTTTCTTCTTATTGCGAAATTTAAGCTTGATTGGGAACTGAATTTTTAAATTTGCTTTTTTACTTTAATACAGAATGGAACCGGTTGTCTTCCTTGGATGATGTCAACAGCGATGGGAAACCTACTGGAACGACTCACTCTGGTGACGGTATGTATTCAGTTTTTATTTTCAATAATGACGCATTTTGAAACCATTTAGTGCTAGAAATATACGGCAAACTAATACCGAAAACCTCACATACCATAAAAAATAACAATAAAAATTAGACACAGACCTCGGCAAGGAAGATCGAAATGAATAATGGAAAACTGCTGAAAATGCCCGGATCCTCTATGAAAAGGCACAGAATAGATTGCTCCAACACTAGTGAAAATCTGAAATTCAAGAAAAGAAAACTTTTCCGATTAAGAGGAACCCTGAAGTCCGCATCGCCAAGGAGTTGGAAGCCACTATGTGTAGGCAGACAAAGGAAACAAACAAGGTGGTCATAATGTACAAAGAGGGCTACGATAAACAGATACTGGAGAAAATCATAGACATCAAGGAACAGGGGATCGGTTGCCCGGGGGGCCCGAAATAGTAAAACGAGTTAATCGCACAGTAAAAGAATGTCAACCAGCATCGGAAAACTATGGCCATCAAACTCTACATTACCCAGGATAAAAGCACAACCCAAAATACACAAACCTGGAACCGAAATGCGGAAAATGATCACGACAAACGGATCACCCACGGAAAAGATTGCCAAGTGGTTGGTAACCGCGTTCCGTTCTGTTAGCAGCTCATGAGAAACGTCGAGCATCTAAAATCATTCGTCTATCACTAAGGTTTCGTAAAAACTCGTAACAGCTTGTCCGATGCCAAGTACCCAAAGGCGATAGACGAAAAGAACCAGCCCGGATGTCGTTCACTGCGGCTACTCGTCAAAATACAGTGATTGAGAGGAGGCTAGAGCTGCTGAAAATAGAATCCCTGATCGGCGTAGGAGCAAGTACGAAGAGCAACTGCTCGCTAAAGTAGAGGACAGCTTTTATGATGCCTGTGATCGACGGCAATCTACATACAGACGAACCCACAGTTTCAGCCGGATGGATAGAGCACTTCCAGATATGAAAATCAAGTGGAACAAAACGAAAGCAGGATTAGGACAGCGTTTGATGGCAAAAGCCACTGCAAAGGCCGGCATTCAAACTAAATTTCTTAAATCTGTTACCGTTCGTAACTCTATTTTTTCGTGTGGGCCCAATTCCGTGCAGATATCTTAAAAACGGATTCCATGGGGTGGTGAATACGGTCGACCTCTGTCATTTCGAAATGACCGAGAGACGCGGCTGTGGGCCATTTCACTGAACTGACTGAATGAGCCAGAAAGTCGGTTGTGCAGAGAGTATGCTCCAAGAAGACAGCGCCGGCCCCGAAGCGTGCAATTCGTGTGCAGGTCTGTAGTGCTGATTCAGACATCAAAACGCTTGGGCTAAACGTTACGAAGTGTTTGGCTAGACTATGCTAAAGTGGACATTTGTACTTTAAGTTTTTCAGTCAGCACAGCAGACAACAATTCCGTTAAAACGGGATTGCGACAGACGCCACCAAAACCGCTATTTTCTTCCTCACCCCGTCGAGCCCTTGCGACCCAACATCGAAAGTCAGTCTAGTCAGTCGAAAGAAACCGCAGTTTTGAAACTTATCTGCAGCAGACCGCAATACCGTAGACATCTCATTTAGTCCATCGGCAATTATCGAGGTACTGTTTGGCTAAATCATACATTTATGTTCCTATATAGGCTCATCACCCGGCTGGTAAATGGCTGGGTAATGCCTAACATCGGTACCTCGCGTACCCGCAATTATAAAATAGACCCCACAGTGGTCATTAGCCTCTTATCCAGCAACTCCTCTCCCTACCTCCTCGTAGTACCAGCCGGAATACGAGCACCCTTGGTGAAGATCGGGTAATCAACCCCGGTGGAAGCTAAGGTCGTATACCGACAGGGAAGGAGGCACTCATGCATCTGCTGAGTGTTGGCAAAAGGAACAGCCTTGCCAGCCGTGAGCGTCTGACTCCAGGTTATGCGACTGTATCCCAGGTTTTTTTTTTGTCGGAAGATTTGACCACTGCGACCATTATTTTGATCTATTGTGGTATACTTCTTCTTTTGTCTAGGTATTAGTTGCCGACATAACACTATTGATGGAAGTGTTTGTCATTGTCAATTCATACCTCTTCTCCCAGTCCGGCATTGAACTTCTTATGAAGTTTATTACCTGATTGGGATTTGCAGACCAGACTTCGAAAGGTTCCATTGTTCCTTTACCGAAGATTCTTAGTCTGCGAAGAGTTAGTGCACTGCACTGGCAGAGCAGATGTTCTGCGGTTTCGCTTTCGAATTCGCAGAGTTGGCAAGTATCATTGTCCAGCCTACCAATCGTTTTGAGATGGCGTTGGCCCGGACAGTGACCGGTAAATAGTCCTATTATTATGCTTAGTTCGGTTTTCTTCAAATTAAGCAATGATAGGCTTTTTTACGGGCTGGCTGTATAAAGCGCTTAGACTGTCTTAGTCCTGTAGAGGATTTCCAATTTTCCTCTATTGTTTTGTGTTCCCATGCCCGAAGTTCGGATTTAAGCGCGCTTGGAGACACACCCAGTATCCCAGGTTAGCGGCGGCATACAACAGCGACTGATCCGGAGCGGACGGCTGACTTATGAAACGCTGTGTCTCGCCAGCTATGCCCAAGACAGCAGCCCTGTCCACCAGACTAGGCATCGCAGCCCCAGTAAGGCAATATGCTTAAACAGCTTTCGCTAGGAGAAATTCAGGAAAGGAACTACAACCGGATAATCGGCATGGACCCAGGCAAAAGAAAAAGGACAACGATTATTGGAAACTTGGTACTGGGAATGTCAGGAACTCTACTTGAACCGGCACGTGCGGGTATGCTGGCAAGACAGCTGCAGAAGATGAAGGTCGAGGTGGCAGCCATCCAGGAAGTGCGATGGCCAAAGACGGGAGAGCGCGAATTTCGCGCAGTGGATCCTGATGCGGGCACGACATTCAAGTATCACATCTACTACAGTTTCGGCAACAATGCAGAGCATGGAGTCGGATTCGTATTACATTCGGATTATTCGGATTCGGATTATTCGTATTCTCAGACATTATCGACGTCAGATCCTATCGAAGCGCTAACGTTGACTCGGACCACTATCTAGTGTTGGTTAAGATGTGCATAAGACTCTCCGTTGTGAACAACATTCGGTACCGACGCCAGCCGCGGTTAGATCTCACGTGGCTGAAGCAGCCAGACGTCGCCGCAAACTACGCGCATTCACTCGAAGCTACACTGCCGGAAGACTACGAGCTGGACGAAGCCCCTCTCGAGGACTGTTGGAACACTTCACTATCAAAACAGCCATCAGCAGTGTAGCGGAGAGCTCCATCGGGAATGTGGCCCGGAATCAGCGGAACGATTGGTTTGACGATGAATGAAGGAGGGTGATGGATGAGGAGAACGCTGCGCGGGCGGCCAAGGTGCGCAGTGCCACACGTCAAAACGTGGAAAGACATAAACAGAAGATGATGCAGCGAAACGAAATCTTTCGGGAGAAAGTTGGAGGAGAAAGTCCCGAACCTCGGGAGTTGGAGCGGCTGCATCGGTTTCAGGAAACGCGAAAGTTCTACCAGAAACTGAACGGGACCCGCAAAGGCTTTGTGCCGCGAGCCGAAATGTGTCGGGATAAGACTGGCAGTATTCTGACTGGACGATCATGAGGTGACCGATAGGTGGAAGCAGCACTTCGACGAACACCTGAATGGCGCCCAGGCGGAAAACCATGGCGGCGGGGAAAGCGATTTCGACGGTGCAACAAACGGGGAATTGGTGCCAGCCCCAACGATAGGCGAAGTTAAGGAGGCCATCATGCAGCCAAAGAACAACAAATCAGCTGGGAAAGATGGCATCGGAACGGAGCTTTTTAAGATGGGACCAGTAAAGCTGGCTGTTTGTATACACCGACTAATTGTTAGAATTTGGGATACGGAATAGCTACCGGAGGAGTGACATGAGGTTATCTGCCCGATCTATAAAAAGGGCGATAAGTTGGACTGTGAGAACTATCGAGCGATCACCGTTCTCAATGCCTCTTATAAAGCGCTGTCCCAAATGATTTTCCGCCGACTATCATAAATTGCGGAACAGATTTGTGGGTACTTATCAAGCCGGTTTCGTCGAAGGTCGATCTACAACGGATCAAATATTTACACTGCGGCAAATCCTCCAAAAGGGCCGTGAATACAGAGTTCCCACGCATCATTTGTTCGTTGACTTCAAAGCCGCATATGATACCATCGACCGGAAAGGGCTATGGAAAATCATGGACGAGAACAGTTTCTCTAGGAAGCTCATCAAACTGATTAAATCTACGGATCTACGGTGTTCGGATTTCGGGTGGATTGTCAAGTTCATTCAAATCACACAGAGGGATTCGCCAAGGTGATGGTCTTTCATGCCTGCTGTTCAACATAGCGCTACAAGGTGTTATGAACCGAGCGGATATCAACACGCGGGGCACGATATTCAACAAATCTACTGTGTTACCTGATTCACTGCGAATATGCGTTGTATTCGCGGGATCGTGTTGGTTCGAAAGGTTTCGAAAAATATCGCCCTTGTATCGAAAATATCGTTAATTTCGATCACTAAAAATAACGTACTTAAACGTTATATTTCGTGTGCCTGTAGTACGCAATAATTGTATTGTGAAACTGAATTGTTATTTATGCAACTTTTTACAAATTAAATGCAATAACAAAAGCACAACCTATAAAAAATCGTTTGTTTTCGATATTAACTTCATATGCGTTATAAACGAATAAAACGTATGGTTACGTTTTATTTCAATAATACGCATATTCGCAGTGAGTCAGGTAAAACAGTAGTCAATTCGTCTGCTTTGCCGATGACATGGATATTATCGACAGAACATCGACGGCAATTAGTTTGAGGTAGTCGACGAATTTGTCTATCTTGGCTCACTGGTAACGGCGGACAGTGATACCAGCCGTGAGATTCGGAGGCGTATTATCGGCGGAAGTCGTGCTTACTATGGGCTTCACAAGCCATTGCGGTCGACCAGACTAAGTCCCCGTACAAAGTGCACCCTGTACAAGACGCTTATTAGACCAATTGTTCTCTACGGGCATGAAACATGGACAATGCTCGAGGAGGACCTGCGAGTGCTCGGAGTTTTCGAACGACGAGTGCTAAGAACGATCTTCGGTGGCGTACAGGAGAACGGAGTATGGAGGCGTAGGATGAACCATGAACTCGCACAGCTCTATGGCGAACCCAGTATCCAGAAGGTGGCTATAGCTGGACAGATACGATGGGCCTGGCATGTTGCAAGAATGCCGGACAACTACCCTGCAAAAATGGTGTTCGCCTCAAATTCGGTAGGAACAAGACGACCAGGAGCGCAGCGAGCAAGATGGTTAGACCAGGTGAAGCGAGATCTAGCGGAGAGTAATCGGTGTCCGAGGAATTGGAGAGCGGTAGCCCTCAACCGAGTTACATGGAGAAACTTTGTTCAACAGACTTTGTCTTAGGACGGCAAGCCACCTAAGTAAGTAAGTAAGTAAGCGTGTTGAGGAGTAAGGGCAAATTCTTCAACTACAGTCTGATAAATGTGTACGAATCGAAGAACGACAAACCCGATGACATAAAAGAGGAGTCCTATGATCTACTCGAAAAGACATATGGAAAGTGCCCAGGACTTGACATAAAGATCGGGAATACATATGCACAAGTCGGACGTGAAGAATTCTTTCGTCCCGTTATTGGTGGAGAAAACCTCCATCCTACCACAAACGACAATGGCCTGAGGTTAATCAAATTCGCTGCAGCCAGAGGAAGGGCTATCTGTAGTACCTATTTTGCATGTTGGAACATTCGGAAGCTCTTAGATCGACCACGTTCTGGTTGATAGCTGGACTTTAGTGATGTAGCAGACGTGTGACCCTTCCGGGGACCAAATGTCGACTCGGACCAGTATCTCATAGTAAGCAGGATCCGCGCCCGGTTGTCCAATGTATTCAAATCGAAACCAACGAGGATGATGAGAAGAATCGAGTTAAATATCACATATTGGCTGCAACGGTGACACGTCAGAGCAGAGAGAGATATCGATAGAGCTGCCAAAAAGAGACTTCACCGTCGTAAGAAACGCCAGCACTGGAATCGCGTTCTTGCGGAGGCGGAAAATTGCTTCGAGTGGCACGATGCGAGAAGCTTCTTGAATACGATCAACGAAATCAGGAACCAGACGGTGTCCCACTCTTGCTATGAGCAACGATTAGGAGGGAGCTTTGAGTGCCGAAAGATCGGAGGTGCTGAATAGTCAACAAGATAGAGTTATCGAAAGAAACAGGATAATGATTGAGGATGATGAGGGATAAGCTGTGGATCAACTAACTGGACGATGTTGAAAAAGCAGCTTGAGAGCTGAAAACCACGAAGCTGCTGGAAAAGACGGCATTCCCGCTGAACCTGTGAAAGATGGGAGCGAACGGCTGTATTTTGCAATCCATCAGGTGTACTTAAGGAATGGACTGAGGAGGAACTAGAATATGAATTGGTTGGAAGGTCTCATGTGTTTTCTTCACAAAAGGGTCATTACTATTCTCAACGGAACTCAGAGGGACGCTGCAGCAGTTCACACATAGACGGACGCTGCAGTGCATTCAAAAAATTTAGCCTGCAAACTTCAAGTCGGCGTAGGATTCGGTTAGTCGAAATGAACTGTGGCGGATTAGGCTTGCACATGGATTTACAATAAAACTGATCGGGCTGATACGTGTTACCCAAGCAGACGAGAAAAACAAAATAATATCAAGCTGTGTTATAGAAATCGAATAACTTATATCAAAATTTGGCTGACCAGGGTATTATACCCAATATCGGAACTAATTTATGACGTAAGATGGTTTAAAACAAGGCGAGAGGCTATCGAATTTATTGCTCAATACTCCAATGGAAGGTGCTATTCGAAGAGTAGCCGTGCAAAGAACAGATGTACAGTAACTTCGAGACCGGAAAAAGAACCTATACTTTTCAGAAGGAGAAGAAAATGTAACACTTTTCAAACGTTCTGCTGCAGAAATTATGTTTCAAGAAGTTTTTAGCATCTAGGTACAGTTAATGGATCCGAATTGCACCGTCGTTCTCACTGTAAAGAAAAGTCAAATGAAGAATCGTAGTAGGCATTTGTTGACCGGATAAGTTCATTCGTGGTGTCACCGAAATAAGTGCGTCGTAAATCGATTCTGCATAGCTTGTGATGCAAATTGTGGACTATATTTAGTTAATTTTTTGATATTCGAAACGATTTGAAAAACGTCTGATTATCTACAGTAGATCCGGAAGTGGTAGAAAAGCGAAGGATCATTTCAGAGTGATGGCTATCTCTCAAACTGAACACGAAGTTATCAATGGCAGGACTTTGACAAGACTATTCGTCCCGAAAGTAAAGACGAGAGCTGGTTTGAGAAACTTCTAGGCAAACGGTGTATCAGACCGCAACGCAAAGCGACATCTGGAGACAAAAAACGTTCGAGGATGATGAAACGTACTGCAAGACTGTTATTGGACATATTTCTAGACAAGAATGTTAAATTCTTCAATCGCCAGTGCCTGAAAAACGGAATGAAATGTGACAGTTTTGTAACTTCTGGAACCATGTCCAGGAAATATTTCAAGAGGAGTGCCTACGGAAGAAGAAGTTACTGCCTTTTCTGGTTCGACTGGCCAAGCTGTCACTATCAAAATTGGACTAAAGAGTGGTACAACGACAATGGCATCGCTGTGGTTTCCAAGGAAGAGATAAAGTCAATTGGTGAATACTGATCAGTTGTCAAGGACGAACTAATGAAGAAGGGTTGTTTTTGCTAACAAAAATAGGCTCAAAAGATTAGAGAGTATTGGCGACCATGAGTAAATAAATTGGATCCGCTGTCAATTGTCAATTGTCAATTCAGTCGTCATCAACTTTTCTTGACTCGAAATAGTAATTTTGTTTATGAAAATTGGATTAATTGTTTTCTGGTTGGCAGAAAGAATGCAATGAATACATTTTCAAGAACAGAATTTTTATCTCGGGCTAACAATTGACCAATTTTACGTTGAATATTTGATAAGAAAGTTTAGTTACACAAAGTTCGCGGTGACCATGGTGGCATCCAGCGAGCGCAATCCGGTTCCATCCTGATGAACAACTTGCTTTTGTTTGTTTGTTGGTTTGCTTGCTTTTTTTTTCTCCTAAAAACCCAAACAGTTACGAACAGGAATGAGAATTATTGTGCGTGATTGATAACCCCTTACATTGGAGAAAACATTCTGGCTTCGAATTTTCACTGTTTCTTGAAAGTTTGCTTTTGCATTCACGCTGTTGGCTTCTTTTCGCTTCCGCTTACCAGTGAGTGTACATACACATTGTTTTGTTTGTTAGTTATTGTTAAAAACTATTATTACACGCACATTCACAGTCACGACACTAGTAGAGAGAGTGTGTTGCTTAGGGAGTTTTTTTTCTCATCTCCGCTTCTGTTGCTCTGTTTTTTTTGGTTTTGTGTTTAGACGTGCATAGTTTTTAATTTTGACTTCTTTTTTTTGTTTGTTTTGCTGGATTTTGCTTATCGAAACAACACCGAATATAATTTTGTTTTGTTTTGTTTTTTTTTTTTTGTTTGCGTTTTGCTTTTGGTAAAATTTTGCTTGCACGAATAATTCAATCTAATTCAGAGTAAGAACGTATGTTTGTGTTTAGGTTTTTGTTTTGTTTTTTTTTTGCTTTGTTTTACCACATCGAGAGTTTATTTTTGTATCAAACTTTTTTTTGCTTACTTTGCTTCATTGTTTTTTTTTGCCACAAATAAGGTGAAGAGAGAAGTTAAAATTTAGTTTTACATTGTTCGAGTAGGTTTGCGCTTGTTTGCTTGGTTTTGCACGGTAGACATCCATATGTAAGTAACTGACGAATTTTATACTCGTATGTTGTGTGTACATGCAAGTGTTCTAGCGGGTGAGCAGTTTCTGTTTTGCGTGTGTTTGTGTGTTTCTAATGTTTACGTGTGTGTTAGTGTGTGTATTATTGCGCGTGTCAGTGTGTCAGTGTAGGTTTTCTTACCGGTATTTGCTCTACACACTCTATCTCTTGTTTATTACTGAGGTACATTTAATTTGGCACAGTGAAATTGTTTTTTTTTTCATTAAAATGTTTTATCTTGTATGCTAGGAAGGAAACGTCTATAAAATTGTTTCTTGCATGTAAGGTTATTTTTTTTTCATTGTTTCTCTGCGTTTCAGAAAAAGTAACACACGTTTCAAGACGAAACAATAAACTATTTTCTTCCGCTTGCGCGCGCTTCGTTGTATGTGTGTAGTTGTTGTTTATGTGGGCTGTACTGACAAGGGTTGCCGCCATTCCGGGGGCAACTCTCGGGGTTCGGAAAATTGAAAACCATTCCGCCGCGTCGCCGACCCCGCCGCTGTCGGTCGGTCGGCGCTGACGCTGCTCTGTTTGATTGTTGTATGAATTTGCCTATAAATATAGAGCTAAAAAATAACTAAAACCTGATTCATTTACGGCTGTAAAAGTCTATTGTAAAACGCTATTGCATCTGTCTTTGTTGTATAAGTATAAATAGTTTAAATCTGTTGAATATATAGAAAACAATCACATTCAGTTTTTTTTCGCTACTATACTTTGCTTAAATATTTTGTTGTATATACTATAGATTTAAGTTTTCAGACAATCTTTCCTGACCGAACGCTTAACGGAACTCCGTTCGAACTAAACTTGAACTGTTGATTGAGAGGAAACTCAACGCTTTTTTTTTTGTTTTAAAACATACTGCTTACGGGAAGTACACAACAGTACAATAAAAGTAGTAACAAAATTCTACACTTAATCTAAAACAAGTTCGGTAATATCCATCCGGTACAGGGTGGTGGTAGTGGCTAGTAAGAACGGGAGGGGACGAGTTACGGAGGAGGGAAAAAGGGGAAAACTGACAGACAGTTAGTTCAGTTGCGCTTAGTTTTATGGTTGGATTTTGCCGGTTTAACGCAAACTTCAGAGGCAAAGCCTCTGCCAGCTTTGCGCTTCTAAATATTCGCAATAGTTAATGACATAAAAATCACAGACTTTTAATTGCGGATTTTCTGTTTCTGTTGTTGTTTTTTTTTGTTTGTTCTTAGCATGATAAACAAAAAAAAGTTCTCACCCTAGCAGGCGTTGACGTCGACGCAGGCGCCACCGCCTGCTGAATTTAATTTTACAGTTTGCTAGTTAGTAGTAACGACGGTTGTAATAGTTTATTAGTAGTTGTTGTTCACATACATGCGCACAGATTAGTGTGAGTGGAATTTTACGCGTTTGCTTGAAACCAAAAGTTTGCCTTCTTCACTTCTTTTTTTTATTTTTATGAGTGTGTGTGTGAGAGTGTGAGCCTGTGAGAGCCTATATTTTATTAGAGATGCTTCTTATCGCTGTGGTTTTCGTTACATAATTCTTTAGTTTTTACTGAGGTAAAGTTGTTTCTCCTTTCGGTCGCCATTTTTATTTGCTTACTGCTGCTGCTGCATGCTACTTGTTTGTTGTTTTTTTTTTGTTCGGTTCTTACTTTGCTTCGTTGAGTCTCTTTAGATGTTTGGTTTTTGCTTTTTGTGTTTCCACTAAAATTATTGTAATTCCGTTTTGTAAGGTTGCGCGAAATAAGACATTGATAAAAATCTACTCTTTTTGTTTACTTTTTTTTTCTTAGTTTGTGTGCAGTCATTACGGTGAATTATTGCTTTGTTTGCGTTCACTTTTTGTAGTAGTAGGCTGTGTATGTATGCGTGAGTGTTTTGTTTGTGTGTTTTTATCTCTAGGATGGGGGGAGCGCTTTGCAAGATTTTTTTCTGCTTTCCAATCCCTTCGGATGCTTTCTACGTGGATGCTCCTCCACGCACGTTCGTGCCGTTTGGTACCTCACTTCCGACAGAGGACAATCCGTCTCCTCCGCCGGCCCTCCTCTCAGCGTGGGCTGGTGTTGTGGACGTGCGTCGTGAGGTGTTTGGACAGATAGTCTGCTCGGGCGAAACATTTGCCGCACGCTTCACAGTGGTACGGCCGCTCGCCGGTGTGGATGCGCAGATGTCTGGTGAGGTCGGACTTTCCACCGAAGGCACGGCCACAGAAGAGACACACGAATGGTCGTTCGCCGGTGTGCTTGCGGACGTGTAGCTTCAGATTTTCCTTCGACCGCACGCACTTTCCGCAGAAGGGACACGCGAAACGACGGTCCCGCTGCTTCTCGGCTGCATCCACACGAAGGAAGTTCAAGATCGACTGTTCCTGGGGATTCAACCCGAGCAGATGGTGATGTGGAATAGATTCGGCGTTAATCAAACTGTTCAAAGTCTGACTGATGGACGAGGAAGTAGACGGAATACTGCTGCTGCTGCTACTGGATTCTGCTTCCATGCGATGGGCGGATTGGTAACGTTTAAAATCAAACTCCGAACCTGGACGTTCCATCATCGAGCTACTGATCTTCGTTTGACCTTCATCCACGGCGAATTCCCGCGGACCGTCGGCGCCAGCCGACACATTCATCGAATCGATCGTATCATCCTGCTCCTCATTATCACTCATATTCTCATCATCCCGAATCAACCCCCTCAAATCCACGCTATCACTCTCGTTAGTACTGGAAACCTGCTCACTTTCCCCTCCCTTATCCTTCTTACCGTGCAATCTTTCCAAGGCATGATTCAACCGGTGCTTCTTGAACGACTTCAAATACCGAAACTGCATTCCGCAAACATCGCACGTAAACAGTTTATCAGCCGGAACACGGCTTCGGCTACTGGCCTCCCGGTGTTTGGCCAACACCGTACGATACCGGCAGCATGCGTAGCGACTCTTCTGTCCGCACAGCCCACACATATACGGTTTATCATCGTGAATTGTCAGATGTGGATGCTGCAGGGCCGAGTGCTGTTCCAGCAACCAAACCGATGGAAAATTGGCCATGCAAATATGACACTTGGTGTTCGAGCCGCTGCCGCTAGCGCCGGCGGAATGTGCATCCACATCGACGGTCGCCGTCGACGAGCCCTTCAGCAGGGAAGAGTACAGCGAGAGATCGGCCGGACAGCACTGCGGTTGATCGTCGCCGACCGTCGCCGGTGTCAGCGGGTTTCGCAGCAGCAGTTCCATACCGTTGTGAAAGCCGTCCTTGGTCAGTCCGTCTCGTACCCGTATCATGGTGTCGCCTTTCGACGTGGAAGTCGATGGCGGTGGTGGTTGTGGTGATGGCGCTGTGGTGATGGTTGATCCGCTGCCTCCGCTGGTTGAGCAGCTTTCCGCGGCCGACCGGCGGGAAGTGCTCGGTTGTTCGTCGTCGGGTTTGGCACCGGTTCGGGGCGATGGGGTCCCGTGCGGGCCGGAATCTCGGTCCGGTGCCGGGGAAGGAGTGCCGAATAGAAGGTTACGGTATCTGCGATGCAAGGAAGAGAAGAGTGACGAATAGTTAATTATTGTATTAATAACATTAATTAATTATTTATTACAGTTGAGAACCAATATCAAGGTTAAAGCCGGTAGTCGTTATCCAAACTGTTCTACGACTCGGAGATATAGGTCCTAGAAACGAATCTGGAGGTACGCTGAATCCAAATAATGGCTTATCGCTTTATAATTTGTGCAGGCCTTAAGAGAAGTTAAAATTATGTTAAAGTTACTTTGCCACAGGGCAAATTATAACCAGTTTCAACACACCCTGGTTCTAGGAACGCGAACGAGAATAGTTTTGAAAAGTAACGAAAACACGAAGGGTTTCTACTTTGGGTTTTCTTGCAAGGTAATACTGCCAGGACAGTGGAGATTAACAGAGTGGTTAGTACTCCCAGTCTTGCCATCAAGGGTCTGTTGAACTTTGGAATTGGTCGATTTAAATATTCAAATATCCTATCAATATAGAAATTCCGTACAGAAGCATGAATTCCACATTGTTTGCAGCGTGTGCATTTAGTATTATTTAACAAGGGTGCCAATGTGTATAACTTTCGTCGGTTCTACGATGTCAAGCCACTTATACATGGGTAAACTTTGACTGTCTTTTATACCATTTTGTTTCGCGGGTTCTGAAAGAACAAGTGATCTACAATTTGGTCTTACTACTAACCGGGTCCTCGATCCGTACTTTGTTAAGTGATGAGTCAGAAATTACTGATCCAGTACTTGATCATTTTACTCAAAGAAAAGCACTCAAAGCAGTTTACAGAATTGCCTGGAATTCCAAAAACTCGTATTGTTTTTTGTTTTTTTTTATCTAAGATCCAACCACAATGTGGATTTCAATTTTTTCCGGGTATGGACGCCGCGTATATCAGAAATAACGTGCTTTTTATTGCCTTCCGAGGAATCAATCATTTACCACTTACAGGCGTAGATCAGAGATGTCACATAGCTCCAGAAGCCCTACGATGTTTAATCGCATGATCTTGAAAGCCAATCCACATGTCCATTACGCGAGATTATTGACTGTTAATAAACATTATTTGAGCAAATGAAATCAAATATTTTCACGCGTAGTGTAGCATGTTGCACCGTCTTGTTGGAATCACAGCTCCTCCACAATAAGGGCACTCAATTGTGGTACAAAAGTGCGATCGCCATCCGGTTTGCAGTCAAATTTATACGAACGGGTTGATTATGATCTTAAGCAGCTGTTACAGGTAACTGTTACATTCGGGCTACTAATGTTACAGAATCTTTGAATCGAAACCAACGAAGAAGATCAGCGGATGGAGTTGCTGCAGAGTACTCACGGAAAGTTCATGAGCGGATTGATAAGCAGATTGGAATGAACGTGAGCGAGAGAAGTGTCCGCTTCTTGATCCAAGGCTGTTACAGGAATCCATAGTCGGTAAATTTGAATGTGGCTTTCGACAGGGTTGTTGAACAATGGACCAAATGATTACCTTGCGACAGATGCTCGACAAATTTCGAGAATTCAACCTGCAGGTTAATCTTTTAATAGACTTCAAGGAAGCGTACGACTCAGCATAGAGCCGGGTTGGCTCGTCTCTATTCAACTCGATCTTGAGCCACTCGTCACCAATTTCCCGGCCGTCTCAGGAGTCGCAAATCACTTTCGACCTAGCCGAGCCATGTTGTACATTGCACCCCCTGTTCCTTGTGCCGGTGGAATTGCTGAACGAGAACTGTTTTCGTCGCACTGTCGTCCGGCATCGCTACGACGTGTCCAGCCCACCGTAGCCTACAGACTTTCGCCAGATGTACGATAGAAATCCCCAAGTTAGAGGCGAATGCCAAATTAGGCAAAGTCTCTATAAAAATATATATCCCTAAGCAGTGCATGTAGCTCGTGATTCGTACGCCTCCGCCACTGTTGTACTCCATCAAATATCATCCGCAGCACCTTCCGCTCGAACACGGCAAGAGCGAGCAATGTTGCGAATCGAGCGAGAAGTCAACCATGCCCTTTCACACGCCAAATGCTGTGAGAAACATAGCATTCAACGCTTACGCCGCACTCGCAGGCGTAAAGGAAACAGCCACCGGTGCTGTGTGCACACATTCTGCTACCCACACACTCGCGCACGCACATCCTCACATCGTCTTCCTGCATAGCTTATTTCCGAGTTAAAAAACTCGTGGGGAATCAGCTGCCGGTGAGGCTGGTAGCGCACTAGGATATAAATTTTGCATTACTTTTTCTTTTCTGCTTCATCTTCGCTCTCGATTCTACTCACGAGCGTAAATGTGAGCCGTCGCGAGTAGTCTGTATCAGCAGGGCTGTAACGACGAGCGACGAGCGACGACTTTAGCTGTTAGCTAAACACACACTCGCAAAAACTCGTTGCAGTGCATGAAGAAATAGGAGCGGGGACTTAAAAGAGATGCTTATACCAGCGTGTTCGTTAGAATGCGTACCGTCAAACGGGGTAACTTGCAACAGCGGGGTAACATGCAACAACACTATATCGATTTAATTTTTTGTACTTTTTTACCTGTTGCTTCAATTTTTAATCTATCTCAGTCACTGAATCTTGTTGTTAACGGTTCAAAGAAGCCTTAGATACTGTTATGTTGATTTTCTGCTGTTTTGGTGATTTTTAAAAAATCCCACAAAATGGTGCTAAATTCATCGTCAATTTTTTATCTGTAAAAGGTTTGTGTCGCCCACAAGCACTCCAAATAAAAGAAGCCTAACGTACATTTTTTATAGTACAATGAATAATAAGAAAACAAAATAAGAGATTTATGATGACTAGTTTTGTTTATCCGGCTTGTTACCATATTATTCGTAAAACAAGTACTTAAACGGGATAACTTGCAACAGCTGGTAGATATAAAAAGCTGTGTTCCGTTAACTTCACGAGGCAAATTATCATTTAATTTTGCATCAAACAATACTAAAACACACGTGAAGAGTGTAAGATACTTTCGGTAAATCGGAAATAAGCCAGTTTTTCTCTGGATATACAGGAAAAGGCCATAGAAGAGGCCAAAAAGAAAATATCGTCACTGAGAGAAATCGACCAGCAATATGATATAATATGACGTAATGTACATTCATATATTACGTAACCAAGATGATTTTTAACTTCCCCGCTCCACGTAGTGACGCGATTTTGCATATCGGATTTACGACGTGTAATGCGTTGTTACACAACTCCCGTTTCCTTAAGTGCGTTACGTAATATGTGAATGGTCCTTAAAGAAGGCAGCTCTATCGGACCCAGACACGGAATGTCAACTGCATGAGTAATATAAAAAGTTTAATTCGTAATTTGCGTTACGGGACACATAAATTATTTTCACCAACGTGACATAGGACATTTATGCGTAAATTCATAGCAAGAGCATTAACCCTAGAGCGGTCGCGCTAGTGTACTGAGTACACGCGTTTTCGAAAAACGCGAAAAAATCATCGAAATTTTAATCAAATCACACCAGGTTTTGGTTGTATTCGAAGATCTACTCTTCCTCTTTCTAATGATGCCAAAATATAGAAAAAAAGAAATAAAAAAGTGGTCGAAAGATGCTTGTAAAAATGGTGTGTCCGCGCGCGTGTACTCAGTACACCAGCGCGACCACTAACGTAACTTTTTTGAAATGAAAAAAGTTACGCAAGCGGTCGCGTCGTGTACTGAGTACACGGCGGGCAATAACTCAAGTTTGTGAATAGATAGAAGGTTGCGACTTTCGACAAAGTTGCTTATCTAGTTAAGACACATCCCGTGATATACAACAAAATTCGGAACTGATTCGCTAGATGGCGCTAATAATGAAGCAATTAAATTCATTTAAGAATATTTTAAAACCGTAATGAGCTAAAAGGTTACTATTTACTACAAAGTTGTTTGTAAAGCCAAGACGCATTTGGTAACGAACTCTGAAGTTTGGAACTAGTCCGCTAGATGGAGTATACGGTGAAATTTAATTCATTTGGGGATATTTCCGAACCATGACGAGATAGAAGGTTGATGTTTTCGACAAAGTTGTTTATCATATCAATATGCTTCCGATGAAGGTAAATTAAATTCGGAATGAAGTAGTAGTAGGTGGAGATGATGAGAAAATCAAATTATTTTCGGAATATTGCGGAACCATGATGGCATAGAACACTGCTGTTCGCTACAAAGTGGTTTCTGTAGTCAAAACACGTTAGATAACGTATCGTTGTCCTTTTCATCATCGATTGCGTTGTCAATTCCAGTCAATCAACAGCTATTTTTATGGTTTCCTGAAAGAAGCAATTGATACGTATTGCTTCAACTTTTATCAAAAGACAAGATGAAGAGCACAGACTGGTCAAAATGCTTTTGACGAAGCAATTTCGTCGTCTACATCGTCTATATAGAAATATCACCAGAACAAGATTCCTGGAAACCCGTGCTGCGTTTCCATCACATTCTTAAAAAAATATTTTAGAGTGTTTGAGTCCCTATTCTTCCCAGGGTCGCTAATAGGTTTATTCGAAAACCTGGCAAACACGAATAAATGTCAAAATCTGGCGATCAATTTGACCGATGGGGAGGACTTTTTCGGGAAACGTCTTGCCAGTTTTGATCAACGCCGGTACAAAATGTTGTCTGAAATTAGGAGCGATGACTCCTTTGCAGAAGGGAGAAACAAAAATCTGGCAAAAATCTGGGACATTACCAAATATCTGGAAGATTTAGAACTTTGTCTGGCATGCAATAAAAAATCTGGTAAAATCTAGATTTATCAGCAAAGCAAAACCATGCATGGATATAAACGTCCTTCAGAACTTGACCCTTCTTTATCGATAGATATCGCTGCCGGTTATTAGAGTACAGGAAAATCACTGGGCTAGTGCAAAGATCCTATTAACTCTGAAGCGGCACCGCCCAGTCGAGACTCGAACATACGACGAGTGGCTTGTTGGGCCAGCAACGTAACCCGGAGTTAACTTGGCAGACAGGCATAATGGCAACGTTGATGCTTGCAATTATTAACGTGTGCGTGATGATAAAACCAAAGCTATTTGTTTTGCTAACGCGACAACACGACTGAAGTGCACTCTCTTGATACTCATTTGCAAAACAGCTTGCTTTTTTCATTGGGCTCGAATTCTTTACTCTTTCCTTGTATTACGTGTGTGTTATTTCCTGTATGATATAAGTGACCGTAATAAGAATATTATAGAATTGTTAGGAATCTAATGTACATTTTTCATTCTCATTATCATAGCAGGAAATAAAACAAACAAATGCTCGTTTTGTATTGTTTTATGGTAAGTGTCAACATAATTCTAACATTCTAATGTTTAAAGCATTACCTCAACATACCATAGCAAGCTTCCCTAATAACATACTCATTATAAAACTGTACAACTAATTGTTATACAACTAATGTGAGTCATTAATAAATTGATTTAAATAAAAGTATCGTAAGTGTGCTACTTGGGTAAGTTGAATAAGTATCATGTATCCCTAGGTGATATGTGCATTATTCAGTTTGTCAACATTGTCGATGATTCACAAACTCTGTTTTGAGAAAATCGTCAAAAGAATACTATTTACAAACATTTTGGTGTTCTTTTCCAGACCAGATAAGCCATTTTACCGTTTATTCGACATAAGCTGAGATATCGCAAAAAGAAATATGATTTTACCAACTGCGACATCTAGCGGGACAGTTCTGAATTGTCTAGACACACAACTTTGTCAAAAACCGCCACTTTCTATCGTATCATGGTCATGAGATATCATCATAAGATTATAATTTGACCACGCGCGCCACCTACTGAGACAGTTTCAAACTTTGTTATGAATTTCCAAATGTGTCTTGTTCGAACAAATAACTTTGTAGAACACAATAACAGTCTATCTCGTCACGACTCTGAGATATTCCAAAAAAAACTCAATATGCTCGTTATAAGCGCCATCTACCGTATCAGTTCCGAATTTTGTTATCCGCAGTCAGATTGATCTCGTCCAGATAAACAACTTTGCCAAAGACAGCAATCGTCTATCTCTTCTCAGTCCCGAGATATTAGAGATTCTAGTATCGAGATTCTAGAATCATTTGTTTTGGTCGCCATTTGCGCCATCTAGCGGATCAGTTTTCAAACTTTATTGTTCGTTTCCAGATGCGTCTTAAATTGATAAACAACTTTGTCGAAAACCGCAACCTTCTATTTCATGTCAGTCCTGAGATATAGGCAGTATTATTCGCCGTGTACTCAGTACACGACGCGACCGCTTATGTAACTTTTTTTAACGCGACCGCTCTAAGGTTAAAGCTGTATATTTATATCTATTAGTTTTAATGCGGAATACGTGTTATCAAAAAGGGCTTACAATTTTAGCGACTTTCTTTGTCCTATGGTGCTCCTATCCTCACTTGCTGGGTCTGCTTACTCCGTGCAACCGCGTATTTAATGTTGGGACTTGGTCCGAATAACAAAATCAATAATAATAGGTACAAATAATACCCTAAGCTACTCACGAAATTCGTTACACTATTTTAAAAATTTTGAAAATTAATTAGCACTTATCCAGAGATGACAATCTATTAACGGACTGAATGCAAATGATCTTGTCATTATGACTGTGTGCTGATCCAGGTCCCAGTTCTCTTTTTACCAGTGGGCCCTTCGGTAACATACGACGCTAGCGTATTGGTCGTAACGCCTGCCGTAACATTCCCGGGCCCGTAAAGCTGCTCCGGGTTCGCAGCTTTACCAGTATCAGCAACGTCTAGAACCGCTATCTTAGCTACCGGGCTGCGCATAACTCCTAGAGCAGTTTTAATCTCTGCTTGCCTGATGCGCCCATCCTTTCGAGGTATCAGCTTCTGCATTCTTCCTCGCATCCATCGGTTTCGTGCTCCTTCGTTCAGTATCTACATCACCTTCTTGCACCGATCGCACCTCAGCGAACCATTTCGTTCTGCGCGTTATTGTCGGCAAATATTCACGCACCCACCTTACCCAAAGCCGGTCTAACATATATTGGCACTGCTTCCATCCATTTCGTAGACTATCTTGCATTACCGTTGGTCCCTGTTCAGGTTGTTTCACTCTGCTAGAACTGAGTACAATAAAATGATTAGGCGTAAGAACTTCATACTGCGGCGGTTCCAATGGCATATATGTCAACGGTCGCGAATTCACCATCGACTCAGCTTCACAAAGAACTGTCTGGAAAACTTCTTCAGAAGGCGTTCGCGGCTGATTTAATGATCTCATTGCTGACTTAACAGATCTCACCATTCTCTCCCACGCTCCGCCCATGTGCGGAGAGGCTGGTGGAATAAATTTCCACTGCGTATCGGCATTTGTAAAAGTTGTCGCGAGCTCATTGTTAATCCCTCTGATCTGATCTGCAAGCTTTCGACTAGCACCTACAAAGTGGGTCCCGTTATTCGTTATCCGTGTAGAGGCGCACATCGTCGTGTAACAAATCTTCTTATGGCCAGCTTGCATGCCAACAATGCCACCGAACGTTTGGTCTGCTTACGGCCTATTTTAATCATAAATGGACCAAAGTGAACTAGTTCGTTAAACCAGTGGCTTAGCCTTTTGTATTGCCCACCATTTTCATTGTTTCACGATGTTCCTAACCGCTAAGCGAAGTCCAGAAATGTGAAATTTTTGCCGCATTTCATTCACAACTGTTTCTGAGTTTTGATGGCCATACTTCCGATGATTCCAGTCGATGATCAGCTTCGTAATGGTTTGATTCTTTAGAAGAATAATCGGATATTTCGCATCATACGTCGCGTACGGTGAATTTTCAATTCTTCCTGCCATTCGAACAATTTTATTATTATCCAAAAAGGGTGAAAGCTTTCTTAAGGTACTGTTCGGGTGCAATTTAATTACAGTGCCATCGGTTGCATGTAGCAGCTTCTCCAGTACAACAATTTCATCCGTATATTCCTCAGCTTGAGCCTCTCGCCAAATCATTCGCTCCGCACGTTCAAAATCTTTGCTCATCAACAATGCTTTTTCAGGAAATGCTTGGTTATTCCTATCCTTTCTACACCTATCGATAAAATGATACACGCAATAGTCGCTCTCACTTGGAAAATCTGGTACAATCAACTGTTCCTGACCGTATTACGTCCCGATGAACGTGAACTGGTCGAAGTTCTTCTGCAATCTCGATAGGATCTTGCGACTCTTCCGTGGGCCAAAACTCCTCCGATTGGTAGAGAAATGTTGTCGAGGCACCAACTGACTTTAACTCGAGCACCTGACTTTAACTCTGGGCCTTTATTCCATTTTGTGGCTTCGTCTGCTACATTCTGTTTTCCTGGAACAAATTTCCATTCTCCTACGCTGGTTTCTTCCAATATTGCTCCAACTCTAACAGCAACATACTGACGATATTTCCTAGTATTCGAGCGAATCCATGACAGAACGGTACAGGAATCGCTCCATATGAATCGACGAGTTGCACGAAGCGTATGATTTTCTTCAATGGACTTTAGTAAGCGTACTCCCATAACTGCGGCTCGAAGTTCAAGACGGGGTACTGATAATGGTTTCACAGGAGCAACCTTAGCCTTTGAAGCCACCAGAATACAGCAGACTTGACCACGATCCACTATACGAAAATATCCGGCGCACGCAAACGCAGTCAAACTAGCATCGACAAATACATGTATTTCCAATGATTGGTAGCTGGCTGGGTCGTATCCAGGAAAATAACAGCGAGGGATTCGAAGTTCATTTAAATGCTGTAGCTTGTCAATCCATTTTTCCCAGAGTTTCAGAATGGTTTCGTCATCCCAATCCGCACCAGATCGCCAGAGTTCTTGAATTATGATTTTACCGTGTTAATACACGGGATAAATGGGAAATCAGATCGAGTGGATCAAATAGGGACATGACCAGACGCAGTATGGTCCTCTTCGTGGGTGGAGCTTCTCCCAGCAATAAATGTTGTAGTTCAGCCGGTAACACGAATGAAAACATGAATACGTCCTCGTCGGGTCTCCACGTCATTCCTAAGACGCGCTCTGTTTTGTTCTGTTTGTCCACCGATAAATCTTTCCGGCTCGGCGATTCCGAACTCTCTGCTTCAATCCTTTTAAGCACTTCCTTGGAATTCGACAACCAGTTTCGAATTTCGAACTTTGCTTTAGCGTGCACGGTTTTCACCTCGATGGCTAACTGGATTATTTCTTCCTCCGTATCACGACTATCCAGATAATGCGTCGGGAAACTGCTTACTCCATTCTTCTGCATTTTTATTTTTCACATACTGTGCGGCGCATGGTGACGGGTGGAACCGAAAATCGCCTTGTCCATGATGTAGACTGGACCTGGAGGCATAGACCTATCCTTACGAAAGAGAAACATCTGAGCGAAACGGTCATCCTGGCGCATGCTGAGATGCATAAACATTTTTCTAATGACTCCAGCGACGGCCACCGGAGCTGTCGGAAGCGACATAGAACGGAATTTATAGCTGTCAGAAGATCCGGACCCTTCAGCAGCATAGAGTTGAAGGAGATTCCATTTACTTCCGCTGCTGCATCCCAGATTATCCGCACTTTGTCGGGCTTACGAGGATTGATGACGACGCCGATCGGTAAAAACCACGTTCGCTTTGGATCAGCCTCTTCTATTTCACGAGGGGTTACTTTGTGGGCGTATCCTTTGATCTGGAACTCACCTATAAGTTTCTCCACTTTAGCGCGTAAACTTCTCGGGAATCTCCAGAGTAGGCCAGTTTCGAATCGACCATCATCCAGTCGCACTGTTGTGTGTCGAAAAATATCCTTTGCGCGTTTCACTTCCTCACTTTCTGGCATCAGTGCAGCCGAAATTACCAAATTATCGACAGCAAAAAAGGTTTTCACCAAGTCGTGAAGACGAAGTCCTTCGTTACTCGCACATATATGAAGTAGTATCTGCTTATGCTGATCCGAAATCCGACCAAATTAGGTCGAATCCAGTCTAAATTAGTTCAAATCCAGCAGAAATTAGCCCACATCCGACCAAAATCATCCGAATCCAATCGAAATTACTCCAAAGCTACTCTAAATCAGGGCAAATCCAATCTAAATTTACCCGAATCCAATCGAAAATTGTTCAAATTCAATCCAAATTCAATGCAAGGTTCACACCAATCTCATCTGACATCCAAATTCAATGGAAATTAACTGAAATGTGATGCAAATCCAATCTAAATTGGCTAACTCCCTTCTAAATTAGTCCAAATCCCTCAAAATTAGTCCGAATCTAATCGAAAATTGTCCAAATTCAATCCAAGTCAGTCCAAATTAAATCCAAATTTGTTCAAATCCAATCCAACTTAGTCCAAAATCAATTAATGCAAATCCGCCCAAAATTATCCAAATATTATGAAAAATTTGTCCATATCCAAATACAAATTATTACAAGTTTTGAAAAATCTTCGACAAGAACGGCTTTCCTGGGCGGCTGATCAGACTGATTAAGACTACGGTGAATGTTACGTAGCATTTTGCGAATTTTGGATAGACTATCGAGTTCATTCAAATCCTATATAGGACCTCATGATGAAGATGATGAAATCTCATGGCTACTTTTCAGAAACTATTTTGGGAAATGGTGTATTTAATGAATCTAAAGTCGTAACAGATTTTCAATTACTCTTCGAGCTTTCGCTGTTAATTTTAAATCTTTTTCAAGGAATCGTCGATTACTTTTGTCTGTTTTGGTTGAAGCAATTACACCTTTTCCAAAAAGGGTACGAACAATTACGAGGCGAGATTGTGACAAGTGATTTAAAATAAAGAAGGTAAAGACAAGAGTGACAATTTTTTGCAGTAACCTACCTCAGCGCTTCCTCGGCCAGTGCCGACTGGTGGTGCAGCAGGTTCAGGATCCGCTTCGGATCGGTATCGAACAGGCCCAGCCCGAGCGGGGCAAACGGAAAGACGAACGGTATCGCACCGACGGCCGCACCGGGAAACCCGATGATACCGGTCGGTGCCGGTGGAGCCGATTTGATACCACCGGTCGCCCGGCCGTAGTTCCTGGCCGAGGTACTGCCGGCAAAGAAGTGGCTCAGGTTCTGCGAAAAGAAAATACCGGGTGATTAGTAGTTAGTTTTTTGATAGGTTAGTTGAGCATACATTTTACAGTAGAAAACGGAATTTTCTTTCTAGGTGGGGTCAAAAAGATAAACGAAGTTTATTTTTTTCTTTTTTATTGTGTGTTTTCATTTTTTCTTCATCTGTTTATCATCGTCTCTAATAATTATAATATTTTTACAGCGTTTTCTTTATGTTTTTTTTTTCTTTCTTACTTCGTCAAAATTGGATTTTTTTTACAACTATGATATGCATTTTAAATTTGTTTGCTCTCCATGTTCTTGTTGTTTTTTTTTATTTCATTTCTTTCGGCTTTCATCATTTAAAATTGTATCAAATTCTGCATTCTCATAACTTGCTTGCTGCAACCAAGTGCGTGTGTGTGGGTGTCGATCTGATCTGGTTGTTGTTGTTGTTGTTTTTTTTTGTTGGTTACTGTTGTCGTGTCGCATTGTTTTTGCTGCGCTTTCCTTTTCTTTGTTTTGCTGATTACATGTCCATTTAGTTTTTTTTTCTTTAGGGTTTTTTTCAATGTGCTTTTAATATACTTTTTTTGTTTGTTTGTTTCCTAACTTAAAGAAGAAATCATCAACTCGTGTGTTTTTTGGGTGTGTGTGTTGTGAGAGTGAGTATGAATGTATCATTCAATTTTTTTGGGTCTAAAGGCAGCTAAAAGTTTGTTGTATTTTTATGTTTATTTTTTTTTGTTTCAATAATTTTATATCGCATCAAAGCAGTGGAAGTCAATGTTGGTCATTTCTAGAGTGTATTTTTTTTTGTTTTCTTTCGAGAATTCCTACTTATAACATAGTTGAAACTCAAATGGACATGCTTGAAACCCAAAAAGAGAGTGATATAGTTATTCATTTCATTTGTTTGTGAGGAGTCTCTTCTGTACGATTTGCTTCTTCTTCTTCTTCTTTTTTACTTTGTATAGTTTTCATTCATTTTATAAAAACTAATTGAAACTGACGTTACGTCTCCAGTCCAGCCTGTTTCACGTGAATAATTCTGTGTGTGTTGTTTAGTTTCAATTCTCGGTTTGTTCTGCGTATTTGTGTTTGTAAACGTTTCCATTTGTGGAGGAGTTTTATTTCCTGTTTTGCGGGAAGGGATTCTCGCGCGGATGAGGAGCTAACAAGTAACTATTTCGCTCTCAGCGTTCTGCCTATCTGTTATGCTTCTGTTATTGTGTAAATAAATCAATGATTAGAACTGCTGTAAATAATCCAGTTTATTTTTTGTTTGCTTATTGTTTGCTTAACCTGTCTTACTTTATTTAAGAGAAACTTTAACATAACATCAATTTCAATTGTTTTGCCTTTTTTCTTTTGTTTGTAGTACTCTTTCTGCTTCTGCTTCTTCTTCTTCTTCTCTTCTGCTCTGCTTGCTCTGTGTAAAAAAATTGAAAGTGGTAAACAACTTAAACAACTTGTTCGCTCTTCGCTTTGTGGTTTTTTAATCGATTGAAAAATATAGTTTTTCATATTTTTTTCTTTCTTTTGCACTTTATCTACACTTTTTTACTCCCATCAAAACGATGCTCTTCGTACCTGTTATGCTATGTATGATGCTAAGTAAAATCGATTTCACTTGTTCCGTGTGTCTGTGTGTGTTAGCGTTTTAGATCGGATTAAATATGCTTAATGTAACAAAAAGCGATGTTTTTCTACAACTGTGTATGTGTATTTTACTCGCTTTACCTTGCTTGCTTTCTTGGTCTGCAAGATCAGACAAAGAATTTTTTTTCTCATTTTTCGAATAAAGAAAAAAGAGGCTCTGAACAGAGAACACAGGTGACGATCCTGACACAAGTTCACCGCTCGCTCTAAAAACTAACGCTGCGTGTATGTGTATGTGTGCAGTATCATCAAATGTCTGTTTTATTCTGCTCTTATTCAACTCTTATTACTCTTCCTTAACGGGTAAAGACAATAAGCTAAAAAGTATTTCTTAGTTTTACTTACTCTGTGTTTTTTTTCTTATTTCATCTCAGTTTTTGCTCAACTACGCAACTTCGGGGCTTCTAGAAACGCGACTGTCTAGTCTTAGAAACGAAACGAAACCAAGAAAGAAAACGAAAAAAACGAAACTCATCTACTACAATCATCATGGTATGGTGGTGGTGGTGGTGCTGGTGGTAGTGGTGCAACGCTCTAGAGCCGGAACTTAATGAGGAGCACAACAAAAAGGGTGTACATTCCTAACGCCCTACGGTACGTTTGCCAGAGCACTAAACTTCATCTGTGTTTTCGTCAAAACGGAAAAAAACTTCTCTCGCACTTCTCCTCTTTCTCTCTCTCTCTTTTTTTTTATTCCTTTTACTCTTTCTCTCTCTTCGCATTTTGTTTTTTTTTTTAACTTTATATCTTTGATTTTTTGGGAACAGGCACTACAGTGTGTGTGTATGTGTTTTTTTTCTTTTTCTCTTATCTGTTTAATCATCATCATCATTATCTGTTTATTTATTAATATTACCTTTATTAATAATATAATTATGCTTTTCTTTAATTTGTTGTTGTTCTTGTTGTATGTATGTAATCTATCCTGCATTCTTATTCATCCACTGTTTTTAAACCCTTTTCCATTTCCTTCCGGTGTGTTTGGTTTTGTTTTGTTTCTTTTTTCCAAAATGACAGACAGTTTTCTCGACTACAATGATTTTTCCGAAGTAAAAAATTGGTTGTTTCTGTTTTTGTTGTTGTTTTTGTTTTTCTTGTAGTAATTTGGTTGTTCTCCAGACCGTGCATTTGCCGTTTTTCTTTTGCTGCGCTACAACGACGTTGCCACATTAGTAAATGTGGAAATGGGTTTTCGCTTTTCGCTGCTGGTGAGAGAAATCCGCGTTTTACTAACTTCTTTGTGTCTATTCTTTTGCTGTTCTTCTGTATTTAGTAGCTTGGCACTCAAATTAGATAGTGTGTGTGTGTGTATATATTTAGTTGATTCGTCCTGTCGGTTTAGAATGGGATGCTCGGTAGCGGGAGGAGGTGGAGGAGCACACTGGGAGGTTCGTTCCTGGAGAGCGAGTTTTAATAGGGGGGAGTAGCGATGATAACAAGTTTCTATATCCTTTCCACAGTGACAGATGATGGAGCGAAAATAGCAGTTCGTTTGTTGTTTCATAGGAAATAATTCACTAAATAACTTTTGCTAGTGTAGTAGAAGGCATACTAGGATAGTAGTAGTAGGCTGTGCCACCAAAACTGTCAAATCGACTTCTGTTTGTTGTGGAACACCTCAACGTTAAACGAAGAAATTATTTCAACTTGGTTTAATTAATTTTACTCAAGATTTAAAAGCTTCAAATTGCAGTTGCTAATCATCTGATGTTAGTTTCGGTTTTGTATTGGCGAGTGCCGTTGTATCTAATTGTGAAACTTTTTCTGCTTTATAGGGCGCAACCAGAAACTTTAAAGTGAATCTCTTAAAAAAAACTTTTACCATAGGAGAGGAGGAGAATGGTTTCCAGAAAGCTACCAAACATTCTCTGACACCTTTTAACATCACAATTTTGCGGTTGAAAGTCGTAAGTAAACCTTTCCCATTATTTTATCGATTTCATAAATCAGGTAAACACTGAGATCTACACTTGAGTATTAAATCTTGAAGCTCTGGTAGTGGAACGAAATGGTTACCATTTTATGAATACAGATCATTCTTTTTACGGAAAATATTTTGAACATTTTTTTCACAGATAACAATCTGTTTGAATAAAATAGTACAAAACAGATCCCCTTAAACTTTCAAATAATTTGGGGTCCTATTCTAGAATTTTTCTATCAAAAGTCAAATTCGAGTTAGTTAATGATATTTTCGAATCAAAACTGGGGGTCAAAATAGGGTTATTCCATTCGTTGAGGAAAGAAAATTGCCAATTGATTTCTTGAAAGTTTTCACATCTTTACTTCCCCGTTTTGGTGGCCGGAAATTTGGGCATTGTGTTGCGACCAGAGCACCAATTATTACCTATCTATTCGTATTGATATCGTTGGAATTAGTTTGCTGGAACCTCATAAAAGGCCCGAACTAAATTACTAGGTACATGCTTAATTTGCTAGCAACTAGAGAAAATGAAAAAAAAACTGCTCCATTTGATTTTTACTGAACAACGAATATGACAGTGCTTCAACAGATACCCGAATTTAAAAGTCACATCCAGCTTCCAAATATTATTGACAGGGCGAAGAATGTTAATGTTTTCCGAAGTAATGGGATGTTCTTCTTCGAAAATGTGCTCGGCTACTTTGGATTTGAAGTGGTAAAATTCAATCTCCTATAGTTCTTTCCTAGCTTTTGTTACTTCTGAAACATGCTCCTTGAATCGGATTCCAAAATTTCTTTTTGTTTGTCCGATACAAATCTTATCACAGTGACTACATGCAATTTTGTAGACTCCTGCTTTGTTCAATTTATCGATAGGATCTTTTGTGGATCCTAATCGTGTTTGGAGCTGGCTATTTCTACTAGTGTAGACGATATCCATTCCATACTCTTTAAATTTAGTATGAAGCTGATGTGTTAAACCACTATCATACTCGACAGCCACCCTTTTCAGATCTTCTGCTATAGGGGTCGGTGTCGTAAAAGAATTTCGAAGTAATAATTTCCTTTTTTATTCAAAATGGCTTGGATGGTTTCTTTCTTATAACCATTCAGCTTGGCAATCTCGAAAATATAACTTAATTCATTATCTTTTCCTTCCTTACTCAAAGGAAGAGTTTCCACATGGTGAATCATGTGGTGGAATGCGGCCATTTTACAGTAGGATTTCGAATTTGGTAACAAATGCGTGTCGCCTATGTTGTCAAAATCGAGACCCTTTTTCGATGGGAAAAAAATTAATGTAAATGCTTTAAAAGTTGACTAAATATCATTAATCAACGATTGCAACCATTTTATGTTTAAAAAGTCCGACAAGAACTATCCGTCCGGTGCAAATACGTTATTGACACCCTGCGGTAAGACGTAGTCCTACGGCAATAAAAATATTATTGTTCGAAAACACATAACTTTTGTTCATGAACATACTCAGGGCATCATTTTTTCGTCATTTAAAGCATGTATGCGGAAACTGATTGATATTTAAGTATATTTTTGGAAGTGAAATATCTTGTGTTGCCAAAAACGAATACTTTTGTTGCCAAAATCGAACCATGCCAAATTCGAAATCCAACTGTATTTTGAAATGAGTGGTTGGATGTGATAGGTATCACCCGTTTCGTATTAGTGGGTTTCCCCTAAATTTCGAAATCAAATTTGTTGGAATTCCTTATGACAACAACCTCTAAGAATGGAAGTTTCAAAGTCCTCTTGTTTTAAAATACAAAATATGTCATCCACATATCTCCACCAGCGATCTGGTAAAACATTCATTTCATTTAACTTGTTTTCTATGTTTGCCATAAATAGCTCACATAAGAAAGGTGACAGAGGGTTCCCCATTGGGGCTCCCTTCATCTGCTTATAAAAATTGCCTCTAAATTCAAAATAATTTTCCTCCACACAAAGTTGGATTAATCTTAAGTAGCCCTTAACCTTTGTTCTCCACTCATTTCCACTACGTTGTAAAAATAGCCAATTTTCTAAAAGTTTTACGGCTTCGTTCAAGGGAACACTAGGGAACAAAGCCGTTACGTCAAATGATATCATGATTTCCTCCGCTCTAATGTTACCTGAGGCATTCAAATTTTCGATGAAATCCCCTTTTGCTCTTAACCGATCGACTGGGAAACTTCTTTAGCATAGTTTGAAACTCTTTGACTGGCCACTTTGCTACTTTTTCGGTTGGGGATCCTACTGCAGAAATAATTTCCCTCATTTTAGAAAAATTATCGTTCACATACCTCTATCAACTAATCAACTGTTGGAAAGAGGTTTTTTTTTATTGATTTTCATTTAATTTTAGTTTGCTTTGTAAAGCTCACTTAGAAAAATCGGAATAGGATTTCCCACGGGTGCTCCATTGGTTTGTTCGTAGAAATTACCCCAAAATAAAAAAAAATCTACCCATGCAGAATAGATTTATCGCCAATTGTAATCTTTTTTTTTTTGTATACCAGAAGGGCATTGGGTTAAAAGGCCACTGCGACAGTCTTAATGATCGTCTTTTGTGGCAGGCCCCGATTGCTGTACACAGTTTACGGACCGCTCATACCTATTGATGGAGGTGGAGTTGATTGTAATCTTTACTTTGGCCGTCTTCGAGTGTTCTCTTCTTAAAACGAGAAAGCGCCTTAGTAGTTTTTTTTTTGCAAAAATAGTATGGTTTACGAAAACTGTAAAGTTGTGGTCTACATTTAGTAAAAACTGTGTTGTGGCTTTGCTTATCGGACGCAATTGAAAAATATTTTCTTGGGAAAGATGAGACATGGTGTTTCGAACAGAAGTCCGATCCCGACTAAATTGGCCACATTTAGAGTTCAACATTTATTTTTGAAAAAATTCTCCTGTACCCGAAAGTCCGCAGTTTACAACCTAATCGGTTGGATCTTTTGTGTTTAGTAATACTTAATTTTTCCTGGTCAAAATACTCTGAAAGAACGGACCCCACCGTTCGTTTATGTCTATTAAAAATGGAATTTCGCCGGTTGTCTGTTTGTAAAAGCAAAGCCTAGGTGCTACATTCCGTTATCGAAACTTGACCTTTTGTTTTTCTACGACAGACTTTGCAACCAGCTGTTAGAGTACAGGACAATGGTGGGGCTAGTGCTACGATTCTATTGAGTCTAACAGCCTCTTCCAGTCAAGATTTGAACATACGACGAGTGGCTTATTAGGCCAGCGTCGTACCTTGAGACCAACTGGGAGGTTGGCTCTGTTTGTAAGTGTGTCAAAAACAACACTGACAGGAGACCGTCATTTGCTCTAGCTTACTTCCCAAGCACAGATATCAAATTGGTTCTAGGTTCAACCGTCGTAAAGAATCTTCGGCCTGTTGGGATGGGGAAATTCTGTCACTTTTTTTTTCAAAACACGTTAAAACTATGATGACGTCTTTTCCAACCAGTCTCGAAACAAGGATTTCCAGTTGGACAATGCTTAATTATTTTCAATTTTTCAATAGTGCATACTTTGAAATTAATTGGTTTCTTTGTTGGAGTTGATGCGAGGAAGATTTTCCGATCGATCAACGCAAAAATATTGAAATTTGATCTGGAAAGGGCTGGAAGTTATTGGCACTTAAAACCGATCAGTTTTTCGTGACGTTCGCATTTTTTGATTTTTTGAAATGACCTCCTATATCAGCTACCTTCCTGAAAGATCCTAAGTCCTACGTCAAAATGTCTTCCAAAAATCACTGCCAGAGAGCTGATAGGTGCTTTTTTATGTTGATTGTTGTCTAATTCACTTTCCATGTTTGCCAGAAAAAGTTCCACGCACAAAAGGTGGAAAAAGATAGATTCCCATGGGTGCTCCAAACGTTTGTTTATAGTTTATAATCTTCACCTAGGAAGAGTACGATAATTTTGTTAACTAACCGTTTTCACTACACTAGTCCTTTAGTCAATTCCTCTGATAGAGATCCATGTTTGGAAGTCTGGTGGAGTCCGACCTTGCGTCCAGAGTCCAGGTTCGATGGGTTGAAGATGTGTGAAAATACTGCGAACTGGAGTTTTTGGCTCTTGAATCTTTGAAGTAATACAAATGGGACACAGTCCAACAGTATTTCAGTATTTTTTCAGCCGGTCAAACGGCTCTGAATGCGCTTAAAATTTTTACGTGTCAATAGCAGGTAGAGTGTGGGAGTGTATTCTTTCTTTAAGACAATTGATCAGTAGGAACGAAGTAACTCTATGTTGTTGGGTGCCCGGCTATTGGGCCTTGGTTGTATTGAAGCAAATGAAAAGCCGACAGTCTAGTAAAAGACAGCAGTTTTTAGAGTTCCAGGGCGTACTTTAAGGACCAAATCTTAGGAAATAACTGCGGTAAAATCGAATTTGCGTCACGGCTATATCCAGACAAGCCAAGAGATACATAGGGCCAAATGATTCTCATTTGGATTCGACATTTGAAGAGAGACAAAAGTGTTCTCATTTGTATCCTGGATATACATATGAAAATGCTAGCTGAGCAGCGATAAGAATCAACAGAACACTCAGGGCACGGCTTCGAAAGGGTTAGCTCCGATTAGCTGTAGTCTAACACGTGGAGACCTTCTTTGGGACTACAGGGCCGCTTTCGTAAGTTTGGCCCTTTGCACAGGGTTGGTTTGCCGAGTTGCTTGCATCGTGTCAAGGATCGACACTTGGGAAGCTACATGTACGCATAGGAACTGCGAACCGCCACGATCACGGAATAAGGCTACTGGGAAATTTAACTGCCACGCAAATAAAAATATGAATCATACAACATTATTTTTACCAATGGCATCAGTTTTGTTTGTCGATAAAGAAGGGTAATGTCTAAAGACGGTATAAACCCATGGCTTTGCTTTTTTTTATCAGTTTTGTTATGGCTCTATAAGAACAACAAGGCTCAAAAGAAGATAAGCCTACACAGACACAATCGGAACATTTTTTCAGGTTTGCGAATAAAAAGAGACCTTTTGCGCTCTCTCTCTCATCCTCTTTTCACTTCTATAAATGTATTCCTATAAACAATTTGAATGAGCACCAATGGGCAACCTACTATCAGTAGTTCCGTGCAAAAGTTGAAAAAAATAGTTACCACCAGAATGATGGGAAAAACGGCTAAGTGACGTTTTTATCATCATAAAAAGGTAAAAACGGAAAACAAATCTAACAGCCATTGCCTCTGGATGAACAAGAAAAAAACAAAAGGATATGGAGAATATCACTGGAAACAGCAGAATTGTATCGATGCCAGACAAACACAACAAATATTATTTTCAAGAAAAGCACCGGAGCATGAAGATATTTGGAATTGAACTCGCTAACATAAGCTGAAACATGGGACCTAAAAGCAGGTTGGCCTCAACCAAGCGTCCGATCGAGGAATCGTATCCTCAATCATCCACTAACCACCATCAGCAACGCAAAAGAAGACGGCTGTAAGGGGAGCTTGAAGATCTGCAAGAGATTCCTCTTCCAGAGCCGGCGTTACAGCGCGCAAGGCCCTGTGCAGATTAAGCAGCGAGTGCTTTTTTGTCTTTTGGGACAGGCTTCGATTGGTGTCACGGTTTACGGACAAGATAAAGCAAGTGCCCCGCAATTGCTGAGCAGATGCGCTGAACTTTCAAGTTCAGAGTTACAAAAGCGGCAGGTGTCGACATCATCCAATATATTTTAAATAATAAAGAGCGGAACCAGTTAGAAGTCCCCTGATTGCGTCTACAACCCTGTATTTGATTCCAACCAGATGCGATACATTACCAGATACATTACTGAAATTCAGCCTGGCAGTAAAACATCAGTATAGGGGGAGTAACAATATGTTTTTTCGCCTAGTGAATGGTATAACGACTATTTTTGTGTAGTTTTTATTAAGCCATCATTCTAAACATCATAACGTGCTGTAGCACTGCGTCAAACTTTCCTCTGGCGGCATAAGCAATAGTCTCATAACCAAGCCGCGATAGCTTGTGAAGGAATGCGTTCGCCTCCAGTGCAAAAGCAAGAAGCAGAGAACTACTTATGGACTTCCTTTCATCGCCAAAATCGTGAGTGATGTTTCTCACAATGACGCTATGATTTCTCTGCTCGAAAACATTTCTTAAATCTAGCTCATTGTAGTGTGATCGATTTCATTTTGAAAGAAAGCCACACATGATTACAGCCTTAATAAATAAAGCGAAGGGCGTGTTATCGAAAGCGCCTTCAATATCAAGGAAAGCACAAAATACCGTATCTTGATATATGAGCGTTTTCTTGACTAACTTCACTACGCGCTGCAGTGCGGTTTCTGTTGATTTACCGTGTTGGTATGCATGTCGATTTCCATGCAACGGAGTTTTTTAAAAACTCGTTGCGGATATAGTTATCCGTGATTTTCTCCATCAACTTGAGAAGCGTTGATGTCAGAGATATTGGTCTGAAAGACTTATGCATGATTTTCTCTTTCTTATCTGCCTTAGGTATGCCTTTAGGTATCTGCCTACTTTCCGACAATTCCCCGGGATTTGTCCCAAAGTGAAACCGGGAGCTCGGAAATTAGAACGCTGTCCATTTTCTGTAAGAAAGTGGGTAGAATACCATTCAGATCTGGTGTTGTTAATGGTACAAAAGAGCTAAGTGCCTATTTAATGGAATACTCGATTCAGCATGCAAGCAGAGTCGAGTCGTTTGGCAAATATGTAACGAGACTTTCTAAAACAGCGAGGCCTAATTTCATCGATTTATTCTTAACATTTTACACTCTGCATTTAAATAAAAGAGTGCAAAAATTCTGAGCAGCCAATTGTGTTACATGCAGCCAAGGATTGTCCACTACAATTTTTAACATTTTCTCTTAGTCATCCCCAATCGCGAGGCCCCCCTGAGGCGTGAGGCTCTGTGCGACCGCACAGGTTTGCCGGGCTAAACGCCGGCTCTGGCCTCTCCAATTTACTAAACAAGGTCCAGTTCCCCGAATACGGACATTATTGGTTCTTCGAATGTTTATCAAACATGTTACACAGCTTTCGCTGCCATAATAATCAATAACTAATTGTATTATATGAAAAATTAATCTTTCTTTAATGGACATAAACCGGTGATGAATATACATTTCTAAAAAAAATTAGTGCTGCTGCAGTGTAGCCCGAAAAAAAAACAAGAATTTGCAGTTCAAAAATGCTAGCTGCTCTGGGGTGACATTGCGATTCTCGTTTCGAGTGATTTTGGTTCGTTTCGTTCATTCGTTTAACGTGGTCGAAACGAACCAAAGTCACTCGAAACGAGAATCGCAATGTCACCCCTGTTTTGAATCATACCCAAAGAATCGTCAATCACCAAAATCCGACATAAAGCAGATGATAAACAATGTACGCATTAAAAATTGAGCTGACTTTTGCGAGTTTTTGCGCGATTACCCCGCCACCTGGTGGTGACCCCAACTATGTGCATCGCCAATCGCAGCAATCGTGTTGTGTACAGAAAAAAATTGACAGTATTATCAGTGGATATTGAGCAACCATGGCTTCAAATAGTCCAAACAGCTCGAAGCGAAAAAGTTCGAAGCTCGAAGCGAAACATCGTGAGGCACTTCGTGTCTGCTGGATATAGCCGATTCTTTTCCTTCCGGAGTAAAGTGCGAGCGTCGAACGGAAATCTGGGTGCGAGGGTGCTGCGCAACTGTAAAGTGCAACAGAAGCTGAACACCGAAAGCCGAACACCGAAATTTTTACGTGGTAGCGTCAGTTGACGCCGGCCATGTCTGCCGAGCAGACAATCACCCAGAAGAAGTGGCTGGAGGTGTTGGTGAAAACATCTCTTTTAGGCGAAGCGCGACGTCGCGTTCATAATGGGACCGGATACTTTACGTTCTCCAACAAGGAGGTTGGCCGTGACGTCCAACATATCTTCCACACCAAGTTCCCGAAGAAGGTCTTTTTGTGGCTGACGATCGAGCCGCGAAGGGAATGTCCAAACCACTGTTCTGGGCTTGCGATGAACGATGAGATTCAGTATGAAGTGCCTGTCGGAAGTTGTCGCCTTCATCAGGAAGTATGAGGTCTTTTAGCTGGACTTGTTCTCGGCCCATTGTGCCAAGAGATGGACCGGCTAATGGTAAACATTGTACTGAAGACCGCCAACCCTCCCAATATTCTCCAACAGCGACCGATGAAAATGTTAACGGAGGATTTACTGCAATAATTTTGTGGCCAAAACAGACTTCGCCAAGGTCATGAAAGAGCTGAAAAACATGCCGGAATCCGTCTTTTCATCGGCTACGGGTAAGCTTCCGGTCAACTACCGTAAATTCTACGTTACAAACTTGAATCCTTGGAACATTCGTTCCATCCAATTTATTTAAGAAAAATTTAAGAATCAGAAATATGGGTTGCCACTTGCAAAGTAGCATGCGTTGTGCAATCAAAGCAGCCAATGATCGCGCGTAGACGTCAAAATGCACTCACTTGTCGATTGTGATTGTTTACATTCCTGGTGTTGTAGGCTTAAATTGAGTAATTTAGTAGAAAAACGGATTTTTCATCAATTAACGGCGGCGGAACCTTTAAAAACATTGGTGAGTAGGATTATGATTTCTGCCACAATTGTTCCGCACAATTTTACGCAACAATGTTGCTAGTTACTCGAGAAATACTTCATGACGATTGTTGATTGATTAGAAAAAGGAGAGATTTTCAGCCACAATGTCCTCTAGTGACGGAAAATAGAAACTTCTAATCTACATACGCTCGCTCCCAGATGCATTCGGTACGTTTGTCTGTCGGTATGTTCGTATGTCTGTGAGTGTAAATTTTATGTGCGCCAGTCTTGTCTGTTTATGACGAGTGCTGGAGGTTAGATAGTAGGGGTAATTTACTTGATTCGTTATCCGGTTTTTTGTTGTTGCTATTATTGGTAGAAAAGTGAACCTATTCCGGTTGGTTTGTGTTGTGAAATCTATTGTTGGTTGCGTGGTTATATTCTAGTTCTGTTCTCCTGTTGTTTGCTGTGTTCTTTTAGTTCTGTTTAGTTTCGTATAGTTTCGCCGATTATCGATCATCATCAATCAATCAATCAATCAATAAGTTCAAATAAGGATTGAGTTCATGTTTAAACGCTAATTGTTTTACTGTTTTGTTTTGTTCTGTTCTGTTTCTCCTGCTTGCTTGTTTGCTAGTAATAAGTAATAGTTGTATTTGTTGTATATGTTAAAAAAATCACCAGTTCTATTGTTTACGTTTGTTTTCTCCTGTTGCGCTGTCACAGTATATCGGTATAACTATTGCAAATAATTAATCAATTATCCTGTTTAATATTCCTCTGTTGTTGTTTTTTTTATTTGTTTCGTTTTATTTGTTTACGTTTTACCTAGAACAGCTCTGTATATGACTACCTTCCGAGACGTTCAATATTGGTTTGAAAGAACACTTGATGTTGCATCGCATTTGCTTGTTCGGAAACTAAAGATTGGAGGTTTGTTTTTTTTTATTCTGTTCTAAGTTGTTGTCTAATGGTAAATTCTTCCGGTTGCTTTCGACGCCGACGGCGAATTGTTTGTTATCATTTATGGCCAACTAGCTTGTACCAGTATTAGTAGTAGTAGTAGTACCTTCATAAGGCTATGATTTGAGTCTGTGTGTGTGTGTTTGTAATGAGGAAAAGGATCCGAGGTTGGTTGATAGAAGGATTAGAGGGTTGTGTTAAACCAATAACAAAACCATTCACATTTGCGTGATTGTATTGTTTGCTCGGGGAAATGTGTGAGTGTGTGTGTGGATTTTTTCTTTTTTTTTTGTTATTTCGGACTGCCCGTGCGCAGTCAGTTAGCTGTTGTTGTGGATTGTTTAAAAAATATATATCTGTTTTGCTGTCAATTGCTCTACTATTCGGGTTGTTTTTTTTTCATTCGGTTTCCTGGCTCTTGGATTAATGTACAGTTGAGTTGGGTTTCGCGCAACGTCCCCGAACCGGGTCGGTCGGTTTTGGAGCGGCTTTCCAGTTTTAATTGTTCGGTTTTGTTTTTTTTTTGTTATTTTCTTCTTACATGTGTTGGTTTTCTGTGTGTGTATTTTGTCTTGTTTCTCTATTGATATATTATGGAAGAATTTGAGTTGCCCTGAGCTATTTATTTCCTTAATTTCTGCTTGTTCTATTTTTCTTTGTTTACATGTTTTTGTGTGTGTGAGTTGTGAGTGTCTCCTGTGTGTTTCTTTTTTCTTCGCATCGGTTTTGCAGCATTGCATATGTTTTGGGTGTAGCACTGCTTCTGATCTGAAAGAACAACTGAAACTAATCCGATTGGTACACTGTTCTATTGATTAATTGGATGTTTTACTTTCTCTAAATAACCTAACCAGCTATTGTTCTCTGTAGTAGAGTCACGAAGGAAGGGGGGGTTTCTCTACGAAGCTTTTCTACTTAGGTGCAAGAAGACACAAAGAAAAGGTACAAATAAAAGCCTCGCCGTATCGTACTTATTATATGTGTTGTAGGTGTGTGAGTGTATTTGTAGAGGAGAATTGTTGAATCCCATGCGTACCTCTTGGCCGAGAAACGTGTCTAGTTGTTGTCATTTTTTTCGGTTTTGTTTTTTGTTTTATTCCGTTGGTTCTGTTCGGTTGTTTTCCTAAAGTCTTCACCGTGTTTAACTCGCTTTTGTTGTTTTTCGATCGCTCGCCTACTGTGCAGTCGTCGCGTTGCATTAGTTTTTTTCCTTTTGCTACAACTTTTAAATATGTTTTTTTTTTACACTTACAATGTATGCCATCCAAAATCGAACTAATTGTTACTCAGATTTTATTCATTATTTGTTTTTTTGTTGTTCTAAACGCAGGGCCTTAACTTATAATTTTATGACTGTTTATTGTTTACATTCTAAATGGTTTTTTTTATTTCTTCTCGTAACATTTCCGTATGATTTTCAGTTTTTGGTTCTCTACACGATTTGCCCAAAAATGGTGTAAAGCATAACTCGAACCGAAACTCAGTTAATTATAATTATGATAATAACAATAAAGCTAGAAAATTTTGGTGTATAATTTTGAATTTTGACTAGTATCGTTTGCCGAAAAATATAAATGCCAAACTAAGCGTGTTTTTTTTTTTACTCAATCAGTTCCTAAAGAATTACAGCCAATTGTTGTTTTTTTTTCATTCGTTTGCTTATGATACTGTGGTTTTACTTTTGTTTCTTTTTTTTTACTTTTGGTAAATTTCGAATTTCGCTTTCGCTCAAAAATCTTCCAAACATCGTCACCGTTTCGCTTTAAATGTTTGCAGTTTTTTTTTCTTGTTATTATCAAAATCACAGATTATTGTGTGTGTGTGTATGTCTGTCTATGTTTTATTTTAATTTTCTTCACCTAGTTTTTTTTCTTCTTCTTTCTTTTTTTCATATCTTATACGAGGGGGTGTAATCAACCGAGAGAAGCGACAACTCAAACAGCAGGGGGCCGCTTTAACGCTGAAGCATGCTATATGTTCTTTTTTATTG
This sequence comes from Sabethes cyaneus, assembly GCF_943734655.1. Lineage (NCBI taxonomy): Eukaryota > Metazoa > Arthropoda > Insecta > Diptera > Culicidae > Sabethes > Sabethes cyaneus. Next base: position 157,620,534 of record NC_071353.1, read on the forward strand.
GTTTATTTTGTTTTTCTCTCTTGTCAACTCTTTTCAACAATGTGTGACGTTGTCTGTGAGCGTGTTTTTCTGTGTGTTTTTTTGTTGTGTGTGACTCGTGCAAGTCGCGCAAAAGTGTTGTCTCCTCTTTCTACGTGTTTGTGTTTTTGAGTGTATGTTTTTGTCTGCATGTTGTTGTTATTGTGTATTTTCATTCCAAACGTTTTGTTTTTTATGTTTCATTATCATCGCTTTACTTATTGTGTGTGACTGCTGCTCATATCTATTATGTATATATATAAATCATCATCAATCTTACGATCTATGATTTCTGTATGTTTTTTTCTTCTTCTTCTTAATTCTTTCTGCTATGTTTCTGCTTTATGTTTCTGCTTTCTCTACATTTAGTTTTTTTTTCTTTCATTATCTGGTAGTTAATATTGGTTTCAAAATTATGTCAACGTGTTTCTATTTTCATCCATTATTTTTTTTTTCTTTTTTATTTAGAGGCACTCTAAGCTACACAAATCGGCCGGCCGACAGAGTCGCAACACGCCGGTTTTTTGTTCGCTGTCTGCGAGACGCGAGTCGGCAGCCATATTTGCGTTTGTGTGTGTGTGTGTGTGTGTGTGTGTTAATGTGTTCCTATTGAGTCGTGTATGTATTTTCGTTTTTTTCTCTTCTTCTTTCAAATCGATAGACGATGTTTTGTTGTGTGTGTGAGTATGTGTGTAACGGGGGATCTTCTTTGTTTTCTTTTTGTTTTGTTTGCTATATAAAAATATGATTTTTTTGTCCTTTAAGTTGCAAACTTTTCGCAATTCTAGAGTTTGCTTTGATACGTTTTCTCTCTAAGTATGTGTCTGTGGTGTGTGTGTGTTTCTGTTGTTTTTTTTTTTCAATCTTATTTCGAGGAGAAAAAGCCCAAAAATTTTACGCCCTAATGAACGCCTAAAGTCTTGCCGAAATAGAGTGTGAGTGTGTGTGTTTTCTTTCAGCCCTAGAACGAGAAACTCGTGATGTTGTTAGCGGTGTTTGTGTGTGTGAGAAGGTGCATGGTTTCGCGCGGTGTCCGTGTGTGTGTGTGTGATAGTTGTTTTTCAAACATTTTTCTTCCTCTGTATGCGTCGTGGTGTGTGTAACTATTTTGCTTAAGTGTGTGTGTGTTGATATAAGTTCATTTTTTCTGATTTTTTCTTTCTTTCTTTCGTATAAAAGGTATATTTTTTCCATATAAATACGTTCTATGCTCTTACTGTTAGATCCTACGGTTTAATTATTTTTGTTTTTTTCTTCTCCTTTTTATTTGCAAGATATTTTTAAGTGATAATTATTGCTATAATTGTTTTTTTTTTTGTTTCTTACCTTGCGCTTATATTTATTGTTGTAATAGTACTAAAATATTTTCTAAGTATATGTATGTATATATATAGAATTAGTATAATAATAATTGATTTTCTTCAATAATATTACCTTCATTTCTATTTTACACGCGAGTTCACGGAAAAAACTCTCATCAAAATGGAATTACTCCTTAAAGCATAATCCATCTTGTTTTTTTTTTCTTCTTTTTGCTATATACTATATCGTAATATTGTTATTAGTTCAAACCTCAGGGGGTGTTGTTTTGCTTGTCTGTCTCTGCTGTGTGTGTGCTGCTTGGTTTATGATAAAACAAAATTCTCAATTTCCTCCTTCTATCACTACCACATACCTCGTCTACTTTCTTCCGTTTCTGTTTTATTCTTCGTTTGCTTAAGTGTGTACGTGTAGATGTGTATATGTGTGTGTTTGTGTTTCGCTATCCCTTATTGAAAGAAAAAAAACTGTATATGTAATTCTGTGTTTGTTTCCGTTTTATTTCATCTTACTGCCTAACAATGTTGTGACCTTGTTTGTTGTTTACCGTCTTGTAACAGTCCAATCTGCAGAAATTATCATGTAAATATATGAAAAATAAATATATATTTATTATTATTTTGTTTTCTGGTTTCCTTATTTTCTTTTCCACCCGTTTTTTTTTTCTCGCGCAGATGGTTTCCGGTTTCTGTTGTAAACACTGCGTGAGCCTGTTTGTTTTGTTCTGCGTGTGTCTGCTGCTGCTGCTGATACTCTATTGTTTCCGTTTTATTTTGCTTTTCGCGTGGCAAAAAACAACGTAGCAAAAGTTGCAAATAATTGTAATTGTAGTAAACACGGTAAATTCAAAAGCACATTCACACCACATTCATTCATTTATTTCATGGATGTATGTGTGTGTGTGGTCAATAAAAATAAACAAAGAAAAAAGTGTAATAATTTAAGTTAAAAATTATACTAAACAACAGAATTAACAAAAAGGAACTTTCAGCTATGGTAAACACAATATTTTAGAAATATTTTCTCGCTTGCTTGCTGCTTCTTGTTTGTTTGTTTGTTGGTTGCTTCTTTTGATTTATTTGTGTGTATGTAGGTAAAAGAAACACATTCGCTTCTTCTTCTTCTTCTATGTGTGTGTGTGTGTGTGTGGATCTGTATGTAGGAATTTTCAATTTGCTGAGGTTTGTGTTCATTGTTAAGGAGCTTCAATCGTTTCAATCATTTTTCAATATTTGTGTTTCGAAAAAGACCGCAGACCGCAGCCGAAACGTCGGAAAGAATTTGAAATCGGTTTTGATGTTCTTCATGAACTGTCAGATAGCATAAAAGTGGTCCCAGAATTCTTCCTTGTGGCACTTATTCCAGAAAAGTTCCAACAGCATTTTCTCAAACTTAGTCCAGCAATTTTCCATTCATTGGTTCGTAGTTGGTGGTCTCTAAAGTTGATAGAATGTACCATGAGATCTGGTCGCCACAACATGCTTTGAGAGTCTCCATCTTTGGGTTTAAATTTAGTGACCACAGAGTTTTGCCAGCAAATTTTGTCTCTAAAATGGAATTTCGAATGTTCAGAATTGTTGGAATTACCAGAGCGGCTTGTGGCGAAATGAAAAACAAAACCTTGGGTTGGGAAATTGGAAATTACCTCACATGCTTCTGCCGGGATTAAATTACAATACTTTGCAGAGACAAAGCACGTCACTGGGTTCCAATCATTAAGTTTGTCAAGCTTGAGCCACAAAACGGACTGTCGAAAACCGAACCGAACTAAAAACTCAATACCTTGGAGAAGGTCAACAAAACGAGCCGAAACGTCGGTTCTGGGATTTGTTCGGGGCCTAAAATTGGGACTCATTCCATAGAATTTTCATTCCAGAACATGGAAACAAATGAAAAAAAAAAAATGTTCTGTCACCAAACATGCCTAATTTCGATCATTAGACGTTTATAAAAATAATTCAATAAAAATTTCTCGACTCGGAAGCAGCCAGACAGTTTTTAAATGTTTGTAAAATGCATTCATGCTAAGTTCTGTTCTTCATGTTCCTCGAAAAGATTTACATAACAAGTCCAATTGTCGATTAATTTTGGAAAGATTTTGTTTTCGGAAAAATATATCCTTGCTTTTCAAAAAACTTGAGGAACTTAGCAACCGGCAGAAAATTTATGGATTTTTAACTTATTTGTAACGTAGCATACGTTACAATTTTCAAAGCAGTAAGTATTTTTCAAGCTTTTTTCGATACTATAGTGGAGATAAGTTTCGCTTGATGCTTCTTATTTTTCAACGCTTCGGTCTTTATAGGGTGAACTTCCGCAGAGGTGTTTTATTGTTGAAGAGATTGAACCACAAATGCAACAACTAACAATATTTTCTTCAGATCCAATTAAGGCGAGGACAGCTTCTTGCCGCAACTGGGTTGTGCAAGATGCTTCAACTATCGGATATCACATTGGCGATCCTGCCAACTCGAATCTTCGCACTATAGGGAAAAGCTGGCTAGAAGTCTGAAAACCAATTTCTTGTTTACCCAAACTTATATTGTTATATTATTCATATTCCAGAATAGCTTGAAATTATCGTCTGTGAATTCTAGCTTACAATGGACACAAGTATGATTTTTCGACAATTTTTTGAATTTAGCGATTGCTTTTTTCGCGTTTCTTACAACGAGAAACTCAACACCAATATCATGTGATCAAGAAAATAGTTTTAGAAACGTGTAAAATCATCATTAAATTGAAATTTTCTCTTCTTTTTACAACTGCACTTTGCCGGATGCTGGAAAAATTTTTATAATGATTCCATTGGTGTGGCTTTTATTCACAGAATCGAAAAATAATAGGAAATACGCTGGCATATTTTTGCCGGAAGTCGTGGTTACTGCGAATTCTACAAAATCTTAAAAGTTAGTATTGAAGTCTACTACTTGGTGCTAAAACGCCGATAAGATCGGATGAGAAACCTTTGCAATGCTAAAGCTTGCCAGCCTGAATTGGTACATATAAATGAGCTTAATGCTCAAGAAGTCTGGACTTTATCTTGATTGTTTGTTATTCGACAAACTTCGTAGCCAAGCTAATCTGGTTTCGACCACAATTTTCAAAACTTAAGTAATCAATACCTTAGAGAAGACCAACAAAAGTAGTCGAAACGTCACACGTCGTTTTTGTCGAGCGGAGCACTACGCAAACTTCGTAGATTGTTTCTTCTCTTCAACCTGCGTTATATGGTTAACATTAGTCAAATGAACATTCATTAAAAATGAGTAGGGAAAGTTTTGGATTATTTTCATTATCTAGCGATTGAAAAACATACGTCTAACGAGACCCACACAATTGCTGTATCTGTTATGAATCGAATGACATGCGAAACATTACAATCTGTCCTGAATTTCAGCCCAAGCAACAATGTATATTTTATTGTACTCTTATGGAGGTCTTCAAGAATAATTTTGGTCTTAAATGCCGTCATAAGAGTGTGATGAAACCCAAAATGTTACTTGGGAGGTGCTTCATGCGTTCAAAATCACTCATCTAAATCTTAGAATGACACCTTGCGGTAAGACATAATCCTAGATCATAAAACATCGGATTAAAGTTTTCCGTTGGTAGAATGGGATAAAATTTGGAACATATTCTGGAAAAATCGTCACGTAAGTCGCGTAAATCGTCACGATTCGGTCACTGCCGAGTCGAGCGTAATGGTCAAATTATACAAATCGATTAATTTGTACATATTTGTATTGCTCAAATCAACTTTTACTGTAAAACCTGCAGTCCGTGAAAATGCAGTTGCATTTTCCATAGTGATTGATAACTTCATAACTCTGAAAGAGGCACTTACGCAACCTGTCGAAACGTCGATTAGTTTTAAACAATTTTTTTCAGAAAAAAATATGGTAAAATTTCTTAAAATTCATGAAAAACTTCGAAATCAAAATGTGTGAAATAAGGAAGGTCAACAAATAGTTGAAATCAATTATTAACACGAGGGGTCCTGCTCCTGACTGAATGTTAGTAATTTACCATCCATCCACTCTTACCGGCTACCGGCTATCACATTGGCGATCCTGCCAATTCGAACCGCCGGTTTAGGCTAAAAAATCTCACACACACAGATGTTTTCCTCGTCCATTAGTCTTACAATGCTAATGAGTTCCCAAAAAAGATTTTTATACTGCATAAAGAAAGCTGATATTTTTCTATTGCATTGTATTCAATGTTGGGATGTTAAGTGTACCACAAGAACAGTAAATGACATATATTCATCCATTTTAGGGCCGTTTATGATACTATCGAACACGAAAATAGTACACGAAAGTAGTAAGATATACGAGAAATCCACAGACGTATTGCCGGAAATTTTGGTTACTATGGGCGCAACAAGACTTTAGTAAGGGGGAGTAAGGGTTACCTCCGCTAAGTGTATCATATGAAAAACGTTAAAAACATCGGTAGTTCTCTACAGACACGAAACATGAGCAATGCTCGACGGAGACTTGCAAGTATTGACCGTTTTTTGAGCATCGTGTGTTTGACGGGGAATGGGAGAATGGCGCCCTAAAGCTGGAAAAGCAGCGAGCTAGGTGGTTATACCAGTTGGAGAAAAACCTAGGAACTATGGGACTTTCAAGTCATTGAAGACAGGCAACCATGGGCCGAGCATGTTGGTCCGTCCATGTTTTGATTGATGATTGGCACTGATGTCATTTACGATCGGTCAAAATCACCAACTAGTTCTGTTGCGTTGGAGGCCGTTACAGACCTCCCCCCTCCTCGTGGAGTCATTTGGGTTACGGGGAAGCTTAGCGGGGATCGGGTTACCAACCATGGCGAATACCAAGATCGCGCTGCATCTCACTGCAGCACAGATTGTCTGGGGCGCGGCTGCAACCCAGGCTGCAACGCCATAGCGTGCAGTTGGCCAGACTGGCCCCCTCGCGTCTAGGGGGCTCAGCAGCCTCAGAGCCTCAGCAAGGGACTCTCGAGTGCAAATCGAGTGTGGTCCAAAATAATATCCAGAACTTGGTCTAAATTTGGAAAAAAGGTGGTCCAAAATCTGGCTCAGAATTTGCTGGAGGCCCAACAATTGATACAGTTCCAAAATATAGCCAAAATTTATTTAAAAATGTACTCCCAAATCTGGTCCAGAATCTAGTGCAAATCTGTTCAAAAATTGGTACAAAGTCTCCAATACAGGTCCATAATCTGGTTCAAAATCAGATCCCAAATCTGGTTGGTGGTTTAAATTCTGATCAAGATTGTGGCCCAAAATCTGGTTTATATTCCGATCCGGTTCCATAATCTGGACCTAAATTTGATGCAATAATGTGGTTCAAAATCTAATATAACATGTGGTCCGGATTCGGGGCAAAGTCCACAATCTGGTCCAAAACTTAATTAAAAATGTGGTCCAAAATATTATCCAAAATCTGGTTCAATTCTGATGAAATGTGATCCAAAATCTGATCTATATAGAACCTGTTGTAGCTCCAAGATCATGCTCAGGTCTAGAATCTGGTCCAAATCCGATAAAAATGTGGTCCAAAAGTTGGTCCAAAAGCTGATGCAGATCCAGAATGAGGTTCAGACTTCTTCTTCTTCAGCAGCATAGAGCCGGGGTGGCTCGTGCTGTTTCAAGCACTCATCTCGTCGGTCTTGGGCCACTCGTCGCCAATTCCCTAGTCGTCTCAGAAGTCGCAAATCGCTTTCGACCTGGTCGAGCCATCGTGCACGTTGGGCCCCCTGTTCCTGGTGCCGGTTCAGACCTGATCTAAAATCTGAGTCCAAAATCTAATCTAAGGTCTGATTCAAAACCTGGTTAAAAATCTGATAAAAAATATGGTTTAAAATTCGACCCAAGATCTAGTCCAAGTCATTGTCAGGTCAAAAACGTTGGCCCGAAATCTGCTCTAGGTCCTAAATCTAGCCCAAAATCGGATTGAAAATGTGGTCCAAGATCTGGTCCAGAATCTAGTACAAATCTGTTCCAAAATGTTTTACAAAGTTTGGAACAAAATCTGACGAAAAATGTGGTCCAGAATTTAGCGCAGGCTCAGAAACTGGTTGGTGGCTTACAATCTTATCAAAAATAATAAACTTGGAAGGAACACGGTTTCAAGAAACGTGGGAGCACCAAATCGAGTCTTCCCCAAAGGTGCCACAATGCCATTTTACGGCCCAGGTTAGCAATAGATGATTCATGAAATGTGTTGTTACGCCAGCTATGGTACCAAGATGGCAGTGTAGTGTCTATGAGCTTCTCGAGAAAACGCATGGAAAGTGCCCGGGACCCAGTCCATTAAGATCGTCATCGGTTACATAGATGCACCAATAACATCTCGTCCCAGAGGGGTGACTCACGCCCTTCAACAAGCTATGAATGCTCTGCTGATAATGCTGGTCATTCTGAAGGTATCAAGGTCTCGACTATGAATGTTCAGAAACCGACAGGCACACGTGCAATTGGAAACCATTCCAATCAGAGGGATAATAGAACGCCTCTGAAGAAGGGAATCAGTCAAGATGCCGAATAAAATATAAATTATCAGATATGATTGAGAATTGGCATGTGTCGGATGAGCAATCGTTATCTGATCATAAACATATAATGTTTAATTACAATTCTAGGGATCTTTTTTCGAGCAATTCAGAGACCCAAGGAAACCCAACCTACTTTTCCAAACTTTTGAACGATGATTTTATACCGATGGATAATACAGCTTCCATCGAGCAACTTGAAACAGTCTCGTCAACGTTTACCACTAATATCATGACAGCTTTTGAGGAAAGCTGCCCACTGAAGCGGAAAACTTCAAGCAAAGACGCGTCATGGTGGAATCGAAAGCTTGAAAAGCTTAGAAAATTGACTAGGAAACTTTTCAACAAAGCCAAGGCTACTTCTAATTGGACTAATTATAGAGAATGTCTAACAGAGTACAATCGAGAAATTCGTAAATCTAAAAGAAGGGATTGGAGGAATACGTGCGAGCAAGTTGACAGCTTGCCTGTTGTAGCGAGACTTCACAAAGCCCTTTCAAAAGATCACTTGGAAGCGTAAAAAATAAACATGGTCAGTTTACAACCGATTCTCAGGAATTGCTTAGTATCATGATAGACACATACTTTCCAGACTCAATTCAAACTTCTTCCGATGACGCACAGGGCTTCAACGCAGCTCAGTCTAGTTCAATTAGAGACGAAGATGGATTTCAAAAATTAGCCAGTACTATTTTCACGGAGTCGAGAGTTGAGTGGGCAGTGGATTCTATAAGTCCCTTCAAGTCTCCAGGATTAGATGGAATTTATCCAGTGCTATTACAAAAAAGCAAGGATATCACGGTTCCTCTTCTGACAAAGATGTTTAGGGCAAGTTTGGTACTAGGATACATTCCTAAGAAATGGAGAGGAGTCCGGGTTATCTTCATTCCTAAAGCGGGAAAACGTGACAGGACAAATCCTAAAGCATACAGACCGATCAGTCTCACATCTGTGATTTTAAAAACGTTTGAAAAAATCATGGACCTTCATATCAAATTATCATATTTGAAAAGAAGACCTTTGAACAAATTCCAGTTTGCCTACCAAGCAGGAAAATCAACTGAAACTGCACTTCATACGTTGATTTCAAAAATAGAAAAGTCTTTTTTTGTCAATAAAGAAATCTCACCTGCAGCTTTTCTTGATATTAAGGGAGCATTTGACAATGCCTCCCACAATTCAATAAAAAAGCCATGGAGAAACGGGGTTTTGACAGGTGCATTTCCAGTTGAGTACATGCTATGCTAACCAACCGCACAATAACTACATAACTGGGATGATCTACTTTAACGACAAAACCAACTAGAGGTTACCCTCAAGGGGGAGTCATATCTCCTATGCTGTGGTTCTTAGTAGTCGATGATCTTCTAAATAAATTGGTTGAAAAAGGCTATGAAGTCATAGGATTCGCTGACGATACAACAATTTTAGTAAGGGGAAAGTATGAACATACTATTTCCAATAGAATGCAATCTGCCCTGAACTACACACTTAAATGGTGTGCCTTGGAAGGACTAAGTATTAGCCCTTCTAAACCAGTCAGAATACCATTTACAAGAAGAAGGAAATACAGTATTGCAGCTCTGCAGCTGAGGGAAGTCCAATTGCAGCTATCCAAACGTACAAAATACTTGGGTGTTATGCTTGACCATAAGCTAAATTGGAACGATCATCTAGAGTATGCAATCTCAAAAGCAAACAATGCTCTTTGGGTTTGCAGCAATACATTTGGCTAAAAGTGGGGACTTAAACCGAGGACGATTCACTGGATCTATTCGACAATTGTGAGACTCAGACTAACATATGCTTCGCTTATGTGGAGGCCTTAAACTACACAAATAACAGCTAAGAAAATGCTTGGAAAGCTACAACGTATGGCGTGCTCTTCAATAACTGCAGCAATGACCAGCACACCTTCCAAAGTTCTAGATGCTCTTTTATCACCCCTATTCTGTATTTCGAACGAGTCTTTATTTCGTTCGACTTGCTTCGAACGAGATGTTTTGTCCATTTGATTTTGCTGGCGGAAATTTCGTTCGAAGCAACTTTCGTTCGAAATACCAAGTCGTTCGAAATATAGAATAGCTGTGTATATCTTCTACCGTTGCACCAATTCGTAAATCTTGAAGCAAAAAAAGGTGCTCTTAGGCTTAGGCGTGTTAAACATTTTTAAGAGAGGTATCTCTATGGACACCTACGAATCCTCCGAGATTTTCAACTGAACACCCTGGTAATCATGAACGAAGACTGGATGGAAACTAGGACGAACTTCGAACTTCAAAGTAATCGAAACCGTTCGTAGATTATGGGAAGAAGGTGGTCCTAGGACTCGTCCGGGATCACTCCTGTTTTACACCGATGGTTCTAAAATTGGCAAATTTACTGAAGCTGGGGTTACTGGACCACGAATCGACATATCAATTCCAATGGGACAGTGGCCCACAGTCTTCCAAGCAGAAATACATGCCATATCAACTTATTCAAACTAGGGCTGCTTGACTAGGAAATACAGACATGCAAATATCTGTATTTTCTCCGATAGTCAAGTAGCTCTAAATGTCTTAAAGGCATACACATGCCAGTCAAAGCTGGTTTGGGAATGCATCCTCTCCCTAAGAGACAATTGGCATTAACTAACAATGTTAATTTATACTGGGTACCCGGTCATGCCGGTATAGAAAAAAATGGAAAGGCCGATCTCTTAGCGAGAATTGGTTCCTCAACTGAATTCGTTGGGCCTGAGCCATTCTGCGGGGTGTCTACAGCCTGCGTAAAAGCTGAGCTCAAAGTCTGGGAATCATCAACGATTGATGCCAACTGGAGAGCTGTTCCAACATTACGACAATCAAAGCGTTTCATTACGCCATGCAAAAGCATCATACGCAGCTTAATCCGTTTGAATAAAGTGGATCTGAGTATGCTGACCGGTCTTTTAACCGGACACTGTCCGAGCAGATATCACCTCAAAAATATAGGTAAGCTGACAGATGATATATGTCGATTCTGTAATTTTGAGATCGAGACCTTAGAACATATACTGTCAATTAGTGTCAATGCAGCGCACTAATTCAACGAAAACTGCGTATTCTCGGAGAGGGCGTTCTAACGCCTAGCGAGATATGGTCTGCTGAAACAAAAAAGGTACTGAAATTCATTAAGGAAGTCATTCCTTCTTGGGGGGAAATGCAAATTTATAGGGCGACCAACACTCTGACTCATAGTGATGGAACGAACTGATTATGCAAACAACAACTCGGAGTATACCACAATAGATCTAACTAATGGTCGCAGTGGTTCAGGCTCCCATAAAAAAAATCGGAGGTGGTCAAGCGTTGATAGTACCATCTAGATGTGCTGCTGAATAACGGACGATCCGTTATGATTGAGGAAAATGGGCAAGCTGTAGATCCGTTAACTTTGGGCGAAACGAAAACGGCAACCTCAGAGCTGAAAAACGTCAAACCAGCTGGAAAGACCGGCATCCTTCAGCTGTAGCGTATAATCCATCAGACTATGTTAAAGCTAAGGACTGAGCAGAATGTACCAGCGGACTGGTTAGGTGGTCTCATATCTACTAAACGGGTCATGCACTCGAATACAGCACTTATCGAAGTATAACTTTCCTCAACTGTGCATACCAAATTCTCCCTCACGCCGATTCTGAGATGGGAAGCTTCTCGGTGGCCAGGGAACGCGACAAGTTCTGATTGCACCATCTGTTTATAGACTTCAAGGCGGTGTACGATTCAGTTAGGCGAAATGAGTTGTGGCTTGCACATGGTCTTTCAACAAAACAGCTTGAGTGGCCAGGTGCTACTTTTGATAGTTCAATTTCAAGCCGGTCAGATATCGGACTAGTTCGTGACGTTAGATGACTATCGAATTTGCTGTTCAACATTACATTAGAAGATGCTCTACGAATGGCAGGCGTGCAGAGGATCAATACGAAGCCTTACACGTTTCTAAAGGGTGAAACAAAATTGTGCGTCAACGTATCCGTCATCGGTATTCTGACAGTTTTCACACGGGTTAACTGTAAAATTGACTCTATTGACGGATGCGTTGACGCACAATTGCGTTTAACTCTTGAGCTTCGTGGTTGACATCGATTCCATCACAGTCGGCTGACCACGTAGTAAAGTTGTCGGATGAGAGGCCTACGAAAGCAATATTTAGTGGAGAATTCGGTAGAGTACGATACTTCTCAGACAGATCCTGTGTCGATTGGATGTGAATGCTTAAAAAGCGCATACCAAGGGAGGATGGCCGTCCAAGACAAACGAAAATGTGGATCATTCTAATTCCATATATGGAATCGATAGTCGGACTGTTGCCCAAAAAGAAATGGAAATATTGCGGGTTAAAGGCATGCTTGGGTCTGCCTGACTACCAAAGGAAAATGTTCATTTGCTTTCTGTTTAACATCGGAGGAAGTTGTAACCGTTTCTTGAAGGTTACCAAACTCAGTTAGTTATTCTGTACCGTAATACCCTTGAAATGTCCAGAAGAATTGAACCGAAACGTTGTTTAATTTCACATTGTAATCACTAAATACTCAAAACTGTTACAAGTTACCGGTTATTTGGTGAACTTTTTTCAAAAATGATTGATTGATTTGAATATTACCCCTTTGTTCCTCCTTTAGGGGACTTCCGAAGTTCTTGTTCAGAAACTCACCATTCAAACTAAAATTGAAACTCCTCATTTAGTGTGTTTTAGTAGTTAGTGAAGGTGTGTTAGTGTGTGTATGATTGAAGCTCTGCGTCTGGTTTTAAACTGGAATGTACGATTGGGGAAATCGGAGCGTTCGATTTCCGCACTTGTTGTTTTACCCTACCCTACCCTACCCTGCTTTGCTACTACTACTGTACTACTGTACCTTCCGTCCTTCCGTCCGTCCAAAATTGAGAATTTTGCTTGAATTTTTTTCTACTAAGCTGCTGTTTTGAAAAGATTTTTTCCGTTATACATGCCGCCGGTTGTATGTTTTTTTTTCTTCTTCTTAATTTGTTCAAAGTGGAGGAGAATTTAACGCGTTGCGTGTTTGTGTGCTTTCGTGATCTTAAATTTTCTGTTTTATTTTTTCACCCGGAAAAACGGGATTTACCCTACATATATATTAAATAACTCAATTACGGTAAATAAATTTCGAGATACAATCAAATGTTTAAGCCTAAAAGTTTTGGATTTTAATTTGTACGATTTGGAAAAAAAAAAATTTCGAAATTTTGACAAAAAACAAATTTAAAAATAGGGTTGGCCTGAGTGTTTTTTGTGGCACTACTAAAAAAAGGGTTAATCACATTTGAATTTTGAGATCCATGAAGTTGCCAATGGTTGTTGTTTGTCGTCGTTCCCTATAATTAAGTTACTTAATATTATTAATTTTTCTTCTTAATTTCTTTTTTTTTTTCAGATTAGTGTGTGGCCTTCCGGCCACAACCACAACAACACAATTTGTTAAAACGTAAATTGTTCATTTTAATCACAGCCAATGGTTACGCAACAAAACAAAACAAAAAAGACGTTAGAATAATTAATCCTTCGCTTTTTTTTGGAACAAAAAAGGTAAGCGCTGTTTTTTCCCTTTTCGTTCAATGATGGTGGTGGTGGTTTTCCCTCAAGCAACGCTTTTGGTTTGTTGTTTTTTTTTCTTCACTTAATTAGGTGTGTGTGTTTGTGGTTGAGAAATGTTAATAATGGATTTGCATTCAAAAGTCGCCAATTTTGGTTCTCACTTTTAACTAATCTTACTCAACGAATACTAGGAGTACTACTGAAAGAGGATGAATCTCCAGCTTATTAACTTAACAACGTAAATTTGAACTAGCCTTTTGTTTCTTTTTTTTAGTTTAGTTTTTGTTTTCTTTTTCACTTGAATATTATCACAACACGTTTTTTGCTCTCCCTTAGATTTGCCGAAACGATAATTTTGAACTTTGGTTTACGTTACCTAAAATGTAATAATGTAATGACTTTTTGTTTTTGTCACCGTCAGGAAGCCGAAACAGTCAATTTTGATTATCTCCTCCACCTTTCGTTTTTGTTTTTCTTTTCTGTGTGAACGCGGGGGTTGTTTAAATTTACTCTAACCGAAAAATAACTTAATATTTGATTTTTTTTCTTATTCTTTTTTGCAGTAGGGTTTGATTACCTCGAAGGAATCAAATCGCATAATTTGTTGTGAGTGTTTTGTCTGTGTGTGTGTGTCTGTTTGTGAAGGTGTTTAAGTGGTTTGTTTCTTTTCTTTTTATGGTGATTACTTTTCTTATGATATGCAACTAGAGTTAATTTCGCCTAAATTTCTACTATCTTTTTTCTGTCACGCTGATTACAGACGTTGGTTTTTTGCTTTAGAGTCTAAATTGTTAATGTGTTTTATTTTTGTTTTGCAGCTTACTTTAAACAGAATTATTTTTTGTTTTTCTCGTAGAAATTCTCTAGAAGTCCTGTTGAGAGGACGCTGTATTTTTCTTCACTCTTTCTTATTAGAGCAACTAATCGAAAGAATTAGATTCCGCTTCCGTAGCGTTCGTCCTTTCTTCCTCTACACAATGCAAAGAACCTTACTAAATGGTAATTTTCAAACACTAAAACTAAACTCATTAATGGTAATAAGGAACGTAATGCTTCTTCGTTTGTTTGTTTTGTTTCTTTTCTCATTATTTTTCACCGAATCATCGATTTTAACGCCTCCGTCGTGTGTTTTTGTGTTTGCGTGTGTGTGTGTGTGTTATCTGTATGTGTATTATAATTGTAATGTTCTATTGTTTTCGGTAGTTTCGCCCTACCGACCGCGGTTGTCCACTGTGAAACTAAAAGTATATGAAAACTCTGTTCTCTTAAGCTGAATAACAAGAAAAATAGTTTGCTTTTGATTACTGTGTGTGTGTTTGTTGTTGTTGTTGGGGGGTTACTTAAAAACGAAAATCTGTACACTGAAATATCTGTAAACAAGAGCACTAAAAACAGGATGATTAATGCGAGTACGAATCGGGCAAATTGTTTTATGGTCACACGCGATTGAAAATCTAGGCATTTGTTGCTTGCTGTTTTCTATTTCGCAGTCTGTCTACTGTCTGCTTCTCTTTATGCTGCTTCTGCTTCTGCTGCTGTTTTGCTGTTTTGCTTCGGTTTCCGGGGTAGACAATAATTAATAACTAACTCAATTAATTAATATTCAATAAGATCACAGATGTCTTTTCTCCATTAATTACGCGCACTAACGCGCGCGCGCACACACGGCTTCTGATGATTCAACTTCAACGAGTTGCCACCACCGGCGGTGCCGCACCGTGCGTCTCCATCGGATTTTGGAATCACCAGATCTCTTCTTCTTTTTCTCCTACTTCCGTATGTATCTGTAGTTTGACCTCGAAAATTTGTGTTGTTTTTTTTTTGTTGTCAAAAACCTCCACTCGAAGAAATTGACGACGGAACACACATCAGTCAGCAGTGATCCTCTCTTGCTTGCTTGATTGGTTTTAGTTGGTTGCTTGATTCTATTGTTTCCTGTGTTTTTCTTGTTTATATGTATGTGTCCTTCGTATGTTCGGTACCTTTCTTGTTTTAGCCTTACCTGTTAAGAAGTTTTTATTGGTATAAATAGCACCAATATTAATGACATACGTGTGTCTCTGCGTGTGTGTGGTTTGTTTTTTTTTTTTCAGTATAAACTTTGCTCCAAGATTAGCGCTTATATATAAAATTAATCTTTATATATTGCTTCATTACTCGGTGCGGTTCATCCTTTCGATTTTGAGGGCTACCGGAGAGGATGACCACTTCTGAGTGTTTGTGTGCTTATTGAGGGGCATATTCTAATTGGGGAGAGATGCTGGTTATTAGTTTTGTAATAGCTTCTTCTGTTGTTTGTTCCGCGGTCTGTGGTGATGGTCCACAGCCGGGGAAAAAATAGGATTTCGGGAACGAGGGGTCGGGGTTGCTTATTCTTGTAAGTTCCTTTAGTGTACGGATGCTCCTGACTGTGCGTCGCTTCCCACAATATTATTCTATTGCCACTGCCAACTGCTGCTGCTTCTGCTGTTCCTGCTTGGATTTGTTTGTTTGAATTTTGTTTGCTATGTATCTGATGATCGCGCGGATTGTTTCGATTCCTGGGAGGAGGGGGAGGCCTGGCGTTCAGGTGAAGCCGTACATATCACAATGATGCTGCAGGTTGTAGAGCAGGAGGAAGTTCAGCAGGTGCAGATCTTCACACTATTGGGGCGATTCGTCCTTCCCGTCGATCGGCGACGGCGATAGGAACTTCCGCACGTACTTCGGATAGTGAGTTTTCTCGTGCGCCTTCAGAATCGTCGAGCGAGAGAACGTCTTGCCGCACATCCCGCACCGAAACGGTCGCTCGCCTAAAATGGAGGGGAAATTAGATGTTAATGGCTACATGTTCTAAGTATATTTCAGCGGTTGTAATCCTTTGGTTTTGTCCAAAAATAAAAAAAAATTAACACATTTTTCTCTATAATTAAAAAAAAATTTCAAACTATTTAGGACTGGTGAATAAAGTCTTAGAAGCTTTGTTAAAGAAATGGTTGCATTCAATAACTTCCTTAGAAATATTTCTCATGAAAAATTTACATTGGAAGGGCGAAGCGTGCTTTAGCAACGCGTTTCGTTGCTCGTTTTTCGCTCTGACCTCCTCCTCCTACAGTTCTAGGGAAAAGAGTATCTGACAGAATTGTCTTCTCGCAGCATCGTGTGCATTTTCGTATTATTTTCGAGGCCACTCGTTTTCACTTGATGGCTGTCCTTTGCTTTAACGACCGTACAACGATAAATGATAGTCGCTTCACAATACAATCCCTGACATTATTGTCTGGAAAACCCATCGCTTGATCAGCTCCAGATGCATTTCCTGCTTTTTAGTCATCTGGCTTTGAGCTTACTCTGTCACCTAATTACTTAAAGATAGGGACCAATGCCAGGGTAAAGTATAAGTAAAGAACTGGCTCGAGGTGCGTGAAGAAGCCTTTTGTCCAATGGTAAATTAGTACTAAGTTTCCGCACTTGATGGGATGGATGAAAACCAGTTCGCTCATTCTGTATCGAAACAGCAAAAATAACGAAGTGCGGAGTACAGAAAAAATCCTATACTATAACACAATTGAGAAAAATACTGATCGCAGTGATAATGTTCATACGAGCATCCTCGTCGATAGTGAACATCCAACGAGCGCGAAGTCTGCCTCGAAGTTGTTGGTTATTTTCGAGTGTCCTGCTAAATATTGTCTTCGGTCTTCGTTTATGCGACATGTCCGCTACGTGACCGGCCCGTTTTCACAACTTCCTATGCCCGGTGTAACTTATGTTTCACGCGCCAAGGTTCGGCATTTTACCGTCAAAAATTGATCGCAACATCTTAGGCCTTAAGCTACCAATAACTCGGCGCGGCCGCACTCCTCAGCACCACATTTCGTGGTCGTAGAGTGCCATCAGAAGACCCTGTTTGCAACCGCTATCCACCGCTTTTCTTCACGGTTAACATCATTGTCACATGCCACTAAGACCAAAACAAAATGTAAACAATGCGACCCGTCAAATTCTAGCAGCTTCTTTCTTAGTATGTCTGAAGGCCTCTTCCACTGCTCTACGGTTAATGCTGTCGATATCGATGTCGTCCGTTAGACCTAGCAGCGTGCGAAACTTTGTAATGATGGTGCCGCTTCTATGCACGCGTGCTGTCTGTTAGGTTTTGACTTCCATTACAATGATACGCCAACATACTCGGACCAGGGCTGTACATGAATATCGATACTTCCTACGTTTTGCTCCACTTGGTCTAACCATCTAGCTCGTTGTGCGTTTGATACCATCCAGATTCGAGACGAACACCTATAATGCGGAGTTATTGTGCGGCATTCTTACCACATGTCCCGCGCTTTGTACCATTACAAATTTAGTGATTTCTTGGAAGCTTGCGGTGGAAGCCCCTTCACGTTCGATACTATCGCATGTGGCCTTAAAATCAATGTAAAATTTGATGCGTAGGGAGCACAAATCTACTTGTTAGCGGCAAATGACGGCGAAAGATGACCCGAATACTCTAACAGCCGGCAGCGAAGTTTGTCGATAAAGAAGGGTCAAGTTTTAGAAAGACGTGTTGCTTTGCGCTAACTGTTCCGTTTCCCAGATCATGACCATCAGCCGATGTAGATAGGTACCTAGGGTGCACGGCGGTAGGCATACGGGCGTAAGACATAATGGGCGATTTGCATAATTTACAAAGCTTACTGCACTATGAATATGCACTAGAGTCTATCATCGCTTCACCTCAATACAATGAGAACAGTGATGACCGTCCATTTAGCATAAAGTTCTTTGGCATAATGTTGTTTGGCATCAAAAAAATTGCATTGGAATAAGGGACCATTTGGCATAGTTATTTAATAATCTTTTTGACATTTCATAGATTATTCTTGTCGAGATGTCCGCAGTCAGCCTCGGAAAGCCCCCCCCCCCCCCCATTCTGTACAAATCGCATCGGTCTAGTTTGAATCCTTTCCTTAGTCCTATATGCTCACTCTAGATGCTTTTTCAGAATGCACCGATTAAGCCTCTAGCAAGATAACGGTAGATAGTTGGTACAAAACATGCCTAATGTCCATTATGACTAATGCCCGTATATTGCCAGCGATTGATCTAGATCAGTTGAAGTTGAACAAAGGACCATCAAAATAATGCTTGCGAGTTCCAGATCATTTTCATTGTGTATTTCCTGACGATCTAATTTTTTATGATGATCATTAATAAAGCGGGCTACGTCCAACGTAGGTCACTTTGAGAGGAAAGAAATGTTAGTTTCACACTTGCTGCTACTAGAAACCGAGAAATCCTCTACATTTTTTTTCTACGGCGGTGATTTGTATCCCGGAAACACTGGGCTTGCTCCTCGTCTAACATCGTCTGGCAATCGTCGTCGAACCAGTCGAAACGTCGACTCCTCTCCAAGAACCCTAATGGCGCCTGCGCCCGTTGATGGGTACTCTAACGCTATCCCAACTATCCTTGAAAAGGACTTCGGTTAGCTCTCCGTTATCCGGTGGCGCTGCCTATATCCTCTGCGCTTGCGCTTATTCAGTAGCGACTTCAAGTAGCTTCAGTAGTTTCAGATTGTGCCACGGCGGGCGTCGGTATCGAATATTGGTATCCCCATCAAAGGTTAGCGATCAGAATCGATGTTTGCGTCACGATAGGTTCTAGCATCGATGATATTCGATAAGTTCCGTCCATCAACTAAAACATGGTCGAGTTGCGAGTGGCTCTTTTGTAGTGATCTCTAGGTGTACCGATATGGAGCTTACTTTGTATGGCCATATTTTTGAAGGCAACGAAATCAGTCGAGTCGAAGGCCGTTTTCATTCATAAGCCGGTGTGTGCTGAGCTCAATTCCGCCTCCTGGCGAACCAGAGCGTTAAGGTCTCCGATGATGACTTTGACGTCATAGTTTGGGTAGATAATATATACGCGCTCACGCGTGATTCTCAACTGGCACGTGCGATTGCCTCAAACCATGTCTTCAGCGTGGTTGGCAGAAATTGATGAAACAGCCTAGCCAATGGATGATAATGCGCATATGCTGCGAACCAACGGATACTGCTGATAATTTATTAATTATTCTGTGGGATATTACATTATGGCCGCTGTGATCAGGATGTTTTGGCAGTAAAACTTAAACTATCTGCTCACGGATATATTTTCAAGTTAACAAAGCTGATGAACTGATTTAGCTTTTTACTAGAGCAAGCTCTATGCTTTATTGCTTTGTAGCGAAAAGCTTCAATGATTTATGGCGGCGGTTGTGAAGCAGCAAAAAGTATAATCGGTTTTATTGCTGCTCTCAGCAGAGCGTAATAATCTTATTGCAGCTTATAACAAGTTTCTTAAAGAGGTGAGAAAACACTTTTAAAGAGCGGGTCCCTTGCAGTTTTATAGTGGTAATCAGCAAGTTCGGGTCAAGCTCATAGTTTTATTAGAGGGTTTATGAAATTGGTCATGAAAATCACTGTGATGTCAATGGCACATATTTTAATTCTCGCCATAACATGACAACAAATCGATACAGTAATCCCCCGAAAAAAGCTGATATCACATTGAATGCATGCGAACATCACTGACGTTTCGTACCGTTACGTTGCGGTTGATGTTTGATGACGGTCAATATGATTCCAGCTTAAGGGGAAACCATACTCTGGAAGGTCGAAAAATAATAGATTTTCGTGATTTTTTTTCGGATGCTGGAATTGAAGCTGAGCTTTAGGGTATTTTAATTATTGGGTAAAACATATCTGAAGATATGTTTTGTGTTTTTTGGATACCGGAATAGGGACTATTGTACTAATGGCAGCTGGACACGTGGATGGTCTCTAGAAAACAGTTTCTTGCTGGCGGTACGTACCGGGAATGAACGGAGTATCGGAGAACGAATTTCAAGGATGATTTTGAAGCTTTAGGTTAATACCTAAATTGGTGCGCAGCGCTTTTTAAAAATTCGAAAAAAAAAAAACAAATTGGCGGCATAAGGGAAAAGGTGTTTTGCCTTTCTACTATATAAATACAGTGGTTCAGGGCCTTTAATTATCACCGAATTTCATACAAAACAGAAAATCTTTTTTCTTAGCATACATTGTTTTTTATGCCTCTGAGTTTCGTATGTACAACTGCACAGTGATTTTCATCGTAGTATACAAGTTCAATATATCGTGAAAATAGAACAGGAGAAAATGATTTTCAAATCCACAAGGTGATATTCACTTCAGGAAAAAAACAATTTTAAATGCAGTAAATGAAAAGAAAAATCTTATGTCCAACAGCTGAACGCAATAGATGCTAAATAACAACATAAATTTTTTTTATTGATTTTCACTGCTCAAACGTGAATATCAGTTTGTTACAATATCACAGGGCGCTGATATTGTATATTCTCGTGCATGAAGTTCATGCTTGCTGCATTTAGTTATTATGTATGTTTGATCAAAGCAAGCAGATTTTCAATGCAAGGTAGACTGATAATCCAGAAGTTTGAACGCTATGCTGGTGAATATTAACAGCACTGCAGTGGTTAGACAAAATGATCGGGGCAGGCAAAATTTTGACGAAATTCAAACGGCCATAATTTCTATAATATAAGACATTTTTAGTTGAAACCAGTTGCATTCGACAGGGAATTCTTTCTAATTTTCCTAAAACATTGCAAGATTCGCAGTAGTCAACGCACACCAGAGTAGTCCAGGGGTGTGTCAAAAACTGATTTTTTTCATCGGTTGTATCTTTTTCTGTGATGGAAATTTATTATTATTGATATTTTATCCCAAAACTAGATTTAATTTCCAGTCAATTGGTGAACAGAGAATGAAAATTCGTCGAGAAACAACTGAGATATGGCCACATCAATTAAATCAGTTATGAAAATGTTGCCAGTAATGTCCTACCTTTATGGCCATTTTAAAACATGACCGAAACCACACCAATATGGGTATCAAGCTTCAAAAATTAACGAGGATTGAAATCCTGAAGTTTGACACCCATATTGATATGGTTTCGGATATTTCCTAAAACAACCACTTCCGTCGGAGTACCTAGAACCTGCTACAGGGTTGCCATGGCACACCGCGGACCCGGAAATGCTTCCAGTGTCAATGGCTCATAAAATCTTAATGGTAGATGCTAATATTGAAATGGTTTGCGTCATGTCCTAAAATGGCTAGAGCAATAGATATTACTAGTACTGAACTGAACTGAATTACTAGTACAATCTGAATTGTCCAGATTTCAGTGGATTAATTTTATCGGGACATCGATTTGAATCGAAAAAATAACATCGATGTGACCGATTTTTCTGTAAGCTCACATCGAATCGAAACATCGGAAAATCGATGCCGGAACATCGATATTTATGTGTGTGTGTGTGTGTGTGTGTGTGTGTGTGTGTGTGTGTGTGTGTGTGTGTGTGTGTGTGTGTGTGTGTGTGTGTGTGTGTGTGTGTGTGTGTGTGTGTGTGTGTGTGTGTGTGTGTGTGTGTGTGTGTGTGTGTGTGTGTGTGTGTGTGTGTGTGTGTGTGTGTGTGTGTGTGTGTGTGTGTGTGTGTGTGTGTGTGTGTGTGTGTGTGTGTGTGTGTGTGTGTGTGTGTGTGTGTGTGTGTGTGTGTGTGTGTGTGTGTGTGTGTGTGTGTGTGTGTGTGTGTGTGTGTGTGTGTGTGTGTGTGTGTGTGTGTGTGTGTGTGTGTGTGTGTGTGTGTGTGTGTGTGTGTGTGTGTGTGTGTGTGTGTGTGTGTGTGTGTGTGTGTGTGTGTGTGTGTGTGTGTGTGTGTGTGTGTGTGTGTGTGTGTGTGTGTGTGTGTGTGTGTGTGTGTGTGTGTGTGTGTGTGTGTGTGTGTGTGTGTGTGTGTGTGTGTGTGTGTGTGTGTGTGTGTGTGTGTGTGTGTGTGTGTGTGTGTGTGTGTGTGTGTGTGTGTGTGTGTGTGTGTGTGTGTGTGTGTGTGTGTGTGTGTGTGTGTGTGTGTGTGTGTGTGTGTGTGTGTGTGTGTGTGTGTGTGTGTGTGTGTGTGTGTGTGTGTGTGTGTGTGTGTGTGTGTGTGTGTGTGTGTGTGTGTGTGTGTGTGTGTGTGTGTGTGTGTGTGTGTGTGTGTGTGTGTGTGTGTGTGTCACTGACATCTGTCTATCTTTCTTTGAAGCGGAAATTAGTTACGTTCATTATAAGATGCAAGACCTAATTATTGTGTCAGTAGCAAACGTTTGCTAGATGATATAGGACGAGACGGCCTCAGGCGTGGATTTCTTGAAAGATGCACAATAATATTTTAGGAAACTTCCTACCTGAGGCGTCGACACGTAAGCCTTAAAAGCAGGGCCAGCGCTAGGCAATTTGTCGCTCCAAGTAAACCCTCAAAATGGCGCCCCCCGAATTTAGTCGTAAAAATAAGGTAGGATTTTGCGCTTTATGAAAACGAAAATAAAAGTGTAACGTTTGAATGAAAGATTTCAAATGATAATAACTACTAAAATACTGAACGAATCCGAACAATTGATATGTTGTTGGATAGATTAAATGACCAGCAATTTTATGGAGGGGTTAAGAGAGCAATTTTATGAAGGGCGTAAGAGGGGGGGCTTCTATACAAATGAAACACAAATTTCCTCAAAACTCGAGAACTAATCAAACAAATGGAACCAAATTTGGCATGTGGGGGTTGTAGAAGGTAGAAATTTTTTCTATGATACACTAAGACCCTTTCCCTTTCTAAGAGGGGGGGGGGAGGGGCTCCCATACAAATAAAATACAAATTTTCTCATAACTCGAGAACTAATCAAGCAAAAGGAAGCAAGTTTGGCATGTCGGGGTTTTTGGAGGTAAGCATATTTTTATGGTGTACTGAGACCCCTTCCTATTTAAGAGGGGGGGGGGCTCCCATGCAAATGAAATACAAATTTCCTCATAAATCGAGAACTAATTAAGCAAATAGAACCAAATTCGGTATGTGGGGGTTTTCGGAGGCAGACATTTTTTCTATGGTCAATTAGGACCTTTGCCTTCTTTAAGAAGGGGGGATCCCATAGAAATAAAATACAAATTTCCCCATAACTCGAGAACTGATAAAGCAAATGGAACCAAATTTGGCACGTGGGGGTTTTTGGAGCAATGAATTTATTTTATGATGATTTGAGACCCCTCACCTTTGTGGTAGGAGGATAAGGATTCTCATACAAATAAAACAGATTTTTTTTTGCATATGTGCCATATTTTCTGCTATGTTACAAGTGGTAAGCTGTGTAAGTAAACTAGGAAAACCTTCTCGAAGCAAGAGACAGTGAATCGACGCCGTTAACTTACGTGTCATTCATGTCAAAAGAGAAGGACATTCCAATGGCACGTCATATTTGCGATGAACGTGCTTTGGCTTTAGTGTTATTTGTAACCAATGACCCTTTTAAAGGCCACAAGCGAGTTAAAGTAAGATTATTAAAGCATGTCAAGCTACGCATAATCATAATATTTAATACAATAATCTGTGGGCTGGTCATTCATTACTGTTTCAACCTTTATGATGCACACAAGTGATTTCTAAAAGAAATCTCTATGTCTCAATGGTTGCAGGCAGTGTACTGGTGAACCTCCGTTCACGTATTTTCAAAGCCATCATTGCATTCAATGTACACTCAAGTCTTTTTTACACGGTTTGTTTTTTTCGATTACTCAAGTCGCCCTTTAGTACAACCCTTAGTTAGTAAAACAAATAATAAAAGCATCGCAATGCGTCGAATGCTTAGCATTTGTCAAAACATGTTTAAGATTCCTGCAGGTATTTTAGCGATTCTGGCGAAAATGATTATCTTTCATGCTTCTTATATCACAGAGAAAACTGAAAGCATTTTCTGATGCTTCTTTAACTGTTCGAATCTAAATTTGAAACACACAACATGTACCTAATTGTTAATTTCTAGAACATCTAACAATTTAAAAAAAATCTTTCAGTAAAAAAATACGGCCTTCCCACCCGCTTATTTGAGTGTTTTAATTGTTAAGTTTTGTTGCAAATAGGTTTTCATCAGAATAATAGTAACTCGGATTTTTTTGGTGGAGCACAAACGAAAACCGGAGAATGGTGAAGGCGTATGGACCATGAACTTGAAGAGATCCGCATAGTAGATCTGACGAAAGCCGGGGGAATACGGTGAGCCGGTCACGTCGCAAGAATGCCGGACGACTGTGCAGTAAAATCTGTTCTCTTCAAGACCTCCATTGGCATTAAGAATAGAGGAACCTAACGTGTTAGATGGCTCGACCAGGTTGAAGCCGATTTGCATCTGTTCGAGACGCTCAACGAATTGACGACAAGCAGCCCAGGACCAAGTACGATACAGTACAGTTTTTTTAATGTAGCCGAAATGGCGCCCCCCTAAAAGTGGCGCTCCAAGAAACTGCTTGTTTTGCTTAAGGGAAGCACCGGCCCTGCTTAAAAGGTTGGGGTTCTTTGGTGCAAAATTAAAAATGGGTTTAAAATATTTGGAAAAGGAGCAATAAAAGTGGAAAAGTACACAAGTTTTGAACCAAATCGAAACACTTTTCGATTTCGATAGTATACCTACTTTCAAGGAATTTCTGTTTAATCTTGAATTTCGTTAATTTTTGCTTGTTTCCGAACAATTTCTTTAACTGTGTTTTAAATCTATTCTACGAAATCCCGAATTTTATTAGAATTGTTTTTGTGTTGTTTTAGACAGATGTCTTTTAATGAGCCTGGGGTAAATATATTTTATAAAGAAAAGGTTGACGATCTTAAAATTTATTAACATTTGACTGCGTAATTCAGTGAAGAACTTCTTTAGTATCAATTGCTTTGGTTTAAACAGGGTGTCGATTTCCTGGAAAAACCTGGAAAATCAGGGAATATCAGGGAATTCATTTTTGGATCAGGGAAATCAGGGAATATCAGGGAATTTCGAAATTCAATCAGGGAAATTTTGTTTACCCGGCAATATTGTTGATCAACTTTGGAATCAAATCCATTTTCGTGTAAAATATACGCAGATTGATCGGTTGAATTAAAACTTATTACATGTCTAGTGGCGATTCGATTATCTTTCAGTTTGCCGTAAATTTCCTCTTTGTTTTGCGTCGTACAATTGTCAGACTTCACTCGCTGTAGTGCTCGAAATCGGCAATGGCAGGCAGGGATACAGACTGTTATTTACACGCGATCCACAGCGTTTTCACCAATTGCAGAATTCTACACTCAGAAGCCCCAAGCATTGATCATCTTCCTTCAGTGTCCATGATTCATGTCCGTTAAGGGTTACCGGGAGCATTAACGTTCTGTAGAATTTGCGTTTATGCGAGTTGGCAACCTTCGGGACTGGTTCAGCTGCTTACGTACTACGCAGAAAGCTTACATGTTTCTCTGTTCTGACGTGATTCGCAGTGAGCATGCGACTCTTGGCTTGGTTCTTCTCATCTGACATTTTCTGGCATTCGACATCAAACAAGTCGTTATGTCTTCCGCACGTCGTGCCTATCACTTCCCTCGTAGTTGTTGGCGCCAAGGCGGATCCTCCACAGCCTACTTACGTCTTATTCCCTTTCGTCATGCTGTTCTGCGATTCGTTGATCAAGCTTTCTGGTGTACTCCACTGCAACGTGGAGTGGATCTACGTGGATCTTACGACGAGATAGTGGTCAAAGTCGCTAAGAAAAGACTGTATATTGTGACTTCCAAAAAGTATTGACCGTTAAACAGGATCGATCTGGGAGCTAGAGTCTTGAATTTTCAAGTCGTGCGCACCCCATAAATCCTTTCGAACCTGTCATAGAATTCGTCTCTAGCAAAGCAAAGCAAAGTCTTGAGCATTAACCGTCACTAGACATTATCCTTCTTTATCGACAGACTTCGCAGCCGGCTGTTAGAGTACAGGAAAATTACGGGGTCAGTGCAACCATCCTACTGATTCTATCTAACAAAAACCGGCTAGCCGAGATTCGAACTGGCGAACAACTGGCTTGTTAGATCAGCATCGTACCTCGAAGCTAACTGGGCGGTTCAATTCGTTCCTAGTATCATCGAATTTATGATTTGTTGGTGACTATACGTTGATTAAGCTGTAGTTGAAGAATTTGCCTTAATTCTCAACACCCATATACGGTCATCGGAACGAACGGCCGGCCACCGAACTACCTTCGAGTCATTGTTGCTCTCAAGCCTCGATAGTTGCAATCCGAAATCATGACACACAGCTTTAGTCTTATAGTCTTAACTTCGCATACTGTCCACCTCAATGGTTAAAATATTTGCCATTTGGACATTTTCTAACAATATATCTAGCTAAAGTTTTGCCGTACCTCGAAGCCAGCAAAACGCACATTTTTGTACCAAAAATCTTTGAGGAATCATCTTCTTAACCCCATACTTTTTGCAGCAAAGATAACAAGCTGGAACTTCCAGGAAAGTTTTGTTTTAGTTTAACTGAAAACCCGCAGACATGTGTCCACCTTCCAGCGGCAAAGTTACTAGTTTGAGCTGACTGAATATTAGCAAGATTTGTTATGTTTACACGGCTGTAATTTTGTTGTATGTAACATCTAAGCTTTGTGCAAAAACAGGTCGATTAGATTATTTCTCAATCTTTGTTTCTTTGGATTCAAGTTGATACCTCAAACAAAACTGTCCCTAGACTCGATAGAAGAGGGCGTTTTCGAAACGCTGGTAAGAAATAGGTTAAGAATCTTTGATATGTGTTCTTAAATCATGAAGAAATCTAGCTTTAGTTTTCAGCAGCTCGCATAAGTCATGCTAAAGGTTTAAAAACTTAAGCCAGAAATCGTCCAAATAAGCTTGATATTCGAGTTTTGAGGGTCAGGGAAAAATACTTGAAGCATCAGGGAAAATCAGGGAAAGTCAGGGAATTTTATTTTTGGATTTGAGTCGACACCCTGTTAAAGCAAAAATAAACAAAAGCCGTTTTGGATTATTTAGGTTTGATTTGATCAACTATGGGCATACCTGATCAAATTTGAGCTTATTTTGTTCACATTTTTCATGTTGTTGAAGGACTCAAAAGAATATTGTATCCATTTGTTGGTCAAGAACATTTCAATCTTCATGTTCCGTGATGTTATTTGAATTTTAAAATATGAACGATTTGAAAACTTGTAAAAGAAAAACAGATGTGTAACAATTTCAACAATTAATAAAAATATTAAATTAGGTATCAGGTTTCGGCCATAAATATAGAATATTTTTATCAAAGGATTACAACCAGCTTATAAGAAAACTAAAAGTTGAAGTAGAAACCACTTACCTGTATGCACCCGACAGTGGTCCTTCATGTGATGCCTCAGCTTGAACGCCTTGCCGCAGAACTCACACTTGAACGGCCGATCGCCGGTGTGCACCGGCAGATGGGTGATGAGCGAAGACACGTCGGGGAAACTTTTACCACAGAACTTACACAGCACCACGTTGCCCTGGTCGGCGGCGGCCGCATTGCCGGAGGCGACCGCAGCGGCCTGCGCTGCGACGGCGGCGGCGAATTCGAGCTCCATCGGCGAGGCACCATCCGGCGGCTCGAGCAGCTGATCGAGCGGCGGTCCCGTCCGGTGGGGCGCAAAGTGCGGCGACGTCAGCTGCGACGGCGACGGCGAGGATTGCACTAGCGAGGCGGCCGCCGCAGCAGCCGCCGCCGCTTGCTGGTGCTGCGCCTGTTGGGTCAGCTCGTGATGTTGCTGCTGGAACAGGGCCAGCCGCGACGGGTGTATTAGGTGGGCTGTTTCGCGGTACTTGAGCGTTTCCAGCGAGTGCGACAGTATGTGCCGGGTCAGTTTGCTCTGGTGCGGAAACGTGGCCCCGCAGTACATGCACGGATAGATCGGACCGGAACTGCCGCCTGACACCGGATCCGGACCCATACCACCTCCGCCGACAATGCCGCCACTTCCTCCTCCTCCGACAACACCACCAACACCACCACCACTACTGAGCCCCAGCGGTGGCCCGCCGAGACCGCTCGGACAGAGACCACCGCCAACGACACTACCGCTGGCGGCATGCGGTTCTGATGCTTCCTGCAAACCAAACAAAAATCGGACATCAACTTCTTTTGCTATGCTTTGGCTTGAGTTTTGTTTTGTTTTTTTTTTCTATCGATAATTCTGCTCTTGTGGTATAAGGTTTTTCGATAAAGCACTAACGACTGCTCGACTGCTCGAAAACAAAATCGAATCGAAACTAAACGATCAGTAAAACGAAAATAGAATACAGAACAAAATACAAACGCATTAAGTGTGACCGCTTGTGAGTCGCTAGGATATAAGTACGAAACAATAGTAAATGGAACGGAGACAGAACTTCAAACGAAGGTAATGGTTTTACGGTCAAACGACGGTGTTCTCTCTCTAGCGAATCTCTAGCACCATTAGTGCGAATGTGGCGATAAAATTCGCGATCTTACGTTAGTGAGCAGAAAGTTTTACTTCATCTTTGGTTAAAGGCTTTTTTCCGTCTTCTACTATTTATTTGGTTTTGTTTGTTTGTGACGGTAAATCCGACAGCGCTAAGACAGAAGTAGTGACATTTGACGCTTCACTTGGTTGTGGTTAGCATTAGTTTGTTTTGTTTCTCTATTGTTTCGCTCTTTTCTTGGAAGAAGAGGTCTGAAGGCAGATTTCCACTTGATCTCCACCGGGGACTACCTCCGAAGAAAAAGCTCGAAGAAAGTTCGAGCTCGAAACAATATGGATACTCTTCTCTCGATTCGACTCGATTGGTCTTGATTTTCGTTTTTTGTTTTTTTTGCATGAACTTCTATTTAACTTTCGCGTTAGGCGAGTTTGAAATGTGTATATTGTACAATGGAAAGAAAATAGCTTGAGTTTTATCTTTTTTTTGGTGGCGTAAACATTTGTTTTCGTTAGAGAGAAAGAGAAAACGGGTAGGAAAATAATTTAAAAGAAAAAAAACAAAACTGATCGGAAACTGAACCAAGGAAGAGGAAAATAGAAGAGAGAGAAAGGAAAAGAAGGGGGAATAATATAATGAAAAACAATAACGAAAGTTTTTTTCGGTGGCGGCTGCCGCGGTTTTGTTTGTTTGCGGTCGGAAAAGCTTTTCTGTTTTTTTTTGTTATATTTTTGTTTTTCACAGTGACTGTTTCTTTTTGTACGGTACTAGTAAATAACCAAAAATTAAACTGTTTTTTTTTTCAAGAAGTTGAAATTCGATTTTTGTCTGGTTGTTATGGGCATTTCTTTTGCTAGTTTTTTTTAGGATTTTTCAGAAGCGCAAGCGCAACGGCGTTTTGGTTAGAGGCTCAATTCGATTGGTTTTCCGTATGGTTTTTGACTGAATGACTGATTGGTAACCGATTGAGGAGCGTCTAGTTTTTTTTAGTGGGTTCAGGAGGACAGGACAGGAGGTCGCTTTTTGGATGGGGCTTAGGGAGGGGGGCTGGGCTAGCGATCAGGAGAAGGACGACCGACTTCCAGTCGCTGATTCGCGGATTCCGTCCGTTTCCTGATTCGCTCGCCCGAGAGGCCGAGGTTTTGGTTTTGGTTTTGTTTTTTTTTTGTTCAGTGACAAAAATGTCCAATTGCTCCCATAGTTTGGGGGGAAATTTTGCTTCTTGGCGTGTTTTCCTGGGTTTTTTCTGCTTAGTTATATACACAAAAATTTCATATAAAAAACTTGATATGTGAGAGAAAAAACATTTGATAATAAATAGAAAAATGCACTCGATGGTAGAACGAAAACTGAAATTAAATATCAAAATTTTGCTTTTTTTGTGATTCTTTTTTTTTTTTTTTGATTTTTCAATTGAGTAAACTAAACGAAAACGTACTTTTTTATGCAGTTGTAATTAAAATATGTTTAGCACAGCCATGTTCAAAAAACGGAGATCAACTTCTTGACAGTTAATAAAACTAAACAAATACTGAAAATTTGCTCCAAAATCTCGCTATTTTTGCTTTTGCCGAAAAGGTTTGAGAACAAAAAATGTTTTTTTTTGCTTTTTGTTTTAGGAGAAACGAGTAAACTAAGTAAATGAGTAAAAACTGAAACTTCACATGTTTAGATCGGTAAAAAACACACAAATACGTACGCAAAATACTATATACACATTTAACACAGTAGAAATTTAAATTACAATATATTTACAGACACATTTATAGATAAATATATACACAGTTAACAAAACAAACTATGGAAGAGCAAAAGGAAATGCTTTCGTTCGCGTTTTTTGGCAAGTAAAGTTGCTACAATTGCAGGACAACAATCAATCAGGTTCAGTTCTTCAACTTGATTTTTTCGGAAACACACATACTACCAAGTGAGGCGTCAAAAGCGTCGATTTTGTCGATTACGCCGTTAGGATTTCCGCCGACACTAGATCATCTGAAACAAAAGTGCGTTGTGGTGTGTTCTGTTACTGTTTTTGTGGGTGCCGTTTGTTGTCGTTGTCGATTTTGCCTGGAAAAATGTACTCATCAAACGCAAGTGAGCGCGCGCTACGCAGAACACAAAAAACAAAGACGATAAAAACAACAACACGACAATCAACTACTGAGAAATATGCAAAATTACGGAAACACAACTATATAGTAGGTATAATGGTAATAAACATTAAACAGTCAAGGATGCATGTGATTGGGAGGAACTGCCACCCGGTTTGGCTTGGTTTCGGTGGAAGTTCCCGGTTTCCAGTTTTCCTGTGAATAAAGCAATTCAGTTTAGGGGGAAACGGGGTTGGCTAGACGTTGGATAGCGAAGCGAGAAGGGTTGAGCTAGAGACGGTTATGCTCGTGGCTTCCCGGAATTTTAAGTGCGTGCGTTATCGGTTCTTGTGCCACGTTCGACGGACGAATCAACG
The DNA here is from genome assembly GCF_943734655.1 of Sabethes cyaneus. Taxonomy (NCBI): domain Eukaryota; kingdom Metazoa; phylum Arthropoda; class Insecta; order Diptera; family Culicidae; genus Sabethes; species Sabethes cyaneus. The sequence goes on from NC_071353.1 coordinate 157,651,787, forward strand.
GAGTTCTACGAACCGACGGACGGCGCCGTGGATTGCGTTGGCGGGTGGCGTCTGGCGTGCCGCAAGTTGTTTTGCTCATTCACGTGGGATTCTTGGAATGCGGCAGCAAGTTTCAGAATGTGATTTTTAACGATGGAGTAATCGAGGTTTTGCTGGGATTTGCGGTTGAGTTGTTGAGCGGGCGTTTCAAATTGTCATCATATGTGTCTATCGTTTTCAATCGGTTCAATCTGGTAAAATCTATGAAAACGGAAGACATGACGAGGGAAATAAGATATGGTTTTACGGGATATGCTAAATGTCGGGATCAAAATTCCCCTAGTAACCAGTTTCATTTTTTTATTACAAATACATAAAAAATCTAAATTAAAGAATCATGAATGGAACGACATTTTTCTCTTGGTTTTTAATTGACAATTAAATGTATGTCTTTGATTACTTCTGTAAACAATCTATTAGGCTCTCTCTATTACAAAGCTTCTGAACAAATCTATTTTGTTAAAATGAAAAATTGGAAAAGGTACTTTCTTCACAGAGCATAATTTTCGAGTTTACTTATCTAGCATAGGATCGACAGTCTGGTTTCTATAGCCAGTATTTCTCAATACTGGTGGTTCACGTATTGGAAGAAAAATGAAATCTATACATATAAAGAAAGATTTCTGTCTGTTTGTCTGTCTGTCTGTCTGTCTGTCTGTCTGTCCGTATGTTCCTTATAGAATCGAAAACTACTGAACCAATCGGCATGAAAATATACGTGTAGAGGTTTTTTGGGGCCAGGAAAGGTTTTAGTGATGGTTAGAAACCCCTCCCCCCACTAAGAGGGGGGGCTCCCATACAAATGAAACACAAATTTCTGCATTGCTCGACAACTAATCAAGCAAATAGAACAAAATTTGGCATGTGGGTGTTTTCGGTGACAAGAATTTATTCTATGGTAAATTGAGACCCCTCCCCTCTTTATAAGGGGAATTATAACTCATCTCCTCTTTAAAAGGGGGGGCTTCCATACAAATTTCCTCATAACTCGAGAAGTAATTAAGCAAATGGAACCAAATTTGGCATGTGGGTGTTTTTGGAGACAAAATTTTTTTCTATGATGAATTGGGACCCCTCCCCGTTTTAGGAGGGGGGGATCCTATACAAATGAAATACAAATTTCCTCATAACTGAAGAACTAATCAAGCAAATGGAACAAAATTTGGCATGTGAAAGTTTTCGAGGGCAAGAATATTTTCTATGGTAAATAAGGACCCCTCCCCACTTTAAGAGGGGGGGCTCCTATACAAACAAAATACAAATTTCCTCATAACTCGAGAACTAATCAAGCAAATGGAACAAAATTTGGCACGTGGGTGTTTTTGGAGACAAAATTTTTTTCTATGATGAATTGGGACCCCTCCCCACTTTAGGAAGGGGGGCTCCTGTACAAACAAAATACAAATTTCCTCATAACTCGAGAACTAATCAAGCAAATGGAACCAAATTTGATACGTGGGTGTTTTTGGAGACAAGATTTTTTTCTATGATAAACTGGGACCTCTCCTCACTTTAGGAGGGGGGGGCTCCTATACAAATGAAAAACAAATTTCCTCATAACTCGAGAGCTAATCAAGCAAATGAAACCAAATTTGGCATGCGAAAGTTTTCGAGGGCAAGAATATTTTCTATGGTGAATTAGGACCCCTCCCAACTTTAAGAGGGGGGGCTCCTATACAAACGAAATACAAATTTCCTCATAAATCGAGAACTAATCAAGCAAATGGAACCAAATTTGGCACGTGGGTGTTTTTGGAGACAAAAATTTTTTCTATGATGAATTGGGACCCCTACCCACTTTAGGAGGGGGGGCTCCTATACAAATGAAATTCAAATTTCCCCATAACTCGAGAACTAATCAAGCAAATAGAACCAAATTTGGCATGTGGAGGTTTCTGGAGGCAAAAATATTTTCTATGGTGAATTAGGACCCCTCCCAACTTTAAGAGGGGGTGCTTCTACACAAATGAAATACAAATTTCTTCATAATTCGAGAACTAATCAAGTAAATGAAACCATATTTGGCATGTGGGTGTTTTTGGAGGTAACCATTTTTTCTATGATGAATTAGGACCCCTTACCTTTTTAAGAGGGGGGGCTCTCATACAAACGAAATACAAATTTCCTCATAACTCTAGAACTAATCAAGCAAATGGAACCAAATTTATCATGTGGGTGTTTTTGTAGGCAAGAATATTTTCTATGGTATATTTTCTATGGATTTCCCCACTTTAAGAGGGGGGGGCTCCTATACAAATGAAAAACAAATTTCCTCATAACTCGAGAACTAATCAAGCAAATGGAACCAAATTTGACATGTAAGTGGTTTTGGACGCAAGATTTTTTTCTATGGTGAATTGAGACCCCTCTCTTCTTTAGAAAGCGAGTTATGGCCCATCTCCCCTTTAAGAGGGTGGGCTTCCATACAAATGAAATGCAAATTTCCTCTTATCTCGAGAATTAATCAATCAAATGGAACCAAATTTGGCATGTGGGAGTTTTAGATGGCAGAAATTTTTTCTATGGTGAATTACGACCCCTTCCCCTTTTAAGAGGGGAGCTCCCATACAAATGGAATTCAAATTGTTTATAATTATAACTTTATAATTATAATTATAACTTGAGAACTAATCAAGCAAATGGAACCAAATTTGGCATGTGGGAGATTTTGGAGTCTTGAATTTATTTTACGATAGTTAGAGACCTCTCACCCCTGTGGTAGGGGGATATGGACTCTCATACAAATAAAACAGAAATTTTTGCGAAACTCAAAAACTAATCGAACTCGAGAAATTCGAGACTCTTCCATAAAACATTAGTCAATACAAGACCACAAAAACTATCTATAGTAACACTAGATCATTCAGGACGAGACGGTCGCGAGTGTTGCCGGTGACCCGCCGTCGGAAGCGCCGCCCACTGGGGGTCTTTCAAAACTCGAGATTGTGACAAAGATCATCCGAGATTCATGATTTATGTACAACACAGGTTAATTTGTGGCAATACGAAGTTTGTCGGGTCAGCTAGTTAACATATAAGTTAAAAAGATGTGGACCCAGACGAGAACTTTGGGGTACACCACCAAAGGGGTGTAACTTGTATTGCTACAGATAGTTTGTTTTCGAAAGTGAATTGATAGATACTCATGATAGCTATGAGTGCAGTAATTCCTAACGTTTTGCGTTCCACAATTTTCCAATTTACAGAGTAATAAAAATAAGTCGATCCTGTCGACTTTTTTCGACTCAAATTCATCTAAATGCTCCTTTTAATTCTATTTATATAACAAATTCACAAAATAGTCACACGCGAGTGATTCGTACCAGTGCTCGAAAAAATTAACTGTCTTGATCGAAAACGAATATAAAACGTATTCAACGTATACAGCTTTACCCCGGGTAGTATTCTTTTTTCTGCCAGCCCATGGACATGACTACTGAGCTGCTGGCAGTGTTTATCTTTCTCAGTTTTCTACCCTTCAATACAATTGATTCATGAACTGCAGTGCTGAATGGGTGCTCGTCTAACCTGTCAGTCAATTTTCTTGCTCTTGACTGATATTTTAGGTCTCAATGTTAAGTTTTTCAAACTGCCTGCTTTTTAAAATCAACCAAAACCTGACTGAAGAAAATTAATTAAAACTTCGGAGCAATGTTTACTTTTATCGTAATTTCGTTTTCCGTTGCCAGCAGTTCCAAATGAATGAACGATTCACATTTGATTTCATTCACTATTATCGGGAATTAATTGATGTAAAGAATATCACGAACATGAACGCAAGTGATTCACTCGAATCGTTGGTTTTAAATTTGCAAAATTGCATAGATTGAATTTGAGAAGCAGGGGCGTAAAATGTAGGGTATTGCCGTTATCGTCGGGTCACTGTTATGGTCGGGCCATCACGATTTTACAGTTTTAGTAACTCATGATATAACCATTGTAAAACTTCTTACTGTGATAGCTAACTTTTCACAATATTGTGAGTTTCAATCGCGTATTCAAAACACCCGTACTGAATTCAGTGACTAAATCTTACAAAAAAAGTTTCCCAGGCGCAATGAACTTTTCTTCAAGAAATGATTCATGAAATGCATTAATATTTTTTGAAAACGATGGTTCTACAATTGATGAAGGGACGGTAGGGGAAAGAAATGAAAATTTTTGGTGAAGGAGGGGAAGAATGGAAAGGAAAGGGGGGGGAGATATTGGTAGCTACGCTTGACAAGTAGTCATCTTGACTCCTACCTTTTGTCCAATGCTGGAAGGTGCATGAGTCCAACCAAGCTATAATCTGAGATTATAACCGGATTCGAACCCACAACACCCGCCAGGGCGTGCGGTTCGGTGGTACTTGTACCTTTGAACCATAGAGGCGCTGGACTGCAAAATCCACCAATCCATCGATAACCCAACCAAACGCGTCCCTGCTTGCACCCTTTTCCTTCTGACCCACTCAATTAAGATAGCAGTTTGCAGGAATATGTAAGTTTTATCTAAAATGTGGCGCGCTTACAGCATTTTAGGACCAATTTTGTACCTACTTAAATTCGCACCTAATTTCTAAAATGAATTGTGAACATAAAAGTGGACTCAACTTTTGTCTTTAATTTGGACACCAGTCAGAAATGATGTGGGTTCGTATCCCACCGCTGTCACCAAATGTAGCTCTGTGGCTACTTGACTTTTCTTTTGAAACAGGAAAAATTTCCGCTCATCTTCTTACTTTAATACTAACTGATTTTGTCAAACCTAAAATACTTAGCCCTAGGGCCCTACACTCTTCCCAAGTACCAATTCTAAATTTAATTACGTTCCTCTAGTGGTTTTCATGACCCATTTCATAAAACTGCTAATAAAACTATGCGCTCCATTAGAACATCCTGATGGCCGCTATAAAACTACCGTCCGACCAAAGGGCCTATTCTTCAGAGGGTTTTTATATCCTCTTTCAGAATCAGGTTACAAGCTTAAGTAGTCTTATCACACTCTGCAGAAAGAAGTACTAAAACCGATGCTGCTTGTCGCAGCTTGACAGCTACCGCCATAATTTAGTGAAGTTTTTCGCTACAAAATTGTAAAGCATACAGCTTACTTTGATAAGAAGCTAAATCAGTCCGCCAGCTGTGTTAACTTGGAAATACACCCGTGTGCATAAAAGTTAAAGTTTTACTGTCAGATCGTCCTGATCGATTTGGTTTATAGCGATCATAATGAAATATCCTATAGAATTATTAATAAATTTTCAACGGTCTCCATTGGTTTGCAGTTAAAACTGGTTTTTTTACAAAATAATTAGTTTCAGTTAGTCAATCTCCATCAGCGCCGTAGCGTGCCCGACCAGACTGGTCGTAGCCAGACTGGCGTTAAAAATGGCCTGTATTCAGTAAAGCATTAGTAATAACATATGTTATTAAAAAGCTAGACTGATTTTAGCGCTTTTCCGTGCCACGTTATTAGTTGATTTGTATGAAACAACCATGGCGAAAACAGCCAAACAACTGCGCTCGATGCTTTGTTCGTACTGCGAGCTCCACCCGGTAGCGATGAAGTTAGACATAGTGAAGCACTTCGTATCCGCTGAATAGAGCCAATCTGACATGTAAAACATCCTCTCCCTCGAGAAAACGTTGAACGGAAGCCTGGCTAATGGCCCCCGGAGCAACCGGCTAAACGGCGAAGAAGTAGTACTTGACTAAAATGGACATTTTTATGCGGATGCACCAGTCGAGGCTGTCTGTATCTGAGTAGCAGGCAATCGTCAAGAAAACGACCGAAGATGCTGCTGAAAACCCTCTTTTCGGCGAAACTCGATGTCGTGGTCATAATGGGCGACGAAAACTACTTGACGCTGGGTGGCAGAGGACCGAGTGCTCTACATCCCCCACCAAGAAAGCGGGTGATGACGTCAAGTATATCTTCCACTTCCACCCCAAGTTCCCGAAGAAGTTTATTCAGTGCCTGGCGATCAATGAGAAGAGAATGTTCAAACCGCAGTTCTTTCGCTCGAGGTTTACGGTGAACAAAACTGGACTTCTACCGGACTATGGACGAACTACCGGAGATTGTTGCCTTTATTAAGAAGTATCACGTAAAGGATGTGGTCCTTTGGTCGGACCTGGTCACCGTCCATTATCCTAAGAGATTACTGGAGGAGATGATCCGGCTGAAGATAAACGTTGTACCGACGATCACCAACTCTTTCAGTGTCCCCCAACTGCAGCCAAAAGGGTTTTTTGGGCGAAGCTCAAACGGAGCATTTATCCCAATAATTTTGTTGCCAAAACGGAGAAGGAGCTGATCGCCAAGGCCACGACGTCTATCCTTTGATCGGCCATAGCGAAGGTTCCGGTGAACCGTAACACCATTTGGCAGGGCATCGAAGCATTGTTATAGAAGGCTTAATGAACGTAGGATTGGTGGAAAATTTGTTTTATTGAATTATCTTTTGTGTTTATTTTTCATCGCCATCGGAAATTAGTTCATTTTTCTTACATACGTTGAGTGCAGCGAAGTATTGAATACGAAAAAATGACAAACCTGGAGAGAACACTGATTTATGAAAAGAGTGGCTCCAAATTGGGCTTTCGCCAAGGGCGCCACAATGTCACGCTACGGCTCTGATCTCAATATCTAACAAAATCATGTTAGTTATTTCCAGGCTTGATTTTGCTCATCTTAAGCATACAGGGACAATGCAATCTGCCTCTAACAACTACCAACAGCATTCATTTTCTGTTCAATTGTTTGCCCTCCCTCCGAATGATGCCTGATAGTGTTTTCTTCTACAACCACTCATCTTGCGCAGACATAGCACAACTACAAGCAGAGCTAATCTTTTTTTCGCACACTGGAGACAAAATACTATTTGCTCCGTATCCCAAAGAGAATATGGGACAGGCAAGTATATGGCAGAAAAAGAAAGATGAAACAAAGTTGACGCTCATTTGGGGGCAGAGCAAAGCAGCAAAACACTGCAAAAGCAAAAAACCCGTCGCTTGTCGGAGAAGGTAACATCCCACAGAGAGAGAGAGAGAGAGAGAGAGATATAGAGAGAGAGAGAGAGAGAGAGAGAGACCCGATTCGTTTTCTGCTCTTTTCCAGTAAAACGTTGAGAATTGAGAGTTTTGAGAGCACGGCAGAAGCCTGGTTGCTTCCTGTGACAGGGTTAGCATTGGGCAAAATTCCCAAAAGTATCGATAATCGAATATCGATGTCAAATCCGCCGCTTTATCGATACCCTCGATTTATCGTTCGTGAAGTATCGATATTAGCTTTATCGATACTATTTAAGGCGGCATTCTGGGATTTGGAAATGCTACATTGTCATTGCTAGCCGTTTTTGGCCATTTTTGTAGAGTTTTCTTCACGATCTTTGTACTCCTGCCACTTTTTCCTCTTCAGGATCATGGTCAACTCATTCCGTGCTCGTCGAAACTTGACCAAATTCTTCTTCGTGGCAATAGATAGACGTAAATAGAGATATTTTTTTGAAACGATGGTTCTACAATTGATGAAGGGACGGTAGAGGAAAGAAATGAAAATTTTTTTTTTGTTGGTGAAGGGGGGGGGGGGAAGCGTGACTCATGCACCTTCCAGATTTGGACAAAAGGTAGGAGTCAAAATGACTACTTGTCAAGCATAGCTACCAATACCCCCCCCCTTCCTTTCCGCTCTTCCCCCCCCCCTTCACCAACAAAAAAAAATTCATTTCTTTCCCCTACCGTCCCTTCATCAATTGTAGAACCATCGTTTCAAAAAAATATTAATATATGTATGACCTCATTCCAAGGTCAAGACTAAAAACTTAAGATTAGTCTAGTAAATAGAGATGTCAAAAATTATGGTCAAGTTTTATAAGCACATATTATGTCGCGAGAAAAAATTCCTAAAAAATTTCTTTCTTGAACATTTCTTCAAACCCATATTTTTTCAGCTGCATATCCCGCTTTATCAAAACAGTATCGGGATGAAAGTATCGATTTAGAATAATTTCGGCGTCGTATGTATCGATAAAATATATCGAAATATCTGCCCTTGATTATCGATATTACGGGTATCGATACGGTATCGCCCAATCCTAGACAGGGTAACCGATTGATAATAGCGGCAATAATCCTGATAAATCAGGGTGTTACCATTTTAATAGCTCTATAAAACTAACAGATTTATTGCGGTTTGACTAGCAACCGTAATAAGATCCGTTTTGACCACGACCCACGTATGGTAAGTCAACAAAAGATGTGGCGCAGACAACAAACATAATAAATTTTCCTTATTGACAGTTTTATTGTGGTTTTATAGTTAGCTACAATTAGTTTTTGACTTATATCGTCCTGCAATATCATGATAAAGCCAGAGGTAATTTAATACCGCAATAAAACCTCTACAAACTTAGAAAAAACATAGCGACTTTGGAATTGTTACTTGGGAAGTAAAAGTTCAATCTAACTTGGTTTCGAATCGGGATGTCGTAAGCACTTTAGACTGTTCCACTAAAAAGTAACCGTCATTTTGAATAGCGTATTAGTATTTTACTGACTATCCGCTAGGTCCTGTTATTTACATCCAACTGAAACAGCTGTTGCCGGTGTGCGTGGCCTTTTTTCTGAACAGCGAAAACGGATTTTACACAAATGGGACACATTGAGTGGTCTTTCGATCAGAAAACAAGGACGCTAAGGACGAAGGAGTGAGCATCGGTGCAGTTCAAACCGCGTTGAAAAAGTATGGAGAATAGTGCGCTTTCAAATTTCCCACGATGTGGTCGAAAACCTGATCCGGTTGACCCAGTTATGGGTTATGGGAGTTATGGGAAAATATGGGATTCCCGATCAGGAGGACCTAACAAAATTGTAACAGCCCAAGCAACAATGTGAGTTTTATTGCACTCTTATGGCGGTTTTCAAGGCCAATTTTTGTCTTAAATTCCATCATAAGAGTATAATAAAACCCAAATTGTTACTTGGGAGATCTTGTTATTTTGTTATCAAATTTTCTAATAAGAGTTGTTATTAATTTGATATATTTGATCATATTATAACAACCGTTAGTATAAATTAGCCTCCGTAAGCGGTTAAAATATCAAAAACTATAACTAAACTGCCTCTAATTAATACCTGATTCATAACAAACCAGATAATGATTTTATCTTAATTGTAACACATTGTGTTAAAGGTTAATTGTCAACATTTCAAGATACATATTTCAAAAATAACACAGCTAATCTATTTATATAAGAGGCTTATGTCTGTCGCCAAAACGAGGGGCGCGATGTGTATTTTCGTGGTAATAATCGCCCCCATTAAGCAAAGACTCAAACCAATCATACCAGATCACACACAAGACGAGCAAAAGTAATGTAGTTGCACCTCATAGAGTTACATAGCGAACCTCCTATTTGCTCTCAATGAATCATTGAAAAAGCTAAAAAACAGATCACAGATGGCTCCAGCATAGACATGTTCTGTCAAACACTCTCGACGAACGTCTACGAGCGACTGTCAAACTGCCTTGAAATCTGATTGCTCCACCTAAACGACCGGTTCAGATTAACCGTTATCAACCGTCAACAACAACGGAACGGCAAGAAATTATGACGTGTAATCTGTATCAGCCTTAAAATTTACTAAATATGCCACGTGGGGCTTTAGTGTCCATCTAGCGGTAAGCATGAGCAAAAACTACCTACAATGATCCATTAGACGCGAGGTGACGCGCGCGGGTTACAACTATCTAAATATTTATATAATATATTTTCATAAGAGGCTTATGTCTGTACCGAAAACCAGGTCTCTGACAGGACGTCATAAGAGGATTATCGGTAACTAAAACTAGGTCCCTGACAGGACGTCATGCTTTCGTAGCAATGGGTTGTATTCTCAGTCGACCGCTGGACTGCTCGATTGCTCAACTGGTTGATTAGACAGCTCGACTGGACTGGTCGATTAGACTGCTCAATTTGATTGCTTATCACATATGCTTGACTTACTACTCGAGTTGACTGCTCTACTTTACTGCACGATTGAACTGCTCGACTGGACTATTCGATTCGACTGCTCGACTGGACTGCTTGACTGGACAGCATGATTTATCTGTTCGACTAGACTGCTCGATTCAACTGTTCGATTCGACGCTCGACTCAACTCCTCGATTCAACTGCTCGAATAAACTGCCTCACTCAATTACTCGATTGGACTATTCGAATCGGCTGCTCGACTAAGCTGCTCAATCTGATTGCGCGATTCAACTGCTCGACTAGACTACACGACTTGATTGCTCGACTCAACTAACAGCTTGATTCTACAGCTCGACTAGACTGCTCGACTTAACCACTCAACCCGACTGCTTGACTTGGCTTACCTGTTTGATTTGACAGCTCGACTTAACTGCTCGGTTCAACTGCTTGACTGGGGACTACTCAACTGAGCTGCTCGACTCAAATGTTCGACTTAACTGCTCGACTGAACCGTTTGACCCAACTGCTCGACTAGACTACTCAACTCAACTGCTCAACTCAACTACTCGACTAGATTACTCGATTCAACTGCTCGACGGGACTACTCGACTTGACTGCTCGATTAAACTGCTTGACTGGACTGCTCGATTAAACTGCTCGACTCGACTGCTCGGTTCAACTGGCCATCTCGATTGCTCGACTCAACTACTCGAATAAACCATTCGACTGGACTACTCGACTCAACTGCTCGAATGAACTGCTCGACTCGACTACTCGAATGAGCTGCTCGACTCAACTGTTCAATTTAACCGCTTGACCCGACTGCTTGACTAAAGCATTCGATTCGACTGAATTGCTCGATTTAACTGTTCGACTGAACTGCTCGATGTAACTGCTCGACTTGACTGCTCGACTCGACCACTCGATTCAACTGCTCGTCCGGACTGCTTGACTGAATAGCTTGATTTAACTGCTCGACTAGGCTGCTCGATTTGACTGCTTGACTTGACTGTTCGACTCGACTGCTCGGTCCAACTGCTTGACTCAATTGCTTGACTCGCCTGCTCAACACGATTGCTTGTCGCGATATCATATGGTCGGTGTTAAATCAGACCAAACCAAGTCGCAAATTTTTTAAAAATGAGTTAATGATAGCAAACGATCAAAAATTTTCTAAGCAGCATTTTACTCTAATCAGACATATCGGGTTACTACAAGCGGCATCCTTCGCTATCACTACGAGATGTGGCTGGAAAACCAGGTACCTCAGCGACTAACGTTATGCGTGGCAAAGAGAGATTTGGCCTGCAGACCCGGCGAAAGCAGAATCAACCAAGGCGAAGCATTAAGCTCCTGAATTTATGAAATTGACCAAGAAATTGGGGTATATTATCATGGGTGACGAATCCTTCCTAAATTCGATTGCTTAGAAATACCAGTCCTACATTTGAACCAATGATGTAGTGAAGATTGTCGGTATGAACAGTGATTCTAGTCTGACCGCCAAGGACCCACTGAATTTTGGTATTGGGAATTTCAAGAATTTTCTTGTTCAGCCGATAATGGTACAGAGCTGGTATCGTTCCTGTGGTTAGATTTGTCATTAGTTCCACCATTTCAATATTCTCGTACCCTGTTGTAGCTTTGGCAGTTGATAATGATGAACCGCTTGGAAGATTTTCTCTTTTACTGCGTATCCCACAAAATCCCAATCATTTTTTAAATTTTTTTCAATGCCGAACTCCTTTCTACAACTTTGTTGAGAGGTTATCGATCAGTCAAGTCATTCTTCAAAAATGCATTTTCAAAAAATCAGCTTTCCTCACATTTTAAAATCAAAATTGTACCCTGACAGTAGGAATTGACACATTTTATTGTAATGTACAAAAAAAAGGAACGAAAAGTTGTTCCAGATGCATTAGTGAACTCGCGTAGAACACACACACAATTTCTTGCTCCCATTTGTTGCCAGCTCACATCGAACGGAATGAAAGTGCACAAAACACATTCCGTGACAAGATTCGGTTCCATTGTTCGGTGTGTCAGGTGACATTCGTGCACAATGACAATCACGCACATACACACGGTAGGTTAGGTACACGTTCACGCAGCGACCGACCGACCGACCGACCGAAAGAAGCAGTGTGTGGCATTGCCCCTAATCTGCAAACTACCCTCGCAGTCGCCTCCGCCGCCGCCTGGTGTGTGAGTATCGAAATCGGGTACGGGTCGTGAGTGGGTGGGTGGGGTGGTTGCCCTACCAGCACCGGCAGCGCCAGCACCAGCTCCAGCTATCGATCCGTCTGGGGTGGTGCAGCATACGAATTTATAATGCCGCCACCGGAGTGGCACTCACTCGCAGCTGGATTCGGAGTATTTTGCTGTGTTCTCGTTATTTTTTTTTTGGTCGGTTGGTTTGTTGGTCGGTCGGTCTGTCGGTCGTCGGTCCTGGCCTACGTACGTTTTGGGGTAGGTTATGATGTGTCATTCCGTCCGGCACACTCACACGGCCGTACTTTTATTGTGGTCAAAGAGTACGGAGAGGACTAATGGATGGTGGCGGTTGGTTGGTCAAGGGAAGGTACCCCTGAAATGGAGCGCTTCTATAATTCATAGTTCCAAATCTTGTCGCTTACTGAGCATTGATGATCTGACTGTACGGGTTTGTGGTGGATGAATTGCGTGTATTTGTGTTTGTGTGTATGTAAACCAGGTTGGGTACGTACAGCCAGCGGGGTAACCACGTGTGCAATTTGTGTGGATCTGCCTGCATTAAGGGGATTAAATATTAAGCACTCGTCAATTTCGTCGGCAATTGTTTGTTTTTGTTGAGGAATCAATTAGGCTAACTGATTGCGTCGCCGGGCCCCGGCCCGGAGGCACTGGAAAGGACATGACAGGGGACAGGACAGGTGTTTTCCGTTTTTTTGCTTTTACGCAAACCCACCGATGAAATATTCAACTATGAATGGAAAGGACACGACAGACGTTAGTTTTATTCATTCTTTATGAGACAATTGTAATCCATTTTGGAATGAAGTTACTCCTAACTCGGTTTGTCGCAGGATTTCATAGAGCATGAGGCTTTGTTTGTCGAAAGAGTTACTCTATTGCATCTTCGTAATAAGAAAAAACAACACAGTTGGACCGCCATCACGCCGGCTGGTTATTTCATGTGCGAGTATTAATTAATAATTTAATATTTGACACGGCTAATGAAAACGGCTGCTGCAAATCTGCAGCTGAAACTAATTAAATCATTCGACATTGTCATGTTCCTAGCGTCGAGTGTCGTTATAAAACAATGTTAACCAGCGGGACTTTTCCTAGTTCACTTTCAGTCAATTCGTGATCCGTTCCAATTTCTAACTGCAGTCAGATAAACTGACTTGATGTAATAAAAGGCAAAAAAAACTGCAAATATTCCATCGAAACGAGCGATTCAGTTCTATTTTTCCTGACATTTTTTTTTCATCCTGCGTACACGGAAATGGAATGCGGCAAACGACAAAGGAGGAAAAAAAAACTTTCAGCGATATCATTTTAGCTATACTAAATTTCGCTCCATTTGTTATACATCGCGAACATGCACACACACACACATATACTGCAACTCCAGTCCGGGCTGGTGGTTTGCATACGACATTCGATTCCGCGGGTAGTCAGTCCCCCGCCAGTTTTCCCTGGGGAGGCTAGAAAAGCATGCTGAAAGTTTTTCGGGACCCCCCTCCCTCGCAACCCGACGACTGTCTGCGCTATGCCTTTTATCGATCCCCCGGTGCCCGGATCCCCGCACCCGCACCCAAACCCACATCCGCAGCAGGCAGCTAGGGCTGTGCACTTCGGTCATTGCCACCGAGCGCGCCGTAGTAACAACGGTTCCTGCCCTCCTGGAGGAGGAGGAGGTAGGGAGCCTGACCTTACTGAAATGTGACTGGCCGGGAGAGCCAGCCAGCCGGGAGGAGGACGATGGGGACACGGGCAGTTCAATGCATTTGAATAGTTTTGCAGTGAATTTAGAGTATCTCCGAGCACCGCGGAGCACGACAAGCCGGCCGTGGCGTCGTCGTTCGTTGCAAGTGCAATGCAAGTTGCAAACAGATATTATTTTACAATTTATTTCGGCAAACATGAAACGACTTTTTTTCTGCTAGTTTCATTTCCCGATCGAACCTTTGCTTAGTGAATTTTCAGGATTTTTTTTTTTTTTCATTTGTTTTTATTTGACTCGATACTTTGTTTCGGTCAGGGACACACTGTGGACGCCGCGGCGTGATTTCGATTGCATGACTTGCACGACGCGAGCTGACGAAATCGACGGTTGGCTTTTTTTTGTGCACTTTTATTTTAATAATTAATTTCTACGATTGATAAGTGACGAGTTTCAGAATGGCACAGAAATAGTGTTTGAGCGAATAGACAGGCAATTAATGATTGATGCAGCAGAGGTAGAGCGCGGTGTTTGAAATTGCTTGAAACAATGAAACTAAGGCTCTAGCAAAATTCAGTTCTTTGTCATGGTGGCTTTTAATGCGTCACTTCGTGAACTAAATATTGTATAATTACAACAAGAGTAAGGGTATTGGTAAACTAGAAAAATTCGGTCGTTTTACCAACAGTTTCACGTTTATTGGTCAATAAAACACCATGTAATTTTAAAATGTACAGCGCCTGATACCTGATGAAGGTGGGGGAATGTGTGTCATTAACTTATCACTGGCTATTAGAATTTATTCAAAATTTATTCATTCAAACCATAAGTCTTCTATTAAAATGTACCTACGTCAACTAGTGTATCATTTTGTGCATTTTGCTGCGACATTTTTTAAAATGAAGGCGCAATGTACTGGCTCAAGCCAGCATTAAAAGTCGATACTTTTAAAATGGCGCATTAAGCGGTCATAATTAAATATTAAAGATTAAATAATTAATTTTCAAATTCTTGAAAAAGATTTAATACAAATCGAAACGTCGGAAGTAGAAGAAAAACGTTCGTGTTTATCAGCAATTTGACTGCAAAGCCGAAAAACAAAATTAAAGAACAACCGTATCGTGAAATTTTCTTATCACTTATAGAATAGTGATTGAGTAACGCACAGCTTTTTTTAAAATAAAAAAATTAAAAAAAAAAAGGTTTTGTACATATATGTTTTGTTATTGTCAGTCACACTTGTATGCCGATGACTGTCAAATATATTTATCGAGAATGCTGAATGAATGACCGAGTACTGTCAACAAGATTACAGGTACACCTCGATAGTACGTACACCCGCGCATCGTTTAGCGTACGTACTATCGAAACGTACGTAGTATCGAATCACAATTTTTAATGTAAAGTATTATTTTTATTATGCTAAATATTGTCTAAAATTTCCAAATTTTAATATATTATAAAATAAATAATTATCTTGAGAGCGTGTAGGGCGCTATATCTCTACATATTTGCGTTGGTAAGAGGAAATGCTTATCAACTTAGGGACCAATTGCTTTAAGAAATGGTTAATTGGTTTCACTGTTCCTGGTTTTTGCTGTCAGGTATTGTGACCAGTTAGCAATGTGTGATTATCTACGTCTTCATTAAAATTGCCAAGATTTGAGAACAGCAAATTTTTATATGTAACGGTTTGTAAACGAATTAAAACGCGTGATCTTAATTTTGCGAGAAACCTCATTCTCATCTAACACGACGGATGCAATATTATTCGCCCATACAGTGGATTCGCGCGGGACTAGTCCCATAACTGTCCTGTACTTTAATAGCCGGCTGTCGATAAAGAAGGGTCAAATCTTAGAAAGATGTTCAAGCCCAAGGCTATGCTTTATGGAACAGACGTGCTTTTATTTAGCAACTTGCGCTTGTGAATAAAAGCTTAACTGACCAATCTTCGAAATTGTGTAAAAAAATATGCATTTGTGTTTAACTTTACAATAAAGTTAATATGGATAGTTTAATTACTAGCGCAACGTGATTTTTTCTCCAAAGAAAGCAAAATAATTCTCGTATAACGACGTATGACGCACAACATATATTTATAAATTAGTCAGTTGCTTACAGTCTCATTTTTCCACACTTCACTTTGGTCCATATGGGACAGTTACGCTTTTATGGGTAGTAATCATATTACACGTATTTGACGAACACCAGTATCTGCAAACCAACGAGCCTGCTGTTCCCCCCATCGCAGTTGGAAAGATTGTGAATCACAGAAAAGGTTAATTCCCTGAGCAAAAATCTGCAAAATCAGAATGCTAAAAAATAACTGTTATTTAGAACGTATATTTGATTAATTTACTATTTAGGAACTGTTTTTATTTTAAAATAATGGTTTTTACATAACAGAAATAACTGATATTATTCAAATATTTAGAATTATTGAATACGTATTTGCTTGTATTGACTCATAAATATTCATAAAAAAGTTTCTGCTTTATATAAAAAATGAAAAAAAATCATTGCTGGAAAATGTACATACTATCGAGGCAAAATGTACGTATTATGGAGGGTACGTATTATCGAGGGTACGTACTATGGAGGTATACCTGTATTTGACTTTTTTCCCGTTTTCTTTTAATTCGTTTTCTATTGATTTTCGTTTCTCTATCGTTATTCGCTTTTCTCATTTCGTTTCTTTTGTTTGATGTTTCGTATTCCCTTCCTTGTCGTGTTTCTCTCTTTTTCTACCCGCCTCTACCCGTTTTTCGCATTTTTCATAAGCCCTGATTTTCCTCTGTCCCGTGCTTTCTTCCGTTTCGTATTTTTTCCATTGCGTCGTTGTTTGTGCTGTTTTCCTGTTCAGTTTCGACATTTTTTATCCTGTTTTTTTGTTTTCCTTCGTTCCGTTCTTTTTCTTATGTTCCGCGTTTCTTCCTTGTCTGTCACGTTCCATTTATCTTTTGTGTTTTTCTCTCTATTATTTTACTTTTCCTATCCCGTTTTACCTCTTTTTCTGCTCCCATATTTTCTCCTTTTCATTTGTTCCTTTTCTATCCTATATTTCTTCATTTCTGCCCAGTTTATTCTCGTTTTCTTTTTCGCATTCTTCATTTTCTCATTGTTTTTCCTTCTTTTCTCTTTCGTTGTACAGGTTTTTCTGTCATGACTTTTCGGTTATTGCTTCATTTTCCCTCTTTTTTTCTTACGTTTTATACTTTTCCACTAATTTAATGTAATTCTCGCTGAAACAGGGCAACTACTGATACGAGGTCTTCAAATATTGGAACTTTTGCGCTTGATTGGTTGAAAATGGCGATTCTTTTGATAAAATCCAACCAAATTCGGCCAAATCCATGGCTGTCGATTTTTTTTTCACTTTGTTGATAAACCCTATCTCTCCTCTTTGCAAAACTGTGTCGTTTGTAGTTGGTTTCACTGCAAATTTCGGAAATACAGTAATGTCTACTCCCGATTTTGTCAGCCTATAAATTTTGTTTAACTGTTGTGCTTTTAAACATAATTTATAAAACTTTTCAGCCTGCTTGAAATTATTTTGATTCTCTGGGGAGAGTTTTTGAATAAAATCATGCCTTCTTGCAAGTAATTCGGGGTCAAAGTTAGGGTATTTTTATAGTAAAAGTTCTATAGTTCCTAAAAAAGCAAAGATAGAGATATACTATATTCAGCAATGTTGTGTATTTTTACTATTTGTACAACTTTGTGAAACACGAAAAAGTCATACAACAACTATAAAAACAGCTAAAATAGAAAAACTGATATTAACGATTTTTCATTTATGAGAAATAGGATTTTTCTATCTTTAGTGAAGAGATAGAAGGTTACTATCTTCAGCAAAATTTCTGGTAATGATATGCTGTAAAACTTTGCAGAATACATCAATGTGTTATATTGAAACTGAAGAAAAATAATTATTTTATTTCACTTTTAGGGGGATTAATCAAAATTTGAATTCCGCTGGACGATAGAACTTTTAATCTTAGGAAACTCTTTCAAAGGTTCCAGAAATCTAAAACCACGTTTTCCCGCTCAAAGCTAATGCGCACCAAAAAAGGTTCTAGACCCGTGTGCTGTGCTCGGTTCATTGACCTTTCGGTTGACCAATTGAGGGTTAAAATTTAATTTTTAGTAGAAGTCTGCGATTTGGCAAGGTCTTAAGTCTTGAATTTGGAAAAAATTTTCGAAAAAAATAGCCCGATTTTGTCAGTTTCTCTTTTTTGTCAGACCAAAATTAAAAATGGGGCTGACAAAATCGAAACATTACCTGAACCTGCCACAAATAACTGGTGAACCTTGCTACAAATAACTGGCTGTTTTATTCAGTTAATGCCATTGCACACCCTATTTTATGAATAGCTCTTGAAGCATTTTTTCTCATTTTTCCAATGGTGGTCTTAAAATGAAAATCGGTTGGGGGGCTCATGGTGAAAACGGCGAGTTTTTGATAAAATCCAATATGGCGACCAAATCCAAGATGGCAGCCAACAATTTTTTTTACTTCATTTGATAGCCCTGCTCTTCTTCTTTACAGAACCGGGCCATTTGTTAGTTGTTTCAAGGCAAATTTATGAAATATCACATGATGTAGATCGCAAGGTTTGCTCACAATTCAACTTTTTTGAACCTGTTAGGCCCCTTGGCGAATGAGGGGTCCACTATTTCGAGGTATCAAAAGTGTAATTCTTATTTTTTAACCATTTTTAACCAATTAAGCACAAAAGTTCCAAAGTGGCTCCGTTTCAGCAAGATTTACTCTCCTATTGTTATGTTCTGTTTTACCACTCATTTTGCCTCATTTTTTCTTTCGTTTTTTTCCGGTCAGTTTTTTACCGTTCGTGCGTTTTTCTTCTTTCTATTCCATTTGTCCGGTTTTTTTTCATGTTTTCCTTCGTGCTGTTTTCCGTTTTTCTTTTTGCTTCTTTTTCTGGAGAGCAGCAGGAGACGAACTATCTCTAGAACTTTAAGTTAAAAACTTTAAGTTAAAAAATGTATCATTTGGTGTAAATCTGTTGGTACTAAAAGATAAGAGGTTTTGTGCCTACTGGAGAAGGAACGTTATAACTGTTCCACTCCAGCGGGCTTTTCCCTTCTCAAACAAACAAATAAATAAACAAACAAATAAACTGTCGGTAATCCATTTGTGAATATGCTGACAAAATTTAGTCACATTTTCATAAAAACGTATTAGAGTACCACGTAAAGCGGGCGGCAGTAGTTTAGTGAGTAAAAGCATTCGGGTACCACTCGAAGGAGCGTGGATGCTAGCCCCACCTGTCATTGCACAACCCGATATATTAAGTTATGCTTTACGGCATTTTTTTCTCTCCTGTAGAGCCTCATTACAACTGCGTCCTTTGCACTGTGGTCCAGAAAGCCAAATTAGGTGGAAAAAATAGGGATTTTGTCTTCTGCAATATTACTCAAAATACTTCAAGCTATACAATTGCTGAAGTGAATATGCCAAATAATGCTTCACAATTGCAGAGTATATGTTCAGCAGTTTCTATTTCTAGTCGACAAAAACGACATTCAGTAGTATCATTTTTACCTATTTTGTTTAAGTGATATCTGCTGGGGCAGTGACCCGTCAACAGACCAGTAATTACCCGCAGATCTTTTTTATTAAGATTTAATAAGATCCGGGCTCTTGCTGCACTTGGTCTTATGAATCTTTTTGCATGTCGGGATGTATCCGTGGCGTTTCAATTTGATTCTACCATGGACATTTCCCATTTTCTCCTCAAAGCACACTCCGGGACTCCGCAAAACGGTTCCGGACCAATGAAGTTTGATGCAGAACCTTCTCTTGCTAGACTGTCGGCTTTTTCATTTCCCTCAATACCACAATGACCGGGCACCCAGTATAAAGTTACTTCGTTCCTACTGGCCAATTGCCTAAGAGAGAGAATGCATTCTCACACTAGCTTCGATTTATATCTAAAAGCTTTAAGCGCAATGAGAGCTACTTGGCAATCTGAAAATATGCAGATCTTTGCAAATCTGTACGTCCTATGTAAACAGATATTTGCACATTCAATAATGGCGTGAATTTTGGCTTGAAATACTGTTGGGCTACGACCCATTGGTATTGCTTTACAGACTCCCGAAAACCCCAGCTCCAGTATTTTCACCCATCTTCGACCCGAGTATAGGACACAATTGAACCTGGACGCAAGCTTGGCCCACCAGACTCCCAAACATAGCGGCTCGATTTAACCACTTTGAAGGGAACGTCATAGTTTGTCTTCGTTATCATCCAATTTTCAATTGTAGCAATATCTATGAGTTTAGCCTGAAATCCTTAACGATCCTTAAATGTTCTGTCAGATTACCATCAAAATCTTGTTACACCATTTGAATTGTAGGGCACTTTTCACGGCCTGTTGCTTCACAAATTGGTGCAGAGGTAACAGGTTTAGAAGGGCATCCAATGCAACTGATGGTGTACTTTTCATTGCTCCAGTTATTGAAATACAAGCAAGCCCCTGTAGTTTACCTAGCTTTACTTGAGCGGTTACCTCATTAAGTTTGGGCCACCATACAAGTGAGGCGTATGTCATTTTCGGACGAACTATTGCCGAGTAAATCCAATGGACAGTTTTTGATCGTAGTACCCATGTTTTCCCCACGGCTTTACTACAAACTTATAGGGCATTTGTACCCTTACCCAAGTTGCACACTTTTGTCACTTCTGGTTGCTGAAACCTATTTATGACTGAAATCAGTCATTAATCGGTTACCACAACTGGTTTATAACAACTGTGCTTGTAGGGTAGTGATAACCTTGTCTAGATGGGAGTTCCAACTTAGTTTTTTATCCAAAGTGACACCAACTTGCCTCATCTAACTTGCAAATAATAAAACTGTGATGGCTACATCGTCTGCGTAACCAATCACATCATATCCTTGTTCTGCTAGCCTTTGAAGGAGTTCGTCTACTACTAATGACCACAATACCACAATACCAAGATTCAGCGGAAATTTCTCGATCTTTTAACATCGCCATTCGATAATACAGTAATCCAGGCCCCTCGCTTCCATTGCAGAACGCATTGAGCCATGGGATGCATTGTCGAATGCTCCTTCAATATCGAGAAAAGCAACCAAAGTTATTTTTTGGCTCGAAACGATTTTTCGATTTTGCTAACTAGCGATTCTAGCGCCGTTATTGTAAATTTGCCTGATTGGTAAGCAAATTGATATTTGCTCAAGGGAAACCTCGATAAGCTTGTTGACTTAATAAAGTCGTCCACAATTTTTTCCATTGTCTTTACAGAGGAACAGAGGATAGACTGGTCTAAAGGCTTTAGGAGTCGTTTTATCTCTTTTTTCGCTTTTGGAATAAAAACAACTCTTACCTTTCTCGAAGCCTTTGATATGTATCTCAGAGTAACGCTGGTTCTGAATAATTCAGTCAACAGAGGAGTAAGAATTTCTTTTCCCTGTTGAAGCAATGCTGGGAAAATTTGATCTTTCCCAGCTGATTTGAAAGGTTGAAAAGAACTCAATGCCCATTCAACCCTGGAAGGTGTGAAGATTTCACAAGCTTTACGATAGGCATCGGTTGACCATAAGTATCCTGCCTCATCCAAGCCATGTGCTTCAGCAAATACAGGTGTTGATCATGGGAAGTGAGTTCTCATCATTAGTTTCAATGTTTCAGAGGAATCGACAGTAAAACTGCCATCTACTTTTTTAAGACTGCCTAAACCATTTGAATGGTCTTTACGGCATTACATTCACTGCATGTAGCGTACGCGTGGTGAGGGGAGCTGAAAGCAATTTTCAATCCGTTGATCCGAAATACGAAAATCCGTTGATACGAACACTTGATCCGTGGGTTCGTAGAAAATTTCAAAATCTCGAGAACTACGGATAAATCCGCAGGTTTGGCATCACTGCAGTGTTTAGGTTCCGTAGAAATAATAAAAATCAAACTCTAACTGTTTGTTCGCGCTCCATCTCGAACAGGGACGCTGGCTTCGAGGGCTTAATTCCAACTCTTCATTTGAAAAACTCATTTCCGTTTTTCTTCTTCTAGTCATTCAAAATATAATTGAGTGGAGCAATGCGAGTGGACTCAAACTAAAAGCACGTAAGACTCAGGCTATTATGTTTAGGTCAAGACACACGGATATTAACGAAGTTCCTCTTGTTAAGCCTGGTAGTGAAAATATAAGCTACTGTACAAAATCTTGGCATTTTTATGGAAAGTTCAAACTAATGCGGTCTGTCAAAAAGTGGATTGGTAGCATAGCATTAAAACATTCTAATCCACAGCATATAAAATTAAAGCATATTCGATCACTGGTAATTCCACCATTCGAATGTACTTTTCGCTCCGTCAACAGAGGAGAATATTCTTAAGTTACCACTTCCTATCAATCCTTTTATCCAATTTGTGTACGGACTGAGAAGATTCAACCACGTCTCAACTTTTCTAAATGCATCCTTGTTCCTAGTTACAGGGAATATTTAGGCTTTAGAACTTGCACTATGACGTATGAAATACTGAATCACTTTGCAGTCTGCTTAGAAACTTTTTTACCACAACTACGCTTCCTAGAACGTTCAATTTATTGCATCGAGGGTATAAAACTGATGTTTCACGAGCATCGTTTAAACTTCGCGCTTTACGTCTGTAGAACAGCCTACCTCGGGCAATAAAAGATTAATTTACCCTCATTTTACTGGTTCAAGAAAGACACTATTCTGTCTAACTATTTCCCAGCCATTTTATCCTCTTGCTAAAAAAGCCATTTTGTACTTTTTTGCTAGCCATTTTCTTCAGG
Organism: Sabethes cyaneus; assembly: GCF_943734655.1. Classification (NCBI taxonomy): domain Eukaryota; kingdom Metazoa; phylum Arthropoda; class Insecta; order Diptera; family Culicidae; genus Sabethes; species Sabethes cyaneus. The sequence goes on from NC_071353.1 coordinate 157,674,525, forward strand.
TTTCTTCTTGGTGGTTGCTAGCCTTTTTCTTTGCATTTTACAGTTATTGCCAGGCTTCATTTTGCTCATCTTATGCATACAGAGGCAGAGCAATCTGTTTCTCACAACGATCAAGTTGCTTTCGTTTTCTGTTTAACCGTTTCCTCTCCCTCCGGACGATGCCTGAATACTGTTTACTCTTATGACCAGTGGTCACTTGACCAGTGACCAGTGACTCATTGACCACTCACCTTGCGCAGAAGGAGCACAACGACAAACAGAGCTAATATTTTTCCGCACACTGGAAACACGAGACTATTCGCTCCGTGTCATAAAGAGAATATGCGGTAGGCAATTATATGGACTGGAACGATTTGCTCCGTGATCTTGAGAGCATGCATTCGGTAGCGCTCCTGCAGAAAAAGAAAGAGGAACCCAAAGAGATGCTCACTCGCCGGCAGAGCATAGCAGCAAAGCACTGCAAAAGCAAAACAAGAGAGAGAGCAAATCGATTCGTCTTCTGTGCTTTGCCAATAAAACGCCGAGAATTTAGATATTTTCCAGAGCACGACAGAAGCCTGGTTATTGCAACTACCTTCTAATCATTTTCCAGCTATTTTCTAGACATTTTCTAACCATTTGTTAACCATTTGCCGACCATTTACTAATCATTTTCTAGTTATTTGCAAACCTTATAGCTATTTTCTAACAATTTTCTAGCAATTTCCAATTATTATTTTTTATTCTGAAGAGACGATCGAAGGATATATTCCTAGAGGAGACATATCACGAAGTTTCGCAAAGCGACTTTAAATGCTCATTGCTGATTCAGCTGAAATTTTGCATCGATGTTCTCTAAAAAAAGATTATTGTGACAGCAAATATATTGTAAAACCTGAATAGTTTTTTTTCTAACGGGTGTATCAAAAAGTGATGCTTTTTTGAGCACCCCTGGTTGAAATTGAATTGAATACGATTTCTACCATTTCAGTTTCAATGAATCCTTGAGGTTTTGCCAATCTGATAAGTTTTTTTTTGCTGATTATGAGGAAAGTTTACGTCGAACAAAAATCTTTCTTCTCTTAAACTACAAGAGAGAGCAAAACGTGGTCGAAAAAATTACTTGTAAAAACGGTAAAAAAACGGTGCCAAGCCAAATAATTCCTAATCTCCACTAGGGAAAGAACAGAATCCTAGCAGCACGGCTGAATTCTCCCCTTCCATCGCTCTGACGAAGGATTAACTTTACTACACAGGATAAATACCCGCTATTACCCGCTCAACTAACCTCAACCCAACGCAAAAGCTCGCAAACCCCGCTGGATAAACGGGTGAGGCGGCGGTGGGTCACACACAATCCTTGACTCCATTTTTTTTTTGCGTTCTGCACTCGCTCGCTCGCTCGCTTGAGTTTTTTTTCGTCGTCATCATCGCCGTCGTTAGTTTTTCTCTAAACTAGAAAGCTAGGTACACTTCTTTGTTGTTGTCACCATGTATGTAGAGGTACTAGGTGGGGTACGTTCTAGGGCGTTGTTGTTATCCGATGACCGTCGTCGAGAGAAAAAAAACGCAGCATAATTTTCCTTTCCTCACACAAAAGCGACAATCACATGCAACATTTATCGAAACGACGAACACGATGACGACGACGACGACGACCCGCAGGATGATGATATGCCGGTGGAGATACCCCGTTGTTGTTGTTGTTGGACCCGGCAGTAGGGATCAGCAGGAAACGGGAAGCCAGGAAAGGGTATACAAAACATATCCACATGCATTTCCGGTCGCGACATATACGAAGCAAACGAAAACAAAAAAATAAAATAAAACAAAATCGAGAGGAAAAAAACGGGAAAAACAATGAATTGGTTCAAACCAAAACAATACGCAGCTGAGCTGCGATGAGGTTGTGGGTTATATTGGGAAGGGAATCTAGCTTATCGGCTGTATTGCGGCGGTTAGCAGCAGCAAAATATCCGTCGGTTGGCCTTCGAGGGGTAATTAAAAATTTTCCGCCATCGTCGTCGTCGTCGTCGTCGTTGTCGTCATCATCGTCGTTGCTGACAGTCAGTGGCTTTAGGGAGCACGTAAGTCGAAAGTTTCGTGATTTTTTCCGGTTCCGGATCCGTACTCTGCGGGAATGGTTGCAACATGCTGCACACACGATCACAGCCAGTCAGTCAGTGTGTGCAGTCAGGCAGCGAATAAAAAGGAATTTTTAATTTCGTGGAAAATGGCACATCTAATACGAATCCAGGCCACGCATCGTACTACGTATGGGCACAATGGGCTTTGTTTTGTTTTGCTATTTGCAGTTGAGATGGAGAGCGATACAGTGAGTTATTACTGGCAGGATTTTGGATGGATGGAGACACATTTGCGGGAGAAATCATACAGGAGAAACAAATTCGAACGGTAATGAAAATGTTACTGTAGCGAACGGAAAAGAGATGATTAAAAGGCATTTAGATATAGTAAAAGTATAACAACAACGACAACAAACGACAGCAAAACAACACCAACGGATGCACACAAAAAATCTGTCTGCGATTTCAGAGAATCCGGCCCCTCGAATCGGTTTCATATTTATCGGACGATTGTCCACCCGTAAAAGTTCATTTGAAACAAACATATTTGCAGGGAAACACTCAGCATGCTACTCACCGAATCGTGTGGGTGCCGGAAATCCAAGGAACTGTCACCGGACGACTTGTCGTCCCCCCGGTCCCAGTCGATCTCTTTCTTCAAAGACTGCAAACCAAAAGAAATTCAGTCAGCAAAACCAAAGCAATCAACTGGTGGGAAGCTGTGCCAACTTACCAGTGGAACCTGCTGCACCGGTCCCATCCCGGATGGTCCAGCGATGGGTTCGGAGAGCGGACTCGGAATACCGCCACTGCCGAAGGTACTCCGCTCGCTTCGGTCCCGCAGCGAACGCGGCGAACTACGATCCACTACTAGCCCCCCAAGTGCACTTCCGTTACCACCACCCACCGCCACGCAACCACTGTTGACTGCCATTGTCGTTGAACTGCAGGCCACCGGAGTTCCGCCACCGCGACCGCCTCCTCCACCGCTGTCCCGCGACGAAGGCCTTAAATCACCGAGCAGACCACCGGCGGTGGACGAATTTACCAGCCCCCCGCCAGCGCCACCGCCACTGCTGGTCGAGTTTGCTAGGCACGCGGGCGAGTTGATGGTCATGTTCAGTCCTGAGAGAGGGGAATATTCTACCGATTAGTGTTAGTGGAACTTTTCGGCCCAATGGAGGAAGAGTTTTTACTTACCGACTTCACTCTTGATCTTGATCGGCGGTTCGTACTCATCATCCGAGGTGTTCATGCTCATGTTGTTGTTATTGGTGCTGATGTTGGGGTTGACGTTGGCGCCGGAATTGCTGCGTCGACCGTCGTCATCCATCACGCCGGACCGTTGCCGAAGGAATTGGTCCTGCTCGCTGCTGGCCGTGCCCGGTTCGTGCGATATAAGATTTCCATTCTCCTCGTTGTCCTCGTCGTCATCGTCGTCGTCGTCATCGTCCTCGTCATCCGCCGCACTCCGTCGATTCCCGCTTTCGTTGATCGTCCCGGCGTTGTTAGCGTTGCTCAGGCCTTCGACGGTGCTGCTGAGACTGTTCAGATTTAAACTACTACTGCTGAAGGCGTTGCCATTGTTCGACGGGGGTCTTTTGTGATCGGCGATGTCCCGCTCCTCGGAGGAACGTTCCGCAGCTGCCGTTGTGATGGTCGTAGTTGCCGATGAGGATACCGAACCGCTATGCGTATGATCACGATTTTTCCTAAGGGGAGGATAGAGCGCTAGGGGTGCAGGTGAGGGCGGATCGAGTCGGGTTGGCGAAGGACTCCGCCCGTCCGGATCCAGCCCACGGGATTTCGATATCGTGGACAGATCGGTGATGCCCAGAGAGGCGGCCACGGCTGCCACGGTCGCAGCATTGCTCGTGGGTGAACCGAGCGACGGGTGATGCTGCGAATGTTGATGGTGATGCGGTGAAACGGCTGCGGCACTACTGGCGGTCGTAGCGGCCGGCACCGATGACGGTGAGGAAGCGGTTGTCAGACTGGTGGCGGCGGTTGCGGTGTTGGCGGCAGCGGCGGCGGCTGCTGCTGCCGTCGCATGGGCACTACTATGGCTGTGAGGCCTCAGACGGTCCGGTTCGCGCTTTGGCTCGGCCAGCGTCGTATTCTGGTTGGTCATCTCTGCCAGACCTTTAACCTGTCACGGATAAAAAACCGCACGTTAGATGATAGTCTTAGTCCCAGATTATTCGAAAGACACTCACCTTTAGCGATTCGGCGGTTTTGAGCAGCTCCGACAGCTGGCAGTATTCGACATTCACCTCGCCCTTGTACATGAAGTCGACCAGCGTGCGGAGCTCGGCGAAGCGGACGTCCTTCAGGATCACGATCGGATGCCGCCCGGGATGGGTAAGAAACAGCGTCTGGAAGTACGAGGAACAGGCCGAGAGAACAACCTGAAAAAAATAAGAAAAAAGAAACCAAGTGTTAGGTACCTTTCAACAACACACTCTTATCTCGCGCTTTCGTTGATGCGTTTGCGTACAAAAAGATAATCGCTGATTATGACATTAATGCAGTCGGTGTGATGAAACCGATACCCCCCGATTGGCTTCGCAAAAGCGAAGCAACACGAACAAAAAAGTTATGGTAACTTAATTTGTGACAAATTATGTCAACACATGGCAGTCATTCATATAAGGCATAAACAGCAATAATAATCCTCTGCGCCGCCGATAAGTTCTTCTCGGGTACTTTGGTTGATGCTGCTGCTGCAGAATGTTTCTGCTGTACTCTGCAGTTTATTTTTTTTTTGTATTCTGTTGCGCTTAGCACCCGATCCATCGTCATCTCGGGATACTCATATTCCAGAAGCCGGATGAACCGACGGACGGACAACAGCAACCAGCGGAGGCTGCTGCAGGCCTGCAGCGGCAGTTAGTTGATGCAACAGCGTTGTCTCGTTCCGCTTCGTTCGAAAACGGGAAACTTCCTGATGAAGTTTGTGACGAAGCGGTGAGCACGGGAGAAGGGAGGGGAGCGGAGGGGTGGTAGAAGAGTGCTAAAAAGAACACTCCACACTCACTTGTATGTAAACGAGCCCCAGGAATCACGGTCTTGTGTGTCCGTAGGTGCCCGATCAACCGACGACCGACCGACCGACCGACCGGTCAGCAGCGTAGTGGCACGGTGGGTCGCGATGGTCAAATTCAGAACAAAATACTCGAAATTCTAAGTTTAGGATTGACTATTTTTAACTGTTGAAATACCTTCAGATAATTTGCCACCGCTAAAAAAACTTTCGATATAGGAAGAATGCGGCATATTTGTTATCTCATTTATCTTTTGTTTACTTTATCAAACTCTCTTCTCAATTAGTTCATAATTTTGCATGCTTTGTGGCAAGTAGTGCCGACTTGTTGCAAACACCTATCGGCCAGATCCTATGCTTCGATTTGGGGGTATAGGAAAATTCCGTAATTATCAACCAATAGTGGACTGGATTGATAGTAATGAAAGAGTCTAAACAGTCTCAAATCTAATCTAATCAGTATTTATTCCCCCCGATTGACACTATAGAATTCAATTGTTCTCGATTCATACCTTTAACGGTTGATTAGAGTGCTTAATACAATCAACTCCATATTTCAACAGGTCCTCTATAGTCAAACTCGCCTCGATAATTACTTCTTCAATTCCCAAGTCCCACACTCATATGAGATATTCTCATGTTTGCTTGCTTGTTATTTTAGATACGCAAATTCCCAAGTAACAATCCAATAGCAAATTGGTCTTATTCATTTCTTATAGTAGTTTTATCAGAGCATTTCAAAGTCTGTTATGTTTTATAATGTTTCTCCGCAAGTGAATTTTATCTTATTTGACTAACATTTCTGAAGTATGACTGAAGGAGACTTGAAGAATCACCCATAAAACTAAATTATCAGTAAGTGTAATTCACCTTATAAGGGGTTTTAAAGGATACTTAATTTTTGCTTAAAAACGACGCTCCTTAAAACTTAACAATAGTTTTGACAAAAACTTATGACATTCTTCTGCAAGATTCGTTTATCTTAACAATACTTCCATAAAACTCTCTTAAAATCGTATATTCTTGAAAGAGAAATTATACGCTTGAATAAGAACATTCTAACGTAAACAACTAATCTGTCAAAATGGGCGTCTAAACCTGGAGAAAATTGAAGAATACAGATCTTCTAAACGAAAATTAAGCGAAAATCTGTGTAATATTTTGAAAACTCTTTCATATGAACAATTAGCGAAGTCACAAAACAATGAAGATCTCAGGACTAACTGAACTGGGGAAGGACAGTGCCGGTAATGATGCATCCAGAGGCGGTGCAGGTTTCCTCTAGAGCTTTTCGTATTTTTGAAACTAAATATACAGCTCATAAGTCAGATGGACTTTTGCCCCTCGATTTTTCAAGCCAATTTCCACGGGCGGGGTGACAAAAACTTTTGAAATTATTTGCAATGGCCTTACGTGCTAGTGGAGAAACAGGGATTTTAATGTTTATTGAATAAAAACTAGCAAATTACTTGCATTTTTATGAAAATAGTTATAACACATTAAGGCCTTTGAGTGCTACATAAGTTTCAGTATTGTTATATAGCGGAAAGTTCTTATTTGGGAAAGCGCAGCAAAAGAATAGGAATGTAGGCTGAAAATACTATCCTGTACCCTTCAAAAATTTTAATATTTGAAGATAATGTGTCAGTAATGACCCCGTTTCAACGAAAATGGCTCAAATGTTTTGTTTCGGAGTGATGGAGGCCAGTGTTGCGAAACCCACACTCGTGTGGTCTACTTTTCTCACACACGCGTACTCGTTATAACGAACACGCCGACATGAACATCCCTTTCGGACTATCGCTCTTATTTATTCACGCACCGGGGCGAGTTTTTGCGAGTGTGTATTTAGCTAACGGCCACGGTCGTCGCTCTCGCTCGTTATTGCAGCCCGAGCTGCTGATAGCGATCACTCGTGAGGACTCGCACTCTCGCCCGTGAATAGAATCGAAGGCGAAGATGAAAAAGAAAATTATAAGTAATGCAAAATCTGTATTCCAGTACACCGCTAGGACGCCCGCTTGTGAGGACGAGCAACTGGTTGTTCACGAGTTTGACTCGCGATTGAGCTATGCAGAAACACACTAGGAGGCTGTGCGTTCGAGAGTGTGTTGGTAGCAGAATGTCTGAATGACATCTCTCAACAAGGACTGTTTTTGGCTACTCTGAAACTCATATTTTGCAAGCGTTTTGCTGATTAAAATAACTGACTAAATTATACAGGTCACAAGTTTGTGGATATTAGCCAAAGGTGGGGTAAATTTATTTCGATATTAGCAAACTATAACACTTAAACTGAAATTATACTTTCAGATAATTGCTTTATGGTTGGTAGAACATCTAGAAAAACAATGCATGAGTAGAATTTCAATGCCTTTGTCAGTCATAGGAAAAATTATTTAGCGAAAGCTGCAAGGAAGAACGAGTGGTTTATTCTTTCGAAAAGAGTAAATATAGTTTTAAAAAGTTGAATAGCAAACCGGTATCGCGTGGTCTGGACGAATTAGTGATAATAATTGAGTGGTCTTTGTACCGAAAATGTTTGAAGGCACTGAAGCAGTTGAAGCATAATTTTTAAAAACAGTTGTACCGATTGTAAATTAAACGCTTGGAACTGTTGTGCAGTCCAAACAGCACAAACAACACGTTACGTTGATACTTCGTTGATGTTTTCTTTGTTTATACTAGAATGGTTATCTTGCAAAAACTTGGTGCCCTGAAGTAATTCAAACAATTCTTATTCAAACGCAACTTGTCTTCTTCAAGAATACAATAAGTATTGATGAACATATCGCGCTCTTGGAAAAATTTTCTTTGTCTTGTGCAAGAAATGTTAGTCTAATAAGCGCTTTCGGGTTGATTTGAATAAAACCATTCAAAAAATGGCGAACAGGGCTATTTTGATTACTTTTGAAATTCTAGTCAATTGCATATGGGCACTTATAAATGTGGTATTATGCAATACCATTAGTGATCTTATCTTTTAAAATAAATGTTTAGACATATAAAAGCCTTTTTGCCACAATTAGTTAAAAATTTGGTAGCTATCAACTTCTTCATGAAATCATTAATTTTTTTTATTAATTTAATTTTTCAATAATCTAGCAAAAATAACTGGCACATTAAAATTTTTTAACTTTCATGTCACAAAACATCGACAAACCGAGCGCGGCATGAAAAATTTCTCATTTATAGGCAACAAAGCAGCTGCTTTTATCATCATTTTTATTTTCAATTTTCATTTATAGCCATTACGAAATAGCAATATCTGTGAATGCTTAAAGCTTATAGCTCTTGGTCAATTTAAAACATTTAAGGCTGTGAAAAGTGTATGATGTCTTGCAAGTGTTCTTTGAAGAGACAACCATAAAATCATCAACACTTGTGGCGGTTTTCTTTTTGTTTCAAGTGACTCTTGGAAGGCATTATAAATAGATATCGATAAGAATTACCGTATGGTCGCCATCCACCGCTCATTTAAAAACGATTCTAAGTTAGTTTGTCCATAGCAAATCTAAATTGAGGTCCATCGAAACCCAATTTGCGTCATAAGATAGAGAAAACAATTGTGTTTACAAGAAAAACTTACTTGGTTTCTAAATATTTAATAATAGTGACTTTTTTTTAAAAAAAGTAATGCAATCTCATGACCCCTTTTACCGCTTACTTGAAATATGGTGATCCATTCACCGCCCATTTGAGTGCCATTTACCGCTCATATTTTTTTATTGTTACCAAATAAATAAAACCCGCGTTTTAACCCTTGTTTTGGGTTTGGCATTTATAGCAGAATAGAACGCTAACATTAATACTGTTGACTTACTTCACGTTATTTAATAGAATAGTTTCTAAATAACCAAAGAAACAAGTTCGCTTGAGCTAATAATTAATTTAGTCATTTGCACTCGGTCTTAATAAAGACGCGATCAAAATGTCGTTTTTCGCTCCTCACTATAAAGCTTATTTATTTTGGAAATGAACTTTTATGAATGTAGTGGAAATTTATGTTTAATACGTATCATTAAACATACAAAATTATTTTTTGTCAACAGTCTTTACAATGATGAACTATATTAAAAAGATATAAGCATTTTTTGTTTGAAATGAGCGGTAAATGGAGCTGAGCGGTGAATGGCGACCTTATGGTACAAGTTTTAAAAGGATCTTTGGAAATTTTCTTGAGAACCTTCTTTAGTGTGGGCCTCCCTCGCCTTATAAGGGTTTTATGGCTGTTTTATCGGAGTTTTGTAGAATTACAAGTTTTGAGATCGCTTTTAAGCAGCAAATGCTGGAAACCTCTTCAAGTGCACCATAAAACTGAAATTGTTACTTGGGTTGTTTTCGATATATATTAATTTTAATTTTTTTATATAATTTATTTGAAAATAGTGAAATATTTTCATTTAAAAAAGTTTTAAGTATCGTGATTTTAAAACTGAGAACTAAGTTGCTAACCTTTAGTTTCAAAAAATAGCTTAGCCTAGCACTATGGGCCAGAAAAATAAAATTTCGGGACAAATATTTTTGCGGTTAAACGGCATGTCTCAGCTCAATGTGGTCTTTGGAAACTTTTTGAATGAGAAAATGATGCATCTTTTGAAGGGGTCGTCCAATAGTTAGCTGTTACTTAAACAACAATTTAGGTAATAACTTTTTGAGTAATTTTTTTTTCACCTTTTTGGTTTCAAAATATTAATGATGAACCAATTTCCAGTATTTTTTCTGAAGATATCAACCTAAAAACAGTTATATCTTATTGATTAATGCAGAAAAAGCATAACAGTATTCAGCTAAAATATTCCTCTTTTATGTGCAAAATGTTGTCTAGAACATCACATTGAGCTGTCTGCTGAAATAAACATGTTACAAGAAGAAATGTGATTTTAGGGGTCGTTTATAAACAAAGGTCTATTGCTGAAAATGGGTAAAAGGTAGAAGTTTGATATCTTGAGAAAAGTTACTTGAAATTGGTTTATCTTTAATATTTTGAAACCAAAAAGGCGAAAAAAAGTTTACTCAAAAAGTTATTACTTAAATTGTTGTTTAAGTAACCCTTAATTATTGGACGTCCCCTTCAATATATGCATCAATTTTTTATTCAAAAAGTTGCCGAAGACCACATTGAGCTAAGACATGCCATTTAACCGCAAATATTTTTGTCCCGAAATTTTAATTTTTGGCCCATAGTGCCTAGGTAGACTGCTCTCCGTTGCGCTGCTTGATTGGTCGAATTAGTGAAATTGCAAAACGAATCAAATAGTGATCAAATTAGTGCTCTGGCGCAGGCTTATGCCGTGCTCTGAAATAATCTCAATTTTCAGCCTTTTACTGCAAAGCATACAAGACGAATTGGTTTCAGCTGTTTTTCATCTTCTTTTGTCTGCTGAAGCGCTACTGAACGAATACTCTCAAGATCGTGGAGCAAATGGTTTCAATCCGTATAATCAAAAAAAGTGTCGAATTTTCCGAGTCCTGGCAGTCATTCATATAAGGCATAAACAGCAATAATAATTCTCTGCGCCGCCGATATGTTCTTCTCGGGTTGAGAAAAAAGAAGAAAAAAGGATGGCAGAAAAAATTGAAATTTGTCTTCTTTTTTCTTTTTCTCTGGTTGTGTTTCGTTTACAAAGCTCGAAAGTTATAAGCGTCTTTGCTAAGCTTCTACCAACAAAACAAAATTTGTTCCGATACATTCTGTAGTTTCTGAGAAAATGGTACATAAAGTTTGAAAATCGTGGTTTTACAGGAGCGACGTTTTATTCCGTTGAGGTTGTTCCACACCGCATCGGAATGCCTATGTGTTTGATCGTTTTTCGGCCACTTCCCGTGGTCGGATCATTACAAAATTAGTATTAAAATAAGCAGGAGTAGACTGCAGTATCAAAATCTGAAATAAAAAATTTATGACTTTTTCAAGAAATTTAGTCGTTTATGTCCCCTTAATAAATTTATTTTTAGTGAAATTTAGTTGAGATTACTTCGGCAATGCCAAGTAAAGGGCGTTTTTTTAGAGAAACATAGAATTTGGCCTTCATCGGAAAATGATCCATTGCTTCGGCTGGCATGGGGGACGTCTTTTAGTAGCAATCAAGGCCGCTTATTATTGATAAAATTCGGCAGAATGTTGTCTTCCAAGGCGTCAACCGTGTGTGGCTTAGCGACGTAAACCGGAGACTTTACATGGCCCCAGAGTCGTTTCTTAAATCTGTATTCGTTTCGTTCCAAGTTTATTATTTTAGATAACATTTTAAGCCACCAACCGGATTCTGAGCCTACAATAAATTCTGGACCACATTTTGTTCCAAACTTTGTAACAAATTACGGAACAAATTTGGACTAAATTCTGGATCAGATTTTATATCAGATTTTTGACCAGGTTTTGAATCATACGTTGGATTAGCTTCCTTGGCTGCACCACAGTTTGGACCTGTATCAGATTCTGGACCAAATTTCGAACAACATTTTTATCAGATTTGGGCCAGATTTTGAATACGATTTTGGACCACATTTTTGATCACGTGTTGGACCTGGGTATGAAATGGGGAAGGCAAATGAGGAGCGTCCAATATAGCTCTAACCATCCCAAACCCCTACCTAGCGCCTCCACGTGGCCATACCTGGTAATGCTCTATTGAGTAGCCAAGCTAGGAGGTGCGATGCTGGGTGGTTCCCGGCTGCCTGACCGCGGTTTTGGGCAGACGGCGGAGCCACACGGCCTAGCTAATAGGTAAGCGTAATAAGTTATTTTAATTATTTTTTTCGTTTTAGCTTATGAAGCATCTCCTGCTAGGGGAAGGGCGGTAAAGACGGACACTGCGGGAAAGACGGACACTTGTCATATTTCATAAACAATAATTTTTTGAAGCAAATCAATGATGGGAAATGTTTCTATAGACTGAAATAACACTTTTGAACTAAACTGCCGATTTTTAGCAGCGCAGCTGTCAAATTTATAAGCAAAACAAAGAAAAAATGCGTATAAACGCTAACCGATGTAATTTTGTGTGTGAAGAAAATAGCTGGTAAATCGTTAAAAAACAACATATCCATGCTAAACTGACGACATTGTGTTAGTTTGATCCTTTACTGAATATCCATTGGAAACCTAGTGAATTTTTGAATATTCAGTAAAGAGTTATTGAAGTTTGAAAAAATGGTATCCAAGTCAGGAAAGACGGACACCCAAAGGTAGGGAAAGACGGACACACAGATTTTGAACCCATTTTGCCCAACAACGATTTAACATTGCAAATACTCACATATTATATATGTAAAAGTAACCAGAAGTCATATAACAGTTGGAATAAGCCAACTTTTAGAAATGATTAATTCGTCACCAATTAATATATTGAAGGGAACCATTCTATTTTCTCGCTCAAGGGGGGATCGGGAAGGGGGTTTTCCCAAACCAATTCTTTCCTAAATACATGATGAAATATGTTAATCTTTCATAATACTGATAATTCGACGACGCGTGACACCTTTTTGCGAGTGTCCGTCTTTCCCATATCAAGTGTCCGTCTTTCCCGCCCATGCGCAGAAACTCTGTTTTATACATGATGTTTATAATTTAAAAAAAAAGCATAAATTTTGGAAGAAATTTTCCAGGACACGTTTTAACTTTATTAGACAGAGACTTAAAGGTTCAGTTTGTACGAAAATTGCAATCACTACAGTTATATTTGAGTAGATATTGAGTCTTTACCTTAAGGTGTCCGTCTTTACCGCCCTTCCCCTATATAGTAAAAACTTTGGCCAAAACGAGTTTCAATACTGCACATCGATACCAGAATGAAAAATTAAATTAACTATTAGAAGCACTTATGGAATCTCAAAGCACGCTATTCCATACGAAGGACCGCTGGTGAGATTGTTCTAATTTTACCCATATATGCCACATTTCATCTTAATATCATATTATTAACAGTATTATTATTGATATCACAAATGTGGAAGACTGGATGATGGAGTGGATTGCCAACCTGAATCCTTAAGGTCTGAAGCAAATATGGCACTTCTCAATTCAAAACAAACAAATCATCATGTGGGTTAAGGTTGGTACAGCGGAATTGATTATTACATGGAAGGATCCTAATGCTGGAAGCCGACTCTTATAACCCCGGAATGCGCACAAGTGCCTCTGCTTGAGGGTCCGCCCAATCCCTTTTGGCCCTTCTGTAACAACATTAGTGTGAAATTCATTTGATAGTCAAATTTGGATCTACTGTAATTCTACCCACATACATTGGCAAGTCCCTGAAATGATGGTGGCTTTCCCCTACTACCCCTACTACTACTACTACTACTACATTTTCGATCACGTTTTGGACCTCATTTTTGATCAGACTCTAGACCTGAACAAGATCTAGGAGCTGCATCAGATTCTAGATCAGACTTTAGACCACATTTTTATCAGATTTGGGCTAGTTTTTGGATAATATTTTGGCCACATTTTTGATCAAAGTTTGGACCAGATTCTAGACCTGAATCAGATTGTGGACCTTGGCCCGATTCTGGACAATATTTTTTTCAGGGTTTGGACAAGAGTTTGCATTAAATTTAGATACAGATTTTGAAACTGGCCCGGAATATAAACCAGATTTCTGGCCACAGTTTTTTTATCAGATTTTATACGATATTGGATCAGGTTTCGAACCAAATTTTGGACCTAGATTGTATTTTGGACCAGGATTAGATTACGAACCACACTTTTTTATCAAGTTTTGTTCCGGATTTTGTAACAAGTTTTGAAACAAATTTAAACTAGGGTCTGAGCCAGATATTGACAACATTTTTACTTAGATTTTGGCCATACTTTAAATCAGATTCTGGGCAAAATTTTGGACAGCATTCTTATCAAATTCTGGGCCAGATTTTGAATAATATTTTGTAGCAGATGTGGGACCATGTTTTGAACCACATACTAGACCAGATTCTGAAGCACATTTTTTTATTAGATTTCGGATCAAATTTTGGACCAGATTCTCAAATTGGGTCAGATTGTAAGCCATATTTTGGGCCATACCACATTTTTAACCAGATTTAAAACCAGTGATCAGATTTTGAACCAAATTCTGGACCTAGACCATATTTTGCATCTGTACTACATCGTGGATCACATTTCTATAAAATTTTGAACACATGTGGACTAGATTGTAGACCATGTTTTGCACCACATTTTTATCAGGTTCTGGATAAAATTCTAAACCTGGTTCCAGAGCGTTGTAACGTGACATTGTAGCGGCCTTGGCGAAGACCTGATTTGGCGTCCCCTTGTTTCTTAAATGAATGTTCCTTCGAAGTTAATTATATTTTAGAACTGGACTGTCTTCATGATTCGAACAGCTTCCTATATTGAGTACTTCCTTACACTCGAGAGTACCTTACCGAGGTTCAGCTCGCTTTGGCTCCTCCTAGAGTTAGTGCTCTAAGCTGCACGCTACGGCGCTGCATGACCCCAAAAAAATGGCTTATAAATTGTAAAAATTGTATAATTTTGGAGGCCAAACTAACGCGACCATGCCGAGAAATTTGCACAACTTTTTCAAGTGTTTCAAGTGTCAAGGTCCTAATGATTGCTGAGTTATTCGAATCGATAAGAGCCTTTACGTGATCCCACAAAGGCGGCGCCAAACCATTCAATTTAAGCGGGGAATTTACCGGTACAATACAAGCTGTTAGCTTTTTTATCAAACTTGTTTCTCATTTGGTCCATTTTTTCGCATGCTATTTATTTGGTAAGTAGTGCCATCTTGTCGCTATCACATATCAGCCAGATCAAATGGTTGCGTGCGTTGGGAGGAAAAATCGTCCATTGACAGTAACTTGACAGCTATCTTTATGATCAGAATCCTACGATTCCTCTAACCCTCAAGCCACACTAAACGATTCTTCTTCTGCTTGCATTGCATATTTAGTTTACTGACGAATTCAAACGAAACCAGAAATGGGATTTGTCGCAGAAACATTTTTTTTCGGTAAAAAACGAATCTTCAAATTGAACTAAGACCGACTCACTCTGGGTTATCTCTGAGTCATATCATTCGGCTTCAGTTTTTGAACTAGTTACGTAAAATCTTATTGTTGAAAAATTGTAGAGAAAAATTCATACCAAATTCGTCCACAATAGCTCAGATGATTTGGTCCCTAGATCGATTATGATGATTATAAAATGGTCTAAGTTTGCAAAAGACACTTTCCACAGTGCGCAAGCTTCAACAATAAAATTCAATGGTTTGGAAACGTTGCTAAATAACTAACTCTCAAAACCCTCAAGCACTCGTCGTTCAGCTTCCTTTAGCGTCCATGATTCATGTCCGTAAAGGGCCACCGCAAACTACGAGACTAGCTACATAATCCGTAGAAAGCCCGATTTACGGATGCATAGCGATATCGACGTCATTTGCAAAACCAACAAGCTTATGAGATTTTGTGATCAAAGTCCCGTTCCCTTCCATGTTTGCTCTTGATATTGTACCTTCCAAGGCAACGTTGAATAGCAAGTTAGGGCGTGCATCCCCTTGCTACAGTCCATCCAACATGACGGAAGTGCCTGAGCTCTTAGCCGCTATTCGGACGCATGATTTTGATCCATCCAGCATCACATGAATCAGTTTAATTAGTTTCGTTCGGAAAACCATGCTCTAGTATCATCCGTCACAGCTCATTTCGTTTGACTGAATCGTATACCGCCTTAAAGTCCACAAACGAAAGATGAGGCTACAAGTTGTACTCCCGGAAGTTGTCTATCTAGTAACTAACGCAGGGTGCACATCTGTTCGACGAGGGATTCCGCTAACGAGCACGTGGGAATTACTTCTAGTTTATTTGTGCAATTTCACTGTGAAATATTGATTGAGTTTCGTACCTCTCCATCCATCCCTCGATGGACGTAACTTAGTGACTAACCGATTGATTTTTCGTCCGTGCGATTTGCATGCGGGGGATGTCGAGAGCTCATGCAAAGGTCCCTCGGACAGGCATGATATGCACTATTCTTTCCGCTCAGTGCCTTATCGCTATTTTTTATCGGTAACCGTTTGCAGTATGTATGTGTATTGTGCTCTGTTGAAAGCAGCAATACAACCGATTATATTTTTCGCTGACTGACTAATTTGGTGAAGCTTTTCGCTTTGTTCTGCAACGCTATGAAGCTTGCTGTAGCAATAAAGCTAAATAAGTCAGTCAGTTTTGTTAGCTTGAAAACATATAGCCGTAAGAAGAATAGTTACAGTTTTACAGATTAACGACCATCGAAAGAATAAATAATGAATTTTTAGTAGCTTCCGTAGTTGTGCAGCATAAGTGCATTAAAATTTATCGTGCACATTAAAATTGTAGGCGCTTAAAAACAACGCGCCATCCAATTTTTGCAATTTTTGAATACCAGTTGCAACAAAATAAATACATTCGGTTAATCAATCTCAATTTCTGTGTGGCGAATGACCAAATGGTTAACACCACATAAAAAAATTAAAAAATCTCAATTTCTAGCAAAATTATGAAAACTGATTGATAATAACTTGGTTTCTGCAACTTACCCCTTATTTTTTTCGTGTTGGGTAGTTATCACCGCGGCTATTATTTTGACAAGCAACCACAACAAGATCAATTTTGTATTAGTGCGATTTCTCAAAGAAATACCAGTTTTATAGCAAGTTCATAAGAGATGTGGCGCAGCCAACTAGTTTTATCATCTATTTATATAAGAGGCTTATGTCTGTGCCGAAAACCCGGTTTCTGACAAGACGTCATGGGTGGCTTATCGGTAACTAAAAACAGATCCCTGACAGGACGTCATGCTTTCGTAGCAATGGGTTGTATTCTCCTAGTAGTCACCTCATGGTCGACTGCTGGACTGCTCGATTGCTCAACTGGTTGACTAGACTGCTCGACTGGGCTGATCGATTAGTCTGCTCGATTTGATTGTTCGACTGGACTATTTAACTGAACTGCTCGACTGAACTGTTCGATTCGACTGCTGGACTCAACTGCTTGATTGGACAGATCGACTTAACTGCTTGACTGAACAGCTCGATTCAACTGCTGGAGTGGACTACTCGACCTAACTACTCGGTTCGACTGCTTGACACATTTACTTGACCTAATACTCGACCCGACTGCTCGACTTAACTGCACGATTGAACTGCTTGACTGGACTGTTCGATACGACTGCTCGACTGGACTGCTTGATTGGACTTAACTCGACTTAACTGTTCGATTCGACGCTCGACTCAAATGCTCGACTGCATTACTCGACTCAAACTGCTCGACTCGACTTCTCGAATGAACTGCTTGACTCAACTACTCGATTGGACTATTCGAATCGGCTGCTCGACTCAACTGCTCAGCCTGATTGCCTTCAACTGCTCGACTAGAACACTCGATTTGATTGCTCGACTCAACTGACAGTTTGATTCAACAGTTCGACTAGACTGCTCGACTTAGCCAGTCAATCTGACTGCTTGACTTAACTGTTTGATTCGACAGCTCAACTTAACTGTTCGATTGGATTACTCGACTCAACTGCTCGACTGAACTGCTCGAAAGAACTGCTCGACTCAACCGCTTGACCCGACTGCTTGACTAAAGCCTTCGATTCGATTGCTCGACTACATTACTCGATTCAACTGTTCGACTGGACTACTCGATTCAACTGCTCGTCCGGACTACTTGAATGAATAGCTTGATTTAACTGCTCGACTTGACTGTTAGACTCGACTACTCGACCCAACTGCTTGACTCGATTGTTTGATTCGACTGCTCGACTCGCTTGCTCAACTCGATTGCTTGTCGCGATATCATATCATATTCATATCTTGGTATTCATCATATTCTTGGTATTACGTAATCTATACCTATAAAGAAGGATTTCTGTCTGTCTGTCTGTCTGTCTGTCTGTCCTGTGTTCCTTATAGAATCAAAAACTACTGAATCAATCGGCGTGAAAATTTGCATGTAGAGGTTTTTGGGGCCAGGAAAGGTTTTAGTGATGGTTAGAGACCCCTCCCCCCACTAAGAGGGGGGCTCCCATACAAATGAAACACAAATTTCCTCATAACTCGAGAACTAATCAAGCAAATGGAACCAAATTTGGCATGTGTGTGTTTTTGGAGACAAAATTTTTTTCTATGATGAATTGGGACCCCTCCCCACTTTAAGTGGGGGGGGCTCCTATACAAACGAAATACAAATTTCCTTATAACTCGAGAGCTAATCCAGCAAATGGAACCAAATTTGGCATGTAGGTGTTTTTGGAGGCAAGAATTTTTTCTATGATGAATAAGAACCTCTCCCCACTTTAGGAGGGGGGGCTCCTATACAAATGAAATACAAATTTCCTCATAACTCGAGAACTAATCAAGCAAATAGAACCAAATTTGGCATGTGGGTGTTTTCGGTGACAAGAATTTATTCTATGGTAAATTGAGACCCCTCCCTCTTTATAAGGGGAATTGTAACTCCTCTCCCCTTTAAGAGGGGGGGCTTCCATACAAATTTCCTCATAACTCGAGAACTTATCAAGCAAATGGAACCAAATTTGGCATGTAAAGGTTTTCGAGGGCAAGAAAATTTTCTACGGTGAATTAGGACCCCTCCCCACTCTAAGAGGGGGGGCTCCTGTACAAATGAAATACAAATTTCCTCCTAACTCGAGAACTAATCAAGCAAATAGAACAACATTTGGCATGTGGGTGTTTTTTTTGGTGACAAGAATTTATTCTATGGTGAATTGAGACTCCTCCCCTCTTTATAAGAGGAATTATAACTCCTCTCCCCTTTAAGAGGGGGGGCTTCCATACAAATTTCCGCATAACTCGAGAACTAATCAAACAAATGCAACCAAATTTGGCATGTGAAGGTTTTCGAGAGCAAGAAAATTTTCTATGGTAAATTAGGACCCCTCCCCACTTTAAGAGGAGGGGCTCATGTACAAATGAAATACAAATTTCTTCATAACTCGAGAACTAATCAAGCGAATTGAACCAAATTTGGCATATGTGTGTTTTTGGAGACAATTTTTTTTTCAATGATGAATTGGGACCCCTCCCCACTTTAGGAGGGGGGGTCCTATACAAACGAAATACAAATTTCCTCATTACTCGAGAACTAATCCAGCAAATGGAACCAAATTTGGCGTGTAGGTGTTTTTGGAGGCAAGAATTTTTTCTGTGATGAATTAGGACCTCTTCCCACATTAGGAGGGGGGGCTCCAATACAAATGAAATACAAATTTCCCCATAACTCGAGAACTAATCAAGCAAATAGAACCAAATTCGGCATGTGGAGATTTTTGGAGGCAAAAATATTTTCTACGGTGAATTAGGATCCTTCCACACTTCAAGAGGGGGGGCTTCTACACAAATGAAATACAAATTTCCTCATAATTCGAGAACTAATCAAGCAAATGGAACCATATTTGGCATGTGGGTGTTTTTGGAGGCAACCATTTTTCCCATTATGAATTAGGACTTCTTACCTTTTTAGGAGGGGGGGGGGGGTGGGGCTCCCATTCAAACGAAATACAAATTTGCTCATAACTTTAGAACTAATCAAGCAAATGGAACCAAATTTGGCATGTGAGAGTTTTAGATGGCAGAATTTTTTTTCTGTGGTGTATTACGACCCCTTTCCCTTTTAAGAGGGTGGGCTCCCATACAAATGAAATACAAATTTCCTTATAATTTGAGTACTAATCAAGCAAATGGAACCAAATTTAGCATGTAGGAGATTTTTGAGTCTTGAATTTATTTTATGATAGAGACCTCTCACCCCTGTGGTAGGGGGATATGGACTCTCATACAAATAAAACAGAAATTTTTGCGAAACTCAAAAACTAATCCAACTCGAGAAATTCGAGACTCTTCCATAAAACATTAATCAATAACAAGACCACAAAAACTATCTATAGTAACACTAGATCATTCAGGAGCCGGTCGCGAGTGTTGCCGGTGACCCGCCGTCGGAAGCGCCGCCCACTGGGGGGCTTGCAAAACTCGATATAGTGACAAAGATCATCCGAGATTCATGATTTATGTACAACACAGGTTAATTTGTGGCAATACGAAGTTTGTCGGGTCAGCTAGTACCACAATAAAACCAGAGATAATAATTAATACCGCAATGAAACCTTTATAAAGTTCAAATAAAACTCAAGCGGCTTTATAATTGTTGCTTGGGATAGTACAAATATCTCTCCTGTTTGAATATTGAGATCCATAAAACAGCCGATACCATTATCCAACAAGTCTTCTGCCATCACAGTCGGTTCGAGACTGCACAACCCACTTATTCAGGTAGCGACGCATCTGGTTGGGTTATTTTTAGACACAAATTGCGCTTCTTCCTCTGTCTGTTGTAGAAACAACCGACCGAGAAGTTTTAATCTAACTTGTTTTTACTGTCAGGATGACGACACTATGCAGGCCCTTGCAACTTACAAGGTACTGCGCGTGACGCTGTTCGTCTGTCAGCGCGTTAGCCGCGATTCTCAGGGCGGGTTTTCGGGGAAAGGCTCCGTTCCGATGAAATAGACCGACCTCGTGTTTTTAGTCTTGACCTTGCGGTCAAATATATAATTACTATTTTTTTTGAAACGGTGGTTCTACAATTGATGAAAGGACGGTAAGGGAAAGTAATGAAAATTAACTAATGCGTATCACTTCAGAGGTTAGCGTCAGCTTCTTGTGACATCAGTCTTGTTTGCACTGCTTTATTTTCCATTTCATTGATACTCTGGCTGCTGTGAATACCACGTTACACTACGTTCTTTTCGATCTGTTGCAGTTAAGGTTCTGAACGCGTCTTTAAAACATAATGAGGGCCCAGGCCCGTGACTTTTCCACCGTATTTTGCCGTTCGTCACGATTTGGGGCCTTCTGCATTTTGTATGTATGCAGTCCCTCCCGGTCCTTGGCTCCCTGAACGAAAAACTCGGACAGATTCAACTTTTTGGCCACATTCCTGACCGAAGCATTGGGATTCCCCTTAAACGCTTCCACGACACGCTTGTGATCCTGATCACTAATAGAACATCCATTCTGACCGCATTTCTCCTTCCGTTCGATCGATGCCCAGAGTTTTATAGTAACGTTTAACCACTCGACTCACCGTTGAGCACACGATTCCGAGTTGTTGTCCGGAGCCCCGAAAGGATAGTTGAGGATTTTCCAGGTGCTTGCGCAAAATCAATTCGCGACGTTCCTTTTTGGGTAACGTTGTTTCGTTTTCATGCTCTCCTGAGTTTATCCAAATTAATTCTTTATTATGTTTCGGTCTTGCCTAGATATTACTAATGTTTTGCCTTACGCTCAATTCAACTTTGTTTTAATTTCGCTTTAACGTGCTCTGTATGTTATGTTTTAATATTAAAGAGAATTAGAAAATGTTCTGCAGGCACAAGTATCCCTTCACATTAGTACTATTGTAATATTCATCACTCACTGGTTCAGTATCAGGCTTAGCTAAAAACATCAAACAGTTAGGTTCTTTGATAACATTAATCGTTAGACTCATTCAATTATTCAATACAAAACCAATTGTCATTGCTTCGGAGCAATTACTTCATACACTTTGACCAACACATCGCCATCCTACGACCCACTGTCCATCGCTGTTGGCAGTCCCGTCCATCCGGAGTCCTGCCAGGCCGACCCTGCACTATAAACAGTGAAAAAGGCTGCACGACTGCCCTGACGGACTGACGGACTGGTGCGGTGCGGTGGTGGTGCAGTTCAGCTTAGGATGGAGCAAAAATGCAAAACTAAACCATGTATGAATTAATAAAGCAAGCAAATGAAGCTCTAACCCTGGCCTGGCCCGTCATTGCACTACTGCACTGCACTGCACTGCACTGGAGAGCAGCACTTTTATTCCCGCTTCTTCGGGGCCGGGATGTTGTTATATGGACGTTTGATTTGGACCGTAGCTTAGCTTTTTTGAACAGCTGTAGTTGATTGTGTAAAAAAACTGATCGACTCCGGGCCACACACACCCGCGGTTCAATAAGTTGGAAAAATTAACTTGGTGAAAAATCACTGGTAAGTGTGTATCTGGAAATCTTCCACCAACTCTGATTTTTTTTCCTTGAACGTTGACAGAAATGGACAGGATAATCCTTAGGGTTTTTTTTTTCATTTTTAACGGCTGCCAACAGAATGGATTTTGGTTGAGAACTTTCCAGCCATATTCGTAGATAATCCCCTGAAGCAGTTCCAATTTTCTTTTATCGATAGAATTCCACAAAACCGTGTTCCTCTATTCATAGTCGAATGATTGCCGTGTCTTTGTTTTACAAGCTTCAGGATTTTACTCCAAGGAAACACCGAACCATTAGGTTGTAAACAATCACAGCCTCTATAAAACCGTTCAGAGCATGTTTCGAATTACCGTCGGCATTGGCATCGGTCGGGTAGCTGGGCAGGGAAGGAAAAAAAACTTTTAGTTCTTTCTAGCGCATTGCCCATTTCAAAAAGCGCACACACAAAAAAATTAAATCCTTCACACATCATTCTTCAACTGCAGGCCGCTCGCTCCGCTGCGCTCTAGCAGCTTCGCACAACACACATCCAACGATCGGCCATAACTGGTGAAAATTTAATTTCAGTAGCCCTTGGGGTAATTGGCACCCATTTCGGACACGGTAGTTTGCCCCGAGTAATCCGTTTCATGACCCATAAGTCACACCACACTCCGTCGGAATTGCGGACCTCGTCGCTGGCCGTCTTCCCCCCGCTCTCCGCTCTAAAGCACAATGCTCAAGTACCAACCAATGCAATGCAATGGCAAGCTTATTACTTTCGACGGATTTCTCCACCCTCGCGCCATCGTCTCTCATCCCCCTTTTAATATCCCCATCATTCCCGGTGGACTGACAGTGGTCTGCCAGTGATAAATCAAATTATTTTATGTTTGGTGATGGCTGTTCAGAAAAATTACCACCAGAACGCAGCTCCGAACAGCGCAGGGCAAAAAGACAAAACTTGACTCGCGGGTGCGCCGCGCCGGACTTTTTTCTTGCATTCTTCCTGTGGGCTTCCTTGGTGGGCTTCGGTCGGTTCCGTCTCTCGTCAGTCAGCCAACCAGCCAGCCAGCCAGCAAGCCAGTGGCAGCCACGGAAGGTTGCATACTGCGCTTTTTCGGTGGGGAAGTACGCAGTGTGAGGCCAGGCGGCGGTGCGTAAAGTACGGTATCATACGGAACTGCTGCATGCATGCAGCAGATTGTAGGGGAGACTGTCCAGCTTTTGAGTAGAAATAGTTTTAAAAAATTTGCTTTTGGTTTGGTTATTGGGCATACCATATCGGGAGCGAGAATCCATCAGAACTAAATCATGTTAGACCTTTGTTATTTTCAGTTGTATCGCAGATAACAATATTTTGTGAATTTGAACACAGAATTCTCAAACAAAATTTGGAGAAAAAATCTTAACAAATATTATACACTTACAGTGCGATCAATTAATGATACAAATTAGTCATACTATGATAATCTCTCAGAAAATGTTTTAAAACTGCTCTGAAACTGCTCCTGAAATGCTTGAAAACTGGTCTAAAAGTGTTCTAAAGTTTCTCTGAAACCGCTATGAAATTGCTTATCGGAAAGTGTCCTAGAGCTGCTGTGAAACTTTTCAAAAACATTTTTAAAACTTCGAAAAACGTCTTGAAGTTGCCTTGAAACTGCTTAGAAACTGATCTGCAGTTCTTCGGAAACTACTGTAAAACTGTCCTGAAACTGTTCAGAAACTATTATGAAATTTGTCGGAAATTGGTCAGACACCATTTTACAACTGCTCAGCGACTGCCTTGAAACTGCTGAGAAACTAATTAGAAACTACTCTGGAACTCCTCAGAAGCTGCTTTTTAATTGATCTGGAACTGTTTTCCAACTGTTCAGAAACAATCTGTCTACCCTAAATTTGTCTGTTAGAATTTATTCTAAACCTGCTTAGAAACTGCTGTGTAACTGCTTAAAAACATCTCAGATTTTTTTAAACTGCTGTGAGATTGTTCTTAACATGCTCTGAAACTATTCTGAAGTTGCACTGAAACTGCTCAAAAACTTCTTGGAAACTGCTCTAAATCTGCTGTTAAACTATTCAAGAACATGTTTAAAACTGTTTGAAATGTCTTTAAGTTGCTCTGAAACTACTCAGAAACTGCTTTGAAGATCTTCGGAAACTACTGTGAACCTGTCTTGCAATTGCTCAGAAACTGGTCTGAAAATTCTCTAGAACTGCTCGGAAAAGGCATTGAATTGGTCTGGAACTGTTTTTGCCGCTGAAAAATGATTCAAGAACAGGTTTAAAGCTGTTTGAAATGTCTTGAAACTGCTATGAAACTACTCAAAAACAAAAAGTTTTTCGGAAACTGCTGTGAAGTTCCGAAACTGTTTAAAAAACTACACTAAAAATTGCCTGAACTTGTTGAGAAACCATGCTATAACTGCTCAGAAACTGTCTTGAAACTGCTCTGGAACTGCTTCAGATCAAACTGTATTTAAACTGCTCAGATACTTGCTGTCTGAACTAAATATGTCTGTCAGAACTTATTCTAAATCTGCTTAAAAACTGGTTTAGAATTGTTCTGAAACTACTGTGTAACTGCTCAAGAACCTCTCGCATAATGTTTTTAAACTGCTCCGTAACTAAACTCCTAAAATGCTTAGAAACTGCTCTGAAATCATTCTAATGTTCTTCTGAAACAGCAGTGAAACTGGTCAAAACTTTTCGGAAACTGCTGTGAAACTATTCAGGAACATTTTTGAAACTCTGAAACTACGCCGAAAACAACTTTCAAATGACCCTGAAACTGCCCAGAAATTGCTCTGAGTTTGTTCGAACGTCCTCAGAAACTACTGCGAAACTGCTTAGAATCTGTCTTAAAATTACACTGAAACTGTATTGCAACTGCTCTAAAACTATTTTGAAGCTGCTTAGAGACCGTCTTGGAATTGTTCTGAAGCTGCTGTAAAACTGTTCAAAAACTTCTCGGAAGCTTCTAAATAAACAATTAAAACTGCTCAGAAATGCTCTTGAAATTACACTAATTAGCATGAAACTATTCTGAAACAACACAATAAATGCTAAGAAACTGACTTGAAACTACTATGAAACTAATGTTAAACTGCTCTGGAACTGCTTAGAAGCTGCTTATGAATTGATCGGAAACTGTATTCAAACTGCTCATCAACTGAATGTAAGCAGAAACTAAATTTGTCTGCTTAGCAACTGTTTGAATTGCAGTGAATTGCTCTGAAAATGCTGTGTAACTGCTCGAAAACCTCTCACTCTAAAAACTGCTCGCAACATGCTTAGAAACTGCTCTGAAACTTTTATGAAGTTGCTGTGAAAAACTTCTCAGAGACTGCTCTAAAGCTACTGTAAAACTATTCAAGAACATGTTCAAAACTGTTTGAAATGTATTGAAGTTGTTTAAAACCTGATCTGAAGTTCTTCTGAACTGATAAAAAAAAGGTAAAACTGTCTTAGAATTGCTCTGAAACTGCTGTGTAACTGCTCTTAAAGCTATCAAAAGCTGCTCCGAAACTGTCCTTAATATGCTTAGAAACTACTCTGCAACTGTTCAAACACTTCTTGTAAACTGCTCTAAAGCTGCTGTGAAACTATTTAGAAACAGTTTTAAAACTCTAAAACTGCTCTGAAAACGCTTTCAGCCTTTTCCAAAGAAGTACTCTTTTATTTTTGTTTTGATTTTTTCGTCAAACAATTGTAGACTACATACAATGTCACTTAATGTTGTACAATGAGCTCAGGAACTATTCCGAAACTGTCTTAAAATAGCACAGAAACTGTTCAAAAACAGTCTTGAAACTACTCCTAAATTGCTCAAAAACTATTCTTCGAAACTGCATCGGAACGGCATGGAAATGGCTCAAAACTGCTCAGAAATTTCTCTGAAACTACTCTGAAACTGTACTTTGAAACTGTGTTGAAGCTGCTTAAAGACTGTAAAACTGTTTTAAAACTTCTCATACACTGCTCTAAAGCCGTTATGAAACTGTTCAAGAACGTCTTCAAAATTGCTCATAAAATGTCTTGAAATTGCTATGAAACTACGCCGAAATTGCTTTGAAAACTACTGTGAAACTACTTGTTTGTCAGTATTTATTCTAAAACTGTCTTAGAACTGCTGTAAAATCGCTCAAAAACGTCTCGGAAAATGTTATAAAGCTCTTGCTGAAATTATTCTTAACATGCTTAGAAACCTAAAACTGAAGTTTCTCCAAAACTGCTTTAAAGCTTGTCTGAAAGTGTAGAGCTGCTCAAAAACTACTTTAAAACTACTCTAAAACTATTTGGAAACTACCTTGTTTCTAAGTTTCAGTTGCTTTGAAACTGCTCTGAAGCTCATCTGAAACTACTGTGAAAATGCTCAGAAACTGGTCTGAAAATACTTTAGAACTGCTCGGAAAAGGCTTTGAATGGGTCTGGAACTGTTTTCAAGATGCTCTGAAAATACTTTAAAACGATCCTAAAACTGCTCTGAAATTGGTTTGAAACTAGTCAAAAAGTATTCCTAAACAGCTTAGAAACCGTCTTAGAATTGCACGAAAACTGTTCAAAAAGTTTGTTCTTGTTTAAAAAAGTTTGAAACTTTGCAGTCCCGAAACTGATCTTAGATTGGTCCGAAATTCCAATTGAACTATTCTATGATTGCTCAAAAACTGTTCTGAAAGTATCCCGAAACTGTCCTACAACTGTCCACAAGCCGCTTTGAAATTCTTAATTTGTTCTGTAACTGTTTCGGAACTGCTTCTAAACCGTTCAAAAGTACCTCTGAAACAGTTCTGAAACTGCTTAAAAATTGCTCAAAAACCTTTCCGAAAATGTTATAAAACTTCCCCTGCTGAAATTGCTCTTCAACATGCTTAGAAATTGCTTTGAAACTGTTCCTTTGAAATTGTTGTGAAACTGGTTTAAAACTGTCCTCAAACTGTTCAGAAACTCTGTAACTACTCTAAACTTCTTCTGAAACTGCCGTGAAACTGTCCTGAAACTGCTCAGAAACTGGTCTGTAACTACATTGGCTACATTGGAACTGTTCATAAAAGGCTTTGAACTGACCTGAAACTGTTTTCAAAATACGTTTGATACGACCGTGAAACTGCCCAAACACTACACTGTAATATGTCTGAAACTGCTCATAAATTCGAAAGTTTTCCGGAACAGGTTAGAAACCGTGTTGGAATTGCACGAAAACTGTTCAAAAGGTTTGCTAAAACTGTAAACTGATCTTAAATTGCTCCGAAGCTGCAATTAAACTGTTCTGTGATTGCTCAAGAACTGCTCCGTAACGCTTAAAAAATCTTTATTTGATCTGTAGCTGTTTCAAAAATGCTACTAAACTACTAGTAAAGCAGCTCTGAAACCGTTCTGAAACTGCTTTGAAACTGCTCAAAACCCTCTCGGAAAATGTTATAAATTTCCCCTGCTGATATTACTCTTTAACATGATTAGAAACTGTTCTGGAATTGTACCTTTAAAACTGCTGTGAAAGTGATCTGAAACTGTCCTGAAACTACTCTCAAACTGTTCAGTAACTTCCTTGCAATTGCTTTGTTACTGCTCTAAAATTCCTCTGAAATTGCTGAGCAACCGGTCTGAAACTGTCCTGAAACTACTTTGGAACTGCTCAGAAAAAGTTTTGAACTCGCCTAAAACTGTTTTCAAACTGCTTTGATACGACGCTGGAACTGCCCAAAAACTACAATAAAACTGCTCTGTGATCGCTCAAAAACTGCTCAGAAACTGTACTCAAAGTATCCCTAAACTGCCTTGAAACTGTCTACAAACCGCTTTAAAATTTTTAATTTGTTCCTGTAACTGTTTCAGTACTGCTTCTAAACTGCTTGGTAAATGAAACTGTCACTGGTGAAATTATTCTTTAATAGGCTTAGAAACTGCTCAGAAACTGTTCCTTTGAAACTGTCGTGAAACATGTCTAAAACTGTCCTTAAACTACACTCAAACTGTTCAATAACTGCCTTGCGGCTGCACTATTACTGCTCTAAAGTTGCTCTGAAACTGCTGTGAAACTGCCCTGACACTGCTCAGAAACTGTTCTGAAACTATTTTGGAACTGCTAAGAAAAGGCTGTAAACTAGCCTGAAATTGTTTCAAACTGCGTTGATTCGGCCTAGAATCTACATTGAAATTTATTCGAAACTGTTCAGAAAGTATTTCGTAACTGCTAAGAAACCGTCTTTGAAGCATGTAGAAACTGTCCAAAAATTTATTGACACTGTAACTGATCTGAAATCGCTTCGAAATTGTACTGAAGGTATCCGAAAACTGACCAGAAACTGTCCATAAGCCGCATTAAAATTATTTGTTCTGTGAATGGTTCCGAATAGCTTGTAAACTGTTCAAAAGCAGCTCTGAAACTACTTTCAAAAACCTCTCGGGAAAACTTTCCCTACTGAAAGTGCTCTTTAACATGCTAAGAAACTGCTCTTAAAATGTTCCTTTGAAACTGATGTGAAACTGAACTAAAACTGTCCTGTAACTACTTCCAAACTGTTTAGAAACTAACTTGCAACTGCTCTGTAACTACCCTTGAAGTTCTTCTGAAACTGCTGTGAAACTATCCTTAAACTGCTTGGAAACTACTGTCTGAAACTAGTTTGGAACTGAGCAGAAAAGGTTCTGAACTAGCCCAAAACTGTTTTCAGACTGCTTTGATATGACCCTTTTAAAGGAGCTTCTCAGAAACTACTTTAAAATTTGTCTGAAACTATGCTCAGAAAGTATTTCGCAACTGCTTAGAAACCGTCTTAGAATTATATAAAAATTGTTCAGAAGGTTTGCTGAAACTGTAAGCTGATCTTAAATTGCTCCGAAATTGCGATAAAGCTGTCCTGTGATTGCTCAGAAACTGTCCACAAGTCTACTTTAAAATTCTTAATTTGTTACCGTAACTGTTTTAGAACTGCTTCTAAACCACTCAAAAATAGCTCTGAAACAATTCTGAAACTGCATTGAAATTGTACTCAAACTATTCTGAAACTGCTCTAACGTTGATCTGCTTTGAAACTGTTCAGCCACTGTTTTCGAAACATTCCCAAAACTGCTCTGAAACTGTTCAGAAACAGAAATTTCTCTAAAACTGCTCTAAAGCTCAACCGAAAATTCTTTGGAACAGTCCCGAAACTGCTTTGAAATTTGTCTGAAAATTACTCTAAAACTGTTCTGAAATTATCCTAAAACAGACAGGGCAGATAGACAGACAGATTGGACACACAGAGGGACTGGACAGACAGACATGTTGGACAGACAGACAGACAATAAAGACAGACAGACAGACAAACTGGACAGACAGATTGGAAAGTCAGACAGACTGGACAGATAGACAGACTGGACAGACAGACAGACAGACAGACTGGACAGACAGACAGACTGGACAGGCCGACTGGACAGACAGACTGGACAGGCCGACTGGACAGACAGACTAGACAGATAGACTGGACAACCAGACAAACTAGACGGACAGACTGGACAGATAGACAGACTAGACAGACAGACAGACTGGACAAACAGGCAGACTGGACAGACAAACAGATAGACTGAACATCCAGAGCGACTGGACAGACAGACAGACTAGATAGACATATAGACTGGACAGGCAGACAGACAAACAGACAGACTGGACAGAAAGACATATTGGATTGGACAAACAGACAGACAGACAGACAGGAAAGACAGCAGTCTGTAGACTGAACACACAGAGAGACTGGACAGACAGACGGACAGACAGACTGGATAGACAGATAGACTGGACAGACAGACAGGCAAATTGGACAGACCGACTGGAAAGTCAGACACAAACATATCGGACAGACAGACAGACTGGATAGGCAGACTGGATAGACAAACTGAACAGATAGGCAGACTAGACAGATAGACAGACAGACTGGACAGACAGACTGGATAGACAGACTGAACAGACAGACAGACTGGACAGGCCGACTGGACAGACAGACTAGACAGATAGACTGGACAGACAGACTGGACAAACAGACAAACTGGACAGACAGACTGAACAGACAGACAGACTGGATAGACAGACAAACTGTACGAACAGACAGACTGGACAGATAGGCAGACTAGACAGATAGACAGACAGACTGGACAGGCCGACTGGACAGACAGACTAGACAGATAGACTGGACAGACAGACTGGACAAACAGACAGACTGGACAGACAGACTGAACAGACAGACAGACTGGATAGACAGACAAACTGTACGAACAGACAGACTGGACAGATAGGCAGACTAGACAGATAGACAGACAGACTGGATAGACAGACAAACTGTACGAACAGACAGACTGGACAGATAGGCAGACTAGACAGATAGACAGACAGACTGGACAAACAGACTGAACAGACAGACAGACTGGACAGACAGACAAACTGGACGGACAGACAGACTGGACAGACAGACAGACTAGACAGATAGACAGACTAGACAGACAGACAGATAGACTGAACACACAGAGCGACTGGACAAACAGAGAGACAGACAGACTGGACAGGCAGATTGGATGGACAGACTGGACAGACAGACTAGACAGACAGACAGACTGGACACACAGACAGACTGAAAAGACAGACAGACTGGACAGACAAATAGATAGACTGAACACACAGAGCGACTGGACAGACAGACGGACACACAGATTGGATAGACAGATAGACTGGACAGACCGACTGGATAGATAGACAGACTGGACAGATAGACAGACAGACAGACTGGACACAAACATATCGGATAGACAAACAGACTGGACAGGCAGACTGGATAGACAAACTGGACAGACATACTAGACAGACAGACTGGACAGACAGACTGGACAAACAGACAGACTGGACAGACAGACAAACAATTATTTTATCGCCACTTCTACATGTATGTATAATCTTTTCGTCGTTTTGTCGTGTTTTTTTTAGCATTTTTTGTCGCTTTTTTGGCGTTTTTGCCGTCTTTTTATTGCAACATCATTTTTTCGCTGTCTATTCACTGTCTTTTCGTTGTTTATTTGTTGTTTTCGTCGTTCTTTCGTCGTCTTATCGTTGCTTTTTGAACATCGTTTGGCCATCTCTTTGTCATCTTTTGTTGTTTTTCTTCGAATTCGTTATCCCTTTGTTTTTGGCGGTTTCTTGCCGTAATTTGTTGCTGTTTTGGTGTCTTTGTCGTCATTTTACCGCCTTTTTTCGTTTATTTTGTCATCTTCTCATCATCTTTCGTAGTGTCTGTTGTCAAGATAACAAAAAGGATGTATTTTTTGTATTTTCATCGTTCTTTCGTCGTCTTTCTTACGTGTATTTTCTCGTCTTTACTTGGGTATTTTATCGTTTGTTTGACGCCTTTTAAACGTCTCTGCCGTTTTTGTCACGTTTTATTTTGTCGCTATTTTGGCGTCTTTACGCCGAATTTGACCGTTATTACCATCATATTTTTTATCATCTTTTGTCGTCTTTTCGTCCATTTTTCATGGTATTTTTGCCATCTTTTCAACACTGTTCCATCATCTTTTCATCACACTTTTGGCATGTTTTTTTCTATTTTGTCACCGTCTCTTCGTTGTCTTTTCTGCGTATTTTAGTCAATTTTTAATCGCTTTCTGAAGCCTTAAATGTTCAACAATTCATAATTATCGCTTAAAAAGAGCATATAACATTAACACATATAGAAAAAGAATTCCAGCTTCATGGTTATAAGGAACAATGTGGGAATCAGAATCAGAATATGGGGAAAAACGAAACCTGCAAGTGAAGAATAGCATGCCCTTCCTTAACGCATATAATGGTGAAAAGTTATACAGTAATGTTCCGATTTTGTCAGGCCCATGTTAAATTTTGGGCTGACAAAATCGGGATTTTTGTTTTCAAAATTCAAGACTTAAGACCTTGCAATATCGAAGACTTCTACTAAAAATTAAATTTTAACCCTCAATTGGTAAACCGAAAGCACAATGAACCGGGCACACAAGCACACTGGTCCGGAACCTTTTTTGGTGCGCATTAGCTTTGAGCGGGAAAACTTGGTTTTAGATTTCTGGAACCTTTGAAAGAGTTTCCTAAAATTAAAAGTTCTATCGTCCAGTGGAATTCAAATTTTGATTAATCCCCTTAAAAGCGCACTAAAAAAATTATTTTTCTTCAGTTTCAATATAATACATTGATGTTTTCTGCAAAGTTTTACAGCATATTATTACAGGAAATTTTGTTGAAAACAGTAACCTTTTATTTTTTCAGCAAAGAAAGAAAAATTCTATTTCTCAGAAATGAAAAATCGTTAAAATCAGTTTTTCTATTTTAGCTGTTTTTGTAGGTGTTGTATGACTTTTTCTTGTTTTACAAAATTGTACAAATAGTTAAAATACACAACATTGCTGAATATAGTATACCTCTATCTTTGCTTGTTTAGGAACTATAGTACTTTTACTATAAAAATACCCTAATTTTGACCCCGAATAACTCGCAAGAAGGCATCATTTTAATCAAAAACTCACCCCATATAAGCAGAATAGTTTCAAGCAGGCTAAAAAGTATTATAAAAGCTGACGAAATCGAAACATTACTGTATCTGCCGTCAAAGTGAAAAATGCAAGCTCGTTTAAAAGCATGCCAACGCTAATGTAAATGTTTCCTTTTTAATACACTTTTCAGCCCATGGATATGACTACTGAAATGCTGACAGTGTTTGTGTTTTTCAGTTTTTTACCCAGTCAAAACAATTCATTCATGAGCTGCAGTGCTGCATGCCTCGACTAGCCTGTCAGTCAATCAGTGTCAGTGTCAGTGTCAGTCAGTGAAAACTTGAAAACGAAATTTGGAACTTTGGTAAAAACTGTTCTTATACCAATTTAGTACCCTCGGATAGCTCGAAAGCCCTACGAATCTGAGACGGTGGGTACCTAGCCGATCTTGTCGAGCGAGCGGTAGCGCACCCGAATGAGTAAGCGAAATTCCCATAAAAAATTAGCTCCCATAATCCTGTTCGCACCAGCCAGCGCAGCGCAGCGCTGCAGCGTACAGTATAGTGGGAGTATGACCAGATATACGAGGAAGCGGAACACAGAACCCGAACGTGTGTGTATGTCGTTATACGGTGTCGAAGGTAGACATGATTTTTTACGATCACTTTCGCGGCTCAACCAACACCGCCGCGCCGCCGTCACGTGCCCCCCCCCCCTGACGGTTCCGGCACCACACCGCCTACAATCCCGAATGGCCGAAGAATGATTCCGTTTATTTATGAAGCAATTACAAGTGAGGGGAATAATTTAAATTTGAAAATGATCATAAAAATCAGCATAAAAGTGAACATTTTCAATTATGGCAGCAGCAGCGGAGGAACCCACTCGAGTCCTCGAGTCTCAAGTCTCGAGCTGAGAGGTGATTGAAGTTTTGTTGCTGACCTCCGGCTGCAGCCGTGGACCGTGGAATGGCTGCCCGTTGGTGGAGTGTGAAAACCAGGTTACAAAGCTCCGTAAAAAAACAGATTCTCACATCTGTTGGGGTCTTTTTTTTTGGACAACGAAAAGTCACTCAGAACGACAGCAATGCCTGTAGGAGACGAACCTTGAAAATTTCAGTTTGAGAATGACAACTTTGTTTCTCTCACACACATACAACCCATTACGATTGCAGCATTAAAGCGCATCTCCGGGTCTCCGGTTCGGGTCGTCCCCGGTCCGGGTTCCCGCTTTCAGCGAACGAGGACAAAGAAATGCCATAATTAGGGGGCATTTATTAGTAATTTTGAACATTAATACGGCCGGACTGGCGGCGGTGCGTTTTTAACAGAACTGCTTTTTGTTTTTTTTAGCAAAGTCGTAAGTGCCGAGGCAGGCAGGCAGGCAGCTTTAAAAAATTATCGTTAATCATGCGTACACGGGAAGCACGGACAAATTGGCTCTCGGCTGGATCTTTCATTGTTGCACTAATTTGCCCCGGGAACAACACAAAAGATCTGAAAGCTCGCGGGGATCGCGCGAGATGCACGTGTGTGGTTGGCGAAAGAATCGGGCAAAATAGGGTGAAAAGTAATTTTGAAATTAATTCTACCGTGGCAGCGTGAATCCGTCCAGCAGTCCTCGGATCGAGATGCACTTCTGGGGACGGGGAGAGAATCTGTAGGGATGTTCGGCTGGAAGATTTTAATGGTTGAAGGTTAATAATTGAAAGATTTTAGCGAAAAATTAAGCTAAGCATACAATCAAATTAGCATAAAATGTCGGTGACATTTAAAACTGAACATCCGAAGCATGTTCCAGCTTTGAACTACAGAAGTGCAACTTGCACCGAAGTGGCAACAACCCAAGTGACGGTGACGGGTGATGATGACGATGAGGATGCTGATTTTTTTTGTGCTCCTCCCGTCAGGCTTCTGTTTGACGATGATGTTCGGGATGGTTTTCTGTTTTTTTTTTGTTTACTGTCTGCCTTGTCTGCCCTGTCTCGATGGAGCTCGTCGTCTCGGCTTCTCGCCTGCGCAGCGCACGAACACACTTGCGATACGACGACGATGACGATGAGCCAGCAAAGCCGATAATGACTTTGAAACTTTGCGACAGGATAGCAGGATTTACCGCCACCAGCAAGCAAGCACGGGGGATCAACGGAGTGATGGCGGCGGCGGGGAACCCGCCCTGATCTCATTTGTTAAGTTGTGAATTATAATAATGATCAACTGGGAACTGGGATCGGGAGGGGACGAGTGGCGAGTGACGACGTTCGATCTTCTTTTGTTACACGCGTGTGAGAAAAGGCTTTTCCGCACGCTGGCCGCCAGCACTCGGCTCTGAACTGAACTCTGGGCTGGGAAAAGATAAATGTGGGAATGGTACGGCTTTTCACCCGCCGGTTACGGCTATTTGCCTGTCTGCTACTTAGTTGTACTGATTGTGTACCGAGCCGGACAGTACCTCGCTTCCTATTCTGTTATTCATTCCAACCGAAAGAGGAGGATCAATCGATCAAGTTCTGACTTAATTAGGTGCGCTTTCTTTTGTGGCTGTTGAACTACGATGACGACGACGACGACGTCGTCCCTAGCCCGAATGGCGGTGGCAGGTTCCCAGGCACTGCCGTTATTAATAGGGGTTTATAAATATAGCCTCTTTTGTGTGGTGCATCTATTCAGCAAAAGAAGCTTGAAGCAAAAAAAAATTCCACTGATTGCACTCCTAGAACACGAAGCTTCTGGTGTTCGATGAATTTCGTAACCAAGAAGTAACCATTTTTCGAACATCCCGCATGTGGATCCGCACCAAATGGCACCAAATTCACACGTCAATCACCAGCAGCAGCCGTGTTTTCCCGCTTCGGCACGGAAAACAGAACAACGTACCTATTCAAATCGTGCCACCAGAAGCCGAAAAAGGAAATTACCGGCAAAAGCTTGCGCGGCGCGCAGATTCTGGGCCTCCAATCAGAATTCCGCCGCGGCCGGGGCCGCCACCGATTGGAACTCACTTCTATTGAGATGTTAACGCGCAAAGTGTGAGATGCCTGTCGTCGGAGGACGGCCGGTGCCTGTGACAGTAAGCCAGTAGTCACGATCCGATCCGAACTGCGACGTCGTCGTCGTGGCATAGTTTCTCCGATTTAAAGATGCCGCCGTGCCGCTTGATTAGGTGCGGCGTTCCAGTTCAGCGCGGCGCGGCTTTGAAGCCAGCTCGGTTGGGTGTCGAAATTTTAACCGGACTTGACTGCACTTCCTGTGCAGTGCAGTCGTGTAGGAGGAAGGATTATCCACCATTTACAATGCAAGCTAAGGCGACAATCGTTGCATTGCACGTTGTTCTCCTAATTGGCAATAAATTGATGCGATGTAAACAACTATTATTGTGCGATTATGGCGTAAACGCATTCAATCGGCTGCGTTTGCAGCGTAATTTCCCCCAGAGTGGTAGAGAAGAATTGCACGGTCGGGTGATGAAACGATGAGCAACGGGAGGCGATTTAAGGCCAAGGGAGCGGATTTAGCATAAATGAATAAAAACATACATACATCGTAGACGACGGATTCCGTAGGCTGGCACACAATGCCTCTGCCAACGAAGATGACGATAGACGGAAAGACGACGACGCTGACGGTGGAAGTCTGTAACCTGCTGGCCACCAGGTGGACAATGATGCCAGAGGAATATGATCGATTTTGTAAAATAACAGAAAACTTTCTTCACAATCGCACTGGCAGTGAAAAGTTACCGGTTGCATTTGCTAGCATTCCAGTAACCTCTACCGGCTGATTGATAAAATTTCCAAAATAAACAATCTCAAAGTTCAGCAGGTTCTTGTCAGTCAAACAAGAATTACTGACCACAACGACAAACTTCACTTATTCTCTCGTATGAAAAACTGCATCTGATTTGATATGGTTTTTCGTGTATTTGATTTTGGTTTCATTAACTTTACACAAAAGGAACATTGAAATATCAGAGATGCGTTCTAATTTCTGATTCGTGTAAATTTTAACTCTCAATTCCACCTCTTCATTGATAACTGAAACCTTATGGTTTACATTAATTCTTTTTTGCCTGATGCGAAAAATAGTTAACTCGATGAACTGAAAAATTTTGACAATTAGACCAAAAATATATTCAATGGCAGGTGGGAATCGAGCCCACGTCTCTCGATTCCAGTCGCAGTGTGATCGTTCCAAACCACCGCACAGTGGTCCAAAAGGGCGAAAAGCGGAACTTTTTTCCTAGTGACTTTTGCTTTCATTTTATCATTTATGGTCTTCAGTACTTTTGTTCGTTTCGCCTTAAACTAAAATTGTCAAAAGTTCTTGCCTCCAAAAACCTTCACATGCCAAATTTAGTTCCATTTGCTTGATTAGGTCTCGAGTTATGAGGAATTTTGTATTTCATTGGTATGGGAGCCCCACCCCCACCTAAAAAGAAGAGGGGTCCTAGTTTATCATAGAAAAAATTCTTGCCACCAAAAACACCCACATGTCAAATTTGGTTTCTTTTGATTAATTAGTTTTCGAGTTATGAGAAATTTGTATTGCATTTGTATAGGATCCCCC
The DNA here is from genome assembly GCF_943734655.1 of Sabethes cyaneus. Lineage (NCBI taxonomy): Eukaryota > Metazoa > Arthropoda > Insecta > Diptera > Culicidae > Sabethes > Sabethes cyaneus. The sequence continues at coordinate 157,711,701 of NC_071353.1, forward strand.
CTCTTAGTGGATGGAGAGGTCTCTAACCATAATAAGAACCTTCCCCGGCCCCAAAAACCCCTTCATGCAAATTTTCACGCCGATGTGTTCAGTAGTTTTCGATTGTTTAAAGAACATACGGACAGACAGACGAAAATTTGTGTTTCATTTGTATGGCAGCCCCCCTCTTAGTGAGGGGAGAAGTCTCTAACCATCATAAGAATCTTCCCCGGCCCCAAAGCTCCCTACATGCAAATTTTGTTTTGCAAAATAAATGTACCGAAACATTTCATTTATGCCATACAGAATCATCTTATTCACCAACGGTTGTACCGAACCATTTCATCCATCTATGATCGTACCGAACCACTTCATTGAACAATGAATGTACCGAATCATTTTACTTATTAATGGTCGTACCGAATCATTTCTTATTTATTTATTTAACTAGCTGACCCGACAAACTTCGTATTGCCACAAATTAACCTGTGTTGTACATAAATCATGAATCTCGGATGATCTTTGTCACAATCTCGAGTTTTGCAAGCCCCCCAGTGGGCGGCACTTCCGACGGCGGGTCACCGGCAACACTCGCGACCGTCTCGTCCTGAATGATCTAGTGTTACTATAGATAGTTTTTGTGGTCTTGTATTGACTAATGTTTTATGGAAGAGTCTCGAATTTCTCGAGTTCGATTAGTTTTCGAGTTTCGCAAAAATTTCTGTTTTATTTGTATGAGAGTCCATATCCCCCTACCACAGGGGTGAGAGGTCTCTAACTATCGTAAAATAAAGTCAAGACTCCAAAATCTCCCACATGCCAAATTTGGTTCCATTTGATTGATTAGTTCTCGAGATAAGAGGAATTTGCATTTCATTTGTATGGAAGCCCACCCTCTTAAAGGGGAGATGGGCCATAACTCGCTTTCTAAAGAAGAGAGGGGTCTTAATTCACCATAGAAAAAAATCTTGCGTCCAAAACCACTTACATGTCAAATTTGGTTCCATTTGCTTGATTAGTTCTCGAGTTATGAGGAAATTTGTTTTTCATTTGTATAGGAGCCCCCCCTCCTAAAGTGGGGAGGGGTCCCAATTCATCATAGAAAAAAATTTTGTCTCCAAAAACACCCACGTGCCAAATTTGGTTCCAGTTGCTTGATTAGCTCTCGAGTTATGAGGAAATTTGTATTTCATTTGTATAGGAGCCCCCCTCCTAAAGTGAGGAGGGGTCCCAGTTCATCATAGAAAAAAATTTTGTCTCCAAAAACACCCACGTGTCAAATTTGGTTCCAGTTGCTTGATTAGTTCTCGAGTTATGAGGAAATTTGTATTTCGTTTGTATAGGAGCCCCCCCTCTTATAGTGGGGAGGGGTTCTAATTCACCATAGAAAATATTCATGCCCTAGAAAACTTTCACATGCCAAATATGGTTCCATTTGCTTGATTAATTCTCGAGTTATGAGGAAATTTGCATTTCATTTGTATAGGAGCCCCCCTTCCTAAAGTGGGGAGGGGTCCCAATTCATCATAGAAAAAAATTTTGTCTCCAAAAACACCCACGTGCCAAATTTTGTTTCATTTGCTTGATTAGTTCTCGAGTTATGAGGTAATTTGTATTTCGTTTGTATAGGAGCCCCCCCTTTTAAAGTGGGGAGGGGTCCTTATTCACCATAGAAAATATTCTTGCCCTCGAAAACTTTCACATGCCAAATTTTGTTCCATTTGCTTGATTAGTTCTTCAGTTATGAGGAAATTTGTATTTCATGTGTATAGGATCCCCCCCTCCTAAAGTGAGGAGGGGTCCCAGTTCATCATAGAAAAAGTTTTTGTCTCCAAAAACACCCACGTACCAAATTTGGTTCCATTTGCTTGATTAGTTCTTGAGTTATGAGGAAATTTGTATTTCATTTGTATAGGAGCCCCCCTCTTAAAGTGAGGAGGGGTCCTAATTTACCATAGAAAATATTCTTGCCCTCGAAAACTTTCACATGCCGCATTTTGTTCCATTTGCTTGATTAGTTCTTCAGTTATGAGGAAATTTGTATGGAAGCTCCCCCTTTTAAAGAGGAGAGGAGTTATAATTCCCCTTATAAAGAGGGGAGGGGTCTCAATTTACCATAGAATAAATTCTTGTCACCGAAAACACCCACATGCCAAATTTTGTTCTATTTGCTTGATTAGTTCTTGAGTTATGAGGAAATTTGTATTTCATGTGTATAGGATCCCCCCCTCCTAAAACGGGGAGGGGTCCCAATTCATCATAGAAAAAAATTTTGTCTCCAAAAACACCCACATGCCAAATTTGGTTCCATTTGCTTAATTACTTCTCGAGTTATGAGGAAAATTGTGTTTCTTTGGTACAGGAGCCCCCCCTCTTAAAGTGGGGAGGGGTCCTAATTTACTATAGAAAATATTCTTGCCCTCGAAAACCTTCACATGCCAAATTTAGTTCCATTTGCTTGATTAGTTCTCGAGTTATGAGGAAATTTGTATGGAAGCTCCCCCTTTTAAAGAGGAGAGGAGTTATAATTCCCCTTATAAAGAGGGGAGGGGTCTCAATTTACCATAGAATAAATTCTTGTCACCGAAAACACCCACATGCCAAATTTTGTTCTATTTGCTTGATTAGTTGTCGAGTTACGCTGAAATTTGTGTTTCATTTGTGTGGGAGCCCCCCCCCTCTTAGTGGGGGGAGGGGTTTCTAACCATCACTAAAACCTTTCCTGGCCCCAAAAAACCTCTACATGCATATTTGCATGCCGATTGGTTCAGTAGTTTTCGATTCTATAAGGAACATACGGACAGACAGACAGACAGACAGAAATCCTTCTTTATAGGTATAGATTATTTATTTATATCCATCCGATCTGAATGGTCTCAATGGATTGGGCTGGATGGATAAAAGCCCAATTGAGGCCATCCTCATGTGACCATAAAAACTCAATCATCTTTTGCAAAGTACATACATGCATAAAATTCAATAGTACTAATATCATATCACATAATTAGTTTTGCGTGATATAAATAATTGGCGCACGCTGAAATATACATAATACAACTAAAATCATTTTGGAGTTACAATTTTTTTGGCTCTATCTCTTTCACTCTCATTGTTTTGCATTGGACAGATTTTTGCACAGATATTTTTCCTCGCCGTACAGATTGTCAGATTTTGCCAACAAAAAACACAGAATTATATGTGGCGTGCGTGCAGTCGAGATTGAAGTTATTCTGCAGAACTAAGCGAACGTTGAGGAGCACGAACGTCCAGCAACGAAAGAATGTTCGGCAAAGCGTTTTCTCCATTGAGCGTCTTGGCAAAAAACATGGCTTGCTGGATTTTCCCTCAACGTTCCGAGTGTATCAAGACCAATAAGCCTACACCGATCAGGATTATGTGGTAAATTCACAGGATCACACCAGGGGAGATCGGCAAGTTGATGAGGAGTCCAAATCAGACATGCATTTTGTAACAGTGGTCTAACCTGAGAGTAGTACAGTGCTTTTAGACAGTATGGATCCTTGAAATACCGTCCAATTTTGAAAATAAAACCAAGTTGTTGGGTTGCATCCGAGATGTTAAAATTGAGCTTAGCAGCAAGAACGACACCCAAATCTTGATCGACTTTTTTTGAAACCTCACAGTCAATGTTATATTCAAACAGTGTTGGGCTGTTAATGCGATGAACGTTGACAAAAATATCCAGTAGCTTTTGCAGATTGCGACAATCTTCAATGGATCTTACTGCTAAAAATAATTTTAGGTCGTCCACGTACAGCAGCTTACATCCATCATCCAGAAAACCAGAACCAGATGGAGAACAGCAATGGCCCCATATTACTGCCTTGTGGTACACCCGATTTGTCTGAGAATGGGGAGGAAACAAATGAACTGAACTGTACGCGAATTTAATTCATATATGGTCATACCGAACCATTTCAATTTATATAATTTTATCCACCAGTCGTCGTACCGCGCCATTACATGGAACTATGGTCGTACCGAACCATATACTCTTCATTGAATAGTGATCGTATCGAATCATTTTACTTATCAATGGTCGTAACGAACCACTTGAATCATCTATGGTCGTACCGAAGCATATACTTTAGCAACCAGTGATTGTACCGAATCATTTCAGTTTATGTTATGACCATACAGAAATACATTTTGGCGAAGTATATGGTGGCTGGTCGAGGTGGGCAAAACGGCTCTTTTGTTCAAAATAATGAACACAAAAGTGTCAATACCCAACAGAAAAAAATCCTTCTACATCCATGAATTTTATCAAAGTGGTTCAAATACGGTCGCTGTCTTTTCTGAAACTGCTAGTCCGACTTAGTACATTGTTATTTATACAAATTTGATCAAACAGTGGTACATCGACAATGGCTCTCCTAGGAGTAGAATTCTACCAATTCCCCGGTCCTATGGCCAATTGAAAAATAAGTGTTGATTGTGAAGGGCAAACTGAAAAAGAACGATGAAATTGCAAGTGGCTAACAAACACTACCATTATAAAAAAAATCAAAAAATAGATATATTCACAAAGAACCTAGTGCGAGTAAGTCAGTTTCTATTCACAGAGTCCGACAGTCATTAATTCGTTCTAGTATTCCGCTTCCACTTATCCGACAACTCCCTTTCCCCGAAGTTAGGTTTGTCACTTATCAGACGCAGGAACTGGTTGAAAACTGTCTGTCACTTCTCACGAGCAAGCGAGTCTGTCAATATTAAGATGCCAGCTTCCCTTCTTTTCACCACCTAACGTAGTAACCACATAAATCCAACTCGTCGAAGCCCAATCGGAAGTCCATCTGAAAACTGAACCAATCCCGCTACGTATCTCCGGTCACTGACTCCGTTGGAACGTTGGAACGCACCGTGATCGGTCTGTTTTGTCGTAAATTAGCATAAATATGATTGCTACCGATTGCTTCGTCAAATTGAAACGACTGCCCGGAGGTGAAATTTATATTTGTTTTTGAAAGCGTTGCCGTTGCAGCCGAACCGAAAACAAAATAAAGAAAAAATATAAAACGGAGGGGGAAGCGTAAAAAAAGCGTCATTCGCTGCCGCCTGCCGATCGATTAGAGCGAAATTGCTTGTTCGGTTTTTTAATGACCGAACAAAATGTATGTGTGAAATGACGTTCGAAGTTTACACGACAACCGGTTGGTGGCCGGTCGGTTGTTGGGCAGAATTTCGAATCCCTCAATTTTCTTGTCTGTCCTAAGCAAGTCAGTGAAATCCGATTCACCACCTGCTGCCTCTCTTTTGCTCTACTGGACATGGCAAAAAGCTTGCCCTAATTCCGCGCAAACTACTTCCCATCCTGGACTAATAATGCTGCAGAGTTTAGCATATAGCCTAAAACAGGATTTCCATCTCATTTGGCAGCCAGCCTTCTCGGTCCGGCCTCTTCTAAGCGAAACAGCAGCGTCCGGCTCGGTCGATGAAGAATGTCACACCGCCGTTGATGGCGCGACAGCTTCGTTACGGTAACCTTTCAAATTTGAATATAAAAAGCTGACAATTCCGCCACTACGTGGCGACCGCGCCACGATTCCATCCTGCGGTCGTCGGTCCAGCTCTGAACGAAGCTCTCTCATCCCTCGGAGGCTGGCAGCTGGTTGCGCGGGCCTCGGAACGAAGTTTTACATCTCTATACGGTTCGAGGGTGTTCGAGCATGTTGCAAGCAAATGAAGGCCTTCGGATCCAAACGCGGAAAACAATCAAACACGACCCACTGTGGCAAGACGGCACACATTGCTGGACGCTGCTTTCCCCTACCCCCCCCGTCTGGCATCAGGCTTCCTAGATTCAGACACCCGCCAGAGCTGCTGGCAGCGCGTCTCACTTGGCAATTGACAGGCGACACTGTAGCGGCCATTTATGGGAATTAGAATGCGCGTATTGCAACCTGTCCATCTGGCCAGCAGCCGCTGGCTGGATTAACACAGCCGAGCTGCTGTGGTTGCGGGTCCGCTCCGGGGGAAAAATCGAATGTTTCGTACGCAGATCCGCACTGCAGATATTAATCTACGGCTGACTGGCTGCGACGACGACGACGACGTAGCGCTCGTATTTGTTAGACAGAAACCAGCGATGGTCGGCATGGGGGAGGGTGCAAGTTTCCTCCGGGCTGTGCAGTGCAGCAGTTTCTCTTTTTTTGCTTATTATTATTGTTAGGATCCTAATCGAAGAGTGTTGGATACGTAATATAAACCAAATTGATTTTAGTGTCCATTTGGACGCCAGTGGGCCCAGTTTTGAGAAGAAAGTAAACGAACTAATAAGGTAAAGGCTTTGCTTTCGTTCAAAGTGGATCCTTTCGATAAAACGTGGAGATAAAACGTATTTTAGTCAATTTAAAAGCCACGTGGTGCAACTAGAATGATTTTGCTTGCAACTAAGATTAACTAAAAGAATATATTTATGTTGTTTAGTAGCAACATTTTGATGGCGCGTATGATTAGAATTCCAATATGCACGATAAAATTTAATGCGCATATGCTGCACAACTATGGAAACTACTAAAACTTTATTGCATATCTTGTCGATATTTTATTCTGGTCGCTGTAAATCAAATCGATCAGTATGATCTGGACAGTAAAACTGTACCTTTTCTGCTCACGGCTTTATATTTTCAAGTTAATATAGCTGTCTAGGTTTAAATTCGATTATATCGAAGTCTGACTATGTTACAGCAATAAAAAAAATCATCGATTTTGGTTACGAAGTCCACGCACGTTCTGGTAGTAAATCAGCGGCGGATTGATACATTGCGGATAAGGTACAAGCTGGAAGGGTTGTTGTTCGCTGATACTAATGACTCGATTGCCATTATCCGAAGTCATTGCAATTCGGTGTAGCTTCAGATATCGGTAGAGTTACTATAAGCAGTTGCCTAGAGTTGTTCATTCCGCACAATCATACACAGGGACGGGACAATTGATGTTCGCAGGCAAGAAGGATCCAACCGTGGCGGAAGGGTATAAAGGCCTCCACGGTGTCATAGAGGTGGCGTCTCAGGTTCCGATCAACCAACGGCAAAGTAGCGTTGATGTCCGCGAACTCCATGAAGATCGTAGAGCTATCAGCGTGAGCCGAGGTCATAGCAGAACTAAGCAGATTTTTGAGTTGATTCTCTCAAAATCTAAAGAAAAAAGCTCAGTGCGAAGTCCCGTAATGTTTAAAAAGATGAAATTCGTTGCACTTCGAACTGCAGTTTGTCCTTTTCAGTCAAGGGAATAAACTGGAACGGATCACAGTGTAAAAACGGCTTTCGTTTTGACGCTAAGGTGCATTTTGGACAAATACGACCACTTTACTTCTTTCAAGGACAGAACGGCTACTGAAGATTCACTGGTAGCAAGCTAAAGGCAGAAAAACAGTTTCTGGAACTTTCTTGAAAAACTGCTCCTTCTGCCATTTACCAAGATAGCCTACTATAAACCCTCGTGATTGGTAGAAACTGATGAATCAGTGCGGCATTTATAGAGCAAATTATTTGCTATAAAGATGCTAATATAAGTTTTGATTCGGCAAACGATTTTGGCAAACTTCGTATTGCCACAAATTAACCTGTGTTGTACATAAATCATGAATCTCGGATGATCTTTGTCACTATCTCGAGTTTTGCAAGCCCCCCAGTGGGCGGCGCTTCCGACGGCGGGTCACCGGCAACACTCGCGACCGTCTCGTCCTGAATGATCTAGTGTTACTATAGATAGTTTTTGTGGTCTTGTATTGACTAATGTTTTATGGAAGAATCTCGAATTTCTCGAGTTCGATTAGTTTTTGAGTTTCGCAAAAATTTCTGTTTTATTTGTATGAGAGTCCATATCCCCCTACCACAGGGGTGAGAGGTCTCTAACTATCATAAAATAAATTCAAGACTCAAAAATCTCCTACATGCTAAATTTGGTTCCATTTGCTTGATTAGTACTCAAATTATAAGGAAATTTGTATTTCATTTGTATAGGACCCCCCCTCCTAAAGTGGGGAGGGGTCCCAATTTATCATTGAAAAAAAAATTGTCTCCAAAAACACACATATGCCAAATTTGGTTCAATTCGCTTGATTAGTTCTCGAGTTATGAGGAAATTTGTATTTCATTTGTACAGGAGCCCCTCCTCTTAAAGTGGGGAGGGGTCCTAATTCACCATAGAAAATTTTCTTGCTCACGAAAACCTTCACATGCCAAATTTGGTTGCATTTGCTTGATTAGTTCTCGAGTTATGAGGAAATTTGTATGGAAGCCCCCCCTCTTAAAGGGGAGAGGAGTTATAATTCCTCTTATAAAGAGGGGAGGGGTCTCAATTCACCATAGAATAAATTCTTGTCACCAAAAAAAAACACCCACATGCCAAATGTTGTTCTATTTGCTTGATTAGTTCTCGAGTTAGGAGGAAATTTGTATTTCATTTGTACAGGAGCCCCCCCTCTTAGAGTGGGGAGGGGTCCTAATTCACCGTAGAAAATTTTCCTGCCCTCGAAAACCTTCACATGCCAAATTTGGTTCCATTTGCTTGATTAGTTCTCGAGTTATGAGGAAATTTGTATGGAAGCCCCCCCTCTTAAAGGGGAGAGGAGTTACAATTCCCCTTATAAAGAGGGAGGGGTCTCAATTTACCATAGAATAAATTCTTGTCACCGAAAACACCCACATGCCAAATTTGGTTCTATTTGCTTGATTAGTTCTCGAGTTATGAGGAAATTTGTATTTCATTTGTATAGGAGCCCCCCCCCTCCTAAAGTGGGGAGAGGTTCTTAATCATCATAGAAAAAATTCTTGCCTCCAAAAACACCTACATGCCAAATTTGGTTCCATTTGCTGGATTAGCTCTCGAGTTATAAGGAAATTTGTATTTCGTTTGTATAGGAGCCCCCCCCCACTTAAAGTGGGGAGGGGTCCCAATTCATCATAGAAAAAAATGTTGTCTCCAAAAACACACACATGCCAAATTTGGTTCCATTTGCTTGATTAGTTCTCGAGTTATGAGGAAATTGGTATTTCATTTGTACAGGAGCCCCCCCTCTTAAAGTGAGGAGGGGTCCTAATTCAACATAGAAAATTTTCTTGCCCTCGAAAACTTTCACATGCCAAATTTGGTTCCATTTGCTTGATTAGTTCTCGAGTTAGGAGGAAATTTGTATTTCATTTGTACAGGAGCCCCCCCTCTTAGAGTGGGGAGGGGTCCTAATTCACCGTAGAAAATTTTCCTGCCCTCGAAAACCTTCACATGCCAAATTTGGTTCCATTTGCTTGATTAGTTCTCGAGTTATGAGGAAATTTGTATGGAAACCCCCCCTCTTAAAGGGGAGAGGAGTTATAATTCCCCTTATAAAGAGGGGAGGGGTCTCAAATTACCCTAGAATAAATTCTTGTCACCGAAAACACCCACATGCCAAATTTGGTTCTATTTGCTTGATTAGTTCTCGAGTTATGCAGAAATTTGTGTTTCATTTGTATGGGAGCCCCCCCTCTTAGTGGGGGGAGGGGTCTCTAACCATCACTAAAACCTTTCCTGGCCCCAAAAACCTCTACATGCAAATTTTCACGCCGATTGGTTCAGTAGTTTTTGATTCTATAAGGAACACAGGACAGACAGACAGGCAGACAGACAGAAATCCTTCTTTATAGGTATAGATAATTACGGTGCACTTTCGGTTCACACCCGTTGGTGCACAAAGAGCGCTCTTTGTGTAGCACCCGGTTTAAACTGGGAGTGCGCCCTAAATACGAAAGATAGGCTAATACTTAATTCAACCATTTTGTAGATAATCACAAGTTCTACAAGTATATTATACATACATAACTTTTCCAAATTTAGCTTGGTTGAGGCCAAATAAGTTTAAATAAATAAAAGCAGAGCACAAAGAGCAGAACAGCCCTGTCTGTGCTACACATTTCTTATTTGCTTATTAAATTTTATTCGTTCCTATGTGTGTTGGTTTATCCATCCATCCGTCAAAGTTTGCTTTACTTTACAATCCTCGTTCCTCACACCAGTACCATCTCGTATTATAGGCGTCCCTGGAAAAGAGCCATTGCGTTCCTCTGACCAGTACATTTAACTATAAGAGTCTTTTTCACTGTCACGAGTAGGGCTTTCCTGCACTCAGTGCGCCTATTTTACTTATTTAACTGTAACACTGTTATGTATGGGGCATTCATAGAGTCAATTATTATCTATAAGTTTGCTGAACTAAGTATTGCTCTATCTTATGTATTTACGGCGCACATAAGCAAAATATGTACACTAAGTGCAGGACAGCCCTGGTCACGAGGCTTCAACGGAGTAATATAGAATTCAGCATGAAGAAAGGGTAACGAGGAGTCTGACAAGAAATCCATGCTAAAGTCACTTGCCAGCGAATGGCCTGATTCTACTAAGATTTCACCTTTTTTTAATAGTGATTTAGAAGGGGAGGCTCTTATACAAATGCAATGCAAATTTCCTCATAACTCGTGAATTAATCAATCAAAAAGAAACAAGTTTGGCATGTGGGTGTTTTTAAAGGCAAGAATGTTTTCTATGAAGAAACCCTCTCCTTTTCCTCGTTCAACTCTCCTTTCGGATCCTTTCGCTGTACTCTCGCAACCTCTCACTCGCTTCGCTAAACTCTTCCTCAGCCCGAAGAAATCGGATGCAGTCGTACGACAGACTTTTCGCCACTCCATTGAACTTAATCCTGAGAGATGTTAGTAGTTATTTCAAGGTTGTGTTTAATTTATTTATTTAGGGTTAGTACTTATTTTCTAACTTTAAGTCTAATAACAAAACGAATGAGCTTTTTTTTTAAATGAATGGAAATTAATTTTAGTAAATAAACAAACGAAGCTGTGTGGCATGCATGAGCATCTAAAGTATTGTTACAGATCTAATCGGTGACCAAGTGAGCGTGAGTATGTTTGTATGTGTGTTCCACCATAACTCCAGAACGCCTTGACCGATCTCCATCAAACTTGGCACACATATCTATACCTATAAAGAAGGATTTCTGTCTGTCTGTCTGTCTGTCTGTCTGTCTGTCCGTATGTTCCTTATAGAATCGAAAACTACTGAACCAATCGGCATGAAAATATACATGTAGAGGTTTTTTGGGGCCAGGAAAGGTTTTAGTGATGGTTAGAAACCTCTCCCCCCACTAAGAGGGGGGGCTCCCATACAAATGAAACACAAATTTCTGCATAACTCGACAACTAATCAAGCAAATAGAACAAAATTTGGCATGTGGGTGTTTTCGGTGACAAGAATTTATTCTATGGTAAATTGAGACCCCTCCCCTCTTTATAAGGGGAATTATAACTCCTCTCCTCTTTAAAAGGGGGGGCTTCCATACAAATTTCTTCATAACTCGAGAACTAATCAAGCAAATGGAACCAAATTTGGCATGTGAAGGTTTTCGAGGTCAAGAATATTTTCTATAGTAAATTAGGACCCCTCCCCACTTTAAGAGGGGGGGCTCCTGTACCAAAGAAACACAATTTTCCTCATAACTCGAGAAGTAATTAAGCAAATGGATCCAAATTTGGCATATGAGTGTTTTTGGAGACAAAATTTTTTTCTATGATGAATTAGGACCCCTCCCCGTTTTAGGAGGGGGGGATCCTATACACATGAAATACAAATTTCCTCATAACTGAAGAACTAATCTAGCAAATGGAACAAAATTTGGCATGTGAAAGTTTTCGAGGGCAAGAAAATTTTCTATGTTGAATTAGGACCCCTCCTCACTTTAAGAGGGGGGCTCCTGTACAAATGAAATACCAATTTCCTCATAACTCGAGAACTAATCAAGCAAATGGAACCAAATTTGGCATGTGGGTGTTTTCGGTGACAAGAATTTATTCTATGGTAAATTGAGACCCCTCCCTCTTTATAAGGGGAATTGTAACTCCTCTCCCCTTTAAGAGGGGGGGGCTTCCATACAAATTTCCTCATAACTCGAGAACTAATCAAGCAAATGGAACCAAATTTGGCATGTGAAGGTTTTCGAGGGCAGGAAAATTTTCTACGGTGAATTAGGACCCCTCCCCACTCTAAGAGGGGGGGCTCCTGTACAAATGAAATACAAATTTCCTCCTAACTCGAGAACTAATCAAGCAAATGGAACCAAATTTGGCATGTGAAGGTTTTCGAGGGCAGGAAAATTTTCTACGGTGAATTAGGACCCCTCCCCACTCTAAGAGGGGGGGCTCCTGTACAAATGAAATACAAATTTCCTCCTAACTCGAGAACTAATCAAGCAAATAGAACAACATTTGGCATGTGGGTGTTTTTTTTGGTGACAAGAATTTATTCTATGGTGAATTGAGACCCCTCCCCTCTTTATAAGAGGAATTATAACTCCTCTCCCCTTTAAGAGGGGGGGCTTCCATACAAATTTCCTCATAACTCGAGAACTAATCAAGCAAATGCAACCAAATTTGGCATGTGAAGGTTTTCGAGAGCAAGAAAATTTTCTATTGTGAATTAGGACCCCTCCCCACTTTAAGAGGAGGGGCTCCTGTACAAATGAAATACAAATTTCCTCATAACTCGAGAACTAATCAAGCGAATTGAACCAAATTTGGCATATGTGTGTTTTTGGAGACAATTTTTTTTTCAATGATGAATTGGGACCTCTTCCCACATTAGGAGGGGGGGCTTCAATACAAATGAAATACAAATTTCCCCATAACTCGAGAACTAATCAAGCAAATAGAACCAAATTCGGCATGTGGAGGTTTTTGGAGGCAAAAATATTTTCTACGGTGAATTAGGATCCTTCCACACTTCAAGAGGGGGGACTTCTACACAAATGAAATACAAATTTCCTCATAATTCGAGAACTAATCAAGCAAATGGAACCATATTTGGCATGTGGGTGTTTTTGGAGGCAACCATTTTTCCCATTATGAATTAGGACTTCTTACCTTTTTAGGAGGGGGGGGGAACTCCCATTCAAACGAAATACAAATTTCCTCATAACTCGAGAACTAATCAAGCAAATGTAACCAAATTTGGCATGTGGGAGATTTTGGAGTCTTGAATTTATGTTACGATAGTTAGAGACCTCTCACCCCTGTGGTATGGGGATATGGACTCTCATACAAATAAAACAGAAATTTTTGCGAAACTCAAAAACTAATCGAGCTCGAGAAATTCGAGACTCTTCCATAAAACATTAGTCAATACAAGACCACAAAAACTATCTATAGTAACACTAGATCATTCAGGACGAGACGGTCGTGAGTGTTGCCGGTGACCCGCCGTCGGAAGCGCCGCCCACTGGGGGGCTTGCAAAACTCGAGATTGTGACAAAGATCATCCGAGATTCATGATTTATGTACAACACCGGTAAATTTGTGGCAATACGAAGTTTGTCGGGTCAGCTAGTATACATATAAAAATGCTAGCTGGGTAAAAAGAGGGAAGTTGAAAAACGTAAAAAAGGCTTTGTGTCGATTTAAGGGATTACCGAGAAGAATACAGATTTACAAGTAATTGGGGGACAACGTGAGAGGAACTGATAAAGGGAGTAGACATATTCAAATGAAAAAAAAAAAGGTTTTGCTTCTTGCGTTATGAGAGTTTTTGTTACAAAAACAGATGTACAAGTGACTGAGTGACAAAGGGGCCCCGAGTGAGATCGGGCAATTAGCTAGTATGTCATAGAAAGCAAATCAAAACCTAGCTGCTACATTCCGTTTTCGAAGCTTGACTTTTATATTCGACAGATTTCACAGCCAGTTGTTGACAAAAAAAATTAAAAATAATGTTGGAAAGGGAAGAACAGGAAAATGTCGTTATAGACCAAAAATATATTGCGTTGTGCAATGGTAGGTGTGTGTCTCGCACCGACGCTCTATCGGTTGGTACCCGAATGTTTTACTCACTAAACTACTGCCGCCCGTTATAGTAGGTAGTTTAATACCTAGTTTTGTTTTCGCTGATTCAGTCAATATTTTATTCATTTTAACTATTGAGCTGTTTATTTCAAGTTCGAACAGCAACGTTCCGATTTCAAGTTAGAGTAAAGTTTTTATACATGTTCGAGAGGATTTCAAAGTGAAGATTTATTCAATCTTGAGAAATGTTCTGGTAAGCATAAGACAATAAATTGAGAATAAATTGGATTGCAATAAATTGTAATACAACAGAATAAATTGAAATTCGTTCAAAATTAATTTCGAAACGAAATTGAAAGCAAATTCTTTCCAATCGAAACCAACACCAAAACTTCACGCACTTTCTTTCCACCCGCTGCGTTGAGGAAGGTCAGTTGCACCTACCGAACCGCGCCGTCGAGGATCTGTAGAACGGCAGAACGGCGGCAGTGGTTTCCTCGCAAAACGTGGAAACCCCTCGGGGGGCAGGCGGACGGATAACTGGCCAGCATCGGCATCAGGTTCGCTTCTCCCCTTCTGCCGCATGTCGGAACGGAACGGAACGGAACGCCACGTCAGTCGTGCTGTACGACAATGCATTCGCGGAGGATTTGCGTCGTGATTGTTGCATTCTGCTCCTCCGATCATTCGACGGGGTGGTTCACGCGGAGCGAAGGGAAAACGTGTGTAATAATTTTCCTACACAACAAGTCCCCCGCAGATATCGCGTTTTGTGTGGTTGACCCAGAACGAAGTGCTGGTCTGTTTTCTTTTCTCTTCTTCGCGTTTCGTGCGGCATTACACCGCCGTGCCAGTCGGCGCACCGGTGAGGTGGGGGTAATCTAAATAAATCTCGCAAAAGAAACTGTTTTATATTTTTATAGTAACTGTGTGAGCCCCACGTCACGCGGGGAGATCATTCCCGTGGGTCGTCGGGTCACAGATCGCCGAAAGAGCGTTTGCTGGTGCTTCAAATTTGGGACCATTCAAAGTTATTACACCAAATGGTCTTTCGGAAGAATTTCCGATTTGGAGTGGGGATTTTTTTGTTTTGCAACAATTTTGTTTTGCAAAGCAACTTCTCTGACGCCTGAAAGTCTTCGAAATCCCCCGAACGGCAGACACAGAAAAGAAGAACAAATCAAACTCACGTACAGTTAACAACTTTATAATGCAGTCATGTTTGCTCGAGGTTTCCGCTTTGCTGCCCCTCGCCAAACAGACGAATTTTCCGATCAACTATTTCCTCCGGCCGTCCGTCCGTTCCTATCCAGGCCCCCAGGTTCGATCTTCCTACGTCTATTTACGCGCAGCATTCTCAGCTGTGCATCGTTTTCTTCCCATCCAATCGCATTTGGGTTGGATGCACGAGGCATGAACACGAGACAACGAGACAGAGTGCCTGTGTGTGGATCAGAACGAGAGAAAGAGACGCAACGACTGTGTGCGCACAGGAAAAACAAATTTATTGATTGTTACGATCTGGCGCGCTGAGCAAAAATCGTGAGAAGCGTCTTGAGTGTGGAGTTCCGTACCTCCTCCTCTTCGTCCTCCTCCTCTTGTTCTCACGTGGTCGCGCTTCTGCCAAAGGGAGGGAATCTGTGCGAAAACGACGACGACGACGACGACACTGCCTGCCGCGCCAGAATGAAAGCCGACCGGTTGTCAGATGCTAAATACCACTTAATATCAGCATATTTGCAAGGTCTCGGTAGACACGAATTTTATTTGTTTTCCCGCGTTCAATTTCCTATCGTGGCGCCGCCGCTACCCGGTCCCGTTCCTCAGTCGTCGGTCCCCAGTCCCAGGACAACTAGCATCAAAGCAGCAGCATCAGCAGAGATTGGTCGGAGGGATCGGATCGGGGACCTCTTCTGCTTGCTGATTCGTTTCGTTTGTTTCGGCCTGCCGGGCCGGGCCGGGCCATGTTCGCTGTTGTTAGCAGGCATTAGCATTTTTATGTGTATCATTGCGAGTTAAGGCAGGCGGCCCTCTATCGGGGAGAACGGTTTCTCCGGTTCACAGCAGTTCCCGAGCGCGCGTTTGTGGCCGACCGGGAGTGGTGGCCGAGTCAGGGCACAAGCAGCGAACCCCAAACGCTTGAGCTGACTTCGAAATTCTGATATGCTGAATTCATTACTCATAAATCGTTATAGGATTTAATTTTTTCGATCATCTAGGATGGTTTCTTTTCGTTTTCGCAATGAGAAATGAACAATAAAATTGGGAAAATGTAGAAATTTAGGGATATTAAGCTAATGCTTTCCATAATCATATTAGATTTTTCATACTGGAGGAAAACTTAGTTGTTTTTGAACTGTTTCCATTAATTTTCAAGTTGCAGCAAGTTAAATAATTTGGAAAAGTGGTCGCCAATTGCAAAATAGTTGGGCTCCATGACGGGATTTTCAATGAAACGAATCTTAGCTCATCCAACAAAATACTATGTATATGGACGTCATTGCTGAAAAGGATATTCTGAGTTTTTTCTAAAAAAAATTACAGAAAAAATGGTTGATTTCTGGAACATGTCGGTTTCATTTTATATCTTCGTATCTAATTGTACAAGTAGACAGATAACCATGCGTCTCCACCACTGAACATACAATGACTGTGCTTTATGTTTTGATCTAATTAAATTCAATCGATTTCTAATACCGATACTAGAGGGTGCCCGGACTTTGGTGAGGCACCAAACCTTTGCAATACAAAATTAATTATTATCAATTTGGATTCAATTTTAATTCAATTAAATATATTCGTATATATATTCTATTTGTTTTGTCAGTAGACTTATGGAAGTATCGTATAAAGACAGGCATGAAACGAATTATATTTGTAATGGTGGTCTTTCTAATAGTTGAAGGAAAAGGTAGAAGAAAATAAACAAAAGTATTTCCTACTATTCCAAGGGCGAGCCAAAGCATAAAGGGAAAACAGCGGAAAATTGGACAAAAGAGAAGGGTTATCGAAGCAGCATCTGCTAGGTTTGTAGTTCGGGGCTTTTTGCCAAACTAGGAAATCCGCGGATTAGAACAGGTTTTAACGGGAGCTTTACTTTTAATCCACTTTTAACCAGAATGAGGCTCATCTTTGACATCGAAATTCCCAGAACGAAAACGACCCAACCATTTCGCAACTATTTCCGTACATGTTCACTATAAACATTATAAACTTTTTCAGCTGCCTGCTCATTATCCTTTTTCTATTCTAAGAAAATCAAAATTTTACGAAAATGTTCAAAATTTTCAATCTCATTTTAATTTGCAAATTTTTTTTTTTCTAACAGCGGTTGATATTTGTAAGTATATCAGTCTACAAGTTCGTATATCATAGTGCCTGGTCAGACCCCTAAAACTAAAGGTATTTTATTGTAAAACTGTCTAGATATCGGCGATTTATTTTTACCGAAATGATTTTGAATCAATGTAAAAATTCGTAAAAACACTACTAAAGGCCAGAAGATATTGAAAAAGACAATAATCCTAAAAGCATCATTTAGCATCATCATCAAACAACTAACTGATGCTAAGTAGCAAATGTACGGCCAAAACCTATTTCCGAATAACACAGTTGCTGGTTTTCCTCGCTTTAAGATTTTTTGCGTCACGTCACATGCACAAATATCCCTTCTGCCCTGTTTCCGAGCCAAGACAACAGTTTCGAGCAAATTATTGCAGTATATGGATGCAATCTAGCAATAGGAAAGGCTAACCGCTCACTTTTCTATGACGTTTCACTTCCAGGACGTCAAAATGGACTAGATTCAATGCTAGCTCCTGCCACAATGTAGTCGATAATCGTCTATCTTCTCGGTGGAAGAAGCAAAAGAGCAATCAATCCAGCAAATAATTACCATTGACGGAGGAGCGTATGTGTGCGCAAAATGGAATGGTTAGACTGGAGGGACAAAACTAGATTTGAGACTAATTAATACATGAGTGTGGTATAGTTAAATTGCCTAAAGCAATCGGGTACCAATCGAGAAATTGTGGGTTGGAGTCCCACTACCACTAAACTACTCAATATAATTTTAGCCTCATATCGAAGCTTTCCCAGTTTCACCCAGCCTAACATTCTTCGCATCAAACGCTCGTCTATTTTAATAAAAAAAAAACTAGATTCAATGTTCAGATTCAAACCAGATGAAATCGATTTGACATCGGTGGTCATACACTTCAACAAAATTGTTTACTTTCAGAATTTCAAATTGGACTAGGTTAAATGTTCAAACCAGACCAGGGCTTGCAAGTTGAATGTGACTGCGTGAATGACTACGCTTTCCGCAGTCAAGTTGCGCTTTTTGAACGATCATTTGACTGTTTTCTAAATCCAGTCAATCTACCGCTGGCACTGGTGCCGTCTTATAATTCATGCGGCCTTTCAGGAAAAGCCAATAGTCGTTCTCCCGCTTTGCGCGTTCATGTCGAAGAATCTAAACTGCAAAAGTGCAAACTGACGTGAAGCATAAGATGACGTATTTTTCGTTTCTCTTTTTGTCTCCAAATCGGCTGCTCACAGTAATAGTTTGTCACCCGGAGTCGGTCCGACGCAAGCAAAATGTTCGCTTGTATTGGACAGAGTCGCACAGAAATCCACCCAAATGTCTAGCAGCTTCGGACCCTTCCTTCTTCTTTCTTGTCTTCCTGCCGTCACCCGTGTAACCTAGCGGCAAGGCAACAACCGTTTCTGGCAGAACCTTTGCCTTACGCGGTTTCGTTTTGATATCTCTGCCGCATTTCGCCTCCACTGATTTGATCGTCACCGATATAAAATGGGTCTCTGATACCAACAGCGTGGTTCGCGGCTTTCACACTCAGGTAAACATGTTGGCTAAGCCTAAATTCATCAACATTGTCAGATAACACGTTCGATGTTTGTACACTTTTGGTGGCCTTAAGAGTAGACGGAAGGTGAAGAACAAATGTGGGTATTTAATAACGGGGGTATGTCATATATCCAAGAGTTATTTATAACAGTGAATTATTTAGTAATTGAAAACGAAAATTGTAATAAAAACTACATAATTGCTGCATCTATTATGAATCGATTGGTATTCAAACCATTCAAATCCATTCATAATTGGCAGAGCTACTAGCGTTCAAAATCTTTCATTTTTTCGTAACGCTCGTGATTTTTTGGTTTTTGGAATTACCCCCTGTACCAGCTACCTTCCTAAGAGACGTAATTCTACGTCAAAAACGAGGGGACACCGAATCGGGTCTTCGCTAAGGCCGCCACAATGTCACGCTACGACACACTGGAACCAGGTCTGGAATCTGATCCGAAACGTGATAAAAAATGTGGCCCAAAACATGGCCCACAATCTAGTCCAAATCTGCTCCAAAATATAAAACAAAAGTTGGTAAAAAATATGGTTCATGAAGAGTCCAGGTACAAAATATGGTCTAGGTCCTGAATCAGCTTCAAAATCTGACCCAAAAACTGGTTGCTGTTTTAAAATGTGTGTTAATCATATATATTTCATATGATCAAAATCTAATTAAAATGTAGTTCAAAATCTGGTCCAGAACTTAGTTCAAATCTGTTCCAAAATTTGTTATAAAATCTGGAACAAAATTTGAAAGAAATGTGGTCCAGAATCGGGGCAAGGTCCACAAACTGGTTCTGGTCTAGAACCTAGTTCAAATTTAAATAAGAAATGTGGTCCAAAATATCAGAAAAATGTGGTCCAAAATTTTATCTAAATTCACTGGTGCAGTTCCAAGATTTAGTTCAGGTCCAGGATTTAGGAATCTGATCCAAAATCTGATCAGAAATGAGGTCCAAAAAGTGAACAAAAATTATCGTAATCTGGTCCAAATCTGATAAAAAATGTTGTCCAAAATTTAATCCAGAATCTGCTGCCGGTCCAGAATGTTGTCCATTACAGTTTTCTGTTTCGAAACCTGTTCAAAAATCTTATCAAAAGTGTGGTTCATGTTCTAAAATCTGATACAAAAGTTGACAAAAAAATGCCAACATTTGGTTGGTGGTTTAAAAATAGATCAAAAAACTGTGGACCAAAATTTGCTCCGGTTCCGCAATCTGACTCAAAATCTGTTCCAAAATGTGATCTAAAAGCTGGTCCGAAATTTAGTTTAAATCTGTTTCAAAATTTGTTACAAAATTTGGTACAAAATCTGATCAAAAATGTGGTCCAGAATTCAGCGCAGGTTCAGAATCTGCTTGGTGGCTTAAAAGCTTATCGGAAAGAACATCGGATCTAAGAAATGTTAGGAGTGTTAAGTCGGGTCTTCACCAAGAATGCCACGCCAATAGCGTGACGGCTCTGTTTGTTAGCATTAAAAAAATAAACAAATTCAAAATATTTGTTTATTTGTTTGTTTGTACATATTTTTTCTAGACGCAGATAGGTTTGGTTTTGTTTTCTTTTATGCAGAGAAAATTAATTAAACCCAAGCATGCTTACTTTTCACTCAAATCGGACCACCGTGCGAGAACTTATTTTGCGCTACCAGCGCTAAAGTTACTATTAGGTAAATTTGATGGCATAGAATCATAAATATCAATATCAATAACAGGGAAGAAACTTTTAGGCAAAGTTGCGTATTATTGATTTACTCATACTATGCGTTGTTTTTATCCAACATTTGAAACCAAAATTTACCTAAACAATGTAAACATTCTACTTTACCTATGTTTTCGTCATTTTTTACGTGACGCTGAGTACTTTTATGGTAGATTGTATGTCACGAAGGTCTTCTGTATTGATTTCAATTAAAAAGTATGAAGATCTGTGCCTATGGTCACGAACGAGGGGCGTACCACTACAAATGCACGTTCAGTTTGACTAAGCTTGATATTTTGCAAATGTTTGTCATGTAAATTTTCAATTTACGATATTCTAATAGATGTTCTGAAACATTCCTATGTATTTGATACAAGAAGATAGGGTTGCCCGCTCACTTTTTTATAACTGTTCACTTTCAGAACATCAAACTGGACTAGGTTTATCGCGGTCCTAAGAAATTTTGCTGGAGTGAGGAGACTTGTCACTTTTTCTAGCGCACTTCCCTAACACAGACATCAAATTGGTTTAGATTTATAGCGTTCCTAAGAAGTTTTGTTGGAACTAGAGGACTTTATCACTTTAGCGGGCGTTCTTCCCAATCACAGATACCAAATTAGTATACGTCAGAACGTTGTAAAGAATTTTCGACCTGTCACTTTTTTTTATAAAAATAAAGGAAAAATGTAACGAGAACTATTAAATGCAAGTGTAGAAACTGGAATTAGTGTAAATTATTCCGAAATTAATGCTCCTGAACTGGCGTTGGTAAACATACACGTAATGCCTCGACCGCTAAGATCTCGTGGATTTTTTCGGCTCGACTTCCACCGCACACAATACGGACGACACAAACCACCAGTCCAGGCGATGTGCTCTGTATTTAATGACCACTATGACTTTTCTGTAACGACGAACGCTTGGAAAGCTGGTATTAGGTCTAATTTAACTTAACCAAGGTTTCATGTATTATTTTGTGAATTTTATGTATGTTTAAGTGTATAACACGTTGTGTGATGGAAAAGATAATAGGCTTTTATGCCGATTTAAGAATGGGATACTAAATCGCAACTCAAATCGGCTTTTCCCATTCATAGTATTGTATCCTCATTTAGACTGACTTGACAGTTGAAGTAAATCTATACCTATAAAAATGGATTTCTGTCTGTCTGCCCGAAAGTTCCTTATAGAATCGAAAACTACTGAACCAATTGGCATGAAAATATGCATGTAGAGGTTTTTTGGGGCCAGGAAAGGTTTTAGTGATGGTTAGAAACCCCTCCCCCCACTAAGAGGGGGGGCTCCCATACAAATGAAACACAAATTTCTGCATAACTCGACAACTAATCAAGCAAATAGAACAAAATTTGGCATGTGGGTGTTTTCGGTGACAAAAATTTATTCTATGGTAAATTGAGACCCCTCCCCTCTTTATAAGGGGAATTATAACTCCTCTCCTCTTTAAAAGGGGGGGCTTCCATACAAATTTCCTCATAACTCGAGAACTAATCAAGCAAATGGAACCAAATTTGGCATGTGAAGGTTTTCGAGGGCAAGAATATTTTCTATAGTAAATTAGGACCCCTCTCTACTTTAAGAGGGGGGGCTCCTGTACCAAAGAAACACAATTTTCCTCATAACTCGAGAAGTAATTAAGCAAATGGAACCAAATTTGGCATGTGGGTGTTTTTGGAGACAAAAATTTTTTCTGTGATGAATTGGGACCCCTCCCCGTTTTAGGAGGGGGGGATCCTATACACATGAAATACAAATTTCCTCATAACTGAAGAACTAATCAAGCAAATGGAACAAAATTCGGCATGTGAAAGTTTTCGAGGGCAAGAATATTTTCTATGGTGGATAAGGACCCCTCTCCACTTTAAGAGGGGGGGCTCCTATACAAACGAAATACAAATTTCCTCATAACTCGAGAACTAATCAAGCAAATGGAACCAAATTTGGCACGTGAGTGTTTTCGGAGACAAAAATTTTTTCTATGATGAATTGGGACCCCTACCCACTTTAGGAGGGGGGGCTCCTATACAAATGAAATTCAAATTTCCTCATACCTCGAAAACTAATCAAGCAAATAGAACCAAATTTGGCATGTGGAGGTTTCTGGAGGCAAAAATATTTTCTATGGTGAATTAGGACCCCGCCCAACTTTAAGAGGGGGTGCTTCTACACAAATGAAATACAAATTTCCTCATAATTCGAGAACTAATCAAGCAAATGGAACCATATTTGGCATGTGGGTGTTTTTGGAGGCAACCATTTTTTCTATGATGAATTAGGACCCCTTACCTTTTTAAGAGGGAGGGCTCTCATACAAACGAAATACAAATTTCCTCATAACTCGAGAACTAATCAAGCAAATGGAACCAAATTTGGCATGTGGGAGATTTTGGAGTCTTGAATTTATTTTACGATAGTTAGAGACCTCTCACCCCTGTGGTAGGGGGATATGGACTCTCATAAAAATAAAACAGAAATTTTTGCGAAACTCAAAAACTAATCGAACTCGAGAAATTCGAGACTCTTCCATAAAACATTAGTCAATACAAGACCACAAAAACTATCTATAGTAACACTAGATCATTCAGGACGAGACGATCGCGAGTGTTGCCGGTGACCCGCCGTCGGAAGCGCCGCCCACTGGGGGGCTTGCAAAACTCGAGATTGTGACAAAGATCATCCGAGATTCATGATTTATGTACAACACAGGTTAATTTGTGGCAATACGAAGTTTGTCGGGTCAGCTAGTATTCCTATAAAAATGGATTTCTGTCCGTCTGTCTGTCTGTTGGTATGTTCTTTACAGAATCGAAAACTACTGAACCGATCGGCGTGAAAATTTGCATGCCATGGGGTTTTTGGGGCCAGGGAAGGTTCTTATGATAGTTAGAGATTCCTCCACCTCTTAAAGGAAGGGGGGGCTCCCATACAAATGAAATACAAATTTCCTCTTATCTCGGGAACTAATCGAGCAAATGGAGCCAAATTTGGCATGTGGGGGTTTTAGGAGGCGGAAATTTTTTCTACGGTAAGTTATGACCCCTCCTTCTTTTAAGAAGGGGGGCTCCCATACAAATGAAATACAAATTTCCTCATAACTCGAGAACTAATCAAGCAAAGGGAACCAAACTTGGCGTGGGCGGGTTTTTGGAGGCAAGCAATTTTTCTATGGTAAATTATGACCCCTCTCCCTTTAAGAGCTCCCATACAAATGAAACTCCTCACCCCTGTGGTAGTGGGTTGTTTATTGTTTTCCTAGGCCTCTATTACTTTCCTTTAGTTGGGTCCGAGCGAGAGACAGCGATCACCCCTGCGAAATGGTACTTTCCATGAAGAAGTTTTGTGTGAAATGGTACATTCCGCGTAGGGTTTTTCGCGAAATGGTATTCGGCGAAATGTTACACAATCACAGCGAATATTTAAGCGCTATA
This sequence comes from Sabethes cyaneus, assembly GCF_943734655.1. Lineage (NCBI taxonomy): Eukaryota > Metazoa > Arthropoda > Insecta > Diptera > Culicidae > Sabethes > Sabethes cyaneus. The sequence continues at coordinate 157,735,541 of NC_071353.1, forward strand.
CGCTTTATTTTATCTGGCTGAGCAACGCGGGGGGTTGTATTCTACTTTACTGTGAGGAAAAATTGCAAATTTGTATATTAAACTACCCTTGCTTTCATAGTTACGTAACTGCCAAAATGAATCATCCAAGGTTGAGCTCCTCAGAAACTTGCAAAACTCAAGATTGTGACAAAGCTCATCTGAGATTCACGATTTATGTACAACACAGTTTAATTTGTGGCAATACGATGTTTGTCGGGTCAGCTAGTAGAATCATAAATATCAATATCCATAACAGTGAAGAAACTTTAAGGCGAGATTGCGTATTATTGATTTACTCAGACTGTGCTTTTAACCAACATTTCAAACAAAATTTACCTAAACAATGTAAACATTCTACTGTACCTATGTTTCCGCCATTTTTTACGTGGCGCTGAGTACTTTTATGGTAGATTGTATGCCAAGAGAATCTTCTGTATTGATTTCAATTAAAATCTCTGCGAGAAAAGAATGCGTTTTTGGCACTCAGAAAAATCTGTACTTATCTGTATTTTATGACAAAATCTTTACGAAAAAATTGAAAAAAAACTGCAGTTTTCCAGATAAATCTGTACATGTGGCTACACTGGACTGTACAGCTATGAATATTAAAAAAGAAAGGTTTTCTTCTAAAATTATGAACCCAGAAATCTAGCAAAAGAAGTTCAGAAGTAGTTGTTGCTTTTTTGATCAAACAAATGGTACAATGACAATGGTGCTTCAAGCAGTAGAAACCTGGGGCTAAGGCTAATTGAAAAGTATTGTGCCAGTTGTAAAGTGTAAATTGAAAAAGAAGGGTGCTAAATTTAATTTGTCCAAACAAATCATTGACTGGGGTCATATAAGACATAGTTCCTTAAAATCCGATCCCAGCATGGATCGGAGATCTACACCAATCTTCGAAGATGAACCTGAGGGATTTAAAATTACACAAATTGTATTTCGCAGGACAAAAAAGACCGCAAAAAACCTAAACTATTCTCAAAATCGCTGGGGGAAGAAAAACCATTCCGAGTTCGACGGAAACTAACCTGATTGAAGAGAAAAATTAAAAAAAAACAAAACAATGGCTTAACGAATGCAGTAGCTAAAAGCTAAATTCTCCATAATTGGAGGTGGAATTTCATCCGATTAGACCATTTGCTACAGTCGAGTTCTTTGAGCGTTGTCAAAATATCTTTAGCCGGAGTATTTATTCAGGTTCATATGAAAACTTTACCGAGGACCAGCATCCTTTCATTGACGTTGTCGAGCTCAGTACACGACGAGACTATTTTCACACATTCCCATTCGGGCGATTGATCAATCAATCAATCAATCAGTTTGTTTCACAGCGAAGGCAAGAACGAAGTGATTTGAAATTTCCCTAATAGTTTAGGTTGGGCAATTCGACACTTTTGCTTTTCAATTTTACTATCAATTTACAAGTCAGAACGAGCATGGTGGATACGTTTTTTTTTTCAACTTCAACATTCAATGTCAGGTGAATGGTGTTCTTTTTTTTTTGTTTAGAAATTGTTCCATCAATAGATAGGGTAAATAAAAATAATCGCTTGGCAGTAACAAGCAGCGCAGTTATGCAGGTTACAATAACTGCCACCGTCGAAGTTCAAAACAGTTATCCATCAGTCAGTGACGACGTTTACAAATAAAAGCCTTGGCCAACTTTATTCGCCGCTTTGTGAAAACAAGTGTAGATGAATTTTACTGCGTTTCTTTCAAACTATTCACCGACTGTTAGATCATAATAGGACGAGGAATATTGTTTCTAGCCTCGTAATAAACCAAGCTGTTTTTTATGGTTTCATTTAATCCTAACCAATCTGTCGTTTTGCGACTGCAGCAATACCTCTCTGTATAGCTGTCGAATGAAAAAAAAAACCTGCACATGCACATCATATCGGTAGCCAGCCCCCCTGGTCCTCCAAGCCCACCCACCCCCACCGGACGCGGCACCACCATTCGGGGGCTTCCAATCTCGACAACAATAATGATGATAATTACAACGTGAAACATAAATTTTTCAACTCATCATTGAATATAATTTTCAATCATTGTTGTGCCGCGATCGCCACGGTCCGCGAAGGGCTTTTGGGAGGCGCGCGCACACACACACCTCCCAGAAGGGGCTTGTGAAGTTCTTGTTCTTGCGCCCTTGCGCAGGCTGCACTCACATGAATGATGTCCCGTCCGCTGCACATCTTCTTGCGCGGTGGTCATTCTTTCGCGCTCTCTTCATTAACACCCGGGTTCGCATGAGCCTGCGGTTGCGCTTTAATGTTGTGCGCCCGTGCGACTCTTCAAACGATGATGGCAACAAAAAAAAAGGAAAATATTGTAAAACCAGGGGGATAGCACAAAAAGAGGGCGCTATTTTCATTTCTTTTAATTTGTACTGCCGCTCTGTGCGAAACCGACGACGTCATCATCATCATCATCATCATCGTCGATCGTCGTCGTCGTCTTTGTTGTCCATTACCGTAGCTTCCGAAGAGAGCTACTGTTTGGCGCACTCGGTGAGTGTGACCAAGAAGTTAATTTTCGCCGCCGTTGCCGGCGGGAAGCCCTGCAACTGCAGCAGCCGGTGATTATTTCGATTGGCTGGCCCTTCACACAACAAGGAAGATCAATCTGCTGCTTTTTCTCCCATCGCCGTCGTCGTCATCGTCGTCGTTGTCGGTCAGCGTCAGAGAGTTCGGACGGAAAATGAAGTGCTATTTGTCAGCAGCCAGCCCCCATCGATAATAAAAGTGCGATTCGGTTTTTTTCTTTCACTGGAACCTAAACCAGGACAGGCGGCTCCGGTCAGTGCTGATGTTCCACAGGGTAGAAACCTGGGGTCATTAAACGTTTTTTTTTTCTTCAACTCAGAGTTCCATCTAATGCTGATGATAAAAGTATTTTAACTGCTCCTAACATCGAGGTGATCGAGGTCACCTCAATCTACTGGCAGCCTCGAGAGCCTAGAGTACGGAAAAATATTTCGCGTGAAATTTCGCGAACGCATCGCGCGCGCGCTCATGTGCGGTTGACTGGCTGGCTGGCTGGCTGGCCGACTCGCTGGTTACGAGGTGTGCTCAGCTATTTTAATGACATTATTATCACCCCATTTCGCAACGAAACCTCCTGGAAGATGCAGGTGTGCTGCAGATATGCACCACATTCTCGACAGTGACTCGCAAATAAAAGGCACACAGCAGCAATGCGATCATGGTGAGAGGAGAGCAAATAAAATTTCAATTATTCCTTGCCCGTTCAATTTAGGAGTGCGAAAATTAGTTCTCCGCCGTCGTCGCTGGTTACTGCTGCTGCTGCTGCTGCGGCCTGGTTGTGGGACCCCAAGGTGTCTCGCTTCTAAAGGGTTTGCAATTTAAGTCTCGAGAGCGATACTTCGAATTCTTGTGCCGCAATTTGCGACTGTGTGGCATTAGACTCCGAGGAGGTATTATGAAGTTATACGACGACGGTGGAGGTGGAGGCCATGAAGCAGTGCTGATTAAAGTGCCAGACCCAATTGTGCGCGGTAGTTTGGACTTGATTTTATCGCTTCGTAGCTCTATTAAGTTCGGCTTTATGAGGGAAACTCGCCGCAATTATCAAGCATAATTAGCTGACTTTCTAATGACCTTTTAGTGGAAATCGAGTCGTATAAACTACACTTTTTGCCATTGTGCAAGCTGCCGGACTGACAAAGGCGATCGACGATGGACGATGGACATAATACGATCACTAGTTGTACACCTTCTGCCTCGGACGATCTCGTGCCGAGATGCAAATTGATGCGTGATTTTGGAGGATGTTTATTTCTTGGCTGCAGTTATTAGTTTACAGTGTCGAGTTAAACGCCTTCGGTATTATGCTGCTGGAAATCATACTTTTATTGTTTATTATTGTTATTGTGCCTCAACAATCGCGTCTTTAACAGCCACAATTGTTATCCCATGGTTTTTTCTATTATAAGAACAGAACGAAGTTCGCACAATGTGATCTCGGGCTTTTTCAGACCCGTGGAACGTGAATAGTACTAAAGATTTTCTTTGGCAGCGTATTTTTTGATTACATCTTTCAATATCGACACGAACCATAATAACCAATAGCGGTAAAAAATCAATTTGCATACGTTTTACACAAAACGTATGCTTCACTTCAGTTGAGTACAATTCAGACAATAAAAAACACCTAGATTCGGTACACAACATTTTTAAACTTTGTCTTTTAGTGAATAGTGAATCGTCCGCTCACACTAAAACGCGAACAAAGATCGGCAAAAAAGGTTACGAATAAAGCGGTGCCGAGTGGTCGAGACCGGACCTGTCACCTGTGTTTCGGAATCGATCTCGCATTAACCTATCCGTGATCCGCATTCAGTTATATCGCAAGTAACAATTCTAAAGCGGCTTGGCTTTATTTGAATTTTGTAAAGGTTTTATTGGGGTAGTAATCATTATCTCAGGTTTTATAACTGCGATTCATAAATGAATTGTTTCGAAGGTTAGTAAACTGAGATAGACAAATACTGTCAGCAGTTCAGTAGTCAAATCCACGAGCTGACAGGTAGAAGAATACTACCAGGGGTAAAACTGTATGCGTTTTGTAACGTTGTAACGAAAATTTTAAGAATTTTCGAAAGAATCTAAAAAATAAAACCCTCTTTATTCATGTGTGTGAAGGTGTCTACTCTCTTTGTCAGCTCTACCCCCCATGTTGTCCACAATGGCCACTCATTTTCCCTCTTTCAGAAAGCTCCTCTTGTCAGGCAGCCAATTGTATAACTACTTCCCACCCCCCCCCCCCCCGCCCTTGAAGAGGAGACTGCCTCCCGTCTCTCTTTTGTCGACCTCCTGATTTTTTCATGTTTTTCATATCAAAGAACATGTCTCCCAAGTTTGATGAAGAACCATCCAAGCGTTCCGGAGTTATGGCGGAATACATACATTCAAACACACGTTCACTTTTATATAAAAGCCCGCACAGTTAGCTTCGGGGTACGATGCTGGCCTAACAAGCCAGTCGTCGTAAGTTCGAATCTCGGCAGGGAGGTGCCGCTATAGAGTCAGTAGGATCGTTGCACTAGCTCCGTAATTGTCCTGTACTCTAATAACCGGCTGCGAAGTCTGTCAATAAAGCAGGGTCAGCTTCTCAACTGGACGTTTATACCCATGGCTTTGCTTCTTTTGCTCACCTTTATATATGTAGATTTAGAAGATTAATATAGTAATATCCTGACCAAACAGATGTATTGCTGCTATTACAACAGTTCAACACAGAAAATATTTTTTATGTGAGGCCATATTACCATATTCTAGTATATTTTTAACCCGCGAAAGAAAATTCCTCAAAGCCTGAGTTGCTAAAAACGTTCTTCGGTGGCGTACAAGAGAACACAGGAGTATGGAAACGGAGGATAAACCGGCGAAAATTGGCGAAACTTTGTTCATCAGGCTTTATCTTGGGACGGTAAGCCAACTAAGTAGTAAATGTGAGTAGCAGAATGAAAGTTGTTATCAATCGGTTTTCATGTCACACGAAGTAACTAGAACGATTTTGCTCGAAATTGAGATTGACCAATTGAATATATTTACGTTGTTTAAACAATCAGGTTTCCAAAAATTATAAAATTTCGATGGCTCGTTGATTTTAGCCGCCTTCCATTCCACAATATGCACGATAAAATTTAATGCGCATATCCTGCACAACTACGGAAACTGCGGAAAATGTATTACAGTAATGTTCCGATTTCGTCAGCCCCATCTTGAATTTTGGGCCGACAAAATGGGGAAACTGACAAAAAAGGGAAATTTTTCTCAAAATTCAAGACTTAAGACCTTGCACTATCGAAGACTTCAACTAAAAATTAAATTTTAACCCTCAATTGGTCGACCGGAAGCTCAATGAACCGGGCACAGCACACTGGTCCAGAACCTTTTTTGGTGCGCATTAGCTTTAAGCGGGAAAACTTGGTTTTAGGTTGATGGAACCTTTGGAAGAGTTTCTTAAAATTAAAAGTTCTATCATCCAGCGGAATTCAAATTTTCATTAATCCCCCTAAAAGTGAAATAAAAAATTTAGTTTTCTTCAGTTTCAATATAATACATTGATGTGTTCTGCAAAGTGCTACAGCATATTATTACAAGAAATTTTGCTGAAAACAGTAACCTTTTATCTCTTCACCAAAGATCGAAAAATCCTATTTCTCATAAATGAAAAATCATTAAAATCGGTTTTTTCTATTTTAGCTGTTTTTATAGTTGTTGTATAACTTTTTCATGCTCTATAAAGTTGTACAAATAGTAAAAATACACAACATTGCTGAATATTGTATACCTCCATCTTTGCTTGTTTAGGAACGATAGAGCTTTTACAGGAAAAATACTATAATTTTGACCCCGAATTACTCGCAAGAAGGCATCATTTTATTCAAAACCTCTCCCCAGAGCATCAAAATAGTTTCAAGCAGTCTGAAAGGTTTTATAAATTAATGTTTAATCGGAATGAAAATCTGATAAAAATCGGAACATTACTGTATTTAGTCTTTCGGATGTTTCATTATAGTTGCTGTGAACCGCAAATTGATCTGGATAATCTGACGATAGTAAAGCTTTAATCTTCTCTTCTCACGGCTATATATTTTCAAATTTCTTTTATCACAACAAGCTTAACGCTTCTTAGCTTTGTAGAACAAAGCGAGGAGCTTCACTAAAATAAGGCAATTAATGTCCTGCAGCGTAAAGCATAATCGGTTTTATTGCTGCTTTTAACACACCTACCTTTAAAAGAGATTCTAAATACCTTCTGATGGCTGAGTCACTTGGCAATATAACGCTGTTAAATGGTTGCGGGGATCTCTAAGTTCTATTAGTAGTTTTATGCTAAAACTTTATTTGTTACTTGGGTTTGGATTGGAGAGTGTTCACGGACTTGGAAGCATTCGCTTGTAATTCTAGCACAGAAAATTTTGTAGTACGTACAGTTAAAACTGTGAAGTTCAGACCGTTGCTATCTGTGCTTTGAAGGTATTTCTAGAGAGTTCTTTGATTTTAAGTCACCGTAAGATCCATACCAATGTATGTCAGGGACTTATAAAACTGTAGCAGTTGTGTTCTTAGGCTTGAAACGTGCTTTCGAGATCGTTTCACATCCTTTATTCCGTCTGAAATTGAAAACATAAAATAGACATGGTTTGGAAGCAAAAGTCTTCAAAAGGTTGACATACAGGAAACAAGTATGTGAATATGGTGAAAAAATATCATCGCTAGTGTATGTTCCGCTTGGTGTGTGCACAAGGAAGTGTGCTGGAACCACTTCTTTTTATTATGTACAAAAATGATGTCATGACATCAGCGATAGGATAGTGTGAATTAAATCGCTTTGAAATAAGAGAAGGAACAATTCAGAAAACTAAATGACTAAAAATCAAAAATTAATATTGAATGTTAGGTAATCTTACTAAATCTAATAAAAAGAATTTGAACCTGGATGAACTAAATGTTTAAGGAGATAAATTGATAGAAAGAGTTAAACTGTTTAAATATTTAGGAGTTCTATTTGACCATTTGCTCAAATCTGAACCCAGATCAAAGCGAACTCAATTTAAATCCAATCCAAATTTCTTCTAAAGTCAATCCACATACAACCAAAGCCGGACTCAGATTCTACCCAAAACCAACTAAAATACAATCAAAATCCGGACTAAATTCAAACGAAATTTAATCCAAATACAGTCCAAATCTAATCAGAACCGCGAACCTAGTCCGCAAAACAAATTCAATCCAAATCAAATGAAAAACCAATTGAAATATAATCCAAAATCAACTCGAATTCCATGCAAATTCAATCCGAATCCGGTTCAAATTCAATCAAATCAAATTAAAATCCATTTCAAATTGAATCTGATTTTAATACGATTAAAATTCAATCCTCAAGAAATCCAAATTAAAGCTAATACAAATTCAATCCAAATTCAATCTACAAGAAATCATATACATATCTAAATAAGAATTCCAGTGGAACTCAAATTCACAGAAATCCATGTCGAATCCTATTCAAATTCAATTCAAATAGAACCTGATTCAAAATTAAATCAGTCTAAATTAAATCTATAAGAAATTCAGAAATTAAATCCAATTCCGCTTCTATCCAAATTCCATTTTACATGAAATCCATATCACAATCAATACAAATTCAATCCAAATACAACCAAAATCCGATCCAGATTCTACCCATCGATTCTAATCGATAAAAATATTATCAGAATCCAGGCTAAACTCAATCGAAATTAAATCAAAATACCGCCCAAATCGAACCACATTCGCCAATCGAGTCCGCGAAACAAATTCAATCCAAATTCAATCCAAGTCCAATATAAACCCAATTGAAATATAATCCAAATTCAATTAAAATTCCTTCCAAAATCAATCCGAATCCAGTGCAAATGATTTGAATTTTATTTTAATACGATTAAAATTCAATCCTCAAGAAATCCAAATTAAAGTCAATACAAATTCAATCCAAATGCAATTCAAATTCAATTCAAATCCTGTTCAAATTGAATCTGTTTTAAATTCAATCCAAATCTAAATCCACGAGAAATAGAATCCGAATTAGAATATCATTCAAATCCAGTTCAAATCAAATTTATAAAAAATCCATATTTAAATCCAATCCAAATTCAATTAAAATTCAATCAGAATTCAGTTTAAATCTAATCGGAAGTCTAAATTGCATACACAAGAAATTCAAATTAAATCCAGTCCCACTTTTATCCAAATCCAGTCTACATGAAATCCGAAATTTACCTAAATTCAGTCTAAATACAACCAAAATCCGACCCAGATTCTTCCCAAAACCGAATAAAATACAATCAAAATCCAGGTTAACTTCAATCAAAATTTTATCCAAATACAGTCCAAATCGAATCAGATCCGCGAATTATGTCCGGAAGACAAATTCAATCCAAATATGGTTCAACTCAATCAAATCGAAATGCATTCCAAATTAATCCAAATCCAAAAGCCAATACAAATTCAATCGAAATCTAATCTACGAGAAATCAAATACAATCCAAATAAGAATTTCATTTAAATCCAACGGAAATCCTTTGGATCCAATCCATTTGAATCCATCCAATTCACAGGAAATCCGTATCAAATCCTATTCAAATACAATCCAAATTCAATTCAAATACAACTAAAATCCTATCAGAATCCAGTTTAAATATAATCTGAAGTTTTATAAAATTAGTTTAAATTGAATCCACAAAAAACTCAACTTAAATCCAATCCCACTTCCATCCAAATCCAGTCTACATGAAATGCGAATCCAACCCAATCCAAATCCAATCCAAATTTCACCTGAATTCAATCCAAATATAACCAAAATCCGACCCGGATTCTATCCAAAACTGACTGAAATACATTCAAAATCCAGGCTAAATTCAATCGACATTTCATCAAAATACATTCTAAATCGAATCAGATCCGCAAGACAAATCCAATCCAAACCCAATACCAAATTCAAACCCAATTGAAATATAATTCAAATTCAATCCGAATTCCATCGAAATTCAATCCAAATGTGGTTCAAATGTGGTGCTATCAAATCAAAATCAATTCCAAATTGAATCTGATTTAAATATGATTAAAATTCAATCCTCAAAGTATCTAAACTAAAACCAATACAAGTTCAATCCAAATGCAATTCAAATTCAATCCTGTCCAAATTGAATCTGTTTTAAATCCAATCCAAATCCAATCCACCAGAAAACAAATATAAACCAAATAAAAATTATATTTAAATCCAGTGGAACCCAAATTCACAGGAAATCCATATCAAATCCTATTCAAATACAATCCAAATTCGATTCAAATACAACTAAAATCCAATCAGAATCCAGTTAAAATCTAATCTGAAGTTTTATAAAATTAGTCTAAATTGAATCCACAAGAAATTTAAATTAAATCCAATCCCACTTCCATTCAAATCCAGTCTACATGAAATGCGAATCCAAACCAATCGAAATTCAAATATCACCTGAATTCAATCCAAATACAATTAAAATCCGACCCGGATTCTACCCATAACCGACTAAAGTCAAATAAAAATTCAAATCGGCTAAATTCAATCGAAATTTCATCCAAATACAGCTCAAATCGGATCAGATCCGTGGATCGAGTCCGCGAGAAATCCAATCCAAAACCTAAACCCAATTGAAATATAATTTAAATTCAAACTGAATTCCATCCAAATTCAATTTGAATTCCATCCAAATTCAATTAATTCGAAACACATTTAACATTGAATCTGGTTTAAATACAATTGAAATTCAATCCTCAAGATTCTCTCAAGATTTATTTTAAATCCAGTGGAAATCAAATTTTATGAAATTCATATCAAATCGTACTCAAATCCAATCCAAATTCATTTCAAATACAATTAAAATCCAACCAGAATCCAACTCAAATCTAATCTGGTTCCAAACTAGTCTAAATTGAATCCACAAGAAATTTAAACTAAATCCAATTCTACCTTCATCCAAATCCAATCTACATGCAATCCAAATCAAACCCTATTCAAATTCCATCCAAATTCTATCCAAACCCAATCCAAATACAATCTGAATCCAGATCAAATTGAACTCTAATACAAATACAACCCAAGTTCGATCCAGGTTCAATCCAAATTTCATCGAAATTCTGTCCAAATCCAATCCACATAAAATCTAAGTCAAATGCAATCAACATTCGCACCAAATCCAAGCTAGATTCGGATTTGGGGGGATCATGGCGAAAACGACGATTTTTTGATAACATCCAACATGGCGGCCAAATCCAAGATGGCCGTCGATTTTTTTTCACTTCGTTTATAAACCCTGTCTCTCCTCTTTACATAACCGTGCGTGCCGTTTTAGTTTGTTTCACAACAAATTTTCAAATTATATGAAATTATTTCCAAAAATTGTGAACCTTGCTACAAATAACTGGTTGTTTTATTCAGTAAATGCCATTGCACACCTAATTTTATGAATGTTTCTTGTAGTATTTTTTCTCAACTTTCCAATGGGGGTTTTAAAATGAAAATCGGTTAGGGGGTCTCATGGTGAAAACGGCGATTTTTTTGATAAAATCCAATATGGCGACAAAATCCAAGATGGCTGCCAAAAATTTTTTACTTCATTTGAAAGTCCTGTTCTTTTTTACAAAACCGGGCCATTTGTTAGTTGTTTCATGGCAAATTTCTGAAATATCACATGCTATAGATGTCAAGGTTTGCTCAAAATTCAATTTTTTAACCTGTTAGGCCCCTTGGCGAACGAGGGGTCCACTATTTCGAGGTATCAAAAGTGTAATTCTTATTTTTTAACCATTTTCAACCAATTAAGCGCAAAACTTCCAATATTTGAAGACCCCGTGTCAGTAGTGGCCCCGTTTCAGCGAGAATTACTCTTAGATCATTTTTTCGTTCGGTCTTTTCTGTTTCTAACAACCAGTTTTTGGCGATGAATTTGTTATTGGTTTTTCCGATCTTTTCTAGACTTTTAGTGCAGATTCTGAGCTCAATTTGGGAGCAGTTTTTTTACCTTTTCTGACCCCTGAGAAGCTTTATGCAAAGAATAAAGACTCCTCGAAAAAAGTAGGATACATTTCTAAGTAACAATTTTCAAGCCACTTAGTTTTAGTTGAATTTTATGAAGGTTTTATTGCGGTATGAATCATTACCTCTGATTTTATCATGGTGCTGCACAATACCAAGATGGTACATGTCTAAAACTACTTAAGGGATATCCATAAAGTACGTCACACTTATAGGGGGGAGGGGGAGTTGAGCTAATCGTGACGATTTGTGACGTAGGGGGGAGGGGGGGGGGGGGGTCTATGAAGTTAGTTGACGCCACATTAAAAAAATTTCAAATGGAAAATGTATTCGGAGAATTAATGTAGCTTTCATTTTAAGATACAACTATTGAAGGCTTCTATAAAATAATTAAATTTTGAATGACAACTTTTTATTTTCAACATATATGTGTGAACCGGACTCCTTTATTTTTCTAATATTATAAACTCTCTCCAGTAAGGCTTCACAGAATATGCTGTACACCACTGAAGAGCTCCTTGAGTACCGTTCTGCCTAAAAGATTTTTGCTACCGCAAATAGCTGCAGCACAAACTCCCGAGGGGGGCTACGGGGTGCTACTAGAGACTAATGGCAATGTTTCCCCTTGATATTCGTGATGAACCCAATGGATGAACATAAACTCATATCGAAGTTCCACGGCTGGTTTTAAGATTTTTCACTCAAAACCTCGCTGACGGATAGAGTTTGAATGATTGCAAAAAATACATAAAATGACAAAATCCGTCAGAAAAGTTCTTTCAATGCGTGATGCTGCTAAACATCAGCAGGAAGATCTGATTCTTTCAACTAGATCAGACAATTGGAGCATCATCTTGCAGCAATTGGAGATCATCTTCAAAATCCGTGAATCGATTTTTTTATTCGCTGAAGTTGATTTTTGTTATTTGATAGCTTGCAACAAAAAGGTTGGAATGTATGTTTAATTTTTTTTTGTTCTGGTCAAGAGGGGGTTGCCTTGACGTGACGTAGTTTCTCAGGAGGGTCATGAATGTGTGACAAACAAAATGTGGCAAGGAGGGGAGGGGTGGGTTGATTGTGGTCAAAATTTGCGTGACGTGCTAAATGGATGTTGCCATATAGCTACCTATAAAACTATAATAAAACTAGTTAGCTGGGACACATCTCTTATAAACTTACTATAAGTGGGCGTAGCAATTCATCAAAGCAAACTGTAGGTTGCAGAAAGGAAGTTTTTCTTAGTAAAATTCAATGCGCATATGCTGCACAACTACGGAAACTGCTAAAAGTGTATTATATTTTTTTGTGGATATTTTATTATGGTAATGGTGCTGTAAATCAAATCGATCAAGATGATCTGATAGTAAAACTTAACGGATTTAGCATTTTACACAGCAAGCTTTATGCTTTTTAGCTTTGTCCAACGAAATGGCTACTTTCGGCAGACCATAATAAACCTACTTGAGCTTATGGCCTGATTCTTCAAGCGCCTATGAAAACCTTCTGAAGATTAGGCCTCTTGGTCGTAAGGAAGTTTTATAGCGGACATCAGAAGGTTCTAGTCCAATCATAGTTGCACTAGCGATTTTATGAAATTGGTCAAGAAATCCACTAGAGGAACGTATTGATAGAACTTAAATTGCTACTTGTGATTGATTCATGGGGTGGATTGTCAGATCAGATTGTCAGATTGTGAAATTAGGGAAAACAAAAAAATGTCATGAAAATTAGTTTCGAAAAGTCAAGTATTTCCATTTGGAGTAGGAAATTTTCTTTTCGAATTCAGATTTATTTTAGAATAATACGTGTTGGCGAGTCCCAGGTTTTTCCACGGGCGAAAAGGTACGAATTTACGGGACATGAGCTACCGGCCGATAACGGATAAGGCGGAAACAATATCTTCATCTTTGTCGCGACCCGAGTCACCTTTCCACTTCCACTTTTCAACTTGACAACTGCCCAATATTTCACGTTTGGTTCGAATTTAGTTTGAATTGTGTTATGAGTCCAATCATTTGGATTTGGATTAAAATTCGAATAGATTTGCATTTGATTCCGATTGGATTGGCATTGGTTCTGGATTTGACTTGGATTTCACTAGGATTTGGGTTAGATTTGCATCGGATTTGGTTTCCGAATCTAATCCTAATTCTAAACAATTCCAATTCTAATCAGCCATAAAAACCAAATCCCATCAGAATGCTATTCATATTTTGAACAAATTCAACCGCAAATCAATGCAAATCATTGGATTGAGATATGAATCCGGTTGAATTTGTTCAAAATAAAAACAGTATTTTGATGGAATTTGGTTTTTAGGGCTGATTAGAATTGGAATTGGTTAGAATTAAAACTAGATTCGGATTTTATGTTGATTGGTTTTGGGTTGGATCTAGATTGATTTTGGGTTGGCTTTCATCTTTCAATTATATGTGAATCAGAATGGATTTGAATTGGATCGGATTTGGCTTGGTTTGCTTTGGATTGGATCGGACTTGGATTCGAATTGGATAGGATTTATTCTAAGTTTGAACCGAATTTCGATGGAATTGGTTGGTTTGGAGAAATGAATTTGAATGGGATGTGGAATGGATTGTATTTCGGTTGAATTGGATTAAGTTTGGTCTAAATTGGGGTCGAATTTTGATGGAGTTTAGCGTCAAAACTAGATTAATTTTGTTCTTGAGTTGAATTATGATTGGTTATGGGTTGGCTTCGACCTTAATTGGATTAGATTTAGATTCCATTCTGATTGAATTTTGCTTGGATTACTATTGGATTCTGATTGGATTTGAATTTAATATAAATTGGATTGGGACTAATTCAGTTTGGATTTCAGTTGGTATCTATTCCAAGATTTGAATTTAAATTGGTTAGGATTTGGCCTAAATTTGGACCGGATTCTGAAAGAGTTTGGTCTAGAGAATTAAACTTAAATTGGATTTGGACTGAATTGAATTTTAGATTTAGAAATAAATTTTAACCTCTCTAAAGTCTACATCAGTTTAAATACCGCAGAATTCGCTAAAATGTTTAAAACTTTCTTATTTTTCTACATTTTTGTACCAATTTTGGAAGCTTTCCCAAATTTTTTTTCTAGTTTCATAGTTTTTACAAACTGTGGCCACCTGTCGCTTGGTTCCGGAGTTACTCTGGTGTTCCTCAAAGGGACCGCGGAATGGCTTTTTAATATAATTTAGTTAATTATTGAAATTAGTTTGAAACATATTGTTGTTTTTTAAATAAATCATCGGCTGTGGTCATATCAATTAGTTTGCTATAGTTACGAGCTGTGGTACGTACCATCCGGACCCGGGAGGACACTAAGAATCCGGAACTGATTCCCACAAAGGGACATTTTAACATCAGTAATAAAAGCTATGTCGCTATCAAAAAATTTGCTTTCGATATGTTACTGGAATAGTGCTTTTGGAAAGTAAACTTGGAGTCTAGTTTCACTTCTAGATGTTTGACATTGCAAAACCT
Source organism: Sabethes cyaneus (assembly GCF_943734655.1). Lineage (NCBI taxonomy): Eukaryota > Metazoa > Arthropoda > Insecta > Diptera > Culicidae > Sabethes > Sabethes cyaneus. Next base: position 157,750,634 of record NC_071353.1, read on the forward strand.
TGGGTATAACCGTCTTAAGACATTACCCTTCTTTATCGACAGACTTTGCAGCCGGTTATTAGAGTACCGGATAATTTCGAGGCCAGTGCAACGATGCTACTGATTCTAGCAGCAGATCTTTGACATTAGGAGTACATTGAAGACGAAACTATTCGGTCGTTGAAGTATATGATCGAAAGTATTGGTCCCAAATAACTTCCCTGTGGAGCACTAGTCCTAACTGGCTTGACGAATCGTTAAGTGTATCTGTAGCAAGCAGACAAATTCGTCAGGAACCACTAATCGACTGACTTTCCGTTAAAACAGTTTCATAAATCTGAGACAAAACTAAACCAAACCACAAAAAACTTCCGGTAACAAAGCGCTTTGTAAAAAGCCATGTTGCTCCACCGAAATGCTATGATCTTAGTTTGCTGAACAAGACCTCACACATGAGAATCTTCATTAATCCATCATTTCTCGTCGAATGTTCGAATCTCGCCTGGGCGGTGCACCTAGATAGAGTCAGTAGGTTCGTACTAGCTCTGTAATTGTCCTGTATTTTAGCAGCCGATTACGAAGTCTGTCGATAAAATGAATCAAGTCTTTAAAAACGTTTAAGCCCAAGGTTTTGCTGTTTTTTTTAGATCATTTCCACTAGAACTTAGACTAGAATACTTAGAATACTAATAAAAAAAAAAACTAGCTAAAAGTATTGCCTCACAAACAAGCTCACGAAATTGGATCCTTTTTATTGCCAAAACCGGACCTTCTTTTGATTGCTGCCAGAATAGGATCACTTCGAAATGACACACGAAAGAATTTATGCATTTAATCATTAGTGAACTTTATTACTTTAACGACTAACTATTAGCGTACTTTAATAACCGCTAATTAGAAAACCGATTGAGCAAACCAGGTAATCAACATAAAACATTGTAGGATAAGATTTGAATTTTTTATTGACATTAGAAAATTATACACACAGTCATTAGCCTCTAAAGCGTTGTAGTTTTTGTTTTTCCTCCGCAAGGCATTCGAAGGACGCAAGCAGTAATGGCCGCATTACTTTTGTAACATTTTGTGGAGTAACCAACCGTCAGCCTTTGATCTCATTTTAACTAGCTGCAGTATTCTTAAGAAACATCGAACCTGTTTTCAACGGTTTTTATTGTTTTTTGTCAACTTGGAATTCATCAGCGATTCGACTTGTTTTTTTGATTTTTTACAATCTAATAACAGCTCGACATTAGAGCGACTAATAGCCAGCTGTACGTGTATAATTTTCTAATGTGGATGAAAAATTCAAACAAAAAACAACAATCTATAATGTTTCTCGTTGATTACTGGGGTTTTCTCTATGAGTTTCCTAATTAGTGGTCATTAAAGTATGCTAAAAGTCCGTCATTAAAGTCATTAAAGTTTACTAATTAAGACACGTAAAAGCTGCTGATGCAAACGGCTAACTACCGAATAAGGGTTGACTGGAAATGTGGTGTGGAACTCTAAAAGGTTCATTTAAACTTTGCCGGTAGGGACCAATTTTCGAAAGGATATTTCTGTTAATCGTTAATTTCTTGAAAACCTATGACAAATCAGTACTCTTAGTTGGTACACGGCCTTATTTCCCCGCAATGCTATTACTGAACACAGAAATTTGTTCCAGCGCTGAAAGGATTCGATTTCACACCAACATCAGACATTTCAGCGATCACCTTACCTACGGAGCAAAGTTCAAAACCAATGGCGGGGACGTTACCTGCAAAAGAAGGAAATAAAATCCGTTAGTGTACTCTTTTTCACCTTTCATTCAAACGGGAAGATAATCTAATAAAAACACTTCATATCGTTCGCAACCGCCGATGCGCAGAGGGTACGATAGTAAATTAGAAAACATCATCTTCTGCAAAGGTTTTTTTTTTCTCTGCATTTTCTTTTGCCCAACGATCTACGCAACATAAAGCATAAAGGTCGCCCGCACGCTTGTTTTCCTATTTATATCTGCTGCAAGGCATCTACCGGCAGGCAGTCAGATACGTCAAACTCCTACTAACCGAGTCCCACTAGGCGACGAACCCCCCGCCGAAAAGCGTCCCTATTCGACTGGTGAGCCTGCGTGTGTTTACTCCAACGTACGTAGCCGCAGCATATCATCTAATGTGTCGCAAAGATCTGCATCGCACTCCGGATTCCGATTTCCGGCAACTTGCACAGGTTGTTGCTGCACAAATTGCTCCTTCGCATGGCACACCGCTCGTTGGCTGGCTGGCTGGCTGGCCGGTACCGACTTCGGCTATAAATTTTATTTCCCTGCCATGAGTAACCCCGTATGCCTATATTCTCTAGCCAGGCCAGTCGTCGTCGTCGTCGCAGTTGTGGACAATATCGGTCGATCTTGCCTCACTTGTAGCATTTGGTGCGCGGCTCAGCGAGCTCAGACCTTGCTAAGACGTTGCTGCTATCCCACCTTCCCTTCCTGCCATCGAAGCACACAAATGAGCATGTTATTTATGATTGCTTGCAAATCGGAAAATTTGCGTGGAAGCGTTTTAGAGCCCTAAGTAGAACATTACCAGTGCAGTGGTATGGAATTTCTGCGGCAAATTGAGTATTTTTGGACTAATTGTATCATACAACTGTAAAGCCGGTCCGGTCGGTCATATTTTACCTTCGGGACATCAAGCTACACGAGTCAAAACCAGAAAACAGGTGGGTGAAAGTCTCTGGAAAATGTATTTCGCAGTGTTAATATCACAACATTTGTTAAACACCAACCAACCAACCAACCAACGGCGGATTGCTAGTCAACTCACTTGGCGGAAACGAAACCGAACCGCTCTCCCCGGTGCCGTTTCTAACGAGCGAACGAACGTACGAAGGACACACACTTGTGGATGGAAACTCTCTAACCTCTACCGGGTTATAATCGAATCGTAACCGTCGTCGTTGCCGTCTCTTGTAGAATCATGTCGTTTTATTGTTGTTTCCCACCAGCCGATCCGCGCGTTGGTCTGCACCGGCAGTACACCTGCGGTCGCGCGCATAATTAGCCGCGCGTAGTTTTGTAATCGCTGACCGCAGGCTAAAGGAGCGTGAACAGTTGAATGCAATTGCCGTATGTATGCAGCACGCCTGCATGCATGCATGCATGCAGGCGACTGTTAGTGAAAGGTAAATCTCCGCATGCTGCTGAGAAGGGAATCGAATCGGTCGGTCGGTGCGCTTGGCGCGCTCGGCCGGCACAACACAACAGAAAAGTATCAGATTGTTTTATTGAATCCTTGTGCGGAATGCAATTCTATGATCTAATGGGCCGGTAGTCTGGGTCGAATCGCTTGACAGGTGACAGGCGCGGATTGCTACCAGTGTGTGACCCGGACCTCGATAAATCAACGGCGCACGATCGAATCGATCGGGCCGATTCGCCGATGATTCATTCGACAGATGATTTCCCGTTAGAAACGGTGCCGTTGCTGCGGCTGCTGCTGCTTTTTCGGAAGGGGTTTCGGAGTTGAGAATGAAATAATAATAATAAAAAAAAATGAATAAAATAATCAAAGCTTCCGCTGCTGCAGTGACGCTGATTGACAAGCGTCCGCCGCTTACAACCATCGGTCGAAATTAGCTAAGCAGCTTAACAAACTGACCCGTGCGTTGGCTTGGGTGATTTGGTGCTTAGTAGGACTTTAAGATTTCGCAAATGATTCTCAGTTGGAATTACTGCAAGGAGGGAATTAGTTTATTGCAAAGCCCAACTAACTGTGTTCTTTTGAAACAAAACGCTATGATTCTGTGTGGTTTTGAAATCTTATCTTTTTAAGCAGGATTTTTGAAATGATTCCACTTGTACGGAATAAATACGGGAGGGTAACAATCCTGTCACTAGCTTCGTAGTTTTTCTGTACTGTTTTCTGTGATAACCGGCTGCGAAGTCTGTCAAGTTAAGGCTGCGAAGGGTCAAGTTCTGAAGGATGTTTATACCCATGGTTTTGCTTTTGCAGTATTTGAAAAAGTTCAGATTTCCATTAGACTCCAAGGAAATTTTCAATTTTCTCGAACATCTCTTATTTAAAAGCATCGTAAAACTATTTTTTATAATTTTAACGGCAGCGGAAAACTCCAAAGAAAAGTTAGAGAAACTATGTTCTGTCTAATGGAAAATTTAAAAAATATTTTTTTCATGTTTGCTAATTCACATTCTTTCGGTAATAAAAATATATCTCTCTCGTTCTCTCTATCTACCTATTGTTTCTAAGCCTCGGTGTTTTGTTTTTCTGTGCCTCCGTTTCTGTTAATGTTAATAAATGGTTTTCTAGTTCTTTTTATCCACTTCATGTTTGTCTTATTTCAACAGTATTCTTCAGTGTTTCAGCCCTCTTTTTGTTACTTGCTTTCTTCATTATTTTTATTGTCTTCATCATCACATTTCTTACTAGGTGTAGGGCGACAAGTGCCTTTTGTATTTTCTTGTGTATTGCATTTCTCGCGTTACCTTCTCACAGTTTGCGACTTTTTTGTTGTCAATTTTCTCTGATGATTCTAGTTATGTTGTCATTTCGTTTATTTTTGTATGTTCTGTTTTATCTATTTGAACTCTCAGAGCAGTGTCAAACCGGATTCCGGAGCAGTTTCAGAACACTATGCGTATACGCAGTCAGAGTAGCCTCGGAATAGCTTCAGAGTAGCATCAAAGAAGCACTAGAGTAGTTTTCAGAGCATTATTAGAAATTATTAGAAATTATTTATTTCACAGAATGGTCTAACTGATGATACCGCGATGATCAATGTTATAAAGCAGTTTTTGAGTCGTTTGTGCTTGTGCTGAATTTCAAAACAGCTTCAGAGCAATTTCTGTACAATTCTATAGCAGTTTCTGAGCATAGTACACGGCAGTTTCAACAGAGCAGTTTCCCAGTTGTTTCAAAGCAGTTTTTATGCAAGATCAAAATAATTTTCAAACGTTTTTAGCACAAACTTGGGTGCGTCAGACAAATTCCAGGTTTCAGAGTTTCAGAGTTTCGAATCAGCTAGACTGTAGTTTCAGAATAGTTTCTGAGAAGTTTTCAGAGCTGTTTTAAAGCAGTTACAGGGACATTTCAGCGCAGTTTCGAAGTTGTTTTTGAGCCATTTCAAAGCATGTTCCGAACAGTTTTCAGAGAATATTCAGAACAGTTGAAACTTTTTGCAGTTTTTGAGCAATTCATAGAAATTTCCAAATAGTTTTCAAACATTTTAGCACAATTTCAGAGAGGCTTTCGAGGTGTGTCAGAAAGGTTTCTGAAACTGAAAAGTTTTAGAGAAGTTAAGTTAAATTCAAAGTAGTTTCCGAGCAGTTTCGACCCATTTTCAGAGCTTTTTCAAAGCAGTTTCAAAGAAATTTTAGGAAAAATTCAGTACAGTTTCAAAGCCTTTTCAGAAAAGTTTCAGGCCAGTTTCAGTTGCTGAGCAATTTAGAATAAACAATAGTCACAGAGCAGTTTCTAAACACGTTCAAACAAAACAGTGTTAGCACAATTTCAGAGCGTTTCCAGAGCTGGTTTCGAAAAGCGTCAAGCAAGCTGTTGAGAAACTTCAGAGAAGTATTTGAAAGGTTCGGAACCTAGCTTCAGAATAGTTTCTAAACTGTTTCTGAGCAGTTTCGACGCAATTTCAGATGGATTTTCGAGCAGTGTCGAAGTATTTTCGAAGAAATTTCAACGTATTTTCGAGTCAGTTTCTGAGCAGTTACAAGGCAATTTTTAGAGCAGCCTCAGTGCAATCTTCAAATAAGTTTTATAGAAGTTTCTGACATTTTCAGAGCGGTTTTTGAACAAGTTCAAAACAGGTCTCAAACAGTTTTAGCACAATTTTAAGCAGCTTCAGAGTAGTTTTTGAGCAGTTTCGTCGCGTTTTCAAAACTGTTGCAAAGCAGTTCCATAGGAGTTTCAGAGTCATTTCAGTGTAGTTTCGAAGCTGTTTTTGAGCAGTTTAGGTGAAGTTTTCAGGCAGTTTGAGAGCAGTATTTAGATGAGCAGATTTAGATGAGACAAAACAGTGTTAGCACAATATCAGAGTAGATTTGGTGGTGCGTAAGATAAATTTCTGAAAAGTTTTAAAGAAGTTTCAAGTTAGCTTCAAAGTAGTTTCAGACCAGTTTCGACCCATTTTCGGAGTTTTTCCGAAGTTGTTTCAAAGGATTTTCAGGGAAACTTCATCGCAGTTTCGAAAGTGTTTTCAGAGAAGTTACAGCCCAGGAAACAATTTGGGTTTTATTACACTCTTTTGATAGCATTTAAGACCAAAATTAGTCTTGAAGACCACCATAAGAGTACAATAAAACTCACATTGTAGCTTGGGAGGTCTGTTTCAGAACAGTTTTTGAACACTTCAGAATAAACAGCAGAATACATTTTAGAAAGCTTCCAGACAGTTTTAGAGCAGTTTCATAACAGTGTTAGCACATTTCCAAAGTGGTCCGAGAACGTCCGAGAAGTTTTTGAGAAGCTTCAGAGAAGTATTTGAGAGGTTTCAAAATAGCTTCAGAATAGTTTCTAAACTGTTTCTGGAGCAGTTTCGATGGATTTTCAGAGCTATTCACGAATAGTTTCGGAGGAATTTCAGGGAAATTTCAGCGTATTTTCGAGTCGGTTCCTAAGCAATTCTTGGAACAGTTTCAGTGCAGTTTTCAGATAAGTTTTATAGAAGTTTCAGGCAGTTTCAGAGCAGTTTTAGACAAGTTCAAAACAGTTTTCGAACAGTTTTAGCACAATTTCAAGCAGTTTCAGAATAGTTTTGGAGCAATTTCGTCGCGTTTTCCGAGTTGTTGCGAAGTAGTTTCAAAGGAATTTCAGGAACATTTCAGCGTAGTTTCGAAGCTGTTTTAGAGAAGTTTTTAGATGAACTCAAAACTGTTTTAGCACAATATCAGAGTAGATTTGGTGGTGCGCAAGAAAAATTTCTGAAAAGTTTTAGAGAAGTTTCAAGTTAGGTTCAAAGTAGTTTCAGAACAGTTTCTGGGCAGTTTCAAAGGACTTTCAGGAAAATTTTAGCCTGGCTTCGAAAGTGTTTTCAGAGAAGTTGCAGGCCAGTTTCAGGACAGTATCTAAGCAATTCGGAATAAACAGCAATTTCAGAAGAGTTTTCAGGCCATTTGCAGAGTAGTTTTTAAATAAGTTCAAACCACTGTGGCACAATTCTAGAGCATTTTCAGAGCAGTTTTTGATAAGCATCAAGTATTTGAGAAGTTTCAAAATAGCTTCAGAATAATTTCTAAACAGTTTCTGAGCAGTTTCGAAAGAGTTTCAGAGAAATTTCAGCATATTTTTGAGTCAGTTCCTAAGCAGTTACAAAACAGTAACTTGGAGCAGTGTCTTGAAACAGTGTCAGTGCAGTTTTCAGATAAGTTTTATAGCAGTTTTTAGGCGAGTTCAAAACAGCTTTCAAACAGTTTCAGTTCAATTTCAAGCAGTTTCAAATTAGTTTCTGGGGAGCGTCGCACAAGTTTCTGTAAAGGTTTAGAAAAGTTTCAAAATAGCTTCAGTGTCGTGTCAAAGCATTTTCTGAGCAGTTTCGACGCATTTTCAAAACCAGTGCAATTTTCAGAGAGGTTTTTAAGAAATTTTAGGCAAGTTTCTGAGCAATTCAGAGTACATGGTAATATTAGAGTAATTTTTAGACAAGTTCAAACCCTTTTTCAAACGGTTTCAACAAAATTTCAGAGCAGATGCAAAGTAATTTTTGACAGGGGACCGGCAACCGTATCCATTACTGCAACATTACCGCAACCCACATATCGCGGGTCGTATTGATTACGGCCCAAAACAAACGTCATTCATTGTTAAGTTTTGTTTTGCTTTGTGGTGGTGGTGCGTTCAGGCCGCCATTTGGAACTGGCAGTGATTTCAAACAACAAACCGCAACCAAAGATAGTGGCAGGGGTGACATTTACAAATGTTTACGATATGTTATGTTGTTATGCTGCGATCGTGTTAGCTCCAAAAACATGACTACTTGCTAGACCACTAATTTTTGAGGAACATCACACAAGTTCCTGAAAAATTTCAGAGCAGTTTTAGTGACGTTTCAAAACAATTTCAGGGTCGTTTCAGGACCATTTCAGTTTCTCCAGAGTAGTTTCAAAGCAGTTTCAGAGCAGTTACGAGACAGTTGCTGGGAGGTTTCCGAGCAGTATCAGAAAAAAATTTGAGAGCTCGTTCGAGACAGTTCCAGAGCAGTTTCAGTTCAGTGTCTAGAGTGTCCATCTCTTGTAAGTATCGGAACCTGCCCGAATACCTACATGATAATAAGCAAACATTTTCTTATGTGCGATGACCAGTCACACAAAATGCCACAGTACAGAAATGGTATGCATTCACCATTTCTTGATTACAGTATGATTCTTATGGACATACGGTAGAGAATGAGCTGAGATTAAGTGCTTTTCACCTAGCATTAGCTGTATGTACTTTTCATTTTACCATGATTTTTCGGTTGATAGGATTAGGATTAGGCTAAGAATAGATGCAGTACAGGTAATCTTCACACGGTTTTCATTCAAAACGAATTTTGTCTGTGGCTCTACGTATCGTTTACAGACGACTTCACTCATTAGAGGGGTAAGTTATTTATCCCTTGCCTTTGGCAATATTTTTTTTATTCCTCTTGCTTTGCTTAAGTTTTTTTTTGGTTTGATATTTTCTCTTTTACTTGATAGAAAACGGAATACTGAAATGTTTCAATTGAAATAGATCGGAAAACCGAATTACTCTGAATTGCATTAGCTTTTATTTTTTTCAGAAGAGTAAATGCTTAATTTTTCGCATAAATTTCATACAATAAGGCCATTACAAATATTTTAAAATGTGTTTGTTCCTCCGGTGTTGGACCACTGAAAGGGGGGGGGGCGCGAAAGAAAAACAAAGATAATATTTTAATCGAGCAAAAAATATGTTTTTAGGTATTTTTCCTTAAAGTTTAAACGCGAAAACCAAATCTAATAGCTTTTAATATAATATATTTTCCATGCAAAATTATACGAAAAAAAAACAAAAACGAAAAAAATTTGTTAGGCCGATTTTCGGAAATTCCACTGTTTGAATTTCATTTGAGTTTCTATTTTGTGCTAGAAGCGTTAACTCAACTCGTACACTCATTTTTTGAGTTTTTCAGGCTATAGAGACAATTGATTTTATAAAAAAAATTTAGCTCGTGTCCTACAAATAATTTTTTTGCCACCCGATTTTTCAAGCCAATTTTCAAGGGAGGAGTGACAAAAACTTTAAAGCTACCAATATTCGACTCCCATGCTCTCTCTCTCTCTCTCTCTCTCTCTCTCTCTCTCTCTCTCTCTCTCTCTCTCTCTCTCTCTCTCTCTCTCTCTACCTACCTAACTTTATGTAGCTTTAAATCTTTCTCTTTCTCTCAACCTCTTTTTTTTTCTCCATTTATAAGTCTCAGTATCTTTCATCTTCCCCTAGCTCTCTCCTTCCTGCTTCATTTTCGTTTCTTGTTGCATGTTTCATATTTCATATAGCCAAGTGACAGATTTTTTGTTCAGTTTGTATGATTTTGATCACTTTTGTAAGCTCAAAAAAGACAAACATCATTGACGACGCAGCTCGCTTGCGGTTGGCGCACGGAAAGCTGATAATCGTAAAAATGAAATTATTAGTTTGATATTCTGAAGATGGCTAAATAGGAAATCAATTAGCCGAAACGTAAAGAAATGGGAAAGTTTTTTCATCGTTTTCATCGAAAAATATCAATTTTAAATTGCAAACAAGCTCAAAAAACTCATTCTATTTACTTCTACTATCTACTGGTTTACTTTATCTATCTTCTTTTTTATTCTCCACGTAATTCTTCCCCGCGCTATATTGCATTTTTCGTTTTCTAATTTTTATGCCTTTATTTCATGTGCATTAATTTACAAAAAACGCAGAGCCTTGGACTATAAACGTCTTTGACCCTTCTTTATCGACAGACTTCGCAGCCGGTTGATTAGAGTACAGGCCAATTACGGCGCTAGTGCAACGATTCTACTGACTCTATCTAGCAGCACCGCACAGTGGTCCAAAAGGGCGAAGAGCGAAACTTTTTTCCTAGTGTCTTTTGCTTTCATTTTATCATTTATGGTCTTTATCTTAATCTTGATCCAAAACTGTCTAAAGTTCGTCATCGCTTACTATAATAAAAATAGAAAAATAACTTTTTCGTGTTAGGAAATATTGACATAGTTTCTTCGGCAAAGTTGTAAATATAGTAAAAACAAGCAACTTTGCTGAAGAAATAAAATTTTTATCTTCATCGAGTGCTGAACTATAGGGCATATTCTTTAAAACTTCTTTAAAAATTGGGTTTTCATACTTAGCTTTTGGTAGTTGCATTTTACAAGTATATAATGTTCTAGGCAATTATCGAAGCTCGCAAAATACACGTTTTTGCAGAAGACCGCAAATCTCTTGGACCTTTACTTGCTGAGTTATCGCAGACTCAAGCTTTAAATTTGCATGTTTTCAAGAACCCATGGGGTAAAATTATTAAATCAGCGTTTCATCTTAAAGCTTAAATCGAGTACAATAAACTTGTATGGGTTTCGCTTGTCCCCAAGCACCCACATGAGAGTACGGCAAGCATACGTTTTATGTGTTTCGCGTTCGCTAAAGGCTCGATGTACGTCCATTTTTTTGTGTTCGTAGATAGACACATGCTTTCTTCGGCAAAGTTATGGAAAATATAAAGGTAAACAACTTTGCTAAAGAAATGACATTTCTATTCCTATCGAGTGCAGAGCTATAGAGCATTTTCCTTGAAAATTCTTTAAAAATTAGTTTTTCATACTTGACTTATGTTGGTTGCATTTTACAGGAATATATAGTTCTAGGCGATTATTGAAGGACTCAAAATACACGTTTTTGCAAAAGATTGCAAATCTCTAGGACCTTTCATTACAAAGTTATCGCTTTTGACTCGTGAAATTAAGGAAAAATAAAGCTTAAATAAGCGATAACTTTGTAAGGAAAGGTCATGGAGATTTGCAACCTTCTGCAAAAACATGTGTTTTGAGTCTTTAAATGAACGCCTAGAACCATATACTCTTGTAAAATGCAACCAAATGAGAAAACTTTTCAACGCGATATTTGTGGCAAGAATATAGGAAAAAATATAAAGTTTATCATAATCAAAATAAAGTAAATTGAAAGTTATATTTTACGAAACACAATTTATCCATTGGAAGAAAAAACCATTTCATTGAATTCGTTCTTATGCCTATTCGATGATGCCATTGAATAGGGCTTCAAATAAAAAAGCAAACTCCATCACCGTTCTTTCCATCGACCGACGAAAACCGAAAAGCCCCGCCAAACACGCAAACGCACTACGCTCTAGCTAGAGGAGAAACGGCGCCGATTTGCTGCGCCGCTGCAGTTCCTGCTCCAGTCTAGGCCACCGGCCGAGTCCGCCGAGGCCAACGAGCACACGCGCTTCGGACAGCACTGGCGGTTGCCAAAAATCGTCCGAAAACTATTTCGTTTTCCGCGTCTCGCCACTTCGCTGCGCTGCCGTCGCGGATCGGCGCGATTTTTGCGTACGTCATAGCTTCCAACCCCGCCCCGTCTCGTCGACGGCAGCTTCTGCGGACACGCACACGATCGAACGAAATTCGCACCAAATCAGCCTCTCAATTACATAGAAAACAACCATCGCATCGCGCACGATAATAGAGAATCGTCGTCAAGCCGGATGAACTTTTAGTCAGTTTAGTTTTAGGAGGCGGCCTAACTAGAAATTCGCGAATCACGCATACACCAAACCAAGAACGATGGCTCGTTCGTTAGTGCGCACCGACTGACTGACTGACTAGTCTAGAAAGTCTAGACCGGCAGAGCCGGTGAGAGGACCAACAAAACTGGGTGAATGGGCCAGCCAGGAGCAGCACCAGCAGAAGCAGCAGGAGATGCTCTTGACCGTCAGCCAAATTTTCGGAGCGAACGACGTAGGAACGGTGAGGTTGAGTGTAGAACGAAATACGAATAAACCATGGAAGGGGGAATGTGGCCGGGATGTGGGTTAAAGGGGCGAGGGATCAAAAGCAAGCGAGAAGCAAACTCTAAAATGAATAATAAAATTCGCACAGAAAAATGTGTGTTTGCAAGTTTGCCAAAAAATTAGCGAAGTTTAGTGTGTGCGCTTGTTTTGTGTGGCTCGGCCGGTCGCCTAGGGTGGTCAGTGAGTGCGGCGGCTGTGCGAGCTGGAGGAACTGGAGGATGGCGCGCGGCTGCTGCTGGGTTGATGAGAGGCCAAACGACGACGACGATATCCGAATTTTAGAACAAAGCGTTTGTGGACGCGAGCAGATGTAGACGACGACGGGTTTGGGTTTTGAGTGGTTTTTTTTTGTGTTAATCGGTCCTCGGTGGTTAGAGCGAGGATACGCGGATCAGGCGGGGAGGACGGAACGGAACGGAAAAGACATTTCAGAAATTGACAAGGGTTGGTTGTGGTTGGCTTAATTCGAACCCTCGGACCCTTGTGTTGGTCCTGTTCGTTCGAACTGGGGTCTCTCCGTAGGAAATGTTGCGCTCCTGTTGGGTAGGAGGGAACGGTTTCCAAGGTTCCTCTCGAACCTGTCGATTCTGTCAAAATCTGTCAATCCGGGTTAGCGTAGCACCGTGTTCCTGTGTGGGGCTCATCGGCAATCAACATGGAAACGGACGAACGGACGGACATCGTGCGAATGCGAAATGATTGTGCACGCAGCAGCGCCCATAAATGGGGGGCCGCCATTTGGCTGGGGAGAGGAAGAAAACACGAGAAGAAGCAGATTTCGCGATTATCCGATCGTTCGTATATTGTCTTCGCATCGCGTGTTCGCGAATTTTTGCACATTGCGTATGCGGGCTTTTGTTGGTGTGTTCCGAACCGAAGGACGTAGATGTGCGAATCTATACGCATTCCATGTGTATCGGTTTGGTTGGCTCGCCCGACGAAAGAGAAAGAGATAGAGGGAACTTTGCAGGTTTTGACCTCTAATGCTTTGGGAGCAGCGCTTCAAGGCCAACAACGTCTCGTCTCGATGGTGGTGGGTTGGAGGAAAGTTCGCACAAAAAAGCGCGTTCATAAATTGTGTGTGCGAATAACAAAAAAAAAAAGGCCGTATCCGCACAGTAGAACAGTGTGTATGAGTGTGTATTTTTCTCCTCGAGTGCAAGGTTTTTGGCCTCTGGCGGTTCGTGTGTGCGTGCCCGCGCGTGTTGTGCTCTGTCTCTCTCTAAGTGGTCTAAACATGCGATTTTGCAGGAAAAATAAGAAACAAATTCGCAATATGGTTTCTTCTTTTTTGATACCTCGCCGAGGCTGACAGCTCGTTCGAATGCCGGTTTTATTGGCTCAAAAGGAGAGGTAGAAACTGTTTCGAAATGTTTCTTCCTGGTATATTTTGAAGGTCACGTGGAAATCTAACCGGTTTGCTAACGATAACTGCACCGCCGCGGCTCGTTCCTGCTTTTAATTAATACCACGAGCGGACGCAGTAAATCCTCGGGAACGCGTAAGAAATCACCCACATAAGGCCTGCCCGGAAAACGAGTTCTTTTGCTAGTTTTTAATTGGAATTATTTCAAACACAACAAGTTCGTCGTCGTCGTCGTCGTCAGGTGAAATGCGCAGATTCACCCCAACAAACCGGACTAAAATCTGGAACAGTCCGGATGCTGCGCATCCGAGTGACCGAGAAGAAGCCAATTTCGTTTCGAAAACCGTCACGCAGCTTCGGCAGGATAAAAGTCCTATCAAATTTTGTATGTTTTTCTGCGAAGCCAACCAATCTACCTGAACGTTTTGCCAACCGAAACCTTTTTTTTTTGCTGCGTTCTCGGACCCGCTTCAATCGACACCATTCCGAAGCGTCATCTCATCCATATATTTTATATAAATTTTACAAAACTCGACTCCTACCTACCGGAGGATTGTGTTCTAAAAAAGCCCCTCAACCGTCCACAAAGCGGGGCAGTTTTCTAGGACTATACACACACACATGATGCACGCACACACACACACATCTGACAGCATGTCATTCGAGAGTCAAAGAGTTTGCGAATATTTTTTCTACTTCCAATCCTGTGTATCCTCTCCCATCGTCCGTCGCTGACCCCGCTGCTGCTGGCTGACTCGGTTCAGCAGCAGCGCTGCGTATTTTCATATGCAACGCAGGCTTGCTGGCCAAAATGTTGTATTCCCTCCCACCCCCACCATTCGCTTTGACCCAGTCAGTCAGTGTTCACCCGCCACCCGCCACCCACCGTTGCTGACGGTGCTTCTTCTTAGCACACGAAACGAGAGAATTTTGTTTTGCTGCTGCAAAAGTAGAGTTCGTTTTCGTTGTGGCCATCCTTCGCTTCCTGCTTTGGTTGGTGGCGCGTTTTGTTTTACCAACCCAACCATCGCCATGTATAGGTAGGTGCCGTGTCCGCACAGGGAGTGACGCTGCACCCATCACCCAACACCCAACAGTACCCGACTGTGATCGTCGGTCGGTTGATCCTAGCGGGTGTCTAAATATGCCTAATTCTAAACAGAGTAAAAAACAACTTTTTCGGTTTTGCGTGAGCTAACGAGACGCACACAGTCCAGACCGGCGGGGAGGAAGGACAGTGAGGGTTTGTTTGGAGTAGGGCTTCCACTTCAATGGGTGGTGGCCCTGGCCCTGGCTACAGGGTGTCATCGGATGGTGCATTACCCGATCGGAAGGTAGGAGGGTGACGTGACTAAGGTTTTGTGTTGCACTCTAGTCGATTGTTTGGGCAAACGAAAAAAGTAGTTTGTTTGTATAGAATTAGAATGGTTAGGGATGATCTCGTTGTAAATTACAGCAGAACACTAAATTCAGGAAACTATCGTCTTCGAATTGAAAACGAAATTACACGATTTTGTCTTATAATTTTGTTTTGTCACAAATATAAAGCAAAGCTTTGAGCTTAAACTTCTTTAAAGACATGGCTCTTCTTTATTAACTGACTGAGTCGGCTGATAGAGTACAGGAAATTACGGAGCACAGTACCCCTCTATTCGAGAGTCGAACATACGACGACATACGACTCAATGTCCTTTAACGAACTTTCAGAACCTTCAACCGTTCATGTAAGACAGTCTAATTCTAAAAAATAATAAACTTTGAATTGAAGGAACACTGCTATACGCTCAACAGTACGGGTTTCGCGAAGGCTCTAGCACACTCAGTGCCACTTGTGATCTTGTGGAGGACATTTATGATTCGTTGGATAACAGGAATGTAGCTGGCACCTAGCGCCTTCACGCAGATCTAAGTCAAATGATGATGGTCAATGGCCTTACCCGGAAATGCTTCATGTACTCACTGGAGCAGCTAAGCTAGGAGGCGCGAATTAGAGCGCCTGTTCTCCAGGTGAGGGGCGGCTCACACAGCGTCTGTCTCGGAACGGGCGGCTGAATATGAAATGCCTATCCCGGAAGCTATACCTAAGATGGCAGACTTATCAGCGGGATGTAGGTATCGTGACCCCGGTGAGGTAGTATATCGAAAAACTCAATTACCACGAATAACGAAGAAAGAAATTCAGGACGGAACAATCGGTATAGGACACGGCAACGAACAAGGAAACGATTAAGGGGTAACGATTGGAAACTTGGTACCTGGAATGTCCGAACTCTCCATGAACCGGCACGGGCTGGCTTGCTTGCTCGAGAGCTGCATCAACTCGGAGTAGAGATCGCTGCTTTTCAGGAAGTTCGGTGACCAAATTCCGGAGAAAGGGAGTTCCGTGCAGTAGACCCTATTGCAGGCACTTCTTTCAAGTACCACATCTACTACAGTGGCGGCAAAAAAGCAGAACATGGAGACGGTTTCGTAGTGTTGGGAAAACAAAACCAACAAGTTATCCGGTGGAGGCCCGTAGATGACCGTATATGCGTGTTGAGGATTATGGGCAAATTCTTCAACTACAGCCTAATCAATTTATACGCACCGACAAATGATAAATCCGATGATGCTAAGGACGAGTTTTACGACAGGATTGAGAGGACCTATGGAGAGTGCCCAAAAATCTTCATCGGAGATGCAAACGCGCAGATCGGGAAGGAGAAATTCTTCCGTCCAGTTATTGGAAGACATCCCGAGCAAAGTTTTAGAGCTAATTGAAAACAAAATTTGATATCTTGATATAAGGGATTTTGAATACTCGGTGTGATTTCATTTTGGTCGACTTAGCGGTTAAAATATCAAAATTGATATCAAAAATTCCACGCCGTGAAATTAAATTGAATACTACTTTTGCTATCAAAAATATCAAACAGAGTACTAATCTTGCTGTTGCATAATATTAATAGGAAAGCAGAATTAGTTGTCATTTCACTATCATATCATTATTATTTGGCTATCATCATATAATTTGAAACACCCATTTTACTAGAAAAAAAATTATGTGAAAATAGATTAATTTAAATATTGAAGGTTTATTTACATCATAAATAAAATTTGTCAACACATTTTCTTTCAATAAAAATGAAAGCAAAATGATAGCAAAGTCTGATACATCATAAGTACCATTTTGAGTTGGTAACAAAACATGTTTTCTATTTGATATCAACAGCAGAATATGTAATAATTTTGATATATTTTTGTTGTGAATCCTTGCTTCCCGAATAAAAATGTATAGCGAAAAAACATTAAATTTCACTGTTACAAACATTGAAAAACTTCTAAAAACCACATTGAAACAGTGAAAATCTTTGTAAAAGTTACACTGAAGTTACCATGAATACCGCTATTTTCACAGTAAATTTTAATGGAAACCGCCAATTTTACAGCGAATAAGGGGGTGATTAAGTGATGTAACACTAAATTTTTCGGCTTTTTCCCATACAAATAAAAACCAAAAACAGTAAAATTTGTGGTACATTCACTATAAATTTTACACTGTTTTACAACGAAGTTACAATGAAATTTAAGGTGAGTTCTGCAAAAAAAATTGTAGGCTTTCGGATTATTAGGACAAAATAAAACTGGCTGATTAATTACGGTATTTCATGTTTTTGAAAAGATATGACGACAATGAATTTGATAGGCTTCGAACTATTATGATTTTCGAGCCGCATTCATCGCTCATATTAGGAAAGTATTAGAGGTCAGTACACCTACATAAACAAATTCCGCTCTTTCCCATTCACGCCTTATCTCAATCTGTTAGATTCTATCAACTCTTTGTTTCATTACTGTCTTCTATCGTTCCCTCTGTCAATTGTAAAATCTACCGTTATAAAAACTTAATTATATGCCTGACACCTCATTCGATGTCAAGACGTAGAAACAACGAGGTCTAATCCACAGGAGCGGAGCCTTTCCCCGAACACCCGCGTTAAAAATCGCGGCTTATATGTTGACAGACGAACAAGTAAGTCGCAAGCGCCTGCATAGCGTCGTCGTCCCGTCAGTAAAACGAATTAGATTAAACTTCTGGCTCGTCGGTTTCTACAGTAGACGGAGGAAGAGACACAATTTGTGTCTACAAATAACTCAACCTGCCAAGGATTGGACCTTAGATAGATTATTTCCTGCTTCGAAACAATTTGCATTGTTGCCGAATTATATGAAAAATTTTCCAAGAACGGTACAGTGAAGTTACAGCATAAAGTGTTATAAACAGCAAAATTCATTGTAATCGTAAAGTTTTTACATTAATATGAAAAAATTTCTAAGAACGGTACAGTGAAGTTACAGCATAAAGTGTTGTAAACAGTAAAATTCATAGTAACCGTACTGTTTTTACATTAATATTCGTTATGCATTTCTACCCGGGTTGGGATAACCTTCATCTGTCAACCAATGATAATGGTCTGAGGCTCATAAATTTTGCCGCGGCCAGAGGAATGGCCATCTGTAGTACCTACTTTCCTCGTTTGAATATTCGTAAACACACCTGGAGGCATCCAAATGCAGACTCTAGCTCTCAGATCGATCATGTCTTGATTGACGGTCGACACTTTTTGGATGTTATCGATGTACGGTCTTTTCGGGGACCAAATATCGACTCTGACCACTATCTCGTAGTGAGTAAGATTCGCGCAAGACTGTCGAACACGGCGAAAGCTCGCACAGAGAGGACTCTGCGTTTCAACATCCAGCGGTTAACGGCAGACGGCGTAGCAGTGGAGTACACTAGGAAGCTTGACGAACGAATCGTAGAACAGCGGGTAGAAGGAGAAGATATAAATGGGCTGTGGAGGAACATCCATGGTGCCATCGAAACAGCTGCGAGAGAGGTGGTAAGCACGACGCGTGGAAGACAGCGTAACAGCTGGTTTGATGCCGAATGCCAGAGAGTGACAGATGAAAAGAACCAGGGCAGGAGTCGCATGCTCACTGCCTCAACGCGTCAAAACAGAGAGAGGTACAGAGAGAATAGAGCTGCGGAAAAAAGAATCCATCGTCTAAAGAAACGCGAGAACGGGGAGCACGTTCTCGCCGGCGCGGAAGGGCGATACACCAGCAACCAGTGTTGAAAAATTCATGGCAGCAAAAATCTCAATGAGATTTCAAACACATGAAATTTCAACCTTGATCTCAAGCGCGAAACTCACATATGAATTTCTCTCGCTATTATACTCTATGTCTCTGTTGCTATGCGATGTGAACCAAATCCAGTTATGAGCATTTTGCTTAATTCTTCCACAGCTGGCATTTCATACAAAAACCAGAGAGCAAAAGAGAATCTACCGTCAGAGAAAACATCAGCAGCGAAAAATGCAACACACATTCATGAATGAAGGCAAATTAAGACATTTTCTTAACAAGAAAGTAACAAGCCTAATAAGAATTAGATAAACAGGTAATTTCAACGTGCGTTTTAGTTTTACTTTGCGATTTATTTAGAGATTCATTCCCTCACGCTCACTCACTCCTACGTATCGTACGAGAGAATGCCTATGCTGTTCAATAAGGAATTTGTATGTACCGTTCTGATTCAAACTTCGAACACTTCAGCAATTCTGAAACTTCATTCAAAGAAAAATGTTCGAAAACATCTTTACTCTACCCCCATAAACGGTACAATAGCATGACAATTTATTTATTTTCGTGGGAAAATTTAAAAAATGAGGATAAACTGTTACATTGAAAACCCCTAGAAAACTACAGTTCGGTTTTGATTCAAACTTCGAACACTTTCATGGTCGACATTCGAAGCTCGAATATTTCAGTCTCAGACATCGAACACTTGTATTACTTTGATAAGTATTAATGTTTTTAGTGTCATTCAACTTATATAAGTGAAATTTTATCCTTTTTCTAACCACTGTCTTTTTAAATCCACCTAACAGTATGATTTACATTTTCCATGCAATAATTAGTTTCAATCCACACTTCTGTAAGCAATTACTAATATTTTCGAACTCCATGTACCACATCTAAAGTAAGTTAATTTTGTACAGCATTACAATGCAGACAATTCGTTTTCCCGATGGAAACACTCTTCAAAACGTGATTCAAACTTCGAACACTTTAATTTATCTAATAACTTTGAAATAATGCATGAAATATTGTATTTTAACTATGATTTAGTACATACATATCTTGCACTTACCTACTAATCGCAAAGTGGGAAGGTAAACATTCTAAAATTGGTAAAATAATGAAAACGAAAAAACAGCTACTTTTGCACGAAACGCTAAGAGTATGTGAACCAAGTTAAAAGCTGAGTTGTCACTTTTTTCCAGCGCCTGCTGATTTCTTACAAGGAGTCCTACAGCTCAATGGCATATTTCACCGGATAGAGGACATTCCAACGAACAGAGTGATGTCCAATAAGCATAATATTTTATCATATTACCGATACAAACGAGCATTTTATTCTGAAGTGTTCGAAGTTTGAGACTGTTTTAAGTTTGAATCAGAACAGTCTATGTGCATAACTCCGAGTAGCAGTTGAAGCAAAGCAGAATGTGATCAAGCGGGAAGAAATATGTGTGAGTTTTGTGCTATTTGCTATGAAAACAGAAAAACTCACGTGTGATTTTTTTCTGCATAGGATCAAGCTGACATGATTCACAGTTTATTTTGATTTTTGATGAGTTTTGAGATTTTGAGTTTTTACCATCACTGCCAGCAACGACACACTGAGTTTCTATAAAACGGTGAGATGCAGGAAATTTGTCATGCCTGTGATGTGCAATGATAGTGCTGACAACCTGCTTACCGACAACACGGCGGTAGCAGCCAGGTGGAAGGAGCACTTCCAGACACTGTTGAATGGAGAGGTAAATGCGGAGATCAGCAGGGACAGGATAGAAATTGTAAGCGATGGTCAAGCTATGGAACCACCAACACAGGAGGAGGTTAAGAAGGCAATCAGTGAGCTAAAACGGTAAGGCTGCTGGGAAGGACGGTATCCCGGTTGAACTTCTAAAAGCGGGGAGCGAGCGGCTGTACGAAGCAATCCACCGGATCATTGTCAGGATCTGGGAGGAAGAACAAATGCCGGAGGAGTGGTTGGATGGCCTCATTTGCCCAAATTTTCAAAAAGGTACGTCGACTGGAGTGTAAAAACTATCGAGGTATTACATTACTCAATTCTGCCTACAAGGTGCTTTCCCGTATCCTGTTCTGCAGACTGAGACCGTTAGCGGAGTCTTTCGTCGGTGAGTACCATGCTGGTTTTCGTGAGGATCGCTCCACTTCGATTCGATGTTTACCCTGCGTCAATTCCGGGAGTACAACTTGCAGACACACCATCTGGCTGTGGACTTTAAAGCGGCGTACGATTCAGTTAAACGAAATGAGCTGTGGCAGATAACGCTAGAACATGGTTTTCCGACGAAACTAGTTACGCTGATTCGTGCGACGCTGGACGGAACCAAATCATGCGTGTGAATAGCGGGTGAGACCTCAGCTGCTTTCGTCTGCTGTCAGAAAAAATCTGACATAGCCTAATCGTAAGGATTTTATTCAGGAAACGGGGAATTATTTTCGGTAAAAAACTATTTTGGTTGAAATTGAGTGTTCTTCATCAGACAAAAAAATCAAATTGAAATATTAGAGATAAAATTTTGGCCTCCCAACCGGCATTGAGGTACGTTGTTTGTTAGAATCTCGGCTGGGAGAGGCTGTTACAGTCCATAAAACTGAGTCTCTTCGAGACGCGGCGAGGGTGCTGCAGAACAACTTATCATGTATGATTCTCAACATCGCTCTTAAGGTGATCCGACGATCAGATATCGAAACGAGAGGTTTGATTCTCAGTAAAGGTAGCAAACTTCTTGGCTAAGCAGGTGACTTGGAGCCAGAAACTTTGCCACGACGAAGGCTATCTGTGCTAGACTGAAAGCGGAGCCTGGAAGGATTGGGCTTAAAATCAACGCGTCGAGGACCAAATACATGAATGATAAAGTTTCAAATGGTAGCTGTTATGTCAGACCGAGCCAAGTGTTCAAAGTTTGCTGCTCTGTATGGATTATAACTATCAATTGTTCGAAACCATCTGATAACTCTGGCTGTTTGCAACATTTATGTAGTCTGATTAAAGTAAAATGTAGCTTAGAAAATTCTTGATCGTTTGCTGTCAATAACTCATTCTTTTAAATTTTGCGACTTGGTCCGTTCTGATTTAACACCAAATGAAAAGAAACGTGCCTTTTTCGCGGACGGTAGTCGTTGACGGCGACCAACCAGAAGTGGTAGATGAGCTCGTGTATGTGGGTAGCCGGTACAACAACACAAATAAGGAGATCAAGCTGCATATCCAACCAGGATAACGGGCCTACTTTGGCCTTCGCCAAACGCAGCTAATAAGAGGCATAAGCTACCTTACAAACCTGATAATGTACAAACCCCCTATTAGACCGATAGACCATGCTAACAGAGGACTTACGCGCCTTTGCAGTTGACATTCGACGGAGAACAATCTGAAAGCGAAGAGTAGCGGAGGTGCATGAATCAAGGGCAACAGACACTGCTTGGGAAGATTATCAATGTACATTTGGCGAAAGTCGGTAAAATACAGTGAACACGTCAACTCATTCGAGCAAGACTCGATGACGTTTCGTATTTATGACATGGAGCTTCTCCAGGGTTCAAACTTCAACTAAAAGTTTTCGTGAATGACACTGATGCATGACTTGCAATCTTTAGAAATTTGCTGCCGATATCTAGGTGTAGAATTAATCGCGAAGGGCAAAAGTAAGTTGTCACTAGAGATCTAACTCGGGTTGTCAGTTTTTTCCAACTGCTAAATCTCAAATTTAGAGTCCGCTTATTTAAAACACACTGATTCTAAAAAAAGTCTCCGTTAATTATGCTGCATCTAATTATAATAAATTTTAGCTCAGAACGCCGACTACAGGTCAGCCCATATAAACGCTCACCGCACTCAAAACGGCACCGCCAGGCCAACCCTAATATAGCCCCGAAATTAACTGACTGCGCGGCCATAAAAATTCGCACACAACCTCCACCTCCGTTTTCCTTTTTTTTCTGTTCACTACCACCCGCTTCCGCTGCATACATCTAAAACGCATAAAACCGTGATTTAGAATAGAACGACTGATATCCAAACCACACAACCGACAATAGCCGACCGACCGACCACCGACCGGTCGGTAACGAGACAGGACCGAAACAGGTTTGTTTGCGGCGTGTGTGTTTGTCGCTTTACGTTCCCGATATAAAAATTGTCCAAAAACTCGGTGTTCGCTCTATTAGGCAATAGCAGCAGCAGCAGCAGACAATCGTCGGTTTAGAGCAGGGACAAAATATAAAACCGAGCGAAAAAAAACGCTTCGACCCCTGAAAGCTGATATTCGGCCAATCCTATCTTGCCTCTCCGGTGTCACTGTACTCCTCCTGTCTGCCTGCTTGCTTTCGGCTTTCGGACACCGAATCCACGGGAACACTATGGTTTCATAGAAGTTTTTGCTTGCATTCGGATGTGACCTGCGAGCGGTCAGATTTCCACTCCGGCCGCACAGCCTCGAAGTGGCGACCTCGATTTCGCGCGAACTCGCAACGGCTAAGGCATAAGGCTAAGAGCATCGTTTCGCTATTAGTGCCTTAGTGCCAGGTAAGCCAGCCAGCGGCAATCTTGATGCTTTCTTCGCCCGGTCCGGGATCGTTAAAGGATCATAAAAACTACGCCGTCGCCGCCGCCGCCGCCGCCACTGCAGCGCGCGGTTTTGTTTCGAATGGAACGGACGGACTTTTGATAGGTGAGTGAACCCTGCCGCACGGTTTCATCGCGATAATTTATGACCGTCCTGTCCTGTTCGGTCCGGTCCGCATTGCCTGTTGATGGTGGCCGAATTTGCCGTTGAAGATCCGCGGAGGTTCCGAGCAACAAAGTTTTGCACAATCGAGCTTCCTTCCTTTCTGTTTTCAATCAATGGAAATTATACACGTTAACCGCATCGGCAAATGACTAATCTCCCGCATCGCCGATGCAGTCTGCAGTCTCGATCTCGACCGACGCATTCGTCGATGGCTAATGATGCAATGATGGGGTGAGAGAAAGAGATAGGCTACAGAGAAAAAAAACGGACAGAATTCTTTTCGCGAGGCTCGATTTCCTTGGTGGAGCGCAGCGAATGCAACTGCTACAGCAGCCAGCCAACCAGTCAGCATCGATTCGTTCTCTATGTTGCAATGCGTCGTCGTTGCGGCACATAGGCTTAGGTCCTTTTGTTGCCTCACTCCGGCTGCAGCTCCGGTTGCAGCTCCGGCGGCTCTAACGGCGTCTCCTCGTGGGACCCTCGCCGTGGTACGCGGCAGCAACGCGCAACGACGAGTTGCAAATCCAATCAGCCACAATAGCCAGCAAGGCAATAGTATTTTTCTCTCAATTGAATAGAAGTCTTGACAGCCGTGACCTGGTCCCCACCAGCTTGGCCCCGTTGGCTCTAGCTGGCCTGCCTGTGGCTGGTATGAGGAAATTCAATATAACAACAGCAACCTCGCCACCGTGTCGGTTAGCAAGTGCCGCGAGTCCGTTCGTTCGTTCGCTCGATAGTTAGGATGGAGATTATTTTATTCGTCTGGGGTGGCCGCCATCTGGACAACCCGAAACGCACACGGAAATGACAGATTGTCAGATTCGACAGTTGTTCCTATTGCCACGTTTTACATTTCCGCGGACGATATGGTGTTGAATTTTCTGTGTAATCTTTCATCGGAAGCAAGGAAGCGGTTGCCCCCCAAACGGGGGCAATATTTTCGCCTGAAATCAATCCCCATTATTAATCGATTCCCACGAAGTCCAATTACCACATATTTATGTCCTCCACGGAGCCCAACCGTGCTCCGAAAGGCCGCGGCCTCTCTCAACTGCTAAACGCTAAAGTGCAGATGAAAACGGTGCTGCTGTTGCTGCTGCAGTCGGTTGAATTGGATGGATGGTGCGCAATTTGATACTCCACAGGTTGCACTCTATTATGATTTGTAGATTACTCGGCTCCGATCTGGCGTCGCAACATATATCTCCCCCTACTTGCTCTCGGATCGGGAGTCTCATTTGCCATCGTCGTCGGACTCCTTCGCCTTCTTTGTCAAACGACACGGCGGCGGCGGCGGCGGCACACGGTTGCCCCTACTGCCTGCCTGCTGGAATGTCACTTGGCGCTGCGATCGCAGAAAAGACGGCAGCAGCGACGCTGCGGCGGCGGTGGCACTCTAATTGAATGGAAGCGAAAATAGTGCGGATCCCGCGCGCGAGGGTGCATTATTTAGCGAACAAACGCGGTGCAACGCGGTGCGAAATGCAAACAAACAAACAAACTGCGAGTGTCGTGAGTGTGAGTGTGTGTTTGCGTTTGAAGTGCATTGTGTGGCTACCGGTCTGTGTGCTCGCTCGGCTGGATGCGGGGCACGAAACTATGCAATTGTCGTCGCATTGCCGCGCTGCAGAAGCGCGACGCAATGTAAAGCAGCGCCAAAAGCAGTAAAGGATTTTGATTTATCGCCAGGCCTGTGATAAATATTTAGAAATAACTTCGTGACATAGTGGAGCAGATTTCGTGGTGCTGCAGCATTCCAAAGGTGACCCGGGGGATCTTGATTTTACACGGAATCAGCTGGGGTTGGTTGGCGTAAACGTAAACAATAACGGTTTGTACAACACCAAGGACTACGCCTGGTGGATAAATTGTGCGTTGGGAAATTTAATTCCTATCGTTTGAATGAGATCAATCTTGTAAACTTTTTCAGAAGTTACAACACTTTATTTCTCGCTGGTACCCTAACGTGACGTCTGTGATCGGGAGGTCAAGCTTAATTTTTGTTGGAAAATTGTTATTTTTAGTCTCTCCGGTAAAACGTTTCAATATTAAAAAGTTGTCGAGCTGTACCATAATATAGAGATTTGAAGCATTGGAAATCATTAAAGCATCGCTCAATTGTAAGCAAGCAAAACTGAACACATAGCTTTGAGGACATGAAAAATTACATAAAAAACTAGCGGTCCTATACTGCTACCTCGTGCAACTTTTGATGTATTCGTACATTGCAAAAAAATATAGGAACCAATTGTGGAACGTTCGAAAGGATTTATTATCTCTCACGAAGTACTGCACCGCGTTACTTGAACATTGCAGCAAAGTTGAAGCCACTCTCCCCTATCCTATCCTGTTCAAGCTGGTTTTCGTGAGAGTCGCTCTTCAACGAATCAGATGTTTACCCTGCGTCGCTTACTAGACAATTTTTTTTCTCTTTATTTTCGAGATTTTCCGTCTTACTAGACAAGTTCCGGGAGTACTACTTGCTAACTCATCATCTGCTTGTGGGCTTTAAGGCGGCGTACGATTCAGTCAAACGAAATGAACTGTGGCAGATAATGCTAGAATATGGTTTTTCGCCAAAACTAGTTACACTGATTCGTGCGACGCTAGATCAGTCAAAATCATGCGTCAGAATAGCGGGGGAGACCTCAGCCGTTGTTGTGACGTTAGATGAACTGAATCAAGGAGTTGCACTCTCTCAAGGGGACTATGGATCAAGGGGACAGGAATGGGACTATTACCACGAAATATGACATGCTTTTTGATGTCGCTAACGATCGGAATCAACCGTAGATCGGTGGAAGAGGCCGTCAGACGTTTTAAATGGAAAATTAACACTGTCATAACAAAGTATATGGTTGCTGGCATAGAACGTGGGAGTTGAAATAGTGTTGCTTGGTGCCGAAATTGAGCTGACTGGGGAATGATATTAACTAATGGAGGAATTCAGATACCTTGGTACGCTCCTGACAAAACGGGTGGCAACTAAAATTTTGGATTTTTTTTCTCAAGCTGTCAAAAAGGACAAAGATATATAAAGAAGATCTGATTTACCGAAATTAAACATACATTGTCCATTGTTGAAAAAAAAAATAGTTTACATTTAAAAACGGACCGTAATCGGCTGTTCGGCGAAGCTTTCGTTTGACGTCGAAACAGCAGCGTTGTACGGCCGTCATGTCCACTTTGCGTATGCATCTCTTGATTCTACCAATCAATTGTTTGCAATTCGTGGCTCTCCAGTTGTTTTTTTACACCAAGAAATTCAAAAATCCGAAGAAATATTCGATTGGGCGCACTGAGACAGCTGAGGAACGGAACGATTGTATTTTTTTGTCGTATTGCGATGATGTTCTAACCGGCCAAAACACGTATTGTCTACCTGCGTGATGTTTTTGTAGAAACGGGGTCAAAATTTTCTTCAAGCATCCGTCTGGTGCATCTTAGTTGATAACCAAACCAGAGGGTTTGTTGTTGAAGAAACGAGAAAGAAAAAGAGGTCCTTCTGCGTCCATAATTTTGGGTAGTCTTCCACTACCTTGCTTGCGAATAGCTGTTGGGCATCTTAGGATATGGTAGACAGTCGAAGCCGCAACATATTTGCTTTTTAAATGTTGTACCGTATACTTTTTACCGAGATTTCTGTGGCAGTTCGTAGAAGTGTACAACGCGCTCCAGAAATGCTTCTTGTTTCGATGCCATTTTTAGCAAAACTGGGCAAGCATAAACAAAACAAAAAATATTAACAAAAAGAGGAGAGAAAGAGTTTACACATACATATTCTCAATTTTCTCTGAGTTCCTTTGTTGTTGAGCATAAGGTCTTCGAAAAATTTCCAAAATTTTAGTTGCCACCCGTTATAACAATGATGTAAGCCGGTAAGCAAACCGACGAATTTTGAACAGATTACGTAGCCAGCTGAAGCCCCGTAGTTTATGCACAAAACTAGCGCTCTACGAAACACTAACTCTCTCGGTGGCTCTTTACGGACATAAATCATGGACGCTAAAGGAAGCTGACCGACGAGTGCTTGGAGTTTTTGATTCTGCGATAAATACTTGATGGCAAAATGGAAAACAGAGTGTGACGCAGACGCATGAACCACAAGCTGGGCACGTAGCCAGAACGCCCGACGAAAGAGTAGACAAACCTATTTTCAGCAGAGAACCAGGAAGAGGCCGTAGACTTCAGGGCAGACCTAAGGCTGTGTGAGATTTCGCGAAATTTCGTCTTTACCGAAATCGAACGAACCTGTGCGAAATTTACCTTAGCATTAACTGTAGTTTGATGGAAAGCTACCTTAAAATCTAAGGTAAATTTTATACGATTTCGTTAAATTTCAATAAACACAAAATTTCGCGAAATCTCACAGCCTTAGGCAGACCTCACACTAGATGGATGTGCGCTGTCGAGGACGACGTACGTTCAGCTGATATTCGACAGTACTTACTTACTTTAGCAGCCGAGAGCCTCTCCATTGTACTCGGTCCTGGGCCACTCGTCGCCAATTTGTTGCGCGTCTCGACACACGCAAGTCGGCTTCAATTTGGTCAAGCCATCTAGCACGTTGAGCCCCTCTATTCATGGTGCCGGTGGGGTTCTTGAAGATAACTGAATTCACGGCACAGTCGTCTGGCATCCTTGCGACGTGGCCGGCCCACCGTAGTCTGCCAACTTTCGCCAGTTGTACGATGGGAATCTCTCCAAGCAGTGCCTGTAGCTCGTGATTTATACACCTCCGCTACTCTCGGCTCCGCCAAAAATAGTCCGCAACACCTCTCGTTAAAATACGGCTAGTGCACCTATGTCTTCCGTAAGCAAAGTTACTGTCTCAAGTCCGTAGAGGACTACCGGCCTGATTAGCGTTTTGTACATCGTCAGCTTTGTGCGGTAGCGTGTGTTCCTAAATCGAAGCGTCTTGCGGAGGGAAAAGTAGGCTCGATTTCCAGCTTGAATGCGTAGTTGGATCTGCTTACTCGTATTATTGTCTGCGGTGACCAGAGACCATCAACCACTTCCAGTTTATCGCTGGAATGGAATGGAAGGCTATGAGCGATTCGAAAAGACTCGAGAGTACATCAGTCGCTCCAGAGTAGCTTTGATCAACCGTGTCAGTTTATCCGGAAAACCGGACTTGAGCATTATCTGCCTTAGCTGTTCTCGTTCAACTGTATCGTGCGCTGCCCTGCAATCCATGAAAATATGATACGTGGGCACGTTGTACTCTCGACATTTCTGGAGGATTTGTCGAAGAGTAAAAATTTGATCCGTAGTAGCACGGGCCCCAGTAAAGCCCCCGCTTGATACTGCCCTACGAATTCTCCTGATATTGGGGATAGACAAAGCAAAAAAATCTGGGAGAGCATCTTATGGGCAGCGTTGACCAACGTGATGCCGCGGTAATTACAGCAATCTAGCCGGTCGCCCTTTTTGTAGATGGGACAGACTACTCCTTCCATCCACTCCTCCGGTAGTTTCTTTTCCTCCCAAATTCTAGAAATGAAGTGTCGTTGCTAGCGGTTCTTGGCCAATTTTTGGTATATTCGACAGTACTGGAGAACCATAATTTGTTCGACGCAGGATCGATAACGGGCCGTCGCCAGTAAAGTAAAGTAAGTAATGAGAAATCTGCCCCCATTTTCGGAATCCCGCTCGACTTTGATTATTCATGGCACTTTTGCACGAGTAGTAGAGATTTCTGGTGAAGTCATCAAAGCGGGTCGGTCGATCGAGGGATCAGTCAGAACATGAAGTTGGAGCCAGTTTGCTGCTGGACGGAAGAATAAAAAATGAACGGTATAACGGCATCTTCGAATGTCTTCAAAGCGTTCGGTTTGAGCGGGCGATTTCACATGCTTAGTATTTATTTCTTTTTGGGCGCGAGATCCGTATGTAAAATAATTAAACCTAGATCTACTGACAAGACAGACTAAATGCAAATAATTTTTCTCCTAAACATGGAAGATGAGCGCTCTATCGTTCGTCCTACGACCGATTTATAGAGCACCTGTTCGAAAACGTGCATTGAAAGGTTGTCTTCATAAGCAATGAGCTTCGCATGAATATGTATCTTCACGTTTCCACACTTCCAGAATAATTCTCATTTTTCTGACACATATTTAGTACTAGCTTATTGCCCGACGTTATTCGGACAAAGGGGCCTCTCAGCCACTTGTACATTTGTTATTGTAATGAAAATTAACATAATGCAAGAAACACAACCCTTTTTCTTCATATGAATGTATCTATCCTTTGTCAGCCCTTCCCTCCTGTCCACTTGTAAATCTGTGTTATTTTCGGTAATCCCTATAAATCGACACAAAGCCTTTTCTACGTTTTCGAACCTCCCGCTTGTCAATGGTTCTATTCCCACTATTGTCGTCAAGCCACTCGTATAACTGCTATCCTTCCAAATGCGAAAGAAACTCTACCTTTTACCTATTTTAAGCTTCCTCCTCATTTTTAAGAGAACCCCCTGTAGTGATTCTATTATGTTGAAAAATGTATACCAAGTTTGATGAGTTCGCAGTGGTTCATACTACATAAAAAGTTTGATGAAGAACCATCCAGGCATTCCTAGGTTATAGCGGAACAAACGTTTATATTCACATTCCTAGTACCCCCTGTTGGCTCCTGCCCAGTCAGCTCCCCTCTCTGTCACGTAGCTAATTATGCATAGGTTTGTCAACCAATTTTGATCTAAAATGGTGTTTTAAGGGTCTAGTCTATCGGCATCTCTTGATGCGTTTGTTACCTCTGCCAAGGTGTTCTTTAGTACGTGTTTCCAGATTCCTTCTAGTCTGGCCGATGTAAACCTTTTCGCAATGTGGGCAACTGATTTCATAAATCCCGGATTTTTTTGTGTTCTTCGATCCGGTCTTTAGTTGATTCCAACTTATTTTTGAGCTGGTTGTTTCGGCTGGTATAGACTAGGTCAATTCCAAGTTTCCTCATTTTTCTACGGAGAGGGCGTGTTATATTTTCGTCATATTCTACTGCCACTCTCTTAAGTTCTGGTGTTATTGGTGTTGTGAGTGATTTTGTGTATGCTTCTCTTCTTTTCTTAGCAATAATGTTCTGGATTGTCTACTCTTTGTATCCGTTCAGTTTTGCAATTTCCAAAATGTGTGTCAATTCTTTTTGTTTCCCTAGCTCACTTAACGGCAATAGTTCCATCCTATGTATCATGTGATGGAAAGCTGCTATTTTGTGTTGGTGGGAGTGGTTAGATGAGCTAGGTATAACTCGTTTGGTGTTCGTCGGTTTCCTGTAAATTTCCATTTCAATTTCTGTTTCTGTGCTTTCGATTGCTTTCTGATTACAACGATATCCGAAAAAGGAAGTTTCCCATATTTTTCTATTTCGTGTGCGAACTGTATGTTCCTATGTGTGTCATTCATCGCTGCTAGAACGGTTTCCAGTTCTTTCTTTTTGACTATGCTGGAAACGTCGTCGACGTATCGCCACCATCTTTTTGGTTTCAATGATGTTGGCTTGCTTTCAATGTTAGCCATGAACAGCTCACACAGGAACGGTGATAATGGATTGCCCATCGGTGCACCTTTGAACTGTTTGTAATAGTTGTTTCTGAATTCGAAGTAGTTCTCCTGCTTACACAAACGTGTCAGCTTTAAATAACCTCCCACCTTTTTTCTCCATGCGTTGTCCTCATGTTGTTTCAATAGCCAGTCTTCCAAGAGGCTTATCGATTCTTTCACGGGGACGCTCGGAAATAAGGCCGTAACATCGAAAGAGACCATTATGTCGTCTTCTGCTAGTTCTCCCGATGTTTTTAGGTGCTCGACGAATTCTCGTGTGCTGTTGACGGTTCGGGAATAGGCAACCTTTTCCGTGGGCGATCCGTTTGCCGTGATTATTTCCCACATTTCCGTTCCTGGGTTGTGTATTTTGGGCTGTCCTTTAATTCTTGGTAATGTAGGGTTTGATATCCGTAGTTCTCTGATGCAGTCTCGTAGCGTTGGTTGGCATTCTTTAATTATACGATTAACTCGTTTAACTATTTCGGGTAGTGGGTCGTTTCTTTGCTGTCTATAGTGGCCGTTGTTGATTTTATCTTGCATCTGTTTATCGCAGTCCTCCTTGTCCATTATAACCACCTTGTTCACTTTGTCTGCCTTCACGTAGTATACTGGTTTTTCTTTCAGTTCCTTGACGATGCGGACTTCAGGGTGCTTCTTCTTTCGATGATGATTCTCATTGATGACCTCAGAGACCGTTGTTCTGGCGTGGTTTATTAGGGAGGGCTGAAGACCACAGATGCTGACTGCTGTTTCCATGTCGATGATAGTGTTCTCGATGTTTAGTGTCGATGTTACTGCGTAGTTTAGACCCATGTTTGGTGAGTTGATCTGTTCGTCGGTGAATTGTTGTGATGTCCCCAGCTAGCATTTTTATATGTATATAAAAGATAAAATTTAGCATTACGTACAGATATACATGCTAATAAATCGTATTTGATGCGCAAAATTGGCATATCCGTTCTATATTGGAGGTGATATACGTGATTAGGAATAATTTTAAGCATTACGACTATATAAGTATTTATATACGATAATATCCGATTAAGCACGACTTGCTTCGTAATGCTATACGATTTTGTGCTGAAAATCGCATATATGTCATTTATTATCATCATATATGATAGAAAATCTACTTGGGCCCACTTTATCAAGCATTAGTTACGATTTCGCATTTGTTAAGAGATATTTACGATAATTTTCGTACATTGATATACGAGTTGGTGGTAGCTGGGTCCTGTTGACCACAATGGAGGAGAACTACTTCACATTCAGAAACAACTATTACAAACAGTTGAAAGGTGCACCGATGGGCAATCCATTATCACCGTTGATGTGTGAGCTGTTCATAGCTACCATTGAAAGTATAAGCTGGAACAAATCAAGGTGCTCCCAAAAAGATAGTGGCGATACGTCGACGACGTTTTCAGCATTGTCAAAAAGGGAGAATTGGAAACCATTCTAGCAGCCATGAATGGCACATGCAGGAACATATACTTTACACACGAAATAGAAAAAGAGGGAAAACTTTCTTTCTTGGATCTGATCGTTGTAATCAGACAAATTGAAAGCACAGAAACAGAAATTGAAATTGAAATTTACAGGGAACCAACAAACACCAAACGAGTTATATGTGCCTAGCTTTGGCTAATTTAGTTCGAAAACAGACACTGAGGAAGCCTGCAAGTCGTAGGCGAAATACGTATCTGTCTTCTTATAAAATATACATAGTAGAATTAAATTGGTTAGGTTTTCTTTTTATTCAATTTCCAGGTTAAATTTAAGTCAAAATTCGAGTCCAAGTTTAAACTAAAATTTAAGCCCAAATTCGAGTCAAAATTATAATACAAATATCAGTCTAAAGTTAAGACAAGCTTTAAGTCCAACATTGAACGTGTGTTCAAATTGAGTGAGAGAGGGCAAAATTTAGCATTATAAATGATTGATTATAAAACTCAATTTGTAAGAGATAGTTTTTGACAAGGTTCGTCGTTTGTTGAAGGAAGATTATGACGATAATGCTCTATCCAGAACACAGTTGTTTAAGAATGGTTTCAACGCTTGAAGCGTAGCGATTTTGATACATAATCTATTATGGTTAACAGTATATTCGTAAACAAAAATTTTCAGACTCTCTTTTCAGTGAGTAACTGTGCCATCAGCCTCAGATGACTATCAACGAAATTGTCTAGGCGTGACATTCCCAGTCGTTTGCAAACGTTGAGGTCAAAAGTCTTTTCTCGCTTTTCCTGACGTTTTTTTTAGCATAGATGTCTTCGGTAAAGTTCCTTAGAAAAGAATTTTGCATTTGTTGACATTTTCGTACAATTAGATATTAAGGGGATAACACATTTGAAAAAATTAACTTCTTATAGGAACTATATAGCATGTTCATGTGTTCGGCAAAGTTGTAGATCTTTGAATTTCATTAATCTTTGCCGAAGATACTAAGTATCTGCATCATATGGTGAGCGAGATATATTTGACTTTCTGTCGTGACACCCTTAAAATCAGTTTATTAAACTTTTTATACACCAAACCTCATCTAACTGGTTTGACATATTCTACAAACCTTTTGATACTATCAAAATACGTAACATTCTAGAAAGTGTAAATATCGTATGTTGCTTTATTTGCTTTAAAAATTGATTTGAAGCATAAATTATACCGTTTTTACAAGTAAGTTTTTCCGTAAACAGGCACTTACTGGCAGCTAAAGTTGGCATCTCTTGAACCGCCATAGAATAGATTATAAGTGTGCCAAAAATCACGGCCGGGTCTGCTCGGGCATTTTGGTTATTTCAATTATGAATGTCATCAGGGTTTTATTATTCCTACATGTTCATAATAATTGCATAGGACCTCGTCCACGTCTGTTTCACTATCTGTTGCAGAATTACTTCCGTTCTGGGACTTTTGTAAAAGTTTGTATGCTGCTGGTAACAACCGCATTGATTTTTTTTACTGTTGGTCTTCTTAAAGTTGAAATCAACGGATCCGACGTCATTAACAATCTTCTGAAAACCTCTTCGTTTATCGATATTTTGTTCAGAAATCAGATTACTTAAATAATTACATACAATCATGATTCATTAGTGTTAAAATAGCTTGCACATTTACGTGCATGCTTTTTTCTAAAAAGTTCTATGTTTTTGTTACGGCACTCTTGCGGTTCTTCCGAAGTTTTACGCCACCCCCCGTATTCACCAGACTAGGCGTCCAACTAACATTTAACTAGCATTTACCAACACATCGATGTGATGTGCTGTACTTCACTGTTGAGCTTGTAGCAGTCACTTTTATTCACCTGATTACTAAGTACCGCAACGAGGGTGAAGAAATTATAGAATAGCCACATTTAATTTTTAGTTTAGTCATCCTTAACTTTAATTTTAGTCATACTGAAGAGATAAGAAAGATAACGTATCAGTCAGTACTAGTGAATGGCAGTCTACAAGCACCCCCTCCCTGTGGGTAAACTGTCAGTGCAATATTTTCAACTCCACTGCAGAGCGTGCTAACATTTCTAATCACTTTAACAACTGTAAGTTTAGCGCTCGTACAAAAACCTCCGAGACCGAGCGACCGCAGAATCAACAACAACAACAACAGTCAAATGCGACAGCCCAACCTGCGTCCAGGTAGAGTGCCGTGCAGGTAGGTTAGGCTAGGTTAGGTTAGGTTAGGTAAATGCGAAGGATGAGTGCGGATGATGATGATGGGACGCGGCAAAATATTGCATCTCGCGAAAATGTTTTGTACACAGTCGCGAGCATCGTGCGCCCATCTTCTCACCACTCCCCACCCAGTCGCCACACCCGTCCGCGGGGACGACGCTTGGTATCGGTGGAAAAAAATGTCAGCTTGTTAACCTGGCTTCGCTCGAGTCGATGCGAGCCGATGCGATGGCAGCAGGAGTGCGAAACAGTGCCAGGCGACCAGCGTACGTGCGCACCCGCGAGAGGTGAGTGATGTTTTGATGTTTATGTGGGAATCATAGGGAAAATGTATAATAAAAAAAAAGTAAAACAAAACGCGAAACCTTTCGCGGGAACAAGTCGTTCGGTTCGAACCGCCGCACCGCACCGCGGGTGCGGAGGCTGGTGAAGATAGCGACCGCAAAACACGGCGCGCATGTTTTCGTGTTCTTGTTCACGAGCCCTCCAGTTAGATTATGCGTAGATCATTATGTTTGGAGTCCACGCCACGCCAAACAACCAACCGACGAAACCAACAAAACAACCAGAAAAATATGTTTTGCAAAAACGGCTGGTTCACGAAGTCTATGATTTATCCCTTTCGGCGCTGAAATCCCGTTTATTTTTATTTTCCAGAACACCATTTTTGCGCTGCGCTGCGCAGCGCTGGAACTGGTGCATTATGACCGAGCCTGGGCCTCGGCCTCGGCCTCAGCTTTGGTCTCGGCGGTGTTTCGATGTGCGAGTTTGTTGGTGAAAAAACTAAAAAAACGGAGAACTCCTGGATCGCGGGATGAAATATCGTGGTTCGTCGCTTGTGGCCACCGCAACTCTTTCGTCGAGTTCTATGCTCTTGGCTTGAATTTGACTAAAAAAGCCATTCCGCGGAACGGTATCGCACGACGAAGCACCACGGTTGACTGTGGGGGCACGGTGCCGAAGGGGAGAGGGGGGATCAGAGCACTACTGCTGCGAAAATCGTGATCTGCATCGGTAATATAATGGCAAATAGCGCACCGAGTGCCACCCCCGCGCTCGGTTTGCGCGGGCGATTTCGTGTGCTTAGTTTTTATTTCTTTCTGGCGTTCGTTTTTTTTTGTGTGCTGCTCGTCGTCGTTGGAAATAGCTCACGCGCGATCTCCGGTTTCGTCGGTCGGTCGCGGTGATAGTTGAGAATTTGCCCTCCAGGACCTTTTTCTAGGAGTACACAACCACACCGGCAAGCATACTCGGCTCGGCACAGCACCACAGCACGGAGCAAAGTAAAATCGCCCTGGAAGGCAGCATGATGAGGATGGCCAAAGACGTGAGATCGATTTTCAAAGATTTGCTCCGATGCAGTATGCACTCGCTCGTTGTTGCTGGTTCTTTTTTTTAAGTTGTTGGTAATAAACAGAGAATGCGATGATGAAGACAAAGAGGAAGACCCGAAGAACAAGAAGAAGAAGGATGATGCGCCGCCTAGCAGCAGGAGGAACTCCTAGCTCTCCCTATGCATGCTGCAAGCTCTAGTGTCATGTTTTATGCGGAGGATCCATAATCAGAAGGAGAGAAGGAGTTGCTGGTGGGAGGGATGCTGGTGGTGACCTCGCGAAGAGCGAAGCTCAACGACAGCTTGACGGGGTAATCGGATTGTGTGAGAAAGGGCGCAATTTAAGTTGAATCAAATTGGAATAATTTTCTCGGCTGGAGTAGAGTGAAAATGAGTGCACTTCACAGGAGGAGGGATCACCCGGACCGGAATGGAATTGCAGCATGCCGGCAGGCAAATAGACTAACCGTCGTAGGAAATGGGTCAGATTATAATGTGACCCGAAAGGCTTTTTTTTCTGTGTCAAATTTCAAACTGCCAGCCAGCGCTGCAGTTTATTTTCCAGAATCGAACGACAACCCTAGTGGAAAGATCATCCAGCATGTAGCATTACTGTTTCTGAGATGGGAACGAACAAAAAAAAAACACACAAAACAAAACATCACACCATTTAGACTGATTATCGTCGGCTCGCACCCTCCAAAGCCGTTCCGCGGTCTTCCAATCCTTGTCTGTTTCACTAGCAGCTAGCACTAGCTGTCGACGGAGCTGCTGATGAGAACGGAACCCCGGCTCGGGTGCCGCCTCGGGTTGGTCGGCCCGTCAACATCGACGGCGTCGTCACAACAACATCGTATACGTCGTTGCTGCCGCTGAAAGATGCTGAATTGGCGGGAAATTGAATCGCGCGGAAGAGGAAAATCACGGCGGATCGCCTTCGATCAGAGACCGCGCGCTACACTTAGCGAAACATATTCCCTTCATTAGCAAAACATACATTTTCTTCTTGGATCGGGCGGGTGGGTAGGAGAAGGGGAAAACCGAAGCTGGTTGGGGGCTGGGGCCTGTCAGCCAGAGCAGAGCGCAGCGGTTTTGGATTTATTTGCACTGTGGATGGATCTCACTGGCTTACAGCAACAACGCTGACGGTTCCGTCCGGGAAGGATCAGCCCGATGGAGACAAACGATGGACATTTGCTGACCGCACCACCGACCGCCGCGAACGCGGACGCGCTTCTGTAGATGGATGCACTTTGTTTTTGTGCAGTTGTTTGCAAAATTGCCGTCATAATTAGTTGGCATCCATCAACATCAACATCCCCCCCATCCATTTGCCGGGCCCTGTTTGGCTAGCTCTGCTGGTTACTTTCCTTTCCCAGGGCTCTAGTTGTGTTATCTTTTTATTGAACTGTCTCGCTTGCGAAGGTTAATGAACTTCATCAGGTTATAAATGTTGGATAAAAAATTTGTTGGTCGTTAATTACTCTGTAGTGCAGCCTTCTTGCTTTTTTAAAAAATCCTCATAAAATTTTTTAGAAAAATATGGCGACCATGATTATCTCATATGTTATCGAAAAATTTTTGGCCAAAATCGGCCAACGTTGAATGTCTGTTGCTAGACATTACTGCTCTACCGTTTCGGCCTTAAACAGTTCCAAAGCCAGTCCGTTGTTGGCGGGTGAGTTCGACTGATCGAGTGTTGTTTAGTTTATTTTATTATTGGTACTTTGTTTTGTCCTCACTTAAGTTGCAACCATAAAAAAAAACCCGCAGTCCGCGACTCTCGTAGATAGGTTCGAAACCTTTCAAACAATTACTGTAATGAAGAAAATAGATAACATAAAAAAAACCATTTGCTTATATACTAATGCAAGATTTGTGCCGGACAAAGATTCTACTACGATTGTCTTCTACACTAAGTCGTAAACTATAAACGTAAACTAAGCAATAAAAAAAAAAGTTTTGCCTAAACGTGCCTCGAGATTAATTGAGCACAGTTGAGTAATTGTGGTGGACTAATTGGAGCATGTTGCTCGCAGTCCTTGAAATGAGAACTGACCGCGCGCGAATTGCGACATCTAACGTTAACTAACTAACTAACTAACTAACTAACTCATTAGGGCAGCGAATGCTGCCCTTCCTTGCGCTTGCAAAAAGCCGCAAACTTTGCAGTGGTTGCACTTCGATTAGAATGGAGATCACAACGATGCTTGCAGCATAAGAGCAGAACTCACTGTCACTGAAAGATAATAAATTAGAGAATAAGGAAAAAATATTTCAAATCTTTTCACGAGTTAGAACGAATGTTTCACCACCGTGGAAAATTTTGTCCCGATAATAATTTTCCTAGATAGCAAAGAAAAGTGGAACTTTTTTCCTAGTGTATTTTTCTTTCATTTTACCATTTAGGTATGGTCTTCAGCGCTTTTGTTCGCTTGAATATCCCCCTTAATCTAAAACTATCAAAAGTTAGTCATCGCTTACTATAATGACAATAAAAAATAACTTTTTTGTGCTAGATTATATAGACATAGTTTCTTCGGCAAAGTTGTAAATATTGAAAAAACAAGCAACTTTGATGAAGAAATAAAATTTCTTTATCTTTATCGAGTGCTGAACTATTGGGCATATTCTTTAAAACTTCTTTAAAAATTGGTTTTTCATACTTAGCTTTTCTTAGTTGCATTTTGCAAGAAAACAATGTTCTAGGCAATTATCGAAGCACTCAAAATACACGTTTTTGCAGAAGACCGTAAATCTCTTGGACCTTTACGTGCTGAGTTATCGCATATTCAAGCTTTAAGTTTCCATAACTTTAGGAAGAATTTCCAAGGAAAATGCTCTATAGCTCTGCACTCGATAGGACGTTTTCATAACGTTGCCGAAGAAACCATATGTCTATCTACGAACACAAAAAAATGGACGCGTATCGAGCCTTTAGCGAACGCGAAACACATAAAACATGTCCTTGCCGTACTCTCATTTGGGTGGTAGGGCACAAGCGGAACCCATACAAGTTTATAGTACTCGACTTAAGCTTTAAAATGAAGCGCTAATTTCATAAATCCACTTGTCCCATTTTACCCCATAGGCTCGTGAAGCTATGGAAATTTAAGGCTTGAATATATGATAACTTAGCAAATAAAAATCCCAGAGATTTGCGGTCTTCTGCAAAAACGTGTGTTTTGAGACCTTCGATAATTACCTAGAACATTGTATTTTTGTAAAATGCAACTAACAAAAGCCAAGAATGAAAAACTAATTTTTAAAGAAATTTCAAAGAATATGCCCTATAATTCAGCACTCGATAGAGATAGAAATTTTATTTCTTCAGCAAAGTTGCTTGTTTTTACAATATTTAAAACTTTGCCGAAGAAACTATGTCTTTATTTCCTATCACAAAAAAGTTTTTTTTTTTATTTTCATTATAGTAAGCAATGACTAACTTTTGACAGAAGTTTTTGGAGCGTCTTAGTAGAATACGAAACCTAAAATTAAAATAGAAGAAAATTTATCCAATTTAATTCTACTATGTATGTTTTATTCACGACAAATACGTATTTCGCCTACGACTTGCAGGCTTCCTCAGTATTCGCAGTTCGAAAACAGACACTGAGAAAGCCTGCAGGTCGTAGGCGAAATACGCATCTGTCGTGAATAAAACATACATAGTAGAATTAAGTTGGATAAGTTTTCTTATTTTTAATTTTAGGTAACTTTTGACAGTTTTAGATTAAGGGGAATATTCATACGAACACAAAAGCTCAAGACCCAAAATGATAGAAGGACTCATATGCTCTAGTTACGAACCGGGCCGTCGACTCGAACGCAGCAATTATTGAGGCATTACTTTTCTCAATATTCTGCATACAAAATGTTCTCCCGGATCCTGTGTTTCATAGAATGAGACCGATTCGGGAAACCTTTGCTGACGAATACCAGTGCGGTTTTCGAGAGGGACGTTCCACGGTGGATCAAATGTTCACCTTGCTACAAATCTTAGACCATACCTCGTGATTTTAGTCATGACCTTGAAATGCGGTCAGGTATATATTAATATTTTTGAAACGATGGTGCTACAATTGATGAAGGGACGGTAAGGGAAAGTAATGAAGAAGGATTTTTTGGGAATGGAGGGGAAAGAGTGGAAAGGAAGGGGGGGGGGGGTAATAGGTAGCTACGCTTAACAAGTTGTCTTTGTGACTCCTACCTTTTGTCCAATGCTGGAAGATGCATGGGTCGAACCAAGCTATAATCTGAGATTCAGTAAGTCACAACGACAAGTTGTTAAGCGTAGCTACCTATTACCCCCCTTCCTTTCCACTCTTTCCCCTCCATTCTCAAAAAATCCTTCATTACTTTCCCTTAACGTCCCTTCAACAATTGTAGAACCATCGTTTCAAAAATATTATACAAATCTTTGATAAATTCCAAGAATTCAACTTATATATATAGACTTCAAGGCGGCGTACGATTCAGGTAAACGAGATGAGCTGTGACGGATTATGTTTGAACATCTGCAATCAGCAAAACTGACTAGGCTGGTATGTTGATTTGGACTCAAATTTAAACGCAAAGATGGATTTGCATTTGCCCCTCAATTCGTACTCAAACTTAAACTCAAATACGAACTCTAATGTGGACTCATTTTGGACACAAGTTCGGAACAAAATTGGGATTGGCACTAGACCGTTTATAGACAACTAGCTGACCCGACAAACTTCGTATTGCCACAAATTAACCTGTGTTGTACATAAATCATGAATCTCGGATGATCTTTGTCACAATCTCGAGTTTTGCAAGCCCCCCAGTGGGCGACGCTTCCGACGGCGGGTCACCGGCAACACTCGCGACCGTCTCGTCCTGAATGATCTAGTGTTACTATAGATAGTTTTTGTGGTCTTGTATTGACTAATGTTTTATGGAAGAGTCTCGAATTTCTCGAGTTCGATTAGTTTTTGAGTTTCGCAAAAATTTCTGTTTTATTTGTATGAGAGTCCATATCCCCCTACCACAGGGGTGAGAGGTCTCTAACTATCGTAAAATAAATTCAAGACTCCAAAATCTCCCACATGCCAAATTTGGTTCCATTTGCTTGATTAGTTCTCAAGTTATAAGGAAATTTGAATTTCATTTGTATGGGAGCTCCCCTCTTAAAAGGGGAAGGGGTCGTAATTCACTGTAGAATAAATTTCTGCCATCTAAAACTCCCACATGTCAAATTTGGTTCCATTTGATTGATTAGTTCTCGAGTTATGAGGAAATTTGTATTTCATTTGTATAGGAGCCCCCCCTCTTAAAGTTGGGAGGGGTCCTAATTCACCATAGAAAATATTCTTACCCTCGAAAACTTTCACATGCCAAATTTGGTTTCATTTGCTTGATTAGCTCTTGAGTTATGAGGAAATTTGCATTTCATTTGTATAGGAACCCCCCTTCCTAAAGTGGGGAGGGGTCCAAATTCATCATAGAAAAAAATTTTGTCTCCAAAAACACCCACGTGCCAAATTTTGTTCCATTTGCTTGATTAGTTCTCGAGTTATGAGGAAATTTGAATTTCGTTTGTATAGGAGCCCCCCCTCTTAAAGTTGGGAGGGGTCCTAATTCACCATAGGAAATATTCTTACCCTCGAAAACTTTCACATGCCAAATTTGGTTTCATTTGCTTGATTAGCTCTTGAGTTATGAGGAAATTTGCATTTCATTTGTATAGGAGCCCCCCTTCCTAAAGTGGGGAGGGGTCCAAATTCATCATAGAAAAAAATTTTGTCTCCAAAAACACCCACGTGCCAAATTTTGTTCCATTTGCTTGATTAGTTCTCGAGTTATGAGGAAATTTGTATTTCGTTTGTTTAGGAGTCCCCCCTCTTAAAGTGGGGAGGGGTCCTTATTCACCATAGAAAATATCCTTGCCCTCGAAAACTTTCACGTGCCAAGTTTTGTTCCATTTGCTTGATTAGTTTTTCAGTTATGAGGAAATTTGTATTTCATGTGTATAGGATCCCCCCCTCCTAAAACGGGGAGGGGTCCCAATTCATCATAGAAAAAATGTTTGTCTCCAAAAACACCCACATGCCAAATTTGGTTCCATTTGCTTAATTATTTCTCGAGTTATGAGGAAAATTGCGTTTCTTTGGTACAGGAGCCCCCCCTCCTAAAGTAGGGAGGGGTCCTAATTTACTATAGAAAATATTCTTGCCCTCGAAAACCTTCACATGCCAAATTTGGTTCCATTTGCTTGATTAGTTCTCGAGTTATGAGGAAATTTGTATGGAAGCCCCCCTTTTAAAGAGGAGAGGAGTTATAATTCCCCTTATAAAGAGGGGAGGGGTCTCAATTTACCATAGAATAAATTCTTGTCACCGAAAACACCCACATGTCAAATTTTGTTCTATTTGCTTGATTAGTTTTCGAGTTATGCAGAAATTTGTGTTTCATTTGTATGGGAGCCCCCCCTCTTAGTGGGGGAGGGGTTTCTAACCATCACTAAAACCTTTCCTGGCCCCAAAAAACCTCTACATGCATATTTTCATGCCGATTGGTTCTGTAGTTTTCGATTCTATAAGGAACATACGGACAGACAGACAGACAGACAGACAGAAATCCTTCTTTATAGGTATAGATATACACTCAGTTATGGACTCCAGTTTCGAGTTTTTTTTCACAAACATGCACATGACATGACTGTGAGGAATGTGCTGCTCGAGTCAAAGATGCTGAACCTACTGACATCGTTGTTACAAAATAGTTGTGGCAACCGATATATGACTAATTCTGGTCATAAATAGGTTGATGCTACTAAAGAAAAAGCTAAAGCCTAGGTGCTACATTTCGTTATCGAAACTTGACCTTCTATTTTTATACGACAGACTTCGCAGCCAGCTGTTAGAGTGCAGGACAATTGCAGGGCCAGTTGCTACGATCCTATTGACTCTAACAGCCTCTCCCAGTCGGGATTCGAACATACGACGACTGGCTTATTAGTCCAGCATCATACCTCGAGGCCAACTGGGAGGCTACTACAGGGAGGTTGATGCTACTACAAGTGCTGAAATTGTGCTGCATGGGTATGAACATAAACGTAGACTTATATTTGACGGCGATTTGACTTCAAATTTATTGCATTTAAATTTTGCCCAAAATAAAACAGGACAACAATTTGGATTCGGATGTGGATTCGAATCAAAATATGCCAGAAAAAGTGATAAAGTCCTCTCGTCTTTTTAAGAGGTATGAATTGACAATGACGAACACTTCCAACAAAAGTGTTGTCGGCAACTAATATTTAGACAAAAGAAGAAGTATACCGCAGTAGATCAAAATAATGGTCGCAGTGGTCAAACCTTCCGACAAAAAAGCGCAAAATTGGATTCAACTTTGAACTCTCATGAATTCAATATCAGACTCGATTTTAAATAAAATTTTGAGCTCCAATTTAGGTTTAAACTTATATATCCTTCTATGAATGTGAATTTGGTATTCAGTTTCCGACGGTCGTTCAAGAGACAGGAGATAAGTAATAAAGCACCTTCCAGCGAGTGTTGTAAATTTGGACTCAAATTTGGGCCCAATTTCGTGCTCAAATTTGGAGTCCGATAGACACTGAACTCAAATTTAGCTCCCAAATTTGGACTCAATTTTGGACTCCAATGTGTATCTAAATTTACGCACAAATTCTGGCTGAAATTTGGACTCATATTTAAATTCACTAATGGACTCTATTTAGACTCAGGCAGACAGGGGGATGTTTTATAGCTTTGCAGCGAAAAGCTTAATTAAATTATGGCGTTAGCTGTCAAGCAGCGCAACCCGAGCAGGAGCGAAGAGCAAAATAATATAAAAACAATATCAAACTAGGTTATAATGGTATATTTTGTTATCGCATAGATATGGAGATACATTAATGGCACATTTTGTTATTGAGTAGATATTTAAAAGACTGGTTGTAAGATGAGTTTAATAACTGATTTTGTTATCATATCTTATTTTGGCCTTAAAATGACATTTGATATATTTCAGTCATTTTTTTTTATTGATTAAAGAGATTTTAGATTATAAATATGTTATAAAACGATTTTTTAATATCTCATATACTACTGCATTTGCTATAATAATACTAAAATATGTTATTCTAAACTCTGAATACAGTCATGTTATTACTTTGTTATTCAAATAACACAAGTAGTTATTCTTTTGGCCTTAAAGGAGTAAAATTTTGATATTATTTTTTGTTATTTTACCAACTATGTCAGCCAAAACAAGACCAGATTTTGATATGAGTTATTCGGTTTCCAATAACACATTTTGATACTATTTTGCTCTTCGCTCCTGCTCGGGGGAGAACGGAGTATGGAAACGGAGGATTGTAAACAATTTTTGGCCTACAAGCTTCAAGTAATGTTTTAGGCCAAACCTGAATATCATCCACTAATTGGTCCTTTTAACAGCCACCAAGTAATAACTTGCAGATAAAATTGAATTTTCTTGAATTGAACTTGAATTGAATTGAATGATTGACGATGATTTCGCATTTCGATAATTTTTACATGACTTTAAGTAAACTTGCTTGAAACTGGTAGACAGTTGACGAAGTTAGCTACTTATAACTTCGATTAAACTGAAAAAATAAATAGGTAATTATGGGCCTTTCCACGCGAAGTGTCCGAGCCCCGTGTAATCGACCTTCACGAATTTGAACCAAATTTTGCCAGATTGTTCGTTTTAGGTCAGAGAGCAAAACTCGAAAATTTGGTGCCAATCGGACATGCCCTCGATTAATGGGACACCTCCATTTTTAAGGAAAATACCCTTTTTTGTCAAAATCTC
Organism: Sabethes cyaneus; assembly: GCF_943734655.1. NCBI lineage: Eukaryota > Metazoa > Arthropoda > Insecta > Diptera > Culicidae > Sabethes > Sabethes cyaneus. The sequence continues at coordinate 157,795,255 of NC_071353.1, forward strand.
TTTTTTTCTTTTGCTTATATCTCCGGAAATATCAAGTTTGGAAGAATTTCGAAAAAGACATTAGTTTTGAGCACCAGTGCTGCCAAATATTTTTAAACTCAATTTGAAAACTAAATTAACATTTTTCTCTCAATGAAGACAATTTTATCCCAAAAATTACAATTTCATCGTGTTCCGCAGATGTTTTTTCATGAGAATCACTTATCGCCCTGAGGTATTCTTTGCCAATCCCGAGATACGGCGTTTTAAAGCAATCATTTCCCTATTTTTAATGTAAAACTTACGGCAAAATAACTTTTTTTTGAAGCAGTAATTCTCTACGCAATGTAAAAATACTTTAGCATATCGGGAAAGCATTTATACAGTATATGATAAATATATGATAACAGTGTTGCCAACGTTTCAGTTTCTCGCATGATTAGTTACATTAATTAAGAGAATATTAGTCTCCTAGCAACGAAAACGCACACGTTTTCTCATCTAGAGCTATAAATCAAACGAAAAACTGAAAACCTGGCAACACTGTTAATAAAATCTTTGATATATATTGTACTAGCTGACCCGACAAACTTCGTATTGCCACAAATTAACCTGTGTTGTACATAAATCATGAATCTCGGATGATCTTTGTCACAATCTCCAATTTTGCAAGCCCCCCAGTGGGCGGCGCTTCTGACGGCGGGTCACCGGCAACACTCGCGACCGTCTCGTCCTGAATGATCTAGTGTTACTATAGATAGTTTTTGTGGTCTTGTATTGACAAATGTTTTATGGAAGAGTCTCGAATTTCTCGAGTTCGATTAGTTTTTGAGTTTCGCAAAAAATTCTGTTTTATTTGTATGAGAGTCCATATCCCCCTACCACAGGGGTGAGAGGTTTCTAACTATCGTAAAATAAATTCAAGACTCCAAAATCTCCCACATGCCAAATTTGGTTCCATTTGATTGATTAGTTCTCGAGATAAGAGGAAATTTGCATTTCATTTGTATGGAAGCCCACCCTCTTAAAGGGGAGATGGGCCATAACTCCCTTTCTAAAGAAGAGAGAGGTCTCAATTCACCATAGAAAAAATCTTGCGTCCAAAACCACTTACATGTCAAATTTGGTTCCATTTGCTTGATTAGTTCTCGAGTTATGGTGAAAATTGTTTTTCATTTGTATAGGAGCCCGCCCCCCTCTTAAAGTGGGGAAATCCATAGAAAATATACCATAGAAAATATTCTTGCCCACAAAAACACCCACATGATAAATTTGGTTCCATTTGCTTGATTCGTTCTAGAGTTATGAGGAAATTTGTATTTCGTTTGTATGAGAGCCCCCCTCTTTAAAAGGTAAGGGGTCCTAATTCATCATAGAAAAAATGGTTGCCTCCAAAAACACCCACATGCCAAATATGGTTCCATTTGCTTGATTAGTTCTCGAATTATGAGGAAATTTGTATTTCATTTGTGTAGAAGCACCCCCTCTTAAAGTTGGGAGGGGTCCTAATTCACCATAGAAAATATTTTTGCCTCCAGAAACCTCCACATGCCAAATTTGGTTCTATTTGCTTGATTAGTTCTCGAATTATGAGGAAATTTGAATTTCATTTGTATAGGAGCCGCCCCTCCTAAAGTGGGTAGGGGTCCCAATTCATCATAGAAAAAATTTTTGTCTTCAAAAACCCCCACGTGCCAAATTTGGTTCCATTTGCTTGATTGGTTCTCGAGTTATGAGGAAATTTGTATTTCGTTTGTATAGGAGCCCCCCCTCTTAAAGTTGGGAGGGGTCCTAATTCACCATAGAAAATATTCTTGCCCTCGAAAATTTTTACATGCCAAATTTGGTTTCATTTGCTTGATTAGCTCTCGAGTTATGAGGAAATTTGCATTTCATTTGTATAGGAGCCCCCCTCCTAAAGTGAGGAGGGGTTCCAGTTCATCATAGAAAAAATTTTTGTCTACAAAAACACCCACGTGTCAAATTTGGTTCCATTTGCTTGATTAGTTCTCGAGTTATGAGGAAATTTGTATTTCGTTTGTATAGGAGCCCCCCCTCTTAAAGTGGGGAGGGGTTCTAATTCACCATAGAAAATATTCATGCCCTAGAAAACTTTCACATGCCAAATTTGGTTCCATTTGCTTGATTAATTTTCGAGTTATGAGGAAATTTGCATTTCATTTGTATAGGAGCCCCCCCTCTTAAAGTGGGGAGGGATCCCAATTCATCATAGAAAAAAATTTTGTCTCCAAAAACACCCACGTGCCAAATTTTGTTCCATTTGCTTGATTAGTTCTCGAGTTATGAGGAAATTTGTATTTCGTTTGTATAGGAGCCCCCCTCTTAAAGTGGGGAGGGGTCTTTATTTACCATAGAAAATATTTTTACCCTCGAAAACTCTCACATGCCCAATTTTGTTCCATTAGCTTGATTAGTTCTTCAGTTATGAAGAAATTTGTATTTCATGTGTATAGGATCCCCCCCTCCTAAAACGGGGAGGGGTCCCAATTCATCATAGAAAAAAATGTTGTCTCCAAAAACACCCACGTGCCAAATTTGGTTCCATTTGCTTAATTACTTCTCGAGTTATGAGGAAAATTGTGTTTCTTTGGTACAGGAGCCCCCCCTCTTAAAGTGAGGAGGGGTCCTAATTTACTATAGAAAATATTCTTGCCCTCGAAAATCTTCACATGCCAAATTTGGTTCCATTTGCTTGATTAGTTCTCGAGTTATGAGGAAATTTGTATGGAAGCCCCCCCCTTTTAAAGAGGAGAGGAGTTATAATTCCCCTTATAAAGAGGGGAGGGGTCTCAATTTACCATAGAATAAATTCTTGCCACCGAAAACACCCACATGCCAAATTTAGTTCTATTTGCTTGATTAGTTTTCGAGTTATGCAGAAATTTGTGTTTCATTTGTATGGGAGCCCCCCTTCTTAGTGGGGGGAGGGGTTTCTAACCATCACTAAAACCTTTCCTGGCCCCAAAAAACCTCTACATGCATATTTTCATGCCGTTTGGTTCAGTAGTTTTCGATTCTATAAGGAACATACGGACAGACAGACAGACAGACAGACAGAAATCCTTCTTTATAGGTATAGATATACACTCAGTTATGGACTCCAGTTTCGAGTTTTTTTTTCACAAACATGCACATGACATGACTGTGAGGAATGTGCTGCTCGAGTCAAAGATGCTGAACCTACTGACATCGTTGTTACAAAATAGTTGTGGCAACCGATATATGACTAATTCTGGTCATAAATAGGTTGATGCTACTAAAGAAAAAGCTAAAGCCTAGGTGCTACATTTCGTTATCGAAACTTGACCTTCTATTTTTATACGACAGACTTCGCAGCCAGCTGTTAGAGTGCAGGACAATTGCAGGGCCAGTTGCTACGATCCTATTGACTCTAATAGCCTCTCCCAGTCGGGATTCGAACATACGACGACTGGCTTATTAGTCCAGCATCATACCTCGAGGCCAACTGGGAGGCTACTACAGGGAGGTTGATGCTACTACAAGTGCTGAAATTGTGCTGCATGGGTATGAACATAAATGTAGACTTATATTTGACGGCGATTTGACTTCAAATTTATTGCATTTAAATTTTGCCCAAAATAAAACAGGACAACAATTTGGATTCGGATGTGGATTCGAATCAAAATATGCCAGAAAAAGTGAAAAAGTCCTCTCGTCTTTTTAAGAGGTATGAATTGACAATGACGAACACTTCCAAAGTGTTTTGTCGGCAACTAATATTTAGACAAAAGAAGAAGTATACCGCAGTAGATCAAAATAATGGTCGCAGTGGTCAAACCTTCCGACGAAAAAAAAGCGCAAAATTGGATTCAACTTTGAACTCTCATGAATTCAATATCAGACTCGATTTTAAATAAAATTTTGAACTCCAATTTAGGTTTAAACTTATATCCTCCTATGAATGCGAATTTGGTATTCAGTTTCCGACGGTCGTTCAAGAGACAGGAGATAAGTAATAAAGCACCTTCCTGCGAGTGTTGCAAATTTGGACTCAAATTTGGGCCCAATTTCGTGCTCAAATTTGGAGTCCGATAGACACTGAACTCAAATTTAGCTCTCAAATTTGGACTCTAATGTGTATCTAAATTTACGCACAAATTCTGGCTCAAATTTGGACTTCTATTTAACCTCAATAATGGACTCTATTTAGACCCAGGCAGACAGGGGAAGGCATAAATCTTCCACATGATTGTGAGGAACGTGCTGCTTGACGAGTCAAAGATGCTATTTAGACTCAATTTTCGTCACAAATTTGCATTTCAATTTTAACTCCAGTGTGGACTCAATGTTGAATTCCAGTTGAGTGTCTATTTGAACAAACATTTGAGCGCGCTGTTAGCATAAAATCCCAGGCGACCAAAATAGATTCGCATGCAGCCTCTGGGGTTCTCTACAGAAGATTCAGCAGCTGGAATCTTTGGGATACCTATAACTGGGACTAGAAATCCCCTTATTGTTAAACAAGAATCCTTGAGATTCTACAAGCAGCAAACATGGTATGTTAGTATGGGATATCTGACGGATCGTTGTCAGGTAATACCAGGGCTGATAGTGTAAAACTATTCCCCGAGAATCCATCGTCTACAAAAGTCAAAATTCAAGTAAAAAACAATCACTTTGATAGCTTTTAAGTTGGAACTAGAATGGCAATATGATATTCACTTTGCTGTAACTGAGTACCGCCCAGTTAGCTCCGGGGTACGATTACGATGCTGGCCTAACAAGCCGGTTGTCCTATGTTCGAATCACGACTGGGTGGTGCCGCTACAGAGTTAATAGGATCTTTTTTTGGTCTTTTTTGATCATCGTGCAATTTTCTTTTCACCGATAAGAGGCAATTTAAATCTGATAAGTAATAGGATCTTTGCACTAGCTCTGTAATTTTTCTGTGCTCTAATAACTGGCTGCGAAGTCTGTCGATAAAGAAGGGTCCAGTTCTGAAGGACGGTTATACCCATGGCTTTGCTTTATCTCTTTTGTGTTGTCCTTCATTTCTTTTATGGCACCAGTCTCTTGATTTTTTATCTCTCTATCAGTATGTCTTGTCTCTTTAGTATGTCTCTCTACTCTATACTCTATGTCCTTTAATGCTTCTCTGAGTTGCTCGTTAGAATACTGCGAAATTATTCTGGCGAAATAAACATTCTAGAATTTTGCTCATTTTTCCGTTTGTAAACCCATAAATTTTACCCGGCAACCATTTCTATTGAATCATTTTTTGACAGGCACTCGTTTTGCTGCTTGCTTTAAACTGCTGTTCAAATAAAGCATCTGTTGAGTACACAACAATTGTTCTTACATCAATTCCCAAGTAACAATTCTAAAAACACTTGGCTTTACTTGAATTTTATAAAGGTTTTATTGCAGTATGAAACATTAGCTCTCGTTTTATCATGGTATTACACAAGAGGATACGAGTCATAACATACCTAGCATTAGCTATAAAACCATAATAAAACTGTTTGGAAATCAAACTTATTGAGCTTACTTATATTACCACGATAAAACTAGTTGGCTGCACCACATCTCTTATAAACTTACCATATGTAAGACGTAGAAATACAATATGACGCACCAATCAAAATTGATCTTATTACGATTGCTTGTCAAACTGCAATAAATCTGTTAGTTTTTTAGAACTACACCCTGACTAATAAGATTTATTGCTACTATTATGAAGAATATTAGAATTCAGCACCGAAATCATTTTTTTATGTGGGGCCATATTGCTATATTGTAGTATTTTGTTTTTAGCTTGCAAACAAAAACTCATCAAAGTGTTTTGCACAAAAAAGTTATTATCAATCGGTTTTCCAGTCACAGGAAGTAAGTAAAATGATTTTGCTGAAAATTGGGATTGACTAACTGAATATATTCATTTTATTAAGGCAATCAATTTTCGAAAATTGCAAAATTCCGATGGCGCGTTGATTTTATCCTCTTATTATATCAATATGCATGATAAAATTTAATGCGCATATGCTGCAAACTAACCGAGACTGCCGAAACTTTATTAATTATTCTATGGGATATTTTATTATGGTCACTATAAACCAAATCAATCAGGATGATCTGAAAAAAAACTAACTTTTCTGCTCACGTATGACGTTGTATGTATTTTCAAGTTAACAAAGCTGGCGGACTGGTTTAGTTTTTTACCAGCGCAAGCTTTGTATGTTTTGTAGTTTTGCAGCGAAAAGCTTAATTAAATTATGGCGTTAGCTGTCAAGCAGTGCAAAGCATCATCAATTTTATTGCTGCTTTTGGCAGAGAGTGTGATAAGACTACTTGAGGTTATAGCCAGATTCTTAAAGAGATAATAACAACCAACCCAGAGTGGGCCCCTTGGTTGGAAGGCAGTTTCATACCAGTCATCTGAAAATTTTAATGGAACTCATATTTTTATTAGCGATTAGGACACTAGAGAAACGCAATAAAACTTAAAATTGTTACTTGGAAGCTCCGCGACAAGTTTCATTGAAATCCGTTCCGGGCTTAGATCAAAAACACCCTCCAAAGCCAGTCCATTCAGGTATCATCCGACACCTGCCGCTTTTGTAACTCTGAACCTGAAAGTGCAGCGTATCTGCTCTGCTATTGCGGAGCTCTTGCATTATCAAGGCACAACTTCTTAGGAAGTTTCCTTCTTACTCCATATCAGGTATGAAGCCTAAATCCCAAAACGGTCATTGGCTTTATAAACCATGTAGTACCGAATTGGGGCACAGGATTAGAACTATCCCGCTCAACTCCATCAATGGGTATGAGCGATTCGTAAACTGTGTACAGCGATCGGGGCCTGCCACAAAAGATGATCATTAAGACTGTCGCTGTGGCCTTATAACCCAATGCCCTTCTGGCATACGAAAAAACAGTCCATTCTTCAAATATTGGGAGGCACACAAAATTGTTGGACTTATAACCCAATGCCCTTCTGGCATACGAAAAAACAGTCCATTCTTCAAATATTGGGAGGCACACAAAATTGTTGGATATAAGTAAATATTTTTTTGCATAAAATCAGGGCTTTAAAAGTGACTAACACACAGTAACAACAAATATTTTTTGCATTCGGCATTGTGCTGTGGTAATCTGGTTCTAAGAACACTCAAATTTCAATGCGGCTAAACCGTGTCAGATCTTGTTAATAGGGCAGGCGAGGCTACACTTTTTACCGATTAGCTTACAGATTGTTCCTTACATGTTATGCGTCAATTTATCTTTTCAACAATTTTGTTGGTAACATGACGAGTTTTGACTATGGGGGAACTGACGGGTTTTCACCATGAACTCGTATCCATAGATTTGGCAAATAGGGGGGCAATGCTTCCAACACTCCTAGTTGGCTTCGAGGTATGACGCTGGTCTAATAAGCCAGTCGTCGTATGTTCGAATCTCAACTGGGAGAGGCTGTTAGAGTCAATAGAATAGTAGCAACTAGCCCTGCAATTGTTCTGCGCTCTAACAGCTGGCTGCGAAGTCTGTCGTATAAAAACAGAAGGTCAAGTTTCGATAACGGAATGTAGCACCTAGGCTTTGCTTTCCTTTGCTTTGCTTTCAACACACCACATTTTGGAGGCCTGTGGGAGGCAGTGAAATGATCTGCCCCAAACCATATATCAAAAGCTGCTTGGTGAGAATCCCATGATACCTATGACAAGACATAATTCCGTTGTTGAAATTCCTCCAAGCATTACCATTTTTGAATCTTGACTGGGAACAACGGTTAAAATCAATAGGATCGTTGCACTAGCCCCGCTATTATTCTGCATTCCAACTGTTGGCGGCGAGGTCTGTCGAACAAAAACAGAAAGTCAAGTCACAAAGCGGAATGTAACAGCAACTTACTTCGGCTTCGGCTAGTTTTGAAAATTGCAATCAAATTCAAATTTGGACTCTATTATGGATTCAAATTTGTACGCAAATTTGGACTCAAATGACTCCAAATGCAGACTACATTTTGGAATCAATTTGAACACAATTTCGGGCATAGTTTTGTACTCATATTTGGACTCCAATGTGGAAAAATATTTGAACCCAAATTTAAACTAAAATTTGGACTTCAAGTTGAATTCCAATGTAGACGCAATTTGTATACAAATTCTGATGCATTAGAGCCAAACTTAGACTTATATTTGGAGGCAATTTAGACTGAAAAATGTGAACCCAAACCTGGGCACAAATTTTGATTTATATTTGAGCTTAAATTTTGATGTAAATTAAAACACAGATTTTGACTCAGTTTTGATGAAATGTTTAGACTCAGAATTGGACTCCAATGTAGACTAAAGTTTGGTTCAAAGTCTGGCTCTTATTTGGACTCAAATTTTAACCACAATTTTGGATTCAAGTCTGGGTTCTAATCAGGGCTTTGACTCGATTATGAACTTCAACTCTAACGGGGACTCAAATTTAGACGCAAATTCTTGCTCCAATAAAGATTCAAATCTAAACTTAAATTCGGTCTCACATTTTGACTCAATTTTAGACACGAATTTGCATTTCATTCCGCAAGTAACAATAAAGGTTTTATGACATTCTTGTAATGGTATTAATGACCAATTTTGGACGTAAAAACCATCATAAGAGTGTAATAAAACCTTCACTGTTACATGGGTGTAGACTCAATTTGAGCACGAATTCGGGAGTTTGGACAGTTTAGACTCAATTGGGAACCAAAATTTGAACTCCAATGTGGACTCAAGCTCGGAGTCGGATTCCAATATGGATTCAAATACGTGCTCAAATTTAAACTCAAACTTGTACTCTATTTGGACACAAATTCTGGGTCAAATTTGGACACAAATTTGGACTCAAATTTAAACGCAAATACACTTTTGTCTCCAATTTAGACTCAATTTTGTGTTCAAATAGGAAATCAAATTTGAACTTGCATTAGAACTTTACTGTGGACTCTAATATGTATGAACACAAGTTCTGTCTCAAATTTAGAGTCCAATTTAAATTCAGTCTTATACGCAAATATGGATTCAAACTGAAACTGAAACTTTGGACCCGACTTTGGGTTTTAATTGGAACCCTTGGAGCCCAACGTGAACTCAGATTGACAGATTGAGAGATTTTGAAAATCAGGTTTAGACAATTTAGACCTAATTTGGAACTCAAATTATCACCGTCCAGTTAGCTTCGAGGTACGATGTTGGTCTTAACAAGCCAGTCGTCGTATGTTCGAATCTCGGCTAGGCGATGCTTGCTAGATAGAGTCAGAAGGATCGTTACATTGGCCCCGTAATTTTCCTGTAGGTACTCTAACAGCCGAAGTCTGTCGATAAAGAAGGGTAATGTCTAATGACGGTTTATGCCCAAGACTTTGCTTTTTTAGAACTCAAATTGGGACTCTGCGTAACGCTTGTCCAAAATACATAAATCACCCTAGATTCAAGTTTAAACTCAACATCGGACATAAAATTTAGACTCAAATTCTGTCCTAAAAATATCCCTTATTTGACCCTTTTTTCACACATATTTGTGCGCAAATTAGGGCTCAATTTTGGCCCCAAATTCAGACTCAATTTTGTACTTGAATTTGCACTTCAGCATGAACTGAATTTGAACACAACTTTTGGTTCAAATTTTGAGTCAAACTTAGACTCAATTTTGGATGCAAATTTGGATTTGGGTTTTAATTTGGTTCAACATGGACTCGATTGGGACAAATTTAGGACTAAATTTAGTCTAGACAAATTTGGGAAATCTGGTTGCAACCATTTAGGATCAATTTTGGACTCAAATTCGTGTTCTAATGTGAACATGGACTATGAGCTAGGAATTATGAACTCAACTTTGGATTCTAATGTGGACTTAAGTTTGGTGTTAATCTAAACAAGCATTTGGGCTCCAATTTGCACTCAAATTAAGCGCAAATTTGGGCTCGGGGACAATGAGGATTGAAGTTTGAATATAAATTTGGACTCAAATTTGCATTCGAATTTAGCCTCAAATCTGGACACCAATTTGGGTCCAAATATTGGCTCAAATTTCAACTCACGTTTGGATTCAGATTCGAACTCCAATTTAAGCGCCAATTTGGACTCTAATTTCGACTATAACATGGACCATGCTATGAGCGCAAATTTGGTGTTCAACTTGTTGTGGCTGGCACGTTTCATTTGGTGTCAGGGGGGATAAATAGAGCACTTTCCAGTGAGTGCTTTGGTGAAGTAGTTTTTTTTCGTATTTCCTACGTATCCAAGGCCATTGCGTTATGCTATGCTTAATTCTTGCTCAAATTTAGAGTCAAATTTAGACTCAATTTTGGATGCAAATTTTGACTCAAATTAAAACTCCATTTGGGTCCAAACATGGACTCAATATGGATAAATATTGGATCAAATTTACACTAGACAAATTTGGCAAATCAAGTTTGGACCATTTCGGGTCAATTTTGAGCTGGAATTCGTGTTCTAATCTGAACCTGGACTCAATGATGAACTCAACTTTGAAATTCCAATATGCACTCAAGCTTGGAGTCAATTTGAACAAAAATATGGGCTATAATTTGTACTCAAATTTAGACTCCAATTTGCACTCAAATTTGACCTCTAACTTGGGCTTGGAGGTAATTTGGATTCAAATTACAATGTAAATTTGGATTCAAAATTGCACTCAAATTTAGACTCAAATCACAAATTTCGACCTAAATATTGGTTCAAATTTCAACTCACATTTCGATTCAGATTCCAACTCAAATTTGCGCTCAAATTTAGACTCAATTTTGTGCTCAAACTTACACATAAGTCAAACTCAAACTTAAGTCCATATTAAAGGTTTAATTTTACTACAAACTTTGGCTTAAATTTAAAGTCAAATTTAGACTCAAATTTGGACTAAAATTTAAACTCAATGTTGTACTCAATTTAGGTTTTAATTCGGACCCTAAAATGAGTAGTACAACGTGGACTCAATTTGGAAAAAATTGGTCAAAGTTAGACTAGACAAATTTGGAGGACAGATTTGGCAAATTAGGTTTGTACCATTTAGTGTTCGTGTTCTAATGTGAACTGGAACTCAGCTTTCAACTCAAATTTGGATTCCAATGTGGACGCAAGCTCCAAATGTAGACTAAGAGGAGTCAATTTGAACCAACATGCGGGTTCCAATTTGCACTCAAATTTGAACTCAAATGTAGACACAAATTTGGGCTTTGGACAATTTGCTATGATCCTGCGCAATGAGTGTAAAACTGATGTTCAATTCGCTGCGATAGGAAAATTCAATCTGGTTGACGTTCGTATAAAACGGGTAAATAGAGCACTTCCCAGTGAGTGCTTCGATGAAGTAGTTTTTTTCGTGTTTCCATTGTATCCACTTGAACTGCGCATTCAATTCGAATCAAATGAGTCTTTCCAAACCGTCAGAAACGTCTGATGGCTCTCAACTTGCTCTCTCCGTTCAATAATAGTCGGACTTTCGACCCACGTCGCAAAAGTCAGCCCTCGATCTAAGCTCTACCCGGAGAGATGGGCTGGACAGAGGATTGTGTTTCTACGGCCCACAAAGAAATCTTTAAATGCTTTGCAAATACCTCGGGATTATGCCTACCTACGCAACGAAGATTGAAGGTGCAGTAAGCGATTCTAGTCTGACCATCAAGGACCTTCAGGATTTTGGGATTGGCCAATCCAATGATTTCAATGTCCAAAGTTGATAAAAATACCATCCTGTAAGCTAGTACTATAATTTAAGAATTGGTTTAAAAGATGTTTTGCGCTAGTTGTCTTAGTTTTAAAGCAAGAAAGGCTATTAAATCTTTCAACAACAAGTTTTTGTTGTCATGGCAATCAGAAAATCGTAGAAACTCCTATTAATTCGCATTAAACATTAGTTTTTTCTTCATTCCAACTGGAATTAAACGGTTTCCTCCAAATGGAGGCGTTAGCGGCCGAACGGGTACCGACGGTGGAGCGAAAGAAAAACACATTATTCATGTAAACTGACACCGCACTTCAAAGTAACAGCATTGCACTAAATTTAATATCACCCTGCCCACTTAATGCCGTTGTGGAATCTAGAATCGGTTGAATTCCACCGTTAAACGAGCGCCGATCGAACGCTCGTGCGCCACCCATCATCCCGGTCCACGTCCACACGCGCTGAAGCAACAGGTTGGCACAGGTGAAAGCAACTTAACCAATGATGGTGCAATGCATTCCATCCGTTTGGTTGGTCGTACTTTTTCCCGAGACAGTTTCCCCCCAGTATTAATTCACGGCAACAAAAAAGCGACGTATAATTTTCACACAAACTTCCACCTACGCCTCCTCTTTGCTGTGCTGCTGCTCCGCTGGCTATGGAAGCTGTGGTTGCGAACGAAAAATCAGCTGACTCTGGCACACACGTCCTCGTCGGTCGTCGGTCGTTGGTCGTTCGCAGTAAATACCCACCGACCCGCCCTCTGCTGCTTGGTGGCAGCAACCAACCAACCAACCAACCAGTTGCAATCGCCGCCAGCCCGACACGGAAACAACATTCAAATTAAAAACTTCATTTCCATATCGATAATTTACCGTGATGGTCAATAAAAACTGATAACAGCACGCAGAGGGCGCCGCACGTTTATGCTAACAGTCAATTTATTAATTTCAACTCTTCTTTGGTCGATCGTTCCACCAGGACGGTGTCGGTGCATTCACGTTATTGGCATCGCACTTTTTTTTCTGCTCTCCCTCTGTCTCCTGATCAGGACATCGAAGATGATGATGCTGCTGCAGCAGCAGCAGCAGCAGCAGCAGCAGGTGTGAATGCGTGAACAATTTGACTGTAAATCTGTCAATCTGTCAAACGCTGTCAATATGTGTGAGCAATTCGATAACTCGCCAACTCAGCTTTCGGCAGTTTTTTTTGCCTCGTATTTTGCGCTGTCGAAAATGTGCGACGTTATTGGCCTTGAGCGATGAAGTGCCTGGTCAGCCACCTCAACCGGTGGCACCACACACGCAGTCTGTGGTTCAGCCGCAGCATCCCAGCATCGCAGCACAAGGAGCGAGCAGCAGGAAACAAGTGCGTTGCAACGGGCACAGAAAAAAAAGTGTCGCGTCTTCTTTGTGTCCTCATCTTCTCCGGTCCGAGCAAAGCTCGGCCAGGATCCCTTCTGCTGGCTGGACTCAGGCTCTGGCTCTGTCCCTGGCTCTGGGCTGCTGGTGGAACGAGAGCAAACACGACAGCGTACAACCGAACAACACGACAGGCGACGACAAAACACAGGCCGAAATTGAGACCATTCCGGGGGCGCAGGGAAGCGTGTCCGGAGAGCGAAAACCTGGTAACCCGTCTGGAAGCTGGCTGCAGTCAGCTTGAGTAATGGAAAACAAGAGGAAATTTGATAATTTCTTCACATCACGTCCCCGCTGGCTGGCTGGCTGGTTGGCTGGCTGGCGGAGCGGCGCGGCACTGCTACCTGGAACCGAGGAAACGGTAATGAATCGAACTGGGTGCGTACTTCGTCCGGCTGTCTGTGGTGTGGAGTGGTGCGGTGTGGTGGGAAAAGTGACCTCCCGGTTGAGGGTTACAAATTGATTCCCGGTGCGAAAGTCAATCGAAAATATAAAAGGAGTCCCTTCGCTGGCGGGAGAGGCTCGCGATGCCAGCGAGAGCCATAAATCAGCGGCTTGTCCGATTCGCTGCTGCGCCCCGTCGGGGCGGGAGTCAAAAGTCGCACGGCGGCCTCTTTGTGCGCGATTCTGCACTGTTCCGATATTGCTCATACTGTGAAAAGATCATCAACGCATCATTACATACACTTCGGTGCACTTCAACGACGGACAGACGGACGGACGGACGTTCGCCATGCATGAGAAGTTTACAGGAAAAAAAGCGACTCACGACGACGACGACGAGTGGTTCTTCCTGCTGGGACGCTCCGCTTGGGTTTTGGGCTACCGCGCGTTCCGCATAACTTATGACCAGCGATTCTTCAATCCTTCCGTCCGACAGTTGGTAACAGTCAGTGTGACAACCAACGCGGGTAACGCGGGAAAAATCGCGGGAATTCTTACCGGCCCATAACTTTCGCTCCTAATTGATTATAAATTACCAACCATCTGATTTGACACCTTTCTCGAGGGTCTCCCCCAGTGTCAAGCGTGAAATTGAAACAAATTATGCACCTTGGCGACAGCAGCGCATTTCTGCTTGCTTCTTCATCGCATTCACCACCTGCCTGCCTGCCTGCCCATTGCATTCTCTCGGTCGGTGCATCTCTCTTAATGACCGTTCAACCTGTCGAACGTGCCAGTGCTGCCGCCGCGCTGTTCGACGACGACCGAGGCTCGTTTCTCATTCGATCGAGCCACCGACGGCAGCGGCGGCGGTGGCAGCGGCGACGGCTCAGCAGCCAGCACACGGTGTGTGGTCAACGGCGTTTAATGAAGTGATTAACCTTTTTTTGTGCGCTTTCTGCGCTTCTCGCTTGCACATGCATGCTGCCTCTGCCTGCATGCATCTTTCTTTTCGTTCTTGTTCTTCCGTCACTTACCTTGTGGGCTCGGATGGAGGCGCCCTCTGAGCAAGCTAGTGTTACGTCCACCAGACTCTCGTCCTGCAGCAATTGGCTAAACACCCCTAACAGGTTGGATTGATGATTGTTCCACCTCAAGCAGTAATGCTCACTGCCCATGTCGGTGACAGCTTACGCTGCTGGAAGGAGAGCAGAAAAAAAGGAACGAAATGATAACGATTAGCGATCTGTCGAAGGAATTGATAAAGGCAATATTTACAGTGAAGGATAATTTTAAATTTTATGAATCAATTGAATCCAAAGCAACTGTTGCGGCCAGAATATGCTTCGATGGTTTGAATTAAAATAGAATAAAATTTCAATAACGATCGACTGACTTGCGTATGACTATACGTGGTCATGACGTAAACTATTCCGGAAAAGGAAGAAGGAGCAAGTCTGATGCGAAGAATGATTAATTGGATGAATTGGATGAATCTTGATATAGACCAAAAATATATCGAGGCCAAGGCAGTTGGGAATCGCACTCCCGTTCTTTCGGTTGGTACTCGAATGTTTTACTAATTAAACTACCGCCGCCCGTTTTATTAGGTAGTCTAATACCTAATTTTGTTTTAATCTCCCAAATTCTATCATTCCCCAGGCAGTAGTAGCCTCGATATATTTTTGGTCTGTATTGAAATTTTTCAGTTCAACCAAATAATTATATTCTTCGAATCAGACACTTTCTCCCTTTCCAAAATTCTTAAGGCTGTTTGCAAAAGGGTTTCTGATCATTGTTGATATCAAATTTGAGTTTTGTCACAGTTTGTTCTTCCGGTTTTCTGCTGTATGGTAGAGGATCCACATTTCGCCAGGAGCCATATTTCGCCAGATTGATGAATTCTCATGATCGCCAGTTTGATTCGCTAGTTCGTCAAATAATTTCTTTTAAGTCTATCAAAAATATGCAAAAAGGCTTTGGATTCATCAAACTGGCGAAATATGAATCTTCTACCCTAATTCTATTGCAACCTTATGTTAGTGTTATTTTACGCTGATTTAAATTTATCGGCAATGTTGCGAATCAAGCGAGAAGTCAACCATTCCTGCTCACACGCGAAAGAGTATGGGAAAAATAGCATTCAACACTTACGCCGCACACGCAGGCGTAAAAGAAACAGCCGCCGGTGCTGTGTGAGATATTTTGTTACCCACACACTCGCGCACGCTCATCCTCAAATCGTCTTCCTGTATGGCTTATTCCTGAGGCAAAAAACTCATTCCCCACGAGTGCCCGTGAGGCTGGTGGTTTTTTTTTTCTTCTTCTTCATCTTCGCCCTCAATTTTACTCACGGGTGGGAGCGCGAGTCCTCGCGTGTAATCGGAATCAGCAGATCGGGCTGCAACGACGAACGACGAGCGACAACTGTAGCTGTTAACTGAACACATACGCGCAAAAACTCGTTGCACTGCATAATGAAATAAAAGGGGGAGCTTTAAAGGAATTCTCACGCCGGCCTGTTCGTTAGGATGAGTATGCGAGTGCGGGCTTCGCAACACTGTTTATCGGATTAAAAAAACACTAATATAAAGTTGCAATAGAATTACAGCAAAACCCTAGAGGAACAAACAAACTGTAACAAAACGAGAATTGGAATTGTAAACGAAATATTGACAAGGAAATTTGCTCAGGTGAAATGAATCAAACGTGTCTCAGATTGGTTCAGTTTTCTCCATTTCGACTTTATCAAATAATCAAAAGTGTTTATTTTGTTCATCTCAATAATACTAGGATATGAGTAAGATACCAATTTTACTACGGGACAACGGGACAAATCCTCGTTTTCTCATATTCTACACACTTTAAAAATTCAGCAAAATTTTACCGAACGCTCGGCTGTCCAAATCTCGGTAAAATTTTGCTGAATTCAGCACTTTTTTTTAAGTGTGATATTAAGTAAGCTATTAGGGTGCTGGATGGGTTCGACTACGGCGGATCTTCGTCTACTTTCCAGACATATCGACAAGAAACCAACATTATAATCAATTTCGATGCGAATTACAGTCAAACCAACCTAGGTATTGATATTTATGGATTGTCTCTTCGCTATCGAGGAAAAGATTATGTTAGAAAATTACTATTTTTCAATATTTGTTTAAAAAATAGAAGTCCTCTTGGTTTTTCTATGAGTTGAAAGTATGACGAAGAGAAGCTTGAGTATGACGAAGAGTAACTACATGAAATTTTGAGCTGTGATTAAAACTATTTCCACTCTTTTTATAGCAGTTGGGTAGCTCTTAGACATGGCTCAAAGAATACGTGCATAGATTTTTGTAAATAATTGCAGTCTGTCCGTAATAAACGAAAGAAATCTTATTTATGACGAAGTGAATTTTCGTATGACGAACTCCCGCTGGAGCATGAAAAATTGTTCCACTGAGAAATGTAAGTTCCGAAATATTTTTTTCAGGCTAAATTGGTATACATATACATGTGTGATGTGCATGCATGCACATGCAAGATGTGTCAGATTTATCTGGTGTAAAAACTTGAGTACTTGTGGATTAATTCTTATAAAAACTCGCAATACAGTCTGAATCGTGTTTACGTATGACGAAGAGGGTCCGTAACCCTAGTTTAGTTTAAAATACAGGTCCATTTCTTTTACTTTTTTTGTTGGGTATGTTTTCTGGTCAATGTAGGTCGAGCTTTTCATTTTTTTTATCCATATTTTTGCACTGTTACTGAATTTTGGTAGTAAGAAAGTTTCTGATGAGAAAAATGACGAATTGGATAAACTAGAAAAATTAGACCAACCTCGTGTTTTTAGTCTTGACCTTGAAATGCGGCCAAGCATATATATTAATATTTATTGAAACGGTGGCTCTACAATTGAATTGATGAAGGGATGGTAGGGGAAAGCAGATTTTTTTAATGGAGGGGAAAGAGCGGAAAGGTGAGGGGGGGAGGAGGGGTATTTTATGGTCAAGACTAAAAACACGAGGTTGGTCTAATTCATACGAACGAAACCTTTCCCCGAAAACCCGCGCTGAGAATCGCGGCTAACACGCTGACAGACGAACAGCGTCACGCGCAGTACCTTGTAAGTCGCAAGGGCCTGCATAGTGTCGTCGTCCTGCCAGTAAAAACAAGGTAGATTAAAACTTCTCGGTCGGTGGTTTCTACAGTAGACGGAGGAAGAGGCACAATTTGTGTCTAAAAATAACCCAAGCAGATACGTCGCTACCTTAATAAGTGGGTTTTGCAGTTTCCTTTTGTCCAGCGCCTCTGCGGTTCAAAGGTACATGGGTACCAGGGAGCCACATGCCCTGGCGGGTGTTGTGGGTTCCAATCCGGTTATAATCTCAACTTATAGCTTGATTCGAGGTAGATAGTCTAATGCCTAATTTGTTCTTATTCTCCCAATTCTGTCATTCCTCGTATATGCGTCTAATACTTCCCCATGCGGCGATATTATTTTTGTATGACTGCTCTTTATTTCTACCAATGTTATCTACTCGGCCAGTGTGACAGAAGTCTTACGTACGTTGCCGACGTTCGCACGGCAAGTCTCGGTTTATATCCACCACCACAGTGAGGAAGGGTCTGATGCGAAAAATGGTTGAGAGTGATATATGACATAAAATTCTACCTACTATAGCGGGCGGCAGTAGTTTAGTTAGTAAAACATTTGGATATCAACCGACAGAACGTAGGTGCGAACCCCACCTGCCATCGGTATATTTTTGGTCGATATTTAATTTTTCCAGTTCATCCAATTAATCCTCACTTTCTAAAGTAGTTTACGTCATGCCGGTGTATATTTATATAGAAGTAAATATCAAAGAAAAAACTGCTTTTGAAGCCAGATTAGGAGATTTAATATAAATTTAGTCTTTATTTTGGCATAGTTCTATTACGCTTTTAGTTACGTTTATTCGTTGTTTTGTTTTTTCATGTTCTTCGTTTTTTCTTTTAAATAAAATTTAAACAAAAATTTGTTAACATCTTATATTAGCTGTTTCATACTTGTACTGCAATTCAACTCAATTAGGATTTAATGATAAGCTGTTTCGGCTAAATTCTCTTGTGATTCAATTTCATCTTCGTTCGTTTTAATTTTTACCAAAGGATTCTTCCGTATTCGAATACAATTATCGGGGTTTTGCGTCATTTGTGTGTACTTGTCCTCCTTTTCGTAAAACTTTAGACTCGTGTTTTTTTTATTTGGCGCTTTAGTTCTTTAATCTCCTTCTAAGTTAGTGTCAACCCAGAAATTTACAGGAAATTGTGTGTATTTCTTGTCTGTATCTCATTCTTTTTTGTATATTTTTGCCATTTTTCCGTCTCATATTTCCAGTTATACAGCACAGCAAATCTTTGGGCTTAAACGTTTTTCTAAGACTTAGTTCTTCTATATCGATAGACTCAGGGATCAATAAAGAGAAGAAAGTTTGCATGCAAGCAAAAAATGTAGAAACAAGAGAGAGGAAAAATAATAAATTATGGAAAATTTAAAACCCAAAAAGCACAAAGGATAGAAAAAAGAACAAACACCACAGAAGATTCCGGTATTAATTGTCACCTCTGCTTTTTTTATGGTATCACGAAATGCCAAGATGATACGGGTCGAAAAATACATAGTCAGCTATAAAACTACAATAAAACTGTCAAGAAAGCAAGTTTATTGTGGGTCAGCAGCATAGAACGGAAGTGGCTCAAGCTCAAGCTTCAAGTAGTCGTCTCCATTTAACTCGAGCTTTGACCACTCGTCGCCAATATCCCAGTCGTGTCAGAAATTCGACCAGGTCGAGCCATCTTGCACCTTGAGGCCCGCTGTTCCAGTTGACAGTGCAATATCTCTTATATAACTACTTTGAATAAAGACGTGGAAATACAATGACGTACCAACAAAAAGTTGACCTTTGGTTACTGGTCACACCGGAATAACTCTGTTAGTTTTATAGTTTTATCAAAACGGTATTGGCAAAATTCCGATGGCGCGTTGATTTTAGCTACCTATCATTCCAATATGCACGATAAATTTTAATGCGCATATGCTGCACAACTCCGGCACAAATATTGTCATTTTTATGGATGCTTTCAGCAGAGTGTGATAAGGCTACTTGAACTTATAACCTGACATTCAAAGAAGCTATCAAAACCATCTGAAGAATGGGCCACTTGATCGAAAGGCAGTTTTATAGATGTCATCAGAAGGTTCTAGTGGAGCTCATAGTATTATTAGGGGTTTTATGAAATTGGTCATGAAAACCACTAGAGAGACATAATAAAATTTGAATTGCTGCTTTGGAGAGCAAGCTATAAGAGTGGCCCCAGTTCGGGGTACGTAATGAAGTATCTTGCACAAAGACAAATTATAACTAGTCTCTGCTATTGCCAACATTAGACAACGAGATTGGTTGAAAAGTGATAAAACAGCAAAAAAGGAACAGAAAAAGTACTAACATCGACACTTAATCACGGATATTAAGCAGTTCGCTCTGTAGCACGACTCAAAAAGAACGAAGTTTGGAACAATATCACTTACAAGACAACGTAAAAATTTAAAAATATTGGTCGCAGTGATAATGTCGATACAGAATGCGCATTTGTTTTGCTTCTCTTTAAATATTCTTTCGTTAATCGTTTCCTAGTATTTTGTTAGAAAAACTTTTTTCCCTTGAATATGCCCATTCTGCAATATATGAGAGACTTGTAGGCCATATAAATAGCTACCTTCAGATCAAATTTCATTGATTTCCGAGATAAGCATTTTTAGAAAATCGAATTTTAGTTTTTAAAATGCTTTTTTTCTCAGTGTGGAAATGATTTTTATTTTTTTCAGTATTTTTTATGAAAATTCAGAAGATTTTGTAAAAGTCACTCATCCGCCATTTTTTTGTAGGGGCTATAACTTTCGAAAATACTGAAATACCTTTTTTCCGGAAAAAAGTTTTGGTTAGAAAAACTTTTTTCCCTTAAATATGCCCACTTTGTGATGTACGGAAGAATTGTAGTTCATATAATTAGGCCATTACAAATATTTTATAAAGTTTTTGTCCTTCCGGTGTTCGGCCACTGAAGGGGGGGGGGGCGAAAAAAAACAAAGTGAATTTTTTAATCGAGCAAAAAAAAAACATGGATTTTAAGAATTTTTATTTAAGGTTTAAACGTGAAAACCGAATCTATTCTTGCTTATAATAATATATACGTTATTATTTTCTATGCAAAAATATACGAAAAAAGACAAAAACGTAGGAAATTTTTTTGGGACGATTTTCGGAAATTCCATTGTTCGAATTTCCGTTTTTGTTTCGTGCTAGTAGCGTTAATTCAACTCGGACAATTGATTTTATAAAAAGAAATTCGACTCATATCCTACAAATTATTTTGTTGCCCCCCGATTTTTCAAGCCAATTTCCAAGGGCGGGGTGACAAAAACTTTAAATATGATTTGCAATGGTCTTATCTATCTTAAAAAAAACTCGTCAATTTCTGAGATGGCCTTTTTTGCAAAATCGATTTATAGTTTTTAAAATGCTTTTTTCTCAGTGTAGAAATTAATTTTCATTTTTTCAGTATTTTTTTATGAAAATTCATAAGATTTTATAAAAGTCACCCATAGATCATTTTGTTGTAGGTCATATAGTTTTCGAGTTATATTTTTTATAATAAAAATTAAGCCCTTTCCAAAAGTTAGTCTAGACCAATTTTCGAAAAACTATGCAAAGTATGCAAAGATGTTTATTTACATGGACTCTTTACACACACAAAGTTTCATTGAATTCTGAGAGGGTCATGCCAACCTCTGGTCAAGTTGACGTGAAATCCGTCAATTTTACTCAATAGTTAAAAAGCTACACTAATTTGAGTGTGTTGCAATTTTATCGTGGACGCCTTTTAAGGTCTACAACATTACCAATTCACTGAAAAGGTCTCATACCATATGTTTTTAACATTTTTTCACTAAATTCCGAGTCCTTACCGAAAATCTTTCCTAATTCTATGATTCCTAAAGACTGTATTCATAAATTCCGGAGTTATTCAAAAGTTCCTTGGGGGACCACGATATGTGTTTTTGAAATGATGTTATCAAATTTTCGAAATATGTTTGAAACATGTTGATTTTGTCAAATAAATAATCGACTGCGGGCCCAACAAGCCAGTCGTCGTATGTATGAATCTCGGCTGGAAGGTGCTGCTGTAGAGTCAGTAGGAGCGTTGCACTAGCCTCGTAATTGTCCTGAACTCTAATAACTGGCTGCGAAGTCTGTCGATAAAGAAGGGTCAAGTTCTTAACAGAACGTTTATACCCATGGCTTTGCTTTTTTAGGGCCTAACCAGTTAGCTTGCTTCATCTACGAGCCACGGTTTGTATCATCCGAAGTTCGAATTCCTTTCGACCATAACTCCGGAACGACTGGATCGTTCTCCACCAAACTTGGTATATCTGTTCCTTGGCTTGAGGAAATGTGAAATAGGCTACGTTTGTCTTACCTTTAGCCGGTAACAGATGTATGAGTGACTAAAAGATACGAGGGGATGGTCTTAAAAGAGATTGAAGGGAGGTCAAAATAAAGAAAAAAGTTTAGTAAAATGTTATAGGGATTTTTGGGACGAGAAAAAATGAACAGGTGCCTGTGGGACAAAAGGAGTGAAGTTAACCAAGAAAGTATGTGCCAGGAGATCTAAGGAAAAAGGATATTATTTGTCTTGCACTATGCAAGACGGATTTAGTTTCCAGATTAATAACAGATATACAAGTGGCAAGTGGCTGGGAGACAAAAGTGTTTCGAGTAAGACCGAGTACTCAGCTAGTTTCTACATAAAACACTTCTATTAAGAACAGCGAAACAAACATTGGTGGGTAACACTGAGACAGTGCTCTTATCAAACCACTTTTTTGACGTAGGACTACGTCTTTCAGGAAGATAGCTGGAATAGGGGTACTTCCAAAAAATCGAAAAATGCAAGCGTCACGAAAAATGATAGGTTTTGAGCGTATTATCGCGGTTTTCCGATCGATTTTCAACATTTTTCCATTAAACGATCGGAAAATCTTCTTCGCATCAACCCCAATAAAGAAACCTCTTGATTTCAAAGTACGCACTGTTGAAAAATTGGAAATAATGAAGCATTGTCCAACTGGAGATCCTCTCTTCGTGATTGGTTGCAAAAGACGCCATCATAGTTTTAACGTATTTTTAGAAAAAAAAGTGACAAAATATTCCTGTCTCAACAGGTCGAAGTTTCTATGCGTCGATTGAACCTAGTCCAATTTGAAATCTGTGCTTGGAAATTACACCAGAGTGTAAAACCAGCCCTATCTTTCAACCGAGTTTATCTTTATACATTGAATCTAATCCAAATTGATGTCCTGAAAGTGGAACGACATAGAAAAGTGGGCGGTAATCTTTTCCTTTTGCCAGATTGTATCCATATAGGTACTGAAAGAATTTGTCCGGAACTATTGTCTTACACGGAAACAGGGCTGAAGGAATATTTGTGCATGTGACGTAACGCAGCAGACACATCATCTGTTTGTGGACTTTAAAGCGGCGTACGATTCAGTTGAACGAAATGGGCTGTGGCAGATAATGCTAGAACATGGTTTTCCGACGAAACTAGTTACGCTGATTCGTGCGACGCTGGACGGATCCAAATCGTGCGTTAGAATAGCGGGTTAGACCGCAGCTGCTTTTGTGACGTTGGATGGACTGAAGCAAGGTGATGCACTCTCTAACCTGCTATTCAACATTGCCTTGGAAGGTGCATTATGAAGGGCAAATGCTTCTTGGTTTTGCGGATGACGTCGATATCATTGGAATCAACCGAAGAGCAGTGGAAGAGGCCTTCAGGCTTTTTAAAAGGGAAGTGGCGAGATTGGGACTGACCATTAACACCGCCAAAAGTAGATGGTTGCTGGTAGGGAACGTGGGAGCCCAAGTGGTGTTGGTGCCGTGGTAGAGTTAGATGGGGAACGATATGAAGTAGTGAAGGAATTTATATACCTTGGTACACTCGTGACATGTGACAACGATGTAAGCCGCGAAGTGAAACGACGAGTTGCAGCCGCGAATCGGGCTTTCTACGGATTACGTAGCCAGCTGAAGTCCCGTAGTTTGCAAATTCGCACAAAACTGGTGCTCTACAGAACACTAATCCTCCCGATGGCCCTTTACGGACACGAATCATGGGCGAATCATACTTGGGGGTTTTGAGCGTAAAATTCTGCGATCTATACTTGGTGGCAAAATGGAAAATGGAGTGTGGCGCAGACGCATGAATCACGAGCTGTACGAAGTATACAAATATGCTGAGTTAGTTAAGGTAGTGCAATTTGGCAGGCTGCGGTGGGCTGACACGTGGCCAGAATGCCCGATGAAAGAGTAGCCAAAACTATTTTCAGCAGAGAACCAGGAAGAGGCCGTAGACTCCGAGGCAGACCGCGCACCGGGTGGGTGTGTGCTGTCGAAGACGGTGCACGTTCAGCTGGTGTTCGTGGGGATTGGAGAACGGCAGCCCAGGACCGACGGCAATTTTCAAAACGAGGAAAATCAGCGACTCTTTTTTCCGAGAATAGTATTGAATGTTTCATTTGCTGCCTTGCATCAGTAAGTGAGTTAGTTGCCTGGAATTATTAACAAAAATAGTACTGAACTGATTTTATGCCGTGTTTCTTTGTAATATGCAAACGCAGGAACGTTTGTAGTTTGATATCAAACAGCAATTTTTTTGTAAAGTGAAGGAGTGTTTGGCGAGAAGAATGATAAATTGGATGAAACTGGAAAATTTCGATATAAGACTAAAAAAATATTGGGTCGTTCAATGGCAAGTGGTACTCCAACTCACACTTTCGGTTGGTACCCGAGTGTTTTATTCAATTAAACTGTGGCCGCACCCTTCTATTAAATAAGCTCATAACTAATTTCAAACAGCAAAACCAGATCATCAGCAGATATTTTGTGAAGTTTGTGAAGTTGATGTTGATTTGAAGATACAAAATAGTAGTTAAAGAAGTCAGTTCAAACCCTCCTTGAGAAGATGAAACAAAATCCAGGCATGCTCTTATCGGTCATCGGACAGGGCTTGGCATCGAAGTTTTTTCGCATTCTTCCATCTTGCGCCCTTGCGCCCTGGCTGGTTGGCGTCGGTCATCGTCGTAAGGACTTCGTGCTTGCACCATTAAGTCCCTAGCCTAGCGGTACCAACAAAACCTGATGCTCTCAAGCTCAATGCTGCTGCTGCTGCCGCTGCTGCTGCTGAGATGACTGGAGACTGGAGTCTGACGCTGCGTTAATTAAGGAAATTAGTAACCCACGCCTGATTTATGAATTAACACGATTATGTGGCAAGATGAGAGCAGCGCTGTTGTACCGTACTGGCCTGGCTAGGCTGACTGGCAGGCAGCTTATGTCTTCGACGTTCCGCCGCGCCGACATACACCTTGGGCTTATGGCTTGGCGCGAAGACATCCCGAGAATGTGCACACGGTCGGTCACCGTTCGCCCGGGTGGCATTGGTTGCACCATTTTTTCCCTTTCGACTCCCGCGGCACCAAGGACAATCCACGCCCTCGGACGGTAGTTCACGGGTAACCTAACCTTTTAAATCATTTCCCGCTCGATTAACCAGTAGTTGTCGGCACCGTCGTCGTCATCACGGCCGTAGGTGTCTACAGCAGCCGAAGTCGGTGCCGGACGGGAAGACTTTCGTACGTTACCCGGCCAAAGCCAAACCGAGTATTGCACGTATGTATGGTTCGCTCGGCTCGAGAGCAGAATCCAGAAGCTGCTGCACCATACTTGACAGCGAACATGCTGCCCGGTGACACATGTGTGGTGGCAGAGCATGGACTTTTTTCGCGCTGGTGGCGGCTTTTTATTATGAGTTTGGCGCGCTCTCCCTGCCCCGATCCCGAACCTAACGCCGAAACGGAACGGAACAACCGGCGGCAACAACGACGACGACGGACCGGACGGTAGCGCGCGCGTTATTGTTCGCTGGGTTCGTGTCATGTAGCTTTGCTTCCTTTAATTTCGTTGATGAAACAAGTTGTTGTCGGAGTGATTTAGCTTCCCGTTCTTCCTTTCTCCCGCCGTTTGTCTCCAGCACCCATGATCCAAACAGGTCATCCAGCTACACAGCAATGCGGATCTGTTTGTTCGGAATCCGATTCAGCCATTATCCTGTCAATGGAAAAAATGACAACCTGCTGCTGCTGCTGCTGCTGC
This sequence comes from Sabethes cyaneus, assembly GCF_943734655.1. NCBI lineage: Eukaryota > Metazoa > Arthropoda > Insecta > Diptera > Culicidae > Sabethes > Sabethes cyaneus. The sequence goes on from NC_071353.1 coordinate 157,820,972, forward strand.
ATGTGAGAGAAGGGAACGGATTTTATGTCACGATGTCTACCCGACACGAACAACACCAGCAGCAACAACAACAGGTAGTTGGAGATTGTGTGTTAATGTTCTTTTTTTATTCGAAATCAATCGATTATATACTAAAAGTTTCGAATTCCAATTACACACTAATAGATGTTTGAGTACCAAATAAAAACAGACGTTTGCGTTTTTTTTTCTAATCAACTAGCAATAATCATACTTATGAAATTTATGAGCTGCCTTCAGCGTTGTTTTTCTCCCCTGCCATCCAACCGAACCACCCACCACCCAACCGCCCGCCCGCCCGCAATGACATCGGTCCGTCGTAAGTCGTGCCTCCCGCTCTATTCCTTCTCGTGCTCCATCGCTTCGGTCTAATGAGCCAACGCAAGATCGCACACGCTTCTTGCGCGAACCTGGCGTGAACCTTGATGAGAAGTGATTGTGATCACCTTTTAAGGAAATATTTTCACGACTTTGATATTTACACACTGGCACAGTCAAGTCAACGCAACGTCGCAACCAACGCCAACCAACGGTGCTGCGGCTCCTTCGAGTGACGAGTTTTTAGTGGTAGAAAGTTGGTTCACGTCCCGCGAGCCTGAAATTAATTTCCTGACAAGTGCCATTAATTTCGACTTTCGCGTGGAAAGTGCTCGCGCTCTTAGCCCTCCGTTGTTGTTGACTGATACGGGTTTGAAATACCGAAATTGAACGATAAATTCCCTTTTACCTGGTCCGAAACCCACGGTCGTTGTTTTTCTTTTTTCATCTAATGCAAATCACCCAACCACATGCACACATGCATTCTTGCCCCGTCGCGTCGTTGCTCCTCGGCGCCGCTGCCGATTGACCCTAATGAGTGGAACTGCGCGATCTGGCCGCTCTTTCTCTCCAGGTTTTTACGACTAATGCAATTGAATTAATTTCCACGGAGTGCGCATAAGCTGCCCGAAGGGCAGCACTGTAAAGTCCGACCGACCGTTGGGTCCCAGTTGGGCTTAGTTCACGCGAAAGGAGATTTGCGGCGGGCGTCACAAAGCGCTTCCAGGCAGTGCGGCCAGTCGGTACGTACGGTTTCAGCACGCATCCAGCGAGCAGCCCCGTCCGGCCGGTGTGTGTCAGTTGGAATGCGGAACGATCCCTCGCCCATACGCTCTCCATCCAGCGCGATGCCAGCTGGTCAGTTCGCCAGTAATAATAATATTAAAATAATAATAAAAGAAGGAAAAAAAACACCAACTAGGAGAACACAATATTTAGGTGCATTTATTTCGCAAATGGAAGCCATAAATATGTGCGCGCACGGGTTCGTGTCTTGCGCACCGCGAGGCCCACCACCGTAAGCTAGTAGGCAGGAGGCACTAGGCACTCGTGGCGTAGGGTACTTAGCACATACACCCAGTTCTCTTCCTCCGACACACCTAGCAATACACTAGCTAGCTAGCTAGCTAGCCAGCCAGCTAGGGGGACCAGCTTTTATCGTCGTCCAGGGGAAAATTAAGGCTAAATTAAATTAAGTGCGGAATGGTGTCACGCACCACGTTGAGCAGCCCGCGCGCCCGGCGTGCGATTGGGCAATAAGTTGTCTACTTTTCCGATTGAAATACGACAAAAACCGGGAAAAACAAATGACGCCCATTTGTTCTGGAGCAATCAACGTTTGCACGCAAATATTTTTCTGTTTCTGGTTTCGAATTAATTGTTGTTTGTTCAGGCTAGGCTTAAGGAAGTAAAAAGAGAAATTGAAATTATGTTACGCCGATAGCTGTTTTCCTGTGTGCTTTTGTGTGATTATAAATTACCTTCTGTTTCTGCTTTAAGAATATTTACAACTTAAAAACTTGGTTTCGTAACACTAGGATTGAGAAGTATTCTCCGCTATACAAAACTTCGCAGCGAAATTAACCCTCCAGTGTCCCTGTAGGATACCCTCGATAAATTCCGGGAATTCAACTTCAAGGCGGCGTACGATTCAGCTAAACGAAATGAGCTGTGGCAGATTATGTTTGTAAAAAGAACTGATTAGGCTACTGTGCTACGTGTTACACCTGATGGTTCAAAATCAATCGGCGGAATAGCGGGTGAGACGTTTGAAGCAACGGGGTGACGGGTTATCGAATTTGTTCAGCATAAGGGGGTGCTATTTGAAGGGCAGATATGCATAGAAGCGTCATCATCACGAAATCTCACGAATGCGAAGAGGATCGCGATTATCGGTGTTAACCGTAAAGCCGTGGAACAGACGTACACGCATGGTAATAAGGAAGTTGCGAGGATAGGGCTTGTCGTAAATTCTACCAAACGAAGTATATGGTAGATAGCGTGGTAGCTCTTCGGGTGCTGGAGCTGCGGTGGTGATAAATGTAGATACTTTTGAAGTGGTCGACGAATTTGTTAACCTTAGTACGATAGTGACATGTGATGTGAACCGTAGCCTGCAACTTCGTACGAAACTCGCGCACTATAAGTTGCTAATTCTCCCGAGGATACTGTACGGCCATGAAGCGTAGATGTTGAAGTAGAACAACCAACGAGCTCTTGGTGTTTTTGACCGTAAGATCTTACGACCAACTTTTGGCGGCATATTAGACGAAAGAGTGTGGCGCACATAAATGGCACATAAAACACGAAATATACCAAGTATACAAAGAACGGATAGTGTAAAGCGTCTAAAACACGGCAACCTAAAATGGGCTGGCCACGTAGCGAGCATGCCGAATGAGAGACCAGCGAAAACAAAATTCAGTAGAGAACCCGATAGACGCCGACGACTTTGAGGCAGATCCCGTATCCGTAGGATAAACGCTGCTCAAGTAACAATTCTAAAGCCAGTAGGTTTTACTTAAATTTTATAAAGGTTTCATTGCGGACTTAATCATTTACCTCTGGTTTTATTGTGAAATTACGCATTACCAAGAGGATACGAGTCAAAACGCACTTATAGCACTTATATGCACGATAAAATTTAATGCGCATAGGCTGCAAACGAACTAAACACAGGCTGCTAAAAATATATGGGATATTTTATTATGATCGTTATAAATTAAATCGATCAGAATGATCTGACAGTAAAACTGTAACCTTTCTGCTTAAGGATGTATTTTCAAGTTGACAAAGCTGACGAACCAGAGCGAAAAGATTCATTAAATTATGGTGGTGGCTGTCAAGCAGCGTAAGCTTAATCGGTTTTAGTGCTGCTTTCAGCAGAACGTGATACGACTACTTGAGTTTATAACCTGATTCTAATAGAGGTAATAATGAAAACGTTCTGAGGAGTGGGCCATTTGGTCAGAAGACAGGTTTATAGCGGTCTTCAGAAAGTTCAGGTGTAGCTCATAGTTTTTTTTAGCGGTTTTATGAAATTGGCCATGAAAACCCCTATAGGAACGTAATAAAGCTAAGAATTGTTACTTGGGTGTTGACAAGGATGCTGGAACAGGCTGGCGACTGGAGAGCGGCAACCAAAGCCCGAAATGCGTAATTTTACCATGTTTCCTTTGTTTTACTATGTTTCTATAACCGTAAAAGCGACTGTAATTTCGTTTCAAATTTTTCTTTACGCTTAATTGGTTGAAAATGGTTAAAAACTAAGAATTACACTTTTGATACCTCGAAATAGTGGACCCCTCGTTCGCCAAGGTGCCTAACAGTTTAAAAAGGTTAATTATCTGTGTCAAGGTTTACAACTCTCATATAATGGAATATCTTGCTCAGGGCTTGAAAAGGGATCGCAAGTTGAATGTGACTGCCGTGAATGCGAACTTTCCGCATTCAAACTCCGCTTTTTGAACGATCATTTGACTGTTTTTTGAATCCAGTCAATCTGCCGCTTGCGCTGCTGCCGTCTTACAATTCATACGGCATCTCAGCAAGAGCAAACAGTCGATCTCCCGTTTTGCTTTGCGCTTTGAGAATATAAACTGCAAATTGACTGGAAGCATACGGTGACGTATTTTTTCGTTTCTCTTTTTGCCTCCAAATCGGCTGCTCACAGTAATAGTTTGTCACCCGGACGTCGGTCCGACGCAAGCAAAATATTCGTTTGTATTGGACGGAGTCCGACCGACTTCTTCCATGCACATGTAGTGGTTGTTTTTTTGTAGTATTGAATTATACGATTGAGCGTTAGCGTGGTGATTGCTAGTCATTTCACTGTTTTGCAGTCATTCGCTGCTCCAAACGGTAAAGGCAACTTGATCGAAACGAAAATGTCAAAAAGCTTTAGAACCCATTCGTTCTGCAGCGTGTAATCGGCGTGTGACTGAGCAAACTGCCAGTTGTGTTATGTATAGCGTTCGTATTCCACCTCTAAACGGACGGTGTGAACTTGAATGCGCGTTGGTGTGACTGCGGTAGAAAAAAAGGATCGGTCGAAGCCCTGTTCTTGCTACAAAAAATTAATTGTTTTATTTAGTTAATGCCATTGCACATCTAACTTGATGAATGTTTCTTATAGAATTTTTTCTCAGCTTTTCGCTGGTGGTTTTGAAATTAAAATCGGTTGGGGGGATCATGACGAAAACGGCGATTTTTTGATAAAATCCAACATGGCGGCCAAATCCAAGATGGCCGCCAATTTTTTTTCGCTTCGTTTATAAGCCCTATCTCTTCTCTTTACAAAACCGTGTCGTTTGTAGTTTGTTTCATAGCAAATTTTAGAAATATCACAATAATTATATGAAAATAGTGAACCTTGCTACAAATAACTGGTTGTTTAATTCAGTTAATGCCATTGCACACACAATTTTATTAATGTTTGTTGTGGAATTTTTTCTCAGCTTTCCAATGGTGGTCTTAAAATAAAAATTAGTTGGGGGGTTCATGGTGAAAACGGCGGTTTTTTGATAAAATCCAATATGGCGACCGCATCCAAGATGGCCACCAAAAATTTTTTTATTCCATTTGAAAGCCCTGTTCTTCTTCTTTACAGAACCGGGTCATTTGTTAGTTATTTCATGGCAAATATATGAAATATCACATGATATAGATCTCAAGGTTTGCTCAAAATTCAACTTATTTTGAAACTGTTAGCCCCTTGGCGAACAAGGGGTCCACTATTTCGAGGTATCAAAAGTGTAATTCTTATTTTTTAGCCATTTTCAACCAATTAAGCGCAAAAGTTCCAATATTTGAAGGCCTCGTGTCAGTAGTGGCCCCGTTTCAGCGAGAATTACTCATATACGCTAGAAGCGGCAACACTCGTTTTTCGAGTTTTTTAAGTTTTAGATCCCACAGACAATTGATTGCAGGCAAAAATTTTGACTCATTGACAACAATTTTTTTGCCCACGGTTGTTGAAAGTGTCTAAATCGACCGTGTGCAGCGTTCTCAAACATTTCCCGTGAGCTGGCCGAATCATTATAACATCGCCAAGAAATTCGATGCCAGAAGAATTTGTCTTTGAGAGAATTTCGATCGGTAACCAGCCAACAGGACACTGAAGCAGAATCTAGTGACCAGAAATACTAGGATACCCTTGATTAATTCCGGGAATTTAACTTGCAGACGCACCATTTGTTTATAAACTTCAAGGCTGCGTACGATTTAGTTAGACCACTGACGAACTGACATGACATATAGAAGAAAATTCTTCAAAACCCATCGTCCTACACATTTTGCTTGCACACTAGCGCCCTCTGTTATGCATGTTGCGGAGTAGCTTGCATTTGCAGGGTTTTATACTGTAGGTTTTTTACATTTGCAGGGTTTTTATTGTAGGTTTTTTTACATTTGTATGGTTTTATACTGGAAACTCGAAGCAACACTCGAGCGCCGCGGTGTGGACATGTTGCGAAACATGCTTTTTTGAAAAATAAGTTGTTTTTGAATGGACGATGGAATTAACGCGAGTGTCTCGTCTGTTTGTCTGTGGTTAAACGAAATGAGCTGTGGCAGATTAGTATGCTTGAAAATGATTTTTCAACAAATGGTTCAAAATCAAGGGTCAGAATAACGGGTGGGGCATCCAACATGTTCTCTCTATTTTCTGTTCTTTTTGACGTAGGACTACGTCTTACGGCAAGTTTTGAGATAGGGTGTCATTCCAGTTCCAGTTTTGAGCGCTAATAGCTCAACGGTTTTCCGATCGATTTTCAATATTCTTACACCAACCGATCGGAAAATCTTCTAAGAATTGACCCAAATGAAGAAAAGAATGAAGAAAAATTGAAAATAATGATCCTATGTTTTACCGGAATTCTTGCTTTATGATTGGTTGGAAGATTCTTTACGATGATCTAAACCTATACCAATTTGATATCTGTGCTTGGGAAGTAAGCCCAAACAAGTGACGAAGTTTCCTCATTTCATCAAGATTTCGTATCGCCGCGGTTAAACCTAGACCATTTTGATGTCCTTGCTTGGGAAGTACGCCAGAAAGAGTGTTAAAGCCCCCTCGTGCCAACAGATTTCTTACGAACGCGATTAAACCTAGTCCGATTTGATGTCTGTGTTAGGGAAGTGTGCCAGAAAAAACAACACAAGTTCGTTGTCCCAACAGATTGCAAATTCTTTACTGCGAGACGATTAAACCTAGGCGAATTTGATAACTGTGTTGGAAAAATGTGCTACAGCTGTAGTGTTCGGTTATAATACGACTCTGTATGAAGGTGAAATTAGTCATCACCGATTCGGCCAATTTCAAAAGCAGTTTCTTTGTTTGAAACAAGAATTCGGATGAAAATATATTCGCTGTGTTCAGATTGGCAAGAAGAATGCAGTATATACATTCTTATAAATACAATCCCGCTTTTGGGCCGAAAAACTGCTTCCGAAATTGGGCTTTCCGACGAAAAGTCAATAACTGCTAGTTTCCCATGAATACGCATGCTTACCGTTTCATTAGATGTGTAGTGAAAAGATGTGCTGTTGATAAAATAGGATTGAATTGGTAAAATCCCTTCAACGTGGGGAACCATGAGTAATAAAAACAATCTTTAATTTCTGTAAGGTAGCAGGAAAGCAATAAAGACAGGAGTCACAACGACAACTTGTTAACCATAGCTACCTATTACCCCCTTCCTTTCCACCCGTCCCCTTCATTCCCGAAAAAATCCTTCTTCATTACTTTCCCTTACCGTCCCTTCATCAATTGTAGAATCATAGTTTCAAAAAAAAAAAAAAATTAAATAATTTGGGTTCTTGATGTTATTAAATTGTTTCCAAATGCACATAGAAATAACTCTGAAATCTTTTGAGTATTGAACGTATGCAATGTTACTAGTTTGATAAATGTTACATACAACGCATGTAGCATGTTTATATGTTGCATATAGCATGTATACATGAAGAATCGAATGATTACAAGCATGAATACATGCTACTATCACTACAAAGAGACTTACGTAGTCCTGCGTCACCTATATATGCGGTCGTATCTTGTACACAACCCCCCTGATTTTTTTTTATAAAATCAATTACAGTCTGAAAAACTCGAAAAATGAGTGTACGAGTTGAGTTAACGCTTCTAGCATGAAACAGAAATGGAAATTCGAACAATGGAATTTCCGAAAATCGTCCAAAAAAATTTTCCTTCGTTTTTGTTATTTTTCCATAGATTTTTGCATAGAAAATAATAACGTATACATTATAAGCAAGAATAGATTCGGTTTTCACGTTTAAACTTTAAACAAAAATGCTTAAAACCCATGTTTTTTTGCTCGATTAAAAAATTCACTTTGTGTTTTTTTCGCCCTAGTTTTTTTCGCCTTTTTCCTGGTCTTAGACCGAGATCGTTAGCCACCACTGCGACCACTGTGGTAATGTGAGAGTGTAGGTAAAGTGTGGTAAAAGAAAAAAAAGAAAAAGTGTGGTAGGTAAGTGTGTAGGTAAAAACTGCACAAATTTAGGTTTTTTCATTTTTCTGCTTGGATAGGGTGGATTTCAAAGACAGGTAGCGCAGACCCAAACTACCGACACCGCTTTTACCTATACTCGTTTTCAAATTCCAAATCGTTTATATTCTCCTGTTTGATTCTCATTTCTCATTCGTTTACTTTTCATCGAGTAGTAAAGACCGCATTGCACTTACGGCATTATACGGCATTATACAGGTTAATTTCGAACTTCAACTAAACAGAAACAATGTCTGATAACGGTGACCTCTTAGATTACGAGGATGAGGACCAGACCGAGCAGGTTACTACGGAACCGGCTGAGCAGCCAAAAAAAGATGTAAAAGGAACGTACGTCTCGATTCACAGTTCCGGGTTTAGGGATTTTTTGCTGAAACCCGAAATTCTCCGTGCCATTGTGGATTGTGGTTTCGAGCATCCATCAGAAGTGCAACATGAATGTATCCCACAGGCGGTGCTTGGTATGGATATCCTGTGTCAGGCTAAGTCTGGTATGGGAAAGACGGCTGTCTTTGTCCTGGCAACTTTACAGCAGCTGGAACCAACGGAAAGTGTACCATACGTGCTGGTTATGTGCCACACTCGTGAGTTGGCCTTCCAAATCAGTAAGGAGTATGAACGCTTTTCCAAGTATATGCCCAGCATTAAGGTAGCCGTGTTCTTCGGTGGGCTGCCCATTCAAAAGGATGAAGAAGTGCTGAAGTCAACCAACCCGCATATCATCGTTGGAACACCAGGCCGTGTCCTTGCATTGATTCGTAACAAGAAGCTGAATTTGAAGCACCTCAAACATTTCATCCTGGATGAGTGCGATAAGATGTTAGAGCAAATAGATATGCGTCGAGATGTACAGGAAATTTTCCGTAATACACCGCATGATAAACAAGTAATGATGTTCTCCGCTACGCTTAGCAAAGAGATTCGCCCCGTGTGCAAGAAGTTTATGCAAGATCCAATGGAAGTTTATGTTGACGACGAAACCAAATTGACGCTTCATGGATTACAACAGCATTACGTTAAGTTGAAGGAGAACGAAAAGAACAAGAAGCTCTTCGAACTTTTGGATGTATTGGAGTTTAATCAGGTCGTTATCTTCGTAAAATCCGTGCAGCGCTGCATGGCGCTGGCTCAGCTGCTTACGGAGCAAAACTTCCCGGCTATCGGGATTCACCGTGGCATGGTGCAGGAAGAGCGCTTGTCCCGTTACCAGCAATTCAAGGATTTCCAGAAACGTATTCTGGTAGCTACCGACTTGTTTGGACGCGGAATGGACATTGAACGTGTCAACATTGTCTTCAATTATGATATGCCCGAGGATTCCGATACCTACCTGCATCGAGTGGCTCGTGCCGGACGATTCGGTACCAAGGGGCTAGCGATTACATTTGCATCCGATGAAACAGATGCGAAAATTTTGAACGAAGTACAGGATCGATTCGACGTTAATATTACCAAACTCCCGGATGAAATAGATCTCTCGTCGTACATTGAAGGACGATAAAATGCCACAACAAAAATGAAAATAAAATGACAATTAAAATGCAATGATAGTACCGTAAGTTGACAATTAAAAAGACGAATGTCTTACGTCAATAGTGATATATACAAATAAAATAATAATAAAATAATAATAAGAATTCAATTTAAATTTAGACTAATTTAGTTTGTAAAAAACACAAAATAAATTTACGTGAATTTGTGAATCCTGACAGCTTTTCTTTTCTTTACAATGATGAGTCTGATCAAGACGAGGGAGCTTTGATTTGCGCTAGAGCTTCCGTTATAAGGATTTTAACTAGGATACTACGCTGTGTAGTAAAAGTCAGTTCGTACACCAAGCTTCACAAACAAAATTCTGACTCCATTAACACTTGGTTAGTTCAATTTTTTACATGATCTATTGTATGGATTTCTGATGTATCAATTTTGTCACTAACTTTGACACTAACTTTTAAGCACATAACTTTACAAGCTTTGTCACGTTGCACAGTGGGGCGACTCCATACAAATGCTGGCCAAGCAAAAAAATCTCTTTAAATCAGGGCGTGTTGTGGGTTCAAATCCGGTTATAATCTCTGATTACAGCTTGGTTCGACCCATGCACCTTCCAGCATTGGACAAAAGATAGGAGTCACAACGACAACTTGTTAAGCATAGCTACCTATTACCACCCCCCTTCCTTTCCACCCTTCCCCTTCATTCCCTGAAAAAATCCTTCTTCATTACTTTCCCTTACCGTCCCTTCATCAATTGTAGAATCATCGTTTCAAAAAAATATTAATATATGCCTGACCGCATTTCAAGGTCATGACTAAAGTCACGAGTTTGGTCAAGATTAGTATGCTTGAAAATGATTTTTCAACAAATGGTTCAAAATCAAGGGTCAGAATAACGGGTGGGGTATCCAACACGTTTTCCCGTTTTCAGTTCTATTTTACTCTTTTGCAGTTCCGTTTTGCCACTTTTCGTTTTGTCTTTTTTTCTGTAATGTTTTCTTGACTTTTATTCACTTTTCTTTTTTTTTTGTTTCCGGTTTTACTCCTCTCTCGTTTTTTTTCAGTCTCGTGTTTTCTGTTTCGCTATTCCATATTTTCTTATTTTCAGTTCAGTTTTTCCTATTGTTTCTAACAATTTGATTTATAACTTTTTTTCCCGTTTTCTGTCTTTTTTCTTTTCTTTTACCTGGTGTCGTTTTCAGTTCTTGTTTTTACTTTTTCTCGTTTTTCGTCTTTGCCAGTGCTTTCGTTCCTCTTTTAAATGCCTCATTTTTCTTCTTTTCTGTCACGTTCACTCTGTTTTCGGTTCTTTTTTCGCTGTGGTCTCCGACTATCCTGATATAAAATCCCGTTGTTCGTCTTTTTCTTTACAGTTTTACCCAATTTAATCCGTTTTTCCTGTTTTACGTTACTATTTTTCTGTCCCATCTTTCCTTCCCGTTCTCATTTCCCGTTACCATTTTGTCCCATCTCTCTCCTTTTATATTTCACTAGCTGACCCGACAAACTTCGTATTGCCACAAATTAACCTGTGTTGTACATAAATCATGAATCTCGGATGATCTTTGTCAATACCACAATAGATCAAAATAATGGTCGCAGTGGTCAAATCTTCCGACAAAAAAAAAGATCTTTGTCACAATCTCGAGTTTTGCAAGCCCCCCAGTGGGCGGCGCTTCCGACGGCGGGTCACCGGCAACACTCGCGACCGTCTCGTCCTGAATGATCTAGTGTTACTATAGATAGTTTTTGTGGTCTTGTATTGACTAATGTTTAATGAAAGAGTCTCGAATTTCTCGAGTTCGATTAGTTTTTGAGTTTCGCAAAAATTTCTGCTTTATTTGGATGAGAGTCCATATCCCCCTACCACAGGGGTGAGAGGTCTCTAACTATCGTAAAATAAATTCAAGACTCCAAAATCTCCCACATGCCAAATTTGGTTCCATTTGCTTGATTAGTTCTCAAGTTATAAGGAAATTTGAATTTCATTTGTATGGGAGCTCCCCTCCTTAAATGGGAAGAGGTCCTAATTCACCATAGAAAATATTTTTGCCTCCAGAAACCTCCACATGCCAAATTTGGTTCCATTTGCTTGATTAGTTCTCGAGTTATAAGGAAATTTGAATTTCATTTGTATAGGAGCCCCCCCTCCTAAAGTGGGTAGGGGTCCCAATTCATCATAGAAAAAATTTTGGTCTCCAAAAACACCCACGTGTCAAATTTGGTTCCATTTGCTTGATTAGTTCTCGAGTTATGAGGAAATTTGTATTTCGTTTGTATAGGAGCCCCCCCTCTTAAAGATGGGAGGGGTTCTAATTCACCATAGAAAATATTCTTGCCCTCGAAAACTTTCACATGCCAAATTTTGTTCCATTTGCTTGATTAGTTCTTCAGTTATGAGGAAATTTGTATTTCATGTGTATAGGATCCCCCCCTCCTAAAACGGGGAGAGGTCCCAATTCATCATGGAAAAAATTTTTGTCTCCAAAAACACCCACGTGCCAAATTTGGTTCCATTTGCTTAATTACTTCTCGAGTTAGGAGGAAAATTGTGTTTCTTTGGTACAGGAGCCCCCCCCTCTTAAAGTGGGGAGGGGTCCTAATTTACTATAGAAAATATTCTTGCCCTCGAAAACCTTCACATGCCAAATTTGGTTCCATTTGCTTGATTAGTTCTCGAGTTATGAGGAAATTTGTATGGAAGCCCCCCCTTTTAAAGAGGAGTGGAGTTATAATTCCCCTTATAAAGAGGGGAGGGATCTCAATTTACCATAGAATAAATTCTTGTCACCGAAAACACCCACATGCCAAATTTTGTTATATTTGTTTGATTAGTTGTCGAGTTATGCAGAAATTTATGTTTCATTTGTATTGGAGCCCCCCTCTTAGTGGGGGGAGGGGTTTCTAACCATCACTAAAACCTTTCCTGGCCCCAAAAAACCTCTACATGCATATTTTCATGCCGATTGGTTCAGTAGTTTTCGATTCTATAAGGAACATACGGACAGACAGACAGACAGAAATCCTTCCTTATAGGTATAGATTTGACTCGTTTTCCTCATTTCCTCTGTCGGTTTTCTTTCTTTCTTTCGCTATTCTTCTTTTCCTTTTTCGTTTCTCCGCTCTTTTTTGCTCCGTTTTCCCTTTCTTGTCTTGTTTTCCTTCTTTTTTAACATTATCCCCACCTGTTCTGTCACGTTTTTTTTTCTGTTTGTTCTTTTTTCTCTTCTTTTTCGTTTTTCACTCTTTTCAGCCCCAATTTTCCTCTTAATTTTCTCTTTTTTGTTCCGTTTTTCGCCTTTTTTTCGTTTTTCCTCTTTTCCAGTGTTGTTTTTCTATTGTTTTCTGTACCATTACTCCCATTGTCCTCCTTTTAAATGTTTTGTTTTTATCTTTCTGGTTTTCTAGCTCATTTCGTCTTCCGTTCTCATTTTCGCTCTCCAGTTTACTATATTCTGCTCTCGTTTCTCAATGCTAATGCTCCTGTATTTTCATCCTTTTCTATCCCGTTGTTTACTTTATTTTCACCGCCTTCTTTTTCTATCCGCTTCGTTTTCGTTTTTTATCGTTTTTCCTTCTTTTCTCTCATTTTTCTTCTTTTCTCTTCCGTTCTCCCTCTTGTTCTGAGCAGTTTCCTCTTTTTTCCTCTTTTTTAAGGAAAATGGGACACATGTCCCAGTGTGCCTGCTCTTTAGAGCAGTCAAAGCCAGACTCAAAGAGGAGATCAAAAGGAGCCACTCAAACTTGGTACACTAGAATCTCGTTTTACGTCCGTTCATTTTACGTGATTTTGTTTTACGTCCAAATTTTGAATTAACGTCCTCGCGTTTTACGTCCGAAATTTAAATTAACGTCCTCTCGTTTTACTTCCGAAATTTGAATTAACGTCTTCGGGAAGTTTACTCAAATGAATGCCGCCTTCAAGATGGTATGGAAAATAACGCAGAATTGACTCACTACGTGGCGCTAGCCTATATGTAGCATTCTTATACAAGCTCCGATACAAATGAAATTCAAATTTACTCATAACTCTAGAACTAATCAAGCAAAAGGAACCAAATTTGGCATGTAAGGGGTTTTGGAGGCAAGATTTTTTTCTATAGTGAATTTAGGCCTTTGCCTTCTTTAAGAAGGGGTTTTTAGTTTATTTTTAATTCAGTTTTTATCCTGTTTTAATTCAGTTACAATCCTGTTTCAATTCAATTCAATTTCAATAGTTAGTATTCAGTATTAATTCAGTATCAGACCAGTGTCCATTCAGCTCTTATTCAGTTTAATTCAGTTTCAATTTAGTTTCAATTAGGTTTTAATTCAATATTACTTCAGTCTTAGCTCAGTTTCAGCTCAGGTTTAGTAAGTTTCAAATCAGTTGTAGTTCAGCTCCGTTTCAATAAAAAAAATTATTCAGCTTCTGTTCAATTTTAGCACAACTTTTTTTGAGGTTCAGTCCAGTTGCAATCCAGTTGCTCAAATTTAGTTTATAATCCATTTCAGTTTAATTTTAGCTCAGTTTCAATTCAGTTTAGTTCATTTTCAATTTACTTTCAGATTTTTTCAATTTGGTTAAGATTCAATTAAGTTTTTATTCAATTTCAGGTCAGTTTCAATCTAGCTTCAAATAAGCTTCAATTTGGTTCAATTTCAATAGAGTTTTTGTTAGGTTTCGGTTCTGTTTTAGCAAGTTTAAATTCAGTTTCTATTCATTTCAATTCAGTTTCAATTTAGTTCCAGTTTAAGCTCAGTTGCAATATGCTTTTATTCTGTTTCTGTTTAGTTCAGTTCAGTTGTATCAATTCAGCAGTTATTCATTTTCAGTTCGGTTTAACTCTGTTCCATCCAGTTTTTTTTTCAGTTTCAGTTTCAATATGGTTTTTGTTCTGTTTCAGTTCAGTTTTAATATAGATTTGGTTTAGTTCCGTTTTAATCAAATTTTCCTTCATAATTTGAGTTGAGATTTTTTCAATCAGTTTCTATTTGGTTGTAATTCAGTTTCAGCTTCGATTAGTTTTGAATAAGTTTTTATTCAGTTTCATTTCAGCTTGAACGCTGTTTTAATTAAAGTTTTATTAAAAGTTGCAATTTAATTTTAGCTAGTTTTAATTCTGTTGCAGTTCAGTTCAATTCATTACAATTCAGTTTATTTCAATTTACGTTTAGTTTAGTTCAGTTTCAAATAAGTTTTTATTCAGTTTCTGTTAAGTTTTAGTCAGTTAAAATTCAGTTTTAATTTAGTTTGGATTCAGTTCAGTTTCAATTCACTTTAATTTCTGATTCTGTTCAGTTCCAATGAAGTTCTATTGAGTTTCAGCACAAATTCAAGATGGTTTCAGTTTAATTTCAGTTCAATTTAAAGTCAGTTTCAATTAAGTTTTTATCTAGTTTTAGCCAGCTCTAATTCTGTTTCCATTAAGTTTCAGTTTCAGTAACTTCAGTTAAGTTTCTATTGAATGCAGCTTAGCTTCATATATATTTTATTTTGTTTCAGTTTAGTTTTCGCTCAGTTTCAGTTCAATTTCAATTTATATTTATATATTTTCGATATATTTCAGATTCAGTGAAGTTTTTTCAATTTCACTTCAAATTTATAACAGCTTAAATTCAGGTTTAGTCCAGTTACAATTCATTTTCAATTCAGTTTCTAATCAATTACCGTTCAGTTTAGCTCAGTTTCAATAGAGTTTTCATTAAGTTTCAGTACAGTTTTAACCAGTTTCAATTTAGTTCCAGTTTAAGCTCAGTTTTGTTGTGGGTTTTATTCTGTTTCAGTTTGGTTTCAGTTCAGTTTCAATGAAGTTCCGAAGTTGTTTCAAGTCAGTTCATATTCAATTTCAGTTCAGTTTTAACTCTGTTCCATTTTGTTTTTACTCAGTTTCAGTTCAGTTTCAACATAGCTCCAGTTTATTTCACTTTCAATTAAGTTTTGATTCAGTTTCAGTTCAGTTTCAGCAAGTTTCAATTCAGTTCCAGTTCAATTTCATTATAGATTTGGTTTAGTTCAGTTTTAACCAAATTTTCCTTTAGTTTCAGTTCAGTGTTAGACAGTTTTAATTCAGCTTCAGTTCAGTTTCTATTTGGTTTCAATTCAGTTTTATTTTCTATTAGGTTTAATTAAGTTCTTATTCAGTTTCAGCGCAGTTTCAATTAAATTTTTATTCAGTTTCGATTTAATTTTAACTAGTTTTAATTCAGTTGCAGTTTAGTTCCATTTCAATTCAGTTACAGTTCAGTTTATTTCAATTTAGGTTTAGTTTAGTTCAGTTTCAAATGAGTTTTTATTCAGTTTCAGTTCAGTTTTAGCTAGTTGCAATTCAGTTTGAGTTCAGTTCAGTTTCAATTCACTTATATTTCCGCTTCTGTTCAGTTCCAATCAAGTTTTATTTAGAGTCAGTTCAGATTCAAGATGGTTTCAGTTTAATTTCAGTTCAGGTCAGGTTAAATTAAGTTTTTATCCAGTTTCAGTCCAGTTTTTGCCAGGTTGAATTCTGTTTCCGATCAATTTCTATTCAGTTTCAATATTGTTCCAGTGCAGCTTAGTTTCATATGTATTTTACATTGTTTCAATTTAGTTTTAGTTCAGTTTCAGTTCAATTTCAATTTAGTTTTGGTTTATTTCAGATTCAATGAAGTTTTTATTCAATTTTACTTCAATTTCATAGCAGCTTTAGTCCAGTTACAATGCTGTTTCCGTTCAGTATCCAACCAATTTTAGTTTAGTTTTAGCGCAGTCTCAATTCAGTTTAGCGCAGTTTCAATAGAGTTTTTATTAGGTTTCGGTTCAGTTTCAACCAGTTTCAATTTAGTTCCAGTTTAATCTCAGTTTCGTTGTGGGTTTTATTCTGTTTCAGTTCAGTTTCAATGAAGTTTCAGTTAAATTGTTTCATTGTTAAACATATTAACATTTCCGCGTAGTTTGCAGAGAAAAACACCGACGGATTCTGTAGTTAGCCGCAATGGTTGCTAAAAAATTCGCTGCTGCGAGAACGCAGTTCCGGAGCGGTTCTTTCGTAGTTCGTAGAGTGTTTTTCATTCAAAGACTTTCTGAGCACTTCCGAAGTAGTTTTGGGGTATTTTCAGAAGAGTTTCAGATCAATTCAACAGTAAATTCCGGGCAGTTTCAGACTTTTTAAAATATTGCTGAAACAGTTTCTAAGAAGCTCCAGTGAGGTTTTGCTCCAGTGGTTTCAGAGCAGCTACTGAGCAGTTTCAAGACAGTTTCAGAAAAGTTTCACAGCAACTTCAGAGCAATTTCAAAAAAATCGTTAAGCAGTTTGAAAATGGCTTTAGACGAGCTTTATTAGTTTCATTGTAGTTTCTGAGTAGTTTCATGGAATTTTCAGAGAATATTCTGAACCATTTCAGGATAGGTATATTACAGTTTCACAGCAGTTCCAGTGCGATTTTAGAAATTTTTTAGGTGTGATTTTCCAGTAATTTCTGAGCAATTCTAAGACAATTTCTAAGCAGATTTAGAATAGTTTCTGAACATTTTCAGAGTAGTTCTAGAGCAGTTTCATAGAAGTTTCAGAACAGTTTCAAAGCTATTTTATAACTGTTTCACAACATTTTTAGAACAATGCCAGGGCACCTTCAGAAGTGTTGTACAGTGATTACGGAACAATTTCAGAGAAATTTTAGGGCAGTTCGGAAGGCGTTTCAGAGCGTTTCAAAGGAGTCTTGTAGTGATTACAAAGCAATCCGGGGAGGAGACACTCTGAGCAGTTGTTTGAGAGCAATTTTTAAGCAGTTTCAAGGTATTTTCGGAGCAGTTTCTAAGCAATTTTAGGGCAGTTTCAGAGCAACTTCAGAACGCCTGTCGAGAAGTTTCAGAGAACCTTTAGGTCAGTTTCAGAATAGTTTCTTCGCAATTCTAAAGTAATTTCACAGTAGTTTCAGACAAGCTTCTGAACAGATCAAGAACAGCTTCAGTAGTTTCAGAGCATAATACATAATAGTTTCAGAGCTGTTGCTGAGCAGTTTGGAAAAGCGTGTAGGGCGCAATATCTCTGTATATTAGCGTCGGTAAGAGGAAATGCTTATCAACTTAGAGACTATATTCGTTTCATTATCCCTGATTTTTATTTTCAGGTATATTAAGTTCAAGTGTTTAGGTAGTTTTCGAGCCGTAAATCTCGCAGTGTTTTTTAGTTTTTTTCGATAATATTTCGATATATTAAATTAAATTATGGTTGTACATGAGCACCATTGGCATTATATTAAATTCGTTAAAAAGAGATTTTTTATATCTTAATTTTCGTAATTACTGGCTTTACAAGAAAATTTTCGAATATGAAGGTTAGTCTCATATAACTGGTGCTTACATAATTACATTATCCATCTAGCTCCCTCCATCTACTAACAATTCCTTTCCCGAAATACTTGTGAAGATGCAGAGAATTCCCTGGCCTTTAGTAGCAACAAGTATTGGACTAACATTCCTTCCCATCCCACCAGGACCCGCATTCGGACGTGGCCGGCGTCGGTATTGATCGGCATGCAGGGACCTGATATGGTTGCACAATGAGGAATAGCGTGCTGTCCCAAGTATGCTTTTTCCAGGCATCATTTTGCAATTTTCATCGGTCCTGGTCAATAACGGTATCCACATGGGCGGTATCCTATGCTTTTCCTATTTGAAAATTTTGTTTGAAATTGGACTTGAAATTTTATCTGAAACTGAAATTGAATTGCACTTAGAATTGGACTTGAAATTGGGTTTGAAATTAAAGCTGAAATTGGACATGAAATTGAATTTCGCATTATGCTCGAAAGTGAATTGAAATTGGACGTAAATTGGTTTTAAATTGACCTTGAGATTAGACATGGGAATACATTTGAAATTTGATTTGCATTTGGAATTCAAATTTTAGTCAAAATTGGGTTTGAAATCAGCGTTTAAATTTGACTAGATTTGAGAAAATTTGGTTTAAAACCGGATATGCAATTGGAATTGAAGTTGAACTTAATATTGGACATTACGTTAGACTTAAATTTGGACATGGACAGGGACGAAGTTTTACTTGAAGTCAGGATTGACTTATAACGTCTTAAACACTTACACGTTTTGTCTGTTTTCTGTTCTTTTTTACTCTTTTGCAGTCCCGTTTTTCCACTTTTCTGTAATGTTTTCTTGGTTTTTATTCACTTTTCTTCTTTTTGTTTCCGGTTTTACTCTTTTTCTTTCGTTTTTTCAGTCTCGTGTTTTCTGTTTCGTTATTCCATTTTTTCTTATTTTCATTTCAGTTTCTCCTATAGTTTCCAACCATTTGTTTTATAACTTATTACTTATATAACTTTTATAACTTTTCTTCTCTTTTACCTGGCTTCGTTTCCAGTTCTTGTTTTTTCTCCTTCTCGTTTTTCGTCTTCGCCAGTGCTTTCGTTCCTCTTATTTTTCTTCTTTTCTGGCACGTTTATTCTGTTTTCGGCTCTTTTTTCGCTGTGTTCTCCGACTTTCCTGATATAGAATTCCGTTGTTCGTCTTTTTCTCTACAGTTTTACTCAATTTCCGTTTTTCCTGTTTTACGTTTCTATTTTTCTGTCCCGTTTTTCCTTCCCGTTCTCATTTACCGTTACCATTTTGTCCCATCTCTCTCCTTTTGTATTTCGTTTGACTCGTTTTCCTCATTGCCTAAGTCGGTTTTCTTTCTTTCGCTATTCTATTCTTTCGCCTTTTTTTCTTTTTTCCTCTTTTCCAGTGTTGTTTTTTCTGTCCCATTACCTCTTTTTAAATGTTTTGTTTGTTGTTCTTTCTGGTTTTCTCGCTCATTTCGTTCTTCGTTTTATCCCTTTTGTCTTCCGTTCTCATTTTCGCTCTCCAGTTTACTCTTTCTGCTCTCGTTTCTCAATGTTCCTGCTCTTGCATTTTCCTCCTTTTCTATCCCGTTGTTTTCTTTATTTTCTTCGCCTGCTTTTTCTATCCGGTTTGTTTTCATTTTTTATCGTTTTTCCTTCTTTTCTCTTCCGTTCTCCCTCTTGTTCTGAGCAGTCAATTATGCATCATTACTCACAACCAATTATGTATGTATGTTATTACGTCTGATGATGGCCGAAGGAAAAACAGTAGGCAGAAACGTCACAGCAAATCAATAGTTTTCGATTTTCACCGAAAAGAATCAACAAGTTCTAATATTATTATTCACCTAAATAAGCTAAATTATTATTGATCTAAATAAGCAAATAATCTCTAATCTGTTTAAACAAACACAATTACACAAAACATGTTTTGTCAGTCAGTAGCTAGCGTTAGAGATTCACTAGGTTTATGTACGCAGACAACTACTCTTAGAGGAAAGAAAGGTAAATTCACACACAGTTCATTATTTTTGCGTTTCGCAGGCATGCTTTCAGAAAGCGTCTGTCGTCGTTAGGAAAGCAAGTTGCTCAATGTTAATTGATTTTTTTTTGATTTCTTACATCGCCTTCAAACCATCTGCAAATACTGACATGGGAATGAAGTAAAAAAAAACAACGTGTATAAATTGATAATTTTTCCCATCCTGCTTTCATCGGTGCTCCGTTGCACGTGCGTCAATGCGAGTACAGCATTGCAAACCATTTGGAAAAGCCCGAGAAAACCTCAATCCGATCGTGTGTGTGTGTGCGCTGCCACCCGTCCATAATTGAATTCCGACATTGTTTAATTCAAAGGCGAGCACAAAAATCAAACCCGTGTTATGCTTCAATTCATTATCGAATTAAAAATGTAGATTTGCACATTATAATGCATATAAATTAGTTCGCCACCCCCGTTTCGGAGCGTCCGTTTCGTGCTGCAGCGCGTCCGGTTTGCCACCGATCGGACGGTTACGTCGGACGTCGACGAGGCGTTTGGCGAGAGCCCCCCGAAGGCAACTGCATCGAAGCAAGTGGACTGCAAGCCTCGAGAATCGCCACAGTCAGCCCAGGCAGCAGCGGTGCTGCCTAAGCCAGCCCACACAAAAAAAAGAAAGGAGGAAAACAAAACAGGAGAAATACGCCAGCCAACATCCCGCGAACCGGACAAACACCGATCGTTTCACGGGCTCGCACGTTCCAATCGCGGCATATCGATCTCGATCGGATTAGCGGCAGCCTCATGTATGCTCACGATGTGTTCGCAGCTTCTATTCCCCGCGCGCGCGCCCCTAGCTTCCTCACCGCCGAGAAAACACAAACTGGAGTGAATGGCAAAAGAACAAGAAGAAGCATGCAACAAACAAAGGTAGAAGAAAAGCTAACAAACATCACCGCCACGGCGCACACCGTTCTATCAGGCGAAAAACATAGTTTGGAAAGCAAGAGGAAAATATGCTGCAACAACAGAGAGCTGCTCTCACACTTCGAATCGAATCCTTTCCACCGCTGCCGCCGCGTCGGTTACGTAGTCCAAGAAGGGAGGAGGACACTCGGGCCGTCCGTCTCTTCTGTGTGGTCAAGCAATCATCATCATTATGTGCCGAACGGTGTGTAATTCTTTCCTCTCCGGAGTTCAAATTATCAACTACAAAGTAAGAATTTTGTCCACCCAGTCGCATCCACCGTGCTACCTCTTGTGGTCGCTGATTTCGCCCCGTAGTTTTATGGTGATTTGTTCGATCAGTGCGATAAATGTTGACTGTTGTAGAACGTAGGTTTACCCCTGGCCGACCCACCGCGCACCGCCCGGACGTCTTCGATTGCGAAAGTTTCTTCTGCTGCGATCTGTTTTCCAGTTGTCCCGTCG
Source organism: Sabethes cyaneus (assembly GCF_943734655.1). NCBI lineage: Eukaryota > Metazoa > Arthropoda > Insecta > Diptera > Culicidae > Sabethes > Sabethes cyaneus. Next base: position 157,842,037 of record NC_071353.1, read on the forward strand.
TCGTCGTCGGATGTCGATTTCCCGAGTAGTCCCGTTTCCGCGCCTGTGTGGCACATCCATCCGTAGCACGCGCTCGAGTTGTACCGCCCTCCCCCCCCCCGGGTGCTTTTCCCCCAACGGACAACGGTCCACAGCAAGTCCGCGAGATGCAGCCAGAGAGCAAACAGAGAAATAAAAAACAAAATCGAACCGGTGCCGTATGTGAGGTGTGTTTAATTTAAATAATTTATTTCCTCGAGATGCGAATTAAGCGCGCAGCGCAGGCAGGTAAGCGAGTGTAATGGAAATGAGTACCCACTGCTGTTGCTGCTGCTGCTGCAGTAAACGAGAAGAGGCTGCCAAAGGCAGCAGAGGAAGAAAAAATCGAATCCACGTACAGCTACATATGGGGAGGAAAACCCGAGCGCGCGCACACGCGGCTGGGAGAAGAAATATTAATTAAAATACATCGTAACTGTCGTTAATTTACATGATTCTGCTTCCTTGATCTTGTCGCTGATTGTGTGCGCTCGGTAGGTTCGGACCACGACGGCGGCGACGTGACCATTGTTTGACCAGCGATCGACACCGTGAACGTGAAGGCGAAGGCGATCGGATCACGTGTACCACGGGTACGGATCGCCATGTACCACCACCATGTTCACCTGCGCAGAAGCTTCAACTTTAGAAAGTAGCCACGAAAAAGATTTCTCTACTTCTCAAATTTCAATCCCGCAGTGACACTTTTACGGCATCCCCTAGCAGTAATACAGAGCAGTGAAAATAAGCTCACACTTTAGATGTCGCCGGTGGCGAATTTCTTGCATCCTGAACAAGCCGACGATCGGACCGGGGACGGACCGGGGAGAGTTGGTGAGATATGCGCTTGCGTCGCGGCCGACGCAACGCATGCCGGGATGAATAATGGTTCTCTAATTTAATCGGCTGTGCACCATCAACGGACGGAGCTGGAGCTTGGGCCAGTTGCCTGCCTGCCAGTCAGCAGTTCCAGTTCAGCCGGCTTTGGGACCCTTAAGGTGTCGGCCGGCCGGCCGGTCCTCGCTGGGATCGGGCACACACTCGCTCGCTCGCACCGCTTCTTACTTAGTGCCACGCTGATTAGTTTAACGTTCACAAAGTAGCATTAGGAGAGCGCGCACGGAGGTTGACACGGCCCGGGCCCGGGAACGGTCCGGCACCGGAAAATGGATCCAAATCGGTGGGGTAATATATTTCAGGGCGCATTTTTCCAGTTCATTAATTATTCTATTTATCTCTTGCGGCAAAACGGGGCGGCTTTTGCGTTGCACCACCAAATCGGAACGGAACGGGACGGAACAGGCCGGGTGGAGAATATGGTGCAATAGAATAAGTCATTCATATATGTTAGTGAAATTTATTAAGTGTTTCCAATGGTGTTGTTCGAGGAAATTGATACTTGGTCAGTCAGATTGGCAGGAGATTTTGTGCCGTAAGCGTTACGCTTTTTTCGCATTTTGAATTGCCGTACTTTCTGCGTTAATAAATCTGACAAAGCCGGCAGGGGAAAATAATGCATTTATTATTTCGTATGTCGTATTATTATTCTACAATTTGGAAGGTTCGCAAGTTTACAAGTTCCACTAAAGTAGAGCAATTTCATGCGAAATCGCCCTACTGTTATCTTTTTGTTATCTCACATATGCCCATAGTACGTTGGCTGTCCGGCGATACGGTAGAGTTGGTTGCGGTCTTTGTAAGCCTAAACCACTAAAAAATCAAAGCAATGCACTCCGTAAGTAATAATAACTCTCATCGGAACAATCGGCAAAGACCCACGCGACGAAAACGGACTAACGATTGGAAATAAGGAACATGGAACTATCGGTCTCTAAATTTCCTCGGAAGTACCCACGTGCTTTCTAAAGAAGTGAAGAACCGCAAGTTCGACATCGTAGCGCTGCAGGAGGTATGCTGGAAAGGAACGATGGTACGTACGTATAGGGATGGTCATACCATCTACCAGAGCTGAACTGCGGCAATACACACGAGCTGGGCACAGCTTTTATAGTGAAGGGCGAGATGCAAAAGCGGGTGATCGGGTGGTGGCCGATCTACCTCCGAATCTGCATATTAAAAATCAAGGACCAATTCTTTAATATTAGCATAATTACCGTGCACAGCCCTCATCTAGGAAGTACCGATGATGACAAAGACGAATTTTACGAGCATTTGGAGCGCGAATACGACCGCTGGCGCTGTTCAAGACATGATGTCAAAATCATTATCGGGGACTGTAATGCACAGGTTGGTCAGGAGGAGTAATATAAACCAGTTATGGGATGGTTCAGCGCACACCCGCATGCGAACGAAAAGGGCCTAAGACTTGTCGACTTCGCCACCTCCAAGAATATGGCCATCCCAAGTAACAATTTCTGTGCTATAAAGCCGTAGGCATATGTTATAAGAGTTTTATAGTGGTAGTACTGAAGCTAATTTGTTTTTATAAAGCAACATACTGCATTAAATAAATTTATCTTCAAGATATCCTGAAATGGTTTGGGACGACCTTTTAAAACTCTTTCAATAGGCTATAATGGCGAATAAAGTACAATTAAGTTTGATAGGGATATATGAGTGTCAAATAAAACTCATTCATTAAAACCAAATGAAGCCCCCCAACAAAGGATTCAACTATGTCCTAAATACGTATTAAAAGACTCTTAGCCTTTTGGTTATCAGTTTGAGTCAATGTTAAAGCAATTATTGGTTTATCCCAAGCAGCAATATTAGCTTTTTGATAATCTCAATGCTGTTTTTACGACCATACTCTTAAATCTTCTTTTAAAGCTCGTAAACATGAAAAGTAATAACAAATCAATGAATAGCCTTACTTAGAACCAGAGAGGGCAACGATAGAGGAAAGAGTTGGAACCAAGCTTTAAAATCATCTACAGATATCTAAGTTTTACTGCACAATATCCTATCGTAGTTTTATAGCGGTTGTTTCGACTTAAATGAGAACTATATATTTCAAAGCAGCAATTTGATTTTTATTGTATTCTTTAAACGGTTTTTATGGCCAAATAAAAAGCATCTGCCTAATAACATCTGTAAAACCATTTTAATGACTAGTGCTCTTCAGAAAAATTTTAAAACAATTTTCAGGCAAACTATAATGCTGCTTTAAACCGATTTGGATGTAGCCTCTATATTCTACAGGATTTTTTTTTCGAACTCTATAAGAGTAATGTTAAGTGCAAGTAGCTTTATTACACTGACTGAAAGCAGCAATAAAGTCAACTGGATTTTTCGATACTTGACAGCAGCCACCATAAACTGATATAGCTTTTCGTTCCGCTCTCCAAAACTATAAGGCATGAAACTATGCTAAATATGTTTAACTAGCCTGTTGTTGTTTAAACAACGCAAATAAATTTGATTAGGTAATCGTAATATCCTGTAACCAAACTGCATCGACTGCATTCTGCAACATGAAAACATCGATATCAACTTCATTTTTGCTGCTCTCTCTCTGCATTGATGCAATAGCTAGCATTTTTGTTTCAAATCTAACAAAAATGACAGAATGTCAATATAGCCTAGCCTAAAAAATAGGTTTTCGGTGATAATCTCTATACACTCTTCTTAACAACTGCAAAAAATATGCTTGGAAGGGTATTACCTTTTCAAGAGCACTTTAAAACTGATAGATTTGTTGCGGCTTGACAAGCAACCACAATGAGATTAAGCTTGTATTGAGACGTTTATTGCTACGCCTTCTCATGGGAGTACTAAGGGAAGTTTGACGAGAGACGTTGCATAGTTAACTGGTTTAACAGTATTTTTTAAGCAACAGCAATAAATGTTTTATTTGGCTTCGTCAAACCATTTTTGCCGAAAATCCATCTTATATTGATTATAAAACTGTTTATAAAACCGAACTATGCAAATACTTTTATGAAGCGAAAAATTGCTTTGAGGGATTGCATAAAGCTATTTTGAACCGTGTGAACCAACTGCAGTCTGGAAGATTCAGAAAAAAGAACAAAAGTTTTATTGCGGTTGTTTCTACAACCACTATAAAAGCTGCTGGCTATATACAACATCTTTCATTAAACCGCTCTAATCTTATTGTGGTTGCTGTCAAACTGCAACAAATCTGTTAGTACCGTAGTACCTTCTTCTAGCATAACCTCTACCATCGGTACACACCTGGAGATCACCCAACCATACGGAATCACAAATCGACCACGTTCTGATAGATGTTCGGCACTTTTCAGACATTATCGACGTCAGAACCTATCCGGATCACTACCTAGTGATGGTAAGGATACGTCAAAAACTATCTGTTGTGAACAACATACGATACCGGCGCCCGCCACGGTATAATCTAACGCGACTGAAACAACCGCATATCGCCAAAAACTACACGTTATCTCTCGAAACCACGCTGCCGGAAAGGGGTTGTGCTGGATGAAGTCCCTCTTGAGGACTGTTGGAATTCCGTGAAAACAGCCATTAACTGCGGGTCGGAGAACGTCCTAAGCCTTGTGGCACCGAATCGACGTAACGAATGGTTTGACGAGGAATGCCAGCAGATATTGGCTGAGAAGAACGCAGCGCGGGTACAAATACTACGTAGAGCCCCCCGTCAGAATGTGGAGCGATCCAAACAGAAGCGGAGGCAGCAAACCCGACTGTTCCAGGAGAAGCAGCGTTATCAGGAGGAGGTGGAGTGCGAAGAACTCGAGCAGCTGTACCGCTTTCAAGACACACGGAAGTTCTATCAGAGACTCAACGGATCTCGCAAAGGCTTTGTGCCGCGGGCCGAAATGTGCAGAGATAAAGCTGGAGGTATCCTGTCTGACGACCGTGCGGTGCTTGAAAGGTGGAAGCAGCCCTACGAACATCTGAATGACGTGCAGACGGAAGACCATGATAGCGGAGGAAGTGACCACATTGGTGTAGCAAGCAACGAAGATGTGCCACTCCCATCGATAAAGGACGTTAAAGAAGCCATCCAGCGGCTGAAGAACAACAAAGCAGCGGGAAAGAATGACATTGGAGCGGAACTTATTTAAATGGGCCCGGACAAGTTGGCTGTCTGTCTGCATCAACTGCTTGTCAAGATTTGGGATACGGAACGACTACCGGCAGTAGTGGAAAGACGGGGTTATCTGCCCTATCTACAAGAAAGGTGATAAGCTGGATTGTGAGAACTACCGAGCCATCACTATCCTGAATGCCGCCTACAAAGTGCTGTCCCAAGTCCTCTTTCACGGACTATCACCAATACCCAATAGATTTGTGGGAAGTTACCAGGCCGGCTTCATGGAGGGTCGGTCTACAACGGACCAAATCTTCACCCTGCGGCAGATCCTCCAGAAGTGCCGCGAATTCCGAGTCCCCACGTACCAGCTGTTCATCGATTTCAAAGCCGCATATGATAGCGTAAACCGACAAGAGTTATTGAAAATTTTGGACGAAAACGGCTTACCCGGGAAGCTTACTAGACTTATCATGGCAACGATGGATGGGATCCAGTGCCGTGTGAGAATCTCGGGTGGAATGTCGGGCCTATTCGAATCTCGCAGGGGACTTCGACAAGGAGATGGTCTTTCCTGCTTGCTATTCAACATTGCGCTTGAAGGTGTTATAAGACAAGCGGCGATCAAAATGCGGGGCACGATTTTCAATAAATCCAGTCAATTTATCTGCTTTGTTGATAGCATTGATGCTGTCGGCAGAGTATTTGAGGCGGTGGAAGATCAGTATCGTCAGACTAACACGCGAAGCACAGAAGATTGGATTGAAGATAAATACGTCTAAAACGAAGTACATGCTGGCGGGCGGGACCGACCGCGGCAGGGCCCGCTTGGGCAGTACCGTGGTAATCAACGAGGATGAGGCTCACTGGCAACAGAGGACAACTATACCAGCCATGAGATTAAAGGCCGTATTATCAGCGGAAGTCCTACTACGGACTCTACAAACACTTACGGTTGAACAAGCTGAGCCCCCGCACAAAGTGCACACTGTACAAAACGCTAATTAGTCCGGTTGTCCTTTACGGGCATGAAACGTGGACACTGCTAGAAGAGGACCTACGAGCACTCGGAGTTTTCGAACAGCGGAATGCAAGAGAACGGTGTAAGGAGGCGAAGAATAAGCCACGAACTTACGCGTCTCTACAGTAAACCCAGTATTCAGAAAGTGGTTAAAGCTGGACGCATACGTTGGGCAGGACATGTTGCTAGAATGCCGGATAACCATCCTGCAAAAATGGTTTTCGCATCGAATCCTGTAGGAACAAGACAAAAAGGGGCACAGCGAGCGAGGTGGCAAGACCAGGTGGAGCGAGATCTGGCGAGCAATGGGTGCCCGCGGAACTGGAGACCAGCTGCCGTGGACCGAACTAGATGGTGAAATTATACTGCGCAGGCCTTTTATTAAGACGTCAGGGGAATTAGGTAAGTAAGTGGTTTTATTTATTTGAACATTAGCAGCCAGCCCACCAAAGTGAGGGAATGTAGTTAAGGACAACGTCTATGTCGCATCGCAATTGTCAAGTTTATTTGTTACCTTTCAAGCCTCGTGCGATTTCCAGATATATACAGCTGATTTTTAGATCTTTGCTTAGGTAGGACACTTTCCATGTCTAATGTACGAAGATATATCTCTATACTACCGTCTCCCGGGCTCAACGTTCATTGTTTCTGCTGAGGCATGGTAACCGCTATCTTCCTTGCTGTCATCTCACCGTCCAAAAAACCAACCGTAGTGATTCTTTAAAGTACGATCATGGCCATGGATTCATCCGGTCCCAATCATCCGCAGATTTAAGGTAAACTTATGGTCTGGATGCCTAAGCACTTTTTTTAAAGTCTCCCATTTGATGCTAAAATAATCGAAGCTAGATAAATTTTCTTGGTTAATATCATTATGATCATCATTGTAAATTTTAATGTGTTGTACACGATTGCTCATAAGTTTTTAAATTACACGTCCAATCAAAAAACAAAGCAATAGAGATATATTAAATGGGACTATTTAGGGTAAAGAACCGGTTTTAAGCAGTCTAAGCGGGTCACTGATTGCTTTACCTTATTACAAGCGATGGGTTGACTAAGTGGGGGATATCAGCATACCAATCTTCTTGCTACCTTTAATTCTTCAAGCTGTTACGACTGGAAGACACCATTATTGAGCTAAGCTTTTGATTTTGCGCTTCAAAAGTTGAAGCGATGGAACTAATTTTGATCAGACCGAACATATTTTCACCCTCAAGGTGCTTCTGTTTTAAGCAGTCCTGAAATCTGAATTTTTATACGCCCCCATTAAAAATCCCTCGAACTTTCCCCCCTATTCAGTAAGTTCGCGTTCCTATCCGCGACCCACTAATCGGCATCTGCATTAATAGTGTTCGGTTACAATACGACTCTGTATGAATACGCATGCTTGCCGTTTCATTAGATGTGTAGTGAAAAGATGTGCTGTTGATAAAATATGATTGAATTAGTAAAATCCCTTCAACGTGGAGAATCATTGGTAATAAAAACAATCTTTAATTTGAGTAAGGTAGCAGGAAAGCATTAGTTTGTGTTCTTGATTTTGTTCAGTGGTTTTCAAATGCACAATCTTTTGAGAATTGAACGTATGCAATGTTACTACTTTGATAAATGTTACATACAACGCATGTAGCATGTTTATATGTTGCATATAGCATGTATACATGAAGAATCGAATGATTACAAGCATTAATACATGCTACTATCACTACAAAGAGACTTACGTAGTCCTGCGTCACCTATATATGCGGTCGTATCTTGTACACAACCCCTCTGATTTTTTTTATAAAATCAATTGGCTCAATAAAAAAATTCAATATAAAATCAATTGGTGTGTGGGCTCTACAGTCTGAAAAACTCGAAAAATGAGTGTACGAGTTGAGTTAACGCTTCTAGCATGAAACAGAAATGGAAATTCGAACAATGGAATTTCCGAAAATCGTCCAAAAAAATTTTCCTTCGTTTTTGTTATTTTTCCGTAGAATTTTGCATAGAAAATAATAACGTATACATTATAAGCAAGAATAGATTCGGTTTTCACGTTTAAACTTTAAATAAAAATGCTTAAAACCCATGTTTTTTTTTGTTCGATTAAAAAATTTACTTTGTTTTTTTTCGCCCTGGTTTTTTTTTCGCCTTTTTCCTGGTCTTAGACCGAGATCGTTAGCCACCACTGCGACCACTGTGGTAATGTGAGAGTGTAGGTAAAGTGTGGTAAAAGAAAAAAAAGAAAAAGTGTGGTAGGTAAGCGTGTAGGTAAAAACTGCACAAATTTAGGTTTTTTTCATTTTTCTGCGTGGATAGGGTGGATTTTAAACACAGGTAGCGCAGCCCCAAACTACCGACACCGCTTTTACCTATACTCGTTTTCAATTTCCAAATCGTTTATATTCTCCTGTTTGATTCTCATTTCTCATTCGTTTACTTTTCATCGAGTAGTAAAGACCGCATTGCACTTACGGCGTTATACATTTCTGGTTAATTTCGAACTTCAACTAAACAGAAACAATGGCTGATAACCATGATCTCTTAGATTACGAGGATGAGGACCAGACCGAGCAGGTTACTACGGAACCGGCTGAGCAGCCAAAAAAAGATGTAAAAGGAACGTACGTCTCGATTCACAGTTCCGGATTTAGGGATTTTTTGCTGAAACCCGAAATTCTCCGTGCCATTGTGGATTGTGGTTTCGAGCATCCATCAGAAGTGCAACATGAATGTATCCCACAGGCGGTGCTTGGTATGGATATCCTGTGTCAGGCTAAGTCTGGTATGGGAAAGACGGCTGTCTTTGTCCTGGCAACTTTACAGCAGCTGGAACCAACGGAAAGTGTACCATACGTGCTGGTTATGTGCCACACTCGTGAGTTGGCCTTCCAAATCAGTAAGGAGTATGAACGCTTTTCCAAGTATATGCCCAGCATTAAGGTAGCCGTGTTCTTCGGTGGGCTGCCCATTCAAAAGGATGAAGAAGTGCTGAAGTCAACCAACCCGCATATCATCGTTGGAACACCAGGCCGTGTCCTTGCATTGATTCGTAACAAGAAGCTGAATTTGAAGCACCTCAAACATTTCATCCTGGATGAGTGCGATAAGATGTTAGAGCAAATAGATATGCGTCGAGATGTACAGGAAATTTTCCGTAATACACCGCACGATAAACAAGTAATGATGTTCTCCGCTACGCTTAGCAAAGAGATTCGCCCAGTGTGCAAGAAGTTTATGCAAGATCCAATGGAAGTTTATGTTGACGACGAAACCAAATTGACGCTTCATGGATTACAACAGCATTACGTTAAGTTGAAGGAGAACGAAAAGAACAAGAAGCTCTTCGAACTTTTGGATGTATTGGAGTTTAATCAGGTCGTTATCTTCGTAAAATCCGTGCAGCGCTGCATGGCGCTGGCTCAGCTGCTTACGGAGCAAAACTTCCCGGCTATCGGGATTCACCGTGGCATGGTGCAGGAAGAGCGCTTGTCCCGTTACCAGCAATTCAAGGATTTCCAGAAACGTATTCTGGTAGCTACCGACTTGTTTGGACGCGGAATGGATATTGAACGTGTCAACATTGTCTTCAATTATGATATGCCCGAGAATTCCGATACCTACCTGCATCGAGTGGCTCGTGCCGGACGATTCGGTACCAAGGGGCTAGCGATTACATTTGCATCCGATGAAGCAGATGCGAAAATTTTGAACGAAGTACAGAATCGATTCGACGTTAATATTACCGAACTCCCGGCTGAAATAGATCTCTCGTCGTACATTGAAGGACGATAAAATGCCACAACAAAAATGCAAATTTACAAATGAAAATAAAATGACAATTAAAATGCAATGATAGTACCGTAAGTTGACAATTAAAAAGACGAATGTCTTACGTCAATAGTGATATATACAAATAAAATAATAATAAAATAATAATAAACAATTCAATTTAAATTTAGACTAATTTAGTTTGTAACTGGAGTAAAACACCCAAAATAAATTTACGTTAATTTGTGAATCCTGACAGCTTTTCTTTTCTTTTCTTTACAATGATGAGTCTGATCAAGACGAGGGAGCTTTGATTTGCGCTAGAGCTTCCGCTATAAGGATTTTAACTAGGATACTACGCTGTGTAGTAAAAGTCAGCTCGTACACCAAGCTTCACAAACAAAATTCTGACTCCATTAATACTTGGTTAGTTCAATTTTTTACATGATCTATTGTATGGATTTCTGATGTATCAATTTTGTCACTAACTTTGTCACTAACGTTTAAGCACATAACTTTACAAGCTTTGCCACGTTGTCAGGAGCAAATAAATATACAACATGGTTTGCCGGCGAAAGCAGTTAAGCTGATTTGTGAAACCTATGATTCTAGCCTTGGAAAATTCACGAGCTCTAATTTAATCTAGCTTTTCATTACTTACTACTTTAATAAATTTATTTTTTGTAAAACTAATTTTACAAAAATATTAAGGTTTTAATTTTTTTCTGATTTATAAAATTTATTCTTTGCTAGAAATCATTCAAAAATAAATTGAAATACAACAAAAGTAACTTTTGAGTTTTCGCTATCACTAAGAAAAATTCATAGCCATTTTGCCTTTCGTTAATCATACAAGGTTACATTTCAGTTACATTCTAATTGTATGTAACCTAAACTTTACATCTGGTTACGCCATTGGTTACGGTAACCAATATCAAATCTGTTGTCGTCGCCTGGTAACTGAAATATTTCTTATATCGCCATTTTTAAGTTACACAGTAACCTATTTAAATTGCCAGTTTCGCTTCGATGTAACTTGATTGTTTTGACGTTTGACAAAATTGATAACTTAATAACAGTGTCTCCGGAGAAGATTCCGTATATCAATCGAGTTTAAACACATTTACAAGAGCATTTTGCAACCAGTGTACCAATTGCTTATCTTTACCGTTAGTAAAATTTTTGAGATCTACACGTTTACAAGATACAGCGGACAAGTTGTTGCGAAAATGTTACTAGCTAACTTTTTTCGACTTCGTAACTGCTCGTAACGAAAAATTAACTGCTTTGCGACCACCAAGTTGACAGCTTGAAAAATGGTTTCATTTGTGTCATTTGTATAACTTTTTGAGATTTTGGTGATCACAAAACTAAAAAGGAAGCATTTTTAATTTTATGTGATCTAACTCGTTACAAACATCATAAATCATTTGTTGTGCAATCTTTTTTTTGTTGTTGTTTGTTTATAGAAACTTGTAAGTACAACTTTGCAGGTGAATCAAATTATTTTTTTGCTCAATCCGTTGTGTTTACAAGGTACAGTGAATGAATTGTTGCGAAAATGTTACTAGCTAACTTTTTTGCTTTTGTAACTGCTCGTAACTGAAAATTAACTATTTTGCGACGACCAAGCTAATGACAGTTCGAAAAAAAGGTTTCGTTTTTGTCATTTGGTAACTACTTGGTAACTTTTTGAGATTTTTGTCACCACCAAACTAAAAAGTAACTATTTTCAATTTTATGTAACCTAATTCGTTACAAGCGTCCTAAATGTAACTGTTATGCAACCTTTTTAATTTTTTTATTTACATAATTAGTTACAAGTGCTACTTGGGAAAGGTTTTTGAGAGTCAAATTCTGAAAAAAAAACTGGTGTTAAACTGTAAAATGGAGTGTGGCGCAGACGCAAATATTCAAATATGCTGTGATTAAATAGTAAACAAATATACAAATATATAGTGAAGGTAGTGTAATGTGGCAGGTTGCAGCGGGCTGGACATGTAGATAGGATGCCCAATGAAAGAGTAGCCAAAACTATTTTCAGCATAGAACCAGGAAGGTGCCGTAAATTTGGCCAGATGGATGTGCGCTCTCGAGGACGAAGCATGTCTAACACTGTTGTGTTCGGGAACGGCAAGTTCTTGTATCTCGCATCGCAAGCTCGAATCACAATGCTCAGACCACCTTCTTCGGCGGTTCCCTGCGTGTGGGGGCAATGGTCGACTAAAAATTTGGAACAAATTTTTTTTTTTACATTATAGATTATGATCCTACGGACTTTTTCGTTTATTTGGTACTAGCTGACCCGACAAACTTCGTATTGCCACAAATTAACCTGTGTTGTACATAAATCACGAATCTCGGATGATCTTTGTCACAATCTCGAGTTTTGCAAGCCCCCCAGTGGGCGGCGCTTCCGACGGCGGGTCACCGGCAACACTCGCGACCGTCTCGTCCTGAATGATCTAGTGTTACTATAGATAGTTTTTGTGGTCTTGTATTGACTAATGTTTTATGGAAGAGTCTCGAATTTTTCGAGTTCGATTAGTTTTTGAGTTTCGCAAAAATTTCTGTTTTATTTGTATGAGAGTCCATATCCCCCTACCACAGGGGTGAGAGGTCTCTAACTATCGTAAAATAAATTCAAGACTCCAAAATCTCCCACATGCCAAATTTGGTTCCATTTGATTGATTAGTTCTTGAGTTATGAGGAAATTTGTATTTCGTTTGTATGAGAGCCCCCCCTCTTAAAAAGGTAAAAGGTCCTAATTCATCATAGAAAAAATGGTTGCCTCCAAAAACACCCACATGCCAAATATGGTTCCACTTGCTTGATTAGTTCTCGAATTATGAGGAAATTTGTATTTCATTTGTGTAGAAGCACCCCCTCTTAAAGTTGGGAGGGGTCCTAATTCACCATAGAAAATATTTTTGCCTCCAGAAACCTCCACATGCCAAATTTGGTTCTATTTGCTTGATTACTTCTCGAGTTATGAGGAAAATTGTGTTTCTTTGGTACAGGAGCCCCCTCTCTTAAAGTGGGGAGGGGTCCTAATTTACTATAGAAAATATTCTTGCCCTCGAAAACCTTCACATGCCAAATTTGGTTCCATTTGCTTGATTAGTTCTCGAGTTATGAGGAAATTTGTATGGAAGCCCCCCCTCTTAAAGGCGAGAGGAGTTATAATTCCCCTTATAGAGAGGGGGAGGGGTCTCAATTTACCATAGAATAAATTCTTGTCACCGAAAACACCCACATGCCAAATTTTGTTCTATTTGCTTGATTAGTTCACGAGTTATGAGGAAATTTGTTTTTCATTTGTATAGGAGCCCCCCCCCCTCTTAAAGTGGGGAAATCCATAGAAAATATTCTTGCCTACAAAAACACCCACATGATAAATTTTGTTCCATTTGCTTGATTAGTTCGCGAGTTATGAGGAAATTTGTATTTCGTTTGTATAGGAGCCCCCCCTCTTAAAGTGGGGAGGGGTTCTAATTCACCATAGAAAATATTCTTGCCCTAGAAAACTTTCACATGCCAAGTTTGGTTCCATTTGCTTGATTAGTTCTCGAGTTATGAGAAAATTTGTATTTCGTTTGCTTAGGAGCCCCCTCTCCTAAAGTGGGGAGGGGTCCCAATTCATCATAGAAAAAATTTTTGTCTCCAAAAACACACACATGCCAAATTTGGTTCCATTTGCTTGATTAGTTCTCGAGTTATGAGGAAATTTGTATGGAAGCCCCCCCTCTTAAAGGCGAGAGGAGTTATAATTCCCCTTATAAATAGGGGGAGGGGTCTCAATTTACCATAGAATAAATTCTTGTCACCGAAAACACCCACGTGCCAAATTTTGTTCTATTTGCTTGATTAGTTCTCGAGTTATGCAGAAATTTGTGTTTCATTTGTATGGGACCCCCCCTCTTAGTGGGGGGAGGGGTCTCTTACCATCACTAAAACCTTTCCTGGCCCCAAAAACCTCTACATGCAAATTTTCACGCCGATTGGTTCAGTAGTTTTTGATTCTATAAGGAACATCCCGACAGACAGACAGACAGAAATCCATTTTTATATAGTAGACTAGCTGACCCGACAAACTTCGTATTGCCACAAATTAACCTGTGTTGTACATAAATCACGAATCTCGGATGATCTTTGTCACAATCGCGAGTTTTGCAAGCCCCCCAGTGGGCGGCGCTTCCGACGGCGGGTCACCGGCAACACTCGCGACCGTCTCGTCCTGAATGATCTAGTGTTACTATAGATAGTTTTTGTGGTCTTGTATTGACTAATGTTTTATGGAAGAGTCTCGAATTTCTCGAGTTCGATTAGTTTTTGAGTTTCGCAAAAATTTCTGTTTTATTTGTATGAGAGTCCATATCCCCCTCCCACAGGGGTGAGAGGTCTCTAACTATCGTGAAGTAAATTCAAGACTCCAAAATCTCCCACATGCCAAATTTGGTTCCATTTGCTTGATTAGTTCTCGAGATAAGAGGAAATTTGAATTTCATTTGTATGGAAGCCCACCCTCTTAAAGGGGAGATGGGCCATAACTCGCTTTCTAAAGAAGAGAGGGGTCTCAATTCACCATAGAAAAAAATCTTGCGTCCAAAACCACTTACATGTCAAATTTGCTTGATTAGTTCTAGAGTTATGAGGAAATTTGTATTTCGTTTGTATGAGAGCCCCCCTCTTAAAAAGGTAAAAGGTCCTAATTCATCATAGAAAAAATGGTTGCCTCCAAAAACACCCACATGCCAAATTTGGTTCCATTTGCTTGATTAGTTCTCGAGTTATGAGGAAAATTGTGTTTCTTTGGTACAGGAGCCCCCCCTCTTAAAGTGGGGAGGGGTCCTAATTTACTATAGAAAATATTCTTGCCCTCGAAAACCTTCACATGCCAAATTTGGTTCCATTTGCTTGATTAGTTGTCGAGTTATGCAGAAATTCGTGTTTCATTTGTATGGAAGCCCCCCCCCCCCTCTTGGGGGGGAGGGGTCTCTAACCATCATCAAAACCTTTCCGGGCCCCAAAAACCTCTACATGCAAATGTTCACGCCGATTGGTTCAGTAGTTTTCGATTCTATAAGGAACATACGGACAGACAGACAGACAGACAGAAATCCTTGTTTATAGGTATAGATTAATTTTGTAATGATCCGACCACGGGAAGTAGATGAAAAAAATCATAGCAAAAATGAGGCGGATCTGATTATCAAGAACCTGCTGGAACATGGAATTGGCCCTTTCCAGTAGTCCAATGTGCCATCGCTATATATATTAAATCGCAGGCAATTACATTTAATCATGCTCTACAAGGGACATTAAAAAACGACTTGGTTCGAGTAATATTCACTGGATTTGATTAATAAAATCAACATGCGGGTTGATTTGGAATCAGACGAATTCGAAGTTGAATTCTTTCAAAATTTGTACAACTGTCGAATCTTATGAGAAGAATTTGATGTAAATGACACAATCTTTAGGTGTAAACTGCGCTGGACTCGTGTATTTAAAAATCCCATTCTGAAAATAACAAACGACATTCCAAGAACCGACGGGAATATCAGACAACCTTTTACTCATAAGTCCACCAGCTGCCCAACTCGCTGTCTAAACCAACTCGGAAGTGAACCATGAACCGCAACCGATGCCGTTTAATTCCCTATGATGCCCAGACGAGCCTTCGCCCCTGGCGAGCGAACCGCTGGCTGCAATAATTGAGGTTAGGAGGTTAATTGGGCCATTGATAGGATAATGATTCGCTTCGTTCGGTTTCGATTTATGCACCCTCACCGTGCGTCGTCATCAGCATCAGCATCATCGGTCGTCGTCGTCGTTCTGAGCATAGATGGTAGCACACAGCAGCCAGACAGCATCATGGCTTCAAACGAAACTGTGCGTCCTGCCCCTTCGGTGACGACCGATACACGATGCGTTTCGAAACGGTCAAGCGCGCGTGTGTGTGTGTGGAGAATACAACAAGAGTCGCACCGCGCGATAAATCGACCCGCAGCAATCGAGCTGGAATTGAGCCGTTCCGAACCGCTTCGGCCGATAAATAGGAAGGCGGCTCGTGCCGAACGGTAATATAAATGACCGTTCCAATTGGTTTATCTTGGGCTTCAGTGCTGCCGTGGTCGCGACCGGCCAGCAGCCCCGGTGGGTGCTTCGAAAGACGCAGTCTCGCGTACGAGCCCGTGTATAATGAATCCGAATTTTAACAGAGACGTTGGAATTATTCCCATAATGACAGTCATAAAATACTGCAATGTTACCGGTTTTACTGCCCCGCTGAAACAAATGACATCGACGGGCTACCGGGACAAGCGATTGCACCGCTGTTGAAGTTGCGCTTTAATCGACAAACGAAAAAGAAAAAAAGAGAAAGAAAAGAAAACGGTCTTTCAATCACCCTCGCAGGGCCAGCAAAAAAAATAAATGCTGACACAGGCGGACCCCAACACCCACGCGCTATCGCGCCGTCGCTCAAAGCTGGAAGCTGGAAGCTGCGAGTATCAACGATCGCCTCGCCTCGCCTCGCCTCGCCAGTGCAGCTCGGCCATCGATGTCCTCAGTGGACGATACGAGCCTGAACGCCTTCTAATGATCTGTAAATTAATATAAACATCGAGCTGTATCACGGTTCAACGACTACCGCGACGACGATGCAACAACATGCATTACTACGCACTGTTCGAGCGACGACGACGATGACGACGATCGTGCTGCATCATGATTCGAGTGATCCACGAAGAAAGAAAGATAAGAAGGTGCAAAAAGCAGAAGAAAAATATGCAAATTAAGAAAGCACTCCTGCGTGAACGGAACCAGCAATGTCCTCTCGGCCGCTCGGTCAGGACGGTAGCAGTATGACCCGTCCAGGCCAGGGAGCTTTCTCTCACTTTCAACATCTTGACTCTGTCCGACGTCAAAACGTACGCAATCACTTCAGATTTGAAATCTGCCCGTCCTGTCCGGTCCAGCACTGTCCGGTCCCGCCGCCGGTCCATGTCGTGTGCAACCTAATCTAGGCTAATTTACAGCTGAAGCTAATAAATATGCGCAAGCATTCTTAAGCAAATGTTGATATATGTTCGCCCGTCACCGTGTCGGAACCATGTCCAAAGCAGCGGCGTGGGGGTCGGGGACGAGGAGAAAACCTAACGCACCTAACCTCCTATCGCTCGGTGGTGTCCAGGCGGAAAATGAAGCTAATTTATAAAGTGCTGCTATTACGAACGGACTTGCCCTCCAACGGACTTCCTCCTCTGCCAGCTCCTTCGGCTGACTATAGAAAGACGACGGCCGTGTCGCCATCATCCAGAATCTGAAGAGCTGTTGAAAGGTGCTGCTGGTACTGCTGGTGCAGTGTGCGTCGGTCGGACGGAACCGAGGTTTTTACTATCTGCATCACTCCGGCCAGCGCAGCGCCAGGCAGAGGTAGAAGATCTTCTCCGGCAAGGCACGGCACGGAACGGCACGGCACGGCACTTTTCCACAATACGTGGGGAGATCATTTAGCTGCTGCTGGTCAGCCGCGGATAGAGGGAAAAAGGGGGATTAAAGCGAAGCAGATAAGCCAGTAAATGAGATCAGAGATTAGAGTCGTTAATGCTATTATGCGAGCTGTGCGCAACGACGAGTGGCGTAAATCGCACCCGCTCGGAAATTGTGTGGAAGTGGAAGGAAATTGTGTGTGTGTGTGCACTTCGCTTCGGATCTGCTGTGGTGGATCGCCGCTACGGCCCGCCGCCAAGCGATGATCGATGTCTGGGAGCTTTCCTTCCACGTCGTCCATGTCCACGTCCACGTCCATATCCATGGACCAGTCAGTGCCGTTGTGTAGGAGAGGACTGATTACAGCTGTAACGGTGAAGACAAGCGAGTCGAATCCTTACGATGAGCGATGAGCTCACCATGATGGTGAAGATGGGGGTGAGAGTGGGACGGAAACTTTCCGTTCTTTGTCGAACCTGACTTAGGATCAAATAGGCGCAGTTTAATCAACCTGGAGATAAACCACTTGAAGATGCAAATTTTTTGCTTAGTTTAGATGGGATCGAGAGACGCCTAAATTTAAGAGGGTTTCTTTAGCTGAATATACCTTTGCCAAATTTGGAATCGCCTATTCTCACAACTTGTCTAAAAAATTCATTGATTCAATCATCAATTTGCCTTTATTAGCTTACTTTGAATAATTTGGACACAAAAAATATTACTTGGAACAAATCAGAATAGAATTCGAGTCCAATCCCCCCAATTCCAATTGCTATTCAATACCTTTCCTAGGAAGTGGTTTGCGCTCAATTCGTTCTCCGCCATGATCCAACAGATCCTCTATAGTGAAGCCCGCCTCGATAACCACACTGTTGAACAAAGCAAAAGGGAACGACGTACGCGGACACACTCAGCGTCGTAGAAAAAACTGCAATGGACGACAAAAATTTTGTTTTCGGGTAGCGATAAGAATACAGTAATGTTCCGATTTTGTCTTCCCTCGATTTAAGATAAATTTTGTTTAACTTTTGTGCTTTTAAACATGATTTTTAAAATGTATCAGCCTGCTTGAAACTATTCTGATTTTCTGGGGAGAGTTTTTGAATAAAATGATGCCTTCTTGCGAGTCACTCGGGGTTAAAACTATTAAAACGGGGTATTTTTATAGTAAAAGCTCTATAGTTCCTAAACAAGCAAAGATAGAGGTATAGTATATTCAGCAATGTTGTGTATTTTTACTATTTGTACAACTTTGTAAAACAGGAAAAAGTCATACAACAACTACAAAAACAGCTAAAATAGAAAAACTGATTTTAACGATTTTTCATTTATGAAAAACTAGCTGACCCGACAAACTTCGTATTGCCACAAATTAACCTGTTTTGTACATAAATCATGAATCTCGGATGATCTTTGTCACAATCTCGAGTTTTGCAAGCCCCCCAGTGGGCGGCGCTTCCGACGGCGGATCACCGGCAACACTCGCGACCGTCTCTTCCTCAATGATCTAGTGTTACTATAGATAGTTTTTGTGGTCTTGTTATTGATTAATGTTTTATGGAAGAGTCTCGAATTTCTCGAGTTGGATTAGTTTTTGAGTTTCGCAAAAATTTCTGTTTTATTTGTATGAGAGTCCATATCCCCCTACCACAGGGGTGAGAGGTCTCTAACTATCATAAAATAAATTCAAGACTCAAAAATCTCCTACATGCTAAATTTGGTTCCATTTGCTTGATTAGTACTCAAATTATAAGGAAATTTGTATTTCATTTGTATGGGAGCCCACCCTCTTAAAAGGGAAAGGGGTCGTAATACACCACAGAAAAAAAATTCTGCCATCTAAAACTCTCACATGCCAAATTTGGTTCCATTTGCTTGATTAGTTCTCGAATTATGAGGAAATTTGTATTTCATTTGTGTAGAAGCCCCCCCCTCTTGAAGTGTGGAAGGATCCTAATTCACCGTAGAAAATATTTTTGCCTCCAAAAACCTCCACATGCCGAATTTGGTTCTATTTGCTTGATTAGTTCTCGAGTTATGGGGAAATTTGTATTTCATTTGTATTGGAGCCCCCCCCTCCTAATGTGGGAAGAGGTCCTAATTCATCACAGAAAAAATTCTTGCCTCTAAAAACACCTACACGCCAAATTTGGTTCCATTTGCTGGATTAGTTCTCGAGTTATGAGGAAATTTGTATTTCGTTTGTATAGGACCCCCCCTCCTAAAGTGGGGAGGGGTCCCAATTCATCATTGAAAAAAAATTGTCTCCAAAACCACACACATGCCAAATTTGGTTCAATTCCCTTGATTAGTTCTCGAGTTATGAGGAAATTTGTATTTCATTTGTACAGGAGCCCCTCCTCTTAAAGTGGGGAGGGGTCCTAATTCACCATAGAAAATTTTCTTGCTCTCGAAAACCTTCACATGCCAAATTTGGTTGCATTTGCTTGATTAGTTCTCGAGTTATGAGGAAATTTGTATGGAAGTCCCCCCTCTTAAAGGGGAGAGGAGTTATAATTCCTCTTATAAAGAGGGGAGGGGTCTCAATTCACCATAGAATAAATTCTTGTCACCAAAAAAAAACACCCACATGCCAAATGTTGTTCTATTTGCTTGATTAGTTCTCGAGTTAGGAGGAAATTTGTATTTCATTTGTATAAGAGCCCCCCTCCTAAAGTGGGGAGAGGTTCTTATTCATCATAGAAAACATTCTTGCCTCCAAAAACACCTACATGCCAAATTTGGTTCCATTTGCTGAATTAGCTCTCGAGTTATAAGGAAATTTGTATTTCGTTTGTATAGGAGCCCCCCCCCCCCTCTTAAAGTGGGGAGGGGTCTCAATTCATCGTAGAAAAAAAATTTGTCTTCAAAAACACACACATGCCAAATTTGGTTCCATTTGCTTGATTAGTTCTCGAGTTATGAGGAAATTGGTATTTCACTTGTACAGGAGCCCCCCTCTTAAAGTGGGGAGGGGTCCTAATTCAACATAGAAAATTTTCTTGCCCTCGAAAACCTTCACATGCCAAATTTGGTTCCATTTGCTTGATTAAATCTCGAGTTATGAGGAAATTTGTATGGAAACCCCCCCTCTTAAAGGGGAGAGGAGTTATAATTCCCCTTATAAAGAGGGGATGGGTCTCAAATTACCCTAGAATAAATTCTTGTCACCGAAAACACCCACATGCCAAATTTGGTTCTATTTGCCTGATTAGTTCTCGAGTTATGCAGAAATTTGTGTTTCATTTGTATGGGAGCCCCCCCCTCTTAGTGGGGGAGGGGTCTCTAACCATCACTAAAACCTTTCCTGGCCCCAAAAACCTCTACATGCAAATTTTCACGCCGATTGGTTCAGTAGTTTTTGATTCTATAAGGAACACAGGACAGACAGACAGACAGACAGACAGACAGAAATCCTTCTTTATAGGTATAGAAGATAAGATTTGTCCATCTTTGCTGAAGAGATAGAAGGTTACAGTCTTCAGCAAAATTTCTTGTAATAATATGCTGTAAAACTTTACAGAACAGATTAATGTGTTATATTGAAGCTGAAGAAAAATAATTTTTTTATTTTACTTTTAGGGGGATTAATCAAAATTTGAATTCCACTGGACGATAGAACTTTTAATATTGCGAAAGTCTTCCAAAGGTTCCATCAACCTAAAACCTGGTTTTCCCGCTCAAAGCTTATGCGCACCAAAAAAGGTTCTGGACCAGTGTGCTGTGCCCGGTTCATTGAGCTTTCGGTTGACCAATTGAGGGTCAAAATTTAGTTTATAGTAGAAGTCTTCGATATTGCAAGGTCTTAAGTCTTGAGCTTTGAAAAAAAAAATTCGAAAAACGTCTTTGTTTCCCCTTTTTGTCAGCCCAAAATTCTACATGGGGCTGACAAAATCGAAACATTACTGTATTCGCTTTATCTGATGATGGCCGAATAAAAGACAGTAGTCCGAAGCGTACTCAACCAAGTTTAAATATTTCACCGATCATGATCAATCTAAATACATTCACAAACTCAATTATTGGTAGCAAGTAGCTCAACTGGACAGATTTTCTACTCAAAATCTGAGTTGGTACACTTTGGGCATTTTGGGTAGTTTCTAACAATTTTTAGGTAACATTATTTCAGAGTATAGAGCAACACCAGCTTCCCTTTCGAGCTAGGGTGGTACCAAAAACCGAGGGTTTTGCCTTGAAACTTTTTCATAAAAAAGATCATAAATTTAAAATTACACTCAAATCGTTTTTTACGAGAAGAGTACGTTTCATAGAAATCGTAACGGCGTAAAAAAGGCGTGTTAATTCGAAAAATTCGTGTTGCGTAAAGTACTATCATTGCGAAATTCGCGTAAAAAACTGTGATTGAATTGTGATATTTTGTGATAATTTTTATACAAAATTGTAATGCAAAAACGGTAAAAGCATACTATAGTACATGTTAGAATTGTCTTGACACGTTTTGTTACAGAATGCTAGCACCGTTTAAAGACGAAAAACGATAATTTTCTGTAAGCGTAAATGTTATATTAACCAAAAAATTTTTGTAAACTTTTAAACTTTTTTTTAATTGTCCGTAAAACTGTGAAAAAAAAATTCGGCCGCGAATTTGAACTCAAGTTGTAGTAACAATTTTTTATTCAAATTTAAACAAAGTTGATTTCAATTCGGACTCGGAAAATTAAAATTGGTCCCAAATGTGGACTGTAATTCGGATACAAATTTGGACTCAATGTTAGACTCCAATTTCGACTCAAATTTCGACATAAATTTGGGCTTAGATTTAGAGTCAATCTAGAATATCTAATTATATTCGATTTGTTTTCCAATTTGGGCTTAAATTTATACTTCCATCTGCATTCTAGACCAAAATTTGAATTCACATATAAACTTAAATTTAGACTCTAATTAAATTTTAATTCAAACTCAAAATTTAGCTTTAAATTCAGACTAAAATTTCAAGTTAAATTAAAACCAAAACATGAATATAAATTTGCACACTAATTCGAACTGAAATTGGGGCACTGATTTGAATTCACATTTGGAAACAAATTCAGACTTCAAGTTGGACTCGCATTGTTATTCGGACGCATATTTGAGCTCAAATCTGGACTCAATTTTAGACCCTAACTTAGACATTGTAAGACTTCAATTTCGAGATAGTGTTTTGACTAAAAATTTTATGGTCTAACTATCTCTTCTACTGACAGAATCAGCATCTGTGGCTCGAGCAGCAAAAATGTGAAAATTACGTGACACGATTTTCTCCGGAACCGCGAAACCGATTTTAACAATTTCACTATCAAATGAACGGTCTTGATACTACAAAATTTTTGAGAGACTTTTGTTGAAAACAAACAAGCAGTTCAAAAGTTATGCCTAAAAGTGTGCTTTTATTTGATATCAATTAGTCGAACGTTTCTCAGAGATGGCCGAACCAATTTATACACTATTAGTCTTGTTTGGAAGGTAATACAACTTATTACTCGTTACGATAGTCTATACATTTCGGACTGTCGAAAAAGTTCCGATTATTCAGATTTGCCTCTTAGCCGCTTGGTTATCTGTTATTGTAACGAAAATTCTCAGAATGGAAGAAACAAAACCATTTTTGTTCATTTGAATGTGTCTACTCCCTTTGTCAGCTCCCCTCCTGTTGTCCCCTAGCCACTTGCTAATCTGACTTCTTTTCGATAATCCCTATAAAGCGAGGCAAAGCCTTTTTGACATTTTTGAACCTCCCCCTTGTCAATGTCCACCCTATTCCCGCTTTCAGAAATCCCCTCCTGTCGTTTAGTCACTTGTACAACTGCTATCGTTCCAAACGCAAGAAAAACGCATCCCTTAATCCATTTAAACCTTCATCCCACCATGTAAATGAACGTCTCCTCGTTATGTCAACCCTTTGCGCTGATTCTTGTGTGTTAAAAAACACGTCCCAAGTTTGATGAAGAACTGTCCAGGCGTTCCGGAGTTATGGCGGAACATACATTCACACTCACGTTCTTTATCTACCCCCCCTCCCTACCTCCTCCTGTTGGTTCCCTCCCAATCAGCTCCCCCTTCTGTCATGTAGCCAATTATGCATCTGTTTGCTATCTGAAAATCCCTATAACGGAATAGAAACAAAGCCTTTTATTTTTCATATATCCCTCTTTGGGTCTTACATGAGCCACTCGTAAGGACTACACACCTCAACCTGAAGGAACGAGGGAGGGAATCTAATCACAAACAAGCGCGAGGTGGTCGACGTGTGGAAGCAGTATTTCGACGAGCACCTCAATGGCGATATATCAGAAGGAGACGCAACGAAAGTTAACCTAGGAGTGCCTACAAACGTCAACGGAGTACCTACAAATGTCTACGGCGTGCCGGCTCCCGATCTCGAAGAGAGCCAACGAGAAATTCGTCAGCTGAAAAAGCTCTACAAAAATGGCCATTAACCGCTAGTAACGGCACTTCATTGGATAATTTCAAGGATTTGGGAGGAGGAGAAACTACCGGAGAAGTGGATGGAACGTGTAGTCTGTCCTATCTACAAAAAGGGTGACCGGCTAGATTGCTGTAATTACCACGGCATCACGTTGGCCAACGCCGCCTACAAGGTGCTCTCCCAGATTTTGTTGCGACGTCTATCCCAAATAGCAAAAGAATTCGTAGGGTGGTATCAAATCGATCAAATTTTTACTCTCCGGCAAATCCTCCAGAAATGTCGAGAATACAACGTGCTTACGCATCATATTTTCGTGGATTTTAGGGCAGCGTACGATACGGTTGAAAGCGAACAGCTATGGCAGGTAATGCACGAGTACGATTTTCCGGACAAACTGACACGGTTGATCAAAGCTACTCTGGAGCGAGCCTACTCCTAGCCTTCGCAGAAGGCCTCGACATCATTACCTTGGGACGGCGTAGATAATCTAAGCCAGACTCAAAACGGAGGCTAGGAGGATAGGGTTACAAACCAATGCGTCGAAAACCAAATATGTGGTAGGAAGAGGCTCTAGAGAAAGCAACGTTTGCCTCCGACGGACAGTGACTATTGACGGCGATGAACTGGAAGTGGTTGATGAGTTCGTAAAGTTGGGATCTCTGGCCTTCGCCTCAATAATACGAGTAAGGAGATCCAACGACGCATTCAAGCTGGAAATCGAGCCTACTTTTCCCTCCGCAAGACGCTTCGATCAAGGAGCATACGCCACCGCACAAAGGTGACGATGTACAAAATGATAATCAGACTGGTAGTCTTCTACGAACTCGAGATAGTAACTTTGCTTATGGAAGACATACGTGCACTTGCCGTATTTGAACGAAAGGTGTTGCGGTGGCGGAGGCGTATGAATCACGAGCTACAGGCACTGCTTGCCTGCGTGCTATAGGCGTGGGCCAGCCACGTCGCAAGGATGCCGAACGACTGTGCAGTAAAATCCGTTCTCTTCAAGAACCCCAGCAGCACCAGGAACTAAGGGGTTCAACGTGCTAGATGACTCGACCAGGTTGAAGCCGACTTGCGTGTGTTGAGACGCGCAACGAATTGGCTACGACTAGCCCAGGACCAAGCAAAATGGAGAGGAATTCTTGATACGGCACGCGCCACCCCGGCTCTCGGCTGGTAAAATAACCTTGGACCTTCCTAATCCCTTTCCCATAACCCGCCCACCTTTTTATCTCCTAGCTGCGAACATTGCAGTTTAGTATTTTGTGTTCTAATGTTTTCTGTTGTACGGACAAATTGTTACAGTCATGTGGACATTAATCCTCTCCCCTCCTGTTAGCTTCCTTCGGTCAGCACCTTCCCTTTTCCGATCAGCTCTAACTTTTGGCTCTAACTCTAAAGGCAAGAGAAACAACAGCTTTTACTTATTTTGACCTCGCCCCTGTTAAGAGCCACCTCCCTTTTATCTCAGGACGGAACGTTCTTTTCAACGAGGCATCAAGTAGAGCAGCATCAGCAAGTGGCGTCAGCAAGTGACAACATTCTGATTTCGAGAAAAACGCGTTCAAAGTCTGCTGTTCTGTGTGGTTTATAGCTATTAATCGTTCGAAATCATCTCATAACTCCGACTGTTTGCAACATTTATGTAATCTGATTAGAGCAAAATGTAGTTTCACTACAAAAAGTTGGGTCCCGTTCACTAAATATTGAGTAAAATGTGGCTTAGACAATTCTTGATCGTTTGCGGCCATTGAATCATTGAGACCGTGTCCGTCGCACGCGGTGATCTACTGTGCTATGCGTAATGTATAAATTCGTGCAGTTTTCAGACACTAATTCAACACTCAAAGCGAAACGTTCAAAATGAAACTGCAACGAACTAAAAGTGACAGCCGGTTCACGCTAAAGTACGAATTGCCCTCATGTCGACCCCCACTTACGGCCTGCCTATAATCGCAGCATGCCTGACTACATCATCGTTGATAACAGCAGTGCTCCAAATACCAACGCAGCGGCAGCCGATCATCAGCTCAGGATCTACTACCAAAATGTGAGGGGATTACGTACGAAGATAGACGAGCTATTTGTTGCTGTTTCCGATTCAGAGTTTGATGTAATAATTCTAACTAAAACGTGGCTAAATGACCAAATAATGTCACCTCAGTTATTCGGGCCAAGTTACACGGTTTATCGCAACGACCGCCAAAGTACAAATTCCGAAAAAAAACACGAGGCGGCGAGGTTCTAATCGCGGTTTGCAACCGGTTCACATCTAACCACAAAACGAGCGTCTACAACTATCTTGAGCAATTGTGATTAAACGTCCAAATCCTTAATACTAATACTTGCAACGGTGCAGTTTATCTCCCTCCGGACGTTGCCTCTGATGTTAACGCTATCGAGAAGCACATCAACTCAGCTTTCGTTGTCGAAATCGTTCTCGCAAGCTGTATTCTCGGCATGCTGGAAAAAATATATAATGTTTCCAGTCTTCAAAAAGGGCGACAAGCAGAACATTGTAAACTACTTAATAGGAAAAATTAGGTTACATGAAGCTAAATCCTATATATCCATCGATTAACATGGCTTCTTCCCTGGTAAATCAACTACTACTAATTTGGCTCAGTTTACCTTACACTTTATTAAACATATGGAAGACGGTGCGCAGGTAGCTATCATCTAAACAGATATTAATGCTGCATTTGACCGAGTCGATCATTCCATTCTGGTGGCGAAGATTGCTCGACTGGGCGCTTCGTATAATGGCTTGAATCATACCTGACTAACCGTTCACTCAAGGAAGCAATCTCGGGCCACTACTATTCTCTATATTTTTCAACGATGTCTGTTTTGTCATCCCGCAGGGGTGCAGGCTACTATATGCGGACGACCTCAAGTTGTTTCATGCGATACGATCCATAGTAGACTGTATTGAACTGCAAGGATATCTCGATGATTTATTTGAATGGTGCTCGTATGATTAGCTGAGGATCAAGTATAAGTAAATACTACGTAATCTCCTTCACACGCAAAAAAAACATCCATTCTATGGGACTACACTATTTCTGGTCACCCGCTACTAAGAGTGTCAACTTTTAAGAATCTTGGGGTTCTGTTGGACTCTTGCACTACTCATCGACCTTGGTTTCATCACCAGAATTGGCAAAGGGTTCACTGACCCATATTGTTTGAAGGCACTCCCTTGGTCGCCCTGTTTTGGAAACTCCAGCAGTAATTTGAAGCCCCTATGCAGATGTTTGGATGAGTAGAATTGAGGCTATACTGTCCAGATTTTTACGTAGTGCTCTTAGATCTTTACCTTGGTGTGACCCAATACAATTACCCCCATACGAGCAGCGTTGTTGACTACTTAACATGGAAACACTTGCGCAAAGGCGTGACATTTCCAGAGCCGTTTTTATTGGAAAGCTTGTAACTAGCAAAATGGGTGCTTCTCATCTTCTTGCACAATTCAATATTAATGTGAGGCTTGCATTTCAGCGCACTGAATACGGTCAGAACGAACCCGTCCGGGCGATGTGTAACGCTTTTAATAGATTTTATGTGCTTTTTGACTTTACTATTTCAATAGATGTTTTTAAAAATCGTATAAGAAGATTAATTAGTTAAATGTTTCTTGTTTAGTTGTATAACTTAGATTATAAGACCGACAACAATGTATGTAAACAATATATTGTAATAAAAAGTCAAAAGATGATGGGCTTTTACGCCCTCTTGAGGAGGGTTTCACCTCAAGAGGGCTTTTACCCATCCTACCAGAAATTCATGGAGACCAGATGGTCAGATGAATCAAATAAATTAATGATAAATCACCAACAACAAGCGCTTTTGAGAGCGAGTGTGTATCAAAATACATTTTCACCGAAAGTTGTCCTTATCACTGGTGTGAAGGGACATTCATTTGTCCTATTATTTTGTTAGTGTGATACATTCTGGATGCTACGTATATTTGTTTTATTGGCACAGACAATAATTGGTTTATCGCTCTTCGTTATTTTGATTACCTGATTAGGATCATGTTTACAGTCGAATATCCTATTACATCTATACCTATAAAGAAGGATTTCTGTCTGTCTGTCTGTCCGTATGTTCCTTATAGAATCGAAAACTACTGAACCAATCGGCATGAAAATATGCATGTAGAGGTTTTTTGAGGCCAGGAAAGGTTTTAGTGATGGTTAGAAACCCCTCCCCCCACTAAGAGGGGGGGCTCCCATACAAATGAAACACAAATTTCTGCATAACTCGACAACTAATCAAGCAAATAGAACAAAATTTGGCATGTGGATGTTTTCGGTGGCAAGAATTTATTCTATGGTAAATTGAGACCCCTCCCCTCTTTATAAGGGGAATTATAACTCCTCTCCTCTTTAAAAGGGGGGGCTGCCATACAAATGAAACACAAATTTCCTCATAACTCGAGAACTAATCAAGCAAATGGAACCAAATTTGGCATGTGAAGGTTTTCGAGGGCAAGAATATTTTCTATAGTAAATTAGGACCCCTCCCCACTTTAACAGGGGGGGCTCCTGTACCAAAGAAACACAATTTTCCTCATAACTCGAGAAGTAATTAAGCAAATGGAACCAAATTTGGCATGTGGGTGTTTTTGGAGACAAAAATTTTTTCTATGATGAATTGGAACCCCTCCCCGTTTTAGGAAGCGGGGATCCTATACACATGAAATACAAATTTCCTCATAACTGAAGAAATAATCAAGCAAATGGAACAAAATTTGGCATGTGAAAGTTTTCGAGGGCAAGAATATTTTCTATGGTAAATGAGGACCCCTCCCCACTTTAAGAGGGGGGGCTCCTATACAAACGAAATACAAATTTCCTCATAACTCGAGAACTAATCAAGCAAACGGAACCAAATTTGGCATGTGGGTGTTTTTGGAGGCAACTATTTTTTCTATGATGAACTAGGACCCCTTACCTTTTTAAGAGGGGGGGCTCTCATACAAACGAAATACAAATTTCCTCATAACTCGACAACTAATCAAGCAAATGGAACCAAATTTATCATGTGGGTGTTTTTGTAGGCAAGAATATTTTCTATGGTATATTTTCTATGGATTTCCCCACTTTAAGAGGGGGGGGGGCTCCTATACAAATTAAAAACAAATTTCCTCATAACTCTAGAACTAATCAAGCAAATGGAACCAAATTTGACATGTAAGTGGTTTTGAACGCAAGATTTTTTTTCTATGGTGAATTGGAACCCCTCTCTTCTTTAGAAAGCGAGTTATGGCCCATCTCAAGAGGGTGGGCTTCCGTACAAACGAAATGCAAATTTCCTCTTATCTCGAGAACTAATCAATCAAATGGAACCAAATTTGGCATGAGGGAGTTTTAGATGGCAGAAATTTTTTCTATGGTGAATTACGACCCCTTCCCCTTTTAAGAGGGGAGCTCCCATACAAATGAAATTCAAATTTCCTTATAACTTGAGAACTAATCAAGCAAATGGAACCAAATTTGGCATGTGGGAGATTTTGGAGTCTTGAATTTATTTTACGATAGTCAGAGACATCTCACCCCTGTGGTAGGGGGATATGGACTCTCATACAAATAAAACAGAAATTTTTGCGAAACTCAAAAACTAATCGAACTCGAGAAATTCAAGACTCTTCCATAAAACATTAGTCAATACAAGACCACAAAAACTATCTGTAGTAACACTAGATCATTCAGGACAAGACGGTCGCGAGTCGCTCGAGATTGTGACGAAGATCATCCGAGATTCATGATTTATGTACAACACAGGTTAATTTGTGGCAATACGAAGTTTGTCGGGTCAGCTAGTTGTACTATAAAATCTAACATTTCTAATAATTTAACATTCCCTTCTCTACTTCCAGTAATAGAGGCATCGCGTTAGTTCATTGCTTAGATGTAGTTTGCAAAATGTAATAACCTTTATTTTAAATTTTCCATCTTTCCGTAATTTGTACGCGTGTTTTACTATAAATCACAGGAACACGAAGAAGTGTACACACACATAGGTCAGGTACACAGATGAAACTGTACGCACGTAATGCAGTAATAAACAAATAATCACAATAACCGTGTAATTGAACGAAGCGAACATTGATATTGCGCGACGCTTATTTTTTTCACTGAATTTCTTCGCATTTTTCTACCCGTACCGCTCTACTTGCTAGTTGTCCAGTCCAGACTATCTCTCTCTCTCTGTTTCTGTCCGCTTGACATAGTAGACTGCGTGTAATTTATTTACTTATTGTGTATCCGTTGGCGGGAGTCCCATAGTTGGACGATATACTTCACCTCCGTCCCAGTCCCAACCCTTCTTTACCGGCCAGGGTTGGGTGATTTTTTGCCACTTGCCTGCCAAGCCGATAAGTCGATTTCTCTCGATCTCCTCAATCCTGTGTGTTATGTTAATCAACAGCCTAAATGTGTGGCTAACCCATCTAAGTCGCAATTTGCACTCTTGCCAAAAAGAAAGCAGAACCAAAAAAAAGCACAGTACAAAAGCGCTTGCTGCATTCACACACATGCGAAACGTCACAGCAGGGAACGGTCCGAATTAGAACGGGCACTTTCCCGCACACAGTGCACTTCAGTCGGCGATTTTTTTGGCAACCAATTTCAAGGTCTCGCCCTCGTTATAAACCACCTAGCTAGCCAGCCAGCCAGCCAGCAAGAGGAGAAGGAATCATCACGCTCCTTGTTTGTGGCGAAGGTTTTTCTTGGCAAACAACCGACAACACCGCCGCGCCGCCGCCACCGCCGCCTCCCGAGACAGACGGATGGGGAGAGAGCGTGATGCTGCGTTCTTGCCGTTGTCGTTGGTTTTGTTTGGATTGTTGTTGTTGTTGTTGTTGTTGTTGTTGTTGTTGTTGCGTTCCTGACTGCAGTCGTCCGCATGTGCATCTAATTGCGGACTGTGTTCCCAAGTCGGTTGTTGTGTTCTATATTTTGAGCGCGCATCAGCAGGATGGGGATGTTCAAAATATTCGCAAAGTTGGGAAATTAAATTTCCGGAAACGAGCCAACAAACAAGCCACTGGGAAATCAACTCCGTGCGGATTGTGAATCACACCAGATCCAGACGGGAGGAGCATAGAACGACGACGGGTCGACGAACATCCCCCGGAACGGAACAACCTGATTCAACGCGGGCCCCGACGACCGACCGTCCGGACCGTGAATTAGGTCGCCGTGATGGATGTGTCGCATTTTGGGCCTTACGTACGGTCGGGCACAGACACAGTCACAGACACAGAGGGCGACACAGTTCGACCGACATGTGTGCTATTTTCAATCTCGTTTGCTCACACATCAGTGATTGCACTCTTTCTCCCTCTCCCTCTCTAGCTGGTTGGCAGAGCCAACCCATTCCATCCGTCCCTTCGAAAGGGTTGCCGGAGCTGGCTGGGGTTGGAGCGGTCGGCTCGGTCGGTCGGTGGTTGTTGGTTTGAAGGGGTCATCGCAACGCAAATGCACTTTCACACCGCCGCACGTGGCATTATATTTAGCGCAAACATCTGTCGTTTGGTCTCGTTTTTCGAACCATCGCACCGCACCGAATCGCTCGTCTGCTGGTGCAATCGTCCGTCCGTCCGTCCGTCTGTGCGAAGAGATCTGACTGATCCGACTCATCCGCCTATCGCCATGATTTTTTTTGTGTTTTCCCCCGTTTTGTTTTGACTAATCTCGGTAAGCCACAACACCGCACCGCACACCAATCGAGCAATCAGCTGATCGGTGCCGCTCTGTTTCAACCTGCCACCTAATTTGATTGATTACATTTGCCGGATTTGCCGTGCTACCGGAGAACAAAGCCGTCCACACAGAGCCCAACACGTTAAGTTAAGCAGAGGCTCCGTTGGTTGTCTAAACCGGCTAGAAACCCACTTAATATCTCAGCGACGAACGATATTAATGACCTTTATCCTCGCCAATCGCCAGAGCAATTCGAAAGAGAAAACTGCCTACCCGGTGGAGACGCATGGTACTTTACGTAGTAAATTGCCATCATTATTCAAAATTTAAATGGAACGCAGTGTGGCTCCGGCAGCAGCGGACACCGCGCGGCGGGGGTGATTTACTCGCCAGTGGACGCCAATTTCAATTTTTCACAATCACCTTGCTGTTGCTGCTGCTGCTGCCTTCCGCACTGTTAGTTTTTCCATTGCGAGCTTTCCACTCACGCCACGGTGTGCTTCCATTTTTTTCCCTACCTCTCTCTCTGTCTCTCTGTCTCTGTCTTTTTACGGCGTGTGTGCGTTGTCGACTGTTGCTAATTTCGTTTGCCCATTAATTTTTAATCCATTTTGCTTGCCTTGCAATAATAACGCACGGAACGGAACGGAACGGAACGGCATGCAGTGCTGCTGCAGCAGTAGTGAGCGAATGCAACCCGGACACCGTACTGTGGGGTGGCTTTGATGGTTTTGATGGGAGAACTTAAGCTTAATGAAATTATTTTCCAACTGCCATCAGGCTAACACGATTTCAATTCGAGCTCATTGCCACTCACTGACGTGCTCTGAGTGAACATCTGTTTAGAGTTTAATTACAAATATAAAATATGAAATTTTTAGTCTTTCATTCTATTCGATTATTTGCAGGATTGTACTTTTACTTAATTTGCTTAAAGGTCCAGGTTCTAGTGCAATTTCAAGTTCAGTTATAAATTACATTTAAAACCTAGTTTCAAGTTTTGGCTTAATTTCGAGTACAAATTCAATCGGGTATGAAATGGGGAAGGCAAATGAGGAGCGTCCAATATAGCTCTAGCTATCCCAAGCCCCTACCTAGCGCCTCCACGTGGCCATACCCGGTAATGCTCTATTGAGTAGCCAAGCTAGGAGGTGCGATACTGGGAGGTTCCCGGCTGCCTGATCTCATAATCGAGGTTTTGGGCAGACGGCGGAACCACACGATCTTGTTAATAGGTAAGCATAATATAAGTTATTTTAATTATTTTTTTCGTTTTAGCTTATGAAGCATTTCCTGCTATATAGTGAAAACTTTGGCCAATACGAGTGTTAATACTGCACATGGATATTGGATACCAGAAGTAAAATTAAATTAATTATTAGAAGCACTTATGGAAACTAAAAGGACGCAACTCTATTCTATTCGAAGGACTGCTGGTGAGATTGTTCAATTTTTATCCATATATACCACATTTCATAAATAAACTAGAATGGGGAAGAGGGAGGGACCATCAGAGCACTTGTTTGAAGCGGTGGATCTAGGAAGAGTGAAACAGTCAACTTTCTAGGGTTAATCTTGGCTCGATTAACAACACATCGTGGATAATGAGTGGGCTCTTCTCCCCACCTGCTGGAGACATTCTGCATTAAGACGGTTTATTCAACGATTGACTCAGGTGACTTAAGGGCCAAACAGAATGCTGCGTCAACGCGTCCGTCAGCGTTATTCTGACAGTTTTCCCATGGGTTTACTGTCAAATTGACGCTGACGGACCCGTTGACGCAGCATTCTGTTTGGACCTTTAGCCCTTGGAAGGAGATTCTCTAAATCCCTGGTACGTGTCAGTAATGTTGCTTATCGACCAATTCCCTTTTGGCCCTTCATACAAGAGTTGGGAAGCATGACCAATCGTTGAATATGTTCAACTCTTTTTGACATGATAGGCTTATCGCTATGAACGGATGTTCTGCTAAGGCAGCTGGTAGAACTCGAGTACAAATTCAATCCTAATTCCACGAGTGGTGAATGACCCGTCGGTTAAATTACTCTATAACAAACCCAACAACAACAACAATCCTAATTCAATGCCCAATTCCAACACACGACTGCAAGCTCAATTTTAAGGCTAGTTTCAAGCACAATCCCAAATACAATTTCAAGTTCAATTTAAAACCATTTATATTCGTTTCCAATTTTAAGTTATATGATGATGGAAAAGCCTAAAGAAAACCCGAAAAATTATGTTCAATAAAACTTTTTTGAAATATATTTTTTCTTTTAATGATAACATTTTTATAACATTTTTTGTTATACCTGAGTTAATGTCGAAAAAGGATAAAATAATCGTGACAGAATTGGAGCCAGGATGTAAAAAGTGAAAAACAAGTTGAAAAGAAAATGAAAAACGAGGTAAAAAAAAGGAGACTGGATCGAGGGCGAACAGAAGGGACAAGGGGAAAAATAAGAGAAGAGAATGAAAAACAATAAAGCAAACTAGGAAAATCAGATAGAAAATGAGGACAGACTGGACTGAAAAGGATAAAAAACTCAATAAAAATGGGAAAAAACGAAATGGAAAAGGAGGAAATGAAAAGAAGAAAATACGGCAGCGAGAAGAAAATAAAAAAAGAGGAATAAAAAATTAAAACGGAAGATAAACGGGGTAAAATAGAAAATAAACAGAACGTGACAGAAAAGGATGAAATGCAGGACATAAGAAGTAGAAGAACGAAACAGACGAATATGCAAAAATAGAAAAGAGGGTAGACAGTAATGGCCAAACTACGACCCGCGGGCCGCATGAGGCCCTTCAAGATGTTTTGTGCGGCCCGCGGACTGATTTGAGAGATGGTAGACTTATGAGTAACTTTTTTGATGACACTCGTATCAGTCGTAGTAATGCCTCGCGCATTTTGTAGTTCCGAATGCTTTCCGGTTTAAATCTTGTGGTAATTCTCAGAAAATGGTTTTTATTGCCGCATATTTTGCATTTTGTTATGCGCAGGAATGGCCAGAGGAATTTGCGGCCCGCGACGTCATGGGGCGATCTCGTTTGGCCGCGCCATGCCAATACCTGGGCATCACTGGGGTAGACAGTGAATGAGGAAAAACGGAAAAAATTGATGAAAAACGGAACAGAGAGGAAAATAACCAGAAGAAACTCAAAACTGAAAAAGGCGAAAAATGGGACAGGGAATAATGAACCAAGGAAGAGAAAAAGGAAGAACGCGAGAGAGAAAAGGAGGGAAAACGAGACAACTATGACCTGTCAAAATTTATAGTAGTTTTTACGATATATTTCCAAAGCCATCAACTTAAGCATCAACCCACCTCCTATACAAACTGTTAAGTCGCTATGGTTAACTTAGTCCGAAAACAGATACTGATGAAGCCTGCAAGTCGTAGGCGAAATACGTATCTGTCGCGAATAAATATGTATTAGTGGAATTTATTTGAGGAAAGATTTCTCTTTGACCAAACTTGTGTTTTAGTCTTTGACCTTGAAATGCGGTCAGGCATTAATATTAATATTTTTTGAAACGATGGTTTTTACAATTGATGGTGGGACGGTAGGGGAAAGTAATGAAAATTTTTTGGAAAAGGAGGGGAAAGAGTGGAAAGGAAGTGGGGGGGGGGGGGTAATAGGTAGCTACGCTTAACAAGTTGTCGGACAAAAGATAGGAGTCACAACGATAGCTTGTTACACGTAGTTACCTATTACCCCCCCCCCCTTCCTTTCCACCTTTCCTCCTTTCCCAAAAAATTTTCATTACTTTCCCCTACCGTCCCTCCATCAATTGTAAAAACCATCGTTTCAAAAAAAATATTAAAGATTACTCTTTTCTTTAGTTTCAGGATCGGTAAGAAAAATTTAAGGGAATATAAGAAATACAATAATTGAAACTGAGCTTAAACTGAACTGATATTGAATTAAAACTGGAATGAAACTAAATTGAAACTAAATTGAGCGGAAACTAAATCTAAACTAAGCTAAAACTAAATAAAAACTTGATTGAAACTGAACCGAATATGAGCTAAGTCTAAATTGAAAATCCGAGTTCTGTATGAAATGAAACTGAATTGAAACAGAATAAAAACGGTACTGAACTAAACTGGAACTAAATAGAAATTGAATTGAAACACAGCCCAAACTGAACTGATAGAATTAAAACTAAGCTGGCACTGAATAAAAATGGTGTTAAAACTGAATTGAAACTGAGCTGAAACTGAACAAACACTACATTGCATCTAAACTGAACTGATACTAATTTGGAACTAAATTGAATTGAAATTAACCTAAATATGGACTGAAAAAGCACAAAAACCATATGGAACCTGAAGAGGAACTCAATTGAAACTTAATTGAAACTGGACAGAAACTTAATAAAAACTTAACCTTTCGATACTCGCGCCAACATCGATTCATAGGTATGCTAACACAGAACAGAATTCACTCGAATGCTAACGCCATTTGATGAAAAACTTAGGAAATTTTGCCCACCAATTGAAAAATCTTGGCCTACGGATCAAGTTTGCTGATAATAGTAATTTTCTTTATTGCCAGAGTCCTGAGAAATACCGCGATGACGTTAAGGGGTATTGTACTAAATAAAACATTTCAAGTAACTGTACGTTAGCTGAAACTAGACTGAAACTAAATTGAAACTGGCTAAAACTGAACAAAAACTGAGCGGAAACTAAATTGTAACTAAACTGAAATAATGATGAAACTGAATTAAAACTGAATTGAAACTGAGCATAAACTTATATGAAGCTGATCGAAACTGAAACTGAATTGAAACTAAATTGAAACTGTTCTGAAAGAGTTGAAACCGGCTCAAATTGAACTGAAACAAAATAAAAACCATACTGAAACTGGACTAAACTCAAACAAATTGAAACTGAACCGAAACTGAACGAAAACAAAATGGAACCGAGGAATGGAGTTAAAACCGAGCTGAAATTGAATGAGAACTGAATTGAAACAACTGACCTGAAACTGAACTGAAATACAATCAAAAGCATAATGAAACTGAGCTTAATCTGGAACTAAATTCAGACTGAATTGAAACTGAGCTAAAACTGACCTGAAATTGAATAGAAACTGTACTGAAACTGAATTGTAACTGGAAAAACCTGCATTAAAGCTGTGCTAAAATTGAGGTGAAATTAAAATAAAATTTAAACCGAACTGAACTGCAACTGAATTGAAACTAGCTAAAACTGAACTGAAACTAAGCTACTATTGAACTTAAACTGAATAGAAACCTGATTGAAACTGAGCAGAGACTACATTGCAGCTTTACGGAAACTGAGGTAAAAGTGTACTGAAGCCGAGTTAATGCTTTGTTGAAAAGAGTAATTCTCGTTGAAACGGGGCCTCTACTGACACGAAGTCTTCAAATATTGGAACTTTTACTCTTAATTGGTTCAAAATGAATGAAAAATGAGAATTATATTTTTAATACCTCGAAATAGTAGACCCCTCGTTCGCCAAGGGGCCTTACAGTTTCAAAAAAAGTTGAATTTTTAGCAAACCTTCAGATCTATATCATGTGTTATTGCATAAATTTGCAATGAAACAACTAACAAATTGCCCTGTTCTGTAAAGAAGAAGAATAGGGCTTTGAAGTGAAATAAAATTTTTTTTGCGGCCATCTTGAATTTGGGCGCCATATTGGGCTTTATAAAAAAAATGGCCGTTTTCGCCATGAGCCCCCAACCGATTTTTGTTACATGACCACCATTAGAAAGCTGAGAAAAAATACTGAAAGAAACATTCAAAATCTTAGAAGTGCGTTGGCATTTACTGAATAAAACAATCAGTTATCTGTAGCAAGGTTCACAATTTTCATACAATTATTGTGAAATTTCCGAATTTTGCTACGAAACAAACTACAAACGACACGGTTTTGTAAAGAGGAGAAATAGGGCTTATAAATGAAGTAAACAAAAATTGGCGGCCATCTTGGATTTGGCCGCCATGTTAGATTTTAACAATAAACCGTCGTTTTCTCCATGATCTCCCAATCGATTTTAGTTTTAAGACCACCACCGGAAAGCTGATCATCGTGTACAATTCTCATATAAATGGTAAACAGAAGCTAAATTTAGCTGACACTGAATTGAAATTGAATAAAAATTTATGTCTTTTTGTCCGTTTTGTTCGGGTTATCCAGCTGGTCGCTTAAGGTGAAAATAGTTGTTGTCGATTCTGCAAATTTCAAAAGCAGTCTTTTGTTTGAAGCAAAAATTTTGTTCAAGACATTATATTCGCTGGATATAGGCAGTGAATACATTTCTATCAGCAGAACCCCGCTTTTGGGCCCACAAACTGCTTCCGAAATTAGGCTCTCCGATGAAAAGTTAATGACTGCTAATTTCCCGTTAAACTATACCTATAATAATGGATTTCTGTCTGTCTGTCTGTCTGTCCGTATGTTCCTTATAGAATCGAAAACTACTGAACCGATCGTCGTGAAAATTTGCAACTCGCAAACCAATCAAGCAAATGGAACCAAATTTGGCTTGCGAAGGTTTTTGTATGCAAGAATTTTTTCTATGGTGAATTAGGACCCCTCCCCACTTTAGGAGGGGGGGCTCCTATACAAATGAAATACAAATTTCCTCATAACTCGAGAACTAATTAATCAAATGGAATAAAATTTGGATGCAGGCATCCGACAGGCGATGTCGCCCACTAAAACACAAATAGAGCCCCAGGCATGATGATGAAGATGATGACGATGATGAAAAATGATGAAAATGATAGATAGATCAAATTTACCCTGAACACTTTGCACTACTTGAGTTGTAAAATGTAATATAGTTAAGGAGTGGAGATTTCGTCAACCCCGCCTAACAACGGTTGTGCTTAACTGCGCAACCGCCATCAGCTTTCCAACCCAAACAACTATAAATGAGCCAATAGGAAGACAAAACTCGGACCATCAGTCGTTATCAACTTATCTGGGCTTAACCCATGGAACAATCTTCATTTTCCATGTCGCCGGCATTTATGCACTATCCCAAGATAGGTCTATAAAGTAAATTGAGCGCAGCACAATGAGGGCGTTCGCGGTAGTCGACAGAAGCTTTAAACCATACAGTCGCACACGACTCCCAACTCTCGAGATCAAACTGCTAGTGCGCAGTATTTATAGCGGGAGCCCGTCATTAAGCCTTAAACCCCGACCGCTATCAAGCGCCCCCGTTGTTTCCGCAGCCTGCATAGATATATGTGCGCAACTGCGTAATTCGTCCGAATGACGAATTATGTCAACGTTAAGACGTCAACACGTTTCTGCTTCATTCTGAATTTATAAAATTAACTAAAATTTATAATATTTTGCTACCCTCTTTCATATGAATGAAACTAAAATTTCAGTAGTAATAAAAATGGTGTTGAAGGTCTTGAAGGTGTTTAGAAAAGTTAAGAAAGGAGAGAAATAAGATATAATGGGTGAAAGACAGTTTGAAGGGAAGCTTATAATATTCGGTGAGAAAACAATCAAGAAATGAAACGATAAGAAAGGAAAAACGGAAATTTGGAGACACTGCACAATCAAAAAAAGAACAAAAAAACTGAAGTTAGAAAGGGAACCCCACCACACACCATAATCACCTTCATTGACGAACTTTATGATGTGAAACTTTGGGTAGGTACCGGACGTACGAAAAGAGAACGCATCGAATATCATCGCACACATCGTAGTCTTCGCTTCGCTGCCACCGTCATCGTCATCGTCTGGTCTGGCCGTTTGCCCAAAAATGCAAAAACTTATGTAAACCGACATGCGAAAAAAAAATCGCCAACCAAAGCGTGTGAATTTGTCAAGGACCGCTCAACCGGCCGACCGAACGAGAGAACGAACGACACTGATGCTGCGTCGCTAATCCGATTGGGGTTTATTACACGTGTTTTGTATCGGCTTTATGGAAACACTTCTGGTTCTGGCGCTCTGAGTTGGGTCTGCGGTTAGCGGCTTAGCCGCTAGATTGTTGCCGAAAGTAAAACCCGCAAACGCGGCTTCATCGAAATGGCAACCAAACACTGGACTGGAGCATCCTCTGTACCTACAGTTTTTTTTTGTTCCGGCTCAACACCGGCCGCGTAGGGGTTGCACACTACCCACTGCGGCTGATCGATGCATAAGGAAATTCCTTCCGTAAGATATGGTCTCTAACGCTGTGTCCGCCTCCACAGTGCACCAGTGCAGTGCAGTGCATTCGAAGGCTCGAACAAATTCACTCTAGTAGTGGGCTCTCGCGCGGACCGTTGCGTGTCCGTGGTCGGTTTAAAACTGGAATAAAACCAACCAAGACCCGCGAACGCGGGAACGCGGACACGGCTCGCTCGGCCAATAAACCAATCAGTAAGACCCCGGAATCGACCGGCGGTGGATAGATAACGCATAGATTTATTGGCAAGAATGCCGCGTAAGTGCGCGCCGCGCACGCTCTCTTTTCCGCGGGTGTGGGCTGCGGCCTTGCAAGGCACCAAAGGCTTCTGGACTGGACCGAGTACCACGTATCAAAAGGGGGTTGTTTTAGAAAGCTGTCCCCCGTGCTACGCATGTGTGTACGGTACGTAGGGCTAGTTGGCTGGCGTACAATATGGGGCTCCTGCTTGGCACATATGCGGAAAAGGCGTTTCCCACATGCTCCGCGGAGGCCTTAGGCTGGCTGTGTTGCTGCTGAGCTGACCAAACCGGGCACAAGATCTCTGGCTAGCAAATTGCTGCAAACTCGAACAACTGGAACTCGACTCGGGCCAATTCGAAAGCGAAAGAATGGGACGGTGCGAAATTGTAATTTACAAGATTATCACTATTCCATTATTATATTGTATTTTAGATTTGGTTTATGTGCCTGCATGATTACTTAATATAAATAATTTCTTTCTCAATACCGTTTGAGCCTATGCTTGAGAGCACACACAAATAGGGTGGTGGGTAGTACCGTAGAAGGCGTAACAGCCCGAGTGCGTCGGGCTCTGTCTCCTGGGGTTGGTTAGATAAATAAATAAATAGCTGAATCAATAAATATCGGTCCGCCGCGCTGGCTGTTGTGTGCCAGGTTGGTGGTTGGCTGGGCATGGTATGGCTAGAAACTGAACCACTGCTGGGGCCACTTCCTTGAACTACACGATGAGATATGCACAGGAGACACACAAATGAACTGCGAACTGCACCGTGAAGTGGCTTTGATTGCATGCCACTAATTTAATGGTCAGCTTACAGTACGTTTGGCACTAATTTTATGTTGCTTGCCGGTTGGAATTCTAGCGAAACAGCGAATGGATCCATTTTTTGTCACGCTTTTGAAGCAAATTGAAATTGAACGTTTTAAGAATCTTAAAGTTCAGTTAGAAACGAATGTAAAAGTACGCAAATTAAAATAATTCCGAAAGGCTTTATGGTTTCAGTCCTTTGCGACCAGCAGGAAGAAATGCAAGTAGCACACATTAGGCCCATTTAGTTGAAGCAACCGGATTACGACTGAAATGAGTCATAATTCGGTTATCGCAACTAATTTGTAACAACCGTGCTAGTAGGGAAGAGAAACAGCATTGAAACTAAACTGAAACATATCAAAACCTGAATTGAAATTTATTAACTAATAGCAGAAGCTGGACGAAAGCTGAACTGATGCTAGATTTGAGTTAAATTGAAATAGATTAAAACTCTACTCCAACTGAATTGAAACCTATCCAAAACTAAACTGAAACTGTCACATGAAATGGAAAGGAAATTTTAATATATGTGAAAAAACTGAACTGTTTGGTTCCAGTTAAAATTAAATTAAAACTGAATTAAAAGTGCATTAAAATTGGAATTACATTGTACTGGAAATAAACTGAAAATAACTGAAACTGACCTAACTGAAATTGTATTCGAGTTAAATTGAAATTGAATAAAACTAAATTGAAACAGAACTAGATTGAAATTAGTCCGGTTAAGGTGAACTAAAACTTGACTGAATTCATTTGGAACTTGATCGAAACCGATTTGCAACTAAGTCGAATCTCAATTGAAACTGTTTTCCAACTTACTTAAAACTGAATTTAAATTGTCAAGTTTTAAATCAAGTTGTAGCCGCCACGCAGTTAACACAAAACAATGTACCCAACTGAATGTTGTGATCTTATAACCTTGAAGCAGATTGTAAGTGTTTAGAGCACACGAACGAACTAACGTCTCCTTCTGCCTCGCAGACATGAAATTGGTCTAGGTTTGATCACGGTCGGAAGAAATCTTGTAGACGAGAGGAAACGTTGGCACTTCTTCCGGCGTACTTCCCAAGCAGAGACATCAAATTCGTTTAGGTTCAATCATCATAAAGAAACAGATATAGACAGTAAATAGATGCTGTATTTAACTGTTGTCCCTGGCTGTGAAACAAGGCGATCACAAAGAAGATGTCAGGGGATATTTGATCTTGAAACTTTTCGTTAGTTTTCACTAATTAGTCATTGAAAAAGAAAGTTATAATAGAAACCACATAATTACTACATCTATCATGAGTCAAACGGTATGCAAATCATGAAAATCCATTCATGATTGGCAGCTATTAGCGTTCAAAAGCTTC
The DNA here is from genome assembly GCF_943734655.1 of Sabethes cyaneus. Lineage (NCBI taxonomy): Eukaryota > Metazoa > Arthropoda > Insecta > Diptera > Culicidae > Sabethes > Sabethes cyaneus. The sequence continues at coordinate 157,884,055 of NC_071353.1, forward strand.
GATATGTTCGTGACGGTATCTAGAGTCTAAATTATGCAATAACACCCTGCGGTAAGACGTAGTCCTACGTCAAAATCACTAGTAACTCGACTGTTTTTAAGTGAACTTGTTTTCTGCATAAATCTAAACGTGATATCCTTACAACAATTGGGAAGGTCCAGAGCGCACGGTCTCCAGTTCTAGCTGGTGTGCCACAAGGAAGCTATATGGAACCACTACTGTTTTTATTTTTTTATTATATCGGCCGCGGAAATTTTAGCCGAACCATAGAAACTACTGTGCCGATCGGCGAGAAAATTTATATGCAGGCGTTTTTGAGGCCGCAGAAGGTTCTTATGATGGTTCGTGATACCTTTCCCTCTGGATGGGGGGGGGGGGGCTCCCATATATGAAACACAAATTTCTGCATAACTTTATAATCGAAGTCATTTGTGTTCGGTTACAATTCAGGTTGAGCTCAATGTTAACTAAGTGTCAACTTAGTTTTGTTTCGGTAGGTTTTCGTTCAATTTTAGGCGAATTTTAATTCAGTTTTAGTTCAGTTACAATTAAGTTTTAACGTTAAATCACCGCAATATTAAAATTTGTGATTATATAATGATTGTTGTTGAAAATCTTTAAAAAATAACAAGCCGTTGGTTACAATTTTGTTTCAATTTCAATTAAGTTTTTATTCAGTTTCAGTTTTGTTTTAGCTCAGTTTCACTTTACTTTCTGTTCGGTTTCAGTTTCAGTACAACTGCTACTCAGTTCAGTTTTAGTTTAGTTTTAGTTCTGATATTTTTAGTCAGTTCTAGTTTAGTTTAAAACATGTCTCTCTTCAATTCAGTTTTAATTCAGCTATTATTCAGTTTTAAATTCAATTTCATTTTAGTTCAGTTTTATTTCAATTTTTATTCTGCTTCAGCTCAGTTACAATCCTGTTTCAACTCAATTCGGTTTCAAATCTCTGTTTTTGTTTAGTTTCGATGCAGTTTAATTCATCTCAATTCAGTTTCAGTTCAGTTTTGTGTCAATTCGGTTTCCATCAAGCTTCAGTTTAGTTTCAAATAAGTTTCTGTATAGTTTCAGCTAAACATCAACTCTGCTTCAGTTCAGGTTTACTTCAGCTTCAATTTAGTCTCAGCTCGGTTTCAATTAAGTTTTTATTCAGTTTCAGTTCAAGTTAAGGTCAGTTTGACTTAACTTTTATTTCAGTTTCAAATCAGTTTTCCCTTAGTTTCAGTTCAACTTCAGCTCGACTTCAGTGCAGTGCAGTTCAGTCCGTCCGTTTTAGTCAGTTTTAAATATGTTTCAGTTGAATTCAGTTACAATTTAGCTGTTATTTTAAATTTATTTATGTTTTAAAGGCCTCTCAGTTGGCTCCGAGGTATGACGCTGGCCTAATAAGCCAGTCGTCGTATGTTCGAATCTCGACTGGGAAAGGCTGTTAGAGTCAATAGGATCGTAGCAACTGGGCTCGCAAGTGTCCTGCACTCTCTTAGCTGGCTGCGAAGTCTGTCGTATAAAAACAGAAAACAGAAGGTCAAGTTTCGATAACGGAATGTAGCACCTAGGCTTTGCTTTGCTAAGTTTTAAAGTTAAAGAAAAGTTAACTTTTAAAGTTTCATTTTAGTTTAATTTTAATTCAGTTTTTATCCTATTTAATTGAATTACAATCTTGTTTGAACTCAATTCAATTTCAATAAAGTTATTATTCAGTTTCAATTCAGTTGCAGTTCAGTTCAGTGTCAATTCAGCTTTTATTCAGTTTAAGCACAGTATAAGTAGTTAACAGTTCAGTTTCAAATAGGTTTTTATTCAATTTCAGTTCAGTCTTAGCTCAGTTTCAGTTCAGGTTTAGTATGTTTCAAAGCAGTTGCCGTTCAGTTCCGTTTCAATTAAGTTTTCATTCAATTTCAGTTAAATTATAGCACAGCTTTAATTCAGGTTCAGCCTAGTTGCAATTAGGTTGTTTCAGTTTAGTTACTAATCCTAATCTAATAAGTTTTTATTCAGTTTCAACGCAGTTTCAATTAAATTTTCACTCAGTTTCGATTCAATTTTAGCTAGTTTTAATTCAGTTGCAGTTCAGTTCCGTTTCAATTTAGTTACAGTTTAGCTTATTTCAATTTAGGTTTAGTTCAGTTCAGTTTCAAATGAGTTTTTATTCAGTTTCAGTTCAGTTTTAGCTAGTTACAATTCAGTTTGAGTTCAGTTCAGTTCAGTTTCAATTCACTTTTATTTCCGTTTCTGTTCAGTTCCAATTAAGTTTTATTCAGTTTCAGTTCAGATTCAAGATGGTTTCAGTTTAATTTCAGTTCAAGTCAGTTTCAATTAAGTTTTTATCCAGTTTCAGTCCAGTTTTTGCCAGGTTGAATTCTGTTTCCGTTCAATTTCAATTCAGTTTCAATTTTGTTCTAGTTCAGTTTAGTTTCATATGTATTTTACTTTGTTTCAATTTAGTTTTAGTTCAGTTTCAGTTCAATTTCAATTTAGTTTCGGTTTAATAAAATTGGTGGACAAGACACAAACACGTATCACTCTTACAACATTTAAAGATAAAAACAATATTAACAAAAATTATTTTTACCTACGAGTCGACCGGTTTCAGGCATTCTATGCCTATCATCAGGACGATGCCGATGTCCAACTGAGTAGTAGTTTCGGTTTATTTCAGATTCAATGAAGTTTTTATTCAATTTCACTTCAATTTTGTAGCAGCTTTCGTCCAGTTACAATTCTGTTTCCGCTCAGTATCCAATCAATTTCAGTTTAGTTTTAGCGCAGTTTCAATAGAGTTTTTATTAAGTTTCGGTTCAGTTTCAATTTAGTTCCAGTTTAATCTCAGTTTCGTTGTGGGTTTTATTCTGTTTCAGTTTGGTTTCAGTTCAGTTTTCATGAAGTTTCAGTTAAATTGTTTCAATTTAGTTCTTATTCAAGGTCAGTTTGATTTTTCGGTCAGTTCGGTCTGTACCATTTTGTTTTCATTCAGTTCCGGTTTAGTTTCAATTAAGTTCCAGTTTAGTTCAGTTTCAATATGGTCTGTATCCTGTTATAGTTCAGCTTTTGCCAGTTTCAATACAGATTCAATTCAGTTTCAACATAGTTCCAGTTTATTTCACTTTCAATCATGTTTTAATTCAGTTTCAGTTCAGTTTGAGCCAGTTTCAAATCAGCTTCATTTCAGTTTCACTAAGTTTTCAATCGGTTTCAGTTTCGATCAGTCTTTAATAAGTTTTTATTTAGTTTTAGTTCAGTTTTAGCTCATTTTCAATACAATTTGTGTTTTGTTCAGTTTCAATTCACTTTTAGTTCCGTTTATGTTCAGTTCCAATTAAGTTTTATTCAGTTTCAGTCCAGTTTAAGGCAGATTCAACTCGGTTTTCGTTTAATTTCAATTCAGTTTCATTTTTGTTGCAGTGCAACTTAGTTTCACATGTATTTTATTTCATTTCGGTTTAGTTTTAGCTCAGTGTCAGTTCAATTTCAATTCAGTTTCGGTTTATTTCAGATTCAATGAAATTTTCATTATGTTTCTCTTCAATTTTAACACAGCTCTAATACAGGTTTAGTCCAGTTACAATTCAGCTTCAGTTAAGTTTCCAATCAATTTCAGTTCAGTTTAGTTTATTAAGTTTCGGATTAGTTTTAGCCAGTATCAATTCAGTTCCTTATTTATTCTGTTTCAGTTTGGTTTCAGTTTAGTTTCAATGAAGTTACAATTCAATTGTTTCAATTCAGTTCCTATTCAATTTCAGTTCGGTTTTAACTCTGTTCTATTTTGTTTTTATTCAGTTGAGTTCAGTTTCAATATGGTTTGTATTCTGTTTTAGCTCAGTTTTTGCTAGTTTCAACTGAGTTTCAGTTCAGTTTCAACACAGCTACAGTTAATTTCACACTCCAATCAAGTGTTTACACTCAAGTACTTTTTTACACGGTTTGTTTTTTCGATTATTAAGAACGGGACAACTTAGGGACCATTTATTTATTTCTCAATACATTTGGGAGCGGCCCGACATTCGTTACGTAGATTGTAAATGGTTCCTAAGTTGTACGGTTCCTGAGTAATCGAAAAAAACAAACCGTGTAAAAAAAGACTTGAGTGTATTTAATTTTAGTTCAGTTTTTGCTCATTTTCAATTCAATTAGTGTTTTGTTCAGTTTCAATTCACTTTTATTTCCGTTTATGTTCAGTTCCAATTAAGTTTTATTCAGTTTTAGTTCAGACTTCAGACGGATTCGGTTCGGTTTCGATTTAATTTCAGTTCAAGTCAGCTTCAATTAGGTTTCAATTTCAGTTCAATTTTAGCTCAGTTTCCATTCAGTTATAGTTTAATTTAGTATTCGTTTAGTTCAGCTGAGTAGGTCTGCTAATCAGAGTCAGTAGGATTGTTGCACTAGCCCCGTAACTGTCCTGTACTCTAACAGCCGGCTGCGAAGTCCGTCGATAAAGAAGGGTAATGTCTAAAGATGGTTTATGCCCAAGGCTTTGCTTTTTTAGTTCAGCTGAAGTTAATTGAAACAATTAAGTTTTTATTCAGTTTCAGTTCAATTTCAGCACAGTTTCAATTCAGTGTCAGTTCAGTTTCAGTTCAGTTTCAATGCAGTTTAGTTCAGTTTCAATAAAGTTTTTATTCAATTTCAGCTCAGTTTTAACTAGTTTCAGTTTGAGTTCAGTCCATTTTCAATTCTGTCTGGGTTCAGTTCAGTTTCAATTCAGTTTTATTAAGTTTCAATTCAGTAACAGTTCAGTTTTTGTTCGATTTCATTTAAGTTTCAGTTCAGATTCAATTCGGTTTCGGTTCAGTTTCAGCTTAATTCAGTTTCAATCGAGTTTTTAATCAGTTTCAGTTCAGTTTTAGCCTGTTTCAATTTAGGGTCAATTCAGTTTCCATTCAGTTTCGGTTTATTTTAGTTCCAATTAAGTTTTTATTCAGTTTCAGTTGTGTTTTAGCTCAATTTCAGTCAATTTTCAGTTCACTTGTTTCAGTTTAATTTTTCGTGAATTTCAGTTCAGTTTTAATTCAGTTTCAACCTTGTTTTTACACAATTTCAGTTACAGTTACAATTCAAATTCAGTTTCAGCATCTGTGGCTCGAGCAGCATGTTCCTGCGTGGCACTTTAGTTCACTTTCAGTATAGATTTTATTCTGTTTCAACTCAATTTTAGCTCAATTTCAATTCAGTTTTAGCTCAGCTTCAATTCAATTTCAATTTAGGTCCAGTTTTGTTTTAATAAGGGTAAGATTCAATTACAGTTTAGTTTTTACTGTTTCAATTCAGTTTCAGTTAACTCTTGGTTAGTTGCAAAGTTGTATGTTGTACAACAACTGTGGAACGTTAACTTTATTTGGATATATCTTGGGATTCTGGCAATAAAGATAATTACCATTTTTAGCAAAGGTGTTCAGGAGACAAGAAGATTTATCAATCGATGGACAAAGTTTCATAAGTTTTTCATCACGTGACGTTAGTATTCGAGTAAATTCTTTTATGTTTTAGCATTCCTATAAATTGAAGTAGGTGCACGCGACGAAGGGTTAAGTTTTTATTCAGTTTCAGTCTAGTTTTAGCTAGTTTCTATTCAGTTCCAATTTAGTTCTAGTTCTGTTTCAATATTGTTTTTGTTCTACTTCAGTCCAGTTTTATCTCACTTTCAATTCAATTCAGTTTCAATTTAGTTTCAAATTAGTATCAGTAATTAGTATTAGTTGCAATTCAGTTTCAGCTCCGTATCAATTCAACTTTTATTCAGTTCCAGTTAAGTTACAATCAGTTTCAGTTCATATTCAAGTCAGATTCAGTTCAGCTTCAATTTTATTTCAGTTCAGCTCAGTTTCAATTAAGCATTTATTCAGTTTCTATTCAGTTTTAGCCAGTTTTAATTCAGTTTAAATTCAGTTCCATTTCTATCCAATTTTTACTTAAATTTTAGATCAGTTTCAATTTAGTTACAGCTCAGTTTCAATTCAATTCAGTTTTAATATAGTTACAAATTAGTATCAGTTCCGATTTGTTGCAATTCAGTTTTTATTCAGTTTCAGCTCAGTATCAATTCAGCTTTTCTTCAGTTCCAATTAAGTTTTTTTCAGTTTCAGGTCATATTCAAGTCGGATTCAGTTCTGCTTCAATTTAATTTCAGTTCAGCTCAGTTTCAATTAAGCATTAGTTCAGTTTCTATTCAGCTTTAGCCAGTTTTAATTCAGTTCCGTTTCTATCCATTTTTAGTTAAATTCTAGATTAGTTTCAATTCAGTTACAGTTCAGTTATAGCTCAGTTTCAATTCGAATCAATTTTAATACAGTTAGTTCTAATTATAGTCTTGAATTAGTACTTGTTTTAATTCATTTTCAGCTTTGATCGGTTTCAATAAGGTTTCTGTTATGTTTCAGTTCAGTTTCAGCACGCTTTCAATTCAGCGCCAGTTTTATTTCAAATCGGTTTCAGTTCAGTTTCAATCGAGTTCTTATTCAGTTTCAGTGTAGTTTTACCTAAGTTTCAATTCAGTTTCAGTTCAATACAATTATGATTGAGGTTTTATATAAATTCAAATAAGTATCAGTTCAGTTCAGTTGCCATTCAGTTTCAGTTTAGTTTCAACAACGTTTTATTCAGATTCAGCACAGTTCCAGTTCAGTTTAGTTCCAACGTGGTTTTTATTTTGTTTCAGTTCCGTTTCAGCTTATTTTCTTTTCATACGCAACTCGCATTCAGTTCCATTTCAATTTGACTTCCGTTCAGTTCAGCATCTATTCAATTTTTATTCGATTTCAGTTCAGTTTCACCCAGTTTAGATTTAGTTTTAGCTCAGCTGAAGTTAATTGAAACAATTAAGTTTTTATTCAGTTTTAGCTCAGTTTCAGTTCAATTTAGTTTCAATAAAGTTTTTATGTAGTTTCAGTTTAGATTCAACTCGGCTTCAATTTGGTTTCAATTAAGTTTCTATTAAGTTATTATTTAGTTGCAGTTCAATTGCAGCTCAGTTTCAGTTCAGTTGAGTTTCAATTTAGTGTTTATCTAGTGTTTCAGTCCAGTTTTAATTAGGTTTTAGTTCAGTTTCAATTCAGTTTCAGTTCAGTTCAGACTCAATTCAGTTTTTAACCAGTTCAGTTCTAGTTTAGTTGTATAAAACATATTAAAAAGGATTTTTAAAATGTTTAACTGACATCATGGGAAAGAGCTGTTTCTCTTAATTCGAGGCACAGAACCCATTAAATAGTACAACATGTACAGTAAGTTTTACGTTATCAGCATTGAGCTCTATTGGTTCACATACTCGTCCTTACCTCTCTGAATTCCGGGTGTTTTGTGCTACAATTTTCCCATCAAAAGAAGAACAGCAAGAACAGTGCCTTACCTGAAAATAGACACGAGAGAATGCGGTCGTCGATTAGTGGCGTGTTGTTGCAAAGTTGTTGCACAAAAAGAAAGAAGCTAGAAAAAAAAAACGACTAATGAATTGCTCTAGTAGAAACACTCAAACATAACCAACAAATTGATTTTTTTTCGCTCGCTCTCTCGTTCCGTCCGCACACACTATCTGGGTCCTAGGGTGAAATGTATCTCTCGGAGCAACAACCGTTTTCATGTTCGTCTTTGACCTCTTTCGAGAAAGGGAACGAAACAAAAAAAAAAGAAAAGAGCCACCACCAGCATCATGTATCCAAATTTCCACCTCAGCTTCTGCCAACCATTATTGGCGACGACGACGGTAGACGACGACGAACCTATTCTGGCGCGTATATCTCTTATCTTGTCCTGACTCATCTTTCAACATGTTCTTCCGAAAGGGGGCTTCATTTTTTTTTCTCCCGCATCCTCGTGGTATACGAAACACACGGGCGAAGGGCGTCCTCAACGGCAGCAGCCTAAGCAGCAGCAGCAGCAGAAACGGAGGCCCATCCGAGCGAAAATGTCGTGTTCTTTGCGCTTGTATTTCTTGTGTGTTCAGCTCCGGTGTTCGGCTGCCTCCTGCCGGGAACTTTGTGCGGGTTCGGTGGGTGGTAGTGCTGCGGCACCCCACGAACATGCATAGCGACAAAGTTGTTCCAAAAGTTTCCTAGCGAGTCAGCTGTGTTCGTGTTTTTATCCCTGCAGCCGGTCGTGACCGGCTAGGCTAGGTCCGAGGTCCGATTTGTCTGTGAGTGCACCGCCCCGCATCGCATCCCGCATCCTACGTTCGATCCTCGAACGCTATCGTGGCAAAGTGGTGACATTTTAACTAGGCTGATGAAGTGCTCCACCGGAACAACGAACGCCCGGAACGTGGTAAAGATGAGTTTGGTTTGGTCGGCATCAAACGAACGAGAACGAGAAGAACTAGGAGCGGACACACACAAACCGGGATGCAATCGTTTCTCTTCCCGCAGGGCGAGTTGTCGATTTTGAAGGGTGCTGCTGCTGCCGTTGCTGTTGCTGTTGCTGCTGTCTTTTGAGCAGCGGCCGTGCGGTCAATTTGAGGTGATTTATTATGGATCGGATGGATGTAGTGTGGAACATTTTCAATCAAGTTGTAGTGGATTGAGCCAATGGATTGGTTTCTTTTGTGGGAGGTTTTTTATCACTTCTGCTTGGCCATTCATGGTTTCTGTAGCACTGCAAATTGAAAGCAGTTGCTGAAAGTTCACGTACTTCTTGCTTGAACCTGCATACAGTTTCTGGAATCTTTTAAGGCTCACGCGTTTTCAGAAATAATTGAAGGCACTTCATGCCTAGGTGCTGATACATTTTATTGATTTTGAGTGATTTATATAGAGGTCAGAGAATCACATCAATTTTTAATTAAATATAGTTATCGAACCGGTTGCTGATGTTCAATTAAAATACACCGAGAAATGTATAGCCGTGTCGTTTACTCCTTGCAGCAGTACAATGACGAATGCAGAGTATAGTTTACTTTTGCCTCCAATGCACAAATCTTATTTTTAATTGCAGAGAATGTGCTGCTTAAGCGTTTGATTCGGCAGTGTTGCTAATGTTCGATGAACAGAAATCAACGAATCGCCATTGTGTCAAACTCAGTTATTGAAGCACAATGCCGAATGCGGAGCTCCTAATCGTAACTGACGAACTGGTTGTTTATTTCCACTGAGAAAGAATAGCAAGCTTCACTGTCTTAGGTTTAAATTGTTACTAACAACCAGGACCATTCACACAATATAAATTCGCCGAAAATATATCCCCCTGCCTTTTCGTGTCCGAGGGAAGCGCATTGGTTCCCATATAAGTTCTAAAGCCAAAACTGAAAACGTTGCTAATTACCGATGAAGTTGATAATTCGGTAATGAAGCTAATCTCCGCCAATTGACGTGCGTTGAACTGTTTAATATTACCAAAAGTGAATGCTTTTCGTCGAGACAGAATCGAAGAAAGTCAAGTTTGAAATCTCACACACGCATAATTTGTTCCGTTGCTTGGAATAATTGGGCTCTGCCAAACAACTTTTAGAAAGATCAATTTTTGAAAATAAATTAGGCCATTGCAAATTATTTTTAAAGTTTTTGTCCCCCCGCCCTTCAAAATTGGCTCAAAAAATCGAGGGGCAAGAAAAAAATTGTTAAACTTTTTTTGTATAAAATCAATTATTATCTACTAGCTGTAACCCGCGCGCGTCGCCTCGCGTCTAAATAAGAGCAAATTGGAGGTACGGTATGTAACGCTAACGCTATGTAACTCTATGAGGTGTAACTACGTTACTTTAGCTTGTCTTGAATGCAATCTGGTATGATTGGTTTGAGTCTTTGCTTAATGTGGGCGATTATTACCACGAAAGTACATATCGCGTCCGTCGTTTTGGCTACAGACAAGGCTCTTATATATATAGATATAGAATATAGATGGGTTTTACAGCCTAAAGACCTCGAAAAAAGAGTGTACGGAGTGTTAACGCTTCTAGCAGGAAACAAAAATGGAAGTACAAATAATGTAGCTTCCAAAAACCACCAAAAATTTTTTTTCCGATTTTGACTTAATTTTGAAAGGTTTTTGCATAGAAAATAACAACGTATATATCAAAAGCAATAATAAATTCGGGTTTCACGATTAAACTTCAACAAAAAATTCCTAAATATCTTAATTTTTTTGCGTGATTAAAAAAAATCTCTCGCCCCCCCCCCTCCTTCAGTTGTCTAGCATCGGAAGGACATAAACTTTAAAAAATATTCGTAATGGTCTTATTAGCGTTGTCAATGATAATGGTAGTCAGACCGTGTACAGTTGAATCGTCGGCGCTTGGAAAGTTGAGAACTAAAAAAACAACCCCAAAGAAGATTTCATCCAACATCATCAAGCACTTCGTTTTCTGAGCAAATGTAATAAAAGTAATTCGTTCGGGGTAGTTTTCTGATTTCTCAATTTTCTCTGGTTCTTTGAATACTCAGTTTTTTCAGTTTTCTGATTCCTTTGTTATCTGCTTTCCCTGTTTTCTGTATTCTCTGTTTTCTCTATTTTTTGTTTTCTATGATTTCTCAGTTTTCTCCGCTCTGTGCTTTCCCTGTTTTCTCTGATTTCTGTTTTTTCTGTTTATTAAATTTTTCTCTGTTTTTTCTCTTCTCTGCATTCCCTGTCGTCTCTAATTTCTCTGTTCTGTTTTCTACTTTCCCTGTTTTCTCTGTTCTTGAATGTTCTGTTTCATCTGCTTTATCAAGAACGGCGTCGTCGCTTTTTGCTTTTCCAGTTTTCTCTGTTTTATGATTGCTCAGTTTCTTTGATTTCTGTTTTCTCCATTTTCTGTTTTTTCTGTTTCACTGTTTTCTGATTTTCCAGTTTTCTCTGATTTCTCTGTTTTCTCTTTTCTGATTTTTCAGAAAGCAATCGGATTTCTTAGCTTTCTCCGTTTTCTGTTTCCCTGTTTTCTGATTTCTCTCTACTCAGCTTTTTCTGTTTTCTCAAATTTCAGTTTTTAATGTTTTCTTCTTTCTTAGTTTTTATATTTCTCAGCGGAAGAACCGCTTTCTGCTTCCCTTGTCTTCTTAAATTTCTCTGTTTTTTTTTGTTCTCTGATTTATCAGCTTTCCCCGCTTTCTGCTCTCTCTCTGTTTTCTCTAATTTCTCTGCTTTCCCTGTCTTCTCCATTTTCTGATTTCTCAGTTTGTTCCGTTTTCTGCTTACCCTATTTTCTCTCTTTTTTTATTGTTCTCTGCTCTTCTCTGCTTTCCTTGTCTTCCCTTGATTTCCCTACTTTCTGGTTTCTTCGCTTTCCCCGCTTTTTGATTTTTCTGTGTTCTCTGTTCTCTGATTTTATAGTTTCTGCATCTGCTTGTGCAAAAACTGTAACGCAGCTTTCTGCTTTTCCCGTTTTTGCGTTTTCTGATTACTTAGTTTCCTCTAATTTCTCAGTTTTCTTCGTTTTCTGATTTTTTTCTGTATTCTCTCTTCTCTGCTATCCCCATCTTCCACAGTTTCTTTGTTTTTTTTCTGTTTTTTGCTTTCCCAGTTTTCAGATTTCTCAGCGTACCCCGCGTTCCGATTTCCCTATTTTATGAATTTTCTCTTCTCTTTGCTTTTGTTGTGTTCTCTAATTTCTTTTTGTTCTGTTTTCTGCTTTATCAGTTTTCTCCGCTTCCTACTTTTTCTGTATTTTCTGCTCTGATTTTTCAGCTTTCTGTTTCTGTTTGTGCAAGAACAGCAACGTAGCTTTCGGTTTTTTAATTTCTTAGTTTTCTCTAATTTCTCAGAGTTCTCTGATTACATTTTTTCTTTGTTTTCTACTCCCAGTTTTCCTTGTTTTCTACGCGCTCTACTTTGTATTCATTGTTTTCTCTGTGTGTTTTTTCAGTTTTCTCTGTATTCTGCTTCCCGTTTTCCTTGTTTCCTGCTTTCTTTGTTTGTTTAAATTTCTCAGTTTTCTTTAATTTAAAAATTTAATTTAACTGTGTTTTGTGTTTTCATGTTTCCTGATTTTTTTGTTTTCTCTAATCTCTATTTCCTTGACACCTCTAATTTCTGACTTTTTTGTTTTCTACTTTCTCAGCTCAGTTTTCTGCTCCTACTTGTGCAAGGACGGCAACATTGTTTCCTGCTTTTCCTGGTTTTCCCCGTTATCTGATTTCTAAGTTTTCTTTCATTTCTTATCTCTCTCCGCCTTCTCTGTTTCTCTGTTTTCTGATTTTTATGTTTTCTGTTACCCAGTTTTCTCAGCATTCCCCGCGTTCTGATTTCTCTGTTTTATGGTTTCTAATTTTTCTCTGTTTTCTCTCTTATTTACCTCTCTCGTCATCTCTAATTTCTGTGTTTTTTCTGTTTTCTGGTTTATTAGCTTTCACCGCTTTCTGCTTTCCCTGTTTTCTGTGTTGTCTGATTTTCAGGTTTCAGTTTCTGCTAGTGCAAGAACAATATCCTTGCTTTCTGTTGTCAGATTTCTCAGTTTTCTCTGTTCTTCTTTGTCCCTATTTTATGTTTTCACTGTTTTCTCTGTGTTGTACTATCCATGTTTTCTCTTTTTGCTAATCCGTAAGATTTTTCTATTTTCTGTAATTTCTCTGATTTCTCTGTTTTCTATATTTTCTGCTTTTATTGTTTTCCTAGTTTTTTTTCGTTTTTTGCTTCATCGGAAGCAAAAACTTTATAAAACACTAGCTGTAACCCGCGTGCCTCGCCTCGCGTCTAATTGAGAGCAAATCGGAGGTGCGATAACGCTATGTAACTCAATTAGGTGCAAGCAAGGGGTTTCCAACAGCAATGAATACTACGCACTCTTGTAAAAAGCTACCTTTGATTACTTTGCTGAAAACCTCTGATTACCACCAATTTTTGGTAATCAATCTCTTGTGATTACTATAAACTAATCATGATTACCAATGATTACTTAAGATTATCATTGATTACTCTACTGATTACCATTGATTACCTAATTAATTCGTAAATGATTACAAAAGTAATCTCTGATTACTACGGACTTATATGCCTTACTGGAAACCCCTTGGGTGCAACCACGATACTTTGGCTCATCTTGAATGCAATCTGGTATGATTGGTTTGAATCCTTGCTTAATGTGGGCGATTGTTACCACGAAAATATATTGCGCCACTCGTTTTGGCTACAGACAAGGCTCTTATATATATAGATTTGCAATGGCATATTTTTTGTTTTTTCTGCTTTTCCTGTTTTCTTTAATTTCTCTAATTTCTTAGTTTTCTCCGTTTTCTGCTTTCTCTGTTTTCTGATTTTTTAGTTTTTTCGCTTTCTTTCCTATTTTCTCTGGTTTTGAATTTTCTGCGTATGCAAGAACGGCAACGGCACTGTCTGCTGTTTCAGTTTTGTCTGTTTTATGATTTTTCACTTTGCTCTGTTTCCTGTTTCTTTCTAATTTCTCTGCGAAATTAGAGAAAACAAGGAAAGAGAGGACAAGATCTGTTTCCTTGCGTTCTCTAATTTCTGTTTTTCTGTTTTCTACTTTCCTAGTTTTCAGATTACTCAGTTTTCCCCGCTTTATGCTTTCCCTGTTTTCTGCTTTTTCTATTTTCTACTTTCCCAGTTTTCTGAATTCACAGCTTTTCTCGCTTTCGGCGCTCCAGTTTTCTCTATTCTCTGATTTTTCGTTTTTTTGAGTTCTCAGTTTTCTCTGATTTCTAATTTTAGTCTGTTTTCTGCTTTCCCAATTTCCTCTGTTCTTTGCTTTCTCTAATTTCTGCCTTCACTGTTTTGTGCTTTCCCTGTTTTCTCTTTTCCAAATTCGTAGGATTTTTCTATTTTTTCTGTATTCTTTGTTTTCTGCTTTCCCTGTATTCTTTAATTTTTTAATTTACTCTGATAGGAGTCAATCCCGGCGTAGTGGTTAGTATTCACGCCTCTCACGCCGTGGATGCGGGGTCAAATCCCAACCCTGCAGAAGTCACGAATGACCTAAAAGTGTTAAAGTGACTATAATCTAACAACAACAAAAATTACTCTGATTTCTCAGTTTCCTCCGTTTCATGTTTTCTTTGTTTGCTTTTATTTCTTAGTTCTCTCTGATTTCTCAGTTTTCTCCGTGTTCTCCGTGCTGGACACGTTTTCTAGTTTTTCTCTGTTTTCTTTATTCTCTGATTTCCGTGTATTTTCTAATTTCTATTTTTTCTGTTTTCTTTTTTCCCAGTTTTCTAATTTCTCAACTTTTCCCGCTTTCTGCTTTCATTGATATTTTCTGTTCTCTAATTTTTCAGCTTTTTGCTTCTGTCAGAGTAAGAACGGTAACGTCGGTTTGTACTGCTTTTCCTGTTTTGTCTGTTTTATGATTTTTCAGGTTTCTCTAATTTTTAATTTTTCTTTGTTTCTTCCAGTTTTCTGTTTTCTGCTTCCACCGTATTCTCGGTTTTATGGTTTTTCTGTTTTCTATTTTTCGTGTTTTCTCTTTGACCTCATACTTTAATCTAAGTTTTTTATAGTTTTTTATTATATTCTCCGTTCTCTGATTTTTCAGTTTTCTGCTTCTACCTGTGCCAGGTCTGCTGCGTTGCTTTCCGCTTTCCCTGTTTTCTGATTTCTCAGTTCTGATTTTACGCTGTTTTCTGTTATCCCGGTTTCCTTTGATCTTTCGCTGTTTTCTTTGTTTTATGAGTTTCATGTGCTTTCTTTTTTGCTAATTGCTTAATTTTTTCAGTTAATGCGGTTTTTCTGAGTTATCAATTTCCTTTGTTTTTTGCTTTCTCTGTTTCCTTTTTTCTGCTTATCTTGTTTTCTCTGTTTTCTGATTTCTCAGCGTTTTGCTTTCCCTGTTCACTGATTCATCTTTTTCTCTGCTTTTGATTTGTCAGTTTTCTTTGTTTTGCACTTTCCCAGTTTGATCTTTTTTCTAATTTTTAATTTTTTCTAATTTCCCTCATTTCGCTTTGTTCTCCGTTTTTCGATTTTTTTTTGTTTTGTCTGATTTCTCTGGTTTCCGATTGTCTGTTTTCTTTTTTGCTAATTCCTTAGTATTTTCAGTTAATGCGGTTTTTCTGAGTTCTCGATTTTCTTTGTTTTTTGCTTTCTCTGTTTCCTTTTTTCTGCTTATCTTGTTTTCTCTGTTTTCTGATTGCTCTGTTCGCTGAATTTAGAGAATACAGAGAGAGAGAAAACGAAGAAATCAGAATACAAAGAAAATAGGGAATACAAAAAACGGATAAAACTGAGAAATCAGAGAAAACAGGGAAATTAGAGAAAATAGGACAATCGGAAACCAGAGATATCAGACAAAACAGACAAATCGGAAAACAGAGAACAGAGCGAAATGAGAGAAATAAGAAAAAACAAAAATCAGAAAACAGAGCAAACAGAAAAAGTAGAAAACTGATAAATCAAAAGCAAGGAAATAAATGAATCAGCAAACAGGGAAAGCAAAGCGCTGAGAAATCAAAAAATAGAGAAAGTAAGGATAGCGTCAAACAGAGAGATCAGAAAACAGAAAAAAGGGAAAGTAAAAACGGAGGGAGAAAACAGGGAAATTGGAGAAAAAAAGGACAATCGGAAACCAGAGAAATCAGACAAAACAGAAAAATCTGAAAACGGAGGACAGAGCGAAATGAGGGAAATTAAAAAAAATAAAAAATTAGAAAACAGAGCAAACTGGGAAAGTATAAAACAGAGAAAACTGACAAATCAAAAGCAGAGAAAAAGGATGAATCAGCAAAAAGGGAAAACAAAACGCTGAGAAATGAGAAAATAGAGAAAGAAAGGAGAGCAGAAGATAGAGAAATTAGATAATAAGACAAATCAGAAGCTAGAGAAAACAGGGATAACATTGAACAGAGAAATCAGAAAACAGGGAAAGCAGAAAACGGAGAAAACTGAGGCATCAGAGAAAACAGGTAAATAAGAGGAAATAGGAAAATTGGAAAGTAAAGAAAACACAGAGAAATCAAACAAAACAAAGCGAAGTCGGAAAAATTAGAGAAAACAAAATGAAAGAAAACTCAGAAATCGAAAACAGCGAAGAAAAATAAATCAGAAAATAAAAAAACTCAGAAATCAGAAAATCTAGAAAGCAATGATAACAGAAAACAGAGAAATTAGATAATCAGAGTAATTAGAAAATCAGAGAAACTTGAAAACAGAGAAAACAAGGAAAGCATACATTGGAGAAATCAGAAAATGGAGAAAACAGGGAAATGAGAAATTAGGGGAAGCATAGAAATCAGAAACCAGGGAAAACAGAGAAAATAGAGAAAACAGAGAAAATAGAGAAAACAGACTCGCAAGGAAAGCAGAAAACAGATAACATTGAGAATTAAAAAAACAGACGTTTCCCGGTTTCCATATTCGGCTTTTTCTTATGCAACAATTGAGCATTAAATTCATCGTTGTAGGCATTATTCGGCATCATTTCAGTATCAATTAACTGAACAGTGCAACCAATGTTCTGCTAGGGTGATTTTTGTATTTTGGACAGGCTTTATGCGTGCGTTGTTTTGGACACTTCCATTTTTGAATTTGCCGTAAAAGTCCAAAATAAAGCACGCTTAACGCCTGTTCAAAATAGATGAATCACCCTTATATCGTGCCATTTTCATGTCTGGTATCATGTACAATGCCACATACAGTTTCAAGAAAAAATTATAAGTTTAATTTATCGTCCTATTTCAATTCCAAGTTGTAATTTAAATGTAAGTCCAGTTTCAAATTAAATTTCAAGGAATGATAAAATTGCACGACCAAGAAAGTTTTGTATCCACGCTCTTTCGGTTGCCAGCCGAATGCTTTACTAACTAAACTACTGCCGCACTCTTATGTTAGATAGTTTAACACCTAGTTTTAATATCCCAATTGCGATAGAAACCGGCAATCCGTTGTCGGACGTCGCTGCGGCAAGTTTGTGATTCTACCATTACCGGGTGTTTTCTCTACTTTACTTGTATCTGACTGTACGCGGTCAAGACGTAATGAGCAGGAAAATTAAAATCGGATTTTTATGGAAGGTAATGGCATTTTACCCGTAGGGAAAATCATTACTTTCGTTGCGTTTGCCGATCTGCTGGTCTGCTAGTTTTGCAATTAGCACCAAGCAGGACAGATAACTTTACCTTCGTATTGTTATAGTTTTCACAGTTTTTCGTGGAAAAACAAAAACAAAACATTAAAGCAAACAGCGTGTCGCTCAATCAGGACTTTGCATCGAATCATTCTAGTTTCCTTTCGCTTCGCCGTCAATCTATGAACTTTGTCCTTACAGTGGGATGAGACAGTTAATTCGGTCATAGGTTCTAATTTCAATGATTGGCGTCGAAGACAGAAATTGTTGATCACGGCAACTAAAATACTTTGTAGTAATTTGAATTTATGGTAGCAGAAGATTGAAGAATCTGTTCTGGTTGTTATCTAAAATAATCGAATCGTTGTTAATAACAAAGAACCGAAAATGAAGAATTGAGAACGAGGTTCAATGCTGTCAGTTTCCTAGTTTCAACTTCAGACTTCATACATTTTCATCATTCGCTTTACAAGTGGCTGCTGGTGGAAACGGAAATTACTTAAACCAGAACGCTATCAATAAGTTACAACGTCAATCGCCGCGTTGTTGCCCGGGGGCTGGCCTGGCCTCTAGCCTCAGGCAGAGTGCGATAGTTCTGAAAAAAAAACAACAGAAAAAAAACAAGCACCGATGTGCCATCGATCTGAAAAAAATATTAGAAGCTCGGAAAACGCAACCATGAAATCAATCAATTGTACTGAATGAGCTTCTAACCCGCGTTGCAATGTCCATCCCCTCGCCCGTCCAAAACCAACCCGCCGTTCGCCATGATTTCTGTTCCGTGAATCAATGAATGAATGCCGCCTTCTTCTCCCGTTCCACTGTTCGCTGTAAAACTGCAACCACCACTCGCTCGTGACTAACCGCCCACGCTTTTCCTTTCTCTCTTCTCTGGAGCAGAGCAGGCACATACAGACACACACACATCAAATCAATACTCACTGAAGTGGAAGTGCATGGTTTGCGTACAACCCCCGCTTGCCTCCCGTACTCCCACCTATCATAGAACAGCAGCAGCAGCTTCGATGGTTGGTGATCGCATTTTGTGTCAATTCGACCCAAAGTACCAACCAACCGGTCGCGGAGCGCGCGCGATTGCGTGCTGCCTTGCCAAAAGCCAAAAGCGCTGAGTGTGGTAGGTTGGTGGGGTGGTGCTGGTGGCTAGAGTGGCCCATTGTTCTCCTAGGCACGCTACCAGGCAGGCCGGCAGGCAGGCAGGGCCCGAAACCACAAAGTGAGCGCGAATTTGTGTCCGGTATTTTTGTATCGATTTTTTTTGCTCTGCTTACAGAGGAAAAATATAGGAAATAAAAGCAACCTTCAAAAGAAGTGGTTAGCTTTTGCTGGCACTGAAAAAAAACTAAAAAGCTACGGAAATGATTTTTTTTTTTTTTTCAAATAAAGAGTTGTAATTAACCCCTCGAAACCGGCGTCCCTGTTCGAGATGGGGAGCGAGCAAACAGTTCTTTTACACGATAAATAAAATTGATGACTATTGAAGCCCAAGTAACAATTTGGATTTTATCACACTCTTATGATGGCATTAAAGACCAAAATTGGTCATGAAAACCGTCATAAAAGCACAATAACACATTGTTGCTTGGGAGCCTTCAGAAAACAACAAAAAGGCGATGAAAAAACGACTAAAATACTAAGAAAAGGCAACGAAGAGACGGCGTAAAGACAAAGAAAGTGCGATGAAAAGATGACGATAAAGTGACGAAAGGATTAAGAGAATACGATAAAAATTAACTAAAAGAGTGACAAAAAAAACGACGTTGAAAAGATGACGAATACACTACAGCAAGACGACGGAGAGATAACATTTTTACTGAATTGAGCAAAAATAGAACGATGAAAAAATTGCAAAGCATAACCACATAACATGCTAAAAAGACGACGAAAATATGGCAAAAAGATGACGAAAAGGCAGTAAAAATGGCGAATCGACGACAAAAACGATGAAAACATGACAAAAAACGAAGAAAAGACGATAAAAAAATGAGGAAAAGACGCCAAAACTGCAACAAAAGAGACGACAAGAACAGTAAAATCCGTCAAAGAAAGAAAAAAAAGCAGAAAAACACGCAAAAAACGACAAACAGACGACGAAAGTATTAAAAAAAGAACACAAAGAGCTCACATAAAGGCGACGAATAGGCAGAAAAAACAACAAAAATCGACGAAAAGGCTTTTCAACGCCAATAAGATAACAATAAGATGACGAAAAGCTGACGAAAGCACAACGAAAAAATAGAAAAAAGAGGATAAAAAGGGGACGAAGAGGCGGTAATAAGACAGGTAAAAAGCATGTTTTATAGAAGCCACTTCTGAGTCACTCCAAGGCCACTTTAGGACCATTTTTGAAACATTTCGGTACCATTTTCGAGCCACTTTAGGATTATTTCCGAGTCACGTTAAAGCTCTTTTAAAGCTACTTCCGCGTTTTCTCTGGGCAATTTCAATAGCACTTTCGGGCAATTTAAATTCACTTCAGGACTATTTCAGAGCCACTTCAGAGCTATTATATGGCACCTTAGGGCATTCTCAGTGCCACACCAGGGCTGCTTCAGGGCTATTTCAGAGCTACTTCAGATTCGCTTTATTGTCATCTTAGAGTTATTTCAGAACCAGATGGAATGATGATTTATGAAAAGCCGCCGGCAAAGCGAGCAATTAAAATACCACAATAGACGATAAAATGATCACAAATCGTTGAAAAGAGATATGGCGATACGGTTAAATTGCGCCCGAATAGTAACAAAACAAGACAAAAAACACGATGAAGAATGACAAAAACTTGTTTAAAAAGCGGCGGCAAAACATGCTAAAAACCTATGAAAGTTGTCGAATGTACGATAAAAAGACGCCGAAAGGACAACGATAAGACACTAAAAAAAGAAATAGAAAAGAACAAAATACGGCAGTATAAAAAGAAGAAAAAACGAGACAGAAACAGTAAAACAATGAAGAAAAAAAAGCAAGGAAGAAAGGGATAAAAAAAGAAAGAACGATAAAATAAAAGGGTGACAAAATATGCCAGAAAGATGACGAAAACATGTCGAATATACGACAGAAAGACAATGGAAAAACGACACAAAGGCAGTAAAAAGACAACATTTTTGTTGTCTTGACAGCAAATAAGACGGCCAAAAAATGACAAAAAGTTAACAATAGAGCAATAAAAAAGTCTAGTTCTACGACGACAAAATACGATGATAAAATTACAAAAAACGAAAGAAAGCTGATAAAATGACGATGAAAAGACGCTAAAACGACGGCGAATGCTATGAATAGATAATAAAAAGACGACGAATATGAAGAAAAGACAACAAAGGAATGACAAAAAACCGACGAAAAAACAATAAGATAACGAATCCACGAAAACAGCAAATGAACAACAAGAGGGGACGAAGAAACGGCAAAAAGGCTACAAAAAGACGATGACATGATGACAAAAAGGCGAACAAAAAGGCCCATTGAAAAAAGAGACGGAAAATGACAAAAACACGTTAAAAAGCCGACGAAAAGGTTAGAAAACAAAAGCACCATAAAAGACAACACTTAATGACCACAAATTGCTGAAAAGAGACAAAAAGATCATGTAAAGATGGAAAAAATACGAGGAAAATACAACTACCGGTTGAAAGTCCCATTAGAAAGCAAATAAATAAATGACAGCAACAAACAGAACAACTAACATGACAAAGAATGACAAAAGGTCGTTTATAAAGCACTAAAAAGACAACAGCACATGCGAAGATGAACGAACGAACGACCATGACAAGATAACGAATACCTAACAGCAAGACGACGAAAGGACGTAAAACAGCAAGACGAACGACGAAAAAAACACAACAAAAACGAAAAGCCAAAAAACAAGAAACACCGACGAAATAATGATGAACAAACACGGTTGAAAACCGCCGAAAAAAGATGCTATAAACAGGTGTCAAAAAAAATTGGACAGAAACAGATGAAAGGACGCCAAAACCGCAAAATAACAAAAATAAAAAACGCGAGATGGACAAAACGTCGTTTAAAAAGCGTCAAAAGGCGACAAAACATGCTAAAAAGTTGACAAAAAGATGTCGCATATACGACAGAAAGAAGACGGGATGACGACACAAAGGCAGTAAAAAAACAGCATTTTTGTTGTCTTTGCAACAAAAAGGATGGCGAAAAATGGGCGAAAAAGTTGATGAAAGGGCCATTTTTGAATGGCGAAACGACGACAAAATGGAAAAAAGTAGGTTAAAACAAGTTACAAAAAAATGGCAAAAACAGACATTAAAAAACAACGTACAGAAGATGAAAATATGATGAAAAATTGCAAAAAGAACTTGAAAAGACAACTAAAATACGACAGAGAGATATAAAATTATGATAAAAAGACGTCGTAAAAACACTAAAGACGCGACAAAAAAGTCAATAAAAAACGACGAAAAGGCTATTAATAGATGCAGAAAGAGCGAAGGAAAGACGATAAAAGACGGCAGAAAGACACCCTTAAGACCATCAAGAGCAACCATAAACACCACAAAAGTCAATAATAATGACAAGAAATCGCTGAAACGGAACAAAAAATGGTGTAAAAATGCCAGTGGTGTAAAAGAGTAAAAATGCAAATGATAAAAAATGAAAGATAAGCGACGAAAAAACAACCTTGAAAGGCAAAGGATGCAATGAAAGGCAGGAAGTGCCTGATTCGAAGAATGTTTAATTGGATGAGCTGAAAATGTCGAAACAGACCAAAAATATATCGGGTTGTACAATGACAGGTGGGGCTCGCATCCACGCTTTTTCGGTTGGTATCCGAATTTTTTTACTCGATGTACTACTGCCGCCCGTTATATTAGGTAGTCTAATACGTTCTTAGAAAAATGTTGGTAAGTTTTATCAGCATATTCACAAATGGATTACCGTTTAATCTAGAGATAGTCCATCCCCTGCTGTTACTGTCCAAAACAAAGAGCAAAAACGGAAAAAATTGAGACAAAAAAAGAAAAAACGGAAAACAGCCCAAAGGAAAACGTGTCAAAAGCCGGACAAAGAGGGTGGGAAGGAGGAAAAACACACGAGAGAAAACGTTTAAAACTGACGTGAAAAAAAAGAGAAACGAAAGAAAAAAACGGGAGAAAAATGTGATAAAAAAGGAACTAAAGATAGGGAGAAAATACGGCAACAGAAAAAGATGAAAAACGGGACAGAAAAAGTAAAATATAATGAAGAGAAAAAAAAAGAAAGACAAAAAGGCTAAAACGGTAAATATAAACAGCACGTGACAGCAAAGGAGGAAACGCAGGACAAGAGCAAAAGAACGGAACGGAATGAAAACAAAAAAACAGAATAGTAAAAACTGCCGAAATTGGACAGGAAAAGAGCACAAACTCCGACGAAATTGAAGAAAAAGACGAAACAGAAGAACAGAAGAAAATCAGGGCTTACGAAAATCGCGAAATTGGGACAGAAAAAGAAGAGAAAAAGGACAAACAACAAGGCGGGCAGAAACGAAGGGAAACGCGACAAGAAAGGGAATACGAAACAGGAAATAAAAAAGAAAAGAAAAAGACGGGAGGTAAAAAAGGAAACCCACAGAGTGAAGGGAAAAGAGTAAGCTAAAAACAGAATACACGTGGCAGAAAAGACGGTATCGAAAATGGAGGCAAAACAGAATGGACGAAGAAAACCAGGAAGGAAAGGAGATGAAAAGAATTAGAAAAAAAGACGAAAACTGGAAACGAAAACAGGGAAAAAAAAGAAAGAGGAAAGAGGAAACGGGTAAGCAAATTACAATATTAAAAAACGAGTGAAAAACATAAGGAAAACCCTGGAATTAAAGCAGGGAAATGGTGAAAAAATAAGATAAAAAGGGGAAAAATGGGACAGAAAAAAATGGAAAGAAAAAAATGAACACAGAAAATAGAAGGCATAAAACGGAAAATAAAACTTAACGTGTCAAAAGCGGAGAAAGTGCAGGAAATAACAGGAGCAACGGACGGACCGAAACGAAAAAGGAGTCGTGAAGAATCGTAAAGCGGAAAACAAAAGGAAAACTCTTCTTCTTTTTCTCGCGTGTTCCTTTTTTTGTGTCCCGTGTTTCCTGTTTCATTGTACGATATTTATTCGTTTCCTGCCCTATTGGTTCGTATTTTCAACATTTTAAATTTTCAAAAACAGAACTTTCCTCATATTTTTTACTGGTTTAGAAAAGAAATAAAAAAGTTGATAAAATTAATTAATAATTTATTGATTAGAAAAAGAGATAAGTTGAAATGGGACAGAAAATGACAAAGAAACGAGACAGGAACAAAGAAAAAGCGGACGAAAAAAGACGAAAAATGGAACAAAGGAACATCAGGAAAAGGATGAAAAAGGGGTAGAATAAATGAAAAACGAAAAAGTAGGTAAAAATAACAACGCAAGGAATACGGAATATAAAACAAGAAAAATTAAATGGGATAAGAAGTACAGTACGATAGAAAAAAGAAAATAGACAGAAGAAACGAAGAAACCGGGGAAAAAGAGATCAAACGGGATATTAGAGGAGAAAGATGAGACAAAAAACGGGACAGGAAAAGAATACACAGAAATAGGAAAACTGAAGTAGGGATAAGTGTAATAAGCAAGAGGAAAAGATGAAAAACGGGAGATAATAAGGAAAACCGGAGAGGAACGGGAAAAAAGGGAGCCAAAAACACGATTAAACTTGACAGAAAAGACCGACAAACGGGACATCAAAAACAGGAAAAACCGTACAGACGAAGACGATAAAGAAAACAAAGATAAAAAGTGTTAGAATAAGACGAAAACTGAAATCGAAAAAAAACGAAAAGAGGGAGAAAGAAAAAGACGGAAAGAAACGGAAAAAAGTAACAAAAACCTAGTAAAAAGTATCAGAAAAAAATGGGACGGGGTTAATGAAGAAAAACGAAACAATGAAACAGGAAACACGGAATAGAAGAAAGGAAAACGAAAAAGAAGAACAAAAGCAAAGTTTGACCAAAACTATGAAAACGGCAAAAGAGAAAACAAAAGGAAACAAAAAGTAAATACAGTAATGTTCCGATTTTGTCAGCCCCATGTTGAATCGTGGGATGACAAAATGGGGAAACTGACAAAGTCGAGGAAAAAAGACTTCAAAATTTTTTTCAAAACTCAAGACCTTGCAATATCGAAGACTTCTACTAAAAATTAAATTTTAACCCTCAATTGGTCAACCGAAAGCTCAATGAACCGGGCACACAGCACACTGGTCCACTGGACCTTTTTTGGACCGCATCATTAGCTTTGAGCGGGAAAACTTGGTTTTAGGTTTAGGAAACCTTTGGAATAGTTTCTTAAAATTAAAAGTTCAATCGTCCAGCGGAATTCAAATTTTGATTGATCCCCCTACAAGTGCAATAAACAATGTATTTTTCTTCAGTTTCAATATAACACATTGATGTGTTTTGCAAAGTTTTACAGCATATTATTACAAGAAATTTTGCTGAAGACAGTAACCTTCTATCTCTACTGCAAAGGTAGAAAACCCCATTTCTCGTAAATGAAAAATTGTTAAAACCAGTTTTTCTATTTTAGCCGTTTTTGTAGTTGTTGTATGACTTTTTTCTGTTTAACAAAGTTGTACAAATAGTAAAAATACACAACTTTGCTGAATATAGTATATCTCTATCTTTGCTTGTTTGGGAGCTATAGAACTTTTACTATAAAAATACTCCAATTTTGACCCCGAATAACTCGGAAGAAGGCATCATTTTACCCTCCCCAGAGGATCAGAATAGTTTCAAGCAGACTGAAAAGTATTATAAATCATGTTTAAAAGCACAAAAGTTAAGCAAAATTTATAAGCTGATAAAATCGGGATAAAAAGCTGATAAAAGCGGGGGTTTTCCACGTTCCCGTGGAAAAGAGAAAAAAACGGAACAGAAAAGAGGTTAAACGTATGCTAAAATAAGACGAAAAATGGCAATTATAGTTTCAAGTTAAACTTACAGTCTAATTCCGTCTTCATGTCCGGTTTGAAGTGAAACTTTGGTTTAATTTCAAGTCGAAGTTTCCAGTCAAATTCCGACTTCGATTCGAATCCAATTTCAATTAAAATTTTTAAATTCTTCTTTAAGTCCGTGGTCATGTTTAATTCGAAGTGAAACTTCGCGTCTAAATCACCCTTAATTTAAATCTAATTTCAAATCCAATTTTAAGTTTAATTTACAGTATAATATTAAGTCAAGCTTCAAGCCCTAATTTAGGGCTCCAAATTCAAATCAGATTTAATGTCCTATGTCAAATCCGATTTCAAGTCCAATTGCAACTCTAATTTCTAGTCCGATTTGATTTGTATTTGATTACATTTTGCTCCTTTCCTAATTTAAGACGAAATGATAACCCTTTCTGCGGATTTTTCTTTAATAAAGTCTGGCAATGGTGCTGGGCAATGGGCAGGCCCGGAGCCTGCCCACATAGAAGGGAAAACAAAACCGTTCGTGGACTCCTGAGGACGGACGGGGACGGGGACAAACGGAACTTCACGGATATATTTATCGGTAATTATTTCCCGGCACACCGTCCAATCGCTCCATTCATCGGTGTCCAGTCGCGGTGGTCATTTTTCACGCCACGAATTTTAAAATTTATTTCAAATAAAAACCTACCACACGAACCGAACTGCGGCAGCAGTCGTGCGATCGCGAAATATATACTGTGCTGTGACTGTTGGGGCCGCTGCCGCTGCCGGTTGGGACTCCTATTCCCGGTTTCGATGGACCCACGATCCGAGCGTCATATTTTTAATCACAATAGTGGTTGCGCCGGGTGGCGCGTGAGTGTTGACCATTAGATTCCCCGGGTGGATCTGGCCCCGGTCCCGAGATCCGTCCGATTTACCGACCGTCGGAGTATAGGAAACTTAATAACAACAATAAAACAAATAAATAAATAAACGCACACGCACACGCCGTGTCCCCAGCCCATCACGCTCGCATCCTGCCGAGGGGCTGCACTGCAGTTAGTGCAGTGAAACACGGCTGTCTTCCCATAGGGTTAGCCCCCACACACGGATTTCCCGGTTCGGATTGCTCGCTCACACGACGATTGTTGCTTCGCTGGCCAAGCAATACCGTGTGTGCGTTGGGTTGCTGCTGCTGCTGGAACGTTGGTGTAGTGCAAGGGGAACACGCGAATGGGACGGGACGTGGGGGGGGGGACTTTATTTTCTCGCTTGCGAGCACGTTTATAATCATAAACTACCAATTGCTGGCTGACAGTTTTAATGTCCCCCGGTGCAGTAGTCCCGCGGGCGGTGCGCGGACGGGGTCAGGCCGACCCCAAGAATGCTATTATTTTTTATGGCAAATGCATGACACATAATTCGCATCTTGTAATTACGAAATGTTGTGCAGTGTGTGCACGCTCTCTCACAGCACAGCTTACAGCCTTCCACGCCAGCAGCAGCCAGCCAAGACGGTCTGTGCTGTGCTGTGTGCCGTTCACTGTTTCGCGAGGACTTTCGAAATGTGACGCGCGGGGTTCGTGCGCGATGGGCATGCGATGCGATGCGATGCGAGGGGGGAGGATGAAGGCTAGAAACATGTCGCACACACGAGTGCCCCGCTCGAGGCCCCAAAGTACGTGACGTACGATGCGCTTTGGTGCACTCGTGATTGATCTTATCAGTTTGTTGAAATATGACACAGGTCGGTTCGGTTCGGTTCGACCGAGACACAGCATCTTTGGCGGTGGCAACAACCATGGCACTGCACAGATCGGTTCGATAATTGGCCGATCGACCTGAGTGCGTTTCGTTTTCCTTTGTGTTCCGCTAATAACGCCAACTAATGACGTTATTTGCCGAGGGGCAGCACAGTTGACATATTTGACAGAATTGACAACTTGACGGTCCTCTACACTTTCACTCGATTAAAATCTTATCGTGTGTCTCGTAGGTACGCTCCACCAGCACAACAGAGCAAGCCTTGGTTGCGAAGAGGTCCTGAAGGAAAATTGAAACAAGTAGGTTGTGTGCATTCATCTCGAATCAAAGCAACTCATCAACTTAATCCGGACGACTCTTATCTATCCTCGGGGAAGGCAATTAACTTCCTCCCTTATTGCGGACATCAAACGGCGGCAACTTACGTAATTCCGGAAAAAATGATGCTCGCTCGGTAGAACGAATGAACGAACGAACGAACGAACGATACACCGCACCGCATCGTAGCTTAGCTGAACCGAGATCTGTCATTCCCAGCATCGATTATACTAGAACCAAGGCAGGAAATGCTCCACTAAGCTGTCTTTACTGCACTCACGCGCTGCACGCTCATAGACCTACGTACGCATTCTCCTCCCCTTGTCCCCCCCCCCCTATCCAGCTTCCTTCACCACCCCCCGAACCCATCATATGCATGTGCGCAATTAGCAGTAAAAAAAGCAAGAGCTTTTTTCCCCCTATCTATCGTTATCTCTGTTTGCCACCCTGCTGGACCATCCCTTCAGAATCACGCAATTTCTACGTTTGGAAATGACAAAACCATGCACCGAGAGTAGTCTGTGCCTCCGATCCGAGAGGACTGTGGGATGGCACAACGGAATGCGGCAACGGCAACAACGGCACGGATGGATGGTGGAAGGTCACGTACAGCGAGCGCGCTATGCGTATTCACACACACCTGGCTGTGGGGTTGGGGTTGGCTGGATGGCTGACTGGCTGGTTGGCGGATTAGAACGGCGGAACACGGTTACACACACGCGCGTAACGGGAGAGCGGGGGGACACCATATCTGCTGCTGCAGGCTGACGAACGTGACAATAGTGCAGTCATCAAAGTCATTTGTGCATTCGACGGTTGCCTGCCTGCTTGCTTGCTTGCTCACCCGACCCGAAACAGCCCGAGAGTTACTAGCAGCAGTAATTCAGCTTCATAAATTTAACTCGTCCCGAGCTGCCCTACCTACCTCCCTGCCAGCTCCGACCACGACCGTCCGTCCATCCGTCCATGCGTGTGTGCCTTGTTGTGGGAAGCAGTTTCGGCGAAGACCTCGCGCGCCGCTGCTGCCATCGGCGATGATAAATAGATAATGCTGCTACTGCTGCGGCTGCGGCTGCTGGGGATGCTGCTGTGTCGCATCGCATCGCATCGCATCGCCGCCGCCGCGGGTTTAAGCGAAGATAAGTGACTGCACCGCAGCTCCCGGTTTGGTGTTACAAAAGTCAGACCGACATTCGGATTGGAAACGGTTAGCGAAATCGGCTTCGATTTAGAGAGGATGCTGGATGGGAGGCGAAAACGGGGTGTTTCTACTGCACTTCGCAGGATGTTTTTGGTCGGACATCTGTCTACTGATGTAATATGCTCGTGCCAGGCGAGATGCGATCTTAATGAGTTACTAAGTAAGTTACAATTGCACAGTGGTCAACAAGGGTTTTTGCTGTTAACATTTAGATAATTTAGAAGATTTAACATTTACATAATTCACATGGTCGACTCTTTTTAGTTTCAGTCCGACGGCATGCTAATCAAATGAAACTGACTTCAGACTTCACAATTTTTCCAGCCCCAGCCAACAAAATTATCGAGCAAGGTTTGCAAACGATGGCAATCTTCAACAGTCCGTACTGCCAGGCACAATTTTAGATCATAAGCATATACTAATTTGCAGCCAGATGTTAGTAACAGAGTGGGGTCGTTAAAACCGGCATGAATAATAATGGTCCTATGTTGCTTCCTTGTGGAACTCCTGAAATATTGGTACATTGCGACTCGACCACGTAGGCACGAACTCAACCATTCGACAAATCTGCAACAAGTTCCAAGTTACGAATTTTGCGCAAAAGTATTCCATGATTGATACATCAACTTCTGCATGATACATCAAGTTCCATTTGTGAGATACAACACGCAAGTTGGTGCAAACGGTGCGCCCTATCACGAATCTATGTTGAGAGGTAGAGATAATAATGTTTAGTACGAGAAAGAATAACGCCATTTACTACGATCTCAAATAGCTTAGAGCCAGCCGAAAGGTAGGTAATGCCACACCATAATTTCTGACGTTCCGACAGTCCCGAGAATTAAATACTAGCATATGTGACTG
The DNA here is from genome assembly GCF_943734655.1 of Sabethes cyaneus. NCBI lineage: Eukaryota > Metazoa > Arthropoda > Insecta > Diptera > Culicidae > Sabethes > Sabethes cyaneus. The sequence goes on from NC_071353.1 coordinate 157,913,056, forward strand.
CTTCCAGATTTCCGGAAATTTTCCTTGTACTTGTTGAAAGCTAAAAACATAGCGGGTCTGCTAGTACATCAGCACATTTAGACCGTTACAAATATTTTAAAAAGTGTTTGTCCCTCCGGTGTTGGGCCGCTGAAGGGGGGAGGGTGGTGCTAAAAAAACAAAGAGAATTTTTTAATCGTGCGAAAAAAAATATGGATTTTAGGCATTTTTACTTAAAGTTTAAACTTGAAAATCAAATCTATTCTTGCTTTTAATATACAGTGTGACACATATATATTCGAACAAAAATCATTTTATGCTTGCAACGGCATATTCAATTAATACAATCAAACTAATATCATTTATGTGTGTCATCATGATTTAAGTCTTACATGACGTAGTTTCATTTCCGTATTGTATCTCGTTCGGTGGGGACGTAACAATGTTCGAGTTACGGTCGTTGATAATAAATAAATTTCGAAACGGTGCTGCATGCAGTGTCCTGAAACCGTGACCTCAAACATCCCGGCATAAAAAGAGGATTTGCATACTATATAGTAGAAAGATTTATCGAGACGGGATCTGTTGAAAACCGTAAAATACCCGGAAGAAAGCGTTAGAACCGCAGAGGTAAAAAAGGTGAGTGAATTTGTCGCAGTTTATTATTTATTTATTTATTTATTATTACAATAATTTATCTGAACAATGTATTAGCGTCAAATTCATATAATATTAGATCTCTTAAGTTTCGTCACAAATTGATGTGTAGTTTTATTGAAATCGAAAATTTCGTCAGTCAATTCAAAAGTCCTAATGCAGGCGGTAATGGGTTCTTGATAACCAAACGACGTACGATGATAATTGGTTTGTAACAGGCCAGTAGAGCGAAGGGTACGTTGTAAAGCACAGAAATTTATGCGAGACAAAAGCGTCGGCGAGTCAATTCAACCATTCATCAGTTTCGCAATAAAAATAGCCTGATGCAGTTTTCGACGGCGCTCGAGCGTATCGATACCCAGTAGATGGCAACGATCTGGATACGGTTAACAGGATCGCACCAAGGAAGCTCACGTAGCGCAAGTCGGACAAATCTTTTCTGCATACCTTTCTTCCGCAAATTCCAAGACAACTGGTGAGGGAACCAAGCCAAATTGCAGTTTTCCAGAATTGGACGAACCAAAGAGCAATAAAGAGCTTTTAGGCAGTGTGGATCCTTAAAGTCACGGGAAATTTTTGAGATAAAACCAAGTTGACGTGCGGTTTTCGATATCAGACTGGCATGGTGTAAGTGAAAAGTGAGCTTAGAGTCAAGAACAACACCGAGATCAGTTACAGAGTCGACTCTCTTTAGCTTCAGTCCGTCCACATGATAGTCAAACAATATTGGGTTTAAAATACGGTGAAACGTTATAACTTCATATTTGGCAATGCTGATCACGAGCCAGTTCCTCCGACACCAGCCAACGAAATCATTTATCAAAGTTTGCAGACGACGATAATCTTCAGTGTTTCGAACTCCCAAATACAATTTTAGATCATCAGCGTATACCAATTTGCAGCCAGATGGTAGTAACAGCGTGACGTCGTTGAAGAACAGCATGGATAACAAGGGGTCATGTTACTTCCTTGCGGCACTCCCGAACTATTGGTAAACTGCGAAGATATACATGCACCGACTTTAACGTGTAAGATACTTCCACGTAGGTATGAACTTAACCATTCAGCGAATCGGCAAGTAGCTTCAAGTCGCGAAATTTTACGCAGAAGTATACCGTGATCGATACGATCGAAGGCGGCTTTTAGATCAGTGTAAATGACTTAAATTTGTGCTTTCTGTTCCATTTTCGAGAAACACGATGAAGTAAACTCCAGTAAATTGGTTCATACAGAGCGACCCAGCACGAGTCCATGTTGGGAAGTAGAGATGTAAATCTTCGTCCGGGAAAGAATGACGCCTCTAACTATAATCTCAAATAGTTTCGAGCCAGCCGAAAGGTTAGTGATGTCACGGTAATTTCTGACGTTCTGCCGGTCCCCAGATTTAAACACCAGAAACATAAAAGACTGCTTCCATATTTCGGGGAATTTTTCTTGTGCAAATGACTTGTTGAAAATTAGACACAGTGGGTTTCCGTTGCGACCACGGAAAATGGCAGTTGAGCTGAATATCAACAGGGAATCTCTTCGTCGAATTTTGAAAATGGATCTGGATGTGAAAGCATTGAAAAAATGTAAAATCCATGGATTAATAGAAGCAAAAACACAAAAACGGCAGGAAAGATGCAAACTGCTGCTCCGTCGGCACGATGATTTCGAAGTGATCTTTTCTGATGAGAAATTGTTTGTTCTTCAAACCCCGCGTCGTGCTCAAAATGATCGGTTGTGGTCAATTTCGATCATCGACGTTCTAAAGCACAAACGGAATGTACCACGATACCAAAATTCATCAGCAGTCATGGTTTGAGGAGGCATTTCAAAGAAAGGGAAACTTTCTCTTGTATTTATTGACAAGGATGTGAAAGTTAACGCAAAATATTATCAAGAAATGGTCTAAGAACAATATTTTTTATGCCTTACGTTCCGGGAGTTCACCCGAAATCCGAACACAGCACCGTGTACCATCCATCGTAGATTTAATCAGCTTGATGAGCTTCCTAAGGAAGCTGTTCTCGTCCATGATTTTCCATAGCTCTCTCCGGTTGATGGTATCAGATGCGGTTTTGAAGTCAACGAACAAATGACGCGTGAGAACTCTGTATGCACGGCCCTTTTGAAGGATTTGCCGCAGTGTAAATGTTAATCCGTTGTAGACCGACCTTCGACGAAGCCGGCTTGATAAGTTCCCACAAATCTGTTCGCAATTGGTGATAGTCGGCGGAAAATGATTTGGGACAGCACTTTATAGGCGGCATTGAGAACGGTAATCGCTCGATAGTTCTCACAGTACAATTTGTCGCTGGCACCTCTTCCCCGTTTGTTGCACTGTCGAAATCGCTTTCCCCGCCGGCATAGTTCTCTCCTGGGCGCCATTCATATATTTAATATATTTTGAAACGGGATGAAGGACCCTTCATAATTGGAGAACCACCGTTTCAAAAAATATTAATCAATTTTGTACAAATCGGTTGAGGAACCGCTAAGAAAATAAAGTCTCTTTTTTTTCGAATTATACATAACTTTTGAACTAAAAGTCCGATCAATATGAAATTTTATAGCGGCCTCTGAGACAACTAGACCTTTCATTTGATACTAATATCATCAAAATCGGTTCAGCCATCTTCGAGAAAAGTGAGTGAGATTGAAAAGCGTGACCCACACACACACACACACACACACACACACACACACACACACACACACACACACACAGGACCTTCTTTTCACTTCTGGTTTTTAGAGTGATTCCTATACCTTTATCTATACCTATAAAGAAGAATTTCTGTCTGTCTGTCCGTATGTTCCTTATAGAACCGAAAACTACTGAGCCAATCGGCATGAAAGTATGCATGTAGAGATTTTTTGGGGCCAGGAAAGGTTTTAGTGATGGTTAGAAACCCATCCCCCCACTAAGAGGGGGGGCTCCCATACAAATGAAACACAAATTTCTGCATAACTCGACAACTAATCGAGCAAATAAAACAAAATTTGGCATGTGGGTGTTTTCGGTGACAAGAATTTATTCTATGGTAAATTGAGACCCCTGCCCTCTTTATAAGGGGAATTATAACTCCTCTCCTCTTTAAAAGGGGGGGCTTTCATACAAATTTCCTCATAACTCGAGAACTAATCAAGCAAATGGAACCAAATTCAGCATGTGAAGGTTTTCGAGGGCAAGAATATTTTCTATAGTAAATTAGGACCCCTCCCCACTTTAAGAGGGGGGGCTCCTGTACCAAAGAAACACAATTTTCCTCATAACACGAGAAGTAATTAAGCAAATGGAACCAAATTTGGCATGTGGGTGTTTTTGGAGACAAAATTTTTTTCTATGATGAATTGGGACCCCTCCCCGTTTTAGGAGGGGGGGATCCTATACACATGAAATACAAATTTCCTCATAACTGAAGCACTAATCAAGCAAATGGAACAAAATTTGGCATGTGAAAGTTTTCGAAGGCAAGAATATTTTCTATAGTGAATAAGGACCCCTCCCCACTTTAAGAGGGGGGGCTCCTATACAAACGAAATACAAATTTCCTCATAACTCGAGAACTAATCTAGCAAATGGAACAAAATTTGGCACGTGGGTGTTTTTAGAGACAAAATTTTTTTCTATGATGAATTGGGACCCCTCCCCACTTTAGGAAGGGGGGCTCCTATACAAATGAAATGCAAATTTCCTCATAACTCGAGAATTAATCAAGCAAATGGAACCAAATTTGGCATGTGAAAGTTTTCTACGGCATGAATATTTTCTATGGTGAATTAAAAACCCTCCCCACTTTAAGAGGGGGGGCTCCTATACAAACGAAATACAAATTTCCTCATAACTCGAGAACTAATCAAGCAAATGGAACCAAATTTGGCACGTGGGTGTTTTTGGAGACAAGAATTTTTTCTATGATGAATTGGGACCCCTACCCACTTTAGGAGGGGGGGCTCCTATACAAATGAAATTCAAATTTCCTCATAACTCGAGAACTAATCAAGCAAATAGAACCAAATTTGGCATGTGGAGGTTTCTGGAGGCAAAAATATTTTCTATGGTGAATTAGGACCCCTCCCAACTTTAAGAGGGGGTGCTTCTACACAAATGAAATACAAATTTCCTCATAATTCGAGAACCACTCAAGCAAATGGACCCATATTTGGCATGTGGGTGTTTTTGGAGGCAACCATTTTTTCTATGATGAATTAGGACCCCTTACCTTTTTAAGAGGGGGGGCTCTCATACAAACGAAATACAAATTTCCTCATAACTCTAGAACTAATCAAGCAAATGAAACCAAATTTATGATGTGGGTGTTTTTGGGGGCAAGAATATTTTCTATGGTATATTTTCTATGGATTTCCCCACTTTAAGAGGTGGGGGGCTCCTATACAAATGAAAAACAAATTTCCTCATAACTCGAGAACTAATCAAGCAAATGGAACCAAATTTGACATGTAATTGGTGTTGGACGCAAGATTTTTTCTATGGTGAATTGAGACCCCTCTCTTCTTTAGAAAGCGAGTTATGGCCCATCTCCCCTTTAAGAGGGTGGGCTTCCATACAAATGAACTTCAAATTTCCTTATAACTTGAGAACTAATCAAGCAAATGGAACCAAATTTGGCATGTGGGAGATTTTGGAGTCTTGAATTTATTTTACGATAGTTAGAGACCTCTCACCCCTGTGGTAGGGGAATATGGACTCTCATACAAATAAAACAGAAATTTTTGCGAAACTCAAAAACTAATCGAACTCGAGAAATTCGAGACTCTTCCATAAAACATTAGTCAATACAAGACCACAAAAACTATCTATAGTAACACTAGATCATTCAGGACGAGACGGTCGCGAGTGTTGCCGGTGACCCGCCGTCGGAAGCGCCGCCCACTGGGGGGCTTGCAAAACTCGAGATTGTGACAAACATCATCCGAGATTCATGATTTATGTACAACACAGGTTAATTTGTGGCAATACGAAGTTTGTCGGGTCAGCTAGTAATAAATAAATTAAATTAAAATTAAATATTTTGAAGGGGTAGTCCAATATTTAAGCGTTACTTAAACAACAATTTAAGTAATAACTTTTAGAGTAAACTTTTTTTCGCCTTTTTGGTTTCAAAATATTAAAGATAAACCAATTTCAAGTATTTTTTCTGAAGATATCAAACTTCTACCGTTCACCCATTTTCAGCAATAGACCTTTGTTTATAAACGACCCCTCACATCACATTTCTTCTTGCAACATGTTTATTTCAACAGACAGCTCAATGTGAGCTCCACACAACATTTTGTACATAAAAGAGGAATTTTTTTTCTGAAGACTGTTTTGCTTTTTATGCATTAATTAATAAGATATTACTGATTTTAGGTTAAAAACCGTTTGATGAAAAATGTGCGAAAAAAACAAAGAGTTTTTTAATCGAGCAAAAAAAATATGAATTTTAGGCATTTTTACTTAAAGTTTAAACGTGAAAACCAAATCTATTCTTGCTTTTAATAAATACGTTGTTATTTTTCATGCAAAAATCTACGAACAAAAAGACAAAAACGAAAGAATTTTTTTTTGACCGAGTTTCGGAAATTCCACAATTTGAACTTCCATTTCTATTTCGTGCTAGAAGCGTTAACTCAACTCGTACAGTCATTTTTCGAGTTTTTCAGGATGTAGAGCCCACAGACAATTGATGAAAAATTTGACAATTGAAAAAAACTTTAACTCATATCTTACAAATTATTTTTTTGCCCCCCAATTTTTCAAGCCAATTTCCAAAAGAGGGGTGACAAAAACTTTTGAAATTATTTGCAATGGCCTAATTGGTTCCACAAAATCGTTGCCTGTACAATGAAAGCATTACGGTAATGCGATGTATTGGATTGGGGAAGTATAAAATTTCTTGTTCTGGTATTTCTAAATGGTTCGAACTTGTTTGACAGATACTGAGGCCCTCAATGGATGATTTTGAACATTGTCAAGTTATAACGTAATTTCAGGAAATCATAGAACGAACAGCCGAAAAGTTTCTTCTGGTAAGGTACAATTTTCGAAAATCTTGAGAGGTTGAAGACCCATCTAATACAACAGTTAACAGCAATTCGTAGTCTATCCGTAGATGCCATAGATGCATTGGTGGTCAACTCCATGCCGTAAGTTATGTGAGAGAGTATTAAAGATTTAAAAAGCCTAATTTTAACGGGAATTGTCAGCATTCCTGCAGTTAATCTTAGGTGACGCAAACTAGCATACAGTTTTGAACACTGATAATTTATTTGATGGTCCCATTCTAGTTAATTTTTAAAAACAACTCCGAGATTAGTTACTTTATCAACATATTCCAAAGTATCAGACAATATTCGGCAAGGATGTTGGCCTCTGTTGTCTTGTTATGTACATTACTTTGGTTTTAGATGAGTTGATGGAAAGGAGATTACGTTTAGACCAAAGAAAAACTTCTTCTAGGTCTGCATTAATAAGTCGAGTCATATCCAATACAGACATATTAAGAGAACAAATGTATAACTGTACGTCGTCCGCAAACATATGAACCATACATACTTTATGTACAGCTGGCAAATCATTAATGAATAGAGAAAATAGTAATGACCCAAGAACCGATCCCTGGGGTACACCTGACAAGATGTTAATTTGGTCTGAGAGTCTACCTTCAGTTTCAACAGCTTGAGTGGGTAGAGAAGGATAGGACTGAATAAGACCAACCGCCTCGCGAGAAAAGCTGAATTGACCAGACAACTTTTTCGATAGCTTAACATGCGAGACCCTATCAATAGCTTTAGAAAAATCAATTAGGAGAAGAAATGCTGCACCTTTCTTATCTAAGGTCTGGTAGATATCATCATTATCCTTTTAAAGGGCTGTAGTCGTACTATGATTAGGACGAAAACCTGATTGAAACGGATTTATTAAGTCAAAACTATTCAAAAACGTTTGCATCTGATTTTTAAGAATTTTTTCGAAAGCTTTAGACAAAGAGCATAAGATTATTGAAGTTAGTCCCTCTAGAGTTTTTCCGTATTGGAATAACTTTAGAAGCTTTCCAAGCGTGAGTGTATTTTGAGGTTGACATAATTAGGTTGAAAACGTAAGTGATGGGAGAGATCACATACGGTAGGTTTTTGGCTCCCTTTTTCCCCGTTCCTCTCCGGTTTTTCTTTTTATCTTCCATTTTTTATCTTTTCCTCTTCCTTGTTACACTTTTCTTCATTTAATTTTTCCTATTTCTGTGTATTCTTCTTTTCCTGTCCCGTTTTTTGTTTCATATTTCTCCTTCAATATCTCTTTTTCGCGCTTTCTTTGTTCTATCTATTTTCTCTTTTCAATCTCACCATACTACCTTTCCATTTTGATTTATCTTTTTTAATGTTTCGTATATCCTGCCTAGCCGCCTTTTCCTTCTTTTTCGTTTTCCTTTTTTCTGCTCGTTGTTTCTTGTTTCTCTTTTTCTGACCCGTTTTTCGATCTTTTGCTGATGTTCCTCTGTTCCACTTTTTCGTTCTTCCTGTTCCTGTCTCTTGTTTTGTTATTTTCTGTGCCGTTTCAACTGACTTCTTTATCTAAATTACTAACTTACATATTTTAATTTACCTATTTATTTCTTCTTCTAAGGAGTGAAAAACATGAGGAAAACCAGGACTGAAAATAAGAAAAAATAGGATAGTCTTGGGGCTTAAACGTCTTTCAAAGATACCCTTCTTTATCGACTGACTTCGCAGCCGGCTAAGTTGGAATACAGATTAATTATGGGGTTAGACTATCATAATAACTCGGGGTTCCCTCTAGCCGCAAGGTTACGGAGTCTGTCTTGACAAGCGAGTAGTCGTGGGTTCGAATCTCAGCAGAATCAGGCCATTCTCATCCTTCCTGCTGCATTCTGCATTTATTAACAACTAGCTGTAACCCTCGCGCGTCTCCTCGCGTCTAATTGAGAGCAAATTGGAGGTATGTTATGTAACGCTAACGCTATGTAACTCTATGAGGTGCAAATAGGTTACTTTTGCTCGTCTTGAATGTAATCTGGTATGATTGGTTTGAGTCTTTGCTTAATGTTGTGGGTGATTATTACCAGAAAAATACATATCGCGCCCCTCGTTTTGGCGACAGACACAAGGCTCTTAAAATTATGATGATAGATAGATGAAAGCCTCTTGCCAGGGCAAGTTGTAAGAGTGGTACTTGCTTGTGATGCGAATGAAGCCTCTTGTTCAAGGGCAAATTATAACTTGTTCCACTACCTGGGTTCTGGGAACGAGATTGGTAATGCAAAAGTAGTAAAGAACACATACACATATATTCACACACCCTCACTTTGTGCTGAACTCTGCTTTACCGACCATGAAGCCTGTAGCCGGGGCTGGTAATAAGAATGATACTTGCTCGATAACTAGTTATTATAACTAGTCTCCGCACTTCCTTGCTCTAGAGCTAGATTGATTGAAAAGTAGAACGAAGCATAGAAGGAAAAAGGGGGTGAAAAACACCGACGCTTTAAGCACGGATAATAAGCAGTTCGCTCACTCTATAGCGATACTGCAAAAATAACGAATTGCGGAGCAACACCTGGATTATATCAAAATGCTGGTCGATTATATCCCCCAAGCAACAATGTGAGTTTTATTGTATTCTTATGGTGGTCTTCAAGACCAATTTTGGTCTTAAATGCCATCATAAGAGTGTAATAAAACTCAAATGGTTACCTGAGCCATACAAAAAAAAATCATACCAACTCTATCCTGTAGTAACGCACGGCAGAGATTCGAACATACGACGACTGGCTCGTTAGACCAGCGTCGTACCTAGCCAACTGTGCCGGTATAGGAACCAATTAAAAATTGTGCAATAAAACAGGAAACACGGACCAGAGAAAAAGAAGACGCGCTTTACAACTCTTGCTATTATTTTCTGATCATTCTTCTTTTCTGTCACATTGTGTTTTCTTTTCCATTTTATCCCTTTTATCTTCCGCGTTCATTTTCTTCTACCCATTTTTTCCAACCGATTTTTCCTCCCATTCTCTTCTCCATTTTCCTGCTATAAGTCCTGGTTTTCCTCATGTTTTTCACTCGTTTTTTTTTTGTTATTTGCTTTCTCGTTTTTGGCCTTTCCTCTTTTTTCCTTTTTTCTCGATTCTAGTTTTCTTTTTTTTCTAAATCTTTTTATCTCCTTTCCTTCCTGTTGTCGTCTTCATCTGTTCCGTTATTCCTTGGTTTTCGATGCCCAGTTTTTCCGTCTTCTCTGCCACTTTTATTCTGTTGTTGGCACACTCCTTTCTCTTTACTCTGAGGTTACTTTTTTATCTCCCGTTTTTCGTCTTTTTCTCTTACGTTTCACCTTTTCTCTATTTCATTTCTCTTTTCTGCTTTTACTGTCCTTTTTTCCCGTTTTTTATCCTATATTTCTTCTTTTATATCCTGTTTGACTTTTTCCGTTTTCTTCTATTGATTTTCTTTTCGGTCTTGTTTGCTGTTTTGCATTTCCTTTCAAGTCCGTATTTCCCCTTTGTTTGTCTCTTTACTCTTTTTTTCCTGTCCCGTTTTTCGTAAAATACTACAGTTTGATGTTTGGTTCAAAAGTAATGAATTTTTAAAAAAGGTGGGAACCCTATGTGTGTCGTCAACACGAAAGCTGTGGTCCACGACGCTAATCAAGGAAACTGAATTTTATTAGTTCCCCAAGGCAGTATTCCGGGATCATTAATTTTACTGCTTTCGTTTTTGACTCTGCTAAATTGTTATTTAATGAAAATTTGAAAATGTTCCGATGACTTGAGGATTTTTTTTATAAATTCTACACGGGCATTTGCCACCTATAAAGCAAATAGTTTATTGACATAAACGACCTTCTAATTATATATTTCATACTTAGGGCATACTACGGATTGATTTCGAATAACCCGAAAATCAAAAATTAGCCAGAATAAATTCTGTAGGTATGTAATTTTTTTCGTTTTTTAATATTATGCTTAACCCGCCACTGAACGGCATAATATGCTCGCTCTGGATGGCGCCGGCAAGGTGCATCACGCTCATCTTTGCATAATAGATTATTATCCGCGTGCCGCCCCCCCCTCTCCTCAGTCGTACGTAAGTCGTCATCGGGCTTTGCCCAAATGTGCATAACTCTACACCGGCACCACCGCACCATGGTGCGAGCTTTCAGATCCAGAAGGCAGGATGGCAGGTATTGAACAGCTGCTGGCTGTCATGAGTGTGCACCAAGGACGAGCGCGGGAATGAGGGATTTATGTGACGCATTTGGCCACCAAACCCATTCCCTCAACCGTCCACCCAGCCACCCATCCACCAGGCAGTGGTAGTGGGTGCACTAATTTAGTACCGTCGACGTCGTCATCGGCGTCGTATTCGTTGTTGTTGTTGTTGTTGTTGTTGTTGCTGTCGCTGGTGGTGGCAAAGTTCCGAGAAGTTCCATTCCATTCCATGCGAGTGTGTGCTGCAGCAGAAGGAAGAATGCGCGTGACATGCACTTTGAAGCTGCATTTACGATGAGCTTCTTCTACTACTTTTGCTCCTTCTTCTTCTTCTCCTGCTCTTCCTTCCAACAAACGTCCTGCTTCCACCCCCCGCGCAAGTGATTCGACGAAACGAGTTTTGTGCAACGGCAGCAACTTTTGCGTCTTTCCCGATGCGAAGAGGCGCAAGAACTTTTCGCACGAGAAGAATCGAGTCCGGGTCGGTCGATATCCAGAGCAGTAGGTCAATTTGATTAGCCCCCCTGTGGTAGCTGCTGTGTTCGGAGGAGTTCTATCTTTTTTGTCATCAATAGGATTGGTTGGGTGGAAGTGGGGGAACGATGGGCAATGAGCCAAACGTTCGCCAACAGGCAGGCACACACAAACACCTCACCTCGCACGCTATACGCAAAATGACAGTGATTATCATTCAATTAGAGTCGACATCCGCGTGTGAAATCCCCACCGGCGACGGTTCGTAATGAACATCGTTTGCGTCTACCAAACCAAACCAGCAACCAACGGTGCATCGGCTTGCGGCCTCGGAGGCCTCCTCGGCTCGAACTCGAACCGATCGATCAATAATTATTACCGAGACCGAGTGAGCAGAGACCGACACCGAGACCGAGACGACGACGGTACGGCTAGTAAATGACGGTGGCGTTGTTGTTGGCAGGTTGGGAGGGTAATGCCAGAGGTGGCGATTGACGCATATTTTTACATCAAATTTGCATAAGTGAAGCGCATCAAACCGCCGTCAGGCGAGTTGCAGCAGCAGCAGCAGCAGAAGCAGCAGCGCAGCGGTCAGAGTCGAGTCGAGCAGCTCTGTCATAAGTAAGTGCTTTATGCGTTCGCCACTTATACGATTGTCCTTCTCAGCCGGAGCAAACCGGGTTTTTGTTGCTGTTGTTTCTACCTCGCATCTCTCCCGAAATGACAAGTGCACTAGAATGCGACTGCTGACTGCTGACAGTTATGTCCTTACGAGTGAAAGAGATACCCCAGCTTCCGAATTGAAGAACGAAATTCACGATAACAGCATTGTGCTGTATCCACGGATCATCATTTGAGTGTGGATCTCACTTATTAGCATTTAATTACGACTAAGTCGCCAGTCCGGGGGGGAGGGGGATGGAAGGGCAGCATCCGCCGGAATAACCACAGGAATTCCCCCGATATTCTGTGCAATCCGTTGAATTGGCAAGAGACTGCCAACCTATCCCGGTGATTACTCTATCCAATTAAATCGATGCAATCCCTTAGCAAGGCTGATGATTAGAATTCAAACGTAACGCAATGAACCGCGTGGATGCTGGCTGGGTGGATGCGACGTTGGACGGGAACGGGACGGCTAATCGTTAATCGTAAACTATGATCCGCCCAATCAGGAACGGGATACATTCTGTGTGAATGCTTGTCTGTCGTAGGCGCACTGGTGCAGTGCGAAAAGCTGTTCCACAAGGTTCGGTTCAGTTGGAACAGTATTATATCTAAAACCGACGATCGCAACCAACGAAACTGGAATGAGTTTTTTTTCTCCTCCTCCAATACTGGTTTTTCGATAGGAGATGAACGGTTGATCGCCACAGGGCCTAGCAGGGCGATATATGATGATAAAATTTGTAGGAAATTACCTCAGTAACAGCATTTTCAGAGGGGCTTTCAGTATAAGAAGCTCTGTTCACTTTCTGATGCTGCAAATGCAGCAGTTTCATTTTAATGTCATTTACATTAGAACAAAGTTTAAAAAAGAATTCATACTTTTGATCTAAACTTTTGATTTTATAAATCAGAAATGATGATTTTGCTGAAGGAAGTGAACATTTGGACACAAAGCGTTATATTATAATGCCAGTGACGCCATTGTCGTTGTATCACTATTTAATAAAATTTCAATATTGAAGGGGAAAGAGATGAATATTAGATTGAGGCGGGTCGATTGGAAATACGATTCTGCTTACATACTTTTAAACTTTTTTCTTGAAAAGAGAAAGTGTCTGATGCGAAGAATGATCAATTGGATGAACTAGAAAATGTCGATATAGATCAAAAATATATTGGGTTGTGCAATGGCAGGGGGGTTCGCATTCACACTCTGTCGGTTGGTGCCCGAATGTTTCACTATATAAACTACTGCTACCCGTTATATCAAGCAGTCTAATACCTCGTTTTATTTTATTCGCAGTGCTATCATCATATATTCGCACCATACACTCCTCTTGCAACAATAGTATTTGACGAATCACAAAATGAACATAAAAAAATTTAATTGATATTGATAATTTTCTTCAATTATGTATTATTTCAGTATAATTTTACGCATAGGACTCACTTTATTCATCAAAGTTGCTCCGATTTGATACAAATTTTATGTACTTACTTAGCTGCCCCGACAAACTTCGTCTTGCCACATACCCCACTAGCACGGTTGTTACAAAGTTGTTGCGGTAACCGAAATATGACTAATTTCAGTCGTAATCCGGTTGCTTTAACTAAATGGACCTATATTGTGCTACTTGAGTATTAAACTGTCTCACCCTGAATCATCTAGTGTTACTATAGGTGGTTTTTGATGGTCTTGTTAGTGACTAATGTTTTATGGAAGGGTCTAGAATTTCTCGAGTTCGATTAGTTTTTGAGTTTCGCAAAAAAATCTGTTTTATTTGTATGAGAGTCCTTAGCCCCCAACCACGGGGGTGAGGGGTCTCAAACCATCATAAAATAAATTCATGCCTCCAAAATGCCTCACATGACAAATTTGGTTCCATTTGCTTGATTAGTTCTCGAGTTATGCAAAAATTTGTGTTTCATTTGTATGGGAATCCCCCCCCCACTATTAGAAAAGCAAGGATTCTCCAATCATCATAAGAACCTTACCCGGCCCCTGCATACAAATTTTGACACCGATCGGTTCAATAGTTTCGGAGTCTATAAGTAACATACAGACAGACAGACAGACAGAATTTTTTTATAGGTATAGACCCTTTTGAGGAAATTTTAGACCCTTATTCTTATTTGGCACTTAGGGTCCTCCTTTCTGAGTCAGTGTGGTTCCAAAAATTACCATTTTTGTCCACCTTTCTTTTTTTAAAAAATCAGAGCTTTTGAACCACTAAACCGATTTTAATATTTTATTACCAAATGGAAAGTATTTTAATAAACTTTTCAAAAAAAAAAATATTGGACTGAATTTCAAAGTTTCCTGTGATCGCAAAACCATTGAAAACAATCGCTATTTGTGTTTTCACGATGTGTAGACCAAAGAGTCTCCCAGTTTTTATATAGTGCCGAGAATACAATGGAGATGGTTGAGTTCTATTTCTACTTGTAATAAAAGGGATATTTTATGGTAAAGTTCATCATCGCAGGCAAAATAAAACACCATGAGAGTACATTTTCGAAATTTTGTTTCTTTAAAAAAATATCTCAAAAATAAATAATGTTATGCATCTTGTGGTATCGTGATATTTATACCATATTGAAAGGCCTGCCGTACACTGGTTGACAGACAGATAGAAAAGTAACAAGTCCTTGGAAACTTGCAAAACTCGAGATTGCGGCAAAGGTCATCCGAGATTCACGATTTATGTACAACACAGTTTAATTTGTGGCAATACGAAGTTTGTCAGGTCAGCTAGTACTGAATAAAACATACTGAACTGCCTCTCCTTTTATACTTAAGCGTTGTCTACCTGAGCGTACATTTTGTTTGATTGAATCATATGCTGCCTTGAAGTCCACAAACAGATGATGAGTTTGCAACTTGTACTATCGGAACTCGTGTAGTAACTGACGGAGGGTAATCATCTAATCCGTCGTGGAACGACCCTTACGAAAGCTAGCCTGGTACTTGCCGATGAAGATCTTACTTTACTAAACAGAATACGAAAGAGCATCTTATAGGTAAAAATGAGCAATGTAATGTCTCGCTGTTCTTCCTTTCTGACGCTGCTATAGTAATATTATACTTGAAAGAACTCCCTTTCTCCGGAATTTGGACACCGAACTTCCTGAATAGCGGTGATCACCACTCCAAGTCGGTGTAGCTCTTGGGCAAGCGACTCAAGTAACAATTCCCAGTTTTATTACGTTCGTATAGTGGTTTTCATGACCTATGTTACCGCTAATAAAACTATGAGGTCCACCAGAACTTTCTGATGACCGCTATAAAACTGCTTTCTGACCAAGTGGCCCACTCCTCAGAATATTTTCATAACCGCTAATATAAATCAGGTTATAAGTTCACTTAGTCGTATCACGCTCTGCTGAAAGCAGCAATAAAACCGAGTAAGCTTTCGCTGCTTGACAGCCACCACCATAACTTAATAAAGTTTTACGCTTTTCGCTCTCGCGAAAGCTTAATAAGTTCTTTTTATCAACTTGAAAATACATCCGTAAGCAGCAAAGTTAAAGTTTTAATATCAGATTATTCTTATCGATTTGGTTTATAGCGACCATAATAAAATATCCCATAGAATATTCAATAAATTTTAAGCAATTTCGTTGGTTTGCAGCATGTGCGCATTTAATTTCATCGTGCATTCTTATATGAAAGGTGGATAAAATAAACGCACCGCTGAAATTTTGCAATTTTCGAAAACTGGTTACTCTAACAACATAAAAATATTCAGTTAGTCAATCTCAATTTCTAGCAAAATCATTTTAGTTGCTTCCTCTGATAGGAAAACCGATTGATAATAACTGCAAAACACTTTACTTTTATGAATTGTTGTTTGTGAGCTTAAACAAACTACTAGAATATGGCAATATGGCTTCGCATAAAAAATGATTTTGGTGTTGAACTTTGGTATTCTTCTTAATAGCATCAAAAAAACTGTTTGGTCAGGGTGTTACCGTTTCAATCTATACCTATAAAAATGGATTTCTGTCTGTCTGTCTGTCCCTATGTTCCTTATAGAATCGAAAACTACTGAACCGATCGACGCGAAAGTTTGCATGTAGGGGTTTTTGGGGCTAGGGAAGGTTCTCTCGATGGCAAAAGACCCCTCCCCCAACTAAGAGGGGGGGGGGGCTCCCATACAAATGAAACACAAATTTCCTCATAAATCGAAAACTAATTAATCAAATGGAACCATATTTGGCATGTGGGTGTTTTTGGAGGCATGAA
Organism: Sabethes cyaneus; assembly: GCF_943734655.1. Lineage (NCBI taxonomy): Eukaryota > Metazoa > Arthropoda > Insecta > Diptera > Culicidae > Sabethes > Sabethes cyaneus. The sequence continues at coordinate 157,929,295 of NC_071353.1, forward strand.
TTTTTTCTATGATGAATTAGGACCCCATAGCTTTTCGAGAGGGGGGGATCCTATACAAATGAAATACAAATTTCCTCATAACTCGCGAACTAATCAAGCAAATGGAACAAAATTTGACATGTGGGTGCTTTTGGAGACAAGATTTTTTTCTATGGTGAATTAAAACCTCTCCCCGCTTTAGGAGGGGGGGGGGGTTCTACACAAATGAAATACCAATTTTCTCATAACTCGAGAACTAATCAAGCAAATGGAACCGAATTTGGCATGTGGGGGGTTTTGGAGGCAGGAATTTTCTTAATGATGGTTATACCAAAATAATTTGCATTAAGGAGGTGGGTCAATAAATAATCAATTTAACTTTTTTATTTAAAGCCAAAAATAAACAAAGTCCAAGAAAAAGTTACACAAAATGTTATTTAAGGAGTTTTCGTCGAAGAAAGAGAACTTCGATCTCTTAAGGGAAAGAAGTTATAGTACTACAAACTATTGTATCCCCTTAATACCAGTTTTTCTAATTTTTTCTGGTTATTTCGACTTCTACGCAGTTTTGAAGTTCTAGTAAGTTTAACATACTATGGAAATACACCTTTTTGCTGAAAGAAATGCAGCTCTACCTTTCTTGGTTTTCGAGCTATTCCAGCTTTGGTCTAATTTTCAATCAGTTTTTAAGGGGCTTTGTTTAAAAATGGCGCAGATATGCGCAGCCAATTTCAGCCGCCAATAGCTGTTATCCATGGCTATTATGTAAAGACTTAAATGGATAAACCCCTAATCCAAGGTGTGACGCGACCTGTGCCGAGGGATGAATGGTGGAGGGGGTTCTATAAATTCTCTCGCCCCAAACGGAGCCTGTGGAGTACCACGGCGCCCTCTACAGCAATTTGCCCTTGCTGCATCAAGCCGGTCACTGATGCAGTGGACGATTTCTTACCGTGCATGCTCTCTCTCTGCCGAAAACAAATAAACGAATGAGGTGGAGAGTAGAATAGGGGAGGAACAGGACTTGAACAATGCGCTAACAGAGGTTCAGTCCTCGTCTATCCTCAACACGCCGACTCGTTGTGAGTCGACAAACGTAGATGTGGCTCCAATTCTCTACTAATGGGTCGAGATTCACACTGCCTGTGTGCTGGGGGATAGGCTGAAACAAAAGGAGAGCCGAACAGTTATGGCCAGTAGGATGGCTGTACAATCGCTCAAACAATCTAAAAATATATAACGTCGAGGATGCGAGTTACTCAAAAGTCGCTGAGTCTCAATAAGAGAGATCTCAGCAAGCTTACCGGTCTTGCGACAGGACATTGTGCGAGTAAATATCATCTTTGGAATCTCGGTTTCGTACAAGATGATATTTAACCTCGGAACACTTGCTCTGCTATCGTGGAGGACAAATAGTACGCAGACTGCAGTATCTTAAAAAGGGGAAATTTGGTTGGCGTCGCCGATCAGGATACTATAGGTTCATAAACCTAGTCATCCCTGATTGGTACATGCCTCGCTCCAGCTACCAGCGTGTCACTTTCTCAATAAGTGATAGGTAAGCTTGAAGTGTATAGTAAAATAATAAAACGGGGCATACCACAATAGTTCAAAATACTGGACGCAGTGATAAGAGTTCCCAACAGAAGAGGTAAGAGGGAAGCCGTTTATAAACAAAGAAAATAGTAGTGGTCCAATAGTGCTACCCTGAGGTACTCCCGAATTGTTTTGGCACCAACAGGATAGGGATATACGAAGTTTCACTGCCATCCTGCGGTCTCGTAGATAAGATTCAAGGCAAGCTTTTAAACCTGCGGACACACCCAGTTTATTTTGTTTATTTGTTTAATTTAAAGGTAAAGGTTAGCAAGTCGAGCAGTCGAATCAAGCAATCGAGTCAAGCAGTTAGGTTGAGCAGTCGAATCGAACAGTCAAGTCGAGCAGTAAAATCAAGTTGTTCAATCAAGCAGTCCGGTCGAGCAGTTGAGTCGAGCAGTTGAGTCGAGCAGTTGAATCGAGCAGTCGAGTCGAGTAGTCAAGTCGAGCAGTTAAATCTATCAGTCCAGTCGAGCAGTTTAATCGAGCAGTTAAGTTGAGTAGTCCAGTCGAGCAGTTGAATCAAGTAGTCTTGTCAAGCACTTGAGTCGAGCAGTCGAATCTAATGGTTTAGTCAAGCAGTCGGGTCAAGCGGTTAAGTCGAGCAGTTGAGTCGAGCAGTTGAGTCGAGTAGTCTAGTCGAACGGTTTAATCGAGCAGCTGAGCCGAGCAGTTGAGTCAAGTAGTCCAGTTGAGCAGTTAAATCTAGCAGTTATGTCGAGCAGTCGAATCAAACAGAAGTCAAGCAGTTGAGTCGAGCAGTCAAATCAAGCTGTTCAGTCAAGCAGTCCAGCCGAGTAGTTGAGTCGAGCAGTTGAGTTAAGCAGTTGAACCGAGTAGCCGAGTAGAGCAGTTTAATCGAGCAGTTCAGTCGTGGCCCAGTCGAGCAGTTGAATCGAGTAGAATAGTAACGCAGTGGAGTCGAGCGGTCTAGTCGAGCATTCGGGTCAAGTGGTTCAGTCGAGCAGTTAAGTCGAACAGTTGAGTCGAGCTGTTCAGTCGAGTAGTCCAGTCTAGCAGTTGAACTGAGCAGTTAAGCAGAACTGTCGAATCAAACAGTTAAGTCAAGCAGTTGAGTCGAGCAGTCAGGTTGAGTGGCTAAGTCGAGCTGTTGAATCAAGCTGTCAGTTGAGTCGAACAATCAAATCGAGTAGTCTTGTCGAGCAGTCGGGTCGAGCAGTTAAATGAAGCTGTTCAGTCAAGCAGTCAAACCTATCTGTCCAATCAAGCAGTTGAGTCGAGCAGTCGAATCGAACAGTTCAGTCGAGCAATTCAGTTAAGCAGTCCAGTCGAGCAATCAAATCGAGCAGTCTAATCGACCAGTCCAGTCGAGCAGTCTAGTCAACCAGTTGAGCAATCGAGTAGTCCAGCAGTTGACCAGTTAGGTGACTGAGAATACAACCCATTGCTGCGAAAGCATGACGTCCTGTCACGGGCCTGCTTTTAGTTACCGATAAGCCTCTTATGACGTCCTGTCAGAGACCTGGTTTTCGGTACAGACATAAGCCTCTTATATTAAATAGAAGATTATATAAATAGATTTTTGGCCTAATATTAAAAAGTTTTCAGTTTGCCCGAATCTACATTTTTCGCATTAAGCATTTATTCTTCCCAGCCCAGATTCGAACATATGACGGCTGACTTTTTAGACCAGCATCGAACGTGTTTCGCCATTGGCGGAGCGTAAGTAATAAAACATAAAGAGTTATAAAGAGTGTAATGTTTCATTTCATTTGGTTCATTACATTTGGTTTCCATTGGCCGATAAATTTTTATATTATTGGCGTAGCACAGGCTTGTTCCAGGAGACAGTCGGGTAACATCGTTCAGGAACAGCGAGAATAGCAAAGGTCTCAAAATGCTACCTTGCGGTATTCCGTAACCATTCTGGAACCATCTCGATTGAGTAGATTCCAATTTAACAACTATTTTACGAAGGCGTGTATATGTGCTGAACCAGGAAAGCAAGCATGTATTTCTTACCTCTGTATTTTTATACTTAAATTGCAATTTTTCCACGTCAAGAAGAAGAAAATGGTTCCTTACCTGAAAATAGAGACAAAAATGTGGTTTGTTAGTGACTACTTACAGAGAAATACAAACTAATGAATTGGTTTGGATGAGGCGCACCAGAATCTCTCGGTCATTTCTCACACTCTCAAGAAATTACAAATATTACAGATCAATTTCTACGAAAACAATTGAATAACGGATTTCAAACGTTAAGTTGAAGGGTCAGATTCAGAATCGCATGCTATATGTTGAACCAAAATAACATGCAAGTATTGTGATAGGGCAGTGAGCTAGAGAATTCGAAGAAATTACGTACCGCAAGGTAGCATTTTTGTTCAAAGTTATTTGCAATCTAAAAAGTATTAGAACAAATGACTCTGATGATCAAAATCGCCAGTAAAACCCACAATAAAACCTTAAATGTTACATGGATTTGGTTTGCCAATGGCAGAATGAGATAAAGCTTTCAATTTTTATTGAAATCAAAGTCAATGGATTCATTTTCCTACGGCAATTTGTTTGAGTACAATTCACCACGGCGTCGAACCAACATCAGCTTTTTGTTGTACTACAAGAAGAGGAAAGCTATTGCTTTGCCTGCGGCATAATTTCCAAAAACGTGGAAAATTTGATTTGATTTTCTTCTATTGCAACACAGAACAATCGAAAGCGATTGTCGAAATTGTATTGCATAAACGAACTTCATTTGACATAACCGCAAGCTTTCGGCTTGCGCTTCGTTCAAACTGCCAGCTCGTCGGGCCTGCAATCGAATGCGTTCACTCCTGAACCGGCCCAACGCGTGAGATATTAATTTCAGATAAACCGCCGACTGCCACGCCGGTGCCGGTGCAGTGCGGCATTCCAGCTCACATTCGATGAAGTGAATTAAAATTGAACGAAATCGATTATCTGTAATCCGCTGCTGCTGTTTCACGCCCACATTCGCCCAACCAATTCGCCCGCTACACGTTACGGGTTGGTTTCCGTCAATACTTGCCTGGTGCGCCTGGCCCGTCGAGTCCGAGTGTCGCCGATTTTCCGCTTGCGGAAGCGTCAAACGCGAAATCTGCCGGAATATCCGGATCCTGATTGGAGTTATCTCCGCAGTCCGTGTCTTCGACGATGACCAACCGGCCAACCGTCGTGGTCGTCGTCGTCGTCGTCGTCGACGTTGTCGATCGGCTCAGGAAGACAACAATCCACTCCTGTCTCGCGTCGGTGACGCCTCCGCACCTATCAAAAGCTTCCGCGATAGCAGCCTGTCCACTGCCGATCGACGTTGTCGGTCGGTGTGGGCGGTTTAATTAAAAGCGAACCGGATAAGAAGAACAAGCACAAAAAAAAAACTATCGCAAACTTCAATTATTAATGCAGCACTTTAATTTCATATGGGTTTTTCTTTTCGTGAACGCGCGTTCAACATCGCCTCGATTGACTTTGGTGTGGTTTTCGCGTAAATTTTCTAACCGCAAACACGGCAGCGGCGACACATGCGACCGACCGACCGACCTGTACGTACGCGTCGGTCCTGAAGGTGGTAAACCGAGAAACCCAAGACGGTAGCCTTAACGAGAAACTGAAGAATTGACAGCCCTAGGCAGGAGGCTTGGGAGGGGTTTTACACTGGGTCGTATACCACTGACTGGTCCTAAGCCCGGTCGGTCAGCAGCAGCAGAGTGGTGGTGACTTTGCGGTGACGCAGACCGGTAGCCAACCGCTAAACACAATTTGTTTTCCTTCTCACAGTTATTAAATTTTCAAAACCGAAGGTGGAGGACTTGCTTCCAAGAAAAGTGCACCTTTGGTGCACACGCACTTGTTCCAATTCGATTCTGCCCCGCGTGTCGTCCGTTAGGAGGTTATTTTCTCGGCTGAAAATTATACACCCAATAATGCTCTCTTTTCCTCCGTTTCAGCAGGGAAACAAACAAAACAACAAAACTGCACGATTATTACCATGCAAATCGATTCCCGATCATCGAGCGACTAAGGGGATGCTCCCGGTGCCACCTCGATTTTCCTTTCGTTGTCGTGTCACTCAGCGCAACGAATGGACGACGTGGCTATAGATAGGAGCGTAGCTTCGATGCTGTTTTTTATTTTTAAAGATCGGGATGCTAATGACCTGTGTGTGTGCTGCTGCTGCATGCACTCAGTCCGAAACGACGTTGCCAAATTATCCCGAGGGATCAAAAATTAGACGGATCTGAATGCAGGGAAGCTTCAAGATAACATTTATCAGGCTTAAAGTAAAGTAAAGCCTAGGTGCTACACACTCCGGTTTCGAAACTTGACCTTGCTTTTTATTCGACAGACTACGCAGCTAGAACAGACACATTTAGAAACATTTATCAAATACCTTCAAAATTCTGATTAAGAATTTAGGTGAAATTTTGTTGCACCAAAGACAGCATCACTTTATTCAAGTGTGCGAACCTCGTGATCTCGCTGTATTCAATGCTGAAAATGAACCATAGTCTGTTTTTTTTCATGATGAGACTGTCAACCGACCTGGAGACTCCGTTCATATTGGAAATGGTTTGTTTGTCATGATTAAGGAATGACCTAGAGTTCCGCAGGGCAGCACTCTCGGCCCGTTATCGTTTTCTGTGTTTAGTTAGTCACTTTGGAAAGCACCGGAGCCCCTCGGGTCAAGAACTATCCAGATAGCTGAAACACAAAAATTTAGCTCAAAATAGCTTAATAGAGCTTCTAAAAGTGTTTTGACTAATACTTAAAAAAAATCCATACATAAATCGCTCAAAAACGCTTGTAAAGGAAAGAAAATACTCAACTAAAAATGCTTTGAAAATAAGCTTGAATAAAATCGAATTTTGTGCCGAAAAACGTTTGTATAGACTTTGAAACGAAAATAAAAAATGTCCTTGAGAATTGAACTTAATTTAAAACATTTCGAAAGACCTTTTGTATAAAAAAATACTCCGAAATTAGACATCAAATCGGTAACAATGCTTCCATTCCAAAGGCCCGAAATAACCAAAATAAAAAAATATTCGGAATTGAGGTTGAAATCATTTACAAATGCTTTTAAACACCTTAAAGCCTAAATAAAAAATGAAAAACCAGAAAACATCAACTCTAATCACATACTAACGCAGCCAATTCTTGAAGGCACCCTGGAAAATGATAATTACTTGAATCAATCATTTTTTTGTCACCAGCCAGGCCAACTGCGCAGCATGCATCGCAGAGAAAATTCCAATGAATCAAGTGGAACCAGAATAACCAGAACTAGATTACACTCCTTGAAAGGGGAAGGAAGAAAGCGTGGACCTCCCGTACCAGACGCTTCCCATAAAGATAATGATTTATTTACAGACAGACGGGATATCTTAGCTAATAAAGGTTAAGTGATACGCCGGACCCTCGGTGGTGAAGAAGCCTGGCTGCGATTGGCCAAGGATATAGCACCTTATTTCGCTCCCCTGTTCCTGGTTCCGGTGGGGTTGTTGAAGAGGACTATTTTCGTCGCACAGCCGTCCGGCATCCTTACGACGTGTCCGGGCCACCGTAGCCTGCTAACTTTCGCTAGATGTACGATGGGAGTCTCCCAAAGCAGTGCCTGTAGCTCGTGATTCATACGCCTCCGCCACTCTCCGCTTTCTGTTTGTACTCCGCCAAATATCGTCCGCAGCACTTTCCGCTCGAACACGGCAAGGGCGCTTATGTTCTCCGTGAGCAGCGTCACGGCTTCAAGTCCATAAAGAACTACCGGTCTAATAAGGGTTTTGTACATTGATAGCTGATCGTAGCGTTTTACGAAGGGTAAAGTAGGCCCGATTTCCCGCTAGGATGCGCCGCTGGATCTCCTTACTAGTGTTGTTGTCCGCGGTCACCAGCGATCCCAAATACACGAACTCCTCTACCACTTCTAGTTCGTCGCCATCAACGGTTACCGTCCGTGGGAGGCGCGCGTTTGTTTCCTTTGAGCCTCTTCCTTTCATGTATTTGGACTTCGATGCATTTATTTTTAGCCCAATTCTCCTAGACTCCGCTTTCAGGCTGGCGTAGATTGCCTCCACCGTCGCCAAGTTCCTGGCTATGATATCGATGTCATTTGCAGTGCCTAGAAGCTACCCTTGGTAAAAAACGTGCCTCTCGTTTCGATGCCCACTCGTCGGATCACCCCCTCAAGAGCGATGTTGAACAGCGTGCAGGATAAACCGTCACCTTTTCTCAACCCTCGCCGCGTCTCGAAGGGACTCGAGAGTGTCCCAGAGATGCGTACGAAACACGTCACTCGATCCAATGTAGCTCTGATCAGTCGCGTCAGTTTGTCCGGAAAACCGTATTCGTGCATTATCTGCCATAGCTGGTCTCGATCGACTGTATCATACGCTGCTTTGAAATCAATAAAGATGTGATGCGTGGCCTAAAACTTAAGACTACCATTTTAAGATCAGGCACTGAAAACCACACGGCCTCCTAGCTTGACTACTCAATTATACAGAATGGAGTATTTCCTGGTATGACAAGGTGGATGCGCTGGGTCGTCTCCCAAGCAACAATGTGAGTTTTATTGTATTCTTATGGCGGTTTTCATGACCAGTTTTGGTCTTAAATACATGCATAAGAGTGCAATAAAACCCAAATTGTTACTTGGGCTAGAGTTATGTTGGGTGCTTTTTCCTATGAAAAAAAAACAGAAAACGCAAAAGTTCCAAAACTTTTTGACCGAAAAGGAAAATAATTCTATAATAAGCCATAAACCACTAAAAACGCTTCTAGAGGATAAAATTAATTTTTTTCCAGAATTGATTTTAAACAGGACCAAACACTCTTCAAAAGGCCTTTTGACCGAGATAGAACAAAACTCCAAAAGAAGATTGGAACAGTTACAAATCGCTCCACTACTAGACTAGAAAAGATTCATTTTCAATTTGAGATTTGACATTTTACTGAATTGAGTTTAAAATCACCGAAAAGCGCCCTTTAAGGCGTGTTGGTCATAATAAGAGATCTTAAATTAACCTTGAAGTAGTTGAAAATGCTTCAAAAGGACAGAAAAACGCTTGAGAAAGTTTTGTGGCTTCAACAATTTCAACATAATTCTTCAATGGCAAACTATATTACCCCCAATTTTCAATTGGGAGAATCCAATTTGAGTGGGTCAGATTGGGGCACATTTTTAGCCTTCGCTATAACATTTATTGTAAAATAAAATGAAGACTCAGAACATTTCTGTAAACAAACATGTGGTATAGCTATGGGTAACCCAGTTTTCTTTATCATAGTGTGCCTTTTTACAGAAGTTATATTGAACTGTGTTTGACAAGCAAACTATTTAATATGGCCGAGCTGCTATGGTCAGAAGGATCGTTACATTAGCCCCGTAATTGTTCTGTACTCTAATAACCGACTACAAGGTCTGGTAATAAGGAATGCAAATGTCTTAAAGACGTTTATACCCAAAGCTTTGCTTTTTTAAAGGCATTCTAGCAAAAATAAAGACTTAAATTACTAGAACAGAAATGGTCTGAAGAAAATGTTTGAAATTTACCTTAAAATTCGACGCATAACCGTTGATGAAGGCCTTTTAGGTTTTAGTCGACATGAGAAATGATTCCACGTTCGGCCTGAAGGGACTTGAAAATGGCTAAAATATGGCTTCTACTGGGTAAAACAGAATATTCGTCGGATTTCATTAAAAAGTCAGAGTAGTTTTGTTATTGACATAATAGCATGATTGACGTAGAACTGCGTTGGTCCGATTTTGTTTTGCGTTCAAACCTTGAATAAGTAAACTTTTTTCAGGACTTTCATTCAAATACAGCCAATACAGCGTAAAAAAACAAATTGCCTGAAAATAATTTGTTGTTGCTGGTTTTAGTTAGCGACACTTTACACTTGATAGTGCATTCGGGTCGTGCCTGAAAACACTGATTCGTATTCTTTCTAACCATCTAACCATATATCTATACCTATAAAAATGGATTTCTGTCTGTCTGTCCGTATGTTCCATATAGAATCGAAAACTACTGAACCGATCGGCGTGAAAATTTGCAAGTAGGGGTTTTTGGGACCAGGGAAGGTTCTTATGATGGTTAGAAACCCCTGCTCCCACTAAGAGGGGGGCCACTGAAAACCACTGTGTTATAGGGATTTTCATAGAGCAAACAGATGCATAATTAGCTATCATGACGGAAGGGGGAGCTGACTAGGAAGGTTTCAACAGAAGGAAGGGACGCGGACGGGGAACGAATGTACGTTTCACCATAGCCGCGAAAAGCCTGGACGGTTTTTCATCAAACTTGGCACAAATGCTCCTTGACGCAAAACAATCAACGCATGGAAATTGATGAATGGAAGGTAGTCCCTAACAAGGGGGGGGGGTGGTCCAAGTGACAGTGAGAAAAAAGGGGGGTATGAAAAACAAACCTTTGTTTCCGTTATAGGAATTTCCATAGAGTAAACTGATGCACTGATTAGCTACGTGACAGAAAAATGTTTCGCCATAACTCCGGAACGTCTGGACGGTTCGTCGTCAAACGCAAGAGGGTTAAGAAAAGAGGGAGACTTTGTCTTACAACCGGGGAGGAAGGTTCAAATGGGTAAAGGGGTGCGTTTCTCTTGCATTTGGAACGATAGCAGTTGTACAAGTGGCTGGGTTCCTGACAGGGGGAATAGGGTAGTCCCAATAACAAGGAGGAGGTTCAAAAACATAAAAAAGTCTTTGTGGCGAATCATAAGGATTACCGAGAAGAAGACAAATTGGCCAGTGGCTGGAGGACAACAGCAGAGGAACTGACAAAGGAAGTAGACACATTCAAATGACAAAAAAAAAAACGATTTAATCCACCTAGTGGTGAAAAGAACCTTTTTTATACAATTCTATTTGTCATTTGATATGGGCATTTCCAGCTAAAATATTATTTTCGATTGGTATGAAGTTTTGCTGGTATGTTGGATACCACGCAAGGATTCATTTTCCATTAAACATAAATTTTTCTCTATTTTTTTGAAACGATGGTTTTTACAATTGATGGAGGGACGGTAGGGGAAGGTAATGAAAATTTTTTGGGAAAGGAGGGGAAAGAGTGGAAAGGAAGGGGGGCAATAGGTAGCTACGCTTAACAAGTTGTCGTTGTGACTCCTATCTTTTGTCCAATGCTGGAAGGTGCATGGGTCGAACCAAGTTTTAATCAGAGATTATAACCGGATTTGAATCCACTACACCTGCCAGGGCGTGTGGCTCGCTGGTACCCATGTACCTGCCCAGCGCCTGTATGGTTCAAAGGTACATATATTTCGAGGTATCAAAAGTGTAATTCTTATTTTTTAACCATTTTCAACCAATTAAGCGGAAAAGTTCCGATATTTGAAGACCTCGTGTCAGTAGTGGCCCCGTTTCAGCGAGAATTACTTAGGACATAAAAGTGGAAAAGTATAAAACGGAAGAAAAAAGAGGGAAAATGAAGCAATAATCGAAATTACTTGACAGCAAAACCTGTACAACGGAAGAGAAAAGAAGGAAAAATAATGAGAAAAAGAAGAGTGCGAAAAAGAAAACGAGAATAAACTGGATAGAAATGGTGAAAAATAGGATAGAAAAGGAACAAAAGAAAAGGAGAAAATATGGGAGCAGAAAAAGAGGCAAAACGGGACATGAAAAGTAAAATAATAGAGAGAAAAAACAAAAGTTAATTAGAAAGTGACAGAAAAGGAAGAAACGCAGAAAAAGAACGGAACAAACGAAAACAAAAAAAAAAAGAAAAAACATGTCGAAACTAGACAGGAGAAGAGCACAAACTACGACGCAATGAAAAAAAAAGACGAAACGGACGAAAGCACAGAACAGAGGAAAATCAGGGCTTATGAAAAATGCGAAAAACGGGACCGGAAAAGAAGAGAAAAGGGACAAAGAGGCGGGTAGAAAAAGAGGGAAACGCGACAAGGAAGGAAATACGAAACACCAAACAAAAGACACGAAATGAGAAAAGCGAATAGCGATAGAGGAAGGAAAATTAATAGAAAACGATTTAAGAAAAACGGGAAAAAAGTCAAATAATCTTGTTGACAGTACTCGGTCGTTTATTCAGCATTCTCGATAAATATATTTGACAGTCATTGGCATACAAGTGTGACTGACAATGAAAAAACATATACAAAACTTTTCAGTAATTTAAGAAACTTACTTTCTGAAAATTCCCCTAAATTATTGCTTAATTTTGATAGATTTAATGCAAGCCTTGTTTTGAAATACTGTCTGTTAAGTTTAAAATCAAGCTGTAGTTGCCACATATGTTCAGTGACCACCTTTAAAATAGCGATATAGATCTGCGTGGCTTCCAGTGCTTTGCATAGTCAACATTCAATATATTATATGTAAATGTACCCAGCTGAACGCAGTGATCCTAACCTAGCGGAAAAAGGAGCGAGGGGTGAGCGGCACATAAAATAACTTCACCTTTTGTTTTTCAATAAAGCAGGTTTTATCGTATATCCAGCAAAGGTGAAAAGATATCGATCACTGGGTTTTTACGTCTTCTAAACTCGCTGTTTACAACCCAGTAGTAGCAGGAAAACAGTCTTCAGTTGATGTTTTTCGAATCATTGCTCAAAAAGATCATGGCATGCATTGGATTTGTAGATTGAAACCGCGTGCTTTTAAGCCTTGATGTATAAAGATATTTAAACCAAACCACGGGCTTCATTCAAATTAGGTGAATCTGAGTTTGAGAAAACATCATAGTTGTCTTGGCGAAAATGTGCAATGGGAAACAAAACCAAGAAAAAAAAACTACTGCTGTCCAGTTACCTTACAGAAATCAAAGATCGTTTTTGCTATTAACCCTTCTCCCATGTTGAAGACATTTTACTAATTCGATCCCTTTTTGTCAGTGGCACATCCGTGTCACAACACAATACATTCTTTAACTGCTCTTCCAAAGAAATAATAAACGAGCGCATACTTATAGAATGCCGAACCTCGTCGGCTTTGTCATGCTAGAGGAGGAGGCGGATTCTTCGAATAACTAATTCAATTTTTCAGACAACATAGACGTCAGATCTCATCGAAGCGCTAACGTCGGATCACTGTCTAGTATTGGTTAAAATGCGCCCAAACCCCTTCGTTGTGACCAATACGTTTTATACTGACGCCAGCCTCGGTTAAATGTCACGTGGCAGAAGCAGCCCTAACGTCGTCGTCATAAATTATGATGCGCATTCACTAGAAGTTACGCTTCCGGCAGAAAACGAGCTGGGTGAAAACCCTTGCAAGGACTGTGGGAATACCATGAGAACAGCCAGAGTGTGACAGAGAACATCATCGGGTATGGCACGGAATCCTGAAATGCTGCTCGGGCGGTAACGATGCACAATGCCACTTGTGTCAGAACCCAAAAGGCCCAGACAGCAGAAGATTTAGTGAACCCAGATCTTTCGGAAGAAAAAGCGCTGCCTGAAACAGCAGCAGTATGCGGTTTTGGAGCGGTGGTATCGTTCTCAGGGCTGGCCGTTTATACATTGTATGCGTTCAATCCGCAACAGATTTAGAAGTTATTCCACAGCAGCCGATGAATACGACTGACCGGGAACTGCGGACGTGCACGACTCGAGTGTGACTTTCGCTTGCCCTTGATGCTTTCTCCTTTGTCGCGTCCAGACATGCTAGTAAGATGTTGACAGTAGCTCAGCAAGCGTTTGAATAATGCTATTCGCTGGCTTACCTCGTGTTATGTACCAGAGCAAGCGACAAGAATCAGTTCCGCCTATTTTTCGTGGTCTGTCATTCCATCATCTACGTTGAAAAAAATGGAGCATTTCAATTTCAGTCTGAACAAAAGAGCAAAGTTACCAGTGAGCCGTTCACCTTTTCCTGCCAAAGAAAAATTACGCTGCGTATTACGGTAGGATTGATGATGGATAGATTTATGTTGCTTGAGAAAACCGAGAGGAAAGCCCCAAGTTCCAAGTTTACTAAGTTTCACCAATTACCGAAAACTGTTCGGTTTTGTTGCGGCAAATAGTGTTCAATTTGGTGTTAACTTGGTTTTAATTGGTATCACTTGTTCACGGCAGACAATTTTTCAATGTGACGATTATTAAAATTAAACTAACTACGACACCGCTCATGTTGTCGTTGGTGGCACAGCACAATGAGGAGTTATCGAGGCAAATAGCAATCAACGAGAAAGAGTTGGATTCCATTTAGTTCTCTTGTAACTTTGTTATAGTAGAGTGAAATGGAATTTTCCATCGACTTTCTCGCTGATTCCTGAATTGTACCAAGACGTGTTCGAAAATAATTGGAAATTATTTCAACCAATCACGAAGCGACAATTTCTAGTTAAACCGAGTTAGAGTTATTTTCAATTTTTCAATAGCGCGAATTGAGAATCAATAGTTTTCTATATATTTCAATTTGATTTTTCCATCGAATGGAGTAAATATCTATTGGAAATTGATTAAATTATTAGAGGAAGCGTGAAAACGCGCTACCACTTTGATGACGTAATTGCCAACAACCAATCACGAAGCGAGGATTGATAGGTTGACAATGCTCCATTATATCCAATTTTTCAATACTGCGCACTTAAAAATCAAGTTTTCTTTATTGGTGTGGATGCGTAGATGATTTTCCGATCGATTGGTGCAAACATATTGAAAATCGATCGGAAAACCGCTGAGCTATTAGCGTTCAAAACCTATCATTTTTCATGACGCTCGCATTTTTCGATTTTTTGAAATTACCCCCTATACCAGCTACCTTCCTGAAAGGCGTAGTCCTACGTCAAAAAAAGTCTCAAAACCCTCTCGTCCCAACAGGTCGAAGATTATTTACGCCGTTCAGACTTACACTAGTTTGATATCTGTGCTTGGGAACCACGCTAGAAAAAGTGATAAACTCTCCTCATCCCAAAAAATTTTTTTAGGACCACGATAAACCTAGTCCAATTTGATGTCCTGAAAGTGAATAGTTATAAAAAAGTGAGCGACCAACCCTATCTTTCATCCGATTGTATCCACATATTGTAAGAATTTATTCAAAACTGATGGCTTACATGAAAAAGGGGTTGACGAAATATTCATGCGTGTGACGTGATGCAGCAATTTTCAAAGTGGGGAAAAATAGCATCTGTCTGATACGAAAATAGGTTTCGGGCGTTTAATTGGCTCCTTTACAATTTGTTGCATGTATAATTGTGTACATAATTTCGATTGTATTGCACACTTGAGTGTGAAAGATCTGATAAACAGAGTGTAAAAAGAAATTATTAATATGCAGAGGACGTTAGCTAATTGATGATATTTAAACTCGTTGTTTGTATGTTAGTTAAAAGGCAATTATATTTCAAATCAACCTGTCACAATAAATATATATCAACTATATGCTATATATCAACTATTTGCAAGAAAATTGACGAATGTGAACCAGTGGTAAATGATAGCCCACATTATTTATTTATTTTATTCCGCTCAACCTTAAGTTGTGCGTCCAATACAATAACAAATATATTATGTTTTGCAATAAGATCATTAAACCAGTTAACATTTGCTTCAAGACAGTTACCTAAAGTTGACTAGGGCTACAGTCACACAAAAATTTTCAAAATGCAATATCGTCGCTAATCACCAAAAAGAAGTGTGATTGTGATCTGATGAAACTCTTGGTGGAATTTCAATTAAGAAACCGATAAAACTGATGTCAGAGCACGGGCATTTGGGAAATCTTAACTGGTCTTCTAATATCAAATTTATAGGAATGTTTCAGAGCATTTATTAGTTACAATTCAGTAAATTAAAAATCTACGTGACAAACATTTGCAAAATTTTAAGATTTTTCGAATTGTAACTGCATATGCAGTCCTACGTAAGCTTCTCGTTCGGTCCCCTAGGCACAGATCTTCATACTTTTTTTAGATCCTTTTCGGGGCTTATTTTGAGTCCCGGTTTTAGATCAATCATGCAGACCTCAACGTTTTGAGGTCCACTTTGGTCTATTCTCTAGTCCATTTTGAAGTCAATAATTTGAGGTTCATTTTGAAGCCCGTTCTGAAGCAGTGACTCAACGTTTCGACTCAAAATGTGGCAAAAAGAGCGAAAGCTTTGGTTTGTTGTGTGCAAAAAACAATGACACGTTCTGCACTACAAAGTGTGCAAAGTTCGGAAGGCACCGAACCGGAATGACAAACAGAGCAAAACTCGCGTAATGAAACTGTACAGGAAGTGGCTCACAAACTCGTTTTGCATTGTGATGGATGGGCAAACTTCTCTCAAGTAGGACGCTAGATAAATACCAGAACAGGAATACTATATTGCCACCTTCGAGTTCGCAATTTTTGAGAGGGTACAGAAGAAGAAGCTGTCTGGCAAGCGATCTGCGGGTGTGGCAGAATGAATGAGTCAGCCGTTCATCGGGTCGGGAACCGCTAATGGACAAATCTTGAAGGATGAATGCCTCCAAAGGTGACTTCTGCCCAGAGCTGGTAACGGTCAGTTTCGTCACTGACGCTAAACGAAAACCAACAACAAAAAGTTACTCTGCAAAATAGTCAGTCCCATGTGTTTTTTGTCAGTGATAAAAAATCACTGACTATAATCTGTTAGAATAAAATCACGATCTGTATCGTCTTATTGGAGGAATTTGGTATACTAAATAGCTATTGATCTACAAAAAAGCCACAAGCTTGACTGTGAGAACTCTCGTGTGCTATCACCGTTCTGGATGGTCTGCCTTAAGTCATCTTCGGTCAGCTCTCACCAATTACGAACAGATTTGTGGAAATGTCTCAAGCCGGTTTCGTTGAAGTATGGTCAACGACGTATCAAATATTTACGCTTTGGCATATCGTCAAAAAAATCGTGAACGCAAAGTTCTCGTGCGGCATTTGTTCGCTGGCTTCAAAGCTGCGTATGAAACCGTCGAGCGCAAAGAGCTCTGGGAAATCGGGGACGAGAACGACTTCCCCGAGAAGTTGGCCAGACTGATTAAATCTACGATGGATCACAGTATTTCGAATTTTACAGAGGGCTTCGTCAAGCCGATGGTCTCCCATACTTGCTGTTCAACATAGCGCTGCTAGATGTTATTAACCGAGAGGAAATTTAAAACAAAGTACCTGCTGGCCGGTGAAAATACTTCGCCTTTTTTGGTTTCACCCTTTTAGTGTTTATTTTTTTGTGGCCCACTCACATATTTGATTTTATTTAGATTCAATAAAATACGAACCCGTTTCTCCTCGGGTGAAAATCGAATAAATAGATTGAAAAGAAAAAAAAAACCCTCAGAGATAGCAATTTGTTTATATGTTATTGCTGCGCAGCAGCAGCTAATTCTATTCCAAACTATGTGTCGATGATCATTGCAAGGAAATCGAATACCAAACATTCGCAGCTGAGCCTGTCCACTGGTCAATTGACCACATTAAAATCACTATAAAATCACTTCGCCGTTACGATATCAAACATACCGAAGCATAGCGAGCAGATAAAAAAAAACAATCTTTTCCCTCGTAAACTGCTGCCTCAATTGCGCGACACCAAAGAAATGTGTCCCGAACCGCCCGGGAACCGGTGCCACAAATCATCGGAACAAGCTAACTACCACCACCGCGCGCGCGTTCGCTCGCTCGCTCGGACATGCCTTCATCTCGTTAATCCGAATTTTACAACCCGTCGAGTCCCACGCAAGCCAATCGCTCCGAACCAACAGGTGGTCCCGAAGTCGTCCGCCACGCTGCTGCACTGTTCCCCACGGGCTACGGACACGGTCCGATCCCCCCATGTGTGGACGACGACACAGACTGCAGGCCAGGCAGCAGCAGTAGCAGCAGCAGCCATGCGCCCGGTCAAATGATACCGGACTTGTAATTATTATTATTTTTATTATCATCACAGCAATAACGATAATAATTATAGCTATGAGTGAGTTCGAGTGCTGCGCGGATCTTTCGCAGCGATTTTACCACCTCATCAGGAATGATTTCTGAGGAGCGGTTACGCGCGCTCGTTCGTCGCCCGTGTGTTCACCCGGTGCATTGTGGTCACACTCCGGTGTTGGTTGATGGAGAAGCCTTAAAAAAAGGGGAGACGATTAGTAATCGATAGTGTGGTTGAAAATGATCGCCAAACCAAACCGATGTGCGACTGGAATGCAACCGACACGTAACCTTTCCCGCGATTGTTGCATTCATAATCAACCAGAACACACAACCAAAATAAACCCGTTTCTGCAAGGTGCATCACCGAAGTCGTGATTTCCAAATTTCCGACTTCCAATCACGCGTTATATAACTGGCCATAAAGCGTCGTCGTCTTGGCCGTCGTTGTCGGATGAGGGCAGCCTCAACGGCGATGCTGTCGGTAATCGGCGAGAAGAACAAGAAGCAAGAGCAATGAAACCCCAAGTCGCACAGTTCTCGATCTTGTTCAGAACTAACACACTGACACACATTCCGCCGCCATCTGCACCTGCGGTGCACTCCTTCCTCCCCATGCTGCGTCCTGCGTGAGAAGCGCGCGATTTCACTGGGGGCTGACATCAGCAGTTGTTGCTCCCTTCGGTCGGTCGGTCGGTCGGACCCCTGCGAAGCATGAGAACTTCTCCTTTAATCTCCGGCCGGGCTGGCTACGGACGGTCGGTCGGTCGGCTCGTGAACGGCCACGGATGCGGATGCAACTCGGCGAAATAACGCATAAAAATAAACGCTGACGCTGCAGCCGTCCGCCTCTTCTTGCTTTGTCCGCCCGGCGCAATATGCTGATGATGATGCCTTGCTTGCCTGTTGGACCGGACGGTCGGTCGGTCGTTTCGAGCAGCAGCCAGTCAGCCAGCGAGCGCGTTGGAGCGGTTGGTTGGTTGGTTGGTTGGTCTGCGGATGTGCAAAGGGAAAGAATGTGATGCGACGACCTTGGCAGTGATCGCGAAACTTTGCCAAAGCCGCGCGCTAGCTGGTTCGCTCGCTGGTGGTTGTGTGTGCACTGCTCCGTGTGCAGTGTGCAGGCAGATCGTGTGCTGACGATGGCGATGTTGATGCTGATGCTGCCGCTGCCGCCCAATGATGATGATATGGCTGAGTAACATGCGTTGCATTTGGGTTTTTGTTCGTTGGTTTGTTTGTTGTGGGTTAGGAAGTTATCACTGAGTAGGAAAAATTATTTAGAGCGATCGGATAAAATGTGTCTCCAACGGTCAACCGACTGTTCTGAACACTGGAAGAATCGAATAAGTTTATAGGATGAACAGCTTTTAAAAAGAAAACCTAGTTCTTCGTATCTGTTTACTTTCCTAGCGTGTTCAATCAAGTCTATGTAAGAAAACGTTACTGCAATATACCAAAAATAAATAATTAGGCATACTATAGTCATTGTGCAAAGCGACAGCTATCGGCATCGTTGTCTTGAAAGGCTCTAAAATTGATCGAAAACACTTAAAATAGGCGTGTTTCAAGCCGAACAAAATTACCAACATCAACCAAGGAGATCAATTTTGACGCAAGATTAAGGCTTTCCGCAGGGTGTCATTCCTTAATTTAGATTCTAGTTACCGTCACGAAAATATGAAAGATTTTGAACGCTAATAGTTCTGCCAATTTTGAATGTATTTTAATGGTTTCGTCACCGATCGGCTCATACTAGATGTAGCAATTATGTGGTTTCTATTAAAAATTAATTTTTTCAATCACAAAGCAGTGCAATTTAACAAAAATTTTCAAGGTCAAATATCCCTAGACATTTTCTTTGTGATCGCCAGTTAAACACACCATCTATTTACTGTTTCGATTACTTTCCTTTTAAAAAAAAAGTGACAAAGCCCCCTCGTCCCAACAGATCGAAGGGTCTGTACGACGTTCAGAGTATATACTAATTTGATATCTGTGCTTGGGAGGTACGCAAACAAAAGTAATAAAGTTCTTTTGCCCCAACAAGATTTCTTAGAACCACTTTAAACCTTGTCCAATTTGATGTCTGTGTTAGGGAAGTGAATTTTGATATTTCGACATGAGATTCCATGTAAGTGTGAAATCTCTTTTATCTGTGTGCGCTAGAGCTGTAGTGTTCGGCTGTAATATGATTCTATTCGGGCTTTATTAAGAACTTCTTTCTCTATTATACTCGGTCCGGGATTATTGGTCACCAATTCCTAGGGCTGTTTCCAATTCTTTATTTGACTTGTTTTTCTTTCTCTCTAACTCTTTTTTCCGACTGTCAAAATATAGTCCGAAAAAGTATCAGAAAAGTGTTAGGACAAGAGTCAGAGAGAAAGAAAAAACCCGAATTAATCCACCTAGCGGTGTGACCTAGCCTTTCTACTGCCGCAATAATTATTTTTTAATTTCTCAGGAACATCTATAATTAACTTGACTATATTTTTAAATATCCGTTCCTGATTTTTCAAAATCCATATCCAAAAGAGATAATATCTGAATTTGAAAAAATAACTGAGTAGAGTATAAGATATGAAAAACGAAAAAGAGAAATTGGACTTTTTCTTAGCTGGCGCTCTTTCAGTTAATTATTTTTGCCTGAAAATCAAGACTTTAGCTTCTTTTGAATAAACTTTAATGAAAAAATAGTCATTAGCTTGATCGTATCGTTTATACGTTAGATATTTTAGGAAACGATGAGATCAAATAAACAAAAGCGACGCCATAAACATGCTTGAGGTTGGGAAATATGATCAGTATAATTTCCGGCGCTTATTATTTTTGCTGGTATGAGTGGAACCATATTCATTTATTTATTAAAACATGATACATGACACATGGCTATTATCTTTTAAAGTGTCACTAGCGAAAACGAATCGTACAGAATTATTAGTAACCTTTTCTTGCTCTTTTTCATATAAAATTTCCAAGCTCTAGCATCTATTGATTGGAAAACCATCTATTGATGCGCAAAATTTGTATGAAATTGGTAAAATTTATTTGGGAAAATCAACTCATTAGTATTTTCAATCCTACACTCAAATTAATTTTCACGTCGAAATTACGGGAAAAATTATGTGAACATTTTCCATCCAACTTTTCCCGTACTTTTTACGTGAATTCAACGTAGTTTGTATTAGTATGCGTGCATTTACATGGAAATCAGATTGATGTTATTATTATATTTTCCAATAATATTCAACTGAAAGTCACGTAACTCCCTGTAGAGAAATTTACGTGATTTTTCACGTGGAAAGGACTGTGGATTATTTTGCGTGTATACACCACTATACCTATATGATTAAATCAAATACTTTTCTTTGTTTTTACTTTGCTTATCTGATTGCGAGTAACAGCAAGTAAAGAAAATGACAATTGAAATGTTTCTCACTATTCTTGTATTTCTATGCAAATTTTAAAATTGCAAATCGCATATACATACATACACGCATACATACATACATACACGCATGCATGCATACATACACATACATTGAATACATTCGGCCCTTGATTAATTTATTTCGATTTTATATATTTTAACAGTTTAATATACGGCGCTTAAGAGTTAAAGTTTGAATAACTTTTGAATAAATCGTCCGATTTTCAGTAACTTGGTTTCGTTTGATAGATCTCAACAGTAACTTTCAAATGATGATAAATTGTAGGACGTTTCCCTTTGAATTAATGCTTATATGTAACAAAACGCAGTTTTTAATACATTTTTTCCACATTTTTTTATGTAACTTTCAAACCACAAGCCTATTTATCATGAAATCTTGAAGTTAAGGTTTTGAAAGACCCCCCTTTCATATGCAATCAATTTTGTTCGAATCGGTTAAGGGACCTATGAGATAATGAAGTCCCATATTTTTCGTATTTTTATACATAACTTTTGAACTAAAAGTCCGATTAATATTAAATTAAATAGCGAACAATGGGACACCTAGACCTTTCATTTGACACTAAAATCATTAAAATCGGTCCAGCCATCTCCGAGAAATGTTGGCTCAATCAAAAGCGTTCCACACACACACACACACACACACACACACACACACACACACACACACACACACACACACACACACACACACACACACACACACACACACACACACACACACACACACACACACACACACACACACACACACACACACACACACACACACACACACACACACACACACACACACACACACACACACACACACACACACACACACACACACACACACACACACACACACACACACACACACACACACACACACACACACACACACACACACACACACACACACACACACACACACACACACACACACACACACACACACACACACACACACACACACACACACACACACACACACACACACACACACACACACACACACACACACACACACACACACACACACACACACACACACACACACACACACACACACACACACACACACACACACACACACACACACACAGAAAATGCTCAGTTTCCGAAACTGAGTCGAATGGTATATGACACTCGTCCCACTAGGCTTTCTTTCGATTTTCGGTTTTTCTATACCTTTACACTATATTTTCATATAGTAGAAAGGCAAAAAGGATCAGGAAAAGAATCAGAAAAAGAACCATAAAGAGATAGAAAAATAGTTAAAAGAGTCGGAAAAAAATATCAGAAAAAGAGACAGAAACAAGTTAAAAAGAGGCAGAAAAAGCACCAAAAGACAATAAAAAATGTTAAAATAGAAGGTTTTTCTATGTTACTTGGGATTATTTTACTGACTGTTCTTATGATTCTATTTCTGACTATTTTTTTAGTCTCACTGATTATTTTTCTGACCACTCAGGATTGATTTCTTGACTGTTTTTCTTTTTTCTGATTTTCTTCTGGTTCTTTTTCTAACTGTTTTTGAATCTCTTTCCTGATTTTTTTTCTATTTTCACTTTTTTTTTCAACTATTTTTTGAATACTATTTTGACTATTGTGACTCTTCCAAAAAGTAAAAACAAGAGTCGGAAAAAGTAAGATTTTTCCGATTCTTTATTGACTTCTTTTCTAATATTTTCTGACTACACTAAGGTCGCTTTTTATGCGAAGGATACGTCCCGCGTAAATCAAAACCGCGTAAATTCCGAAAATCGCGTAAAAAACCACGTAAAAAACCGCGCAAATTCCGAAATTCGCGTAAAAAAACCGCGCAAATTCCGAAATTCGCGTAAAAAAAACACGAAAATTCCAAAATTCGCGTAAAAAAAACCAAAATTTCGCGTGAAAAAAACTTTGTGGATTTCAACACTACGCGAAAAAATAGACGTTTTGAGCACATCCACGTAAATTCCGAAAATCGCGCAAAAAACCGCGTAGATTCCGAAAATCGCGTAAAAAAAAACCGCGTAAATTACGAAATTCTCGTAAAAAAAACTGCGTAAATTCCGAAATTCGCGTAAAAAAACAAAAATGGATTTCAACACTACGCGAAAAAATAGACGTTTTGAGCACATCCGCGTAAATTCCGAAAATCGCGTTAAAAAACCGCGTAAATTACGAAATTCGCGAAAAAACCGCGTAAATTCCGAAATTCGCGTTAAAAAACCGCCTAAATTCCAAAATTCGCGAAAGAAAACCGCGTAGATTCCGAAAATCGCGTAAAAAAAAACCGCGTAAATTACGAAATTCTCGTAAAAAAAACTGCGTAAATTCCGAAATTCGCGAAAAAAACCGCGTAAATTCCGAAATTCGCGTAAAAAACCGCGTAAATTCCAAAATTCGCGTAAAAAAAACAAAAATGGATTTCAACACTACGCGAAAAAATAGACGTTTTGAGCACATCCGCGTAAATTCCGAAAATCGCGTTAAAAAACCGCGTAAATTACGAAATTCGCGAAAAAACCGCGTAAATTCCGAAATTCGCGTTAAAAAACCGCCTAAATTCCAAAATTCGCGAAAGGAAACCGCGTAAATTCCGAAATTCGCGTAAAACTAGTCACGTAAAAAAACCGCGTAAAAAGCGACTTCAGTGTAGTTATTGCTAACTTTTTTTTGACTTTTTCCCTGGCTCGTTTTCCTTTTTCTCTCTTATTATCTTTCCGACTCTTGTCCTGAATTTTTCCTGGTTCTTTTTCTGACTCTTTTCCGACCCATTCTGACCCTTATTTGTGACTCTTTTTCCGACTCTTTTACTTACTTCTATTCTAATGGTTTTCTAGTATATTTTTAACTATTATTTTATTCATTTTCTGGGTCTATTTTTGCCTCATTTTTGGCTCTTGTTCTGACTATATTTTTGATACTTTTTATGATTCTTTTTCTGACGATTTTACTGATTCTTTTTCATTTGTATCTGTGTCTGACTCTGTTTCTGACTTATTTCCGGATATTTTTTGGCTCTTTATCTGATTCTTTTTAAACCTTTCTACTATTTTTTTCTGAATTTTTTTTTATTTTTTTCTGGTGCTTTTACCGCTCCGTTTCAATTCCTTTTTGACTCTTCTTTCTGATTCTTTTCTAACTATTATTCAGACTCTTTTTAGGATTCTTTTCCTTACTGTTTTTCTAACTTTATTTCTGACTCTTTTTGTGACCTTTTTTACTTTTCTTCTGACACTTCTTTTGATTACTTTTGGTTCATTCTGTTACTGTTTTTGTACTTTTTCTGACTTTCTTTCTGAATCTTTTTCCTGATTTTTTCTGGCTCCTTTCTTGGCCTTTTTTTCATCTCTTTTGCTGATTACTGTTTGTAATTATTTTGTGACTCTTCAAAAAAGTAGAAAGAAAGAGTCGAAAAGAGTAAGATTTTTCTCTTTTTTTTGTATTTCTTCAGACTACTAGTAATTTTTGACTTTTGTTTAATACATTTCCGACTATTTTCTGACTATTTTCCTGATTTTTTAAAACTATTTTACTCTCTTTTTCGTTTTCTCTGACCTTTCTTCTGACTCCTTTATGACCCGTTTTTGACTCTTTCTCTGATTCTTTTTTCACAAGGTTTTTAATTCTTTAGTTGACGTTCATTCCGTTACTTTACTGACTACTTTTGCCATTTTCTACTGACTCTTGCTCTGTCTATGTTTCGAAATGCCCTTTTACAGAGTCATTTTTTAACCTTTTCCGCGCTCTTTTCATGCCTTTCTGTTTTTTCTTTTGCTGATTTATCT
Source organism: Sabethes cyaneus (assembly GCF_943734655.1). NCBI lineage: Eukaryota > Metazoa > Arthropoda > Insecta > Diptera > Culicidae > Sabethes > Sabethes cyaneus. Next base: position 157,953,945 of record NC_071353.1, read on the forward strand.
TTTGACTCTTTTGATTCTTTTTCATTCTTTTTTCCGGACTTTTTACTGACTTTTTTCGATCTTTTTTCTGTCCCAATTAATGACCATCTTTTCGCCAGTTTCTAATTGTTTTTCTTGCATCTTGACGCTTTTTTAAAATGTTTTTCCAATTTTTTTCTGACATTTTTCTGGCTCTTTTTTCTGACTCTTTTTCTGACCTTTGTTTTACGCATTATTCGCTTTTTTTCTGACTCTTTTTCTGACTACTTCTGTTTCTTTTTCTAAATGGTTCTGTGCTTTTCACTGACTTTCTTTCTGACTTTTTTTTTTCTAGCTCCTTTTCGAATCATTTTTTCAACTCTTTTTCTGATTACTGTTTTGACTATTGCGACTTTTTTGAGTGTAAGAAAAAAAAAGAGTCAGACTTCTCCGACTGTTTTATTGTCTCTTTTTTCTAATTTTTTTTCTCTGACTATTTCTTTGACTTTAACTCTCTTGACACTTTTTCAAATTCATTTTCCGACTGATTTGCTGATTATTTTACTGGCTCTTTTACTGAATATTTTCCTAACTGCTTTTCTAACTATTTTACTGACTCTTTTTCTAATTTTTCCAACTCGTTTTTAATTCTTCAGTTGACTTTTGTGCCGTTATTTTTCTGATTCCCTTTGCCATTTTCTTCTGACTCTTTCGCTGTCTTCTAGCGTTATTTTAACGCTTTTTTTTATTCTTTTCCCTTTCTGATTCTTGTACCGATTTTTGCTCTGATCATTAACTGCTTTTCTCCTGACTACTTTTCTGACTACTTCTGGTTCATTTTAGACGCTTTCGACGCTTTACTGACTTTCGTTCTGAATCTTTTTCCTAATTTATTTCCAGCTCCTTTTTGATCCTTTTTCCAACTCCTTTTTTGATTACTGCATTGACTATTGTGACTCTCCGAAACAGTAAAAAAATGTAAAAACAGTCGGAAAGAATCAGATTTTTCCGATTATTTTTCTGATTTTTTCTTAGCGTTTTTCTGACTGATTTTTGACTATTTTTGTGATTTTTTTCAACTTCTTTTTTAAGTTTTTAGTTTATTCTTCTACCGTTTTTTTGTCTGAGTCCATGTGCCATTTTTTTCTGGCTCATTCTCTGTCTATTTTCCGAATTCTAATTTATATTTTTTATTTTTTCCGGACTTTTTTCCTGACTCTCTTTTCTATCTTTTGCTGAGTTTTTTCGGACTCATCATTTTGTCGGACTCACTCACTTTATTCGGACTCACTCTTTACCTGACTACTTTTTGTTCATTTTCTAAATGTTTCGGTTTTTTCTGATTTTCTTTCTGACTTTTTCCTGATTTTTTTCTTGACTCCTTTTCTGACCCTTTTATAATTTACTGTTTTTAACTATCTTGTGACTTCAAAAAGTCAAGAAATAACAGTCAGGTTTTTCCAACTATTTTGATTTTTTTGACTATTTCTAACTTTATTTGACTCCTTTTTTGACTCAATTTCCGACTGATTATTTTTCACACTCTTTTTCTGATTCTTTTTTGTGTCTTTAGATTCTTATTCTGACTAATTTTCTGATCTTTTTGCTAATTCTTTTCGTGGCAGTTTTTCTAACTATTTATTCTGACTCTTATTTGGTTATCCTTCTAATGTTTTCTTACCTTTTTCTGATTCTTTTTTGACCCGGTTTCAACTCTTTCTGTGAATCTTTTTCAGACTCTTTTACAACTTTTCAGTTGACTCAGATCTTTTTCTGATTCGTTTTGCTCTTTTGATTTGACACTCTGTTTCTGTCTCTTTTCCGAACTCTTTTACTGACTTTATTTCCAACTTTTCTTTTGATTCTTGTTTGAATCCTTCGGTGTCTCTTTTCCGTCACTTTTTCAGGATTTCTTTTGCCATTGCTCTCAATTTTTTTTGACTCTTGTTTTAGATACTTTTCCGGCCCTTTTGCTGACTATTGCTTTTGACTCTTTTTCCTGCTCTTTTTCTGATTTTTTTCGGACACTAATTCAACCCTTTCTTTGATTCCATTTCTAATATTTTGGCAATTTTGTGGCTATTTTTCTTAACCTTTTTCTGACTAAGATAGTCTGATTTTTATCTGAAATCTTTTTGACTCTTTTCTGATTCTTTTCATGGCTATTTTCCTGACTTTTTCCTAGTTTTTGATTTCTGTTTTTCTAGCTGGTTTTGACCCTTTTCTTGAATATTTCTCTGTCTTTCTTACTGTAGTATTTTTCCGAAATCTTTTCCTGAAACTTTTTATTATTTTACTGACTTTTTAATAACTTTTGTCTGACTATTTTTCTGCCTTCCGGACTCTTGCTGGTCAATTTTATCACTCTTTTCCGTTATTTTCATATTATTTTTTTTATTCTAGCGTTTTCTTGACGCTTTTCTTTATGCCCTTTTCAGACTTATAATTGTTTTTTCTGATATTTTTTCTGATTCCTTTGCTAAGTTTGTTTTAAACTTTTGTCTATTTTCCTTCTGACTCTTTCTGGCGCTTTTGCTTACGCGTTTCGTAATTTTTTCACTAATATCTGCGTCTACTAGCTGACTGTTTCTAATACAGTTTTTGATTCATTCTTTGATTTTTTTTTAAATTTTTGTACTCCCTCTTTATTCATCTTCCTGGCTATGTTTCTCCCCGGCTCGCTATGTCTCTCCCTCTCTCTCGCACACTATTTTAATTCGCGTGTCGTCATTCGCAAGTCGGTTTGAACTTAGTCATGCCATTTAACACGTTGGGCCTCTCAATTTTTCGCTGGTGTCAGCGATGTCAAAGAACATACAGTTAACAGTCAGTTTGACTGGAAAACCGTCCTCGTGCATCATCTTCCATAGCTGTTCGCGGACGCGTAGAGCATAATCGCGAAAATTAGGAAAGCAGCGTAAAAACCGTGTAGGTTTCAGAATTCACATGAGAAAAATGCGCAAACTTTCTGCTTCGCGTAAAACGCATAAAAAGCGAGTGTATTCCAAAATTTCTATAAACAAACATTAGGTACAGCTATGGGCCACCCGATTTCTTCTATTCTATTTGATATGGATTACAGCACCAGGGTCATTTAATGACATTAGTTAACCACGGAGGAATGCTTCCACGTAACTTTGTTCAGTCATGCTTACTAAACTAACACAAGATCGATAGTTACTTCTCTTCTTTTTTTCTCCAGAAATACCTTACTGGCCTTTACTGTTAAATTGATATCTAGAACAAATTCATAAAACTGTCTTCAAATGGCGACCGTCCTACCGTCATTATAAGCCCAGCCATAAAACAGTCGTAACCAACATCCGACGGCCCAGTGACGTAGACTACAATAGCTGTGATGCATTATAAACATAATTTGAGAAAGGTTGTACAATCTTTTTAAGTTTATAGGTTTTCCTAGTACCATATGAGAGAGAGTAATACATCTCTAAGTTCATAAGAACGGTTCAACATCAGTAAATCATTATTGTGAAGTAGCAATATGTTGGTTGCCAGAGTATTGCGAATGATTTTCATCCGTAGAATCAAAACGAAAGCAATTCCCTCACACACTACCTCGCGATGCCGCCCGGTGGCGGCAAAAAAGGAGCTTATTTCAAACGCAGCACCAACAACAACCCATTGGAGGGAAAGCCGAAGCAAAAGTAAAGAAAACGGAGCAAAAAAAAAACAAAGTGCAATCCGACATACATTATGTATTTTTATTGCAATTAAATTGAAATTCATTAAATATTATGACTACGCATCGTTATAATAACGACAGGAGAACCCCTTTTCCCGTCAGAACGTCGGTCGCAAAGGACCGACCGCACCGCGACGACGACGACGACAACGACGGTTCCGCCGATGATGACGATTCGGTTCTGTGTCGTTGCATTTCGCGACGGTCGCACGCGGCTGTGTCGTTCCACTCCTGGCGGGCTTTTGACTGGTGGCAGCAGCAGCAGCGTGGCCATGGCTGTCATCATCCACCGTCGCGGCTGCGGCCGCCGCCAAAGTGGATTACAACCGTCCCGACCGGGCCGGGCCGGGTCGGGCCGAGCCAAACCAGAGAGGATCGGCATAAGCTTATAATCATAACAATAAAAGTGACGATAAGTACGTGTGCAATTCGTGTTCATGTTTTTTTCCCAGTCCGTCCCGTCGTTTCGCTGGCTTAGGTTAGGCCTTGCATCCCTGTGTGCCTGTGCCTGTGGCTGCGCCGCGCAGGCAAGAAGTGTCATTAGCGAACGGACTCCCGGAATGCTGTGGCGCGTCCATGGACGCGGGGGACGTGCGCGCGGGAACGCGATGAGATGTGAAAGTCACTCACTCGCTACGCTCTCCGCCTGGGCTGCCGGGTTTGGGCTGGGAAATGACGAATGAAGATATGGCAGAAGGATTTCTAGAGGTTGCACCGTGTAATTAGCCGCTACGGTGGCCTCCTCGTCCGCCGGATGAAAGGATGGACGGACGGACGAACGGAAACGTGGCTCTCTAGGCTGAGGGCTTTTTTCTGTTCCCGTTCCCGTGACAGAAGATTTTTGTGCCCGGTTGACTGATCGGGATAAAAAAATCAGTGAAAAATTTCTTATTGATAGAGGCTAGATTCGAACGGTTTTAAATGTGATATCATTACTACGGAATATTATTTTGATAATGGCTGAACAAAGTAACACCCGTTTGTGTTTTGTGGTATCATTTGGATGTGGTTATGATCTTAATTATTAAGACCGATAGAAAAGTAGAAAACTGCAAGCCTTTTCCTAGCAAATAACCTGATCAGCACAAGCCAGCAGTTCGATTCGATGTTTGACTCGCACTAGGAAGGCAGCACCCGCCAAGATCGTAAAAATGTTAGCCGTGTGGTTTGATAAAATCTTACTTTATAGTAAGGGCGTTGAAGTTATCTGAACGAACGAACGAAAAAAAACACCACACCGAAGAACCTCCCCAAAGTGTTTTAGCTGATTGAATGAATTGCTTAATCCCGTCCCGGATCGTGGACCGATCATATCGCGGATCCAACGCAAATTGAGTTTAAACTCGTGCGTTGTTTTTTTTTCTGGGTCGAACCGGCAGCTACGGCAGTTTGCAAATAGTTGCATAATAACACACGAGTAAGAAAGTGCCAACCTAATTCGAAAGAAAAATAAATAAAGTGCCATGAAAAACCTGACACCACACCGCCGCCCGGTATGAATGCCGAAATAAAAATCGTTTTGCGATCCTTACGTTGCTCGAGTTGCGGTTTTCCCGTGTGGGTGTGCTCACACGCCGCTGCTGCTGCTGTCGGAATTGTTGGATAGTTTAAGTTTTTACGACTATCGAACGTTGCATCACCCACCCCGTGACAGGTGCAAATATTTCGAGCTTCGCTCGAGTGAAAATGAAGATTGTCTCTGACCTAAGCCGAACTTTTATTGCTGTCTAGTTAAGTTATGTGAAAAAGGGAGGAAAATGGACTGTGAAACAAAATCTGATAATGACAATAATTGGTTGTTCCACAAGGCAGAAACTGCTAGGCTAGGGCGGCACAGGCTTTTCTGACGGGACGTTAGTGCGTACATAGCGATTGGGTGCTACTTTCTTCAGTGATTAATAAAATAATATTCCATAGTAATAATATCACTTTTGAACTTAAACTATGAACTGCGATTGGACTATTGATCTGAACTCCAGGCCCAGTTTCTGTATTTGGACTTTCGATTTGAGCTTGGATTTTGAACTTGGATTGTGAACCTTGATTATGAGTTAGACTCTTGATTCGGACGGATGTAGACTTTAGCTTGGACTAATAGATTCCAAATGCAGCACAAGCTTTTCTCACGGGACGTAAGAACTTAAACAGCGGTTGAATGTTACTTTATTCAGCCGTCATCAAAATAATATTCCATAGTAATAATATCACATTTAAAGCTTGATCTTAGATTTAGACTCTGATCTTGTAACAAACGAAAGAAAACAAAATCACCCAATGACGGGTCAATGAAATTTTCCAACTTTTCAATTTCAGCATTGAATTACGTCTACCTACGTCAAACATCATTAACCGATGGCTCATTAAACCGCAATCCGCTCTGCTTTGGAGGTAATTTTTCCGTCCTTTCTTCGATACAATTTTCACCCAAACGAAACAAACCACAAAACAAGGAAGACACCCTACCGGCGTTTCCCATTTGCCAACCCACCGCGTCGTCCGGTGTCACCCTTCGCGGCTGCTGGCCACTTCAGCTCCAGATTGTCATAAGTGAGTGACGGTGCAGCGCGTTCGCGAAAATGATATATTGCTAATTACCTGGTCGTGGAATGTGTGTGTGTGTGTATGTGATGTGCTGCGCACACTGGCGATGCATCGCTGCTGCACCGAGCGGTGCATTGCCGCCATACCGCGCGACTTCAGATGCGAACCGACTTGAAAAGAAGTAGAAGAAAAAATACGCGAGCAGAAATAAAATTAAGCACAGCAAAAAAATAACACACAACTTTACTCGACCCTTACAAGTTGTGAAACAAGTGTTACCCCGACCGGCCGGGCGGTTGATGTTGATGTTGCGCTGTCGCTCTTTCTTCGCTCCACTCGGCGCGACTCGCACTCGCAACTCGCGACTCGCACTTTGCATCTCCTCTTTTTTCGCACGGTGGCTGCGTGCGCACAAACATAAATAAGTAATTATTATATTGTTAAATTATTGATTGCGCGCGTTATTATTACTGCTGCTCGCATTTCTTTTTGCATTCTTGCTGCCTTCGCCACCGTGGTTGGAGTTTCTTCGGTTGGTGTTTGCCGGACTGCGGAGGAACGGTGCGCGCGCGGTGTCAGACAGTTTTGTGTTTACAAAACGGTATTCTCGGATGGATGCGAAACGGGCGTTACGCCACTACTGTTGATGGTGCACTGGTAACTGCACAGCAACTGCAACCAGCAACCAGGAGTATCAGCAGCAGCAGAGAATGCATTCGCGCATCAGCGTGCTAATTGGATTTCCACGCGGGTGCGTCGGTGCTGGCAAGAGGCGTTCAGGTGTACGCCGCGGTGTCACTTCTGTAGGCAAAGTGTGTGTGAAACTGTTGTGCAATTTAGCGGAACAAAAGTAAAGAGAGAAAAAATCAACCAGCGAGTGTGGAGGAGGTGCACGGTTTTTGACCCTTCGAACGAACGAACGGAGGTGACGCATGGTACTTTGTCGGATGTTCTTCTTTGTGAGTCAAAAAAAACAATGTACTTTAATTACACAACAGTGTTCGGCCCACGTGTGTGTTCACTAGATTGATGCCAAGCTGTTTCAGCTGAGTAAACAACCCGTGAAACGCGCTTTTGTCCCACTCACCATCCGCCACTGCGGATGAGTCCGGGGCGCAGCAGCAGCGGTCTGTGGGCTGTCGCGGTTTTGGATGCCAAAATACCCTTCCTCGCCAGCCCGACCAGCTAGCAGCAAGCTAGCCAATCAGTTCGAGTCCGAGAGGTTGGTTTTGTTGTAGTTTGGGTCAGAATCGCCGCGCGCACTCATCTATCTATCATAGTGCCACTAGCGACCGCTGTTCGTTGTCGGTTGTTGAAAGACACCCGATCAGTTGCGGTGCGGCGGTTTGCGGTGAACCAAAAATAGCCTTCGGAAACCTTGAAAACTAATGCACTTCGTGGAATGAGTATGCAGTACACGGTTTACTACAGTGGGGAAGGGAAAATACATGTCTTACCTTGAATACTGCCGCTGGACTGGAGGGGGGTGGGGCAGAGGAACTATATTACCTTGAGTTGGTGCATTTTGCTTTACACTATTTTATATGGCCGAAAAGTTTAATGTTTTACAGTGATCCAGTACTAAAGAAATTTGAATTATGATGGTGAAATTTCGGCGTTTCTATTATCCTACTGTTAGGCGCAGCTGAGAAAAGTAATAAAAAATAAAGAGCGCGTTGAATCCAAATAAACTTGGAAAAGCGTTCACTGCGACAAAATATGAGCCGAACAACTCAGTCAAATTTCGAGAAAATTGCTTAAGAATATTTAAAAAATTTAATTAAATTTTAACTCAAACTGGAAAGAACACAGTGCAACCGATCAAACAACTGACGTAAAATGAAAGCAATTAATTTAAGCAAAATACCCGTATGTTGCCCGCGATTGATCCATCTTAGATTTGGTCGTAAAATTGTATTTTATCAAAAAATACCACGATCCCCTTAACCGATCTGTTTTCAAGACCACCATTGGAAAGCTGAGAAAAAATACTATGAAATTGTTGGTAAATATTTTAGGTATAGGGCATTATATTCAGTGACATATTCCGATTGTAATTTGGGTGCTTTTTTCCTCATTTTCGAGTCTTTTTGAGCATTTTTTTGCAATTTTTCTCGTTACGCTCTGATTTATGCCAGAAAAGATAAGAACTAGAACTTGAAATGTTTGATACAAATATCCATGCGTTAAGCTGGTCGTGCGATAAATAACTTCGATACGACCGAATATGGGTGAAATATTTTGGTACGTCCATTGTGTAATTAAATATATGGTTCGGTACGACCATAGATGAATGAAATAATTTGGTACGGTCACCGTAGAATGAAGAATATTGTTCAGTACGATCATTTATAAGTAAAGTGATTTGGTACAATTATTGTTGAAAGAAATACACTAAAATTGCTTTTTCCGCAGTTTGTTTTTTAGGCGACTATTTTTACGTGAATTGCACAGAAAAAAAACACACAACTTTACTCGACCTTTACAAGTTGTGAAACAAGTGGAATGCGGTTTTTTCTTCGCAAATTCCGTAATTTACGTGGTTTTTATGTGAATTTCGAAATTAACGCGATTTATTTTACACGATTTTGATTTACGCGAAACGTATCCTCCACGTAGAAAGCGACTTGGGTGTATATGGTTCAGTACGACCATAGCAAAGCAAAGCAAAACCTAGGTACTACATTCCGCTATCGAAACTTGCCCTTCTGTTTTTATACGACAGACTTCGCAGCCAGCTGTCAGAGTAGAGGACAACTGCAGGGCCAGTTGCTACGATTCTACTAACTCTAACAGCCCAGCTCCCAGCTGAGATTCATACGAGAACATACGACGACTGGCCTATTAAGCCTGCATCATACCTCGAGGTCAACCGGGAGGCGGAGGTGTACGACCATACATCATCTAAATGGTTTAGTAGATCATTTATAAGCAAAATGATTCGGTATGATCATTGTTGAATGAAGTAAATGGTTCGGCACGATCATAGATTATAAAAACGGTTCGGTACGATCATTTGCAAGTGAATTGATTCGGTGCGATCATCATTGAATGAAGTGTATTGTTCGGTACAACCAGCTGTAATTTAGGCTTTGCACAAGTAGTGACCCCCTTTCAACGAGAATAACTCCAACAACAAAGCCGGCCGCGTCCACTACAGGTCACTTCCGAAGAGTGGAATTTTAGTCCGACATTTGTTGCTACGAGGAAATGCTAGCGAGGAATACTCTGAATCAGGGATAGAAAATCAGTGATTTTGATTGAAATCTGTGAGTTATCGCCACACGCACAGATCACGATCCGTACAGATCATGACAAACAGTGAATCTTTATCATTGATGACAAGATTTTGTTCTCTAAACAGACTCAGCAGCCGATCATCATGTTACATCTCACCCAGCTGCGAGAAAAAAGGTCACTCTTGTTGTTTGTATTGTGATTTATACGAAGCATACAGCCAATCATCTGTATCTGTTATATTTCTTAACGCAATCATGCAATGAACATCATAATCTCAGTCACAGGAAGAAATTACTAAACCTACCTATAATACTGCATCACCCACCCCGTGACAGGTGCAAATATTTCGAGCTTCGAGTGAAAATAAAGACTGTCTCTGACCTAAGCCGAACTTTTATTGCTGTCTAGTTAAGTTATGTGAGAAAGGGAGGAAAATAGATTTTAAAACGAAATCTGATATTGATATTAATTGGTGGTTCCATAAGGCAGAAACTGCTAGAGCGGCACAGGCTTTTCTCGCGGGACGTTAGTGCGTACATAGCAATTGGGTGCTACTTTGTTCAGTGATTATTAAAATAATATTCCATAGTAAAAATATCACTTTTGAACTTGAACTTTGAACTGGGGTTTGACTATTGATCTGAACGCCAGGCCCAGTTTCTGTATTTGGATTTTCGATTTGAGCTCTGACTTTGAACTTGGATTGTGAACCTTGATTATGAGTTAGACTCTTGATTAGGATGTACTCCGGATGTAGATCTAGACTGGAATAGCTACGTTTGGATTTGTATTTGGGATTTCAACTTTGGACTTAGTTAAGTTTGCCTAATTTTGAAAACAATCTTGGAAGAATTTACAAAGGCAGCACAGGTTTTTCTCACGGGACGTAAGAACTTAAAAAGCGATTGAATTTTATTTTGTTCAGCGGTTATTAAAATAATATTCCGTAGCAATGATATCACATTTAAAGCTTCATTTCAGATTTACACCCTGATCTTGCAACGAACGAAAGAAAGCCAAATCACCCAATGACGGGTCAATGAAATTTTCCAACTATTAATTTGTCACAGGAAGAAATTGTCAAACCTACCTATAATACAATGAAATGGGGAGAGCTACCTGAAAGAAGAGTCAAATATATCTCCGGCTCGCTTAGGCCCCCATCTAGTGCCTCCTCGAAGATCTCGAACTATGACGATCGATAGTCTTATCTGGAAATGTTTCAACTACATACTGGAACAACCGAGCTAGAAGGTGCGAACCTGACGCTTGTTTCCCAGATGAGAGGCGGCTGAAACAAGCTACAACCTAAGAAGGCAGACACATCAGCGGTATCACGACTTCACTTTGGTAAGGTAACGGACCGAATCTCTCATTTACCACGAAAAACGAAAATGGAAATACGGAGCAGATCAATCGGCATATGATACGGCAAAGAACAAAGAAACGATTAATGGATAACGATTGGAAACTTTGCACTTGGAATGTTTGAACCCTCCATAAACCGGCATGAGCTAGCTTGCTTGCTCGAGAACTACATTGACTCGGAGTGGAGATTGCTGCTACTCAGAAAGTTCGATAGTCAAATTCCGGAGAAAGGGAGTTCCGCGCTGAACATCCTACTGCAGGCACTTCTATCAAGTACCACACTGATGGTAGAAATACAGAATATGGAGACGGTTTCGTAGAGTTGGAAAAGCAAAAGCCAACATGTTATCAGGTAATCAACGTCTACGTACCAACAAATGATAAATCCGACGATGCTAAGGACCAGTTGTACAACTGGAGAAGACCTATGGAGAGTGCCCAAAACATGGCGTGAAAACAATCATCGGAGATGCAAAGATGATTCCATCCTGTCACTGTATTGGAAGACATAGCCTTCATCTGTCGACCAAAGATAACGGTCGCCACGGCATGAGGAATGGCTATCTGTAGCCCTTACTTCCCACGCCTGAATATTCGAAAACACACCTGGAGGCTTCCAAAGGAGAGTCCAGCTCTCAGACCGATCATGTCTTGATTGACGGTCGACACTTTTTGGGGATCAAATATCGACTCTGACTCTGAGATTCGCGGAAGTTTGTCGAATGCGGCGAATGCTCGCACTGAGAGGACACTACGTTTCAACATCCAGCGATTGACGGCAGATGGCGTGGCAGTGGAATACGCCACAAACCTTGATCAAAGAATCGCTGAACAGCAGGAAGAAAGGGATAATATAAGTGAGCTGTACGAGGAACCTCTATGGTGCCATTGAAGCAACTGCGAGAAAGGTGATAGGCACGACGCATGGAAGACAACGTAATAGCTGGTTTGATGCCGAATGCCAGAGTAACGAATGAGAAGTCTAGAGTTACGGAAAACAGAGCCCACTGTCTAAAAAAACGCAAATACGAGGAGCACGTGCTCGCGGGCGCAGAGGAGAGATTCATCAGCAACGACACATGGAGTTTTTCTTCAAAACGGTGAGGTGCAGAAATTATGCCGTGTCTGTGATGTGCAATCATAGTGCTGGCAACCTGTTTACGGACAAAGCGGCGGCAGCAGCCAGGTAGAAGGAGCACTATCAGACGTTGAATGGAGAGGTAAACACGGAGATCAGAAGAAACAGGATAAGAATTGTGAGTAATGGCCAAACAGGAAGAAGTTAAGAAGGCAATCAGCGAGCAGAAAAAGGGTAAGGCTGCTGGGAAGGACGGTACCCCGGCTGAACTTCTAAAAGGGGAAAGTGAGCGGCTGTAGGCATCAGATGTTACCCTGTGTCAGGTACTAGACACGTTCTAGGAGTGCAATTTGCTTACTTATCATCCGTTTGTGGACTTTAAGGCGGCGTACGGTTCAGTCAAACGAAATGAGCTGTTTCAGATAATGCTAGAATATGATTTTCCGACAAAACAAATTACGCTGATTCATGTGACGCTAGATGGGTCAAAACCAAGCGTCAGAATAGCGGCTGAGATCTCAGTGGCTTTCGTGACATTGGATGGAACTGAAGCAACGAGGTGTACTCTCTAATCTGCTATTCAACATTGCCTTGGAAGGTGCAATACGAAGAGGAAACGTGGAAAGGAATGAGACTATCATTATGAAATCACATGCTTCTTGGTTTTGTGGATGACGTCGATACCGTCGAAATCAACCGTAGAGCAGTGGAAGAGGCCTTTTAAACGGGAAGCAGCGAGATTGGGACTTACCATTAATACCGCTAAATCGAAGTCATGGTTGCTGGCAGGGAACGTGGGGGTCCAAATGGTGTTGGTGCTGAGGTGGACCTGAATGGGGAATGGATGGGAATCTCTCCGAGCAGTGCCTGTAGCTCGTGATTTATACCCCTTCGCCACTCTCCGCTTTCCTTTTGTTCCACCTTTCGTTCAAATAAGTATGTCATCCGCAAAGTTACTGTCTCAAGTCCGTAGAGGACTACCGGTCTGATTAGCGATTAAGAGTTGAAATTAGACTGAAAATTGGACTTGACGACAGACTAGCAGTTAGATATTAAATTGGACTTGAAATTAGATTTAAATAAGACTTATCAGTGGACTTGAATTTGGAATAATTTGGACTTGAAGTGTTACTTCAAATCGAACTTGAAATCGGAAACGAAATTAAACACGAAGTTTTACTTAAAATTAGACATTAAAATGAACAAGAACATACAGATTACGGGAATCTTGACTACGTGCAGATAAAACCTAGGTTATGGCCCTGATATGGCTAAGAAATGATATCTATACCTATAAAAATGGATTTCTGTCTGTCTGCCTGTCCGTATGTTCATTATAGAATCGAAAACTACTCAACCGATCGGCGTGAAAATTTGCAAATAAGGGTTTTTGGGGCCAGGAAAGGTTCCTATGATGGTTAGAGACCCCTCCCCCAACTAAGAGGGGGGGCTCCCATACAAATGAAACACAAATTTCTTCATAACTCGAGAACTAATCAAGCAAATGGAACCAAATTTGGCATGTGAAAGTTTTCGAGGGCAAGAATATTTTCTATGGTGAATTAGGACCCCTCCCCACTTTAGGAGGGGGTGCTCCCATACAAATGAAAAACAAATTTCCTCATAACTCGAGAACTAATCAAGCAAATGGAACCAAATTTGGCACATGGGAGTTTTAGATGGCAGAAATTTTTTTTATTGTGAATTAAGACCGCTTCCCCTTTTAAGAGGGGGGCTCCCATACAAATGAAATACAAATTTCCTTATAACTTTATTTGTTTTTTATTTTATATCATCAGACAAAATTTGTTTTAAAGAACTAACATAACAATCAAATTGCACTGGACCTAGTAATTTTGCTTTTAAACAAGTGCGAAGGTTCGCCGAACTCGAACAGATGCTCAATAATAGTGAATAACCTCACACTGAACGCTACGGGTTCGAAAAAGCCGAAGTTTGTACGGTGAAAATCGTTTACTAGCATGGAAGATGGTCTTAATACACGTTGCGATGCACGGAAGTTCATCATGGACAGGAGCTTCGGCGAGTCAATGTCGCCGCTCAGCACTTTGGCCACGAGTAATACTTGTTGAAGTTTGGGACGCCGTTCAAGGGTATCCAGTCCAAGCAGACGGCAGCGATCCGGATAAGGCGGAAGGTTATTTGGATCTCGCCAGGGTAAATCCCTCAATGCCAGGCGTAGAAATCTTCTCTGCACACGCTCGATGCGCAGTTCCATGAAAGCTGGTGTGGAGTCCAGACCACGCATGCGTTTTCAAGTAGAGGACGTACAAGGGAGCAGTACAAAGCTTTCAAACAATGAGGATCTTTGAAATCCCGGCCTATTTTTGCGATGAACCCAAGTTGCTTGCTCGCTTTAGAAACAATTCCCGTTCGGTGCCTATCAAACGTCAGCTTACAGTCCAGGATAACACCAAGATCGTTAACGTAGTCGACTCTATTTAACGCTTGCCCATCAATACTTTACTCAAAAATAATAGGCGATTGAATTCGATGAAATGTAATCACCTGGCACTTAGCAATGCTTACTATTAGCGAATTTGGTTTACACCACGTCACAAATTTATCTAATAAAAACTGGAGACAATAACAATCCTCGATGCAACGAATCGTCAGATAGATCTTTAGGTCATCGGCGTAAACTAGTCGGCAACTATTTCCTAAGACATTTGCTGCGTCATTGAAGAAAATGATGAAAAGGAGAGGGCCAAGCGTGCTACCCTGCGGTACACCAGATTTGTTTGTACATGTAGTTGATAAAACCGATACAAGTTTAACTTGCAGAACTCTATCACACAAGAATGATTTTAGCCACGAAACAAACCACTGTGAAGCTCCCAAACGTAAAACTTTTTTAAGCAAGATGTGATGATCAATTCGGTCGAATGCAGCTTTCAGGTCTGTATAAATTGCATTGACTTGCGCTTTTCGTTCAATAACCCGAATGCAGTTTGATGTGAAATCGAGGAGGTTAGTTGTCACGGAGCGACCAGGGACAAATCCGATAAACTGGTAATCCCACGGTAGTTTCGTACATTTCGACGGTCACCACTCTTATAAACCGGGAACATATACGAATATTTCCAAACATCAGGGAATTTTCCTTGAGATAACGATTCGTTGAAAATGCAGCAAAGTGGCGCAGCCAGAATTTCCATACAACGGCTCAAAAGAACAGCCGGAATCCCATCCGGACCAGCAGAATACGAACACTTCAACTTTTTCGCAGCAGTTATTATCATATCGTTAGAAATTTCAAAAATATCGAGATCGATTAAATCGGCAGGAATGCTTTCTGCGGCACGCATAACATCCTCTTCAAGAGAAACTTTAGAAGTATTTGCTTCGTGGAGAAAAATTTAGCAAATAGCTCGCATAAACTAGACGCTGAGCAGGATTCCACTTCATCGTAGTACACATCCGTAATAGTCGAGCGGCATTTACGTTTTGTATTTACAAAAGTCCAAAACTTTTTTGGATTACGGCGCAGATCAGTTTGAACTCTCAGCACATACGATTTGTAAAGACCAGCATTTAACCTACGGTAGTCATCGCTTGAACGCTTGAAATTATACTTGGTTTCAGTTGATCTCAACCGGCGAAGGTTGCGCAAGCATGTGTTTCGTTTCCGTTTCAATTCCCTCAGACGACGGTTACTCCACGCCGGGGAACTTGAGAACTTGAGAACTAATCAAGCAAATGGAACCAAATTTGGCGTGTGGGAGATTTTGGAGACTTGAATTTATTTTATGATTGTTAGAGACCTCTCACCCCTGTGGTAGGGGGATTTTGCGAAACTCAAAAACTAATCGAACTCGAGAAATTCAAGACTCTTCCATAAAACATTAGTCAATAACACGACCAAAAAAACTATCTAGAGTAACACTAGATCATTCAGGACGAGACGGCCGCGAGTGTTACCGGTGACCCGCCGTCGGAAGCGCCGCCCACTGGGGGGAGGCAACTCCCCGCAGAAATCATTACTGTCTAGGTTTATTTGTTTTCCTAGGTCTACCTGGGTTTCCTGGAACGAGCGACAGCGAGGGGAAAAAGGGATCGCAAGTTGAATGTGACTGCCGTGAATGCGAACTTTCCGCATTCAAACTCCGATTTTTGAACGATCATTTGACCGTTTTTTTAATCCAGTCAATCTGCCGCTTGCGCTGCTGCCGTCGTACAATTCATGCGGCATCTCAGCAAAAGCAAACAGTCGATCTCCCGTTTTGCTTCACGCTTTGAGAATATAAACTGCAAACTGACTGGAAGCATACGGTGACGTATTTTTTCGTTTCTCTTTTTGTCTCCAAATCGGCTGCTCACAGTAAAATTTTGTCACCCAGACGTCGGTCCGACGCAAGCAAAATATTCGTTTGTATTGGACGGAGTCCGACCGACTTCTTCCATGCACATGTAGTGGTTGTTTTTTTGTAGTATTGAATCATACGATTGTGCGGTTGCTTTTCGTTAGCGTGGTGATTGCCAGTCATTTGACTGTTTTGCAGTCATTCGCTGCTCCAAACGGTAAAGGCAACTTGATCGAAACGAAAATGTCAAAAAGTTTTAGAAGCCGTTCGTTCTGCAGCGTGCAGTCGGCGTTTGACTGAGCAAAATGCCAGTTGTGTTATGCATAGCATTCGTATTCCACCTCTAAACGGACGGTGTGAACTTGAATGCGCGTTGGTGTGACTGCGGTAGAAAAAAAGGATCGGTCGAAGCCCTGACAGCGAGTAAGCAGAGGATCGCGAAATGGTACTTTCCACAAAAAAGTTTTCCGTGAAATGGTACATTCCGCTTAAGGTTTTTCGATAAAATGATATTCGGCGAAATGTTGTACAACCATGGCAAATATTACTATCCGCTTTCTGGTTATGCAATGAGGGGACAGGGGAGTTGTTTTTTACTTTACTGTATAATTTGTATATTAAACTACCCATTCCTGGTAACTAATAAGCATTAACATAAGCAGCAAATCAGCGTATCTGGCGTTTTATACTGCACGTTGTTGTATATTAGCTTTTTGACTGCATAAGTGTTGTAAATTGGCATCCAAAATTGTATTCAAATTCTTCGTGTCGGTAATTAGCTGTAAATTAGCATTATCAGCACTATAAGAAGGTTATCAGTAAAGTAGCTGTATATTTTGCCAAAATATTTAAGTAGCATTTAAGGCGACTTAAATGCTTATTGGCCTACATTTGAATAGCATTGGGGATGCTTTTTGGTTACCTGGGATGCTTTCATAGTTACGTAACTGCCAAAATGAATCATCTAAGGTTGAACTCGTCTAAAACTTGCAAAACTCGAGATTGTGACAAAGATCATCCGAGATTCAAGCAATCTTCTTCTTTGACTCAATTTCGATTCATTTCACAGTATCGTTTCAGCCGCGCAAAATTTGACAACCCTTTTGCCGGCTTTTACCGCTTTCTTCGGAATTCCGCAAAGTAGTCATCTCGGACCGTTGGTTTTTCTTATCTATTTTGACGACGTCCACGTAACGCTCAAAAGTCCTGGGCAGCTGTCGATATTCGCCGAATGATGGAAAAACAACAACTCGACCCAACTGCCAAGTTACGAACACAGACAGCGTTGCAGACTAATCAACCTGGACTCTCTGCAAGCACGTCGGAACGTAATCAAAGCTGTCTTCATATCCGGATGTTTTTAACGTCCCAGATTGACTGCCCTTGGATCTACCAGCGAATCGGCATCTGAGCTCGGCCCTGCTTAATCCGGAATAATTGTTTCTTGCGTATACCACACGTTTATATGATTCATTTTACAATCCCCAGTAGCGGAAATTAAGTTAAGCAAATTCTTTTATGCAAATCGTCGTAAGTTATAAAGCCCTATAAACCGAATCTGCAGCACCGAACGCACAGTACCGATTAAACTCCGGTTTTCCGCTATTACGACTGTATGGCTGCACTGAAGTCGCCTCAGCGCTTTTGCTACCAGCGTTTGAAGCTTTTTTTTTCATTTTATTATTAGCAATTACTGTTTTTTTTCCTGCACCATTCTTCGCGTGTTGTCGTTCGTCAAAAATCACAAGTAAAGCGCTGGCAGCGTCGCTGCGAGCTTTTTTATTTGCAATTTCCATTTTCACTTGACTTTTTTCCTGTGCCCCGTTGTCATACGTCAGTCAAAAAATTACGTTTACGATTTCATTACGAAGTAGTGTAACTACTTCCTCATATACCGTCTCCAACATCATCATCATCATCATGGTGGTAAGATCAGTTTTCAGGCCTCGATTATACTACCTCGCAAGCTTCCACTTCCAGCATCGAATCGAAACGACGCCTTCACTTTTCATTCGCCCGTCCCGCGCGTCCTGTCGGAGCGCGACTGCAATAAATGCTAATGCTATAAATGTATGATTAATTAATAAAAACATTATGCAATCACACCTGCGCACCTTCTCATGCGGCTTATGGCTGATGGCGACGAGTGTGTGTTACGACGACTATGATGATGACGACGACGGCGACGGTACCGGATTGTACCTATTACCTATCTGAGGGTGCACATAATTGCGTTTGAGGGTTTGTTGCTCGATTGGATGAGCCTGCTTAGCCTAGTCCTTAGAAGCGTAAGAGGTTGCCCTTTCGAGCGCTTTGGAGCAGCTCAAATTGGCGATCGGCTAGCCTAGCCAGCTAGCTAGCTAGCTAGCCGCCAGAGGCCAGAGAGCGTTTCTAATCTGCTTGTTGCTGCGGCTGCTGCCGCCGTCGCCGCCACCGCCGCCATGAAGCAGTAAAGTTCCATTCCAATTTGGAACAACTGACAACGCAATTTGTGAAGGGAAGAGGAGGCGGATGTGGGAGGGGGAGGACGTGCGATGACTTCACAGTGCATCGTGTGCACTTTAGATGTTGATGATTCCGGCTAGCTGACTGACTGATTGGCTGATGCCAATATTGGCTGATAATGATCTGTGTGAGCCGGATCACTTGTTTGCCGACGTCGGTTTTTTTTTGTCAGCTCCGAGGGATGTGATGCCTATAATTTGCCTCTAATTTGTGCCAGTTAGGAAGCTTTTCACAACGGAAATTTTAAAGCCCACTAAAAATAGACTTCTCCTCTGTGTCGGAACTTTTGTGCAATTATAATTCACTGTTCGAAACCACAAAAAAGCACCCTTTCCCAAAACCAAAGCGCTATCAAATCTACAATTTCGATCGGTAAAACCATCAAACCATTACGTCTTTTGTGCAAACGTTTCGTTCCCTTTCTTTCCTCCATTCACTTCGATTACCTTTAATCAGCAGCGTTACTTTCAGCAGTTGCACTCGGAGCCATTAGAGATCCTCACCTGCAAGGGAAAAAAACGGACAGAGAGAGAGAAAAAGAAGAAAATTAGCATTATCGCTCGTCATGTCACACAGGAAAAAAAACTGAAAAGACAAAAATCAAGAAAAAACGCACACACAAATTGCATTCAACGCCGATAAGCGCACCCGAGAGGTGCGATAACCGAACCCACCACAAGAGAGTGCCGCCGCCGCCGACGCCGCCGCGGCCAGCCGGCGATGATGATGGCCCAGCGACACGCGCGCTGCGCCGCGCCAGGACCAGACAGATTCGCGGTGCGAAATGTGTTTGGACACAAAAAAATCGAAACGCACACCCTGATAACGCGGCGAATGCGAATTCACCCCTTCGAGGCAAACGAAAAAAAAACGTCGACAAACCGACCTTGAATTTAAGCCACCCTCCACCCCCGTCCTCTCGTCGTTGACAACAGCCTACCTACCACCCCCGGCGCTAGCTTTGAACCCCCGATTCTTGTTACGTGTGCTGGCAGCGTTGTTGGTCGGGCGGTGCATCGACCTTTTTGGGGCGCTGCTGCTGCGTCAATTGAAAATTCGCAAAACTCAAAACTCTCCTCCTCGCATCGGTGCGCTTGCAAATACAGTAATGTTCCGATTTTGTCAACCCAATGTTGAATAAGCCCCTTCAAGTTCCTATTTTATTACTGCTATTTTCGGTTTTCATTTCTTCTTCTTTCTCTCTTTACGCGTTATCAACTAATATGATCAGTTTCAGCTGAGTTTCAATACAGAATTCATTTAGTTTGTATTCAGTTTCTGTTCAGTTTTAATTCAGCTTCAATTCAGTTTGAATTTAGTTCAGTTTCAGATGAATTTCAAATCAGGTCAGTTTTAATTCATTATCAGTTCCGATTCACTTCATTAGTTAGTATTCAGTAGCCTAAGTTAGTATTCAGTTCCAGTTCAGTTTGAGTACAGTTTAGTTTCAGCTCGATCGAAGTTCAATTTCATTCATGCTTTTATTCAGTTTCAGTTCAGTATCAGCTCAGTTTCAGATCAGTGCAATTTTTTTACAGTTTCATTTGACTAGAAAGTCAGTTTGAGTTCAGTTCCATCTCAGCTTCAGTTCAGTATTAACTGTTTCAATTCTATTCAGCTTTAATTCAGCAACTATTTAGTTTTAGTTCAGTTCAGTTTATATTCAGTTTTTACCCAGCGTAAACCTTCAACTCAATTTTAGATAAATTTCAGTTCAGCTTTAACTCAATATCAATCAGGTCCAAATACATTTTAGTTTCAACTTAGTTATGTTTCAATTAGCTTCAGCTGGGTATCAGCTCAGTTTTAGATTAGCTTTAATGTAGCTTTAGTTCAATTGAGTTTCAATTCAGTTTCAACTCGGTTTTTATTCAGCTTCAATTAAGTTTCAGTTCAGTTTCAATTCAGTTTGAACATTAAATTACCGCAATATGTTACAATTCAGTTTCAGTTTCAATTAAATTTTTATTTTATTTCAGTTCAGTTTTAGCTCAGTTTCAATTGAGTTTTTATTCAGTTTCCGTTCAGTTTCAATTCAATTTCAATTGAGTTCCAGTTCAACTGAGTTTCAATATGGTTTTTATTTTGCATCAGATTAATTTTAGCTCAGCTTTACTTATCTTTCATTTCAGTATCAATTCAGTTTCAGTTTAGTTTCAAATGAGTTTTTCCTTAGTTTCAGTCCAACTTCAACTTGGCTGCAATTCAGATTGAGTCCAGTTTGAATTAAGAGATTTTTAGTCAGTTCTAGTTTAATTTAAAATATATTTCAGTTCAGTTCAGTTTAAATTTAGCTACTATTCAGTTTTAAGTTTAGTATCATTTCAGTTCAATTTTGATTCAGTTTTTATTGAGTTTCAGTTCAGTATCAGCTCAGTTTCAGATCAGTGCAATTTTTTTACAGTTTCATTTGACTAGAAAGTCAGTTTGAGTTCAGTTCCATCTCAGCTTCAGTTCAGTATTAACTGTTTCAATTCTGTTCAGCTTTAATTCAGCAACTATTCAGTTTTAGTTCAGTTCAGTTTATATTGAGTTTTTACCCAGCGTCAACCTTCAACTCAATTTCAGATAAATTTCAGTTCAGCTTAAACTCAATATCATTTAGGTCCAAATACATTTTAGTTTCAACTCAGTTAAATTTCAATTAGCTTCAGCTGGGTATCAGCTAAGTTTTAGTTTAGCTTTAATTTAGCTTCAGTTCTATTGAGTTTTAATTCAGTTTCAACTCAGTTTTTATTCAGCTTCAATTAAGTTTCAGTTCAGTTACAATTCAGTTTGAACATTAAATTACCGCAATATGTTACAATTCAGTTTCAGTTTCAATTAAATTTTTATTTTATTGCAGTTCAGTTTTAGCTCATTTTCAATTGAGTTTTTATTCAGTTTCCGTTCAGTTTCAATTCAATTTCAATTGAGTTCCAGTTCAACTGAGTTTCAATATGGTTTTTATTTTGCTTCAGTTTAATTTTAGCTCAGCTTTACTTATCTTTCAGTTCAGTATCAATTCAGTTTCAGTTTAGTTTCAAATGAGTTTTTCTTTAGTTTCAGTCCAACTTCAACTCGGCTGCAATTCAGATTGAGTCCAGTTTGAATTAAGAGATTTTTAGTCAGTTCTAGTTCAATTTAAAACATATTTCAGTTCAGTTCAGTTTAAATTAAGCTATTATTCAGTTTTAAGTTTAGTATCATTTTAGTTCAAGTTTGATTCAGTTTTTATTCAGTTTCAGTTCAGTTACAATACAATTTAGATTCAATAGAGTTTTTATTCAGTTTCAATTCAGTATTAGTTCAGTTTCCGTTCAGTTTCAGTTTAGTTTCAGTTCGGTTCAGTTTCAATTCCGTAACAATTCAGTATTAGCTTAGTTTCAGTTCGGATCCAACTCGGATTTAGTTCAGTTTCAATTTAATTTTAGTTTCTATCCAGCTTAAGTTTGGAATTAGCTCAGATTCTGTTTAGTTCCGTTTCATTTAGGATTTATTCAATTTCAGTTCAATTTTAGGTCAGTTTCAGTTCAAATTCAGTTTTAGCCGATTTCAAATCAGTTTCAGTTCAATTTCAATTCAGTTTCCATCAAGCTTCAGTTTAATTTCAAATAACTTTCCTTTCTAATTAGTTTCAGCTGAACATCAACTCGGTTTCAGTTCAGTTTTAGCTCAATTTCAATTTCACTGCAGTTTCAACTCAGTTTATATTCAGTTTCAGTTCAGTTTTAATTCAGTTTTTTCCTGTTTCAGTCCAGTTGCAATCCCTTTCAACTCAATTCAGTTTCAATAGAGTTTTTATTCAGTTTCATTTCAGTACCAGTCCAGGTTCAATTTTGTTTTCATTGAGCTTTAGTTTAGTTTCAAATACGTTTCTATTAATTTAGTTTTAGTTAAACATCAACACGGTTTCTGCTCAGTTTTACCTCTGTTTTAGTTTAGCTTCACTTTAGTCCCAGTTCAGTTTCAATCAACTTTATTTAGTTTCAGTTAAGTTTCAATGCAGTTTTGGCTCAGTTACAATTAGGTTTGAACGCTAAATCACCGCAATATTATAAGTTGTGATTATATAATGACTAGCTGACCCGACAAACTTCGTATTGCCACAAATTAACCTGTGTTGTACATATATCATGAATCTCGGATGATCTTTGTCACAATCTCGAGTTTTGCAAGCCCCCCAGTGGGCGGCACTTGCGACGGCGGGTCACCGCCAACACTCGCGACCGTCTCGTCCTGAATGATCTAGTGTTACTATAGATAGTTTTTGTGGTCTTGTATTGACTAATGTTTTATGGAAGAGTCTCGAATTTCTCGAGTTCGATTAGTTTTTGAGTTTCGCAAAAATTTCTGTTTTATTTGTATGAGAGTCCATATCCCCCTACCACAGGGGTGAGAGGTCTCTAACTATCGTAAAATGAATTCAAGACTCCAAAATCTCCCACTTGCCAAATTTGGTTCCATTTGCTTGATTAGCTCTCAAGTTATAAGGAAATTTGAATTTCATTTGTATGGGAGCTCCCCTCTTAAAAGGGGAAGGGGTCGTAATTCACCATAGAAAAAATTTCTGCCATCTAAAACTCCCACATGCCAAATTTGGTTCCATTTGATTGATTAGTTCTCGAGTTATGAGGAAATTTGTATTTCGTTTGTATGAGAGCCCCCCCTCTTAAAAAGGTAAGGGGTCCTAATTCATCATAGAAAAAATGGTTGCCTCCAAAGACACCCACATGCCAAATATGGTTCCATTTGCTTGATTAGTTCTCGAGTTATGAGGAAATTTGTATTTCGTTTGTATAGGAGCCCCCCCTCTTAAAGTGGGGAGGGGTTCTAATTCACCATAGAAAATATTCATGCCCTAGAAAACTTTCACATGCCAAATTTAATTCCATTTGCTTGATTAATTCTCGAGTTATGAGGAAATTTGCATTTCATTTGTATAGGAGCCCCCCATCCTAAAACGGGGAGGGGTCCCAATTCATCATAGAAAAAAAATTTGTCTCTAAGAACATCCACATGCCAAATTTGGTTCCATTTGCTTAATTACTTCTCGAGTTATGAGGAAAATTGTGTTTCTTTGGTACAGGAGCCCCCCCTCTTAAAGTGGGGAGGGGTCCTAATTTACTATAGAAAATATTCTTGCCCTCGAAAACCTTCACATGCCAAATTTGGTTCCATTTGCTTGATTAGTTCTCGAGTTATGAGGAAATTTGTATGGAAGCCCCCCCTTTTAAAGAGGAGAGGAGTTATAATTCCCCTTATAAAGAGGGGAGGGGTCTCAATTTACCGTAGAATAAATTCTTGTCACCGAAAACACCCACATGCCAAATTTTGTTCTATTTGCTTGATTAGTTGTCGAGTTATGCAGAAATTTGTGTTTCATTTGTATGGGAGCCCCCCCTCTTAGTGGGGGGAGGGGTTTCTAACCATCACTAAAACCTTTCCTGGCCCCAAAAAACCTCTACATGCATATTTTCATGCCGATTGGTTCAGTAGTTCTCGATTCTATAAGGAACATACGGACAGACAGACAGACAGACAGAAATCCTTCTTTATAGGTATAGATTATCGGTTTCATCGAAAATCTTTAAAAAGTTACAAATCCTGGGTTACAATTCAGTTTCAGCTCGTTTCAGTTTCTCTATTTCAGTTCAGTTTTAGCTCAGTTTCAATTGAGTATTTATTCAGTTTTAGTTCCATTGTTGGCCAGTTTCAATTTAGTTCAACCCAGTTTCAATACGGTTTTTATTCTGTTTCGGTTTAGTTTGAGCTCAGTTTCACTTCACTTTCAGTTCAGTTTCAAATGCGTTTTTCTCGAATTTCAGTTCAACTTTAACTCAGCTCCAGTTCAGTTTTAGTTCAGTTTCACTTTGGATATTTTTAGTCAATGCTAGTGTAGTTTAAAACAGGGTCCAGTTAAATACAGTTATAATTCAGCTATTATTCAGTTTTAAATTCAATATCATTTTAGTTCAATTTTAATTCAGTTTTTATCCTGTTTTAATTCAGTTACAATCCTGTTTCAATTTCAATAGAGTTAGTATTCAGTTTTTATTCAGTATCAGATCAGTGTCAATTCAGCTCTTATTCAGTTTAATTCAGTTTCAATACAGTTTCAATTAGGTTTTAATTCAATATTACTTCAGTCTTAGCTCAGTTTCAGCTTAGGTTTAAAGCAAAGCAAAGCCTAGGTGCTATATTCCGTTATCGAAACTTTACGTTCTGTTTTTATACGACAGACTTTGCAGCCAGCTGTTAGAATACAGGACAGTTGCAGGGTCAGTTTCTACGATCCTATTGATTCAACTTAGGTTTAGTATGTTTCAAATCAGTTGTAGTTCAGCTCCGTTTCAATTAAATTTTTATTCAATTTCAGGTCAGTTTCAATCTAGTTTTAATTGAGTTTCGGTTTGGTTCAATTTCAATAGAATTTTTATTAGGTTCCGGTTCAGTTTAGGCAAGTTTGAATTCAGTTTCTATTCATTTCAATTTAGTTCCATTTTAAGCTCAGT
This sequence comes from Sabethes cyaneus, assembly GCF_943734655.1. Classification (NCBI taxonomy): domain Eukaryota; kingdom Metazoa; phylum Arthropoda; class Insecta; order Diptera; family Culicidae; genus Sabethes; species Sabethes cyaneus. Next base: position 157,979,157 of record NC_071353.1, read on the forward strand.
TGCAATATGCCTTTTATTCAGTTTCAGTTCAATTTCAATATAGATTTGGATTAGTTCAGTTTCAATAAAATTTTCCCAAAGTTCCAGTTCAGTTTTAGCTGGTTTAATTCAGCTTCAGTTCAGTTTTATCCAGTTTCAATTCAGCTTCAGTTCAGTTTCTATTTAGTTTCAATTCAGTTTCAGTTTCGGTTAGTTTTAAATAAGTTTTTATTCGGTATCAGTGCTGTTTCAGCGCAGTTTCAATTAAATTTTTATCCAGTTTCGATTCAATTTTGGCTAGTTTTAATTCAGTTGCAATTCAGTTCCGTTTCAATTCAGTTAAAGTTCCGTTTATTTCAATTTAGGCTTTGTTTAGTTCAGTTTCAAATGAGTTTTTATTCAGTTTCAGTTCAGTTTTAGCTAGTTACCATTCAGTTTGTGCTCAGTTTAGTTTCAATTCGCTTTTATTTCCGTTTCTGTTAAGTTCCAATTAAGTTTTATTCAGTTTCAGTTCAGATTCAAGATGGTTTCAGTTTAATTTCAGTTCAGGTCAGCTTCAATTAAGGTGTTATCCAGTTTTTGCCAGGTTGAATTCTGTTTCCGTTCAATTTCAAATCAGTTTCAATTTTGTTGCAGTTCAGCTTAGTTTCATATGTATTTTATTTTGTTTCAATTTAGTTTTAGTTCAGTTTCAGTTCAATTTCAATTTAGTTTCGGTTTATTTCAGATTCAATGAAGTTTTTATTCAAATTTACATCAATTTTATAGCAGCTTTAGTCCAGTTACAATTCTGTTTCCGTTCAGTATCCAACCAATTTCAGTTTAGTTTTAGCTTAGTCTCAATTCAGTTTAGCGCAGTTTCAATAGAGTTTTTACTGAGTTTCGGTTCAGTTTCAACCAGTTTCAATTTAGTTCCAGTTTATTCTCAGCTTGAGTTATAAGTTTTATTCTGCTTCAGTTTGGTTTCAGTTCAGTTTCAATGAAGTTTCAATTAAATTGTTTCAATGTAGTTCTTATTCAAGGTCAGTTCCGTTTTAACTGTGTTACATTTTGTTTTTATTCAGTTTCAATTAAGTTCCAGTTTAGTTCAATTTCAATATGGTCTGTATTCTGTTATAGTTCAGTTTTTGCTTCTTCTAAAAATTAAATTTTAACCCTCAATTGGTCAACCGAAAGCTCAATGAACCGGACACAGCACACTGGTCCAGAACCTTTTTTGGTACGCATTAGTTTTGAGCGGGAAAACTTGGTTCTAGGTTTATGGAACCTTTGGAAGAGTTTCTTAAAATTAAAAGTTCTTTCGTCCAGCGGAATTCAAATTTTGATTAATCCCCCTAAAAGTGAAATAAAAAATTTATTGTTCTTCAGTTTCAATATAACACATTGACGGGTTCTGCAAATTTTTACAGCATATTATTACAAGAAATTTTGCTGAAGATAGTAACCTTCTATCTCTTCAACAATGATAGAAAAATCCTGTTTCTCATAAATGAAAAATCGTTAGAATCAGTTTTTATATTTTAACTGTTTTTGTAGTTGTTGTATGACTTTTTCCAGTTTAACAAAGTTGTACAAATAGTAAAAATACACAACATTGCTGAATATAGCACACCTCTATCTTTGCTTGTTTAGGAACTATAGCACTTTCACTATAAAAATACCCTAATTTTGACCCCGAATTGCTCGCAAGAAGGCATTATTTTATTCAAAAACTCTCCCCAGAGAATCAGTATAGTTTGAAGCAGGCTGAAAAGTTCTATAAATCATGTTTAAAAGCACAAAAGGCTGACAAAATCGGAACATTACTGCAGTCGGTCTAACGGCGGTCGTTGTTGTTGTTGTTGTTGTTGTCGTCGTCGTCGCCGATTTTGGGGTGGTTGGGGTGAGACGCGTGCGTTTTTATCACCACACCAAATGTTACACATAGCAGTAGCAGTGTAGCAGTAGGTAATGTGTGCATTACTGTTGGCCGTTGCGAACGACAAAAATATAATACACACCGGGTTTATGTAGTGTTTTTTTTTCCTTCGGAGGTGGAGAAACGCAGCCTGGGCTAGTCGACAAATGATGTTTGTTTTTGTTTTTTTTTTCGGTTGCACACATCAACGACTAATTTGCATTAGACTAATTACCGGTGGGTGCAGTACAGTACAGTACAGTACAGTACAGTACGGTACGGTACGGTACAAAGCAGCAGTTCGCAATTGTTTCCTTTGTTTGAGTTTGCCTTTTTCGATGGTCGTGTCCTGCATAAAACAAAAGTAGACAATGTGACTGAATGAAATTGGTGGATACACCGAAATTTACTGAAAATGTGTAAAAAACATTGATGTCTAGCAAGTAGTTCCAGTAAAAAAATGTATCCATTCTGTATCTTGCTTCATCAAAAGTGGAAAATGTATCACCAACAACATGTCGTTTGTTGGTCCATTCTAAATTTGGTCTAATATCACGCTGAAAGTTGTTGGTACTTTTAATACGGTGCAGCAAAACATATATTATTCCACAGAACACATCTTAGATTATGGATCACAAAAGCCAGAGAGCAGAAACAAACGCTGGGTCCAAATTGCTACTCTGTGGCAGGGTTTCCATATTTTGCTGTAGAAAAATCTGTAATTTTATCACCGAAAAAAAACTCTTTCGTTTCAAAATCAAAAAAGAAGCGAAATTTAATCAAACTTTAAATCAAACTCTAGTTTAAATAAAAATTCAACCGACATTTGTGCTTCAAATACAAGTTTGATTGTATTGTTTGTTCGATTTGCTGAAAAGTGTAAATAAATTTCGATATGTACTGCCTCTGTTTTCTAATAAACTAACGGGTGACAACTAATATTTTGGAATTTTTTTTCTCAAGCTGTCCAAAAAAGGCAAAGATACATGAAGAAGATCTGCTCTACCGACATTAAAGATACATTATCCATTGTTGAAAAAAATTAGAGCACATTTGAAAACGGTCCGTAATCGGCTGTTCGGCGAAGCTTTCGTTTGACGTCGAAACAGGAGCGATGTACGGCCGTCATGTCAACTTTGCGAATGCATCTCTTGTTTGTACCAATCAACTTTTTGCAATTCGTGGTTGTCCAGTTATTTTTGTACACCAAGGAATTCAAAATCCCGAAGAAATCTTCGATTAAGTGCATTGAGGACTGAGATTTTTCGGGTCGTGGTTTTTGGGTAAAAATGGGATCGAATGGGTATTCAGGAACGATCCGGCGAAAACACGTATTGTCCATCTGCATGATGTTTTTGTAGAAACGGGATCAAAATTTTCTTCTAACATTCGTCTGCTGCATCTTAATTGATAGCCAAACCAGAGGGTTTATTGTTGAAGAAACGAGAAAGAGAACGATGTCCTTCTGCGTCCATAATTTTGGCTGGTCTTCCACTACATTGCTTGCCTGCTAGTTGTTGGGCATCTTAGGATATGGTAAACAGTCGAAGCCGCAACATATTCGCGTTTTAAATGTTGTACCGTATAATTTTTGCCGAGATTTCTGTTGCAGTTCGTAGAAGTGTACAACGCGCTCTCGAAATGCTTCTTGTTTCGACGTCATTTTAAGCAAAACAAGGCAAGCATAAACAAAACAAAAAATATTGACAAAAAGAGGAGAGAGAGAGCTAACACATACATATTCTCATTTCTCTCTGAGCTCGTTTGTTGTGGAGTATGGGGGCCTCAAAAAAATTCCAAAATTTTAGTTGTCACCCGTTAGAGTTTCTTTTAAGACTCCGCTTCGTTCCGCCCAAAAGTGTAATCACTGTTTGTCATATTTGTTCAATAGATCTTGTCCTTCGTTGTATTTGAAGGGAATTAATACTTTTTTTCCTTAAATCATTTCATATACATTTGATATTTAACCTAAATTGACGCAAAACTTTTGCTATTTCATCATTCGTCTTTCATAAATGTTTTCCTGGTTTTCATCTTCCATTTTTTTCGTGTTCGGTAGTTCGTTCTTTCTAGCCTCTTTTATCGCCTTGTTTTTAGTCGCTTTCCAGCGATTTGTTGTCAATAATTCTTGCGTTTTGATTGTTCTTGACAGCGCCTTTTTGTTCTCATTTGTAGTCTGTTTGGACATTTCTTATCACTGTTCTGCTGTCGTTTAACCGTCTCTTTGTCATCTTTTCTGCAGAACACTTAAAAAACTCGGTAAAATTTTGCCCAGATTTGGACAGCCGAGCATTCGGAGAAAATTTCGGTGGCGCATATCGACGTTTACGGATTTTATTATCTCTCTTGAAATTTTTTTAACATGTCATCGGCGTCTTTTCATCCTATTTTTGTCATCTTTCGTCTTCTTTTTACATCAACTTTTCACCAACTTGTTATCACTTTTTCGATTTCGCTGAATTTGCGTTAACTCTCTGTCGTCTTTTCATGGGCTTTACGCCAGCTTTTTACATCACATTTTCGTCGTCTGTTCGTGATTTGTTGACCACTGTTTTTGCATTTTCCGTCGCGTTTTTCACCGTTTTTATCTAATTTTTTGTTATTGGTTTGGCACCTTAATTTTGACATCGTCATTTTGACGATTTTCCTTCGTGTTTTTTATAATCTTTAATCGATTTATGTTGTCGTTTTGTCTGTTTTCTTTTTTCTTTTCATCACTTTTCTTGTTGTTCTGAAGACAACCAAAACTGCCACAAAAGTCACGTGTGCCATCCTATACTTATACTTATGAAAGCCAGAACTGCCACAAAAAACGATCATTAAGACTGTCGGAGTGGACTTTTAATATCCAATGTCCTTCTGGCTTACCAAAAAAGGCAATCAAAATATTATTTTTCATACTGCCGTTTTGTCGTTCTTTCACTGTCTTTCAGTCCTTTATTTTGAATGATTTTTTCCTGTTTTCTGTTTTTGTTGGTTTTTTTTTGTTGACGATTTTTTGTAACTGTTTTGGCGTCTTTTCGTCATCATTTTGCCGGCTTTCTATCGTATATTGGCAGTTTTTCTTGCTTTTTTGAATGTTTTGTCATATTTTTATGATTTTTAAACGCCTTTTTGTCGTGTTTTTTGTTTGTTATCACTGTATTGGTACGTTTTCTTCATCTCTATCGTATTTTCTTGTCATTTCCGTCGTCTGTTCATCGTTTTTGGCATTTTTTATCGATTATATCCCACTTTTTTGGCGTTTTGGTTAACTTTTCTGTTCTGTTGTACTTTGGTTATTTTGGTGATTTTTGTTTCATTATCTTTTGTTGTCCTTTCCTCACCGTTTTGGCACCTTTTTATGCCGTTTTGTTGGCTTATAAGACATTCATTCATAGCCCTTTCGAAGTCTTTCTATATATTCCCAGGCATTTTTGTATGGTTTTTTCGCCTTTTCACGCGTTTTTAACATCTTTTTGTCATGTTTTTTGTTGCTGTTTTGGCATTTTTTCGCTGTCCTGTTAATTTTGCAATATTTTTCGTCACCTGTAAAATTTTGTTGTTGTATTTTCTTCGTATTTGTCGTCTTTTTGTGAGCTCTCGGTCATGCTTTTGTAATCTTTATTTCGCATTTTTATTATCTTTATGCCATCGTTTAATTTTTGGCCTCGATTCATGTTTTTGACATCTATTTTTGTCTTTTGTCGCCTATTAGCTGTTTTTTTGTTATTTTTTCGTCATCTTATTGTTGTCTTTTCTTCGTGTTCGTCGTCTTTTTGTCATTTCTTTGTCGTGTTTTTTGTAGCATTTTCATCGTATTCTCGTCATTTGTTCATTTCTTGTACCTGATTTTTGTTTCTTTTCGGTGACTTTTGTCGTTTTGTCCTCTTTTTTGTTGCTCTTTTGGCGTCTTATCTTCGTTTTTCGTCATCTTTTCATCGTGTTTTTTCGTTTCGTCGTTTAGTTATTTTTTTTCGGCTTTTCGTCACATTTTCCCCATTTATTTATTTATTTATTTATTACAATAATTCTTCTGAACAACGTTCTTAATAAATGGATTAGCATCAAATTCATATAATATTAGATCTCTTCAGGTTCGTCACAAATTTCTGTGCAGTTTCATGGAAATTGAAAATTTCATAAGTCAATTCAAAAGTCCTAATGCAGGCGGTAATGGGTCCTTGATAACCAAACAACGTACGATGATAATTGGTTTGTAACAGGCCAGTAGAGCGAAGGGCACGTTGTGAAGCACGGAAATTTATGCGAGACAAAAGCGTCGGCGAGTCAATGTCGCCATTCATCAGTTTCGCAATAAAAATAGCCTGATGCAGTTTCTGACGGCGCTCGAGCGTGTCGGAAATCCAGTAGACGGCAACCAACGGTCTGGATACGGTGGTAGGATAACAGGATCGTGCCAAGGAAGCTCACGTAGCGCAAGTCGGACAAATCTTTTCTGGATACGTTCAATCCGCAAATTCCAAAACAACTGGTGAATTTTCCAGAATTGGACGAACCAAAGAGCAATAAAGAGCTTGCAGGCAGTGTGGATCCTTAAAGTCACGGGAAATTTTTGAGATAAAACCAAGTTGACGTGTGGCTTTCGATATCAGAGTGGCGTGGTGTAAGTGAAAAGTGAACTTAGAGTCAAGAACCACATCAAGGTCAGTTACAGAGTCGACTCTCTTTAGCTTCAGTCCGTCCACATGATAGTCAAACAATATTGGGTTTAAAATACGGTTAACTTCACATTTGGCAATGCTGATCACGAGCCAGTTCCTCCGCAACCAGCCAAAGAAATCATTTATCAAAGTTTGCAGACGACGACAATCTTCCATGTTTCGAAATTCTAAATAAAATTTAGATCATCAGCGTATACCAATTTGCAGCCAGATGGTAGTTACAGCGTGACGTCGTTGAAGAACAGCATGAATAACAAGGGGCCCATGTTACTTCCTTGCGGCACTCTCGAATTATTGGTGGACTGCGAAGATATACATGCACCGACTTGAACGCGTTAGATTCTTCCACGTAGGTATGAACTTAAGCATTCAGCGAATCGACATAAAGGTCCAAGTCGCGAAATTTACGCAGAAGTATTGCGTGATCGATACGATCGAAGGCGGCTTTTAGATCAGTGTAAATGACATCAATCTGTGCTTTCTGTTCCATTTTGGAGCGACACGATGAAGTAAACTGGTACATACAAACTCAGAGCGACCCGGTACGAATCAATGTTGGGAAGTAGAGATGTAATTCTTTGTCCGGAACATGTTTTCGTCATTCTCTTGATGTTGTGGAACTGATTGTCTTGAATGTTGCCTTTTTACTGCCTGCCGCGTGAAAAAACATTTGACAGTTCGAAGCTCTCTTTATCTCTTCCATTCGTTCGTTCGCTCTTCCTCTCTCTCTTCGCCTATATTTCCCTTTCTTTTCGCCTATTTTCTCCTGTATTTTTACCTATAAAACAGATATATTTCTCTTTCTTTAATTCTATTTTGGCATCTCTTTTCGCCTCATTCCCCGTCTATTCACCTATATTTCCCTTTTTTACCCATTTTTCCCCTTCTTGTAGGTTACCGAGTTACCCTTTCTTCAAGCTGAACTTAATATTACCCCGATGACGCCACTTGATAGTGCAAAAGTTACTGCTACAGTTAAGAGTATTTGGAAACTATTCTGGACGATCAAAAAGTAACGAATTTTCATGATTTTTTGGAGGTTAGAATTAAAGGTAAGCGTTGGGGTATTTAGGTTATTGATTAAGGTATATTTCAGGATGTATTGTACCGGGAACAAACGGCAGTCTAGCAGAGCCACCTAATCTTGCACGTTGGGCCCCTTGGGAGGAGTTCTTAAAGAGAACGGATTTCACCGCACAGTCTTCCGACATTCTCGGGACGTGTCCAACCCAATCATCAAGCAATGCATAAGGTTTGAGGGGTTCATACGACTACACCACCACCATTATGTGTATATTCCTCTATTTGCATTTGGTTACTCATTTATCGGTTTCTTTCCCTAGTTGTTAAACTACCGAGAGTTGTAAAATGGTTTATCATGAAAAGTCCGCGTCCTTTTCGCTGCTATCTCTTGTAACTAATAGCTTCGTTTCCTCGTTTTCGTACTTACCAACCTTCGGTGTGTAACTTTTGAGGGATCGCATTAACTTCAGATAGAACCTACCGCTTTGGTTCATGCTATAGAAGCTACTTCCTATCTCTGGACAGCAGCTATAAAACCGCCTTACCGTCCGTCTATATTAATTGGCAAAAACTTCCGTATTCTTCGAGCGGGTTTCACAACCTCTTTAAGATTAATCCGAAGCTTAAGTAGTTTTATTATTCTCTGCTGATAGCAGTAATAAAGTAAATCGCTTTTTCTTGCCAGTGACCAGCATGAATTAGTGATGCTTTCCACTTTGTTCGACAACCCTATAAAAATGGATTTCTGTCTGTCTGTCTGTCTGGCCATTCTCTCGATGGCATCAGACCCCTCCCCCCACTAAGAGGGGGGCTCCCATTCAAATCTATGCCTATAAAAATGGATTTCTGTCTGTCTGCCCGTTTGTTCCTTAAAGAATCGAAAACTACTGAACCGGTCGGCGTGAAAATTTGCATGTAGGGGTTTTTGGAGCCAGGGAAGGTTCTCATGATGATTAGAGACCCCTCCCTCCAGTAAGAGGGGGGGCTCCCATACAAATGAAACACAAATTTCTGCAGAACTCGAGAACTAATCAAGCAAATGGAACCAAATTTAGCATGTGGGTGTTTTTGTAGGCAATCTTTTTTTTCTATGGTGAATTGAGACCCCTCCCCTCTTTAGGAGGGGAATAATGACCCCTCTCCCTTTTAAGAGGGGGACTTCCATACAAATGAAATACAAATTTCCTTATAACTCGAGAACTAATCAAGCAAATGGAACCAAATTTGGCATGTGAGGAGTTTTGGAGGCAGGAATTTTTTTAATGATGGTTTAAGACCCCTCACCCCTGTGGCAGGGGGATAAGGACTCTCATACAAATAAAACAGAAATTTTTGCGCAACTCAAAAACTAATCGAACTCGAGAAATTTTAGACTCTTTCATAAAACATTAGTCAATAACAAGACCACTAAAAACTATCAATAGTAACATTAGACCTGCCGTCGGAAGCACCGGCCAGTTGGGTCATCCCTGCGTAATGGTACATTCTACGAGAAGATTTGCCGTGAAATGGTACATCCCGCGTAAGGTTTTTCGCGAAATGGTATTCTGCGAAACTCTATATTCCGCGTTATGGTCAACCGAGAATTGGTGTTCCGCAAAATGGTATTCGGCGAAATGGTTTGTAATGATAGCGAATATTTAAATGCTATCCGCTTTATTTTATCAGGCTAAGCAATGGGGTGAGTTGTTTACTACTTTACTGTGAGGAAAATTTTTATATTAAAACACCCAAGAACTCCCCAGAAACTTGCAGAACTCAAGATTGTGACAAAGGTTATCCGAGAGTCACGATTTATGTACAACACAGTTTAATTTGAGGCTATACCAAGTTTGTCGGGTCAGCTAGTAAACCATAAAGTACGTTGTGCTTAAAAAGCATAAGAGTTCGGAGTTGTCAAGAATTCATCGGAACACGTGACAAAAGTTCAAATTAAACGACAAAAATAATTTTTTTTAAACCCGTAATTTCAGCTGTAACTAGCTGAGTGCCCGATCTTACTGGGGGTCCCTTTTTCTACCAACCACTTGTACCTTCCATAATGCAATTTTCTTCATTTGGACGTCCCTCTCCCCTTGTAGAGCTCTCTCCCGTTAGTCACCCAGCTACTTGTACATCTGTTTTCTTTGCAGAAATGCCTATAAAGATAAAGTAACAAAGCTTTTTTTCCTATTTTAAACCTTCCACTTTGTCAACAGCTCTTGTTTTCCAGCCACTTGTACATCTGTAAGCGATCTGATCACACTGATCCTAACAGGCGCTTCTGGATAAATTTCGAACGAGCGACGACTGGTTCTATAAACCAGTGTCGCTCCTCGAGGTCAATTAATAGTATGATTTACTTGTGAATGCATTCGAAATTGACAACTATGAAACCCAGGTAGCATTTTCATACGTATAAAAAGGTAAAAATCATCATTACGTACAGATGTACATGCTAAATAAATCGTATTTCATGCGCAAAATTGGCATATCCGTACTATTTTGGAGGCGATATACGTGATTATGAATAATTTTGAGCGTTACGACTATATAAGTATTTATATACGATAATATCCGATTAAGCGCGAGTCGCTCCGTACTACTCTACGATTTTGTGCTGAAAATCGTATGTATGTCAGTCATTATCATTATATACGACAAAAAATCAACTTGATCCCACTTTAACCAGCTTTAGTTACGATTTCGAGTTTGTTAGGAGATATTTACGATAGTTTTCGTACATTGATATACGAGTTGGTGCTTGCTGGGAAGTTTGCCTTCTAAAACAATTTAGCAAACAATTGAATTTAGCGTGTTCTACATTCCCTCTCCCTTTCTCTCCCGTCCCGGCAGTGATATTCCAAAAAGGCTGACCTCGGATCACGCAACCGCACGATCTCCCTTCGACGGTCCGCCTGCCGCGCCTTCAACCGGACTCCAAAGAATCACGGCCTGCCGCTTGATCAGCCAAGCGGCGCAGAACGAAGCGCATTGCGACAAACGCATCGCAGGTGTCGATGCGGAGCGTTAGTTGAGTGCGCATGCGGCGTTCGCCCTAGTCGAACGCGCGTGAAGTTCTGCGTCGCACAGCACCCGAGATCCCTCGTCCTCCCGAGGGGTATGATGCACAGCACACGCAAAAATACCATCACCACCATCGATGCGGTTTGAGGAAGTGCACCGTCGTCGTCGTCGTCGTCGGAACAGTAAAATGCGAACCGAGACAACCCTGGCTCGTCGGTTGCTTGCTTGCTTGGTTGGTTGGCCGTCCGCATAGAGTGCATTAATAATAATGATATTAAATAATGATATATAATAAGAGGAAAACGTCGAAGAAAATCTGCGCGCAATGCCGAATAAAGACGTACCCGGGCCCGGCCCGGGCCTCGCTTATGGACTGTTCAATACGGTTCTCCGTTCGCGCTGCTGCTGCGTCTCTGAGGTTTTGTTTCTGTCTGTCTCGTTCTCCTGCTCTCGGAACGAGAATCCCCGGTGATTTGCGTCATCATCGTGGACACTGGTACCGGTGAAAGTACTGTGCCAGGTCTGAGGAAGTGAAGAGGGAACGGAGGGGGGCCGAGGGGCAAGGCCTATATGCGCACTTTGATTCAGTTGTGCGCGCACGTTTTAATGCTTCACCTCGGAAGTGAACCGGACCGGGTGGAAGTGCCAGAGCGGAGGGGCGAGCGATGCATTGCGTGGATTTTTTTCCCGTAACGCTTCAAGAACGGTTCGTCCGTCCGTCGTAGATTCAATTTGGATTACGTTGGATTACGACGGTCAGGCTGTTGTGGACGGTCTGGTACGGGGGTGGTGTTGAAAGACTCGCACTTTGCCAAATGACTCTCCGGGGAGATCGGCAAGGGTCGGTTGGTTGACTGGGACCGTGCGAAGTCCGGACTCTCGTCGGTCCGTCGTGGGACAGGCCCAGGAAACGGAGCGCAAGATTGAAAGAAGTCAGATAACCGCAGCGATTAGTGCGGTGTGTGGTTAGCAACGCATACAGCTTTTGAGCTGCGCACGGGTTGGCTTGGGCTTGGAATGCCGGTCGGGTGTAATTGAAACCTGTGCGTTCCCTTGACTCCGGACGGGACGGACGAATGGACGGTTCCGGAGCGGGAAAATTGCTAATTTTCAACCTTCGCCCGTTGTGTGGTGGAAAAGTGCAGCGGAATTTTAGTACGTGTCGAAATTGCACTTGCAATCATGATCGAGGGTTTCCGCTTGGCTCCTCCGATGGGAAGCACTCCACAGTATCGACACAGACGAACACAGTTTTGAACTGCTCGTGTTGCTAATCCTGTCGAATGTCAACTGTCAACTTAATCAACGGGACTCTAGCGGACTCAGTGTTCAATATTTCACCGACCTGTAGAATTTTTATCCCAGTCGCGCGTGTAAATTGGACGCTGGCCGAGCGAAATAACACAGATGCACTACTTGCAACGCGTTTCCCTCCCTGCCATCACCACTCGATGCAGCAGCATGCATTCACTGGGATCAACCCATTTATCACCGGCGTAGATTGATGGTGTAGAGACAAATGGTTTACGTTTGCGCTGCTCGTACGAGTTACGCCTGTGTGTTGGCCACCGTGCGCAACAACAGCGTGCTAAAAGTGCATATTATTAAGTACATACTAAGAGTTCGGCTTTCCCTCGAGCGTATCGGTTCGGATCAAAAGTGCAACCTCGCACAGAGCACACACAGTTGAGCGCAATCACCAAGATAAGTCCACACCATAAGTACCCTCCTCGGGGATCTCAGCTTCGTCAGATGGTCACCCTAGCAGATAGCAGCGGCACGAACGAACCAGAGTCGCCACATTTAATTGTCAATGTCAGTGTCAAGTACGAAAGTCACCGCCGTCGAGTGTGTGGTTGGTGCTCACACCCACAGGAAACCCGTAGACCACCGACCGCCGCGCTCAGTTCGTTTCGGTTCCGTTCGGTCGGTTCGGTTAGAATATCGCATCTTTGCATGTGCACTGCTAGAGCCGGATTCGTATGGTTCTCTCTCTGTTTGTATGAATGCAACGCAAAAAGTCAACACCATCAGGCAGGCAGGCAGGCAACCACGCAACAGGCTACTAACACTGTAAAAAATAATCAACACATCTGTGACACTGCGCATGTGACAGCGGCCTGCAAACACTGGGGTGCATTCGACTTCGTCGGCAACGACGACGACGACGTTGACACATTTGCAGGCGAGCGTTCTACGGCACGGTCCCCGTTCTCCTCCCCACACACACGCGTGTCAATTCGTTTCCGCGATTCTTAAATCCGCGCGCAAGTACCTATTTGCAAGTGCGCAACAACAGCTGAGACGGATGTTACGAAACGCATCTCGCGCAAATTGGCGTGTGCGTCTCAGCCAAAATTTTCACCCTTCATCGAACAGGACGACGGACGACGGATGACCACAAAGACCTTGATATTTCAAATGGCCCTGAAAGCGTGATGAGGAACGTTTACTACGTTCCAGCAGTGCTGCCCACCGTGTGTGTGAGAGGTAAGCAGCGTTGACATTCGGAAAAGCATTATTACTGTTTTAACAGTTCCACCATGACAGCTGAGTTCACACCTGCATGCACCACTATCGAAGCCATAGCACTTATGTGGAACACTAGGCTACTAATCCCGGTCAGTTGTTAGTTGAATGCGGAATGAAAATAAAAATTACCGTCACTTCATGCCACTCGAACCGCCGCCGCCTGCGGCGGTCACTGAACGCAGTTGATCATCACATCAAAGTGAAATCATCACTATCGGTCGTTGTTGTTCCGTTCGCCGAAACAAAAGCTCAAGTGGAAGCGAACAACTAGACGGGTAGAGAACAGGTTAACCGGATTAGCCGCCACAGTTGGCTTCCGTTGCATCAGGCAGGACAGGACAAACAGTGGATTAGTTGGGGTAAGAACAAGAGCTACTTTTAAGTATGCCGGTCAACACTGTGTAATCCGCGTCTTTGGACACTAGCTATCGCGGGTGCACTTCAGCTGCAGGTATTGTTTTATTTTCCCTAGGTTACTGCATTTTTTATAGGCTTCAAATGTGGCAGTCGCCAAAGTGTCAAAAACTATTGCGATATTGCTAGAATTTTCCGGCAGAGTTGTGCCCAGCTACAGTTGGTTTGAACCCTCGACTTCGTTCGTAAAAAAATCTTGTGTACCGCAAGGCAGTAGCTTGGGACCGCTTGCGTTTTACTTTAAACGGTGTGACCTCTGCTTTTGAACTTGGCTGTCGACTAGTAGATGAACAATGCTCTCTGTTCCTAGTTGGTTCTATCTATTTCTACTAGCATCAAGCTTTCCTTCCAATACATTTCCAAATCAATGAATATATTTGGTGAATTATTGGCATTACCATTGCACCATTAAACTCAGATCCCACTAACGAAAGTGTCTCGAGATCAAACAAATGAACGCATTCTTAAAATTCCGATCAAAACGGAGTATTTATAAATTTCAATAACGAAAATTTGAGCATCTGATTCAAATCTCTGGCCTCAGATGACTCCCTTGAGGAGCACCAGGCGAAACGGCGACGGCTGATGACGCGTGTTCTCCGTTCATGATTGTCATTATTCTGCCAGTCAGTTGAGAATGAAGCTAGGCTGGCAGCAAAAGCACCAAAGAGCTTATTGCAGTATACAAACGGGCTCATTTCAAAGAAAGTAAGAGGAAATAATCGCATCGTTTACGTAGAGAATTTTTATTGCTCATGGAACATGTAGCTCTAAAGTTAGAAAAATCCTAGTTTGTTCTTCGGAGGGTTGTGTTATTTTGTAAGTCATGTTGGGTAACTTGCAGTGTCGACGAGCAAATTATAAAAGCCTACTAAATGTGATCTCAATCTCACTTGATATTTGCTCACAGTTGAGCCAACCAAGTGGTCGGCTTAGATTGTCGAATTGCTTTGCAGAAAAAATGTCTAATTCAGCGTTTCTAAAACAATGTTGATTTTATTACGCACCTATGATGGTTCTGATGATCATAAAAACCGGGACAAGGGCGCAATGAAACTCAAATTCATACATGCGTAGGGTCGTTGCAGTAGCCCCGCAATTGCCTTTTACTTTGATAACCACCTTCGAAGTCTGTTGGTAAAGAGCAGTCAAGTCTTTACGACGTTTAAACCCAAAGCTTCACTTTATTGGTAAATAGTGTACAAAACGTTTTTCACTTGAATGAAAATTGCGAAAGGTCTTCAAACTAAATCAGGCTAAATTTTACTGAAATCGTAATAAAATCAGGAACTAAATGGAAAAAACTTTCAACTGAGAAAGAACCGATCGGCGTGAAAATTTGCTTGTAGGGGTTTTGGGGCCAGGGAAGGTTCTTATGATAGTTAGAGACCCCTCTCCGCAATAAGAGGGGGGAGCTCCCATACAAATCTATACCAATAAAAATGGATTTCTGTCTGTCTACCCGTATGTCCCTTATAGAATCGAAAACTATTGAACCGATCGGCGCGGAAATTTGCATGTGGGGGTTTTTGGGGTCGGTGAAGGTTCTTATGATGGTTAGAGACCTCTCCCCCCACTAATAGGGGGGGGGGCTCCTATACAAATGAAATACAAATATCTTCATAACTCGAGAACTAACCAAGCAAATGTAACAAAATTTGGCATGTGGTTGTTTTGGGAAACAAGATTTTTTTCTATGGTGAATTGAGACCCCTACCCTCTTTAGGAGGGGAATTATGACCCAGGTATACCTTTTATTTGTTTATAAAATTTATTTGTAAACGTGAAATAATTTTAAAAACTTAATTATAACCGCGTCTATAAAATAATCAATGTGTGTTAATTCGGAATGCTAAGGTATGATTTTAAGTATTACAGGCTGTTGATTGGTACACGACTGGATACTGCATACTATCCATGCCTTGCATACTGGATTACGACCGTCATCGCCGTCAGCAACCTAGAGCCTGCATGGCCCGCGCTGTTTCACGCAGTCGTCTCCATTCAAATCAATCTTCCCAATCACCACATTTTTCGCACTTATGGTTGCAGAAACTTGTTTCTGACTTAAATCACTCATAAATCCGTTACCACAGCTGGTTTGTAACTACCGTCGCCACCCTACTAGCACAGTTGTTACAAAGTAGTTGGGATAACCGATATATGATTAATTCCGGTTATAAATAGGTTGATGCAACTAGAAGTGCTAAAATTGTGCTGCTTGGGCAATTTCGTAGTCGTTTCAGAAATCGCAAATCACATTCGCCCTGGTCGAGCTATCTAGCAGGTTGAGCCTCATGTGACTGGTGCAGGTGGGGTCGCCGTAGAGAACTGTTTTCGTCGCACTGCCTTCCGGTATGACTTGCCCCGTCCGGCCCACCGTAGCCTACCAACTTTCGTCAGATGTACGATAGAAATCTCTTCAGCAGTGCCTGTCGCTTGCGATTTACATGTCTCCGCGACTCTCCGCTTTCCGTTTGCACTCCGCCAAATATTATCCGCAGTACCTTTCACTCGAAAAAGACATGGGCGCATATATCCGCCGTGAGCAACGCCACGGCTTCTAGTTCATAAAGAACTATTGGACTAATTAAGGATTTGTACATCATCAGTTTCGTATGACACCGTATGCTTCTTGATCGTAGTTGTTTTGCGAAAGGCCGCTGGATCTCCTTACTAGTATTGTCCGCGGTCACCAGCGATCCCAACTACACAAAGCATCTACCATTTCTAGTTCGTCGCCGTCAACGGTTACCGTCTGTACGAGGCTTACGTTTGTTTCCTTCGAGCCTCTTCCTCTCATGTATTTGCGCAAAATTCCTGGCTATGATATAAAAGTCATCTACCAAGCGTAGGAGTAGGCAACCCTCGGTGAAAGTCGTGCCTCGTGTTTCGATGGCTGCTCGTCGGATCATCCTTTCAAGAATGTTATTGAACAGTATGCAGGCAAGTCGTCACCTTGTCTCAACCCCTCGCCGCATCACGAAGCGACTCGAGACTGTCCCCGAGATGCACACGAAACACATCACTCGATCCAATACATTGCTCTGATCAGTCCACAGTGGTCCAAAAGGGCGAAAAGTGGAACTTTTTTCCTAGCATCTTTTGCTTTCATTGTATCATTTACGGTCTTCAGCACTTTTGTTCGTATGAATATCCCCCTTAATGTAAAACTGTCAAAAGTTAGTTATTGCTTACTATTATGAAAATAAAAAAATCACTTTTTTGTGTTAAGAAATATAGACATAGCTTCTTCAGCAAAGTTGTAAATAATGTAAAATCAAGCAACTTTGCTGAAGAAATAAAATTTATATCTTTATCGAGTGCTGAACTATAGGACATATTCTTTGAAATTTCTTTAAAAATTAGTTTTTCATTCTTAGCTCATGTTGGTTGCATTTTACAAGAATATATGGTTCTAGGCGATAATTGAAAGACTCAAAATACACGTTTTTGCAGATGGTTTCAAATCTCTAGGACCTTTCCTTAAAAAGTTATCGCTCATTTAAGCTTAATTTTTTCTTAACATCACGAGCCAAAAGCGATAACTTTGTAAGAAAAGGTCCTAGAGATTGTAAAAGGCAACTAAGAAAGGTATGAAAAACCAATTTTTAAAGAAGTTTTGAAGAATATGCCCTATAGTTCAGCACTCGATAAAGATAGAAATTTTATTTTTTCAGCAAAGTTGCTTGTTTTTATATTGTTTACAACTTTGCCAAAGAGGCTATGTTATTTTTTTTTATTGCCATTATAGTAAGCGATGACTAACTTTTGACAGTTTTAGATTAAGGGGGATATTCATACGAACAAAAATGCTGAAAACCATAAACGATAAAATGGAAATAAAACACACTAGGAAAAAACTACGAGGCGTACAGCCCTAGAGGTTGTACGAAAGAGTGACGTAGGACTATATCACTCGCTTAAAAAGGGCCAAATATGACGGGCCATTCGAATGTCCTTCTCTTTTGACATGAATGGCAATAGGCACGTAATTCCGAAATTCTGTCTTTAGGTCCGAGAAGATTTTACTAGATTCCTGCCTCCAAAAACCCCCACACACCAAATTTGGTTCCATTTGCTTGATTAATTCTAAAGTTATGAGGAAATTTGTATTTCATTTGTATGGGAGCCACACCTCTTAGAAGGGGAAGGGGTCTCAGTATCCCATAGAAAAAAATCTGCCTTCTAAAACCCCCACATGCCACATTTGATTCCATTTGCTTGATTAGTTCTTGTGTTTTGAGGAAATTTGTGTTTCATTTGTATAGGAGCCCCCCTCTTATGCTCTGCATAAAATTGCTGGTCATTTTATCTATCCAACGAGGTATAAATTGTTTAGTTTGGTTCAGTAGTTTAGTAGTGATTACCATTTGAAATCTTTCATTCAAACGTTACACTTCCATTTTCGTTTTCACAAAGTGCTACCCAGTCCCATTATACTAAACAAAGACGTAGTCCTACGTCAAAAGTTCCACTGTTTCGCCCTTTTGGACTACTGTGCAGTCGCGTCAGTTTATCCGAAAAACCATGCTCGTGCATTATGTGCCATAGTTGGTCTCGATGCCAACTGTTTCATTTGCTGCTTTGAAATCAATAAAGATGTGGTGCGTGGGCACGTTGTACTCCCGACATTTCTGCAAGATCTGCCGGATAGTAAAAATTTGGTCCGTAATTGTGCTAGCCCCCATGAAACCCGCCTGATAATTCCCTACGAAACCTTGTGCTATCGGTAACAACCGGTGTAACAGAATCTGGGAGAGGCAGCGTTATGCCGGGGTAGTTGCAACAGTCGAGCCGATTAGCCTTTTTGCAGATGGAACAAACTACTACTTCCATTCGTTCCTTCGGTAGCTTCTACTCTTCCCAAATCTTGCAAATTATCCAGTGTAGCGCCGTTGCCAGCGTTTCTCGGCCATGTTTATCGAGCTCTGCCTGTAGGTGGACCCTTACCAGATGCTTTGTTGGTCTTCAGCAACCCGATTTCTTGTTTGACTTCTTGGAGATCAGATGCTGGGACATTACTATCTTCCAAGGGCACTCTTTCACTGGATAATTTCAAGGATTTGGGAGGAGGAGAAACTGCCGGAGGAGTGGATGGAAGGTGTAGTTTGTTTCATCTACAAAAAGGGCGACCGGCTAGATTGCTGTAATTACCGCAGCATTACGCTGGTCAACGATGCCTACAAGGTGCTCTCCCAGATTTTGTTGCGTCGTCTATCGCCAATAGCCAACGAATTCTCTGTTGGGCAGTATCAGGCGGGCTTTATGGGGGCCCGTGCTACTACGGATCAAATTTTTACTCTCCGATAAATTCTCGAGAAATGTCGAGAGTTATAACGTGCCAACGCATATTTTCGTGGATTTCAGAGCAGCATACGATACAGTTGAACGCGAACAGCTATGGCAGTCTGCCATTGGCAGATAATAGCTCTTCAAGAATCCCACCGGCACCATGAATAGAGGGGCGCAACATGCTAGATGGCTCGACCAGATAGTAGCCTATTTGCTTGTGTCGAGACACGCAACGAATTGGCGACGAGTAGCCCAGGACCGAGTATAATGAAGAGGAATTCTTGATACGGCAAGAGCCATACCGGCTCTCGACTGGTAAAATCAAATCAAATCAAATCAATGGGCACTCCTAAACTAACTTCCATCACGTAGGCCTCCTTATTGCGCCATTGAGGTGTTCATCGAAGAACTGCTTCCACCTGTCGACAACCTCGCTCGAAACTATCAAAGGAAATTTATTTCTATGGACGGTCAAAACTAATTTATAATTAATTTCAATTGCTTTTAAGGTAGGGTATGTTGCTGTTTCGTCGTAATTGCCTATTCCCGTCCTATCCAATACAAATTATTAAAAATAACAGCGTTTTCTATGACACACAATGCAAAATTAGTTATTCCCTGATATTTTAGTTTGTTGACTATCATACGCGATCAATAAAAGTGAGCTAAGATCTATTTAAATGGTTTTTTTTTCATTAAAAAATTCCTACCAGCCAAACTTCCTACGTTTTTTCATGCGACGAAAAAGAAAATGTCGACTAATCGTTTCAATTTCCGTCATTCAAAAAATGAAATTGACTCACGCAACACATTGTCGCTATTCTGCAGCCGGGAAAACTTGCATGAACTTGCATTTGTCATGCCGTCCTACACAAATACATGCGCGCTAATTTCACAAACATTGCACAGTGGTCCAAACAGCGAAATACGTGATCGTGTGATATTGCGTTAAAAGTGAAGTTTTTCGCATGTGGTGTCTTTAGGAACATTTCTTGGTATAATAAGGCCCTTCTTGTGAGAAAAATCTTTGGGTGATTAATTCCCTTAAAAGTGAGATACGAAATTTATTTTCTCTTATATTCGAGATACAGGTCTGGTACTTTCGGCAAAGTTGTAGTAAATATTAATACAAACAACTTTGTCAAAGACACCTTACTTGTATCTCTTCATGAAAATTATCTATGAAGCGTTATTCGTGGACAAACCCTTTAAAACAGTTTTTAAACCCTGACTTATTCTGGTCAACTTTTACGTGTTCATAGTGTTCTAAAAAGTTGTTTATCTTGCTAAAATCAACGTTTTTGTAGAACATTATTGTACGTTATTTTCTGAAATTTCGGAGATATTGAGCATTTTTTATGAAAAATAGTACTACTTTGAGCTTAAATATTTCCCAAGGTGGCAAAATGGTGGCAGATCAAACAACTCCTACTTAAAAATACAACAAAAAACTTTTAAAAGCAATGGTCTGTATCTGTTTGTATCCTCAAAAGTTATAGTTGTTTTAAAAATCCATCTCAGTCATGCTTATAGAACAATTAAATTGTACTTCGGATGCAATAAATGCCGGACAAGTTGAGTTTCGCCTATTTTCGAGTCGAAAATGAATGTAGACTTAATATTATTTGATTATTCGAAATAACATACTTAAGTCTATTTTGTTCAATTTTGCATTACTCTCTCCTTTTGCATTCCAAAACAAAAACATTTGACGATGATTCATCTCACCTACTCCTTTAGTTAACATAATTACCTATATTTGCTAGATATTCTTGCCTGAATTTGCTAGATATTCTTGCAGCCATTTTGGATAACTTCAAAACAAGATTTCACGAGCAAAATTTCCGAACACAAAACAAGACTGAGTTTTATCTATCTGTATTTATTGCGTAAGACAGTGATTATGAGGAATTGCCCGAATGGCCGAAACACAAATGGTTCACGATCACGAATGGCCGTACGTCATATTCGGCCGAAAATATTCACGGCCTTCAACCTGCACAAACGTTGGGTACATGCTGTCCTTACTCGCTGCCGCTCGTTCGGACTTGACTACTAGTCAGTAAACCTAGGAAAATGCATGGACCAAAAATAGAAGTGGTTTCTGCGGGGGGCTGGCCACCGCAGTGGCCGGCGCACACTCGTGGCCTGCGGCCGATTCGCCCTGAATCATCTAAAAAACATTTCCTACTGACACGATAAATAAGTCTCGCGCCTTATGATGAACGTAAATCATTTGCGCTTAGGGGAAGAAGGGGAACTTTCAATCATTTATTCTCTGTAGTAAAAAGATTTGTTGCTTATTTTATTTTTTGTTCGAGTAAAGTTAAATGTTAACCGCTTGCCAATTCGTGTTTTCTAATTGAATAGTTATTTGGTCATTCCGAGAAAATTCGTCATTCTTCGACTGTTGTTGAAATTCGGCCATTCGTGATTCGACCATTTGTGTTTCGGCCGCTCGGTACCAGCCCATTATGAGTGTCTGAAGTTTTTGGAGCGTCTTAGTAGAATACGAAACCTAAAAATAAAAAATAAGAAAACTTATCCAATTTAATTCTACTATGTGTATTTTATTCAATGACAGATACGTATTTCGCCTATGACTTGCAGGCTTCCTCAGTGTCTGTTTTCGAACTGAGTTCGAAAGTCTGCAAGTCGTAGGCGAAATACGTATCTGTCACTGAATAAAATACACATAGTAGAATTAAATTGGATAAGTTTTCTTATTTTTTATTTTTAGGCATTATGAGTGTGTTC
The DNA here is from genome assembly GCF_943734655.1 of Sabethes cyaneus. NCBI lineage: Eukaryota > Metazoa > Arthropoda > Insecta > Diptera > Culicidae > Sabethes > Sabethes cyaneus. The sequence goes on from NC_071353.1 coordinate 158,000,724, forward strand.
TTTTGAAAAGACATTAATTGAAGGAATTGAACAAAATATGCATAAGTTAGTTATTTGGAAGTTTTTCTCTTATTAATTGCGTCAAATAATTTTAAGCCTACGTTCATTTTTGACTCGCAAATAGGCAAAAAAATGGCTGGTAACTTAACTTGTTAGAAATAGATTGTCAAAGTAAACAAAATAACAAAAAGGCGTTTTTGCATCCGAAGTACAATTCAATCTATACCTATAAAGAAGGATTTCTGTCTGTCTGTCTGTCTGTCTGTCCGTATGTTCCTTATAGAATCGAAAACTACTGAACCAATCGGCATGAAAATATGCATGTAGAGTTTTTTTGGGGCCAGGAAAGGTTTTAGTGATGGTTAGAAACCCCTCCCCCCACTAAGAGGGGGGGCTCCCATACAAATGAAACACAAATTTCTGCATAACTCGACAACTAATCAAGCAAATAGAACAAAATTTGGCATGTGGGTGTTTTCGGTGACAAGAATTTATTCTATGGTAAATTGAGACCCCTCCCCTCTTTATAAGGGGAATTATAACTCCTCTCCTCTTTAAAAGGGGGGGCTTCCATACAAATTTCCTCATAACTCGAGAACTAATCCAGCAAATGGAACCAAATTTGGCATGTGAAGGTTTTCGAGGTCAAGAATATTTTCTATAGTAAATTAGGACCCCTCCCCACTTTAAGAGGGGGGGCTCCTGTACCAAAGAAACACAGTTTTCCTCATAACTCGAGAAGTAATTAAGCAAATGGAACCAAATTTGGCATGTAGGTGTTTTTGGATACAAAATTTTTTTCTATGATGAATTGGGACCCCTCCCCGTTTTAGGAGGGGGGGATCCTATACACATGAAATACAAATTTCCTCATAACTGAAGAACTAATCAAGCAAATGGAACAAAATTTGGCATGTGAAAGTTTTCGAGAGCAAGAATATTTTCTATGGTAGATACGGACCCCTCCCCACTTTAAGAGGGGGGCTCCTATACAAACAAAATATAAATTTCCTCATAACTCGAGAACTAATCAAGCAAATGGAACAAAACTTGGCACGTGGGTGTTTTTGGAGACAAAATTTTTTTCTATGATGAATTGGGACCCCTCCCCACTTTAGGAAGGGGGGCTCCTATACAAATGAAATGCAAATTTCCTCATAACTCGAGAATTAATCAAGCAAATGGAACCAAATTTGGCATGTGAAAGTTTTCTAGGGCATGAATATTTTCTATGGTGAATAAGAACCCCTCCCCACTTTAAGAGGGGGAGCTCCTATACAAACGAGATACAAATTTCCTCATAACTTGAGAACTAATCAAGCAAATGGAACCAAATTTGACACGTGGGTATTTTTGGAGACAAAAATTTTTTCTATGATGAACTGGGACCCCTCCTCACTTTAGGAGGGAGGCTCCTATACAAATGAAATACAAATTTCCTCATAACTCAAGAGCTAATCAAGCAAATGGAACCAAATTTGGCATGTGAAAGTTTTCGAGAGCAAGAATATTTTCTATGGTGAATTAGGACTCCTCCCAACCTTAAGAGGGGGGGCTCCTATACAAACGAAATACAAATTTCCTCATAACTCTAGAACTAATCAAGCAGATGGAACCACATTTATCATTTGGGTGTTTTTGTAGGCAAGAATATTTTCTATGGATTTCCCCTCTTTAAGAGGGGGGGGGGGGCTCCTATACAAATGAAAAACAAATTTCCTCATAACTCGAGAACTAATCAAGCAAATGGAACCAAATTTGACATGTAAGTGGTTTTGGACGCAAGATTTTTTTCTATGGTGAATTGAGACCCCTCTCTTCTTTAGAAAGCGAGTTATGGCCCATCTCCCCTTTAAGAGGGTAGGCTTCCATACAAATGAAATGCAAATTTCCTCTTATCTCGAGAACTAATCAATCAAATGGAACCAAATTTGGCATGTGGGAGTTTTAGATGGCAGAAATTTTTTCTATGGTGAATTACGACCCCTTCCCCTTTTAAGAGGGGAGAAATTCGAGACTCTTCCATAAAACATTAGTCAATACAAGACCACAAAAACTATCTATAGTAACACTAGATCATTCAGGACGAGACGGTCGCGAGTGTTGCCGGTGACCCGCCGTCGGAAGCGCCGTCCACTGGGGGGCTTGCAAAACTCGAGATTGTGACAAAGATCATCCGAGATTCATGATTATGTACAACACAGGTTAATTTATGGCAATACGAAGTTTGTCGGGTCAGCTAGTTGTTCTATAAACATGACTGAGATGGATTTTTAAAACAACTGTAACTTTTGAGGATACAAACAGATATCCATTCTTATCCATCTACTTTGCCGAAAGTACCAAACCTGTATCACGAATATACGAGAAAATAAATTTCGTATCTCATTTTTAAGGGGATTAATCACTCAAAGATTTCTCTCACAAGAAGGGGCTTGTTATACCAAGAAATGTTCCTAAAGACACTATATGCGGAAAACGTTCACGTTTCGGCGCAATATCAAATGATCACGTATTTCGCTGTTTGGACCACTGAATATGTCAATGAAGTCTGTCATCGTCGTCAGTATCTTCAACAGACGATTACGGACTTTCGTTTCTGGTTCAAACGCGAGTGTTGGATCTGGGTCGTATTATGGTTTCAACAAGACGGCGCTGCATGCCATACAATTAATGGGTGACAGCGGATCAATCGACAGATGAGTTTTGAATTTGTAAATTAGTCGCCTTGGTTCTGTGTTTTGACACTTTTAGGTTATTTTTTGTTGCGTTACGTTGTCTCTTCTCTATACAGAAACAAAGATAAAACCAACCGTGGAAGGGAATATTCCGCGTGTCATTTGTGCGAAATGCTCGAAAAGGTGATGTAAATTTGGAACACAAGTATAATCGCGGTCAATATTTACTTGAAAGTAATCGTGAGAGTTTGAACAATTTTCTTTCTACTTAGACGTTCAAAGCTGTTTTTTTGTAATATGTATCTAAAAGTAAACGGCAGATTCTAATTTATGGGCTTGAATTGAAATTTCACGTCCTCTTTTAAATCGTTATGCGTTTTATTTTAACAGTTAAAACGAACGTTTTGAAAAAGAAATTGATCAATTGTCTTCGTCGGATGCTGTGAAACTTCCACTTCTCACTACGGAACGGGACGTCGATTTCTAGGCAATGTGGCAAGAGTGTCCTATTAAAAATTCCAATCCAAGTTAGCATCCAACAGCTTCCTATTGCGCTACCCCTACTGCTACTGTTTCACTCTGTTCGATAATTTAAATAGCTTAAGTTATCTACATATCTTCTATCAACGAGAACAGAGTCAAGCCGGGGACTACAAAAAACTGCTCGCTTGAAGGACAATCAACCGAGCTAGCAGAACACAGGACGACGATCAATGGTTGGATTAGAATGTAAATAATTTTATTTTCGGTTGCAATCGGAGCAACTCTCTGGCAAGTTTCTGTATAGAAACATTTTTATATACGTGATGATGCGTTGGTATAAGTCAGACGGAAAGAACGTTAGTTTCTGTCACTGCCTACAAATTCTTTTTTGCATTTTCGTTTTCTTTGTTTTTCTTTGTTTTTCTTCCCGTGCACTCGGCGGCGTGGCGGTGCGGTCATGCCCATTCTAAACACATGCCTTTTTTCCCATTCCAATGCGCTCTTATCGCACCTCCACGTATGCGGACAGTTTAGACGGCAACCAGCGCGGTAGCCACGACCAGCAAACGTGTGTGTATGCGCATGCACTAATTTGCATATGCGTACTAAAATTAACTCCCGGTTGGCTGTTAGCAGGCACAGGCAGGCAGGCAGCCAGGCGAGCACCCGGCCGGAGATAAGAACGCGAACAAATACGTGAGTTTTTCTGCGCGGGCAGTTTTGCGTTGCAGGTCTGGAAAAAATCTTCAGCAAAAGGCTGCTGACGTGGTGAAATTCTGCGACAACCGGAAAGAATTGAGATTTTCCACTGCGTTCGCTCGGCGTTAGTTGGCCGAGCGAGATATCGCGACCGGCGGTGCAGCTGCAGCCTCAGCATCCGGCAGCTCTGATTTCGCAACCAAATCGCTCGTATGGCATTTTCTAATCGCCGAATAGTACAAACATTGGCCCGACCCATAGGCAGCGAGCTTGTAAACAAATCCCGACCGACCGCAGACTTTAGTCATCACACCCGAAGCATGACATGGCGGAGAAAATGGGTTGCGTCGGTAACAGGGACTGTACAGTGCCGTGCCAAAGTAATGGGACGTCCTTCTTCGAGTGGTATACAACACACTTGAACTTGGGAGTTGCTCCACCGACTTTGTAACATTGTTGCAACCGCGCTGTGACTTGACAGAATAACTTGATTGACAGTTCGCCATTAGTTCGTGCGAAAAGTTCTTGTTTCAAACGGTCCCACTCACCCTATTACTAATACCCCATTGCAGTGCAGTGCCGATGCAGTCGTTGCGCAACGAGAGCGAAGAAAAAGTTCAACCCAGCAATTGCACTTACTTAATGTGATCTTTCTCTCTATCCCGCCCCACCGCACCGCAGGCTCAGCACGGACACACACGCTCTCGCACGTCCGGACTGCAACAGAGTTTAACTTTGGCCATGACTTTGATAATGAAATGAAATTATGAAAGCGCATTATTTATACACACTGCGAGCACCCCGAGATAAGGAAAGTGCAACTAAACAACAACAACAACGAAACTACTGTCGAATCGAGTCGTGTACGTGTAGAGTCGAGTCGAGTACTTCTTGTTGTCGAAACCAGCTGATTCCGTTGCGTTTCCGTTCATCAGCCACCCCTTCCACCCAACCCCACAACGATTAGTATTATGACATTCTGCGTGCGTACAGACAAAGATCCCTTTTTCCTTGTTCTGGCAGTTTCTTTCACCGTGCGAAGCTATAATTAGGTAACATCTGATTTCGACTGATCCTCGCACACCGACCGCGAAGATCAACCGTTGCCAACCAACGAAGACGACGACGACGATGCACATTGCACCGTGCCTGTCACGGCGGTGACTTTTCCTCGCCGTAAGACTCAAACTCACACACCGACCGAGCAGCTGAATGACAGCAAGGCGATTGCAAAAATGCCCACTGCGCTGCTGTGCCTGTGCTCGTCGTAAATCCGGGACATCGAAGAGTTCCATAATCCGGAGGAAAACACACCGGGAGTGCAACCTGTACGTATACAGCAGGTACTGCACGCCGTCGCGTCGGTGTCAGTGTGTCGGTGAGCAGCTTCGATAAAGATTAAAAATAAATTCTCCCCTCCGGGCGCTGCTGGCTGGTGCTCGATGGTCTGTTGCTTGCAGCCAACCAACATCAGTAATGGGATTCCATTCCACCCTGTTGCTGCTGCCTGCCTGCCTGCATGTCTGCTGCCTGATGCAAAGGGATGACAGCGGAAAAATTTCACGTCCAAACAATGCGTGATCACATGGTGTTCAACACTCCCGAGTGCAACCAGTCAGTGGCAACAACCGACCGTCCGACCGGCAGCATCGTCATCATCATCATCATCAACAACGTCGGTCGGGGTCGTCAGCATCATCTGACGTTATCACGGCGTTTGATATCGAAAAAGCGAATTCTTTTTGCACGCAAATCATCTCTCCTCCTCTATCTATCCGGTTGTTCTTCTTTTCCTTTCACGCGCACCGGTTGTTGCTCGAACGAGATATCATTGACTTCAATGCGGATTGCACTGCATCCATCGCGTGCGCGGTCGTCGCCGATGGAAATGCGTCAATGAGCATGCACTTGCGCGTGGATATTTTTGGTGATTTACGCTAATTACCAGGCACCGTAAGCTGCAACAGTTTGCCGTTTGAAAGAGTTCATCATTATGGGGTGTTTCACATGAATTCGCCAATAAATGATCCACAAATTTACACGATTAATTACTGGGGCCAGACACGGTCGCTGCTTAAAAGCACTGATGGGCCATTTGGAAGACTAAATTTTTTAAAAATATACGCAAAATTCGGCATCAAATCTATGCTGGTCTTTGGCAAAGTTGTAGGTTTAAGTCTGATCCTTTACAAACATAATTTTCCGCTATTTCTGACCTAATTTTTTTTCTGAAAAATACATTAAGGTGCGTCAAAAAATTAAATTTATATCATACACAACTTATGAGCCAGCCGGCTTGTAAATTGGCTGCTTGGCTCTATTGGTTGATGCGAAAAAGAAAACAGCGAATGTCGCTGTGTCAACCACACTCTCCTAATAAAGTAATTCCATGACAAAACTACTATAGCATGGTTCCGATTATATGCTCCTGATTATATCAGACAAGAGGTCCTAGACCTTACTCTATGTAGCGCCTCTATAGCTGAGAAAGTCAAAAATTGGCATGTCTCTGAAGAACCAAGTTTATCAGACCACAGACATATCATTTTCGACATTGAGGCTAATCCTCTAAAGAGAGAACAATTCAGGAATCCAAGGAAAACCAATTGGAGTTCCTTTAGGGATCATCTGATTACCTCAAGTAATTCCTGTCACAATAATATACGAACTCCAGTTGAGCTGGATACTGCCGCTGGTGACCAGCAATGTAGGATCACAGACGCGTATAACTCAAACTGGCTCGTAAACACGCGAACAGTTGGCCGTGATGTGCCCTGGTGGAATGAGACGCTAAGTAACCTCCGTCGGAAGGCTAGGCATCTATTCAACAGGGCCAAAATCACGTCTAACTGGGAAGACTACAGAGCTTCCCTCACCAAATACAACGCTGAGCTACGCAAAGCCAAAAGGAAATCACGAGTTAAATTTTGCGAAAGCATTCAAACTCTGCCAGAGGCTACGCGTCTGCAGAAAGCGATGTCTAAGGACCACTGCAATGGTCTAGGGCAATTGAAAAAAGAGAATGGGAGTCTTACTGTTACCACCAGGGAAACTCTGGAAGTTCTAATGAACACGCACTTTCTTGGTTCGACAGTGAGCACTGGACAAGACATTGGCGAGCAGCAGCGGCAGGAGTCATCACACAATGTGCCAAATGATTCGGTTCTACTTGCACGCCGATTGTTTACGGAGGCTTCGATCAATTGGGCACTCAGCTCTTTTGAACCAATGAAATCTCCAGGTCCGGATCGGTGAATGTGAATGGTGAATCTACGGAAACCGCACTGCACTGCTTAGTGACGTCAATTGAGAAATCGCTCAAATATCAAGAGACAGCACTTTGTGCTTTTCTTGATATTGAGGGTGCTTTCGATAATACGTCCTTCGCGTCAATTAATACGGCTCTCTGTCAAAAGAGAATCGACCACACTACAATGAGCTGGATTCAAGCAATGCTCTCGAGCAGAGCAATTACAGCATCTTTGGGAGATACGTCGGCCAGGATTTCGGTGATCAAAGGATGTTCACAGGGAGGAGATCTCTCCCCCCTGCTCTGGTCACCGGTGGCCGGCGCCCTCTTTCGCAAGCTATCACAGCTTGGTTATGAGACCATTGCTTACCCCATTGGTCATATACTACTATTGCACGGCCTAGGATAACCTGTGCTGCAGTCGTATGGTGGCCAAAGGTGAGTGAGGTGACAGCCCAAGCCAAACTAAACAAAGTTCAGCACCTGGCCTGTCTTATAGTTACCAGTGCCATGCGTATAACATCTACTGCAGCCATGGAGGCAATGCTATGCTTACTACCTTTGCATCTTCATGTGAAGAAGGAAGCAGAGCTCGGCGCACTACGGTTGCAAAGGAGTAAAACTATTCTCGAAGGTGACCAAATCTGCTATCTTCGCATACTTCGGGAGTTCAATCTGACACCCTTAGTAACTTCAGTCTCCGACTGCATGGAAGCCAGGCCCAATATGGACGTTCCATATGAGGTGATTGAAACAGATCGCTCAATGTGGAATAACGGCCAGACGGCCAGATCTTCCATGTGGAACTATCTGTTTTTTTTGCAGATGGTTCAAAAATGGGGGCCTGCACAGGCTCCGGAGGGAAACTATCTCATCAGCTCAGTAATTTATTGGTCATGAACCGTTTCTGGGCACCTCCACATCCGCCGTAAAAGGCGAATTGATGACATGGGAAAAACTAGAAATAGTATCCCGTTGGAATCAAACACAGGGTTGTAAACAAGCTGAACAGTTTATGTACCGAAACCCTGCAGTAGCTAAAAAACTAATCCATTTAGGTATCCATCCATCAGGTATGGAGCCTAAATCCCAAAACGGTCATTGGCTTTATAAACCATGTGGTACCGAATTGGGGCATAGGATTACATCTATTCCGCTCAATACCATCAATGGGTATGAGCGATCCGTAAACTGTGTACAGCAATCGGGGCCTGCCAAAAAAGACGATCATTACGACTGTCGCAGTGACCTTTTAACCCAATGCCCTTTTGTCATACAAAAAAAATGTAATCTGACTCACCCTATATGCAATGCATTATTAACCGGAGTCGATTAGCCGCTTGTAAGTTAGCGGCAGATTGCTCAGCGTCCATTACGCCTACCATACTTTATGCCTTCCACACGTCCATTATGCCTAACGTCCATTATACCTAATGTCCATTATGCCTAACGTTCGAATACCTATCGTCCGTATGCCTAATGGGGTACACTCGCTCTATTTGGTGCTTAAGATGGTTCCCGCTGAAGTACGGTTGTCCCGAGAATCATTATTAAAGCCGTGAGCCGCAATGACCTCTAACCATTCCTGTGCATAATAAAATGTAAAATATGCGGTAGTAAAAATCATTTTTTAGAAATCACCACAAAAGTTAAACCGTAAAGTATTCAGAATGACTAATGTTTTATGGAAGAGTCGAAAATTTCTCAACTTCAATTAGTTTTTAAGTTAGGTTAATATTTCTGTTTCATTTGTAAGAGAGTCCGCCCCCACTACCACAGTAGTGAGGGGTCTCAAACCATCATAAAATAAATTCATGCCTCTAAAATCCCCCACATGCCAAATTGGATTCCATTTGCTTGATGAGTTGTGCAGTCTCGAGTTATGCAGAAATTTGTGTTTCATTTGTTCGGCAGCCCCGCTCTTAGAGGAGGGAGAGGTCTCAGTACATCATAGGAAAAATTTTTGGCTCCAAAAACCCCCACATGCCCAATTTGGTTCGATTTGCTTGATTAGTTCTCGAATTATGAGGAAATTTGTATTTCATTTGTATGGGAGACCCCCTCTAATAGGTGGGAGGGATCAAAATTCCTCTTCTAAAGAGGGGAGGGGTATCAAAACACCATAGAAAAAAAATTGCCTTCAAAAACACCCACATGCCAAACTTGGCCCCATTTGCTTGATTAGTTATAGAGTTATGAGAAAATTTGTATTTCATTGGTATGGGAGCCCCCCTCCCCCTCCTAAAACGGGAAGGGGTCCTAACTCATCATAGAAAAGATTCTTGCCTTCAAAAACCTCCACATGCCAAATTTGGTTCTATTTGATTGATTAGTTCTCGAGTTAAGAGGAAATTTGTATTACTTTTGTATGGAAGCCCCCTCTCTTAAATGGTAGAGGGGTCATAATTCCCTTCCTAAAGAGGTTGAGGGTCTCAATTCACTGTAGAAAAAAACCTGTCTCCAAAACACCCACATGCCAACTTTGATTCCATTTGCTCGAATAGTTCTCTAGTTATGCAGAAATTTGTATTTCATTTGTTCGGCAGCCCCCCTCTTAGTGGGAGAGGGGTCTCTTACCATCATAAGAACCTTCCGTGGCCCCAAAACCCCCCACATGCAAATTTTCACGCCGATCGGTTCAGTAGTTTTCGATTCTATAAAGAACATACGGGCAGACAGACAGAAATCTATTTTTATAGGTATAGATAAAAGAAAAGTGACCCTGGATTACTACACTGTGGAACGCATGACGTGTTTTGTAGAAGCAATGCTAAGTGATGAGCTGTGCTACGTGGTGCGGTCCATTTCTACTTTGCTGTACAAAAAAATGGGGAAATTTGCATGTACGCGAAACCGTCGCGTGCGGTGAATGTTCTAACTCGGTGATGAGAATACCGAGAAAGTTGGGCATAGGCATATATTAGGATTCCGTTCATGCCATGCCTATTTCACAGACAATTCATTGTCAATGAGAACAGTAATTATGCTTCGCCAACGTAAAGCGATTAATCAATCTATATTTCACGAGTGATAGAAAATGTCATTGTGACTTTTAGAAAGAAATGTGCACCACAACTTACCAAACGCAGACGGCAGACGAGACATATCTATATGAGCTAAATACTGTGAAGCAATCTTTGTACGTGGAATGCTATACAAGTGGAAAGGACGTGCTTTGTAGTGATGAACAGAATACAAGATTTGCAAGTTTTGGATTGGAAGGTGATCAGCAACAAAATATTACAAAAAAAACCCTAGCAGAGGTTGGGTATTCCCATGGGAGCACCACTATTACTTATTATATCTTAATTTGCTCGCAAACGTGCACCATCATAAACGTGCGCTCTGCACACCTAGGTAGAACCAACAATGATAGGGAAACTCTCAAGGTTATTGACCATATCGGTGTGGTATGTTCAGTCGGCGCAAGATAAGTTTGTTAGCGTAAACAGTATTTGACAACATTCGAGTCGGGGCAACAGGTAGAATTTAAAACTGGAAGCGCTGGGTCTATGCGAGATGCATAGTTCTTTGTAACTTTTCTGCAAATTGAGTAAACAGAAGCCTGCTGTTTGGGCCGTTTCGGAATTTGATGTATTTGGCGTTGCACTTCGGTGATCAACAACCAATCGACTCTATTTTGGAATATTCCTGTAAACAGTAATTCAACCATAGGCTACCAACACTTTGTTTTTGACCTCATTGTTTTCTGATGTAAATTAAGCAGTACTAATAAATATTTTGTTATGGAACTTTATTCTATTACCGAGGCGGCTGAGCCTCGATCATGCTCGATGCAGATCATACCGCTTCCGATGATACATTCAGTTTGCCAGTAATTACCGTGTTCAAAAATGTAATTGTCGGCTAGAGTTTAATCTGCACGATTGACAATCTTCGCTAGCTATGCTCTCACGAATGCACACGAACCTGGAAGCCGCTTTTGATCGGTTGAATCGCTATATCCTCAAGGTTTAAGAAACTAGTAGTTTTCAATGAACTATTAGTAGATAAGTAGGTCACTTGTAGCTACGACATAATGACATACTTGTTGCGTAAGTCTTATTATTTATTGAAAATATTACAAAAAATGTACAAGCAGAGGTGTGGTTTTCCTTTGGGAGCACCACTATCACGGATTATATCTTGATTTGTTCGCAAAGTATTCAACAAATTGAACATGGTCAATTATCACCGCACGCTTTTGCAGTATTATTTCCAACGGAATATATAGATAGATGGATTCAGTAGGCTTCTTTGTAATCAAGAGAAAACGGTCAACGCGTCCAGTAATCGTGAATTTACGTGAAGGACAATATGCTTTGGATACTTTGGAAATTGTTAGACCGAAACAAGATCACAAACAAATCAAATAGTTTTCGGACAGCTAACAAAAAGAACTAAAGTAGTATGTAGAAAATGTGAAAATCAAAATAAAACCCGTCCATTTCCTTAAAATTATTAATAAGCTTTGGCAAGAAAACGGTATAAATATTCAAAAATTGCCGACAAATTAGAGAACAATTAAATATTCCACAAATTATATTCATCTTTCTGTATAAATCATATGGTTCAAATCTCCTGGAGAGATAATTTGCTAGTAATTAAACATCGCCACCAAATGTCGATTACAACAAGTCAACTCATAATCGCCGGCCTCCCACCATCTAACACGTCCTTACGTCGTACAACCTTCAATCCTTCCGAAAATTAATTCACCACCCTGTCTGCGGGCTGTCTGGCAAAAGACATCCACCAACCGGCCTGAACTGAATTTGGCCCCAAAACGCGTGTCGCCCTCCATTTCCGATCCGACACCCATTCACCCATCCATCCGCCCCAGAAGCCCACCCAGACGATGCCGGCCGACGCGAACAAGCTTCCTGCCGACTTCCAGTAAATATGCCTATTCACGCATACAGTCAGTCGCACTACCGTACCGCGGACGATTCGTCCGCGTCTGTCAGTGCTTTCCCCGTTCGACGCGACGCGTCGACGACGTCTCCTCCGGCGGCAACAACGGTGGCTGCCGGTGCGTTGCGTTGAACTTGACTTCGGTTGAACTTTGCTGTTTCGTCTGCCTGCGAATGACGACGAACCGGTCGGTCGGCCGGTCGGTGCGGTGGTGGTGCACCACCGAGACCCAATTTGACGCACTTTCAAACGCATCAACCTACGTCCAACCGGGCGAGGGAGGGGGAGTCATCAAAAAGGCCCTTCGGAAACCGATAAACGAGACGCTGTCTATCGAGACCGAGAGTTAAGAGTGGAGATGTTGTAATGTTCTTTTTATAGTGCGTGTCTGGATTTTTGCTTTGGCTGTGAATTTTTTTTGTTTCGTTCTCGTTCGTTTGCTTGCTTTGCCACTTTCCATCCATTCCAGACGACGACGACGACGACGACGTCGGTTGGGCGAACGCAAAAGCAGCACGGGAGTACCTACGGTACAGTGGCACGACGGATAATTCGACCGGATTAGACCGTTTTAGGGCTGCTGCCGGGTTAGCGGGGGCATACTGTACTGCGTGCGCGTTGGCTTATTTCCGTGCCGTGGGGGTATGTTGTTCCACACGAGACGGCGGTGGAATGGGATTTTGGGAGCCCAAGCTTCAGCCAACTGAACGGTGGTTTGGAGTTTTATTTTCGGGAGGACGGGATCGCGCGCCGTCTGGGTATTTGGTGGCTATCCGTGACAGGAGGGAGTACACGGCCGGCGGACTGTATATACTTAACGTTAAGCACGATACTCTGTATTATTTTTTTCTGCTGTTACTGCTGCGTTATATTTCCAGCACGTAGATATTTTTTTTCCTCTTATACTAGCCTTCCACCAGGCCGTGTTTAGTCTGGCGGTGCGTCTGGGAAAGTTTTATTTTTCGGTGCGTTGCTTCTCTCATTAATGCGCCACTGAATGGCTGGCCGACAATGATGCGGGACAATGAGTGAGGAAGTTGGGGCGGAATGATGTTTGGGGGTTGGTTGGAGACCATGCTGCTATTGAAATGAAGACTCCACTCTGCTGGTTATGGCGTAGTTGAACTTGACTTTTTTGACGGTGGCTGGTTGCATAAAATGTAGCTTCCAAATGGGAGGCAGTGCTTCGAGCTTCCTTGGGAATGCTTCGACGGATTGAAAGTAGAGCCGAAGGTGGAGGTAATCCGACGATGTTTGCATTAGCCTAATGGACTCGCCGGAAATTAAATACAGATTTTCTTATCCGGTCATGTTTAGCACTAATTATAATTATAATTTTCGTTTAATGGTTTAACCTAAAAGAGTTGGAAAAACTTGAACATTTACGACTTAGTCTAACTGAAGTTTTCAGAAAGAATGTCTTTAGGAAAGCATAGTATTGAGCTGTTCTAGTTAGTCTGTTCAAACGTCCTCAAACACAAATCTCTTTATTTTCATTCTTCTGTTAAAAGTAAGGGACTTACTTCTAGCATATGCTAAAACAGAGTTGTACAAAGTTACAACTTTGTACAGTGAGGTTTAGTAAGACATTGTACTTAACGTTGAAAATACTGAAAGCGGAATGTCTTGCGATGAGTGCCTCTGGAATGTGTTCAACACTTACAGTTCGCTTAAGGTCTGCCGATAAACAAAATTCGACTTTTTACATTTATTTATTCAACAAACATAACAATCTCGAGCATTAGAACCCATTAAATTCATAAATTTAAAAGAATTGCAATCATTAAACATGAAATTTATAGAGTTTAAAAAATTCAAAGTGCGCAAACTATTCATAGAATAGATTGAAATCATATCTATTTATATAAGAGGCTTATGTCTGTATCTAAAACCAGGTCTCTGACAACGTCATAAGAGGTTTATCGGTAACTAGCAATGGGTTGTATTCTCAGTCACCTCACTGCTCGACTGCTGAACTGCTCGACTGCTCAACTGGTTAACTAGACTACTCAACTGGACTGGTCGATTAGACTGTTCGATTTGATTGCTCGACTGGACTGCTTAACTGAACTACTCGACTTAACTACTCGATTCGACTGCTTGGCACATTTGCTTGACTTACTACTCGACTTAACTGCTCGATTAAACTATTCGACTGGACTGCACGACTTAACTGCACGAGTGAACTGCTCGAATAGACTGTACGATTCCACTGCTTGACTGCACAGTTCGATTCATCTGCTCGACTACACTGCTCGACTCTTGACTTAACTGTTCGATTCGACGCTCGACTTAACTGCTCGATCCAACCATTTGATTCCACTGCTCGACTGGACTACTCGACTTCTCAATTAAACTGTTCGATTCAACTGCACGATTGAACTGCTCGACTGGATCGTTCGATTCGACTGCTTGACTTAGCTTTGCTCTACTAGCCTGCTCGAATGCTTGACTTAACAGTTCGATTCGATGCTCGACTCAACTGCTCGATTCAACTGTTTGATTCCACTCAACGGCTCGACTCAAACTCGACAACACGACTCAACTGCTCGATCAAACTGTTCGACTGGACTATTCGACTGAACTGCTCGATTAAACTGTTCGACTGGACTTCTTGACTGAACAGCTTGATTCATCTGCTAGACTAGGCTGCTCGACTAACTGTTTAATGCTTGACTTAACTGTTTGATTCGACAGCTCGATTCAACTGCTCGACTCAACTGCTTGACTGGACTACTCGACTCATCTGCTCGGCCGAACCGTTTGACCCAACTGCTCGACTAGACTAGACTCGACTCAAATGCTTTACTCAACTGCTCGACTGGACTACTCGGCTCAACTACTCGATGAAACTGTTCCACTGCACAACTCGACTCAACTGCTTGACTGGACTACTAGACTCAACTGCTCGAATAAACTGTTCGACTAGACTGCTTGACTTAACTGCTCGACTGAACCGCTTCACCCGACTGCACGACTAGATTGCTTGACTAAACTGATCGATTCGAGTGCTCGACTAGACTAGTCGATTCAACTGCTCGATTAAACTGCTCGACTGGATTGCTCGATTAAACTGCTCGACTGGATTGCTCGATTCAACTGCTCGAGTTGACTGCTCAACTCGACTGCTTGATTCAGCTGCTCGACTAAACTGCTCGACTAGATTGCTCGACCCAACTGCTTGATTCGATTGTTTGATTCGACTGCTCGACTCGCCTGCTCAACATGATGATTGAACAAGGTCGGTGTTAAATCAGACCGAACCAAGTCGCAAAATTTTACAAAATGAGTTAATGACAGCAAACGATCAAGAATTTTCTGAGCTACGTTTTACTCTAGACTACATGAATGTTGCGAACAGACTGAGTTAGAAGATGATTTCTGAATCAGAATTTTGTCACTCGGTTCTGTCTGACTTAACACTGACCATATGAATCGGTTCGCAGCAGACAATGGACACAAAACAGCCATTTTGCCCACCTATAGAATCAGCATAGCGGAGATAATTTTTTTATTCAGTTAAAGAAAATCCAATGCGAGCATAAAAACGATTAATTTACAACGAGAATGCGGGAATATCAACGATACATACAAAATTTTTCATTGCAAAAGGAAGAAAAGCAAGAATAGATTTGGTTTTCACGTTTAAACTTTAAAAAAAAATGCCTAAAATCCATATTTTTTTCGCTCGATAAAAAAATTCTCTTTGTTTTTTTGTTCGTCCCCCCCCCCCCTTCGGTGGCCCAACACCGGAGGGACAAAAGCTTTTTAAAATATTTGTAATGGTCTAATTAATATAATTGATGGAATTTGTATAGAATTTATAAAAGCCATCGAATTTGTAGAATTCATTGAATTTATAAAATTTACAAAATTCACAGAATTAATAGAATTTATAGAATTATTCGAACTTGAAGAATTCATAGAATTCGTCCATTAATCAATTAAAGAGAATGGTCCACCAATTCTATTGTTATTTTACGCCTAATAGTGAAAATTAACGAAAAGTTTCAAGATCAAATTTCCCCGTACAATTTTCTTTATGATTACCTTGCTTCACAGGCAACGACGACACTTAAATATACCATCTGTTTAATGTGAATTCCTTTTACAAAAAAAAAAAAAAGAAACAAACCCCCCACCCTCTCTCCCCTCCCGACTCAACAGGTCCAAGATTCTTTATGACGTTTAAACCGATACCAATTCGATGTGTACTTGTGAAGTACGCCAGAGTGCAAAACCACCGCTTTTCTTCAACCAATTTCATCTTTAAACATTGAATCTAGTCCAATTTGATGTCCTGAAAGTGAAACGTCATAGAAACAAAAGAGCGGTCATCCTTTTCTTTTGCCAGCTTACATCCATATACTGCAAGAATATGTTCAGAACTGTTGTCTTGGACGGAAACAGGGCTGAACGGAATATTTGTGCATGTGACGTGACGCAACAATTTTTAAAGCGAGTAAAATCAGCGACTCTCTTATCCGAGAATAGTTTGTGAGCGTTTCATGTGCTGCTTAGCGACAGTAAGTTGCTTGCTATTCTTTACACCTATGTATCAATTGTATTTCTGTTAAGTATAGCTGTAAAGTAGAGTGTCAAAAGGAACTAGTAAGATGCAGAGGACGTTAGGTAATTGATATTTTAACTGGTTATCCACATGTTAGTTGTAAGACAGCTGTACTTCAAATCAATCTATCACAACAAGTGATGCTGTCAACAATTTCGTGCAAATTGACGAATGCGAATCAGTGTTGTGAATAGTTATTTATTTTTTCGGTTTAATCGTAGTTGTAAGCAAGCGCCTTACTTAAAGTTGACTAGTGCTACTAGTGCGAAATCATCGCCAATCAATTCAAAAAAGTTTTATTTTATATGCAGTTATTATTTGGTGGCCTTCAAAAAGGCCGATTGATGGGTGATACTCAGATTTGGCCTGAAACATTACTTTGAGGTTGTATGCCATAAAAAATATGTACCTTCTGGGACGGCATTTTGGCTAATTCCCTCAGCAACAAGAAACAAACGAAAAGCTGAAACTCACTTGCGGTATCCGCAACGCACTTGCTCACTGTTATTGCGGGAGGCAATGATACTCACAGACACTCATTAACACACACATGCCAGAAATGCAGTTTGCACCAGACTTTGATCTAATGATCTGACATAAAGTAATCATCGGGTAAAACATGTTATCAATGTAACGAGTATTATACGGCATAGTGCTACATCCCCTTCCGTACAACCCTTAGGACTGTATATATCTTGCAGTTTTTCCAAAAATCCTTTTGCTGCATTAGCTGCCAGTGAATTACTCGTTTGGTTGGCTGGTAGAACCACCAAATTTGTTTCTTGAAATGTTTGCCGGGTTGGCACAATCAAAACATTTGCCGGCGTTAGAGGCTGTGGTCGTTGGGTTCATGGGAAGCATGCTTCCACCTGAGCTTAGAACGTAACCGTGGCACTGGGCAAAGGGGATTCTCAACGACCGACCTTTCATGTAGAGTTTTGGGCAAATCGAATCGCTGCCTCCCACAGGCCTCCAAAATGGGGTAGGCTGGGAAGATTGAGATGCCAATTTCTTGGATACGAGTTCGTGACTCATCAGTTCCACTAGTTTGTTTGCTATGCCAACGATGTTGGTAAGGGATAAATTGAAGCATGGATTGTAAAAATCTATCTGTAGATAAATTGGTAGAAAAATTTTACCTCGCAACCAGCTGTTTATATTACAGGATAATTGCGAGGCTAGTGGTACGACCTTACTAATGACTCTTACAGCTTCTCCCAGTCGAAATTCTAACGTTCGACAACTGGCTTGTTAGAGTCAGTTTCGTAGTTTCATTGACGTTATTATCAATTATTTTCCATTCAACTTTCCCTACTATTTTTCAATTAATGCTATCTATTTTTTCCAATTAAATAAATTACTTTTTCATCCATTTTGTTCCATCCGCTTTTAATTTTAATAGAAGAGTAACTTTTGAGAGTGACTGTTAAGAGATTTCATCGAGTTAATTTAGAATTTAGCATGAAAGGAGGGTAATGAGGGGACTGATTTTTACTAAGATCCGAAACCGACGTCTGCTTGCTTGTCGAAGCAGACTTGGTAACCTTGCGGCTACGGAGACATCCCTTCCCCCTCCTGTTTATTCTTTAGTCGCATCAATTTTTCTAATTCCATTTTCTTTATTTGTCACCCACCCTTTTTACAGCCAATATTTTTCATTCGAAAATATTTGATTTATTTTTTCCATTGAGTATTTCTCGCTAACACTGACACGAAGTTTTCAAATATTGAAACTTTTGCACTTAATTGGTTGAAAATGGTTAAAAAATAAGACTTACACTTTTGATACCTCGAAATAGTGGACTTCTCGTTTGCCTAGCGGACTAACGGTATCAAAAAAAGTTGTATTTTGTGCAAACCTTGAGATCCATATGATGTGATATTTCATAGATTTGCCATGAAACAACTAACAAATGTAAATATCACAAAAATTATATGAAAATTGTGAACCTTGTTGCAAATAACTGGTTGTTTTATTCAGTTAATGCCATTGCACACCTAATTTTATGAATGTTTCTTATGGCATTTTTGCCCGCTTTCCAATGGTGGTCTTAAAATGAAAATCGGTTGGGAAGCTCATGATGAAAACGGCCCTTTTATGATAAAATCCAATATGGCGACCAAGTCCAAGATGGCTGCCAACAAATTTTTTACTCCATTTGAAAGCCCTGTTCTTCTTCTTTACAGAACCGGGCGATTTGTTAGTTGTTTCATGGCAAATTTATGAAATATCACATCATATAGATCTCAAGGTTTGCTCAAAATTCAACTTTTTTTGAAACTGTTAGTCCCCTTGGCGAACGAGGGGTCCACTATTTCGAGGTATCAAAAGTGTATTCTTATTTTTTAACCATTTTCAACCAATTAAGCGCAAAAGTTTCAATATTAGAAGACCTCGTGTCAGTAGTGGTCCCGTTTCAGCAAGAATTACTCATTCATGAAGTATTTTTTTATCAATCTGTTATCTTCCATCCATTTTTTAACCATTTTGCCCTTCACTTTCAAGTTTTGGTTTTCCACCTTTCAGTTTTGTTTTCTGATTCCTGATTTTTGTCTTCTGAATTTTGCCGTCTTAATTTTAAATTTGGTTTTCAACGTTCGCTACCGAATTTTCACTTTTGACTTCTGTTTTCGGACAATTGGCTTTTGAATAAAAACTTTTTATTTTCATCCCTTGGTTTATTACTTTTTACTTTCGATTTTCGACTTTTGAATTTTTACTTTTGAATATTGATATTTTTCTTTCATCTTTCAACTAAAATTCTGAACACTGGCGTGCCTAGGCAAACTTGGCAATCTCACAAATGGATTATCGTTGGATCCGTCTTCTGATGCTTCTTGCGAAAAAAAAGCGAAAAAGAGCACGGGAGAAAAGGTGACAAAAACAGGACAAATGGAATAAACATAGAAGAAAAACGCGAGAGTAAAATAAGAAAAACTAACCTAAAAAAACAGAACGAAAAGACATAAAGAATGGAAGAGAAAACGGGACGTAAAAACAGAAAAAAATGAAAAATAAAACATACGGGAGAAACGGAGGGAAAACGGAAGAGGAAAGAAAAAATAAAAGAAAACAAAGAAAAACGAGAAAGAAAAACGAGAAAGAAAACGAGGAAAGAGAAATGTAAAAAAAGAAATTGTACAAACTAATTAAAAACACGGAACAAAAAAGAAGAGGAAACGAGATAGAAAAGAAGAAAATAAAGAAGAAAAGCAGCAAAATTGAGAAACGAGTACAGAAAAGATGAAAATGGGAAGAAAAGTGAAAAGTGAATGGGATGAAGCGAAAAAGAACATCAGACCGCGATAGAAAAGACGAAAAAACAGGACTTAATTAAGAAAGAATGAAACAGACGAGAATAAAAGAGTAGTAAAGGAGTTGACGGGACAGAAAACTAAAAACTCGACATGAAAAGAGGCCGAATAGGCCTGAAACGCAAAAAAAAAAGAGAAAAACGGAACAAAAGAGAACAACAAGAGGGAAAACAGGACGAAAAAAGGAGAAAAACGGAACCGGAAAACAAGAGGAAAAGGAAACAACGGTCAGATAAAAGGTAAAACGAGAGAGAAAACGAGACAAGCAAGAGAAAAGGGGAGAGAAAATAAGAAAACCAAAAGGGAAAAGAAGAATACCGAAAGAAAACCGAAAACTGACATAGGAAACGAGAAAAACAAGAGAAAGAGATATTAAAGGAGAAATATGGGACAAAATGAGAATGGAAAATGGAAATGGGATGGTAAAGTGGAACAGAAAATTAAATAAAGCAGAAAAGCAGAAGAAATGTAGGAAAGAAAAAAGAAAAACGGGAAAGAAAAAGACGAAAAGACAGGAGATAAAAAAGAAAAACCGGAGAGCAAAAGGAACAAAGGGAGACGAAAACATAATAAACATGACCGAAAAGAAGAAGTGGGGCAGCTCAAAAAGGAAAAACGGAACAGATGAAGACGAAAAACGAGAATGAAAGGAGATAAAACTAGGCTTAGAAAAAGACGAAAACTGAAAACGAAACACAGGTAAAAAAGAGAAGAGAAAAGATGGAAAACGGGAAAGAAAATTACAAAAAATAAGTAAAAACAAGAAGAAAGACAGAACAAAAAAATGATAAAGGTACAAGCAAAAGAAGAAACGGAACAATGAAACAGAAAACAAGGAACAGAACAAAGGAAAGCGAGAAAAATAGGCAAAATGGAAGGAAAAAGCACAAAAGTGAGAGCAAAAACCAAGGAAACAGAACAAAAAAGAAGGAAAAATGGAAAACAAGATAAAATGTACGGTAGGGTAAGACGAACTCAAATCTAATTTAATGCTCAATGTCAAGTTAAATTTCAAGTCCAATTGCAAGTTCGATTTTAATTACAATTTCACAATACAGTTTGGGAATTTCGGTTTAATTTTAGATAAATCAATCTACTGGTTAGAGATTAACTATTATTAGTCTATTCTAGCGTGATGAATGAATATCAAAACATCAAACTTTGTGCTAGTCTACACCCAAGACCCAATCACTGACAAAGTTGCAACATTCCTATGGGCAACAGACTTTAGACCTAGTTGCCCTCATCCTGAATGCAACACTTTCGGAGGAAGCAAGCAAATCTTAAACTCTTTTGCGAACAAAGAAAAACCCTCACACCAGGCACACCGCGAAAATAATTGTCTCCGATCCTATCGAGGTCGCCACCGGCTGACTGACTGTTGTGCCTGGAAGCACTCGTTGCTGTCCTTTCTTCCTTTTTTTTCCACACACCGCACTCACCGTCCCGACCGACCCGGCACCCGGTTGGCCCTTTTACAGGCCTGTAATAATTGTCGCCGTCGTCGTCGTCGTCATTGTCGTCAAACGTCTGCTACCAGCCAAACCAGCATGTCTCGACACAACAATCACGCGCGCGGGTGGATGGGTGGCTGGATGGCGAACTTTTGGGGTTGAATGCACCCCGAATCCCAAACGTAAGCCCACACCGAGCCGCACCGTACCGTACCGTACCACCACCCACAACCACACGCCAGGTTACTGTGGGGCGAGAGCTATGAACACATAACGCATCGACAGCTGGTTGAGCCACCGTTGATGGGAACCGTCTGGCGACGAGGTCGGCCAGGTAGGCGCACTGCCGCGGTCGGGCGGCCCGACCGGCTTTTGTTTTGGTCGGCTAGGAAAGGCAAGGATGTCACGCATTCTATGTGTCTGGGCTGATTCCAACCCAAACAATGGCCAGCCAAACCGAACCGAGCAGCCTGGCGGGCTGGCTGGCAGTGTGCGTGGCTGTCGCGCAAGGATGACATTTTCTCTTATATACCTTACCTACCATGCAACACAGAGTGCGAACTGCGAAGCGAACATCTGATGAGGTGGGGAGGCTGTGCGTGCCATGTCGCGCGCGTACAGCATGCGTGAGTGACCGCCGAGCTGAGAGTTTACTGATCTGCCCAAAAAAAAATCGGCCTCCAAAAAATTTCACCGCGCGCGCGGAGAAACCGCGAGAGTCGATGAGAGTCGAAACTTACTGTTGGGTTTGGTTTGGGTTCAGTTATGGTTGGTGCCAGAAAAAGATGCGTGCGTGCATGACCACAGGATAGGAGCGAATTTCCAACTCAACAGAGAAAGAGAGAGAGGGAGAGAACCACCAGACCAGACCGGCGACCATGTGTTGAATCGTCGAAGAAGTGCGTGTGTGCGTGTGCGTGCAGATTTGCGAAAAATGCGCCGGGCAGCAGCAGGGCAGGCCGCCGGCTATGCACTGAGGGGATCAGCAAGTGTAGCAACGAGCGGAGCGGATGGCCGGCGGTTCGTTTGTAAACAACGACGACGCGGCGAGTCATTCACCACGATCGCGCCGCTGCTGTGCTGTGCTGCGGTGGTGGTGGGTTGCGGTAGAGACAGGCAAGCAGAGCTTGCTTTGTTCGCGCTCGGTGCGTGCCGGTTTAGAGGCAAACCGAAGAAGAAGTCTAGTGCGAGTAAGTATAGGAAGAGGACCGAAGAATTTGCGAATCTTCGGCGGTCGAGTCGAACGAACCGCTATCATTTTTCGCGAATTTTGTCCGTTTGTTTGGCTTGGGCTGCGCTGTTTGGTAGTGTGTGCACGCACTTTGTGTCATCCGTCCTGCCTGCCTGCGGAACCGGTTTAGCTTCGTTTTGTTTAGCTATTTTTTCGCGGTGGTGGTGGTGGTTGAGATTGCGAATTTTGCGAATTTTTTTTTTCGTTATTTAAGTCATTATTACCGGCTTTGATTAGTTCGGGCGATTCAAAAGTGTGTGTGTGTGTGCGTGCGTTTGAGTTAGAGGCTGACATTTGGCGTTTTGGTGAAGCAGTTGGAATCCAAGGCGGCTGTGAAAGACGACTGAAGGTCATAAACTTGAGCTTGAGCGAGTAGCTGAGTTGAAGATAATTTTGGGAAACAAACTTGCTTGTTGCATAGCGCTGGTTTGTATGACTGCACATTATCAATGCACACAAGGCCTGGCAGCAAAGCTTGTGAAACAAAACCTGTCTCATTTAGGCGATAGAATTAAGATCCAACTCTGTGGATCTAAGGAGCAGTGGAAAAAAAACACTGAGTAATCACAAAGAAGCATGAGTGCATCACAATTCAAAGGAAATAGACACCATTTCATAAGAAACATTACTATGGACCGAAGTTTTCCTAAAACAGCATTATTCAATAAAAGAAGAGTGGTGTTGGTAACACATTTAGAGTAACTTTTTCAACTAGAGGTAAGTTTCAATTGTCTTATTCGTCTGTTGGTATAATAAATTATTTCAATTTCTCAAACAGGAAACACAAACGATCAGACGATTTTTTAAATTGAAAAACGAAGAATTACAGAACTTTGTGAGGACATCATTTGTCGATTCGCTACAATTTTTTGTGCTCTATCTTCCTAGTGAAAAATCGATGTTGAGGTATACGGCATCTACGCATATGAAATAAGGAAATTATCTGTCCATTGTTATAATTGTTGCATCCTTTCACCTTAGGTGCACAGAGTTTTGGAGCATAGAACGACAATTGTGAATGTTTACCGAATTCTGAGTGATAAAAAAATATCGGAGAGAATGCCTGGCTTTACTATAAGTCAAGAAAAAGAAAACCGAAAAACAAGAGGTTTCAATTCTACTCCAGTGGAACCAAACCGAATCACGAACATCTGCATTGAGATTCGCATAATACACAATGTGACGTAGTCGCGACTACGAAGTTGCTGATATTTGTTTGGTTTTTGTGTGGGACAAAAAGAGAAGCAAGTATTTTTGTTTTTACCCAAGTTTTGACAATTCGGTATGGGCTTTCGTGTAAGTGCGAACAGGCTTAAAAAACTTCTTAGTTTCTTATTCGCGAATAGCATATTGCAAGTATTTAGTAAAGCACCAGCGTCTCGGGTAGAAAACACATTTGATTAAACTTATTCGACAGTTGAATACAATAGGCGGAAATGAGTTAATATGCATGTCCAGTGATGTCATTGTTCCTGATTTTGAAGAATTATCCGGATTGAGGCATGATTTGAGAAAATTTATGCGTTTCCCGGATTTTTATTCTTTTTCCTGGCAAAAATTTTAAGCTAGACTTCCTGCAAAAGTATTAGTGTATCGGTTATGGCTATTGATTTCAATTTATTATACGGTATCCAACTTAAGAGCTCTTGGGCTTTATCTATCGCTCTCTACTTTGCTGATTTCAAACTTATTTCATATAATTCACAAAACCAAACAAAGCGTAAACTGGGGAAGACGGAACCTGAAACGCCAAGAACTATTATCGTTATGAGAGTCTTCAGCAGCTACGATAGAACTTTTGTCTGCTGAATTTAAACAAAACAAGACCAATATAATAGAATCAGAACTATGAATGACATTATGAATGTATTAGCGACTGAAAACAAGGTTACACATTTACAACCTAACAACTTAATTGGAGAAAAATAGGACGCATTCAATATTCACATTTACACTAGTGTTCAACATCGGAACGAAAATTGAAGTCCGGGTTCCGGTCCGGCCGATTAAAAATCGGAAGGAACTTTTTTATTCTGACTTTATTCCGGTCCGATTTGGCTCTGCTGCGGTTCCGGATTTTTTTTGGTTCTAAATTCCTAAATAAGTCCTAAATCAGGCCTCATACTAGGTCTAAAACATGTCCCAAAACAAGCCTGAAGTCTGGTTTCAAGTCAGGTAGGTCCCAAATCAAGTCACAAAGTTCCAAATCAGTTACAACACCAACAGGTCCAAAATCTGGTTTCCAATTAAATTCTAAAACGAGCCCAAATTCGTTCGAAACAAACCTCAAATCAGGTTTAAAACTGGGTTTCATATCAAATCTCAAAGCAAAACCTAAATTAGTTCCCAATTCATGTTTAAAAATGTCCCAAACCAAGTCCAAAAGTAGATTCTAAACCTGATCTCAAATAAGATCTATAAATAATTCCTAAAACAGGCCACAAATTTGGTCCAAAACGTGTCCCAAAACAAGTCTTAAATCGGGTTCCAAAGCCTATCCCAAACTCAATCCAAAATTAGGTTCTAAAACTGGTCTCACATCAAATTCCAAAACAACGTCTTAATAAGGTCCCGAAGCAAACTCTTAATTAGATTCAAAACATGTCCCAAATCAAGCTTCGAACGCAGTCCCGAATCATGTCCCAAAACAAGTCCTAAATCCGACGCTTAAGCAGATCCCAAATTGTTTCGAATCCGGTATCATCCACTCAAGTCCCAAGTTAGGTAAAAAAAAACCTTGGGCTTAAACGTCTTTCAAAGACTTGATCCTTCAATATCAACAGACTTCACAGCCGGCTGGTAGAGTACAGGACAGCTACGGGGCTAGTGCAACGACTCTATCTAGCAGCACCGCCTAGCCGAGATTCGAACATACGACGACTGGCTTGTAAGACCAGCGTCGTACAGCGTCGGCGGCTTTTTAGGTTAGATTGGGTCCAAAACATGTTTCCAAAAAGATATCAATTTAAATCCAAAATTAGGTAAATCCCATTCAAATATTTTTTTTTTCCTGTATGGACTCATCACTGCGACCATTATGGTTAGATCTATTGTGATATCGCCCGGGTGTTTGTTGTATAACCCGCACTGCATTTATTTTGGCTATAGTCGCTATTGAGTGAGCGATATGCTTATTGAATTTTTTTTTTTTTATGCGTACTTGTGTGTAATTGGGTACCCTTCTTTCAATACTTTACTCTACTTTACCCACCTCGTTCCACATGACAGCGCACAGTCCCCAATTATAGTCATCCCTGGCGTAGCAAACCAGTGCATTTTTACTATAAGGGTCTCATTTTTGCACTGTCAATAGGCCATATCGGGATAATATAGAACTCAGCATGAAGAAAGGGCGATGAGGGGCCTGAGAATAAACCCATGCTAAAGTCACTTTGACATCGAATGGCCTGATTCTACTAAGATTCGAACACATGACCATTCGCTTGTCAAAGCAGACTCGGTAACCTTGCGGCTATAGAGCCCCTCATTCATTCATCCATTCAAATATTAGAACAATTCCCAAATACGGTCTCATACCAAGTCCCAAAAAAGCTCTCAAACCAGGTGAAAAATAAGTCCGAAATCAGGCAGGTTGATATTAGGTGTCAATCAAAAATATCAAATCCAAAACAAATCCAAAATCAAGTACCAATTTAGTTCTATAACTCGTCCAAAGCCAAGTTTCAAGTAAGGTTCAAAACGTGGTTTCAAATCAGGTCCCAAAACAAGCTCAAAGCAGGCCCTAACTCGACCAATGTCCCAAATAAGGTCCCAAACTCAGTTTCAAAGCATGTCCCAAAACAAGGCCTACAAGCAAGTTCCAAAAAAGCTCTGGATGTAAGACATTACCTTTCTTTGTCGACAGACATCACAGTCGGTTATTAGAGTATGACAACAGGTCCCAAATTAGGTCGAAAATATTGTCCAAATCAGGTACCAGCCGAAGTCCCAGAATAGGTTCAAAAAAGCCTTAAATCAAGTTCTACAATCGGTCTCAAACCTAGTATTAAATCATGCTTAAAACAGGTCCCAAAGCAGTCCCAAATCAAGTCTAAAATTAAGTGCTAACCCGGTTTTAAAACAAGTCCGAAAACAAGTACTAAATCAGGTCCCAAAGCAGGCCCCAGCCAGCACCAACTCGTATATGAATGTACGATAATTATCGTACATATATCTTAACAAATTCGGAATCGTAAATAAACCCCAATAAATAACGCACCAGCTGACATTCCATCGATTATGATGATAGTATCTGACAAACATACGATTTTCAGCAGAAATTTGTGTAGCTGAATAAAGCTGGTCGCGCTTAATCGGAACTTATCGTATAGAAATACCTAAATAAGTATATCGTTTAAAATTATCCCTCAGCACGTACATCACCTCCAGAATGGTACGTACAAGCTGGTTTTGCGCATCGAATACGATTTTGTTGGATACATATCGGTATGTAATTCTTATTTGTAACCTTATTGTACATATGAAAATGCTAGCTGGGGTCATTAATTACATTCAAAACATTTCCCTAAACAGGCTCCCAACATTACGAGAAACATTTGGACGATCGAGGCAATGTACGTCAGACTAAAAATGGAGGCTAGGAGGATGGGTTTACAAATCAATGCGTCGATAACCAAATATAGATAGAAAAAGGCTCCTGAGAAAACAACGTTTGCCTCCCACGATCAGTGTCTATTGATGACTAAGAACTGGAAGTGGTTGTTGAGTTCATATATTTGGGATCTCTGGTCAACGCCGACAATAATGCAAATAAGGAGATAAAACGACATTACGATGTACAAAACGCTAATCAGACCGGTAGTCCTCTACGGACTGGTGACTGTGACTTTGTGCATTTGCCGTATTTGAACGAAAGGAGTTGCGGACTATTTTTGGCGGAGTAGAAGCGGAAAGCGGAAAGTGGAGTAGGCGTATGAACCCCGTGTTGCAGGCACTACTTGATTCCCATCGTATCGTACTTGGTGAGAGTTAGGATACTGCGGTGGGTTGGTCACGTCGCGACGCGTCGCAAGGATGCCGGACAACTGTGCAGCGAAAACCGTTCTCTTCAGGAACCCCACCAGGAATAAATGTTATATCTTTAAGGCGTAATCAATGACCAAATAGTAGTAGGTCGAAACGTCCGTGGTAAACACAATATATTTCTGAATTTCACCGAAAAAATTAACGAATTAAAGATATAAAAATGCACGGAAGATGAATTCGCAAGTGTATATTCTTGCCGTGGCGAGTATGAGAAGCAAAATCAGGCTTACATGTGATTGGTTGAATCGTTAATTCTTGACAGTCCTTTTTATCCGTGTTGGGTATTTTTATCACTGCGACCATTTGTTTGATCTATTTTGATATATCCCCCGTTTTATTATAGCTGTTGTTAAGATGACGTACCACTATCAGAAGCGATTGTCATTGTTTGACTAATAGCATTTGTCCAGCCCGGTGATGCACTTCGGATGAAGTGCACTACTGCACTGGGAGTTGTTCTCCAAATATCAGAGGGTTCTAACAACCCTCTTTCGAAGAACCTTAATCTTTTATTGAGAATTGCCGGACATCGGCATAACAGATGTTCCGAGTCTTCTTTTTCTATGCCACAGAAGCGACATATAGAGTAGGGCGGGGCATAAGTGCGATGTTTGAAGTTGTCATCAATTTTCGCGAGATATAAAGAAGAACAACAACAAAATATATTTTATAGTGATGCAGCTACTCAATGTCTTTACATTCAACTATAAATCATTTGGAATAATAGTGTTATTGAAAATAAATTCTTCATTCTTCTAAACAAGTGCCGATTCGCACTTTTACCCCACTAGCGGGGTAAAAGTTCGATTACCGCGGGGCAAAAGTGCGAAGCTCGAATCCATGAAATTAGCACAGCAGTAGCTAACAAAACCATATTATCGTCAATCTGCGGTATGTTTCGGTAAGGAATATTCTCAATTTACACCTTTCCTATTTTCCGCTGGTGTATTGCGGCCTCCGACAGATCAAAATTTTCCCAAACGTTTGTTTTACGTTTCATCAGCGGAAAAACATTGTTTTCCTTCGACCAACATCTGTAGAGCACAGTTTTCTGCAGATCTTCCATTTCTAGTATCTGTAATATAGTGCCAAAAGCTGTATATAAGCTATACATTTTTGCCCCGTCCGTGAATCGCACCTTTACTCCGCTAGGCGCTTGACGGAGTTTGATTAAATTATGGAAAAGCGAAATATATTTTGTAAACTCTTTTCACCGTATTTTCAAAACAGATATGCGAGTGATGTAAAACACTGCTACAAATTTTCAACAAGTAATATCCTCCTGTTGATATCGTATTACCCGTATAACAAAAAATTACATCAAAACCGCCCTAAAATAACATTTGCACATAACTCAGCAACTATACTTCGTAAGCAACCAAAGTTTATGTTAGATTCAAGCAGTCAAAGTAGTCACCCATTAATGCCAATGTAGTCAATTTACTCGAATCTGCACCGATAAATCATTAAATCGCATCCTTACTCTATAACAAAGGTAAAAATGTAGTTTCAACCACTTCGAAAACTCAATTTGACAATACTTTACTTTTAATTCAAAACTGTTATTTTCTTGATTCAAATAGAATTTCGTTTCGAAACAAAAATATTTTTAGGATGTTATAAAAATTTCGTTTGAAACAAATGAATTTTTTCGCTCCGTGATAGAAACGAAACCTTTCCCCGAACAACCCCGTTGAGAATCACGGCTAAAGGTAACGCTGACGGACGAACAGCGTCGCCCGCAGTACCTTACAAGTCGCAAGGACTTGCATAGTGTCGTCGTCCCGTCAGTAAAATGAGTTAGATTCTCGATCCATGAATCGAACTTTTACCCCGTCAATAAATCGAACTTTTGCCCCGCTAGGCGCTTGACGGGGTTTGATTAAATTATGGAAAAGCAACATATATTTTGTAAATTCTTCTCACCGCAATTTCAAGAGAGATATATGAGTGATGTAAAACGCTAGGGTAAATGATTTTGAAATGGACCTAGTCAAATTCTGATCTTGAATGGACCTATTTTTAAATAAGAATTTTAGGATATAATTATCAAGTCTTTGTACTGTATTTAGCTTTTATGTTTATCTTTAATCATTTCTGAACGTAAATATACTAAAATTAAATTAAAATTATAGCCAAAACCACTTTATTGCCGCTTATTTAAAAGTAGCTGTTTTTCAGCGTTTTGGCAGTCACCATAGAGTATTTTCAAATTGTTACTACCCGGAACCCTTCTGGTTTGAAATGAAACAATACTCTTAAAATGATGCTAAAATATGTGTAATTTCAATTTAGGTATTTAAAAGTTCAGTAAAACCAGTAAAATCTTCAAATTCCTTAAAAATGTTAACCCCGTTTTTTGATCTTGAATGGACCTAGTATTGATTTTAGAATGGACCTAGTTTTGCGCTCCGAGACATCACTGGCGGTAGCTATCATTGCCTACCACTAACGAACACGCCGTTGTATATTCCATAAACTGTTTGTTGTCACTATAGTATCTCCGTTTATAATTAATCTATAAGCACGGGATATTGAAAGTAGGCTTGATTTATAGCCTAAACAAAAACTTAATTATATTGATAAAACTAGCTATCACTCATCCTTTTTCGTAGTTGCTTCATAGTGTTTGTACATTGTAGCCTCTAGTTTTGAAACTAAAAAGTCTTCCTAATTAGTTAGCTAACATATGTCATTTTATGCTTAAAACAATATAAACTTGATTTATTCGTAGTATTGTACAAAAATTTTAACCATCATTGATTAAAAGATAAGATGGATCAAAAGATAAGAGGGATACTAACTGTCTTCTGTTAAGGGGGCATAGTACCTTTTCAATTTTTTAAAACCTAAATTTTTTTATTGATTATTTCGAAAGATTAACATTTTGACCATATGTGTTTGAAGTAGTTTGCATGAATTCCAAATATTGACAAAGTTACAGCTATTTGTACCGCGCATGTCTGGAGCGATTACACAGCGAATAAAAACTTCAACGTTGTTTTTCTCGAAACCAGGTTTTGAAAGTCGGTACCATAAATATCTCAAGAACGGCTCAAGCAATTCTTATGATTCTTTTTTGTTTGAAAGCCAACAAAATTATCTAGTGTTTGACCCATCCTTTTCTTGATATTGTAATTTTTGAATTTTTTAGAAATGTTTAAAGTCAATTTTTTCGCTTAAAAACCATACTTTTATGTATCAATGTCCGCCATTTTGTTATGTGTTCGAATTCTAAAAAAGGATGGATCAAACACGAGATAATTTAATGTTCTTTCATGTCGTTTTGGAATCTTTCAATTCGGATAAGCCCCCCAGCGCCAATCCATGGTACCGCAATTCATGGTTTTTTTGAACGACTATCTTCAAGGAGCCGTAGGGGCAAGGGGAAGAGGTTCCCTTATGGAAACAAAATTGCAAATATTAGTATAAAATGCAATGTTCCGAATGCAAAAAACCCGATTCAATTTGCCTTTCGCGTTATCGAGAAAAAATTATTTGAAATTAGGCAAAAAATATGGTGTAAAAGGTACTATGCCTCTTAAAAAAGAGCTATTTTTGCTTCATTTGCATTTAGCACAAAACCAGTTACACTTAAATTTTTCAATTGGATTTTACTTATTTGTTTTAGCACGAAGCAAAAGTGTAATCTATATAATCTATATAAGTAATCTATATAAGTAGAGCAAAATTTTCCCAATTTGTTCGCCCTATGTAAAAAAAATTCCCAAATTATGCTAAACGGAACAATTCTTCTATCATTAAAAGTAATGCACAGAAGAATGAAACAAGTTATTTGAGAATACAATTCTGAAGATTTATATATAGCTTTATTGTATAGGAAACTCTAATATTGGAACTTCGAATTGAGTTACGAAACTAATATTCCAAACTCTATTTAAAGTGGTTATCCCTGCTTAACTAGCTACAGGCAACATCGTAAAAATGGTTGGAATCAAAATTTTTTGCATGGACAAATAACGTCCTGTATTTTCCATATAAATACAGCAAAAAGTTTTGCTGTAAGTTTAAGTTTTGACAAAACTCAGATGAGAAATAGTTTAAACACGTTAATCAAGCATATAACAAAGCTTCAAAACACCTTTAGCGCGCTGACCGAAAACTCTAAGGCCAATAAAATTCAACCGTCTTGTAATCACAAAATCAGACTCGTCTGAGTAAAAAGAAGCAGCCACTTCTGATGGTTCAGAACATCAACTTCGTCACCCTCGTGAAACTCTACGATGCCCAACCGACCTACAAAATTACCCGGTTTGGCAATAAAATCATCTGTGCGTCAATGGAGGATTTAGAAATTAGGTAAAGTCCTGGATAATAATATGGTGCAAAAAATATAAAATTTGGATCAATATCTGGACCATTTTCGAACTGGATATGCCTAAAAGAAAATATTGTATTTGATAATTTTCTAGTTTAGTTAAAATAATTATTAGGCTCAGAATAAAGTAAAATTAGGCCATTACAAATATTTTATTAAGTTTTTGTCCTTCCGGTGTTGGGCCACTAAAGAGGGGGGGGGGGGGGGGGACAAAGCGAATTTTTTAATCGAGCAAAAAACATGGGTTTGAAGCATTTTTATTTAAAGTTTAAGCGTGAAAACCAAATCCGTTCTTGCTTTTAATATATACGTTATTATTTTCCATGCAAAAATGTACGCAAAGAAGACAAAAACGAGAGAATTTTTTTGGACGATTTTCGGAAACTCCGAATTCGAATTTCCATTTCTGTTTCGTGCTAGAAGTGTTAAGTACACTCATTTTTCGAGTTTTTCAGGCTGTAGAGCCCACGGACAATTGGTTTTGTACTCATATCCTCCAAATTTTTTTTAGCCCCTCGATTTTTCAAGCCAATTTCCAAAGGGTGGGGGGGGGGTTGACAAAAACTTAAAAAATATTTTGCAAAGGCCTTATATTCCGCCGATAAGTAAGCAGGTTGACTTCACATCACCTTTTGGTCGATTGACAGATAGATTAAAAATCAGTTTAGTAAAATATTCAAAATCATGCAACCGGACTAACGTTGTACTACGTCATCCGTGGTCGTATCTTATACACAACCCCTCTGATTTTTTTCTTGGGGGATGTAAAGTTTTCTTTAAGCACCTCTCCCCTCTGACTTGTGTCAAAATTAATACCTCCTTGTCCACCGAAATTGAGTGACTCTGAGATCTAAAGTATTCATTTTTGAAACTTCCTATTTTCTATCTGGTACAGTTCTTCATCGACTATCATTTAAAATTAAAACCTAGTATCTAAGCTTACCTTTAAACCTAGTAGAATTACCAAGTCTAATTTTTTCAAGCACCATTTACAGTATGCTTTCGAATTTGACAACAAATGCGTGTCGCTTATGTTGCTAAAATCGAAACCGTGGCAAAATCTAGACCATTTTTCAACTGAAAAAATTGCATATAAATGTGTCAAAAATTGAATAATTACCACTAATTAACGAATTTTTCACGATTGCAACGGTTTTATATTCAAAATGTTCGACAGGGGCTGTCGCAAACCTTTAGATGCTTTGCAGTAAGACGTAGTCCTACGTCAGTAAAAGTCTGACCTTTCGAAATATGTAGTCACTAAATAAAAACTCGAACCCCACTGTACTTGATAAACTACGTTTAATACAAGTTATATTACATATTTTTAATGAATGGTTTAAATTTTTGAAACTAATAGGCGACATAATTTTTTTATGACGTGGAAATCGTTTCAACCATATCTGAACAACAGGTAATAATAAATTCCCAATATACAAATGTCACACACAGATACATACACAACGCATATCAAGTCACTGAAACATTGTTTAATTGTTGGGCTGACATAAAAACAAGACCCTCAGTGACTGTGACCGATTTCAAATTTTTCAACCGACTTTCATACCTTTCTAACAGAGTATAAGAAAGGTAAAAGCTGTTCAACCTTGTGTCCTATAAATAAATAACAGTAGTATAGTTGTACTATTAAAAAAAATTCTTTGCTATTATTTTGTTGATTTACATGGAAGAAACTATGACAATTCTAATTTAGGTCCATTTCAAAATCAAAAATAGGTCCAATTCAAGATCAAAAAAAGGCTTTGGCAAAAAACGATATATTTAATAAAAGTTTCATCAATTATACATTTTTAAAGTACTGATAATGTAGAAAAAAGGTGGTACTTTCCAACAAATAGTAACATCACCACATATTATTTATAAATGACGAGTAAATTGAGCAGGAGTGCGAGTGGTGGTGTTAAAAAGCGCTAAATAGGTCCATTCAAGATCAATTACCCTACTACAATTTGTGAATAAGTAATATCCTCCTGTTGATATCGTATTTGCCGTACAACGAAATATTACATCAAAACCGTTCTAAAATAACTTTTACCCATAACTCAGCAACTATGATTCGTAAACAACAAATGTTTATGGTGGATTTAAGCTGTCAAAGTACTCACCCATCCATGCCAATGTAGTCAATTTACTCGGAATCCGCACTGATAAATCATTGAATCGCACTTTTACCCGCATCGTTCTTTTACCCCTCCTTACTCTATCATCTTGAAGTTTTCCCATTAGCTTCAGATGATATCGGCTCGGACGATGTCCTGTTATAAGACCAGTATAAATGCTAAAATCTTTCTTCGAAAGCTCCAGGATTTTGCGAGCCATTGAAATGTTTGGAGAGATAAACCGTTTCAACTGCCTAGCATTGAAAGTGTTATTTCAAATATGATTCCACTTTCGTATATTCCCATGATTTCAGCTCCATTTTAAAGCAGAAGCAGATAAACCACAGAAGAGCTCAGGTCCTACAAATTGATGATTCCACAGTGACCTGAGACCCAGTACAGGTTGACTTGGCTACGACAAGACAATTTTTGGAGTGATTGAATACATTCCCAGAAAACTGTCGAGCCTGGACGAAGATCGGGACCACCATCTTCCCAAGAATCACGCCTAGGCTCAAAAACACGAAATATTCGATTAAAGTTGTATTTTTTCTCCATCCAATCCTCATTATTAGTTACAATAGGATTAATACTAATAGTTTTTAGAATACTGAGATGACCTGTTAGATCACCTTCAAAGAGGTTCATTGATCTTGCGATCCTAAGAGCACTCTTTTCAGCTTCTAATTGTATAAACTGATGCAATGGAAGTATATAGAGTAAAGCAACCTATGCCTTCGATGGTGTACTTCTCATTGCACCTGTTATTGAGAGTGGCTAGCCTTTGAAGTCCTTCCAGCTTTTTTGGGTAGCTTTCTATTTCGTTTTTGGCCTCCAGACCAACGAGGCATAGGTAATCCTGGGTCTGACAATAGCCGAATAGATCCAATGGATCTTCTTCGGTTTCAGTCCTCATTGCTTAACAAAAGTTCTTTTACATGTCCATAGAGCATTTGTAGCTTTGTTTACTGCTTGCTCTAGATGTGTGTTCCAATTGAGTTTTCTGCCAAGAAATGCTCCAAGATATTTGACAGTGTCTGAAAGCTTTAAAAGTGTTCTTTCAATCTGATGTGGTTTAATGTAATTTTTTTCCTTCTCGTAAACGGTATGATAGTAGTTTTATTGGTATTTATGCTATCTAACAGGTATTTTTATCACTGCATTTATCTAACAGGTGCCTATCACACCATGATGAAATCAAATTTAAAGCCATTTGCATTAAATTTAAAGCCATGCATGCAGCGCTGTCAACTTTTGAAGATCATCAACTATTAAAGACCACAATAAAGGTGATATTACGCCTCCTTGTGGGCACCCTTTTACTGTTCTAATGCTTATAGATGAGCTTCCAAGGTTTGCTGTGTCTCCCTTTTTGATAACATTTCGCTAATCCAGTGGATAATGGATATATCAAAATCACGTTTCGTCATAGCCGTAGTCATTGAATTATGAGATGAATTATCAAATGCGCCTTCTATTTCTAGGAAGGCAGCTAGTGAAATTTCCTTCACTTCAAAAGACTTTTCTAATTTTTTCACAACAGTTTGTACTGCTGTTATCGAAGATTTGCCTTCTCGATATGCAAATTGATTTTTGCTCAAAGGATCTTGGGCTAAATATGATGTGTTTATATGCTCATCAATTATTTTTTCCATTGTTTTTAACACAATAGAGGATAAACTTATCGGCCTGAAGGATTTTGGTGAAGTTTTATCCTTCGAAATGAACGTGACCCGTACTTGTCGCTGCTGGTATATGGCATAGCATCAGGCTTGATTGAAAAAGGTTTGTTACAATAGGTGTTAAAAACGCCTTGCCCTTCTGCAGTAGTACAGGAAGAATTCCATCCAGCACATGTGTGTCTCCAGTGAATCCTCTTTGATCTTCGTATTTCCCTATTATAGGCAGTGAGAGTTTGTTTATACTCCTCTCACTGTTGTGTTCGTTTAGCTCGGTTAAATAATTTCCGAGTTTTCTTCCTAAATTTCTCCAAAGTTTTGTTCCACCAAGATACATCTCTCTTCGTAGAGCGTTTCTTTGCAGGACAGCTTTCGTGATAAGCTTGTTGGATTAGGTTTGAAAGTTGTTTTGAGTTGTCCTCAAGTTCTTCACATGTCCTTGAGCAGCCTTTCAAATTCTTGACTCCAACCTTCAGTTTCAAATTATACTGATCCCAGTTTGATTTCCTGGGGTCTCTTATAATTTCCTTAAGTTGCTGATTAGCTACGTAATCAAATATGATTTGTTCGTGATCGGACAAGGATTCTTCATTCGAGACGTGTCAATTTTTATATTATCAGTCATCGTTGGGCTGCATAGTGTTAAGTCAAGTACTTCTTGCCTTATTGCGTTTACAAAAGTTGGCTTTTTCCCTTTATTGCATATATCTATATCATTTAACGTTATAAAGTCTAAAAGGAGTTCACCTCTGTTATTGGTATCTGTGCTAGCCCAAACAGTGTAGTGGGCGTTTGCTTCACATCCCATTGCAAATGCTTTGTTTTGTTTCTTGCAGTAAGAAACCAAATTTACAACTTCTGATGGAGGTACTTAACCCGCGTCTCCTGGAAAATATGCCGATGCAACGCAAATTTCAGTCTTGCCGTGGGTCGTTGGAACATCCATCATTGTTGCTGTGAGATTTTTTGTAATCAATTCTGTGATTGGAAAACTTTTTATGTTTTCACTTACCAAAATGGCCACCAAAATTTACACGACTTTGTAGGAATTCCTTGTATCCTATCTTTAAAGGTCCACGGCTCCTGGATCAGTGCTACATCCAGGTTGCCTTTTGTGAATCTTCTACAAAGTACAGCAGTTGCTTCCTTTGCATGGTGAAGATTCACCTGGACAAATTTAATATTTCTTATTTGTGGTTTTATATGATTTGTGGTACGACCGGGCTGTTTTGGGTTTAGTCTTGCACCGTTGACACCACTGGATCCTGGGATTTGACTGATTAGATCAGCATCGCCAGTTTCCTCTCGGGTCTTTTCGATGTCAGGGTCACTCCTGAGCGCTGATCCCCCACTTGATTTGTTAATTATATTTAAATTAGAATTTTTATTAATTTTTTCCATCTTAATTAGGGCTGTCGGTATTGGGCTCTTTTGGTAAAAACCGGTATTTCGGTATTGGCGTAGAAAATACCGGTAGTACCGGTAAAATACCGGTATTGGCAGATCATTCAGAATCACTAGAAATATTGATGTTTTTCAGTAAATGTCTTTATTTTCAAACTTTAGCGTCAGTATTGTTGTTTAGAATAGTAGAATTTAAGCAGATATAGTACGCTTAGCGATTTATTTCTCTTGCTAGAACGGATTTTGTTGCCAACACTTTCAACAATTGAAAAAACTTCCGCTTTCATCTAGGTCCAACGAACGGCTCTAAGTGCATCAGGAATTTTCCTTTTATTTCTTCAAATTTATAGTAGGGAAACCCGCGCTTAACTATATTTTCAAATATCCCGAGATTGTAGCTTCCACTATAATGAATACCTCGGTTTCCTACAATCTCTTCACGAATTTTTCCTCCATCCCCAAACCGAAACTCTTGATAGCGTCATCCTCTTAAGCATCATTCACAGGTACATACTGTTCTCTGTTATCAATCCCACTATTCGCAGATAGTGGCTTGGAGAGTTCATCTGCTTGTTCAATCAAAGTATCACTCGAAAGACTTGAAAAGTATTTCAAATTCAGTCCTGGCAGATTCGAGCCATTTAACACGATTGCTCGAAAAACGCAAAGATCCCTGTGTTCTAATCACGGCCCGGAATCGTCGAAACAAATAAATGAAGCTGATTTTCTCGTACCTTCGCTTCATAGATGAAGTCACTTGTTTCATTCGTTGAACAGAACGTTTCAAGCAAACTTCAGCTGAAGTTAGTGACTGTAACAAATGACGACGACTGGCAGTAGGTTAATTATAATATGCATTAAATTGTAAGAAATATTACTCAAATTCAATTCAATTGCATTGAAAGTTGTTGGCCTTCTAGTGAATATTTGATAGAATACAAATGAAACTTTAAAACCGGTCGTCATGGTGAAGTGAAAATCGTTTCATGGTGCCTGATTGAAGTTTTGAAACGAATCGGCGTTGCTGCAATTGAAACTGAAGTTTCATTATTTCATTGTTGAGTGACTATTGTATTTACTATTGTAAGCGACGTTGCCGGGCCCTGATCTTGATTCCTAAATTCATTTTTTGAAGTTTCGAATAATTTGGTGGCTTGTAAATATCAAGGTGTTCAAAAATAAATTGAAACGTGACATCTGGCTTATACAAAGAAACATTTGCATGAAACATTCAACAAAGATACTGTACTGTGCCTTAAACGGGTTCAAGAGGTATAATTATTTGGTCCACAGTTTCACCCTCTTCATTGCTGGTAATCGAAGAATATTGTTAGCATTAACACGAAGTTGTTTTTCTATGAGTTTTACAATTTTCTATCCAACTTAGTTCTTCTTTGAATAAAGAAACTAAAAAAAACTAAAATATTACAAAATACCGGAGATACCGGTTTTTTGCCTTTACAAAACCGTTATTTCGGTATCCAAAAATTGGTCGGTATTACTGGTTTCGGTACTACCGGTTAGACAGCCCTAATCTTAATGGTCTTAATCTGCTAGGTGAAAGAATCAACTGTTCTTTACCAGCTTAGAACAGAGGAAGTAATTTACTGCACGGGGTGCCCTGGTAACATGCAGGCTATGTTTGATCTTGGGAGACTTAATTAGACCCCCCCCAAGCATTCAGCCCTAGGCACGGGTCGCGTTACACCGAGGATTGGGGTCCTCTTCTGCAATTTACTCAAAATGCAGCATGCTGCAATGTTGGTTGCTACATTAAGAGCAAAAGTTTTTTATAAAATTTGCCGCGGAAGAGACTTGGTGTGCAGATCTAGATGGATCCATCACATGTTTGCCATGGTCCAGCGCTGCACACCGAAAAACAAATCTCAACACTCCTCCTTTATCCTGGTTTGTGACAGACAGTTCGGGTCCTGATCCAATTTTCCCATCACTTGTTCACTCTTTTTGTGGAGCCACGCGTGTTAGTTCATCGGCAAAGGTCCCTCACTGGTGGAGTTCTTACATTTTTATGCTTATTTCTATTATATTTGCTGTATCACTCAATGCTTAGAAAATTTTCTGGTTTCTGGTTCTGAGTTATAAGCGTGCAAAACGTAACCACTTTTCGTTACATGTTCATTTCTCGTATGTAGTTTTAAAATGCGACTCAATATAGAAAACAAAAACGTAGTTCTACGTTAAAAGACCATGACCTACTCCTTCATGTTTCCTAGAGAATAAACTTACTTGTTACCAGTCCAAAAGTAGGCTTTTTCAATTACCTGAAAAATAAATCAAGAAAAGATATCATTAATCCACGATTGAATGTACATATATTCTGTCAATTAGTGTCAATATTGTCAATCAGTCAACATACATAAATGATGTCAACTGTAGCACAAAGCTTGTTGATGACATCATTATGCTCGAAGAGCATAGAAACAGCTGATGATGATGGTGGTTCATGATTTTTTTGTTACAGAAAACCTACAGACTGCTCTTCCTTCCGTCTACCACTGCACCGCACCACACCGCACGCACGCAGGCCACAGGCAGACAGCCCTGAAAATCTTCATTAGCGGTCATTACGCGCTTCGCCGGCAGCAGCCGCAAGTTCAATGCAAACATTCGCAGCTAATATCGAAACGATCATTTTGCAACAATTGACTCGCAGTCGGTCGCAGTTTGCCGGCAGCAGCCCAAACACACAACAAGAGGCAATAAAACCGAACTCATCTAATGCTGGTTTTTGTGCCAAATCGTCATTTTGATCGTTCGTTCGTTCGTTAGTTGGTTGGTTAGGTCACTCGATTCCTCTACTCTTCCACTCGAACACAATGAACTCTACAGCACGTATTCCTCTTGCTTCTACTTCTGCTGCTGCACCCCAAATCTAATCACTTTGTCCCCAGCCAACCGGTACACACAACACCCAGCTTCCTCATTCTTCTCAAACTCAAACACACGACGGCGGTCTGTTAAGCGAACAAGTCCACGCACAGCTACATGCGTTCGATTCGCATTCGCATCCTCTATGATGCCAATTCAGTTGTTGGTTCTGCCAAAGCGAAACACACAAAACGCACACTCTTCACAACTGCCACCACTACGATAATGACGGCTACGAGCTACGACGACGACGAACGACGAAAACGCACCGCGCGCACAGTAGGCGCAGTAAAGCCGGCTGCGGTGTGCGGTCTTGTTGAATAGCAGCAGGCAGCGTCGAACGGCTGAAAAAAAATTCGCACATATGCGAATGCGAACGAGAGTCGAGAGGGCCAGCAGCAGCACAGCACACCACCAAAAAGCGTTGTAGATAAAAATACACAAAATTCGCAAAATTCGTTTATGTGTCAAGGTTGTTACTCTCGGCTTCGCTTCCCCTTCCGCGAACCCGTGGCCGGCGGCAGCAGGAGAGGCAGGCTCCTGTCCCATGTGTGTCGCTGTCGGCTGTCACTGCTGCTGCTGCTTGGATCTGGGAAACGTTCGAACGTCGAAACTCGCATGCATATTCGTTTCAGCCACTTTTGTCGATTCACTCCACTGACACTGGCACTGGCCACTGGCCACTGGTACAGTGGTACCTACTCTTCAGGTAGTGATTTGGCGATTTGTGAATTCGCCGCGCATCACCAAGCCAAGCCAAGCCGAACCAAGCTAAGCCACGGTGCAGTGCAAGCGGCACTGTGGAAGAACGAACGCACAAACGTCTCGGTGCCGAGATAAGCTTGGTTTAGTGTAGAACATTGGATTGGAAACGTTTGTTTAGCGCTGCGTTCAGTTCAGGACAGTACCGTCAAATGCAGGCGAGAGGGGATGCCATCCACCCCGCAAAAGCGGCCGCGGCCATGGGTTCGAATTGTCCGAACACACGGCTTTGAAATGGTGTGCGTTCGTTGGTTGGCAACAAGCGACCGTCAGCAGAGGGAGAAGAGTGTTCTAAAACCAAGGCGTCGTCGGTATCAGTATGGTGTCCTAAATTTTGAAGTTTCTTTCGGGGACGATGCTAGTAGTAGTAGTTCTTCCGAAAAGAAATTCGGGGGAAGTCATGCTTGATGGTGTAGGAAATTGGCGGACCGGCCGGGTCGGAATGTACTAAACCGAAACACGCAGATGGTGATAACTTTTTTTTTTCGAATTGTCTATACGAAACCTCTCTCTAGTAGATTGACTACACAGTGATGGCGACGGCGACGACGGGCT
Organism: Sabethes cyaneus; assembly: GCF_943734655.1. NCBI lineage: Eukaryota > Metazoa > Arthropoda > Insecta > Diptera > Culicidae > Sabethes > Sabethes cyaneus. The sequence continues at coordinate 158,042,112 of NC_071353.1, forward strand.
GGCGGCAGGTTTTCAGTTTATTTTTTATTTCTAAGATGGTGTAGAGTTCATTGAACTGGTGAAATGAGCCAAAACTGTTCATTCGCTACGGGGGCTTAATTTTGAAATATGCAGTGATGAAGCTACGATACTTCAGAGAAGAAGAACGTAAATAGCTTACAAGTTCATATTTCAAGCACTAATGGCTCTGCAGCAAATTCTTAAAGCAGGGTACAGGAGGTTATTTTCAGCAAGTTTCTAAACTGCCTTTTCTTACGTCAATAAAAATTGTAATAAGTTATAACTATTTTCTCAAGACTGTTTTTACTTAGAAGAACGTTAAACCACCTGTTCTTCCACTAGAACTGGGTCAAAGGCCGAAAAAATAGATGCAATCGCTATCGCATAATGGGCCGAAAATACTCTCCCGTGCCCTATTTAGGTTTTTGCATGTCAATCGATTTTTAACAGATGTGCGATGTGCCAATTTTGTGGTACACTTAATTCAAGAATATGTATCAATAGCAAAAGTTTTAAGATCAAATTTTCCCGTGCATCCTCTTTGTGATCATTTTTCCCTTGGAAGCAAGCAGGCTTAAGAGAGCTAGAAAAATCACAACAAAATCATGTACAAATCTTCGGAATACCTTGAATTTTGAAAAAAAATCGTAAAAAACTATAAGAAAGATTCTAGAAAATCTTAAAAAAACCTCAAATCAAATATCCTCCTAAAATTCAAGAAATGTCCTTGAAAAATCTTACAAAATTCTTTGAAAATCCTTCAGGTTACGCAGAATCTTGAAAACTATATAAAAAAAATTAAAATCGTAGAAAATCTCATAACAATATCCTTCCAGAATTATAGAAAAATTCTTGAAAAATACTAGCAAAGTTCCCGAAAAAAGTTATATGTTTTTTCCTTGAAAAATCCTTGAAAAAAAAGCAAAGTCTGGGGCATAACCGTCTTTAGTAGACATTACCCTTCTTTATTGACAGACTTCGCAGCCGGTTGTTAGCAGTGATGCCAGATTTACGGATTTATCCGTAGTTCTACGGATTTATGAACCTACGGAACATGTGCTCATATCTACGGATTTTTATAAATTTTATGAAAAAGGTTGGAAGTTTAATTTAGTTGCAAAGATCACGAGTACGCTACATGCCGTGAGAAATATCCCAAACATAGCTTTATTCTTTATGTAGGGTATTGTCGTTATCGTCGGGCCACTGTTATGGTCGGGCCATCACGATTTTACAGTTTTAGTAACAACCAGTTTAGTGATACAACCATTGTAAAACTTCTTACTGTGATAGCTAACTTTTCACAATATTGTGAGTTTCAATCGTGTATTCAAAACACCCGTACTGAGTTCAGTGACTAAATCTTACCAAAAAAGTTTTCCAGGTGCATTGAACTTTTCTTCAAGAAATGATTCATGAAATGCAATTTTGAAAATGTATGAAGTGTGTTGTGCTGCACACGACGACTATAGAAAAATCCCCTCCAGTAAGGTGTTTGGGAAGGCTAAGGTGAAATATTAGAGAAGCGCTATTTGTAAAGGTCGGGCCACTTGAGTAGTCATGGTTGGGCCACCATAATTTTAAGCGTAGAAGCGCAATAATATAATCGCTAGAGAATGTCAGTCACGTAAACTGTGATGAAATGAAGCAAAATTAATACGATAAATACCTAGATTTTTGTTGTTTTTTTCATTGTAGTTGTACACTTCGGAAAAGACGATTGTAGCAATATTGATTTTACAAGATCGCCAACATTTCGCAAAAATGCAATTAAAAATACGGTGTTTATACCTATATGAGCCGTTGTTCACGGAATTCATTCTTTTCATGTCTTTATATAGAATTTCAATACGTATGTCTCAGATTTTCTGCGGTGGCCCAACCTGTACAACATGGCTCGACTATGACAACATTTTTTGTCTTCACGTAAATGCCTACAGTAGACTCTCGGAAAAGTTAACTCTCTGAAAAGTTAATTGTTCAGAAAAGTTAAGCGAATATCAGCTCTCATGCAACGCTCTAAAAAGTTAATTTTTGCCTTAACTTTTCTGAGAGTTTGAATTTATTGGTTGTCCAAGTGTTCGTTCACACACTTCTATCATTATTTCTCATTTTTCAGTTTATTGTCGCCTTTCAACAGTTTCATAAAGAGCCGCATCATAACTGGGATTAAATTAAACTTTTGTACCGGACAGTCGCAACAATAGTTCAATACGTGCACATAGTTACTTCAGGATTATTGATAACATACTGGAAAAGCGCAAACTCAGATGAATTTTAAATGCCAAAGAAGGAACAGCAAGGAACTAAAAATAAGCGCGAACATTATCAAAACGTAGTCGCAGAAAAAACAAAAGTAAACTTGTGTAACCGATTATTTTGAACTTACTGAAAGGAACTAAGTATTGTTTCATAAAGATCTTGCTACATATTTCTTTCCATTACAATTTCCAAATACATAAAAATGTGTATCCTATCCAGCTTTTTACGAGCTATAATGGCGTAATATTCGAACAGCGTTTTAGACATTTTCCTAATACATCACACGTTTTCTTTCCGCACGTTCACTGTAAAACTAGAGGAATGTACGGAAAGAAAACGTGCGATGTATTAGGGAAATGTCAAAAATACAGTTCAAATATTACGAACACGTCCGCCATTATGGCTCGTGAAAAGCTAGATATCCAAGAATGTATTTTTCGCTTTTGTATTTATCATTTTCAGTGATTTTTAGGACTACTCGGAAAAGTTAATAGTTCGGAAAAGTTAATCGACTCATTCCCCAATCGATTAACTTTTCCGAGAGTCCACTGTATAACTTTTTTATTTTTCAAGCCAGTTCAAAGCTTTCCGGAAATATACCTTATTCTTACACCTTTGCAACGATGTATTTAGATTTCCAAAATTCCTTTTGAAAAGAAAGTTATGGTCGAATTCCAAAACGTGGACCAACCACGACGACACTCCCCTATTAACCTTCTATATGCTCTTACTAGCTGACCCGACAAACTTCGTATTGCCACAATACAGGTCAAGTACATAAATCATGAATCTCGAGTGATCTTTGTCACAATCTCGAGTTTTGCAAGTTTCTGAGGAGTTCAACCTTAGATGATTCATTTTGGCAGTTACGTAACTATGAAAGCATCCCAGGTAACCAATAAGCATCGCCAATGCTATTCAAATGTAGGCCAATAAGCATTTAAGTCGCCTTAAATGCTACTTAAATGCTATTTTGGCAAAACATAGAGCTACTTTACTGATAACCTTCTTATAGTGCTGACAATGATAATTTACAGCTAATTACCGGCACGAAGAATTTGAATACAATTTTGGATGCCAATTTACAACACCTATGCAGTCAAAAAACTGTACAAAATCCCAGATACGCTGATTTGCTACTTACATTAAGGCTTATTAGTTACCAGGAATGGGTTGTTTAATATACAAATTTGCAATTTTTCCTCACAGTAAAGTAGAAAACAACTCCCCTGTGCCCTCATTGCATAGCCAGAAAGCGGATAGTAATATTTGCCATGATTTCGCTGAATATCATATTGCGAAAAACCTTAAGCGGAATGTATCATTTCACGGAAAACTTTTTTGTGGAAAGTACCATTTCGCGATCCACTCCTTACTCGCTGTCGCTCGTTCCAGAAAACCCAGATAGACATAGGAAAACAACTAACCAAGATAGTAGTGATTTCTGCGGGGAGTTACCTCCCCCAGTGGGCGGCGCTTCCGACGGCGAGTCGCCGGCAACACTCGCGGCCGTCTCGTCCTGAATGATCTAGTGTTACTATAGATAGTTCTTGTGGTCTTGTTGTTGGCTAATGTTTTATGGAAGAGTCTCGGATTTCTCGAGTTCGATTAGTTTTTGAGTTTCGCAAAAAATGTCTGTTTTATTTGTATGAGAGTCCTTATCCCCCTACCACAGGGGTGAGAGGTCTCTAACTATCATAAAATAAATTCAAGACTCCAAAATCTCCCACATGCCACATATGGTTCCTTTTGCTTGATTAGTTCTCGAGTTATGAGGAAATTTGTATTTCATTTGTATGGAAGCCCCCCCTCTTAGTGGGGGGAGGGGTCTCTGACCATCACTAAAACCTTTCCTGGCTCCAAAAACCTCTACATGCAAATTTACGCAGTATATTACAGAATATTTGGTCGCTGATAGGTCAGACCGAGCCAAGTGACAAAATTCTTATTTAGAGTAAAACGTGTTCAAAGTTTGCTGCTCTGTATGGTTTATAGCTATCAATTGTTCGAAATCATCTCATAACTCTGGCTGTTTGCAACATTTATGTAGTCTGATTAGAGTGAAATGTAGCTTAGAAAATTCTTGATCGTTTGCTGTCATTACCTCATTCTTTTAAATTTTGCGGTTTGGTCCGGTGTGATTTAACACCGACCATTTGTAAAACGTGTATTATTTTTTTGACATTTCTGACACTTTTCAGCCTCTTCTTTAATAATTGTGTCATTTTACTGTCATTTTTCTATCATTCGTCCTTTGTTTGTTGCTCACTTTCCGGCTATTATTTCAAATCAATTTTCTGACACTATTTTATCATTTTTCTACTGTTTTTCTGGTATTTTTGTATCTAGTATTTTGTCATTTTCGGTAATTTGGTCACCTTGACTATTTTTGGTAATTTCACTTTCGTTTTTATCTGTATTGTTTCCGTCACTTTGCCAACACTTTTTCTGGCATTTTCAGTCATATGTTCGTTATTTTTTCGTTCTATTGTTTTTTCGAACCACTTTTCAACCGTTCTACTGTCGTTTTTTACGCTTGACTCATTTTTGGTTATTTTCTCTGTAGCTTTTCTAATGTTTTTTATATTTTTATCATTTTTCTGTAATTTTTCATCATTTCTCTAACATTTTTGTGTTATATTTTCACGGGTTTTCTATCATTTTATCCATTTTTGTTGTATTTTTCAGTCACTTTTAAACCATTTTTCTACAGCTTTTCTTACATTTTTCGAACTTTTCCAACTATTAAGATTAAGTAAGAACTACGTCTTACCGCAGGGTGTCAATCCAAAATTTGGATTCAACCCAGCGTCACGAAAGAATGAAAGATTTTGAACGCTAATAGCTCTGCCAATTATGAATGGATTTTCATGGTTTAGATACCGACCGACTCATAAAAGATGTAGCAATTATGTGATTTCTATTGTAACATTCTTTTTCAATCACTAATTATCAAAAATAGCCGAACAGTTTCAAGGTCAAATTATCCCATACATTTTCTTTGTGATCACCTTGCTCCGCAGGCAGGGACGACAGTTAAATACACCATTTGTTTACTGTGATTTCGATTACTTTATGTTAAAAAAAAGTCCCTCGTCCCAATAGGTCGAAGATTCTTTACGACGGTTAGACTTATACTAATTTGATATCTGTGCTTGGGAAGTATGCCAGAAAGAGCGATAAAGTCCTCTCGTCCTCCTAACAAGATTTCTTAGGACTGCGACAAACCTAGTCCAGTTTGATGTCCTGAAAGTAAACAATTTTGTTAAAGTATAAAACCACCACTTCCTTTCAACCTAGTTTTAAAAATAAAGTAAACATTGAATCTAGTCCAAATTGATGTCCTGAGGGTGATAAGTCACAGAAACGTGAGCAGCAAGCCTTTCATTTTGCCAGATTGTATCCACATTCGCGACTACGAAGTTGCTAATATTTGTTTGGTATTTGCGGGAGAAAAAAAATGAAGGAAGTATTTTTGCTTTTGTTTTCACGCAAATTTTGAAAATGGGTTTTCGTGTAAATGCGAACAGGATGAAAAATCTCTTTAGCTTTCGCAGTCGCGAATAGGTACTGCAAGAATTTTTTCGGAACTGTTGTCTTACAAGGAAACACGGCTGAAGGGATATTTGTGCATGTGAAGCACCGCAGCAATTCTTAAAGTGAGGAAAATCAACGGCTCTTTTATCCGAGAATAGTTTTGATTGTTTCAAATGCTGCTTTGCGTCAGTTAGTTGCCTCCAATTCTTCACTATTGAATAGTCAAGCATTAATTTCTTTCGAAAATGATGGAGAAGACAAGGCAGAAGTAGTTCTACGCCAGCTACGCGGTTGTGTCTGGAATACAATCTTTCTGATTTTTTCGTTTGTGTCTGACATTTGTAAATTGTTTTGCTATGATTTTTTTCTGCATTTTCAAGCATTTTTATCGTTTTACTGTCATTTCATACAAATTTGTCGTATGTTTGTACACTGAAGTCGCTTTTTACGCGGTTTGTTTTTTACGCGAATTTCAGAATTTACCCATTTTTACGCAAATTTCGGAATTCACGCGGTTTTTTACGCGATTTTTGGAATTTACGCGATTTAATTCACGCGGAACGTATCCTTTACGTAAAACGCGACTTGAGTGTACTCGAAATTGCATAACTAGACCATTGGGTAGTCGTGTAAAATGTTCAAGACATCATCGGCTACATCTGAAGACGTCCAAGGATGTTCCGGATCGAGGATCAGTTTCTGAATTGAACTAAAATACAACGTCACGTGGGACATTTTTAAATACTCAAAATTGCAAAAGTAGTTCATTTATCGTCATATAAAGTGTCCAGGATTACATTGGCCACAGCTGGACACGTTCTAGGAACGTTCCGAACACATCCTGGAAAACGACCAGTTTCTAACTTAAACCAAACTCCAGAATGCGATCCCGCTATTAACTCAAAATAACAAATGACAAATAAATGGAAGACATTTTTGATTGCTTACAAATATTTTACATCAGTATCTTACGTACGCATGCATATGTATTGAAGATAACCTTTATAGTCAAAAAGTTATATTATGTTCCGAAGACATGTCGAATTCTATCTCAAATGACAAATGAGATGGTATAACAAAGGTTCCTTTCATCAATAGGTGGATTAAATCGGGTTTTTTGGTCTTGTTTTGTCGGTTTTGTCATTTTCGGTAATGATTATTGTTTGTCTTTTTTTTCATTTTTCAGTCGTTTTACTGTCATTTGATAGATATTTGTCATTTTTGTGTATTTTCATTACTGCTCTTCTCTTCTTAGTTTTCTTTGTGTTTTTGTCAATTTCCTATATTTTTTCGTTTTTCAGTCATTTATTTGTTGTTAATTAGTCCTTTTTCGGTCATCTCCTGTCATTTCTGTGCCACCTTTTGGTTATTTTTTGGTCTTTTCTATCGTTTTCTGGCATTTTTCTGTCACTTTTGGGATTTTTATCAATTACTAGCTGACCCGGCAAACTTCGTACTGCCACCAATTGTATTAAAAGACGTAAATTGTTAATGGCGGATGTATTTGAAGTATAGGTTACGTTTTGTACTTGTTTTGAGAAGTTTGAGGGAATGGTTAATTAAATGCCGGATTTTCACAGAACGTCTGTTTTCTACAATCGTTTAGCAATTAGTTAGAAACCCAACATACGTTTAACAAAAGCTGTATATGTAATTGCTTATTAATATAACATTAGCTATATAACGGTTGAATAATCTACTATTCAAATAAAATGTTTGATGGGAATAGCAATCTTTACGAAATCATAACATTTATTGCCAAATATCCGTTAAAAACATGTGAAATATGTCGATTTTTCAATTCGCAGTGCTCAAAAGTTGTGCTGGGTGTCAATTTATTTTTTGGAAAAGAAAACTCGATGGCGTCTAACTTCGTCTTCTGCGGTTATCCGACTAACGATATGCAATATATATTCAAAACTTTTTGAGAACAGAATCATTGCGCTACCAACTATATTTTCATTTCCGCCCTCAAACGCTTTCTATTTGCCTTTGTGCATTCGCCCATTATTAGGTTGAAATTTTACATGTTGTTTTTTACGCAAATTGTTGGATTAATAAACAAATAATTTTTTGACACTTTCGATCACATTTCGTCTATCGTAATCAGAGATTTTGTTTTCCACAGTAATTTTTATGTGTAAATTCGGATATGTATCCGATGTCAATATTTATTAGATCTTTAATTCTGTTTGATATTAAACCTTTGCTTTGCTTTAAATCGTTTCTTGTTTTTTTATTCCTTTGGTATTTCATGAGTCTTTTTGCACTTGTAAGAAGTCCACTTGAAAGTGAAAAAGACAAAAAATTATTAACAATATTCAAATACGATTTATTCTAATGGGTTACCATCATTGTAAAACTTTTACTGCCAATTTAATCCGGCCAATATTCCTTTCCAATAAAAAAATTTATTTGCATTTTTTTAGTACATAAAATATATTGTTCACTTGACAGTATATTACGTTTACGTATATTTTATTCAGTCAATTTAGTGTGTAAAACATTTGTAAACATGCATTGGATACGCACCTAATGTAAAAAGTTTCCAGTTTTGGTTAGTTATATTAATTTGATAAATGAGGTGAAAGAATTAGCTCTAGGCAGTTAGGCTATTTGATAAACTGAACCCATAACACATACAACGTTTATTATTTTCTAATCTTGCAAGTTCATAAAATCGTTTATTAGCAAGAATAAGATTTCGTTTGAATATAATCATTTTGACAATCAACTACAGCGAACGGAATTAAGTGTTATCTAAAGCTATCGAGTTTACTTTTACAACAAACAAATTGACAGCCGGCTTAACAGTTGAGTCCTGAGAACTGAAAAATTAACATTTTCCACATGTTTCCAGTGAATATTCGGCAGTAATCATTCGGATTTTGGAAAGAACACCATTTCTAACTAATGGTTTAGTACTGTTATAACGAACAGATGTTCTATGAAAATTCGGCACAATTCACCATTCAATCAAGTTACCTTCATCAACGTGTTTGTTTGCCCAGCAACGTCGCGACGCTGCTTCATATTGAATGCGGGTCGGCTGATTTGCACCGATAATAATCATAGCAATCTAAAACATTGTCTATACAATGGATGGCGGGAAAAGTAAAATATCGATTTTTTACTATTTTCCAGCTTTTCACGTGAAATTTTATTACTTTTTTTACATATAAACCTGACGCAGACGAAAACACAACAACTGAAAAAAGAACCATGCAATTCCGTCAAGCCGTTCTTGAGTTTATTCCTTACAAACAAACAAACCAACTTGGTTTTATTATATAGATTTTTCCGTAATTTTGCTTTTGGGTCAGTCGAAAGAAAAATCATTTTATTGTAAAGTTTTTGTTACAGGGATACCTCGATATAGGACAGCCTCGTTATAAAACAATCTCGATATAAGACAATTCGATATAAGACATTTTTTGTCTTATATCGAATAACCCTATGACATAGTTGGTAACGATACCAGTGCAAATTTTCCATTCCAAAATCGGGGCCATAAAGATGTTCATTTTCAAAATAACCCAAAAAACTGTAAAAAACTAATAGTTCAAACAATAATAAATAGTTCAAAAAACGTAAACACACAATACAGAGCAAAATTGGCGACCGCAGATGCAATTTTTTTTGAAAAAAATCATGTTTCGATATAAGACAATTTCGATATAAGACAACTTTTTGAAATTATAAATTGTCTTATATCGAGGTATCCCTGTACTTGACACATTTGCTCTACTTTTTGTATTTTTTGTTAATTCTAGTATTTCTAGTAGATTTTTTGTTATTTTTCGATCACTTTTCTTTCAATTATGTTGTCGTTATTATGGCACTAGTAGAGCCCGAATCTTACGATCCGGAAAATATAAATAACTGTTCAGAATTTCGAAAAATGCGGATACATTCCATTGGCCAGTGTTTGAGAAAATGTTTAGTCTTTGTATTAGTTCTTTGAGTTCTTATATTGCATAATATATTGCTCTAAGATGTACGTAAAAGAGTTATAGCCGGAAACTGAAACAAATAGTTTTTATGGTCGTATTAGACTTTATTTAACTGAATAAAAACTGTTTGCAACATTTATGTAGTCTGATTAGAGTAAAATGTTGCTTAGATAATTCTTGATCGTTTGCTATCATTTTTTAAAATTTTGCGACTTTATCCGGTCTGATTTAACACCGACCAATGATATCGCGACATGCAATCGAGCTGAGCAGGTGAGTCGAGCAGTCGAATCAAGCAATCGAGTCAAGCAGTTGGGTCGAGCATTCGAGTCGAACAGTCAAGTCGAGCAGCCAAATCGAGCAGTTAAATCAAACTGTTCAGTCAAGTAATCCGGTCGAGCAGTTGAATCGAGTAGTCTAGTCAAGTACTTGAGTCGAGCAGTTAAATCGAATGGTTTAGTCAAGCAGTCCGGTCAAGCGGTTAAATCGAACAGTTGAGTCGAGCAGTTCATTCGAGCAGTCGAGTCGAGTGGTCCAGTCTAACGGTTTATTCGAGCAGTTGAGTCGAGTAGTCCAGTTGAATCTTCTAGCCGAGCAGTTGAGTTGAGCAGTCTAGTCGAGCGGTCGGGTCAAGCAGTTAAGTCAAGCAGTTGAGTCGAGCAGTCGGGTTGAGTGGCTAAGTCGAGCAGTTAAGTCGAGTAGTGTAGTCGAGCAGTTGAGTCGAGCAGCCGATTCGAATAGTTGAATCGAGTAGTTGAATCAAGCAGTTCAGTTGAGCAGTCCAGTCGAGCAATCAAATCGAGCAGTCTAATCGACCATTCCAGCAGTCGACCAGTGAGGTGACTGAGAATACAATCCATTACTACGAAACCATGACCTCCTGTCAGGGGCCTGTTTTTAGTTACCGATAAGCCTCTTATGACGTCCTGTCAGAGACTTGGTTTTCGGTACAGACATAAGCCTCTTATATATAAATAGATTTTTTCTGAAATTTTAGATTTTTTTCTGTAACTTTTCTGTTACTTCAGTCATTTCTTGGTCACATTTCGGTTAATTTTCTGTAAATTTTCTACAGGTTTTCTATCTTTTTTTCTGTCATTTTTCTGCAACGTTTCTATTATTTTTCTGCCGGTTTCTTAACTTTTCGGTCTTTTTTGTCAGTTTTGGTCAACACTTTCCGATATTTTTCGGTTGTTTGGCTATGTTTTTCTTGTGTCTGCCATTTTCAGTAATTTTTTTGTTGTTTTGCTGATTTTTTTGTTACTAGCATTTCTTATATTCTTCTAATTTTTGTCTTTTCTGGAGTTTTCTTTCATAAAATCTGTTGGTTCACTGTTACATTTCTGTTTCTGTCGACAGGTATTTATGACTGAGAAGATACTGTTGACTAGAATGCTCGTTCTCTGATAGTTGATTTAAATTTTCTTTTTTCCAAAGTGATGTCCGAGAAAATCGGATTTTTTTTTTTGAAAAAAAGGATACTGCAAACTTTATAATACATATATTGTTTCATTTATAAGTCCATAATATTAAATACGTTCACGGATAAAATTTTACAAAATTTTAAGACTATTTTGATCGAAGGATGATTTTGGAGGCCTCTGAAATAATAATTATTTCAAGTATGCAATTCACAGGCACTGGAAATATTTTTTAATTTAGCAAAATGATTTCCTTTTTTTAGAGGCAACTAAAAAATATGGCGGATAATTGCAAAAACTGCAGGATGAGCAGTTCAGGAGATTAATTCGAATTTGGATAAAAATGAAAGAAAAACCATTCATCAATCCCTTTTCAATACTATTTCTTTGGCATTGACGAAGCATCTGAGGATGGGCTAGATAAATTTGGGTGTTTCAGCAAACTGCTTATTTTCCAAACAAGGAATCGTGTTTTTATGAACGTGAAATTATACTTATACCCGAATTTCAACCAATAAATCCCTCTTTTTTCTACAATCTTTTTTTAAATTCTCTACAATTTGAATGTGTTGATGTACCTTTAAATAAATATTCTATCCGTTAAAAACAACGCTCTCCCGAAAAAAACTCTACTTCTAACCCTTCGTAACAAAATGTTCAAAAAAAAAAACTGCCAAAATTCAACTTCTTCCAGCGAACAATCTTCACGTCCGGCCACCTTGAAAAACCTGCCTGAAAACGAACGACGCGGCGGACCCCTTTCCAGAGAACCGAGAGGCGACGTGTCGCGTCACGCACACAAACACCACGTTTTTCTGTTAGATTAAGCCCCGCACTGCACCCCGGGGCCACGGTTCGGTTAGAAACCGGACCGCAAAACGCAATGCGAGGGTCACTAAATGTTCGGTCCTTTTTTTTTGAGGGGTTTGTTCATATGAGTGGTATTTCTTTGGTTGAGAAAAAATAGCTAACCCCGCTTGTTCCCTTCCACCCTCAACTGAACTGAACAAGCCACCGTCTAACAAACGCAATCGGATCGGGATTAGAGGCTATAACGCCTTCCATAATCGGGTCCTCTTTTTTGCGCGGCTTCCAGCCGCTCTCCTCTTCTAAAACAAGTCAATTTTATGCAGCGGTGCTGCGGTGGATTAATGGACGACGGGAGTTCTCAAATTTAACGGAAGATTCCATCTTATGGAGTGGAATCGGTTGTTTTAACGGTTTACCGATGGGTCCTGAAAGCAGGGAACTGCCAAGGTCTGACGACGACGTTGATGGCCGAAAGTGACAGATGACGTCAATAGTTTGCCCGTTTTGCTACGGAAAGATGTTAGAGATCAAAGTAACCTTAGAGACAGCTAAATGAACGGTTTAATTTTTTGCAAACCGGATTTGGCGTTTAGGATTATTGAAATAACCGTCGTGGATCTAAGGTTCACGTGAAAAAAAACTCAGCCCAAGCACCGTGCGTGAGTTACACTTACAACAGCGTCGTAATAGGTTTAGTTGAGGTAGGACCGCCCAAAACAAACTCTGTTATGTAGAGTTCGTTTCGCGCGCGGTCCAATCATGGCGAGACTTCGTCGTCCTCTACGACGACTCGTCGACTCGTCGACGAGGTCTCTCAAAAAAAAAGCTTTAAACCCTCTTTGATATAATCCCCACCACTTCTGGCTAGAAGCTAGAGGTTAGGCACTCACACACACCGCCGAAGCCGGTATCACGCATTGCAACGCACCGTACGCACAGCTTTTTTTTCGTTGTTACGCATCTTCCCGTTTCTCCCGAATGCTCCGGTTCTCTCCGAGTCCAAAGCTCTCGGTCCAAAACGCAGAGTTATCGCCCGGGCGGTGAGCCCCGAAATTGTGCGTGTGCGTGCGTGGTTTGTTTGTTTGTTTTATTTTTTGCGTAGATTAGCTGGGTCTCTCAACTTAGCGTGAAGAAGTCGAGTAGAAAAAAAAACTGGATCGGTGTTGCGTACGCTGCGTACGGGGTAGACTTTAAGACCGGCCTTGACACAGTTTTCGCGGGACGCGAAGATACGCACAGTAGATTTGGCAAAATTACGTCAGACAGACAACGCAACGCCGTCGTACGCATGGTGCGTGAGTCAGGGCTAATTGAGTATTTTGGCGAGTGAAAAATAGGTCAATCACAGGCGGAGCGAGACTTGAATGGATGATTCGAGTTTTTTTATTCGTAGAAGCAGACTATTGCGATTCTAATTTCGAGGTTAGTTTTGATAATTGACCTAAATAATAGAATTTTTCGAATAGAAATTTGTACCTAAATTGACTTTAGGTTCTAGGAATCAATAAAAGCTAGAATTTACTCACCAACGCAGCTTCGCCATTTTGAAAAACTAATCTTTTTAAAAGTAAAGTAAAGAGTACAGAATGAAACCTAACAATTTTTATTCTAGCTTCTAGTCGAGCTCAATGCCGAATTTTAAAAATCGGCATAAAATTTGCAGTCCACTCATCCAGAACCCGCAGAATTTTTGTCTGGTGGTCTGGCTGGTCTGGTGACCAACCGGCCCCGTTCGTTCGTTCGTTCGTTCGTTAATGGTTACTGATCCAAAAAGTTTGCACTCTAACACACGGACACACAGTCAGTCAGAACACCGAGACACACGTTGGTACGCATCGAGCGAGCTAGACCTTCGCGCTTGTCTTTGCCGCGCTACCGCGGCCTCTGCCTGGCCTGGTCTGGCCTGGGCCACGCGGTTACCAAATTCTGCCAAAAATAGCCTGCGCGTTTTTTTTCGCCTTCTTTTTCGTTCCTTTCGTTATTATACTTCTGCTGCCCGCGTACGCGCACGCACACACTGAAACGCATCAAGCCCATTCCGGCTCGTTAGAGGAGGCTTTTATCTGCGAATGCGAATCAAACGGAAAAAAACGATCGGCTGAATCCACCTAGTGGAGCGGGGTGATCTCGCCTTAATGTTCGATGCAATGATTAACAATGGGTAAATTCAAAATTAAAATAACTATGTCGAAATTTTTCTAATCAGTTTTTGAACACGCCACACAGTGGGACAATTTAAAAAATAGTGAGACATAAGGAATAACATCGAAACCTTAAAGCAAAGCATAATAGTACCTTCAGAAAAGTTTCTCCATTCAAAAAGCGCTTTCTAGTGGGGGAAAAGTATTTGAACATTAGGGTGTCCCTAAGCAGATACAAAAAATATTTTCTCTATTTCAAGTTAGAAATGATTACGATCTACAGAAGATTTATAGATAAACTAATTTTAAGAAACTTTGTTGAATACTGAAGGTTTCTATCTCTTACATGAAAAAAGTTATAGAGCCAAACTCTTAGGGACACCCTTAAAAACAGTTTTTTCGATGTAGCTCTTGAATTACGCTTCGTATACTTTTCAAATGTACTAAGAAATTGGTAATCTAATTAAATTGCACATTTTTGTCGAAGATAGTAGAGCTCTATCTTGTTTCCTTTAGAAGCCATCACTGGTTTTTATATTTTTTCACGTAATCTTTCAAGGGGTGTATCTCGGGGGAGAGCAGCTATGAGCAGCTAATCTCACTTGTTTTATTGTTACGAACTTTCTTGCATATTTTTATGAAAATATTTTTATTTTTGTCAGTTTTGAGTAATTTCTTTAGTATTTTTTGTCATATTTCATTCCTTTTCTGTTATTTTTCTATATCTTTCCATCATATTTTAGACATTTTTGACTAATTTTGGTATATTTGGCTATATATTTATCTTTTTAATATCGGGTTTTTATTTAGTTTTCTGTAATTTTTCCGCATTTTTTTCATATTTCTATCTTTTGCCATCATTTGGCAGTCTGTTTTTGACCATTTTTCGACAATTTCCTAATTATTTTTCGCTAAGTGTGTAGCCAGTTTGTAGTCATTATTCTGCCATTAATTTTTCTGCATTTTTTGCTGGTTTTTCCGTCCTTTTGCTCGTATTTTCCTGACCATTTTTGGTGTGGTTTTTCGGCAGTAGTTGAGTTCACGTGCTTTTATTTTTCAGTCAGTCTGCTGTTTTTCTTTGTTTTCTGTCACTCTTAACTTCCTTGCTCTCTCTCTCTCTCTCTCTCTCTCTCTCTCTCTCTCTCTCTCTCTCTCTCTCTAGCTCTCCCCACTCTACTCATCGTTTTCTGATTGTAATGCATTTCGACTGACACTGCTTCTATTACTTTCTCCGTCTTGCTTTCTTTTTCCAGCTTTATCCGTTTCTTGCTTTTTAGTCTTGTTTTAGTTTTTTAGTCTTGAAGGCAACATTGTTATATCATAAATATCTCAAGTAGATAAATCATCCCCCTCAAACCATTGCACAGTGGGCAAAATCGACCGCAGAAACGGAACTTTCTGTTGCCGCTGTTTTTAAGGGGCAAAGAGTGACTTTTCTTAAGTAAAAAATCACGAGAGGCGATGGTCTCAACGCGCGGAAATGACGGGAAGTAGCCCATTTTGCTTTATTCACCCCTACTATTTTCTAATAGTTTTGAAAGAATCATTCACAAACTTTCTCTAATTTGAGATTCGATGGATAGAATAGAAGCAGAATGTTAGGAAAAAGGTATATGAACAATTTCATTTTAATGCAAGATAATCTTGTGTCTGTTTTGCCCCATTTTACTCAAGGTTTTTGTACCACGGGCGAAATGCCAATTCGATTTTTAAGAAGGCATGCCTGTTGGGAAGGTTGAAAAAGTCAGAAGATTGAACGGCGATCAAATTTTTCACAAAAATGTCGTGTAAGGGCTCCGATTTCGTTCAAATTTGGTGTGTTTGCTCCTATTCAAAAAATTTTAGACCCATATTTTTTATTGGACGCTTAGGGCGCCTCTTTCTGAGTTAGGGTGGCTTCAAAAATCATGTTTGCCGTTCTTTTCTTCTTCAAAGTTACATAGTTTTTGTAGTTATTATCGACAGAATATCTGTGGCTGTGGCTAAACAGTATACCAGTCTAAAGCGCGAAGAAGAAAAGATTGAGTTAAAGGTAAATACGTCTAAAACAAAGTACATGCTGGCCAGCGGAACCGAAGCCGATCGACGCCGCTTGGGCAGTACTATAATGAGTTTGAGGTAGTCGACGAATTTGTCTACCTTGGCTCACTGGTAACGGCGGACAACGATACCAACCGTGAGCTTTGAAGGCGTATTATCAGCGGAAGTCGGAACCTATACAAGCCGCTCATTTAACCGGTTGTTCACTACGCGCATGAAACATGGACAATGCTCGAGGAGGATCTGTGAGTGCTCGGAGTTTTCGAAAGACAAGTGCTAAGAACGATCTTCGGTGACATACAGGAGAACGGAGTATGAAGGTGGAGGATGAACCATGAACTCTATGGCAAACCTAGTACCCAAAAGGTGGCTAAAGCTGGATGAATACGATGGGCGGGGCATGTTGCAATAATGCCGGACAACTACCCTGCAAAGATGGTGTTTGCCTCGAATCCGATAGGAACAAGACGACTAAGGGCAGCGAACAAGACGGTTAAACCAGTTGGAGCGAGATCTGGTGGAGAATACTTGCTGTACGAGGAACCTGCGAGCGGTAGCCCACAGCCGAGCAAATTGGAGAAACTTTGTCCAACTGACTTTATCGTAGGACGGTAAGGTACCTAAGTAAGTAACTTACTTACTTTTGTGTCCATGTCCGCCGAACTGGCAGAACAAAGGGATGAAATTAGAGATCTCCACTGCTGTCGGTTACCTGCCATGGCTTTTACCAGTCACCAGGACAGGTTCTCGTCTACAGCCCGGATGTCGTTGGCTAAGCTCCGTCGCCATGAGCCTCTGGGTCTGCCTCTTCTACGCTGTCCTTGTGGATTCCAGTCGAGTGCTTCTCTGCAAACCTCGTTCGCTCCTTTCCTCAAGGTGTGTCCGATCCACTTCCACCTACGTTCACGAATTTCTGTGGCTATCGGCCGTTGATGACACCAAAGATGGAGTTCCTCATTGGATATCCAGTTATCAGGCCACCAGGCACGAATGATGTATCGCAGGCACCGGTTAATGAATACCTGCAGTTTTTGCGTTGTCTCCGCTGAGAGGCACCACGTTTCGCAGGCATACAGCAGTACGGATTTAACGTTTGAATTAAAGATTCGGGTTTTCGTGCGTAGAGTGATCTGGTTTGAGCGCCAAATGTTTCGCAGACCTGCAAAATACAGCCCTGTCTCACGCCAGCAGAAACGAGCGTTGTGATATGGTCTACACATGATCGGCCAGCACGGAATCCAGCTTGCTGCCGCCGGAGAGTAGCGTCGATCTTCTCCTGGATCCGGTTGAGGATTACCTTACACAGTACTTTGAGAGCAATACAGAGCAACGTGATGCCACGCTAGTTACCGCATTCCGTTAGGTCTCCTTTCTTAGGGACTTTGACCAATATGCCCTGCATCCAGTCCACCGGAAAAGTTGCGGTTTCCTAAATATTGCTGAAAAGCTGATGCATCATCTAGGCTGACAAAGATGGGTCAGCTTTGAGCATTTCGGCTGAAATACGATCTATCCCTGGCGCTCTATTGGATTTCATACTCTTGATGGCTGCTACAATTTCATCCAGCGATGGCGCCGCCGAGTTCACGCGATTAATTCGACGAACTGTAGGCGTCATACGCTGCTGGTCTTGTTGATCTCTGACATTTGAAACACGGAAGAGTTGTTCAAAATGTTCACTCCATCGCTTAAACTGTTCTGTACGGTCAGTCAATAGCTGACCAGCTCTGTCCTTTAGCGGCATCTTTGTATTCATCCTGGCACCACTAAGGCGGCGAAAAATATCGTACAACAAACGGATATCACCATTGACGGCGGCGGTTTCTCCTTGTTCGGCTAGGAAGTTACTCCAGGCTCTCTTGTCCCGCCTATAAGCGCGTTTAACAGCCCTCTACAGTTTGGCGTACCGTTGACGGGCAGCTGTCTTAGCGCTCGCTCAATGCCGGCTTTCGCCTCTCTCCGCTCGTCGATCTTCCTCCAAGTTTCATCCGAAATCCACTCCCTCCGCCCACTACGCGCTTTGCCGAGGGTTTCATCACTGGTCGTGATGAAGGCGTTCTTGATGCCGATCCATTGCTCTTCGACGGTTCCACCAGATGGCAACTCCGAGGCTCGAGATTCAAGTTGTTCAACAAAGGCCCTTTTCACCTCAGGATTCTCCAATCGGCGGACGTCGTAGCGGCACCCAACTTTCTCCTCCCGTCGTTGGACACGTGCGACGCGCAAACGTATCTCAGCGATAACAAGATGATTGTCGGATGCAATGTCAGCGCTGCGTTTGTTGCGTACATCAAGAAGGCTCCTTCTCCATTTCCGGCTGATGCAGATGTGGTCGATTTGGTTTTCTGTTCGGCCGTCGTGGGAAACCCACGTGACTTTATGTACTGGTCTATGAGGAAAGAGCGATCCACCAATGACCATGTCGTTATTACCACAGAATTCTGTAAACAGCTCCCCGTTTTCGCTCATCTCTCCTAGGCCATGGCGTCCCATGACGCGTTCAAGGTCCGCGTTGTTTGAGCCAATCTTCGCGTTGAAGTCGCCCATGTGAATTTGGATGTCTTCCTTCGGGATTTTCTCAACTACGCTGTTCAGCTAGCTGTAAAAGCTCTCTTTCTCCTGCAGGTCGGCAGCATCTGTTGGCGCATAGCACTGGATTGCCGTAAGGTTCCTAACCCGTGTTCTGAATCTGGCAACGATTATTCGCTCATTTATCGGTTCCCACTTCATCAGGGCCGCACGTGCCCCTGGGCTCAGTAGGAATCCAACTCCTCTTTCTCGAGTAGCATTTTCACCTCGTATGCCAGAGTAGAGCAAGACTTGCCCGGATGATGTCCTGTGTTCGCCAGTACCCGGCCAGCGGACTTCGCTCAGCCCCAGGATTTCAAGCTTCAGGCGGCTAGCTTCGCTTGCAAGTTAAGCCAGCTTGCCCTGCTGGGCAAGGGTCAGTATATTCCATGTTCCGATTCGTGTCCGTGTTTTCATGCTAAAGGTCGTTGCCAATAATCCAGAGAGATTTCTTCTTTCATTTTCGGGAACTTTTTTTATGTTCTAGTACAGTAGGCTGTTAATCTAAGGTCCTTATCCCGCTGATGGGGCTGCCGTCTTAATGTGGGCGAGAGCCACTGTGTCCCCTTTCCTGTTAGCATACGACAACCGAAGTTGCGTACCCCAGCCGGTACCTCGTGGAGGTAGGAATAGGAGTTAATGAACAGAGGTTATTTTTAGAGAGTGAATGTGCAACGTCTAGTGCAAGAATTATGTATCATCATGAACTTAGTTTGCATTAGATTTAAAAGAAACACATTTTCACGAAAGAACTCCATTAATATTTTCGTGTCATCCTTGATTTGGTTACGAATAGTTTCACCACTAACAGTACTGCGATAGAACATAGCAGTATCATCGGTAAACAGGCGCAGTTTACCGAAGAGCTTTGCGTAGTTTTGCTAGATTGTTTATGAAGAGAAAGAATACTGAACCTAGATTACTTCTTTGAGGAACTTCAGTTGCTATGTGGCTTAACATGCTACTGCAATCTCCAATTGTGACCAAATGATAGCAGTTGATAAGATGGCTTTCAGCTTTCTTAGCTTCTCATTGATTATCCACGAAGATCTCAACTATGTACCAGCTCATGACACGCAGTTAAGTCAGCTTAACTAACATACTATATCTTTTACAACAACCATATTGGTTATTACATAATATACGATTGTGGGTAAAAAACTCCACAATCCTGGACACGATAAGCTTCTCCAAAATCTTATACAATCTAGATAGTGTGGATATATGTCTGTAATTAATTGGATTTTAATAGGATTCAACGATAGTGGAACCTTCGTCTAATTACTTCTTGATTTTTGCTAGACTTTTATTAGGTAGCAGCTAGAACTGATTGTTAGAACATTTCGTATATAACAAGTGATATAGATAGATAGAGTTTTACATTCCCAGTTATAGTCCAAATATTGAAAGATTTCTTTACCCCTTCCGTCGTTGCCAATAGTAAAACCAACCTCACCAGCCAGCGCAGCGCAGCCTAACAATCCGTCGATGCGTTTCCTGCGTCTCTGGTTCAGGGACGACGATGTTTTCTTCCTAAACATGACGAGAGCTAGACGGCTTGCTAGCTAGCAAGCATCAAGCTATCTAGAGAGAGAGACAGAGAGACGAGGAGGTATAGAAAGAAGAATCAACTTTGGTTTTCGCTACGCGCCATGCCGGAGGTTTTGAGTTTCGCGAAATACAACACCACGCCGCCGCGTTGAGCTGCTGTTGTTAGTTGTTGGTTGCTGGTTTAGATTCATTTCGGGTTTCTTTTATTGTCTACTTAAAATTCGCACAACTGGCGATGCCAGTTTGTTCGGGTTTGAGGGGTGGGTCGGTGAGCTAGAGAAAGGCGGAGCAGCACCATCACTGACGTGACGACGACGACTGTTTACGCATACAGCCAGGCACGTCGGATGCTAACGCTAAGGTAGTGTAGAAACGATGTGTTGGTGCGATTAGAAGTGCGCACGCTTGCTTAGATGCGGGTACATAGGAAACGCGCTGTTGCGAATTTTTTTTCTTCGCTCGCTCGAACTCATCACGCATGGTGCGTTCGGCTGGGTACACGCGGACGCAGACGCGGTCCGCCGGAAGGCGGACGGAGATGTCGTGCGGGTGCGTTGCGAATTGCGTAAGCGTGTGCGTGGTTGTGCGAATTTTAGGGGATTTCAAGGTCATGTTTTGATTGCGAGTTTTTTACGGCTTCGCCGTTCGTCGACGGTTCGTTTTTTTTTGTGCGAGATCCTGTTATCCCACAAACGGTGCGTACCGCACCGCGCGAACTTTCGCTCTCGTTTGCGTAAAAATGCGTTCCAGGTTTCGGGCGTGGATCGCCGCAGATTTTCAAGGTCTCCGCTTTGTGGCAGGTTTTCGACATTCGGCGAAAAATGCGTTGGCTTATTGGCTTAGTTTTGCGTGTTCAAGGTTACTCGGATTGGATTGCGTTACGCACACAGGCGGAACGAGCGCGATCTTGCGCGGCTGTGCGAATGATTGTGAGTTCCGTTGCGGATCGTTTTGCTTTACGATCGTGAACTTGACACTCGAATGAGTCTGCAGATTGATTGCTTTTTGTTCTGAGGCTAGATTGAATGTGCCAAAATGCATGCACACAATGCGACTGCCACACATTATCGCACTCAACGACGACGACGCTACGACGACCCAACACACTCGAGTCGATAATTGGACAGGACGGAACGGGCCGGGACGGGGTGCGCGATGACGGCGAACGAACGTACAGTAGAATGGTCGGAACGGTACGGTTTTACGAACGGGCCATTATCAACTGTTGTTACTGCGTGTTGGGTCGAGTCGAACTGTCGAGCGAGCTATCCAGCCAGAGGTGTTCGTTGCATTTGGCAACGTTGGGGAAGGGAGCAGCAATCAATGCACCACCCAGTGCCGCCCGAATCGACCCAACCCAACCGCTGCGAGCTGGTGCTTACTGTGGCAAGGGGGTCTTATCAGTCAGGGTAACTCTGTGACTGTGACTAACCGCCCCGAACAGCGGGTGCCAACAACGCCGCTCATCCGACGCAGGAGCGAATGAATTGGTAAATCGGTGCAGTTTTTCTAACCTGTCTTTTGCTGGGTTTGAAATTCAACTTGCAAACTTTCACA
Organism: Sabethes cyaneus; assembly: GCF_943734655.1. Lineage (NCBI taxonomy): Eukaryota > Metazoa > Arthropoda > Insecta > Diptera > Culicidae > Sabethes > Sabethes cyaneus. The sequence continues at coordinate 158,063,952 of NC_071353.1, forward strand.
ACATTGACAAAATCCAAACGAATTTATTATAATTGAAACAGTGTCTCAGTGAAGTGTTCCCAAACGACCTTCCCAACCGCGCTGGACGCGCTGATTCGCTCGAAACCGTTCGGTTCCCAGGCAGCCGCTGTTTCCTGTGCCGCGAACACGCGGAAAAAAGTGCTGAAAAGTACCTGACCTGCTTATGACACCCCGTGTGCTGTGCGTATGTTGCTGCATTATGACCTAGAATGCGTGCTTACCTCGCACGCATATCGGATTTCCCAAACAAACCGTGCCCCGCCCGGCAGCTAGCCAGCCAGCCAGCCAGCGCCAGGCCAATTTTCTATCAATGAATGGCCTTTCATCGCCGCCGTCCAAAACTGGTTCAGTGGCCGGCACTCAAATAAAATAAAATTTTGGAGGTGGTCGGAAGACCACCAGGCCCGGCCGAGGCCCTCAACTCTAATTAGATGCGTGCAATCACTTCCTCTTGGCTGCGCTGCGCCGCGCCGCGCCATTGCCGGCCGACCGACCGACCGACCGACCGGCTGCTGAGGTTTCCTCCTTTCGCTTGCTTGGTTTCACCGCTGCTGCACCGTTGCATTTGCTGTAGTGTGCACCTTTCGCCTCGTAAGCCGGCTCAAAGCCTGCTGCTGGTTTGTTTTTCTTTTCGGGCTCGCTCACGTCACCGGTCGCTGCATTTTTCCATTTTCATTGTCGGCCACGAAATATTTATATAGCATTTTTTTTAACGCATCAATAATTTTTAATGAGCTTTTTTGCTGGCTGCCGGTTGCTGCCGCTCGCTACTACACCTGTGCCGGTGTGCGCGAAGCTTCCCGTTCTGTCTCTCGGGCCTAGAGTGTGGTGATGACGACCGGTGAAGACGATGAGGACGACGATGAGGGCGACGAAGGGGCGGCAGCGCAGAATCGGGCACAACGCGTTGCATTCACTGTGCACTGATTTCAACGTGTCCGACTTGACTTATTGTTTGCGGGTTGACGGTTTTCCGCTGCCAGGTTGCCCGGGGATAAGCGGGTGGCGGGTTAGTAGGGGGTAGGCAGGCTAGTCAGGATCCGCCCCCACACAGACCACAGTGTCTTTGGGGCTATTCATTCTCCCGCGTGACGCTGGCTGACTGGCTGGCTGGCTGACGGCGCAGCGGCGATTGTGCGGTGCGATGCGGTGATTTATATTTTCTTAGACGAATGCGTTTCATTGTCATTTTTTGTTGCTGTTTTTGCCGCAGCGCGTTCCGCGTTTGTACCGTCGTCGGTCCGCCGGTCGGTCGGTCGGCCGGTGGATTGGATTGTCTGGTTGTTTGGTTCGCGCACGTCCACATGCGTTTCACACCGACACACAAAGCGATGCATCAGTGAAGACGCATTGTTGTCCGCAGCCTGCTTAGGTTCTCTCGGAGCGTCAGTCAGTCAGTCAGGGTGGTTCTCGACTCTGGACATGATTTGCGTTTGTACCGAACCGACTGCAAAGCAAGAGCTAGCTGTCATTGATGATTTCCGTCGTTCGATTGGTGTACACATTCAGCACAGCCCCAGCATGAGAAAACAAATCCGACCCAAGCCAGTACTAGGTGTGTGGACTTAAGTCGGTTGAGCGACTTTTTTTTTGTTGTGTGTATATTTCGGCAGTCTCGCACTGCAGCCAGTGATCGTTGTCCTTCCGTTTCGGTCACGCAAACGGCGACGGCGGTCGCGATCGAGGCTTCCGAGTCAGGGTCATGGTTATGTGCATTTCAGTTCTAGCCGTTTGCTGTCTTGACTTTTCCATAATTTGTATTATTCGTACAGTACACTGTTAAATAATGAATTATCAATTTGTTATTAGGTCGTCCTTGATTTACAAGAGACTTGGGACAAACTGCAACCTGTACTTTTCTGAATTTAGTAGACTCAAACTTCAGACATTTCTTTTAATCTTGCATTCAAAAATCCTAAACACCCCTCGTTTCGCAAATGTGTGCGTGCAGAATGATGCCTCAACGCACAAGTTTTGATTTTGACATTTGTTCTTTAGTTACCAAAATGGCGTCCAAGCAACAGCAGCAACGAGTCAAACTAATCGCGCGAAATCGTTGAAAGTGGCCAAATCAATTATCACCAGCAACATAAAAGTGTTCGAGGAACGTTTGTCGACAGGCTTGGATCGAAGCAAAATCGTATCCGGAAAACCGAAAGTGACGATAAAAAAACTGACTGACTGACTATAGTGCCTTCAAGTGGAACCCCAACCATCCCAATGTCTTCGTCCAAAATGTTGCAAATAAGCTGGAAGTCCAGTCTAGAGCTGTGCGTCGAGCAAAAAACTGTGCCGAATAACGTCGACTCATAAGAAGACTCCAAAAAGTGACAACAAATCAGACAAGGCGTCCCGAAAATACGACCTCGGAAGCTGTACACGACAACAATCTGACGAAGTTTAATTGCATAGTCATAGACGACGAAATCTACGACGTCAAGGCAGACTTAAAACGGTTTTCTTAGCAGGAGTTTTATACGACAATCGGAGAGGAGAAAGGTCTCAGACATTTTCAAGCATATGAAACTGTCAAATTTAGCTAACAAATGTCTGGATTGGTAGTCGTTTTGCACATCTGGCTTAAAACCGTTATCCAGAAAATTTGCGTGGGTTAAAAAAACGATGGATCCGTGCTGTTTTGGCCGGATTTGGCAATGTCTTTACGAAACAAAGCGCATGGAGTGGTATGGCGTCTACAAAGTGCAGATAGATCCCGTCAGATCAAAACAAAAACTCTCAAATCAATTCGTAGAACGAGTCAGCTATGCAGTGTGACCATAAAAATCATCTGTGAATATTCAATGGTACCGATCCGAAGTGTGCTAACTGCGAATCGCTCTATCAATCACAGCTGCCGAGGATCCTGCTTTTCAACCTCATAGACAGGTCCCAAGCATGCCTCCGGCTCCCTCAACTATCAACGAAACGCCACTGCAAATACGGTAATCCACCAAACAGCCTCAAATTTCGGTACAATTCAGCACCACTGCAGCTTCTTCTTCGTCAGCATAAAACCTGGGTACCTCGTGCTGTTTCAAGCACTCGTCTCCATTCAACTCGGTCTTGGGCCACTCGTCGCCAATTTCCTAGTCGTCTCAGAAGTCGCAAACCGCTTTCGACCTGGTCGAGCCATCGTGCACGTTGGGCCCCCCTGTTCCTGGTGCCACTGGGGTTGTTGAAGAGAAGTTTTTTCGTCGCACTTTCGTCCGGCATCCTTACGACGCGTCCGGCCCACCGTAGCCTGCTAACTTTCGCTAGATGTACGATGGGAGTCTCCCCAAGCAGTGCCTGTAGCTCGTGATTCATACGCCTCCGCCACTCTCAGCTTTTAGTTTGTACTCCGCCAAATATCGTCCGCAGCACTTTCCGCTCGAACACGGCAAGGGCGCGTATGTCCTCCGTGAGCAGCGTCACCGGTCTAATAAGAGTTTTGTACACTGTTAGCTTCGTGCGGCGGCGTATGCTTCCTGATCGTAGCGTTTTACGAAGGTCAAAGTAGGCCCGATTTCCCGCTTGGATGCGCCGCTGGATCTCCTTACTAGTGTTGTTTTTTGCGGTCACCAGCGATCCCAAATACATGAACTCCTCTACCACTTCTAGTTCGTCGCCGTCAACGGTTACCGTCCGTGGGAGGCGCGCATTTGTTTCCTTTGAGCCTCTTCCTTTCGTGTATTTGGTCTTCGACGCATTAATTTTTAGCCCAATTCTCCTAGACTCCGCTTTCAGTCTGGCGTAGATTGCCTCCGCCGTCGCAAAGTTCCTGGTTCGAAGTCATCTGCAAAGCCTAGAAGTTGGCTACACATGATAAAAATCGTGTCTCTCGTTTCTATGCCCGCTCGTCGGATCACCCCCTCAAGAGCGATATTGAACAGCATGCAGGATAATCCATCACCTTGTCTCAACCCTCGCCCGGTCTCGAAGGGATACGAGAGTGTCCCAGAGATGCGTACGAAACACATCACTCGATCCATTGTAGCTCTGATCAGTCGCGTTAGTTTGTCCGGAAAACCGTGCTCGTGTATTATCTGCCATAGCTTGTCTCGATCGACTGTATCGTATGCTGCTTTGAAATCAATAAAGATGTGATGCGTGGGTACGTTGTACTCCTGACATTTCTGCAAGATCTGTCGGATGGTAAAAATTTGGTCCATAGTTGCGCGAACCCCCCAGAAACCCGCCTGATAATTCCCTACGAAACCTTGTGCTATCGGTAACAACCGGCGTAACGGGATCTGGGAGAGTACCTTGTAGGCGGCGTTTACCAGCGTAATACCGCGATAGTTGCAGCAGTCTAGCCGACCACCTGTTTTGTAGAAGCCACTGCAGCTGCCCAACTAAATTAAGGGTCAAGGGTTGTGTTGTGGTACACCGGCGGTTCTTTCCAAAGCGCGCATCGGTACCCCTCTTGCAACGGAAGAGCGCCTCCAGTTGGCTTCGTCGGTTATCGCCTTCAACCGTTTGTCAGCCCTTAGCTATAATGTTCATTGTGTCAGCAAATAGGGACCATAAAGCCCTTACGACAGTTAATTGGAACACTTGCTCTCCGAGGACCAAACATATCGAGCTGAACCTAGAGCCAAATTATCTGATTTCAACAGGTCCAGTTTTCGAGGTTCAGGAGGTTAACATTATACCGGGTTGTTGTGCTAAACAACTCAGAGCCCGGAACGGTACTGACGCTCAATTACGATCTAATTTAACCCGGGTGGAATATGTCATCGCGGGCGCTTGGCACGAAGTGTGGAACCTGCGAAGGAGGAATGCATGATCTTAGAAATAGGAATTACCAACTCCGACAAATTCTATCGCCTTCAAAATCAGTCTTATCCACGCCCAAAATTGTCAAAAAAACGCTAAAATCCGTCTATCTTCTGGCCTTGCCTGGGGAGGCTTGGAGGTGAGGGCAAAATCGGACGCAGTTTGTGTTGCCTGTTGACAACTTGGAGTGCATCGTCAACCCACAAGAGTACCGTTCCGGGTCTCGGCAGATCAATCATTTCCGAGTTTCTTCACCTAATGCCAAGGTTGAATACTCTCGGCGGCAGAGCGTATCCTACTACCCCATTCCTCTTCGAGGGTCGAAGAACCAAGTTCCACAGAGCGTTTTTCCAGGCGCGGGTAGTACGCGCCATCTTTCGAGTTGACGAATTACCAAATATTTTGGCAATCTATGATGAATGCGTAGGAGTCTATGATCATTCTGAAAGTGTTCTGACCACTAAGCCTCGGCAGGCTACAACATTAAGACACTGCTAACCTTAATCGTTTGTACTGTTGGCTCCAGCTGCACTAAGAATGCTTCCTTCTCGTAGTCGGATCCCACCATCGTGCGGGCTGTACATGATGAGGATTCTGTAATTGAAGAAACGGCATTTTATTCTTAACAGATACATTCTTTCGTTGAACACCGGTTGATCCCCGATCCAGTTCCACGAACATTCGAGGTTCTAGTAGCTCGGATTTCAACGATCTACATCTTCAGGCATCAAGCTTCTGTTCCATGTGCTATTTGCGTTACCTGCGTTCATGTTGAATGATCCTGTCCGGTAAGAATCCGCGGTCAGACGTCGTCCGATACCAACGAAGCTTTTCTTATCGTCTGTCCGACGTCCTACGACAAATTCTTACTGGGTAACCGAATTTTCGTGGCTATTCGTAGTTGTTATATTTAGGTAGATTGCCTTACTAGAGCCACATTGACGAATCTTGCAATGGGACAATCATTTTCGTCCGCTCCGGATCCGACGCTGCCATGAGCCGCTCCTAACAATTAGTGTGCAGATTCTCACTTATGTAATTAGTTGGCCTGACGACTTATGACAAGGACTGCATAACGTAGTTCCTTCCGGATTCTACCATTCCGGAAACACCATGTTTGTGTCGCCCAAAAAACGTACGAGTTTGCGGTTCATTCTTCATCTCCATACACCGTTTTCTTGCACACCGCCAAAGATGATTATTAGCGCCCACCGTCTGAAAACTCCGAATGCCGGTCGCCGATTATCTTCTAGCAGTGTTCACGTTTCATGCCCGTAGAAGACAACCTCATTCACTGATCGCCATCTATTACCACGGTACTGCCTAAGCGAACCCTGTCGAGCTGGGTTCCGCCCGCCAGCATACACTTTGTTTTAGGCATATTTATCTTCAACCCAATCTTCTCTGCTTTGCGTTTTAGTCTGGTGTATTGACCTTCCGCCGCTACAAATGTTCTGCCGGCAGCATCCACGTCATCGTCAAAGCAGATAAATTGACCGGAAATATTGAAAATCGTGCCCCGCGTGACGATCGCCGTTCGTTTCATATCCTTGTTGAAGTCCCCTGTAAGAAGGCTCCGACAATCCACTCGGAATTCTCACACAGCACTGGATCCCATCCATCGTAACCATGATAGGTTTACTAAGCTTTCCCAGAAAGCCGTTTTCGTCCTGGATTTTCCATAGCTCTTGTCAGTTGTCAAAATATCGTATGCGGCTTTGAAATCAATGAACGGGCAATTCGCGGGGACTTAGAATTCGTGGCACCTTTGGAGGATCTGCCGCAGGGTGAAGATTTCGTCTGTTGTAAACTGACCCTCGGCTTGATAGCTTCCTGCGAATCTGGTGGTCATTGGCGCCAGCTGATGGAAGATGACTTAGGAAAGCACTTTGTAGGCGGTATTCTAGCCGAATCCCAAATCTTAACAATCAATACATATTATATCTGGCCAACTTGTTCGGGTCCATTTTAATAAGTTCCATAAGTGGCACATCTCCGTTGCTAGCTGCGTCAAAAAAGTCTGTTCCTCAGACAGTTCCAAACGATCCTCTGTCAAAATATCTCCAGCCTTATCTCTGCACAGCTCGACCCCCGGCACAAAACCCTTGCGAGATTCATTGAGACTTTGATAGAATTTTCGTGTATCGTGAAAACTGCGGCTCGAGTTCCTTCTCCTCACGGTGGCACTTCTTTTCCTAGAAGAGTCGGGTTTGCTACCTCCGCTTCTGTACTGATATAAAAAGCGTAATAAAATGATTGACAAATATAACAAAACACAGCAACAGCGGCTGTTTGTCTTACGCTTGCGTTAGTGGCGTAAGCGTTGATTGCTGCTTCTTATACTCGCACGCGCGAAAATAGGCATCGCTGACTGCTCACTCGATTTGCAACACTGATTTTTACTCAGTTGATCCACTGATGTTGATTTATTAGCGACAATTTGAAATACATACAGCATAACAGTTCCGTTTGCTCAGGAGTTTCCAATATAAATGGGACTGTTATGCGGCAGTATCGGCAGTATAAATGCAACACTGTTTGGTTTAATTTCTTTTTTTATATTTTTAACTATTTTCAGAAAGCGTAATAAAGAACTATAAGCTTGGCCTATGGCACCAAAGGTCCGGAGTATCGCTTATCCTTTATTAGCAAATCTACTCCGAACGACTGTAAATATGTCAGCATATATGTGGGATGCGTTTGGTACGGGAGGTCCATGCTTTCTTGCTCCCCCTTGATTTTAAGGAGTTTTTGGTCCTACTTCATTTCTTGGAATTCCCTCTACGGTACAAACTGCGCAGTAGGGCTAGCCGTTGACAACAAAAATGATTGATTCAAGTACCTTATTTCCATTTCCAGGATACTTTCAAGAGTTAACTGTGTTAGTATAAATCTAGATGAGATAAAGCATGAAAGTCCTTATCCCCCTACCACAGGGATGAGGGGTCTCAAACCATAATAAAAAAAAATTCTTGCCTCCAAACCCCCCCCCCCCCCACCCCATTCAAAATTTGGTTTTATTTGCTTGATTAGTTCTCTAGTTTTGAGGATATTTGTATTTCAATTGTATAGGAGCCCCCCTCACTGTTTAAGGGGGAGTGGTCAGAATTCCTCTCCTAAAGAGGGGAGGGGTCTCAATTCACCATAGAAAAAAAATTTGCCTACAAAAACACTCACATCCTAAATTTGGTTCCATTTGCTTGATTAGTTCTGGAGTTATGAGGAAATTTGTATTTCATTTGTGTATGGGAGCCCCCCCCCTCCTAAAAAGGTAAGGGGTCCTAAATCATCATAGAAAAAATTTCTTACCTCCAAAAACCTTCACATGCCAAATTTGGTTCCATTTGCTTGATTAGTTCTCGAGTTATGCAGAAATTTGTGTTTCATTTGTATGGGAGCCCCCCCCTCTTAGTGGGGCGAGGGGTCTTTAATCATCATAAGAACCTTCCCTGGCCCCAAAAACCTCTACATGCAAATTTTCACGCCTCATTTTCACTACTGGTTCAGTAGTTTTCGATTCTATAAGGAACATCCCGACAGACAGACAGACAGAAATCCATCTTTATAGGTATAGCACAGACAAACAGACGAGACACTCGTGATAATTCCATCATCCAATCAAAAACCACTCATTTTTCAAAAAAGCATGTTTCGCAACATGGCCACACCGCGGCGCGCGGGTGTCGCTTCGAGTTTTTAGTATAAAACCATACAAATGTAAAAACCCTACAGCATAAAACCCTGCAAATGCAAGCTACTCCGCGACATGCATAACAGAGGGTGCTAGTGTGCAAGCAAAATGTGTAGGACGATGGTTTTTAAAGGATTTTCTTCTATGTGTCATGTCAGTTGGTCAGTGGGTATAGATAACAAAGGTAAAAACCAGAACGAATAATTGAGATGAAATCAGAGTTCTAGGGATTCAACATAAGGGAAAATTGAGCCATGAGAAAATAGACAGAACACAAACAACTATATATGTTCCGATGTCTTGTCACGGTCGCCATGTCACGTCTGACGTTTTGGATTAAAAAATATCCTTGGTTTTCTTCTTAAATCAGGAGTGTCGTCAATGTTTACCAGGACAGCCGTGTTGGAATTGAAAATATACATCAATTTTTTACTCGTTCACTTTTTATTCGTGCATGAGTGATAGGCACCAAATCTATACCTGTCCTGGATCCTGGATTTCCTGGTCCTGGTCTATATCTGGATTTCTGTCTGTCTGTCCCTATGTTCCTTATAGAATCGAAAACTACTGGATCGATCGACGTGAAAATTTGCATGTAGGGGTTTTTGGGGCCAGGGAAGGTTCTTATGATGGTTAGAGACCCCTCTCTCCACTAAGACGGGGGGCTCCCATACAAATGAAACACAAATTTATGCATAACTCGAGAGCTAATCAAGCAAATGGAACAAAATATGACATGTGGGTGTTTTTGGAGACAAGAATTTTTTCTACGGTGAATTGAAACCTCTCCCCACTTTAGGAGGGGGGGCTCCTATACAAATGAAATACAAATTTCCTCATAACTCGAGAAGTAATCAAGCGAATGGAACCAAATTTGGCATGTGGGGGGTTTTGTAGGCAGGTTTTTTTTATGATGGTTTGGGAACCTTCCACCCCTGTGGTAGGGGGATAAGGACTCTCATACAAATAAAACAGAAATTTTTGCGTAACTCAAAAACTAATCGATCTCGAGAAATTTTAGACTCTTTCATAAAACATTAATCAGTAACAAGACCACCAAAAACTATCAATAGTAACTGCGGGGGGCAGCGTCCGGTAGAGATCACCTCTATCTAGGTTTATTTATTTTCCTAGATCTACTGACCTCTATTACTTTCCATTAGTTGGGTCACCCCTGCGAAATGGTACTTTCTACGAAAAGATTTTCCGTGAAATGGTACATCCCGCGTAAGGTTTTTCACGAAATGGTATTCTGCGAAACTCTATATTCCGCGTTATGGTCAACCGAGAATTGGTGTTCCGCAAAATGGTATTCGACGAAATGGTTTGTAATGATGGCGAATATTTAAATGCTGTCCGCTTTATTTTATCAGGCTGAGCGATGGGGGGAGTTGTTTTCTACTTTACTGTGAGGAAAATTTGTATATTAAAACACCCATGAACTCCCCAGAAACTTGCAAAACTCGAGATTGTGACAAGGGTCATCCGAGATTCGCGATTTATGTACAACACAGTTTAATTTGTGGCAATACGAAGTTTGTCGGGTCAGCTAGTATATTATATTAACAAAATAGTTCACTTCGCAAAATCTCATATATATCCGAAAAGAAGCAAAAGTAACACCCTCTTGCGGACAAAAAGGTGACTAAAAGCTTTTTGTAATAAAAATTATTAAGCGTGTAACCAATGATAAGTTATGGTGGTAGATTGAATGTGCTCTCTCTATTGCTATTACGTCATTTTTCTTGATTGTAACTTTAGGTATAAAAGTTAATTGTGGATATTAGAAATAGCAGGAAAAATCAATAAAACCTTTAATTACAATTTCTAAACTGATATAGGAACACAGCAAAATTGAAAACTGAAATATTTCAAAAATAGTTTCTCTTTTGATAGAATAAATTCGTAAAACAAAACACTCGAGGGACCGTCTTTTGAACATGGAACGTCCAGAAACTGCACAGTATTTGCGACACATTTCACCAATTTAGCTCCTGATCACTAGCACAGTTATAACCGGATTAGTTTGTTGTAAGACAAATTGACAGAAGTTTTGGTTTCAGCGATCCAATCGAATGGTTAAATCGTAGTAATGTTCTTATTTCAAACCGTCTAAGTAAATTTTCCTCTAATTAGCTGCTGCAATTAGTATAAGTTTAGTCTTCAAAACAAGTAACGACAGAAAACCGTCAAAGAAGTCTGACAGATTTTTGACATTAATTCTTCATTCACTCCCACATCTAGATAGATTTAACAAAAGGGCGAATGTCGTAGGGCTAAACAAAACTGGTGAGAGTTATTTTTTGCTGGACCAGCATAGGAAAATCAACTCTCACCCGGTTTGCTTACGCTTGCAACATTTGCCCTTTTGTTGATTCTGTCTTCATATGGACAATTCCATGAATGTAAACGGGATCATGGAGCTTCGTATAGTTCGTATTGAAGATAGAATCAACAAAACGGCGAATGTCGCAAGTGCGAACAAACCGAGCGAGAGCGGATGTTCTTATGCTGGTCCAGCCAAAAAATAACTCACCCGTTTTGTTCAATTTGCGACATTCGGCCTTTTGTTGATTCTATCTAGAATTGGGTAAACTCTATACAGAAATTTGAGTTGTTTCCGATAGACATGTCGAATTTACGGTGTACATTGGTAACCTTCTATACCGCAATGGCGCTAGTAGTCGTGTCTTCAGGATTATGGA